>NC_140298.1:4192500-5392500 GCF_964211825.1 Aythya ferina
ATTTTGGAAACTTTCTGCGTTCGCAGGAAGGCGCAGAGGGATGGAGCCGAGCGTGGCACGCAGTGGCCGCTGCTCTTGCCGGGGAGCCGAGCGGCCGCCGCTGGGAGCTGCCAGCATCGCCCGCGCCGCCCGGGCTCTGCTCCATCCATCGCCGCCCCAGGGAAGGAGCCGGGCGGCCGCATCCTGCCGGCAGCCCCTGCCTCTGCAGCCGACCCTCGCCTCTTCGCCACGGCGTGCCTTACCTGCGCCCATTTTTTCCCCAAGCAGCGAGCCGCACGCTGCCGCCGGGCTCCGCTCTCCCCCACGTGCCCGGGTGGCTCCCGCCTGGCGTTTTAGGGTTTATTGCGAAGGAACGGAGCTGGGGACGCGCGGCGAGCAGCGGGGCCAGCCACCGGCCCCGCTCCGACCCGCTGTCCCTGGGGGAGCGCAGCTCGGCGAGGCTGCCGGGGGATGCGGCAGCAGAGCTGGGAATCGGATTCCAAGCAGAAGTTGAGGCACCGAGGGCTGCGCTGCCGAGCACACGGCTCTGGAAGGCCACAGTTCTCAAACTGCCCCCAAGTCCTTTCCCCCGCTAGGAGATTTTTTTTTTTTCCGCCTTTCGCTGCTTGCAGGGACAGAGCAGGCGAGCGAAAACACGCGACTGGGCTCCGAGCATCCCTTAAAATAAAGCAATTAACTTATTCCCAGCATCCAGCGAGCCATCGTGACAGCCTACCCCGAGCAGAAAGTGGGAGCCGTGGTCCCTGACCCCCGGCCAACACAAAAGAGGCAGCCCCAGCACAATGCCTGCTGTCAGCAACTGAATTATTTTTATACAGGAATTTTTATCTCTATTGTACAAACAAGTATGTGTCTGTGCTGACTTGTTAAGCAATCCACTTGTATGTAGAATAAGATTTTTTTTTCCTGCTACCAGTCACACAGCTCTAAGATCAGAAGAAATACATACTCTTTGAAGCTCCTCAAATGTTTTAGTTAAAAGGACAGCAGTTGTTTTCAAAGATCCAAGAGTATCTTTATCAGAATTTAATTTTTCCTTATTGATTTTTTCTAACATAATGCACATTTAACACAGGACAGTTTATAGTTTATTACAAAATAATGCGGCCTCCAAATAATCTTTCAGGCGGTAACGCTCCCTTTTTTTAAATGCAACCAGCTGTGTTTTACCTCCTCCAAGAGAAAGAGGCTCCCCAGCTACTGCTTCCCTTTGCATAAAAGCTCTTTCTTAAAATGAAAATTAATATCGGCAAGAAAGAGCACACGGTGAAAAGCCCCTGGCCACCCTCCTGCAGGAAATGCTCCGTGCACTTTCGGTGGCCTGGCCGAAAGACGACAATTTGGCCGATTCCTCTTTTCCTCCAAAAAGAATAAACTCAGTAGCTAAAACGCAAGGAAACCCAGACGATTCGCGCTCCATCCAAAAAAAACAGCTGTGATGTTGCAGCAAAGTAACACCGGGTGACAAATTAATTGCTGTGAATTTTCAGGGGGGAGGGGGGACATTTTTGCATTTTCTATTTTGCTACCTACTAAATCAAGCAAGCAAGCAGCGAACGTAAAATTAAACTCCTTCCTTCCTAAGCAGCAAGGAACTGTAATGTGTGTTTATTTAACAAAGGTGGTAGTTGTAATAATAGCAACAACAACAACAATAATAATAATAATAATAATATCCACAACAACAATAATAACAGCACTGAAGGCACGGTTCTTCTTTAAGCCTTTGTTGTTTCGCAGTAATTCTATTGTTTATTTAGGCAGAGGTTTTTCTATCTACAGCTAGGATCAAATTGTAGGTGTAATTGTTCAGTGCTTATGCAAAGCGCGGGGAGGATGCAAACAGCAAGCCCTGGGTTTGGACTGACCCCATCTCCCCAGGTGCCCCCCCCGGCGCACACGCTGCCCTGCTCGGCTGCGAATCCAGCGTCTGAAGCTGACCCGGCCCTGAATAACCCCCTGCCAACGCCTACCTGCAGCAAGGCTTCTCCTCGACAGCTATTTCACAGGGATATTAAGCCTCATTTCCTTGACAGTAATGCAGTTGTTTGGCTTCGCTTCTTTCTCGAATCTTGGTATTTGAGCTATTTGGTGTGCAACACTGAAATCTAGGCTCAGGCTGACTTAGCCAGACACCCGTCAAACACAGCAAAGCGCTGCTTTACTGCAACCTGCTCAGGTAGCAGCTCCAGCAGGATCGCACCAGCCAAGCCGGGAGAGGTCTCGGGGGAGAGGGGAGAGGAGAAACACTTTGGTGCACAGTCTGCAAATTCGGGATTCAGCAGCTTTTTTGGCACTCGCTGTGTTTCAAGCGCTTTGTTTTGGGAAGCGTTATGCATTTCTCTTTGTGCATTTTGCGGATTTCCTACAACTGCCCCTGACAGCTGTTGATTCAGTTAAATGAGCACGTTATTAAAAATCCTCTAACATCCCCGCGCTGCAAAATACACCTTTTTGCAGAGCGTGGCTCTGAAACCATAAGGACATGCAAATGAAACCTATGTGAGGCAGGCTCGCGGGCTCTGGATGTGCAGCCTGGGCTACATCTGCAGCAGGGGGACAAGCGGGCTCCAGCCCCCTGCTTACGGTGGCCGTGTTTTCTTTGTTTCAGCCAGACACCGATACTAAAAAAGAATGAAAAGGGAAACAAATGATCTCGAGTATAAGAAATAAATGTCTGCTAATACTTTGGCAAATAAACTCCTCGGCAGGCTGACACGCATGTGCTTCAAACCACTGTGCTCTGTGCCACATTCTTCATTTTCTTTCCTTCGTTCCTTACTTACTAACCAATTTTGCACCTATATGAAATGAGGAGGGAAAGAAACGGATGTTTTCATTTTGCTTTAGATCAAAGGAAAACAAGACTGCAAACTGTGGCATATTGAATATTTTTTTCCACCGCTGTCATTCACACTGGGCTATCTAAGTTTTATACAATTCCCCAGACTGGCTGCATATTAAGCTTGCCGTGTACAGCTTTATTATAGCGTGGTGGCGAGGAAACATTAATATTCCTGTGTTGCATCTGACAGGACATTTACATGCGCCCATCTGAGCTCCCACCTGAGAGCTGCTCCGAGGTACAGTAGCTGCGCTCCCATTGTAAAGGCAAATGAAGAACACCAATTCCCTGCTGGGACGGGGCTGACCTCGCCACACCGCACCCGCGGCCCCGTCTGTCCCTCGCCAGCCCCGCTCGGTGCCACTCCGCATGAGGAATGAGCCCGGCAGTGACCGCTGCGGTTCTGCCCCGCGCCCAGCATCGAGCGCCTGCCTCGAAGGTTTCCGAAGCACACGGCGAGCCCATCGGCCCGGCAGAGGTCGGGAAACGAACTCACCCGGCCTGGCACGGGGCGCGTCGCCTGCTAAAACTGGTGAGGAAGGCAGGAGGATGATCAGGGGCTTCGGTACGGGCTCCGCACCCATCGCCTTTGGGCTGCACCGACCCAGCTGCCGCCAGCGCCAACGCCCGCACACGTGTGCTGAGGATCGGGGCCCCGAGGAGCAAACCGTGCTTGGTGGAAATTCATTATGAAATGGAAAACAGATCGTCCTAACTGCTCAGACGGTTTGTGGGTACACTAATGAGCCTGTTGTTTGTTAAAGGACGCGATAAATCACAGCCATACGTGTGCTGATACCAAGCACCATGGGCCCAAACCTGTTACGACGGACACTGCCAGGAGGCAGACTGGATCTAGTGCACTTGTACGGGGCAAGATTCAATTCAAAATAAATAAATAAATAAATAAAAAGTTAATTGTAGGTGTAGGGCCACATTATGGGTGCAAATATAGGTGCTAATGGATTTCAACGGGAGCTCGGCACATTTTATGAACTTCTACAGCACCCTGGGCATCGCCAAGCCAGGCGAAGGCACGCTGGCCAGCTGCGGCATGACGAGGCGCCCCGGGCTCGGCGGCGCAGCCCCCGACGGGCAGAAAGGTGCCGTCGATCCTCAGCGATCAGATCCCGTGTGCAGAAAGGTGGCACCGCGCCAGGCCGTGTCCAGCTTGCTGCTAAACGCCTTTTATTGCACAAAGCTGCTGCTCTCGGATGTAAAAACAGGCTGAAGCTGGAAGGGAATTTTGTCCAAAAAAATGGGCTGTAATGAGGATGCGTGCAGGCAAACAACTGGAGGCTGAGCTCCTCTTGCCTGACACTGCCTCTCGAGCCTCTTTAATTGTCTTTATTATTTGAATTAAATAAAAAAACAGCTCATGTGCCGAGGGTTGCATATAGCAAGCTGGGTAATGCTAATAGGCCTCCTTCTCTTTAAGAGAGGCATTACAAAATTATGGAAATGTTTCGGAAAGACTTTATTTCTCCTACCGGGCTAATTAGGAGGCGGTTAATTTACCCCTTCTCCAGTTCCCTGCCTCAGTTTCCACCACTCGTTGCTCCGACCGGCTGCGCAGAGCCCAGCGTTTCCCCAGCCCCTTCTGTTTCCCCAGCCTGCAGCACGTGACGTGCAGGCGCACCTTGTCCCAGCTCCACCAAGCCTCCTGCGTGCCAGGCTGCCTCTTCCACCGCAAGCGGTTTTGGACGCGGCTACGTTTCAGCCCATGGTGAGCTTCACAATTCAATGTCACATACAATGGGGGGAAGAACGCAAACCATATTTCTAATCCTCGAAACAAGAAGATCTGATTGGCAGGGACCACAAAATAGAGATTGAAGGCGCTGCAACACTTCTGACGCTTCCCCGGAACAATCGCGCCGAAGCAGAGGAAAACTTTCTATCCTGCTTCTGTGCTCCAAGTGAACTCGTATTTGTGTTTCCAATAAAGAGCCATTTTTATATTAACTGTCTGTAACAGCAGGGAATAGGAAAACTAACACAAGCTGTACCTCATACAAAGGACGATGCTGGCATCACGTGTTTGCGTCTTCAAAAAATGTTATTTACAAAAGGCACTGGGGAAAGCAGACAAACTATTGACTCTTTTCTCTATCCCCGCACGGGTGGCGTTAGAACAACTTTTTGATCCCCCACATTTTTTACATTTTTCCCCCCCGAGAAGTAAATTTCACAGCCACACAGGCCACTGCGTTTAATTAAGCTTTCAAAAGTCTTCTGACAATGCCAACAATTGAAAGACACTTCTGCAGCTCAATCATGCAATCATCGTGACACTTCTATTTACAATTTGTCTTAGAAAGAGTTTCTCTGACATTGTACTTTGACAAAACATCCAAGCTGCCAGTTCACAACCTTTCCCTGTCTTATTTACAAATACAGCTTGTACGCAGGACCCGAATCTCACGAGCAGGAGCCTTTGGGTAGCACCCTCGCGATTTTTCCTGCAGGGAACTGCTGAACCCAGCCTACCTTCCCCAGGCTTCCCTGCATGGCGAGAGCAAACCGAATTTTACTCAGAAATACTGCCATTTTCATTTCCCACCCCCCCCGGAAACGCAATTCAAGCTTGCGTCTCATTGTCTAGACACACCTCTAACTATTCAGTTCAGGTGTCAATGAATTTTTATCCGGAAGAAAACAAAGGAAGGAACTGCAATTTGCAAGCTACAGAACGATAACGGCGACGACTAATAACACCACCAGAAAATGTCTGTGGCATAATGACTGGTCACAGACATCACCTCCTGAGCACCGCAATAATCACTTGGTCCAAAATTTAGCAGCAAATTATGTCCACTTCCCCTGCGATTATTACAGAGGGGTATTCCTCACGTTATTTTCCCATGTTATTATATTTGACTACAACAAGCTGCTTGAGAATAAAGGATCCCCACGCTAAAAATGACCTCCCCTCCTCCTCCCCCTTTGCACAGTAAATACGGCCTTGGAGGATCCCCAGCCATCGCTGCGAGCGGGTGGGCACAGCGCTCCAAAGTGCTCCAACTGCAGCCAAGTAGTGCTTAAGATCCTCCCTCACCCAAAAAATAGCCTTTCATTAATTCCCTCAGATTTATACATTCAACAAACAAAACAGTAAAACCTGACGCCGGTGGACTGTAAATATTTCTTCGGCTTTTTCAATAAGTGAACAGCAATTTTACATTCACTGATCTCTAGATACTTCAGTTAATATTTCCCCCCATTGTAAAATACGAGACCGGATCAGTAAACCCCTGCCGTAGCACTCGCTGCAAATCACAGACTGCTGGTATCTGGTGGTGAGTGTTTGACATACATATTGATGAAAGCTGCCTCGTCGGACCCACACAACATATCCTATTAATTTCCAGTTAAATTTATGACATTTCAGCCGTGGCGCTGGATCAGCATCACTCAAAATTTTATATCGCGTCAAAGCTGCGCGCAGGCACCCGCCCACCCAGAGCCAGGTATCCACGCCGGCCTGCGCGCAGCTCAGCTGCTACCGAAATTGCCCCTGCCTCTGCCTTCGGAAACCGGCAAGGACCAAGATAAGCCCATCGACGTTAAAACAGACATCATTTCTGCCTGCATCTGAATGACTCAGTGCCCTGTTCCTTTAGATGAGCTGCTCTTTAACCATTACTTATCTGGAGATGATCTCTTACCGTAAGGCACCAACTTACTGACTGCAACCGTGCCGGCAGAGCCCACCCTGCATCCACAGCTAACCTCCAACCCCTCGTGCAGAGCACCAACTAATTGGGTACATTTTTACGTTGCAACTAAATACACAGCTTCTGGTCTCTCACCCCAGACAATCAGCTCACTCAGTTCCTAGGTATTCTTCCAAAGGCATTGTCTTTCCCTTTTTATTTTAATTTTTAATTTTCACTTATACGCTCAGCTACCTTCCTGCATTTCGCACGCCTGCACAGCAGAGCAGGTATGAAACAGCAGAACTGGGAAGTGCCTCATCCAGGGGCCTTCCAGCGGCCTGAACTCCACGGCTTCCCCTGAGACCTTCACGTTTCACTCCTGGGCCCAGGCCGGCAGCGAGCAGAGGGGGCAAATCCGGCCGGCGACGAGCCAGACGCCACCGGGGCAAGCACGAGGGGGCAGGATCAGGCCCCGCACCTCTCTTTACATGCTGCGACCGCCGCTGCGAAGCTTCTTCTGAGTCAACTGCCCCGTGGCAGCACGAGGCCAGATCCTGCTCGGGCTGCCTGCCTCGCCTCGCCTCAGAGCCTGAGCCGGGCAGGGTTTGGCCGCGTCTCCAGCGCTGGAGCGCCAGAGTCAGGTCCTCAGCCGAGGAGTTCCCCCTCGTGAACACGTCCCCGGCTCGCAGACTGAATGACCTATTTGGGACCACGGTGCGAGGAGTGCTCCTAATTCTTGCTTGACAGATACTGTGTTTTGTCTTTTAAGCAGAGCGGTTCGATATGTAAATACAGCGTTACATCACGCCGCCGCTCCTCCATATTTGGTGATTTAGTATGGCTCCAGATCTCGGAAGACTACAAATCCCTTCCGCCAGGCTCCCGCTTCATTAATCATGCCCTACACTTGTGTTCGTTCATCTGCACATCACAGGCAGCACATCGAAATGGGCACTGCCCTGCACCACTCCGGGAAAATAACCCTCTGCCAGCACGGCCTGCAAGTTGAATATACCAACTTTTTTAAAAAAATATTTTTTTAAATCTGTTTTAAAATGTAGCTTATCAGTAGCTGAGCCTCTGTTTCTTTCTAAACCTGGATATAAACATATATACATAGAGAGAGAGAGAGATATATGTATGTATATAAGGTATACATATACACACACCGACCGATACATGCTTTCCAAGTGCCATCTATTACTCGGCAGAAACAGTACCTATTCATTCACGTTATGTACGCGTGGGTATGCACGTGGCTTTGCATATGTATGCGTGTGTACAGACAGACGCTCGCACGTCTTTGCTGCTACCGCAAAACCTTGCAAAACACAAACCCCGAGCGTGATTTAATGGCTGGTTGGGAGGCTAGGAAGGCTGCGAGAATATCACACTGAAACTCCCAGCGTCTACTGCCCTATTATGGTTTAACTTTGTGGCCAAAGCAAGCCCAAGACAAGCTCCAGCACATCATGTGATTATGTACTGCACTTCTGACAGCAGCGCACTGTCCTGTGGCCTCTTGTCACAGAGGTACAGGCAGTGCCGAGTCCCGAACGTCGCGGGCTGTTTTAGGAAACTGGTCCAGGCATTTGCTGCTTTTGATATCCCGCAGCCTCGCATTTTTCAGATGGTATTATTAGCGCGATTTGAAGCAATTTGCAATGCTCACTACGAATGGGCAGTGTTCTTGTTTACTAACGGGATTTTAAAGCAGAGTACGCCTCGTTAGACTGCCAGTGCTCTGTGATTTTCTTTCGCGTCGTACGTTCTATTTTTTCAACCTCATTTGCAAAATATTTGCACAGCGAATGGCTTTCCGGTTTAAAAAAAAATATATGCTAAGAAATGGAATTATTTACCTTTTTTAAAAAAAAAAAAAAAAAAATTGCATTTCAGACTGTTTGTTGCACAAAACAGAACTCTGCCTTGGACATTTGTACGGATGACATGTGGTTGTGTAAACCACAAACAAAATCAAGATACATCTGTCAAAACCACATCAGAGACAAGAGAGAGCACAGAGAAGCATTTATCATTTGGCTGAGGAGGCAGGCTGCAGAGAGCGGCCTTTCCTGTCAAACCAACCTTTTGAAATTTCCAACATGCCCTTAAACTTTTCGAATAAGCATGTCTGTGCGCTTCAGCAACTGCCCTCTCTACTCTGGCCTGGCCAGTCGAAAATGGCATCTTAAAGTCAAGGTCGGTGGTGTCACTTTGCCATGGGGCTGTGTTTAATTACAGTCCATACGCTGACAGCCAATATGGAACCAAGGCTGGCTGATGCTCGGTTAACTCTTTCACCCCTGAGTTTACCCAAGACTTGAAAGCTCCTTCCCTGCTCCTGCAGCAGGGCCTGAAATCTCCTCCCGCAGCGCTACGGCAGGCAAGGCGCCGGGCGACAGTGACTACAATACAGACAAATCACGAGAGCAGCCTCACACAATACCATTAAAAATACTCGGTCGCACGGCACGTGCCTGTTGCTCCTGCCTCTACGCAGCTGCTAGGAAATACCGGTCGCGTGCTCGTCGCAAACCGAAGGCAGGGCATTTAGCACATCAGCCGCCGTGGCAAACACAAGAGAGAGCCGGGCGCAGCGCTTTGCGACTGCGAACGTGCTACGTTGCGACTGAAACGGAAATAAACTCGCAAACACTTCTCCTCGTTTTAATTTACCTGCTATATGTTCCTGTTTTGGGCAAATTCCTCTAGATGACGTTGATAAACAATCGTCATCCTCTGGCGTAACCTGGATGCCAACCTCCACGGGATTGGATGCTTTTTTCAGCTCACTTGGTGAGGGTGAAGGTGGCTTATCCACAGCCTTCTCTAAGCAGAGACTGCCATTGCATTGTTTCCGTTTGTGCTCAATAAAAATAAGAATGTCCCCCAACGGGAAGTTCATCTGACACTGGCCACAAGTGAGGAGGTCGTGGTCCCCTTCTGGAGCTCCCAACGTGCCATGGTCAGGTTCGTCATCAGTGAGAATGGCTTCAAGAGGTTCGGCTGCAGTTTGAGAAACAAAAGGAGAATCGTTAGAGCTCCGCTGGAAAGCGCTGGGCACGGGGGGGGGCACACGCTGAACCCCGAGTCGCAAATGTCACACGGCAGCGGCGACAGCCGCGTGTGCCCCCCCCCAAGAGACCGATGCCACACGGCCACTATCCCCACCAGGAGAAGACAAATTTATCAGCTACGGGGACTGTATTTTGCAGGAGCAGCTGTAGCATGCAGAACTGGGAGAGCAAACCCTGCAACTGTAACTGTGCTCAGAGAGGAGGAGAGATTTCCGACTCGATTTAACGATTTAGTGGTAAAATCAAATGAATAGCCTTCAAGAATATACTGCAAAACTGCGGTGGTGCTAGGAAGAAAAAGCGAATGCCGTGTTTTATTGTCGGATGTATTATTTATGTATATGAATCCAAGGCTGAAAGCATTACACTCACTCTCCCTCTCACATGGGTGTGTATTTCCACAAGCCAGACCTCCTTGCTCAAATTTAGGCTCGTGAACCACGCGTGTGCGTGTGCAGACAAAAGGTGTTTCAACACACGGCTTGCATATTCAACACACAGGCAGCGTGTGAGCGCCCGTGTGCAGGAGCAAGGGAGGAGAGGGGGAATGGATGGAGGCACGCACACGCGCAGGCACACCGCGCACGCATGGCCCTCTCCGTGCACGTGTACATGCGTATGTGGGGACGCGTTTGTGTCATGCCCACATTTGTGGCTTCCAATTTACACATTCGAAAGGCAGGAGTTACTCGCGGGGGGAAGGGGAGGAGGGAGAAAAAAAAAATAAATAAATGACAGAGAAGCAAATGATAAAAATCAAGTGCAACCGAAATTCCTGCGGGGCGGGGGGAGGAACCTCCCGCTTCTCAGCAGCTCCTCGGGATTCACATAAATTCCCAATTCACCTACAATTCCACCCAGAGATATTAGCCGAAGAGGAGATTTTTTATTTCTTAAGGAACCAAGCCAATCGGTCATTTTTCCTTTTTCATCCTGAAATAAAAGAACGCCTAAATTCTCTCTCTAACGTGTTAGCACCGGTGGCCTTCGTCGTATAAAAATCAGCATGGCCAAGCAAATGGCACATTTCATAACACCGAGGAGAAGTGCTTTCTTTAAGCTCAAAATACCTTGCCTAATGTTGTCAAAGTTGACAAATTTTCTGAATGAGCTCCAAAAAGCTTCATTATGAGGCTATTTCTGCTCACATAATCGTCAGTGGATGCTCTAACGAGGTGGAGACGTCTTTCTTTTCTGTTTGCCTTTTTTTTTTTCAAGTTTGCACGGAAATATCTTGGCAATACGCGTGCAGTCACTACAGCCTTTCAGGAAAAAAAAATACCGCCAGTGCGTTGGTATTCCTCTGTCTGCGCAACGCAGCACGCACGCGAGCAGCAGCAACAAAAACGAGAGGGTACTACAAATGCAAACCACCTCAAAACAGTGCCAGGTACGGCAGGCGAGACAGAATGCAACTCCTAAACAGTTAATCAGTCTGACCTTCTTTAGCTAGCTGCCAATTTCACATTTAATGAACTTAAAGCCACAGAGAATCAAAAAATAGATTTTAATTTGACTGCGCGATATTGGAACTGATTTTGATAAAGTGCAAAAATCCAGTGAACTCAGGTTAAATTTATTTCAACCCTGCCTAGGCTGAATATTGAGGAGGAAGATCTGGAGTAGCTCCCAGTTGTGCTGCGTGAAATAATATTGAAAGAGCACACTACCTCACCGTACCTTAGCTCCAACTAGGACACAGGGATACAGTCCGTAATTTCTCGCCTCTGGTACTACTTCTAATTTAACGTAAGGTCAACCACAGGAATATGAAGGTTACGTTCGTATTAATAACAGCAATGTCTTAATCGCCGGGGTTTTCTCCTAAACTTGCAGCTCCGGGGGCATCTCGGGCTCGGGCGCCGAGAGGGGAGCAGGACGTGTCTGCAGGATTTCTGCGCGTGGCATTTTTCTCCCCGGCCATTCCTTGCGGTCGGACAGAGCGAGTAAATCACTGCAGGACTAATTCCACCAGTAGCTCGCCACACGCATCAGACAAAGGTATTTGGGGCTAACCGGTAAACGTAACTTCTGGCTTAGCAACTCTCCGCAGCGAAAGACGCCAAATAAACAACATTCCCCTTACAGCTCGCTTAGCGAGGAGCCCTGCATAATCATTACTCAATTATAATGTTTTCCCGTGGCCTGATTTATTTCTGACACTGTCAGTATTATTTAGCAGTGGAAGGTAACGCGGCGCTGAGACACCAGACGGTTAAAAGTAGTGCTAAACAAAAATAGACTTTGCTGAAGTCTGTAGTGACTGGGCTGATTTACAATCAAAACCAGGAAATGAAGTGGTAATTCAGAGGTTGCTGATTACACCTCCACATTTCACCTAATTAATTTTATAGGAGGCAAAGTTCTTGAAAATAACAAGATGATCAAATGTACAGATATAAAACCTGTAACCTCAACATTTTCTATGCTCTTAACGTAAATTATTGCTAATTAACAAGAATTATATACTAATGTATGAAATACGGCTGGCACCGTCTTCACTGCAAAACATTTGGCTCCCGATGGAGGCAGAGCCAGCAAAATACGGTTTTATTCTCACTGCTACTTTCCCAGAAAGCGAAAAAGAAAGCAAAAACCGCCGTGTGCGAAGAAAGCAGGGCAACGCGCTTCACCTGGGCTGGGCAGCGCTCCGCGGGCTGGGCGTTTTAATTCGGGGGCGAGCCAAATGCCCTGCCTGGCTACCTAACGGGTCGGGGCCGTCTCTAAGGCGAAGCGCTCTTGTAGGGTCGCGGCCCCCCGGCTCCCCCCGGCTCCCCCCCTTCCTCCCCGGCCCCAGCCCCCCAGGAGCACGGCGGGCACCGGAGGGGCTCGCCCGGCCCGACAAGTGCGGGGAGAAGGGGAGCCGCGGCTCGGGGTGCCGGGGCCGGCTCGGCACGGCTCGGGGGAGCGGGGAAGGAGGCCGGGGGGGGCGGCCTCGGCCCAAGTTTGCTTTCAAGTGCGGGGCGGCTGGGGGGCGAGGCTGGGGGCGGCGGCACGGAGCGGGCCGGGGGAGCGGGGCAGCGGCAAACTCGGCGCCAAAGTTGCCCACCCCCCGCCGCCCCCAAAAAACTCCCGATTAAATTTTTTTTAAAAAAAAAAAAGAAGCCGGGGGGAAAATGGGGGGGGGGGGGCGCGGAGAGCCGGAGGGGGCCCCGCGCGGCTGCGGAGCGGCCGGGCCGCCCCCGGGAGGCGGCTGCGGGCGGGCTCGTGGCTGGAAGCGGCCAAACTCGCGAACAAAGACGAGGGGGAGAAGGGGGAGAAAGGGGGGGGCAAGGCAGGGGAAGGGCCGGGGCGGGCGGCGAGCCCTCCCCCTCCCGCCGGCTCGGCCGCGCTGCGGGCGCGGAGGCGCCGGCCAGGTTCAAGTTCGCCGGGCGGCGGGGGCGTTTCTGGTGTCGGTGTGCCTCCTAGCGACTGAACGGCACAGCCGTGCCGAGCCGTGCCGAGCCGTGCCCAGCCGCCCCGCTCCGCCGCTGCCCCCCCCCAGGCTTCCCCCTCCCCGCCCGCCCCCCTCCGGAGCCCCCCCCCGGGCCGCCCCGGCCGAGCTCCGCAGCCGGGCGGGGGCTCCGCGGCCGCGCGGGGAGCAGGGGGGCTCCGCGGAGCCGGGCTGCCAAAGGGGGGGGGGGCCCTCGGGTGGCACCCCCTGGGAGGGGAGCCGCGGGCATCCCCGGGCGGGGAAGGGGGCCCCCGGTTCGGGGAAAGGGGCCCCGGCAGCCCGGGGGGGGTGCTGGAAGCGCAGCGCTGAGCGGCGCCGGGCAAAAGATCCGAGGAGCGGAGGGGGAACGGGAAAAGGGGGCCGGGGGCTGCGGGCGAGCCCCGGCGGGGAGAGGGCGGCGTGGGGCGGGGGGAGCGGCCCCCGGGCGGCCCCGAGGAGCCGCGGAGCTTCGCTAAGGGGCTGCGTGTGCCGAGCTGGCCGCCAGCCTCGCCGCCGCCGCCTGGGAGGGAGGAATCGCCGGGCAAAGTTTTGCAAAAGGCGAGAGCGAGCGGGGCTCGTTGGCAGCGAGCGATCGCCCTGGGTTCTCTGCCATCCCTGGGAGGGAACAAAACCCGCCAGGGATAATGGGAGAAGGGGAGAAAGGAAAGCGAGGAGGAAGGAGGGAAAAGGAGCCGCGAGAAGCATGCATCGCGTCCCCTTCCCCCCCGGCTCACCCCGAGGAAAAGGGGATTTTTTTTTCGCCCTTCCTTCCCCCCCTCACCCCAAACCTTGCCAGCTCGAGTTGCCTTTTGTTGTGCAAAGAGCGCTCCCGCTTATCTTGCATCTAGCCCTGCCGTGTGTTGTGTCGGCTGCGGGGAGGGAGCCGAAGAGTTTTTGTTGCGAACAGTGTGGTGGGGCTCGGCTCGGGTTTTTTCTCTCCCGGGGAGAGGAGATTTGGTTTGGGGTTTAAATGCGGCGGCGAGCTGGGCGGCCGCGGGTGTGCGAGGAGTGTGCGAGCGGGTGTGCGAGCGTGCGTGTGTGTGTGCGTGTGTGTGTGTGCGTGTGTGTGTGTGTGTGTGCTCAGCCCGGGCTCGCTCCTGCCTGTGTTTGTTGGCAGGAGGTTCCCCGCACACGCGGTGCTTGTAAACATTCAGACACGAGATTTTTCCCAATCAAAATCCACTTCCACTTTTTTTTTGAAAATCTTCCAAAAAATAGTAAGCGAGCGAGGGAGCGCGAAGCCGAGGGCGAGGAGGGAATCCCTGCCGGCTCGCCTCTGCCGCCCGCCCGCCCGGGGGCCGCCCCCCAGCCCCAGCCCCAGCCCCAGCCCCAGCCCCAGCCCGAGCCCGAGCCCGAGCCGGAGCCGCGGCGGGGCGCGGGGCGAGGTCGGGGCGGCGGAGCCCCGGGGCGGCGCGGAGCGGAGCGGGGCAGAGCGGGGCAGGGGCGGCCGTCCCGCACCCCGCGGCGGAGACAAAAGGCGGCCGGCCCGGCTCGGCTCGGCTCGGCTCGGCTCGGCTGGGCGCCCACCCTCGCCCCCGGCCCCGCCGAAGGTGCCGCGGGGCGAAGGGGCGAGCGGCGGCGGCGAGCGGCGGCGGGGCTCGGCTCGGCTCGGCTCGGCTCCGCTCGCCGGACTTTCTCCCGGCCCACAGCCCCGTCCGCGGTTCCTTGGGGTTCCTGCGGGTTCCTCTGCACTTTCCCCGGCTCTGCCCCCGCCGCCAGCCCGCACCTGGCCCGCGCGGGGCGGCTCCGCGGCGGCTGCGGGGAGAGGGCGCGGGGGGCAGCGCGGCGGGGGCCGGGGGGGCCGGGGCAGAAAGAGGAGAAAAGTGCTCAAGGTGATCGAGCGAGGGCGAAAATCAGCGGAATGCCAGTAATTCCGAGCCGGCGCCGAGTTCGTTTCACCTCCTCGCTCGCTCCTCGCTCGCTCTCACTTTTTTTTTTTTTTTTTTTTTCTTTTTTTTCTTTCTGCTCTCGCTCGAATTAAAAATTAAATCCGTGAAGGGGAAATGAAATAAATCGCTCTCCGGCTTACTTACGTGAAAATTCCCGTTTGCTTAAGTGCTGGGGTTTGCCTTGCTTGCGGCGCGACATGGTGGGTTGGTGGCTTCGGTGGCTTGTGAGTCGCTCGGTTCACATCGGGAGAGACGGGTTAGAGAGGAAGGAGACTCCAGAGAAAATATCTTCATCAATGTCTTTTGACATCCAAAATAAATTAGAAATAATACAAAGATGGCGCAGGGAAGATGAATTGTGGGATAGCAGTCATGGCTTTTTTTTTTTTTGTGCAAGGAAAAAAAAAGAGAGGGAGAGAGAGAGGGAGAGAGAGGGAGAGAGGGAAGGAGAGAGAGAGAGAGATGAAAAAAATGGCAAAAGCCCCCCTGAGCTGCAAGTTCAAGTGCGGACGTGACGTCCCTGCGAACTTGAACGTCAGGAGCCTGGATGGACAGAGACATACAAAACATGGGCAGGGCAAGCCGGGGAGAGGGGAGGAGGGAAGGCGAAGGCAACACCAATGGACACTCATCAGGGGCTGGACATGAAAAAGAGACCAGGACAAGCCAATGGACAGTGATCGCAGGGGGGAGAGGGGAGGGGGCGCGGCGGGAGGGGGTGCGCCGGGCGCCGGGCGCACGCTGCCGGCGGGAGCCGGGGGGAGCCGGGGGGCGCCGGGGGCCGGGGGCGGGGGGCGGCCGGGGCCGCGGGGCGGCTGCGGGAGGGGAAGGGGGAGAGGGGCGGCGAGGGGCCGGAGCGGGCGCGCGGGGAGCGAGGAGGCAGGAAAGGGAGCAAGGGGGGAAAGAAAGAGCGAGCGAGCCGAGGCAGCGGCAGCGCACACGCTCCCACCCCCGCTGGAAAAGCAAACACATCAGGGAAGGCACACGGGGAGGGCGGCGGGGCAGGCTAGCCTCGGGATGCGCCGAGGAGGTGGGAAGGCAGGTAGGAGCGGAGACCACCCAAAAAGGAAGGGGGGGCCCAGCCGGCTCCCGGCTTCCCCGCTCGCCCCCCCCCCACGCCCCCCCGAGCCGCCGAGTCCCCTCCTCCCGGGAGCCGGGGCCCGGCCCCGAGGGACGGCGGCGGCGGGGAGCCGGGGGGCTCCGGGGGCCGGGGCCGGCGGCAAACTTCGGCGGGGAGCGGCGGGCCGGGGAGCCGGGAGGACTCGGGGAGCGAGGAAGAGCGGGCGGACGAGCGGCGGGAGCGGGGCAGGGGGCGGCAGGGGCCGGGACCCCCCGGAGCCCCCCGGCGGCGCCCCGCAGCCCGCCCGCCGGCAGAGCGGCGAGCGAAAGCGAAAGGCGCGGCCGGAGGCGGCGAGAAGCGGCCGGAGCCGGGAGGATGCGGCGGCCGCAACTTCGCCCAAAGCGCGCCCGCACCGCCCGGGGCCGGGCCCGCGGCAGGAGCCGCTCCGGAGCCAGCCGTGCCCGCGCTCCGGGCCCGGGGCCGGCCGGCCGCGGCAGCGAGGTGGGCGCGGGGCGGCGAGGAGGGGCCGGGGGCCGGCGGCGGGGGCGCGCCGGGACCTGTTGGAGCCGGCCCGGGGGGGCCCCGCTCCGCGCCGGGGCCGTCCTCCCGCGGCGCCGCCGCCCCCCGCCTGCCCCGAGGCCGGTGCGGGGCCGGGGGCGGCCGGGCAGCTCCCGCCGGGCGCCGCGTTTCGGGGGGAAGCGGCTCCGGGTGGCAGCGGGCGAGCGCTCCGGGCTGCGGGGCTCCGGGCTGCGGGGCTCCGGGCTGCGGGGCTCCCCGCGCCGCCGCGGGGCTCGGCTGTCGGAGCTCCGCGGCCATGTGCTGTGTAAACAGGCGTGCGGGACCGTGCGGAGAGCCGTGCGATTTGCTTTATCTGTAATAGCGCGTATAAAGCTTTTCGAGGTGGCTGCGATGTAAAAAGTAATGACTTTATTACCTCTGAAAGGTTCTGCGGTTCACGTTTAACAGTCCTCTGAATTACAATTCATTACACAGTTGCGCGCTCTCTAAAGCCAACGTAGCTCAGAATACCTAGCTGTGGTTATTTCCAATAAATAACAGGCGACGTTTCATTGATTTTCTTTAAAAAATCGTAGCAAATTAAGCACTTAGTTACAACTAAATCTGCTTTGTTATTGTACTGCGTGCGAGATTCCAGAGGTGACTTCCTCCGGCACGTCTTCAAACATACATTCAAAAGCTAATTTTACAGATGCTTTCATGAATGGCAGCGAGGATGTTCCTACCATTAGCGTGCCCTTAATTCCCGCATCGTAAAATGCCTCGAATTAAATGGGAACTCGCTGCCTTAAAACAGTATTTCAGCCGGGCTGGATAATTATTAATATTGGCGTTTGATCACAATAGTGCTGCGCTCCCCCGCCGCCCCCCCGACACTTTGCATTGTCATGTGATTGGAGGGCGATAACAAACCTCAAGAAAGAAAAGGAGTCAGAAGACATTTTTAACGTGGCATAACCACAGATTAATAATGCAGGTGGGTTTTTATTTTATTGTATTTTTAGGGGAAGGGAACGAGGCTGTTTAATGAGCAGCCGTGGACACAAAGTAACTATATTTACAATCCTTGATGTGGCTTTTGCTGGGTAATAAATTATGACAATATTAAAATTATTTTCTGGCAGCCCAGTTAACTGCGCTCGGGACTGTAAAGCCCTTACTGATTCCATTTATGCCTTGTAATTACGGTCCACGGGCTCTCTCTAAACCCTTTGGTGTATATTGTGTGTAAACTTTTAGCTAATAGACCTTTTTTGAATGGAGGGACTTTTCTCAGCACTTCCTGCAGTATATATTCTGTCTCTGATCTCTGTATTTAATGGCCAAGTCCTGGTTTATGCTTTATAATGTGTTGACAAGTTTTCTAACAGACTTTCTGAAATAATGCACATATATTCACGTCGGTTAGAAACTCCACAGTATTTTTAGAGTCGAGTAGATCTATATCCTAATGCACTGAGAGGGAGTGTAAATCATAGAGGATTTCATAGCCCTTTCAGTAGTTTTCTGTATGAAGTATGAGCAGCGTGGCCTCCAGACGTAACCTTTTAGAAAAAAAGACAGTGCTTTTATTTTATGGTGTAAAGTGCTTTTAGCTTCAGGGCTCTGAACGTGAATGTGGTCAACAAACAGCTCTTGCGAGGGACTTTGCTGCAGCCTCAGCCCCAGCGCTGGGGCGCTGCCTGTCTGCCGGCCGGCTTTTGGGGCCACCTCCGGCCCCAGGACGGGGCTGTCCCCCCCCCCCGCATCCCCTTCCCAGCCCCCCCGGCAGCCCGCTCCTGCCTCCGAAGCCAGCACCGCCGCGGCTCGGACGCCCAGGGCCGCGGTGGCCCCCGGGGACCTGCCCGCTCCACAGCGGGGGGCTCCGCGCCGGGGGGCTCCGCGCCCACCCCCGGCGGGCCGGGCAGAGGAGCCCCGCTGGGCTTCCCTCGCCCCGGGGGAACGGGGAATCGGGGCTGCCGGCGATGCCCGAGGGGCGAGCAGCCGTGAGGCCGGGCCCCGGGGAGCAGCCCGGGGGGGCTGCGGGAGCAGGGACGATGCCCCCGCCGCCCCCCGGCCCCTCGAGGCGCTGCTGCCCGTGCCCCGGCCCCGCTCGGGCGCAGGGAGCGTTTTCGGGCTTCTCGGCGCCCGTCACGAAGCGAGGGCACTGTGCTCGGAGCTACGCTACCGACCGTGGCGGCTAAAAACAGGTACAAAATATTCAAATGGTGCTAACGCCTCGAAGTGCTGGTGGGTGAGAAGGGCAAGTGAAAACAAACCCGGGCAAGCACCGAAGGCAGCCCAGCCATGGGGCTCTGCGGACTCGCGCGGACTTGTGTGTCACCTCCTGCTTCTCACCACGACCTTTCCCTGCCCCGTCCCGCTGCAGTGGCCTCAGCTGCTCTCCCCCCAGCCGTCTTGCCCACTCCCATGCTACGTGCTCCCAGCCCCAGAGCAAAGATGGGAAAACACGGCTGAGATGCTCGGCCGCGCGTGGGCAGCTCAGAGGTAGGTGCTGGGCCAGGGTGGTGGTCGCGCTGCCGTGCGAGGGTCTGGCTTGCTAGCTGAGAGGCTGCCCCTGGGCTGTAGCCCCTCCAGCTGGCCCACTTCCATCTGTCCCACGCGGAGCAGAGCCCTGAGATATCTGCAGAAATTCACATCTCCCTCTCCTGCTGCCTCAGTTCTCTCGGAGGAACAGTGTGGTCCTCCCTCCGTTCAAGCCTGTGAGATACTTGGAGGCTGCTGCCTAAAGGGACACAAAACCACCTAAAATTGGGAAGCGTGGCCTTCCTCCTTCTCACAGGCAGGCACACGGTCTTCCCGCACAGGACTGGGACCCGAAGGCGCAGAGGAGTGCGATGCAGCGCGTGCTGCACGCTGCTGTCCCTGCCTCTCTGCTAATTTAGCGACAGACTTGGCAGTGGGTGAGTTCAGCAACTTTGGTGGGCAAATGTTCCTGCTTTTAAGCTCCAACTGTCACTCATTCATGGCAGGAATCTCACTTGCCAACTCAGTACAGAACATTAGGACCAAATACAAATTCCAAAATTATGCCAGTTCTCCCGAGCTGTGCCGCGTTACATAACGGCCGATAGCACGGGGCGCTCTCCTCCGCCGCGTTGATAGTCTCAATCAGGCAGAGGCACTGTGGGTGGAACTCTTATCGCACCAGGCTGACTCCCCATGAATGAGCAGAGGACTTGCGCGTTCTAGAAATAGCATGTGCATTAGTATTGCACGATGAGGAACTTGGGCATGCTGCTTTCCCTCTTCTCTTTTTTTTTTTTTTTTCTTTTTTAATAAAAGCTCAAAATAAACTGCAAGCCAGCAAGCGCAGCACACACAGCGGCGAGTCCATGCAGGATCACAAACATATGAGCGCCAGGTGACTGAAAGATTTCGTTACAGGCTGCTCTAGGCAGGACCCAGAATAAAATGCTGAACTCGAGGAGAGTTTTTCCAGTGGTTACAGCAAGGTCTGGGATCTCAGCCTGCGCCTGCTTGCACAGCACTGAGCACGACAGAGCCCCGAACCTTGACTGGACTTTTGAGGGGTGACAATAAAATGACCACACGAAGCACTCAGGAGGCAGACTTTCAGATACCAAACCCCTCCTTTGAAGTCTACAGCTCTGCTTGTGCATGGGCAGGCAGGGGAGGCACTAGCTATGCTATAAACAATGCCAGTAAAATCTCACTTTTAATCAAATGTTTAATTTCAGCCAAACCCTGGTGTTAGTTTTTACTGCTCTAGAAGTTACAGCTCGCTTTCCATTTTGTATCTTATTAATATTTGTGTATCTTCCTATAAGCGTGTAACATGCCCCTGACAGCTTGTATCCTACATTTTGAGCCAACATAATTTAAACTTTGTGCATTTAGAACTTGACCTATAATGCAAATCCATACAGTCTTAATTATAGCAGCACCAGCAGCCACTGTGCGAGCGAAATAGTCGAGCTTTCGTTACTGAAGAAGCACAGTAGTTAAGGTCTGTCAGTGTTCCCGTTACAATCCCCATCTTGAAGAGGTTATAACTCGGGCTGTGTAAATTTGATTGAGCTGAAACTTGGGACTCAAACTGTCAGTCCATATAGGGAATTATCTTATGAATAATTGGCTAACCCATTGCTTGATTCACAGACCTTTATAAAATGATTTTTAATGGGTTTTAATGTTTTTTTCTTTTACTGACATCTAGGGTATGAATTTGGTACTTCTAGCTTTTTTGAAGCTCCATATTGAGCAGCATATGTATAGGTACATACATTAAAGCTCTGCAGCAACACACGGGGCACGCATGCCACACTTCCACGTCTATGTGTACAGATATACAGATGAAGACACCGTGTGAGAGAAGTGCCACTTAATCTATCTCAGAAGAGAGTCCTAAACGTGTAAGATAAAGAGAACAGAACTCCCTCGGCCAGAAGGGCACTAAAGCTCCTTGAAGTGTTCCTCAGTCCCGTTGTGATCCACCGCTAGCGTAGCAGCAGTCAGGCGGATTTACACCAGCATGGTATCACTGAACCAGCAATCCGAAATGCAGTCCTGGTGCGCTCCCACACGGGGAGCGGGCTACCTCGGTTATCTCCAGATGCAGTGGGGATAGCTGGGGACAGGTCACTTTGTTATCTTTGTTAACAGTTTCTCAGAATCTTTCATCTCTGGGGGCTTTTTCTTCCCCCAGAGCATGTGGAAGTGAGTCCCACATGTGCCTTGGCATCAGAACAGTCGTCGTGATTGCACTTTGAAAGGGATGAGCCATTTCACTTTGAACACTGAGCTTAAGTATGGCTTTGTGTTACAAAGAATTTTACTGAGAGTTGCTCTCCGTAATGCTTCTCACTAGTTTTAAACTTCTGTTGCTCAGAGAAGGTTATCACTTCAAATCACACTCAGCTGGTGAGGCTGTGGACTTGGAATTTTTCTTAACCCTAGAAGAAAAAGATGGCAAACCCAGAGCTAGAACGATGAGCCACAGTCCTTGAACAGAT
This sequence comes from Aythya ferina, assembly GCF_964211825.1. NCBI lineage: Eukaryota > Metazoa > Chordata > Aves > Anseriformes > Anatidae > Aythya > Aythya ferina. Next base: position 4,213,941 of record NC_140298.1, read on the forward strand.
TGCTCTTATGGAGCCAGACCCCACCAAGTCCATGCCCACCTTGCTGAATGGTTACAGAGCAGGGACACCGCCCTTGGAGTCATTTCTGAGATCCCAAGTCATCCACTTACTGCAGCAGGTTGCTGTCCTCAAGCTTATGAGCTGTAAGGAGAACATAGCATTGACACAAGTGTCTGTTGGACTCATTTTCTTTCTGACTGTAGCTGCTAGGTTTGGGGAGATCCCTAGCTAGCCCAAGGTAAAGAATGATGGCCAATTCAGGCCACCGGCATAGAGCACGTGGCATGGATGGGTAAGGCTGCCAGCCAACTCCTGGTGAGGCTCTCAGCAGAAAGAAGAGGTGAGTCTGGCTGTGTGCAGCTCTGCCCTGGGTCTCAACTTCTTGCAGCTTTCCAACAGAATTAACAGTGCCTGGTGTTGGGGCACGCCAGAAAGAAGTTTGTCTCCTGGTTCCAGCTCACTGTGAACCTGGTACGTGATGGGCACTGGCTGCGGGCACCACCGTTACATCTGTATGTATGTATGGGTGTGCACAGTGCTCCCACAAGCCAGCAGGACTGTTTATAAGAGCAGCACGTTCAACAATGGCACAGTCGCGCCTCATTGCCAAACGTCTGTTAATCAGAGGAGGCACGGGGAGCTGGGCAGAGCTGGTCTGAGCCTGACCAAATGAACTATGTGGGGCATCTGATCTTTTTACATAGCCATTGCTTATGAACAAGATTTTCTCAGGATCATTTGGAGAAGCTTTTCATGCTTCTGTGCAAGATCAGACCCAAGGGGCTCAAGCTCTCATCATCCCCATGAGAAAATCTGGAAAGCTCCACTCTGGATGTGGCAGGAAGGAAGAAATGGAATTGCAAACATTTTGTCTTGAAAAATAAATCCAACTATACCTCAATTGAATCAAATAAGAATTGTAGAATAATCAAAATAATTCATTAAACTGAGGCACCCAATGCAAGCATCGGCAATCAAAAAAAGGTATTTCCATTGAGAAATTAGTTTTGCTACACAGGATGAGGAAAGATTTAGTCCCTTCTGCTTCCCAGCACACTTGGCTTGAGTGACAACAGGGAAGGGTAGTGCAATAGAAAAGGATTTCCCTCCTCTAATCCTGCTCGATATATCCCCCTGCCAGAGGAATCTGCTTGGCCTTGGGTACTGCAAAATTCTTAAGCATATATTTATCTTTGGGCACATCAGCTGTACTTCCATGCCTAAAGTAAGCATGTGGTCAAGTATTTTGTTAGCCTGGTGCCTCACCATCTTTTGGAAGCAACTTTTATTACGTTGATTGTTACAGCTTCAACTTTTAGTCACTAAGAATGTATTTAACTGAAGTTTAACATATAGATTCATCACTCTCTGTATTAATTTTGTACTACTGTTTCAGCTGACATTTAGTTTTAGCTTTTAGTTTCAGCAAAGAAGACGTGCACATGCTTTGCAGAACATGGTACAGTTTGTGTGAGGATCTAGATGAAAAGAAAGAATTAATTGTTGAGATAGCAGAGATCTTCTGCATTCAAAACAAAAATAAAAACAGCATCACTGTGGGGAGTTTTTTCTTTGCCATATTTATCCTGTGCAACTCTTTATGTGCAAAATTTCAGCTTAATTGTTAGAATGCTTACAATAATATTTTAATGCAACTCTCTGTAGTCAGGCTAATATATTATTACATAGCCCAGAGCTGCACAGAAAGCTGCAGTGCTGAGGCGTAGCGGGAGCGGTGGTGAATAACATATGATAAGAGCGCGCTTCTTTGAGCAGTTTGGATAGTTTTGCCACCATTTGTTATTGTCAGCACATATAATTTTTACAGTACAGTATGAATTCTGACTGCAGTCAAAAAAACGCCTTCTACCGCCAGTATGAATAAGATTTCACTCAATTAGAATAACATGCAAGGATATCATACGGCACTACATAGAAAGCTGACATGCATTAAGTATGAATGCTGGGGCTGGGGGGCGGTTATTGTACTAATGCTATTGTTCAGTGAGCAACTATTCCCCAGCAGATTAAAAAAAAAAAAAAAAAAGTGAGGGAAATTAAATTCAGCAATCAGAAATATGTACAAGGTTTGGTATCACCATACTGAAATTAATGTATTCACCGCTGACACTTTGCTGTGCCCTGTCGCGTTACGTCTCACAGTATCTGTGTGCCCGGAGTGAGAGAAGCAGAGGTAAACACAGAGAGAGATCCACGGACTAAGAGTAAATGCCGGCTGTTTCACGGCACCGGTCTTTACATGTAAATGCTGCTTCCCACTGGTGTTGGTGAGACATTTGGTCTGAAGGTGGCCGCACCAGTGCAGTCCATCGCCATCATGCGCTCCCCAGCACCCCAGCGGTGTGACACACTGCGCCCCCCTGCTCCTGGACACCCTGCGCAGCTCTGAGCAGCTCCGTGGCACCTGAAGCAGCTGAAGGTATCCGATGCGTGGGGACAGATGGGGACCGTCCCCATCCGTGACCGTTCCTGCGAGGAAGGGCAAAAGTGCCCGGGAGCTGAGGTGTATCTCAGAGAGCCATTGTACTCAGAGGCAATAAAAATAAAACTATTCTCAATTGAGACCTAATTAGCTTTTATATTCAAAGCTGTACTGCACATTTGTATGTTGCTTATGAGTGGGACTAAAAAATATATGTACCATGACACTATACTTTTAAAGAGTCTATTGAATGCGTTTCCCATTCTCCAAGGATTGCCTTCTCCTTGGATGTATACATTCAGTGAATATGACGAGGCTAATTATTTTTCCCTGAAACTATCCCTGCATTTCTCTGGCAGTTTGCACCAAATCATGGACCTCGCATCTTCGGCCTTGGAACTTAAAATAAAACCAACCCTGCCTTCCAATCCTAAAACAAAAAAAAAACCTGTTTGGTAAACAAATTGCCTGCCCCGGGCTTTACAAGGATCTCTCTTGTATCAGAGCCACCATGCACGTCTGATCCCTTTTCTCCATTTTTTTCGAGGGGGTTATATATTTTTCTGTTACCTTTCCTGCCTGCGAAGCAATCAGGGAGAACGGCAGGAGGCACCATCAATATGCAAATTGCCGCCAGATAACTGGTCTCGCTGGTTCCGCCTTGGGAAGCAGCAGCGCCGCAGGAGGGGTCCCCGGGGCCCGGCCGCCCCCCGTGCCCCCCATCCCACCGCATTGCCCTCCCCACTGGTAGCAGCCACGGAGGTGCTCGGCTGCCCGCGGCGTGGACACCGCTCCTTCCGTCCCACTGCTGCACCAGCCCGTGGCTCCCGCTCGCACGCGGTCTTTCATGCTTTGCGCTTCTACTCCGAGGTTGGTTCAGCACCCCCAGCACGGCCCTGGCAGCGCAATGTGGCTCTGCTCCAAAGGCAGCCGGAGCCGCCGCCTTCGTGCCACCACCGCTCGCCGAGGCGCAGGCTGGCAGGACCGTGTTGGCCCTGCTGGGTGGCACCGGGCAAAACCCAGCGGTACCTGGGCGTGGATCTGTGGCCTGAACCACATGCTCAGGGCCCGTCCTTCCTAACTCAGCATTTGAGGGATTAAAAGCAAGCACTGGTTTCCAAATTAAAAACATGTTAAAATGAAAGTTTAATTCATGGTTAAACGCTTGCAAAAAGTACACGAGGCTGTTTTAAAAATCACAGAGAGAAAACGCCATCTTTTGTGGATTTGGGGTTTGCTCTGTTCTTAAATTCAAAACAGTGCTGCTGACTGCACTAACATTTCACAGGGCATTCGGCAAGACCATGCACTGGGCATCTGGGTATCTGTGCAAACACCCAGGTAAGCAATACCATTCATACGCGTTCAAACACGCAGCAAAGTTAACACAGATATTCCTAGCAGTATGGCGGGAGCCCCATATAACAGAATAAGCCACAATTCACACCTGTGATGGTCTATTGAATACGTAATATGCATTTTAAAAATTGCCTGGAAATGTATTCATACGGCAAAATCTAATGGTTCAGGCGGAGCTTTTATTCTTGATCAAATAATAAAAATTGTTAGAGATCACTCTGTCATCTCATTGCTCGCCAGCCTCCACAAAAACTGTTTTACGTTCCTATTTAAACAGGAGAGCGAGAAGGAAAACATAAACCGCAGAAGAGTTACTACAGATATTAACTTTTAAGCCAGAAAAGCAAGACAGCTGAAAGAGCGAGCAGGGGAATTGGCTCCATCACTCCGCACCCGTCTCGGTTTCCTACAGCTGAAGCCCCTGGCCAGCAGATCGCATCAGGACAAGGCTGGGCTCACCACGCACCAGAGGATGACTTGGGCGAGGTGTTGCCACTCCACCTCTGAGGTCCCTTCTTTCTGCGCATGTAGGTCTCGCAGGGAAGGAGACTTAGTGTGGACGGACGGGCACAGGCTGCAGACAGATCCACCTCCGCGTGGGACGGAGTGGGTGGCAATGGCCTTGGCCATGGAGAAGGAATCTGAACTGCAGACTAGTAACGGCAATGGTGATTACTATTAAAGCTCAAAGCTTTTCATTACTGAAAACTTCAAATAACTCTCCTGAACTATATTTGAGCCATTTTTTTCATGTTAACTCCAGGTTTGATTGCTGGAAAAGGTTGACTGCTAGAAAAGGAAAACCAGTGCACCGCACAGCAGTTGGGAATCGAAGCCCTTCTTTACCAGAACCCCTGCCACATACGTACTGTCACTCACCTTCCAGACACTCAGTACAACCATTCAATCTATTGAATCAAGAGACTGTTTGATCTTATCTGCATCTGTGAGCTGACTGTCAACCTGCTTAGGCTGCATATTAAATCATCTATAGTAGCTGTATCAAGCTGGGATGATCTGTTAATTCTAAATTTATTAACCCTTGGAGTGCAGTCATCGTGTTTAATCTAGTGTAGCCAGCATTTATTTTACAAGACTAAATCCTTCTTTAAGATATGGCTGTGCAGTAGGTTAAAGAATCATTAATGTGTAGGAGATGGTAATTGGGAAGAGCTCACTTTGATCTTTGGAAGCCAGCTGACAGCATCGCTGCTCCAAACACACATGTATGTGTGCTGGCGTCACGCTCGCGTGTCCGGCGTGCGGGGTGTGTGCACGTGTACGCGCCTGACCACATTTCCTCGCAGAAAGAGTTTTGCCTGAGCCCAGGAAGAAGAGAGGCCTCGAACAATGCCTTAGCCCCGCACCACCACGAAGACTTCAAATCGAGATCTACGTCGCGGCACAGTACCACAGCGCAGGCGGGGAGACTGCAGGCAGGGTGCTGCAGGGAGCGAAGAGCAAACCTCTCCTCCGAGCCTGCTCCCGGTCTGGGCCCGTAGCTGCCCTCCAAACCAAGTGCCACGCATCCGCAGAGCGCTGCGGGCTGCGGCCACCGCGGGACTCGCAACAAGTCGAGCGCTGCTATCCGCCTGCATACAAATGCACCCCCTCCCAGACACAGACGCACACACAAGTAATTCTATATAGATATATACATGCAGATAAATATGTTAATCTGTTCGTTATACACACCCAGCCCTCCCTGCCTCTCTCCCCTGTTATCTATTCTACTTGCACGTTGCCGATGGTATCAACATATTCACAGCTTTTATTTCAGTCACAAACTGCTAGGCATGCTTCCTTTTTTGGTAATCACGTGCCTGGTATCTCTCTAATGTAGCCTAATAACAATTTTAGCATTCAGATGAAGCGATTTCATTCTGTGACTGCCTTTTCTATTAGATTTGATTCTGAGAAGCCCCAGTGGGTGCCTCCGAGGCAGAGATCTATCTGTGAGGCTGCAACCGATTCAATAGCAGCCTGAGCTAACCTTGACCTTTCCCTAGACCCTGCTCCATCTGGTGCCAGGCTGGTCCCCCCCTTCTCCTCCTCCTTGCTTCACAGTCAGCATTGATCAAGGCGGAATCGAGCGTCTCTCTCCCTCCAAGGGCTGGGCAGTCGCAGGAAGGACAGCACATTTCAATATATGGAAATGATCAAGCCTCTTATGCAATCATAAATCTACATAGAGGCTGGTGATTTGATATTTCATCCACCTCCACAGATTCTCCCCCTCCCTCCCTCCCCCCAGCAGGGATTTATAAACTATAAGACAGCGGCTTTCCCCAACACCTGGAAATTATAAAGCTGGCTGTTTATTGGGAATGAATGCCTGGCGATTTGATCTGATTTACTTGGCGTTTCATTTATCTGCTTGCAACTCGCTCCGTTGTTTTCCCGCGTCCTTGGGTTACGCGTGCCCCCCCCCCCCGTTCTTTCTGCCGGTTCCCCCCGTTCGGGCGGTGGGGGTGTTTTGGTGCTGCCGCAGGCAGGCACAGGGCGAGCCGGGCGGCTCACTGCACACCCAAACCCCGCTCCGTACCGGGCACCGAGTGCCGGGGCACTGGGGCGCCTTTCGAGCTCCGGAAACGAGCGGAGGCTCCTGCGATAAATCAGCGCTCGCCACTTCGCCACTTCCCTAGTTCTGCTTCGTTTTCTTCCTCCCTTCCCGGCGCTTGGCTGCCGCTTCCCGTCTCCCTCAGCCCACCGCACCCCGAGGGTTTCCACTTCCGTGCCCCCACACGGCTCCCTGCTGGTGCTGCTTGCGGGATGCTGTTCTGTGCACCCCTCTGTGTCCCTCCGCACTGCGGGGCTGACCACGGCTCCCCGAGCCACCTCGGGCCCTGCTGCAGGCTGCCGGTGCCCCCGCAGTGACACGGAGCTTCGGTGTGCTCCTGCGGGTGGGTGACAACAGGCAGGTGGCCAGCGCGTCCCTGCTCTCATCTGGTGGCTTCCCTACATCCCAGGCCAGTCTCTGGATTTACAGGCAGTGATTTGAGTCATTTTCCCACGAATTCCTAACACTGCCACGCTTGCTCATCTCGTACCAGCCTTGAGATTATATAACAGATTATGTAAAATTATAATGACAATATAATATATGCACACGCTAATTATTATATATAGTTTCCTGCATATATATAGTCAGGCACGCACCACATGTGCTAAGAGTCACTTCTGTAACACTCACACAGCCAACACTCCTGGCTGCAGACGCGGTGTAGAAAAGGAATGGTTAGATATTTGGCAGTACATATGTATAAGAGAGATGTATTATTTAATCGGAAAAGGTATCTGGAAATATCTTTCCCTTGCTTTGAGGAATTTGTTGTGCTTTATCTCCACGGCTAGTGAAAAATAATAGAAAGAAACTGTGAATTACATTGAAAAAAAGATGTATGTTCAATTTGTCAGTTTAATATTACACTTCCGTTCTGCAATGTTACAAAGATTTAGAACATTTCCAAAATTTTCAGCTCTAATCTGTGTCTTGTGTAGTCTGAGGTTTGTTTGCGGGACCTGCCACCACATGCCAGCTAAAAATGAGTGTCAATTAATAATAAAAAAAATCTCTCTTCCTTACTTCTGCACTCTTACAACTTAACAGGTTTTGATAAAACCACTGATGCAACAGTGAGAATTTTCCAATTCCTGCAGTACTAACAGTTTTCATTCTACAGCACCAAAGCTTCCCAAAATAGAGCCACTGAATATTTCGTTTTGCTTTTCCCCACGGCAATCTACATATTATTGTTCACTTAAAATATAAAGAATATTCAGCGCTTTAAAAAGCGTGTTTGCTTCTACCAAGAACAGAGCTGATGGAAACAATCTCAAAACTAGACAGTTAGAGTAACTGCACTGTATTATTTGTGGCCTCCAAAATTAGAAATAATTTGAAACGAGAAGTAGGAGAGTTTTTAGCTAGTGTTTTCTACCACGTGAGAACTAACCGAAAAACATTCACCCTCGTAACACACCAAAATTTATAAGCTCTTTTCTTTCTGAGCTACTTGAGCAATTGGGTAACCTCTGCAGAAATGCCTGAGTGTGGTTTGCTGTTTGAAAGCATATTGTACTTATTAATAAAATGTGAAATGGCTTAAAAAACAATTTGAGCTATGAATTGCCATCTGCTCAATGGGGGGGAAACAGAAAGTAACTGAATATATTTTCTCACCTTTTTTTTATAGTAACATAAACAACACTCCAGAATGCCATAAACTTTTAGCTGCACGAAAAGCATTTGTACAGTTCATCATGCCTTAGGTCAGGACTTTGTCCACGTTGTTAAACACTGTTTCTTTTAATTATCTGCAGAAGTCCCGCAGTACTTTTTCCCCTGTTAAACAAGGTGTCCTTTTAAATTTCAGGGATTAAAAGTCTGATGCTGCGTTCCACATGATGCTCTGGAATCTCTCCCTGACAGCGCTACCCTGAGCTGTGTGTATGCATATGGGAAGTATGGGAAAAGCAGCATGTAGACCTTGTTCTGGTCTTCTGCGTGGGAGGGGAAGAGGGCAGGGTTTCTATTAGCCAGCTTTTATGCAGCGCTTTGCAGCACTGCTGTCCATCGCAAGAGAAATTCATCTTCCTTGTCCTCTCTCTGCCCCTGCCCCTTTTTTACAGAGAAAAACCGAGGTCACCAAGGAACCCAATGGGACTGCTTCCTCTGGTATGGAGTTCTCCCAGTACGAAAAGCACATTCCTCCAGTGCAAGCGACTCAGTGACCCCCAGGAGTGCTGTGGGGCGATGCTCTGAGACCAGCTCAAAGCACAGGGAGGCCTCCCTCTGCCTGTCCCAGGAGAAAGGCAGCAGTGGCAGCGCCTGCCCCAGGCTGCTGGGAGCAGGGCCCCCTGTGAGCGCGCAGAGAACCCATCCCTCCCGACACCTGCTGCTCCCTGCGACGGGGCTCACCACACAAACACTACAAAAAAAGAAACAAAAATACCAGAAAGAACAAAATACCAGATTTTTTTTTTTCTTCCTACTTAGCTGGAGTTATTTCTTTCCTGCCTTTCAGCTTTATGCACCTGGGAGCCCTGACTTTTATAACTTGTTTATCCTATTTCTTGCTCAGCTAACCTGCCCCAAACACTCTGCTCCTGCCAGCTGCAGACAGGAGAGAGCCTTTCAGGAGTGCACGGAGCCGTTCAGACCATGTAGCCAGGTTTGAGCACACGGAGGACATTGCAGGAAGATGGTGACTTGCACTGAGTTTCACAGGAGCACGAGGGAGGGAGGAGCTGTGAGCTGTTCCAGGTCCGTCCTACAAGATGAGCACACATTAAACAGTAACTCTGCAGCGCATCAATTGTCTTCGCCTGCCCAATGCCTGATGCTTTCTACTCTCCAGAAGGCTGATTTGTTTAGAGCACCTTTTAAAAATAACAACAGCACAAGGAGCAGCTTTTTTGCTCCCTTGGAATTTGGCAGGAATGTAGATACAACATATGGGAAGAGGGGAATCTAGAACTTAACAATAGGAAAGGCAAAAACAATGGCATGAAAATGGCCCACACCCCTGCACCCCTCACATTTTAATCTCCAACAGTGCACCCGTTAGGGCCGGGAACAGCAAAGTGCCTCGAGATTTATATGCAAAGCGTGCGAGCTTATTGCAGGAGCGGTATCACAGCACACGCCTAGGTGCTCGACACCTCACATACATATTGCACCATAGCATTAAGATTCAAGTCACCTGTCCTCCGTCACTAATAAAAATGAAATACATGAGTGGAAGTTGGAATACAGTGGCTTGACAGAGTATGTCATGTCGCACACAAGAAGAAGTGCTACGACTGCGTGATCTAAAAGTAGCTCCCCATTTCTACGGCAAAACATTCTTCTGTTTCAAGGGTGAAATGCGTGCTGTGGGAAGAGGTAAGCCCAAACCCTTAAACCAGCTCCCGGACCCCCTAAGAGCACAGCTTGACACCCAACCCTACAACAGGACTCACCACTACACTCAGAAAAACATACGGCTTTGTGAGACTCCCAGATTTTCTTGCTTACTTTCTTTTTTTTTTCTCCTTTTATGGTGTGCAGAAGCAAGCAAAGAGTCAAAGCAGTGCTGCATTTTGAGCAGTCCTTCCCCAGTAGAGAAGCTGCCACAGCAGAGCACCACCACAGAGGAAGTTGCCGATATTGGCGCATTAAGGGTTTGTCAGTGTTTCCATCCTAAAGCCTCTAGCTTAAGAGGCTTATTCTTGGCTATTAAAACATCTCCAGGCTGAGTTAGAGTGGGGGAAGGTAGTTTTATTTACTATTACAGGTGGGAAATCACCTACCCAGTTATTTATTTATTTTTAACCAGGTAAAGGTAGGAACAAAGGGAGTTTTATTGGTTTTAGAGGCTTCGTGTGGGTGTTCTTGTGTCATAGGAATGACAGAATCTCCCAGGTCATGGATCCGTAGCATGAAAAAAGGGACTTCGGAGATATTGTAAGGACACAATTTACACACCTGACTGATTTCCTTAAGCCATGTGGTTTTGTCACAATTACATGACAGCTTGGTTTGACAGCACATATCAAATCCAGGTGCAGCCTAACTCCCAGAAAGCTGGTGCACAGTGCCAGCAGTGTCCTGCTCAACGTACGGTCCCTGCATCCCCAAGGTATTTGCTGGAGGCCTGGAGGGGCTCTCTTGCTGTAGCAGGAAAGTGATTCGGCAGCGTTGGCTGCTGGCAGGGGCTAAGATCTAGACCCTGCTGAGGCTTCCTGAGAAACAGTGCGTGGCCAGGTGGATGAGCGTGGCTCCTGGTTGCTGATGGGACCACTGGCTTTTTCAGCCTGTCCTGAGCTTGCTTCTTCAGGAAAATGAAAAGCCAGACAGACTTTAGGATGGAAAGTGTGTGTGGAAGTGCCTCTTTTTCAAAGCGGTCCACTGTATAGATACATCTGATAAGCACGGTATGGCACGCTAAGTGAGATGCAAACAAAGCACAGGGACAGTTGTTAGAGAACCACACACAACAGGGATTTTGTTCTGCGTGAAAGGCCACAGTATTGACATAAGGACGGATATTACCAGCTCCTCACTCATGCTCCATCTCTCCCCCCCACACACAACTGAAGGGACAGATAGAGCTGGTTCAGAAAGGTACGTTATTGCCACAGGTGCTGGAGTCCGAAACATTTCTAACACCCGTTTGGTGCACATTCAAGCAATTGACAGCAACAGCTCTAAAAATGGTCACCACCTGTAGGAAAGCAGATGATTTAAGAGGTTGCCAAGAGCTTGATCTCAAGCGGCCTCTGGGAAAAGGCCCGTGGAGGTGTGCCAAACACCATGTCCCCAAACCCACCCCCTCACCAGGTGGCCCTGGTGTTGGTTTCTTTGAGGATGCACAGGCTCTGCGGCGTCTTCTTCCTCCTGAGTTTGCTCCTCCTGACATCAGGCTGATAGCAGAGGGAGACAGAGGAGGAAAAGGTAATGTGCCACTGCCGGTGCCATAGCTGTTCTCTAGATAGCGCAAGGACTTTGTTCCTCAGGACTGTCCATCTGGCGCCATTCCTGAGCAATAAAAGCTCGCCCACAAAGCATTTTAAAGCAAACAGCCTGTGTAATGAATACCTTAATACTCCTGTAGCTAGACAACAATACCGCAAATGGTAATTACTCTAAACATAACCACTCAGTGAAAAGAACACAAGTTCATATACCGGCTCCTTCAGCCAGCAGGAGCCAGGGCCCCACAGAGGCAGTGTGCTCATCTCACAGCGGGGTGACTTCTTTTGTCACTCCCCAGGGATTCCCCTGGGCTAATCCAAGCACGCCACCAAGGTTTTCCAAAAAACAAGGTGCCCCAGCAACCCTTGAACTGAGCACAAAGGTGAGCTGGCCACCAGTGGGGTCTCACAGAAAGAAAACAGATGCTTGTGCGCATGGAAGTGTGGGGTCAGGTGTCAAATATTCTAAAAAATGGGGTTCAGCACCATACCGTTTTCCTAAATCTTTCTGTAATCACTGCACAGAGTCTCTCCCTGTCTTCATCTAATTAAAAAAAAAAAAAAACAGGGTCACTGCGACAGCCTGAAGAGCCAAATGCTATGTCTGATTCATCAGCACACACCACACACAAGAGCAATAGCTGATTTCGTAAGATACCTAGAAAAAAAATATCTGTATTGTGTGAGATCAGAATTTGCTTATCAGAGTATTTTTTAACTGTGGAATACACACAGAAATTTGAAAATCTGACTTCAAATTACTTTATAATCTGTACTATTGTGCCTGCAGTTCCCTCCGTCTGGGTAGAGAGTAGGCAGGTTTGAGACAACACAGGGTGAGACTTCTGTGGTGCATCCTAAGCTCTGAAATCTTGATTTTAATTTTGTTGGTTGAAAAATAGATCTCTCTTTTTAGTTTTGAAAATGGCTGTGTATCATGTGAATGTAAAATAATTACTGAAACGTGGTGTGTGTAAACATTGTACCTAAGGAAGACTTACAGCACCTCAGAGAGGAAGATCACTGTGTGGGGCCTTTTCTGTTTGTTTTTTAGCACAGTACATTCAATCATTTCATGGCATTTTATGTAATTTTATTATTAATAATAATACCTTCCACCTGGAATGAAAGCATTATCAATTCATAACCTCATTCTTGTCCAAGTCACATGGGCAAAAATTAGGACTCTTACTCTTTTTTAAATTAGGTACATCTTCCACTAAACTCGCAAGTCTTTTTTGAAAAAGCAGGTGCTATTTACTTTATGTGGCCACATCAGTGAGCTAAATATTTATTGAAAGCTCAAAGCATTCACTGGCCTCATTTTCTCTAGTGGTTGCATTCAGATTAATAAACCAGTTTCCTACTTAAAATGAAAACAGAATTCAGAAATGTTTAGCGTGAAGTGAAAAAAGCAGCAAGAAAATGACTAACAGACACCAGAACACTGCATATTTATTTTAGCCTGTCAATTATTTTTAAAGAATTCCCTGCTTATGGAGAAAGATTTTTAAAAGACCTGGGCCATTAAATAAAGATGTCCACAAACACCGGTTTCTTCATTTTTTCTCATTTTGGAGAAAGTGAATACTGTAAGGGTCTTTTTTCCCTCCCTTTTCTTAACTTTATGATACATTTACCAGTACTGAAAAAAAAAAAAAAAAAAATCGTATTTCAAGGGCTGTGGAATAAACCTGCATCAAGAGTTTAGGACACAACAGTGGTGTGTTTATGAAGGCAAATACTCATCAGCACTTTCAACATTAGGAAATCACAAATATCAAATGGTCTTAGCAACACTTCAAAGCAGCAGCCAAGTGTAAAGTTGCCCAGGTAAGAGCTACTCCTGGGGCAGCGATGGCTCCAAGTAAACACTTTAGGAGGCCTAGACCTGGAGATAATTCCGATTTGTTTGTATCCAGCCATGAACACACAATCACCTATTGAAAGTGTCTGGCTTCGAGTGCAAACAGATGGAGAGCACAGAGGTTAGTACAGCCAGGCCTCAGACTGACCTTTGTAGAGAGAATTAAATCAGCCTGACCTTGTTGTGAAGCCTAAATTATATCCATGGACCCCAAATAATGCATCTTTAATATATCGCTGCCCTCTTTTTATCAGCCTTCTTACCTCGAGGGTATCTTATTTGCTAACTACTAATGTTAAATTGCAGCTATTTATGCTTGCATTTATGACCTTAGTGGACATCTTGTCACATTTTTCATGAACACTAAAAAAAAAAAAAAAGAAATATTTATATAGGGAGAATATAAAAAACTAAGGTCTTATTTCACTTCGGCATAAAATAAATGTGAATAGGAAAAGAAACCTGCTTCAAGCAGGGGGCACTGAGCACAACAGTCACTGGATCATTCTGAGCTTCAATATCATCCCTCACCTATCATCTGGGCAGCCTAGAAAACAGAAGAGTGCTGTGTAACAGGGTTTCTAGTGTCTCAGAAACACCTTTGCTGCTCAGGTAATTTTGAATATCTCGGGATGTTTTAATTCCAAATAATGCTGAGAACAGAGTAAGGCACGTGACACCGCCAGTTGTTGTAAGGCAGACTTTTGAACAGAAACAATACCAAACCTGCAGGCGGGGATTTCAACTGGAAACGAGCAGGGTTCAGACTGGAAGCGTTGAGGTGCCGCTCGCGTTGACTGTAGCAGCAGAGGAGCCCAGTGGAAGTTGAGGGGAACTGCAGCACTTCCCGCTGCCTGAAAGTCTGCCCCTGCTTTTTGAGGTTTACTATTGTACCTTAACCCGACCAAGAGGTGCCCAGAAAAAACTTTGTCCGGGATGCTACTTAATAAGTGCTTTTATTCTAAGGTGCACTGGACTTTTTCTTTATTATTATTGTCATTATAATTTTGCTTCTGCTAATCAAAACAAAACTTTGATTGAAGCTACAGAAGCAAAGGGCGGTTTCACTCCTTTGTAATTAGTTTGGGATTTGGGCTCTGCTGCTGTCTGTCTTTGTAATCGTGAGCATGTTACAGAGGCCCCCAACAAGGCATTCTCAGGGAATCCCCATATGGAAAGCTGCGAGTCCACAGGCCAGCCAAGACCACCACCACAGGGGTGGACCCCACAGTGGGGAAGGGGCACGCTCCTCCCGGCAGCGCTGAGCTCTGAGGTGGCTCGCCCATTTGGTGGAATCACACCCATCCACGCAAGAGATGCCTCCATACCACGCTTGGCACTGCCTCCTCGCTGACCTCATATGGCTCTCTAAGCTGAACAAAAATATTTGCTACCTTTTGCTGAGATGGTTTTCTTGCTGTTTAACGAGCTGGATCGAGCAACTGAAGGGAGAGGTGAGCACCAGAAGCAGCAAGCAACAAGAGCACACAGCTGCAGGGCGGAGAAAAGAGCAAACCAGTGCAGTACTGATTTAGATCAGCTACAGAACCACACCATTAGATTAAATTGCTGATGAAGGTTAAGTTTGGTCTAATACTTGGCACCGAAGCAGCTGAAATGCTGGAACATGATGCTTTCTCCCAGCTTTGCTCTGCAAGAGGAGCAAAACATCTCCCAGCACTCTGCTATTCATGTCACCTAGGTCCTGTTCTCCAGCATGGGCTGCAACAATAAAAATCCTCACACATTTTATTCTTAGGAGTAACATTTGTATGCCAAACTAAAAACTAAAAACAAACAAACAAAAAAGGCACCTTAAAATTTTACCTTTTCCCTGCCAGATTAAATAGAAGCAGTATGTTGAGCATTATTGTATCATTCCAAACTGCCCACTGTGAACTCAACAGGCTCATCCCTTCCCAAATAAGCTTTGGGATCGAAACATGCCTTCAGAATCCTACAGATCACTTGCTGCTGACACCCCAGTAAGTGTTCTGGATAACTTCACCTGTGCTGAGGAAACCTGACCTCAGAAAGTAGTAACTGTAGGTCAGAAGCACCAGCCCTGGGCTCAGGAAGAGTCACAACTTCATGCGATAACTTATGCAACGATATCCTACAGAGTAGGGATAATGTACTTGAAGTACCCATGAAGCTGTGCTCTTTGCAATTTTGCCTGCAAATGCACTAGAAATCCACCTAAAGGGAAGTTCTGCATTGCCAAAAGCACATTGCAGAGTGAAAACGCTAAGGTGCACTGTATTTCCTGCAGATTTTTCTCAATATTATAAAGAACTTTCAAATAAATAGCGATCCCTTTATCTCAGGGGACAAGACCAGCAGCTGGCTATAACAGCAACTAGTCAGTGTCTGTCAAGTTCCCCAAATCCCAGGCTGCTGCTGCTGCTGCTGCCAGAGAGTGAGTGCTTGTGGTGGCCGCTGCAGCCCAGGTAGGAAAAGCAGCTCCCTTCAGGCAGCAGCAGTCTTTCTCCACCTTCCAATCTGACAGCTCCGGGGTCACCAAGCCTGGTCCCGAGATCTCACGGCTGAGGCAGCAAAATTCGGTCTTGCCAACCCTGCTGAGAAGTCTTGCTCCAGCTCTGACCCCACCACTCTTACATGTGGTTCTCATGTGGTTCTCGGCAAGGTGTATGGAGCAAGGAAGGGAGCCCCAAGGAGTGGGTACGCATTTATCTGTGCTTGCCCAGCCACAGAAGAGACGGTCCAAGGAAGGAAAGGATATGGGGAGAAACAGGCTGGGAGAAAAGGTTCGTGTCTTGAAAATCATTTAATCCTCCGGGGCTGCAAGCTCCAAAAAATCAAGTCTGATCTAAACAGTCTTACGGGAAATAATGAGTACAAACTACTACTTACCTCCTTTGGCTACACAAAGCAAAAAATACAGCGATAATCACACTATTTGATTCCATGATCTGATTCCTGTGTTACCTTATTTCCCGGAGACTATAGCTCTGCGTACCACAACATGCCTGTCAAGATGTGGATTTACAGGTTACACTGTAGTTGAACCTGCTGGTTTTCAGCTCCAATCGACATTTACTTGTCAGTACATGCCTGACAGAGTTGCAGTCCAGATTAGGAAACATTTGTTTATGCCCCAAAATCCCCAACATATTTTTCCAGCTCTGTTCCCAGTGCTGAGCTCCACGCCACTCCAGCTCTCTGCTAGGCAGCTCTCACACTGCTTCCTGGTTCAAAATTGATTAGAAGCAGCATGAAATGTCATCAAGCTGACCCTTGGGAGGCTGGGCCCAAAAATAACAGATGGGAAAAGTGGCCTTTTGATTAAACTTTCAGTCGCCAAAAACTGTGCGTTTCCCCTCACCGTGCATGTGCACACACGTCGTAAGTCAAGATTAGTCTCCACGAGCTGCAGACACAACGGCGAGTTTAGCATAGACCTATTCTTAACAACATTAGTGCTGCTGAAGTCAGCAGGACTCTTGCCATCAGCGTCAGTGGAGGCAGGAAAAGGGTCCTTTGTTCCACTTTTTATTTCGCATCTCTTTCTTCCTGGTGGCTCTCAGCTGATATCAGAGAGAGGATGCGAAAGTAACGCGGAGCAGGCCCAGGCTGGCTGTTTGTGACATAAGAGCTGCTGGTGGGGGTGGTGGCAGCTTCTTGAGAAAGCAAGACAGATTTTCAGGCATTCCATAAAGCCCATGCCAACATGTTTTCTGGGTGGCGGGGGTGAAGTGGTACCTTTCCAAGAAGGGAATGCCACTGTCAAAAATGACCAAGACGCTTTTTTGGTAGAGTCCTGATAGACCCAAGTCCTGTTTCATGGAGACAAACGAGCCACATGGAGTTTTGGTGGGAAGAAAAGCGACACAGAAAGCAGCATGTCCTCACGCACACCTATGCTGATATGAACATCTGATAATGCAAGTACAATCTGCATATTCATATATTTATAAGTCAGACTGCTCCCATTTCAAAGAGTCTTATTACCCAAATTGCTGCAGAATAGCCAGATGCAAAGGAACGAGGGAAGGAAGGAACAGCAGACGTTAGAACCTGAATTTCCAGGCCTCGGTAGGTTTGCTGTGGTCTTGCTTGCATGGGTATTTTACCCTAACCTAGAAACGTCGGGTTACACTAAGCCCCTGGTATACACAGCATTTCTGGTAGAGACTGGTTGTGAAGCAACTTGGTGAGGGCTCGAAACAGGTGCTTAATATCTTTGGATTTGACATTTAGAGCTCATCCCTGACCCAGGTGAAATTGGTGACACCTGATTTTGAGAACAGCATATATCAGGCACTTCGCTGCTCCCCCTGGACAGATCAGCGCTGTCTGAGGCCAGAACCTGCCTCTGTGGGGCTGCATCTGGGCCACAGCAGGATCCTAGGGTTGGTTACTTTTTCACATGTCAGCAGAGCCACCTCCTATCTACAACTGTTTTTTGGAGGCCTATAGCTGAACTACGAGAGTCGGGTGTTATAACACACAATGACAACTACTATTCTGAAAACAGGGCTTGAGAATGAGCTGGCAAGAGCTAACACGACGTATGGTCCTGCACATCCATTCCACCTCCTCTTGTCCACTTCCCTTTGTCTTTTCAGAGGATATAGAGACCTTTTTGTCTCAACCTCAGCAGCAGTTCCTCTAAACTTGAAAATGGTAACTCTGCTGTTACACTATCACCCCTCTTACACTCCTTTTTCCCCCACCATCTTCAAACACTGAGTTTGCAATGTGTGGAAAAATATATATGGAAAAATATATGTTTCTGAAATGCTTCTTTAATAATTCCCAGGGATTATGGAGTCTGTTATTGACAGTATTTGGGAATAGATGGAAAGAAAGAAGTCCCATATGCACAGAAGGGCGTATCTGCCATAAGAAGGGAGCCAGGGCTCACCCAGTGATGTACAGCTACCTATACGGTGCCTGCGCGCCCAAGGCAATTTGAGGTAATGTTTTGGTCATCAGGTGGAGACCCCAAATGCACAGCAGTTTAAGATGGGGATTGCGAGAGGCAGGCAGCCACAGAAACCCGAATCGCATTCCAGGGCTCTTATTTAACATTCTACGTATGTGAGATAGAGAATGAAAGAATAAGAATTATCTTAAAATCCCTGCTAAATCATGCCCTGCTTTCTCAAGGCAACCTCGAGCTTTAGTAGTTCAGACAGATTCTCTAGCTGACAATTAATATTAATGGGTAGATTTCACAATGTGGCATTATCACACTGTGAGATGGGTGGGCATACCATCTGGGTTTTGGCAGGTATTAGATGTAATCAAAGGGATTACTTGGCTCAGGGAGAAATAGAAAACCTTGGGTTTGTTCAGTCTTTCTTCTTTTGTTTGGATGCAGCTCTAGGTGTACTTAACTATTTTCCCCTTGTCCTTTTGTTTCTCGTGATGAGCGTTTCTGAGTTTACATGGGAAACGAGAGGCGGATACCAAAGCAATTGTATTAGTTGGACACCGGACCGATTTGCCTTGTAGCCTCTCTCTTTCTCATGCAGAGTTGTTTTGGGATCGATTATCAGGTCGTTTAGGGGCCTCGCTTCCGCGTTTTAGAAGCTTAAGCGGCATATTTAAACGGTGAGGGGGAATTAAAAGCAAAATACGTTTAGATAATCAACCAAACAGACCTTTTCGAGAGACGAGCTGAAGAAATCAGGTGTGCGAGCAGATGCATACGCTAAGAAAGAGACTTTGTCCTCTTCTTCCCACAAAGCAAATACGAAGTGCCAACTTTCCGGGGTGGGTGGGAAATTCCTCTCCCTCCCTTTTCCTGCACCCAGCCCAGCCCCCGAGCATCAGCAGCACTAAACGGGGGAGGCAGAGTTTTAAACTTTCGGAAAGCGATCGATTTGGCAGCCTTTTCTCCGCTGTCTGTGCCCCAGCTGATTGTAACTAAGTAATCCTCATCAATCTGTGGTAATGCAGGACCATGTTTATTGCTGTAGTAGTTAAGTTGTTGTTAATTTTACACTAAACGGTTGTTATGATGATGAATGAGTAGCTCGGGCTGCCACCCAGGGGACTTCAGCCCATACAACCGTCAAAAGCGAAATCGCAGTGGGAAAGCGAGGGAAGGGGTAGGGAGCCCCCTCCGGAACTTTTTGCAGGACATCAAAAATGATAATAATCATAAAGGTAAGGGAGAGGAAAAGAAAGAAAGGAGGAAAAAAACTTTTTTTTTTTTTTTTTTAAATCTCCTGGTTTGCACTCGAATTTCGATGCCGTGGGGTAAAGGGTGCTAAGTGCAGTTGCGTTTTGTTTTTTTTTTTTTTTACACAGCACCGGGATGGGGGGGGGAACGAAAACCCAAGCGATTGCCCGGCCCCCCGGCCCGGCCGGGGTCCCGAAAGCCCCAAGCTCGTCGGCTCCCCCCGAAGCCCCTCGGGCGCTGCCTCCCCGCGGGCCCGGAGCAGGGAGCGCGGCCCCGGCGCTGTCTGCGGGCGGGGGGCGCCCCCGTGAGGCCCGGGCCCGGCACTGCCTCCCCCGGGCCCGGCGCAGCACAGCCCGGCCGCTCCCGCAGAGGCAGCGGGCTTCTGCTGCCGGGAACCCACCTGCAAGCAGCGGTAAAGGGGTCCTGTGCACCCCACTGCTGAACCTCAAGGGTTGGTCCTGGTCTCAGCCTCTGTTTCCAGGGCACGGGAGGCCGTGCTGGTGTTGTGCAAGGCTCTCCGTGTTATCAGTGTACTCTCCCCTGCCAAATTATAAGCTTACTCCACAGAAATAATTGGGAGTGTGTCAGGTTAAGTTGTGTTTCCTTGCACCTCAGCAGTCTGATTATAGGCATGGACGCGCGCTTTTCCCAGCCGCTGTTACTCATCTAGGGCAGGTGGCAGCGCCTGCCCAGGCTGCGGCACTGCTCACAGCGATGGGCAAGAACCGGGGGGCAACTGCAGCTGAAAAGCCCTGGGAAGGGGGGAAATAAAAGACTCCAGGAGCTGGAGGCAGCCTCTGGGAGGGTGCAAGGACTAGACATGTCACAGGTCAAAGGCAGAATTTTAATATTGTGAGTTTACGGGGCTTTTCCTGATCCCTATGCTTTTTCCCTTTCTTTCCAGCCTCCCTCGTCATCGTTCACTCCAAGCCGGCAGGGTAAGGGCTCCACCAGGCCCCCAGACAGGTACAGAAAGGTAGGGCCACCTTTCTGGGGCAGAACTAAGTGTGTTACCAGGACACCAGAGGAAGCACATTTAAGAGGGAAGAAATAGATGGTGTTCTCTAGAACAAGAAAGCAGTCCTAAACCGTGCTTTCACTTCCAAGCACCGGCCAAACACTAAAATAGTTTTAAGGGCTTAATGGTGTAGGGAGGTGGTGACAAGCAGAGTTCAGATTTTAGAGAGATTTCAGCTATTATAGAACTTTTACCTAAAAAGTCATGCCTTACGAAGCCAAAACAACAGGAAAACCCACCACATCATCTCTACCACAAAAAAATACTGTGCCTGTTTTGGCTAATTGACAGTACTTTCCTCCCAAAAAACAAACAAACAAACAAACAAAAAAAAAAACAGCATCTCCATAGCTTGGATTCAGCACGGATGGAAGCCCTCAGCTATGAGGGGTGTCCCACATCAGTCCACAGCTGCCTGGGTTGCTGTGAACAGCTCCACAGCCGGCTGAGCAGTTCCTGTGCCCCCACGCTCAGAGCCCAGGGAAGCAGATGTGCCAGGCGGCCCTGTGCTGAGACAAGCACCACAGGCAGGATTCTCTCCCGAAAGGTGTTACAAAGAAGTTAGGGCTGGCTCTGAAAGCTCACCAGCCCAGCACTAGTCCTTTGCACAATGCAGCCAGTATCCATGCTGAGTAGGTGAGATCCATCTGTCAGGGGTTTAGATGTCTGTTGCAGATGAGAAGCATCACCACAAGGGCCAGATAAGTAAAGCACTCCATTAGCTTGCTCCTCCTCCTCACCTTCAACGCTGCAGTCCCAGCACCACTCCTACACGTTGTGTAACTGCAGTATTTGGAGTTTTGCAGATCTTTTTGATGGTCACAAACTTTGAAATTCTACTGGCAGTGCCTGTGAAGATGGTGGGTCTCTAGCACAGCCCGTCACCTTAAAGTACTGCCTCTGTAAAATACATGCTCCATTTACAGATTTGAAAATTTAAGAGCATACTGAAGATTTAAGAGCATACTGAAGAAAGCCAGATAATTACAATTTTAAAAATACAAATCCATAACTTAGATTACAAACAGGTTACCTCGCATTCTCTTAGTACTCTTATAAAGCAACAGAACATGCCATTCTTCACAAGAACAGCAAAAAACTTAGTGCTTACGCCACTTCAGATATTTAATTCTTCCTGGGCCTCCCGTGTCGCATTCAGGCAATAGTTAGCAATTGCCAACAGCTCACTATCGGGCCCTGCCACACTGTCACCTGCCTAGCTCCACCTGCCAGCTGTATCCTGGAGCAGGAGAGGACATGCAACAGGCAACCTTTGAACTCTCACTCCACGGTCAGGAATAAGGCCTCACTGCAACGGTGCTGAGCAAAAAGACAATTTCTGCCACAAATTGCTTGTGAGCCACTGTGTTCCTAAGGCAGTGGCCAATATTTACTTCCTGTTATGATTAGCTGCAAAGGGGCTACTGAAAATAGATGAGTACATCAACACTCTTTAAAATTAACTGGTAATAAACACAGCTGAAAGCTAGTTCTTCCTTATCGACAGTGCTGTACCTGTTCTGAGCATGCTGTTACTACATCTCACTTGAGATGAGCACAGCTCTTACACCACACAAGGCCACACGGTGCCCTGAAATGTAAGAGGACAGACAGGCCTGCAGCGATCACCTCAGAGTATATTTAAGTATACAGAGCTGGCGTTATTGTGAGAAGTAGTAGCATGAGCTAGAGTAGATGATATTCAATTATTTTCTCAAATCTGTTAATGCCCTTCTGCACTGCATTGAGAAATTTGCTTACCTTATTGCTTTTTTTATTAAAAAAAAAAAAAAAAAAAAAAAAGCTTGATACATACTACACTCAAAGCCAAAGGACCCAGTCCATAGCTACTTCTGCACAGGATAGGACCTCATGTTGAATTATCCTCCATGCTTATCTATCTGTGCTCCCACGCAAGAGACCCTGGCAAAAGGCACAGTCATGTCAGGGAAATGCAGGTTGAAGGGGTTGCCGGGTGGTCCTATGCCTGAATTATTTGCTGGCTGCCTCCGTAGGGACCATGGTAACTGTGGCACAGACAAGAGAATCCCCAAGGACAGCACTGAACTGGGTCACAGCCAGAAGAAAAAGGGAGAGGTGCTGGTATAGGCATGCGGATGAGGTACCCTCCCTCTTCTCCTGGGGCCAGAAGCATCCCTGACCCCAACAATCCATGCTCTAAATTAAGGGCTGCTATCCCTCTGAAGAAAGGAGGAAAAGGAAGCAGCAGCAATATGAAGAGATGAGGCATTTATTTTTGGCTCACTTGCTCTTAATGGAGATAACAATACCTCACTCCTTGACAGCAAAGCAGAGACTCAATTCATGGAAGTTTGCCAAGTAAATTGAGATCTTTGTACAAAAGGCACTTTCGACATGCACAACTTCTGGCTTATTAAAGCAAAACAAAAACCATTCACCTTGAGGAGCGTTCAGAAATTAGGAGGCACAGTTCCTCATGGCACAGTGCCTTATGTGATTATTTAAGCTTGCAGACATCCAAGCAGCAATGCTTGACTAGTTTAAGTACTTAATACATGAGGTGCAAAACAGTGAGGATGCAGGACTGCTGTCTCTTCCACACAATTTGCCAGTCACTCTCCAAGGCTCCGCTCTTTTTAGAAGCACCTAAGTCAAACAAGGCATTGCATTGTAACCTTATCACATACTTACATCTAGTATAAAGGCACATACAAGAGGAAGGGTTCCAAGTAAGTGGCCTATTTAGAAAGGTCCCAGAATACTTTGTGTAATTTTCTTCTCATTTCCCCATCCCTCCCTTTTTCTGAAATGGCAGGTAACCAGAGCAAGAGCAGTGTGTGAATTGATTTGGAGGCGATCAACGCATTGGTGTTCAGCTCTGGCCCGCTGCCGTGTCATTGATTGCCTCGGGATCGATTTGCACACCATTCCTGCTCAGCACACCTGCCAAGTCAAATGGAGAGAGAACAATGAAGTGAAAAGAAAATTATGTATTTGTAGTAGACACTTTCACCTCTCTCCACATCCCCCCCTCGTGAGAAGTTGAGAGACCTGGACTGATTTCAGTGCTACTTTGAGAAAGTGCTAGGAGAGAAGTTAGTAGAAAAGGGGAACAACAGGGAACAACCCCCGACCCCCAGCCCTCAAATCCTCTGACAACAACCACTTACAGAAGCTAAAGAATCTGAAGTTTCTGCCTATAACAGAGGCAGCGGTACAGCAGGCTAGAGTTTTGGCTAATATGTTATTATCTTTCCTGCTGCTGCGTAGCAGCCACAGAGGGTACAGGTTTCACCTTGCAGGGCAGGTAAGGCAGAGTCTGATCAGCAATCAGCATAGTGGCCATGCCAAAAGCTAGCGGTAACCCAGCTTGCGCAGGGTGTGTGCTGCTTACATATCCCTAGTGCCTGCACATTTCCCCCCCTTTGGAATCAGGAGGTTCTGATATCCCAAACCAGCCAGTTGTATCATTCCTCTTGTCAGATTGTGAACTCCATGTCATTGCTGCTCTCCTAGAGATAGCAGGACTCTCAGGTGAAAGATTTGTTGCATTTGTTGCAAGATTTGATACAAACACTTTGCAAGGTGGTTCTCACAAACACCTCCATCAAGGGAAGTGAGAAGTTACTTGTCCGTCATATTTCATGTCTGTTACACGTCAAGTTCCCTACTCAGAGTTAGCCAGGATTTCAAAAACATATCTCCTTTCCACTGTCATTTCGTGAACAGTGTTCACATTGATTCCCTATGCTCATTTCTGAAACACCACACTGACACAACATTTTTCCAAAATCAATTCAGACCCCCCATTATCAACAACAGCCAGTGACTCTCAGAAAACCCGCTTTCTTATATCACTTCTGAAAGTATTATAAGAATTATGCTCTTAAGTCAACTGGGATGCACTGCATGTAGCACCTAACTGAATAGGAAGGTCTGGATGCTAGAGTACAGAAGCAATCTTAAGTCAAACAAAGGCTTTAATAATGGACCTTTTCTGCTTATTACACAACGCATTTGGAACACCACCACACTAAGAAAACTCCTAGCCTGCAGACTGCTGAGCGTAGGAAGCTATAATCCAGACAGTATCACTATTTGCCATATTCTGTTCTTCTCCTTTATGCATCTGCTGTTGGTCACTTTTGGAGGCAAAACATTGGTTTCGATGGGAATTTGGTTTGACATCATAGAGACATTCTTGTGTTCCTGTCATTTGGGAAATGTAGTTTTCACAACACCTGTAACATAGGTGTTATTTTTTCCTTCCTAAAGAGTTTGAAAGAAGCAGGCAGAGTAATTAAAGGTTACATTTTCAGATAGCATCGCTATTATAGCTATTACATAACCGTCATGCTATTAGTCACAGTTCTGTTTTCCTCAGGTTTCAGTTTTTATCAGAGACACTTGCTTTCTAATTTCCATGTATACTTAAGGCTTCCAGAGAAACTTGGGTCTGAGGAGCCACCTGTTTATAAGCGCTAGATAACCTTCACTCTGTTATCCTATTTTCAGGAGAGTTCAGCTTCCATTTACGTAGTCCTGCACAATAAAACAGGCTGATACTATAAGTTGACTAGCAACTCATGGGACCTTTTGAGTGTAATGGGACCTAGTGAACGAAGAGCTTTTTTTTGTTTGTTTGTTTGTTTGTTTGTTTTTTAGGTTGTATTGATAGCCAACACAGTTTTGTAGAAACCTACTCCATTCACGACAGCAGCTGGCAGACCCCCAGAAGACATTACTCTGTACACTCACTGGTGGGTTTTTCCAACTCTGAGCTTTACAGACAAGCACTCTCTGCCCTGGTGACACTTTGAGTTGCAGCCAAAGTGCAAAGGTGCTAAAGAAGGCATCTGTTATCATGGCACTCTTGTTGCTCTTTTCACAGGTAGGGTTGAGGGCTTGGGTCCTCTATCACCTCACTTCAGACTTCATATAGGTATATATCATACATATATACCCAAATTGGTGCACTGATGTAAGGGGGCTATATATATATATGTAGCCCACCCACCTGAGTTGCTGTCCAGATGCCCTTTAGAGACCACAGAGATAAAACACTTTTTGGAAATGCATGCATTTCAGCTGACTTATTTCAGGTGCCTGATTGAAGGGAAGACAAATTGGGCCCTAGAAACCATTTTCATTTCTATTGACTACATGGATAGTTTAAATAATAAGCTGAGGTAGTGATACATACAAGGCAGTTGCCCACAGTCAGTCACATAACTCCAACCTTTTGAGGCCCTTCTAAGGCAATAAGTTTGAGAATAAAACACTCATCACCTATTGTGCAGCATGTCACAATAACCCTTCATTCTGCCCACCTTTTCCCTTCAGGCTCTTCTTGATCCTTTCCACCCCACGCAAATTACTAAGGTAATGTTCCTTGCCTTTTGCTCCAGTCATTTTACTCTGTGCTTCAAATTCCTCCAACATCCCTCATTGTGTTTCATCACATCTTCAGATGCCTTGTTCTTAGCTTTTCCTCCCCACTCATTCATTCTCATCTCTTATTCATTCTCATCTGTTACCACACCGCCCCAGCACCCTCAGTTCTGCTACTAAGCTGCCATCAGCTTCACACACAGACAACCGCATGCCTGGAAGGCCCTCTCTCACCTTCGACCCCTCCATAAACCTACCTGTAAGGCCCTGTTCTTCCTCTACAACATACTACAAGACTCATTACTTTTGTGACATCCACACCAGGAAACTGATCAGCTACTAATGAACTCATTAATGACTAGTGAGGTACAACCAGTCCATGTAACAAAGTTTAGAAATAGCAAGTAAAACAAGATGTTCGACAACGATAAATTAATTAGAATGTCTCGTTTTCCTAAGGTGAGGAAACAGAACCTTGCTGAGCATCTGCCTTCCAAAAAAAAATAATCAAACTTTAAAAAAAAATATCTGGACACTAAAAAAAACCCTGACGGGAACCCACAATGGTGCAAGTACTTCTGCAAAATCTCAGCTACATTAGCTCTTTATAAAAAGAAAAAATAGTAACAAATGCACATCTTTGGAGTACAACCAAGTTTTCTCCATTGCTTGGATGTCACTTATGCTTACTGGACTGAGTTCCAGACACAAGTAGTAGGAATGAATAAACTCTTAAAATGCAGTTTCTCAAAAATAGATTTCATAGATTTTTCAAAAACAGCTTTCCTCAATTCCAGTAGGTTGCCAGCTATCTCCCAGGCTTTCCTGGAATTCGGAGAAAAATGTTGCAAAGAATAACTAACTTCAATACAAAAGAGACTGAAAAGCAAGAAGCATTTTGCAGCTGGATTCTGACAGAAATTACCTGAAGGCAGCTAGCCCAGAAAGCTGAGAGAAGTGTGGTCACCACTTCTCTCCACCACAGGATGCTGCTGCATACACCAACTGGAACACAACTTCCTCTATTCTGGTGGCTGCTACATGCTGATATAGATATACTTGCCGTCCAGCCTACTAATAGTGCCTTATTCCATCTTTCACCATAACTTCAGCGGAGGTGCATACCTAGAACAGTTAAAATTCTTCTCTGAGCCCTGGTTCAGAAATACAACCCTAGTCCTGCTGCAAAGACAGCAATGTTAAGAATGTGCAGCTTCTCTACTTATATATCATAGAGAAAATTATTAATTTGACATTTGTGTCAATGCTCAAGTAGCTCTGCATAAACTTCCTCCATGGCCCATATTGGACCTTTGTATTCTGGTGTATTTTAGGTGCTCAACAGAAGAGTTATTTATAGGGTCCAGGTTCCAAGAAATATATTCTGTACCATAAGCTTTTGTTTCCGGCCTGAGAAAAGAGGTAGTCTTCCCAAAATGAAAGAGAAGTAACTTTCTAATATTTCTGACATTAAGCTTCAGCTGTGGAATAAAAACTAGTTTATTTTACAAGTAAGTAATTCCATCAAAAATAGTTGCTTGGACATCAGTTCAAAGTAAAGTTCAGTGTGAAATGCATCTATTTTATGAGATAGAAGAAAGCAAGCCTGAGTGGATCACAATGGGTTGTGAAACAGAGGGAGCTGACTTTTTCAGGATAAGTAAACCTTCACCGATTTCACCCCTTAGTCTGGTCTTCTCTGGAGGGAAATAGTTGATGGTGAATTGGTAGTCTCTGAAACCAGAGGGTTGTAACACAACCCTCTGCTGTCTCCACAGAGAAAAAGGTTGAGGCATTTGGTCTCCTCCCTTACATAAAAAACCTATAACTGTCTCCAAGCCTGGCAGCCACCCTCTGTTCTTGTGTATCTTGTGTCAGGTTGACTTGGAGCATGCCAGGACATCAAAAAATTTGTGAAGCCCTCTACTTTTTCTACAAAGTTTTGATGGTCAATGCTGTTCATAAAGTTGAAAACTAAATGCAGAAGAAAAGTATTCTAAACACAAAAGTATTGATTTAGGGACTCTTCAGATAATCTACTGAAAAACAGCTTGAACCAGATACTTGCAGGGTGTGGGAAGGAAGGTTTAACTTTAGGGCAAAAGGAAATGAGCTCTCACTTGTTATTTCAACAGTACAGAAATATCTACCTACAGATACGTCTGTGACTGATGCAAATATTTCTCCATGCTCAGCCCTGTCCACACACACCAGGTAGTGCTTTAATTATACAACAAAAGACCATGTGAGGTGAATTAAGTCATTGACAGAAATTCTCCACAATCCACCTGAGGATAGTACTGCTACAAACTGTTCCTCCCCGTCCCCTGTTTTGCCAGCAGGTCAGGTGTTCCTTTTTCTAATTGATTTCAGAAAAAATTCAGCCGGGTGAGTTCAAGCCGACTGGTTGAAGCAGTGAAGCTAACCCAGCTACTTTTGCAAGTGCCGGTCCCAGCCCTGGCAGCCGCCTCCGGCAGCGATGGGCACCGGGGGGCAGTGTTGCCTTTGGGCAGCACAGAGGGAGCGGGGAAGGACGCCTCTCTCTTGTTTTGCCTTGCAATGAGGCGTTACTCCTTCTTTGCTGTTCCTGTGAAGCAATGAGATGAGCAACACGGAGGCAGGGCACTTTTGCCCAAGTATTTCTAGCTTCACATAAAGGCTTAAAAGTGCTTAACTAGATGGATGAAAGAAAAATTACCTTCAGTTTTCGTTTAAACTTATGTGCCTTCCCATATATTTATATACACACACCAGCTGAAGAGAACAACTTCATTAACTCATCATTAACTCATCTCTAACAAAACTTGCTTTGAGAAACCTTCCTATTTTATGCTGCAGCCAGTCAGCAAGCACAAATGCCTTCAATCTTCAATTTCACTCAAACTTGTGTGGGATACGACCCAGTGATTAAACATTCCACTGTAAGCATTCAGCATTTCACTCACGGGGTGTCTGTGTACAGTTCTGTTCCTTAAGATCTGTATACTACTAATTATGAATTGTTCCATTTGTGAAATCTGTTATGAGTTACATGCTGTTGTTTCCACTCCTTAAATTGACTAGTGTAACTCTGATAAGGATCTAATAGAAATCAGTCCATTGCTTAAGGTTATCTAGATGTTTCATGTACCATGTTGAATCACAGCTTACATAAGCTCATGTTATATGATCATGCTGATCCTATTAATATATTTCTCCCTATATCACAGTATCTAGTACCTCCAAAGCCATGTTTTTCATCTACAAATGTAAGCAACAAAAGCCAGAGACATACAGATTACTCAAGCAGGTCATTCACATGTTTTATAAGCATCCTTTATGAAGAACCAAGTCTTTGAAAGCTGGACATCAGAGATGGATATTCAGAATGTTACAGACATAGAAAATGTTTCTTCAATGTAAGCAAAAGGTTTAAGCAAAAGATTCAGGAAACTAATATAGAAACTCAGTATGGGGAAGCAGCTGTATAGCAGCTGACATTTTCAACTCACTGATCTCACACATTCTTTCTTTCCAACCACCCTCCACTGTCTTCTAAGTGGCTGAAAGGGAAAGGGCCAAGAATTTTGGAATAGCCAAGGATGCATATCCCAGAATGTTCCGGGCCATCATTGACTAAAAGGGAACAACTGCTTAGACCACACAGAATCAGCTATAGGTTTGCCTGTTGCTGAATGCAGTAAATTTGAAATTGATCTCAAAGAGGCCAGTAGTCAGTAGACTCAAACATATGGAGCTAGGAGGAGAAGCGTGGAAAAGAAGGTGACAAGCCTAATCTCTAATCTAATCTAGAAGCAACACTTGCAGAGGTCAAAGTCACATATGACTAAACCTCAAGCTCTATCAATAAATCAAAAGAGCAGTAACATGACCATTACTGAAAAGTGCAAGAGAATAATAAGGCTAAGACATCATAAATTTATGCCCACACACCACTGATGTGCTAAATTCAAAGCATGGAGCTCCATTCTTCCTACTCAGTGTATTTTCTGAGCCTGAACAGCATATCCAGATCCTGCAGTGTCTGAACTTTTTTGTTTGACTGTAAAAGAGAATCTTCGGTTCATGCCCAGAGTTTTAGCCAAGGCAGTGAAGCCTACCAGAGTTAGAATCTCAAATAATGACCAAGAAATCAAAACTCTCACCTAACCTTGGGATGTTAGTACCAAAGCAGAACAATGGCACATAAAAGGTCAGCATCAGCTGTTCTGCTGAAAGCATTATAACAGATAAAACGGGAAAGTGGTGAATAACAGAGTAGGATTTGGAGCTGCTGAACGGAAAGTAGTAAAAAAAGGAAGAAGAAAGGGGGGGGGGGGATATGTTGGTCCTAAAAGAGGGCGCATTTTCCTACAGAACAGTGCTGTAAATGAGGCTCTAAACATACAGGAAGTTGTATTATCACTAAAACAGCAAGTGCACTAAGACAATTAGTCTTCGTGAACTCCTTGGGCTGACATGTGCTGCAGACTGAAGGAAAGAGTTTTACACTTGCACATTAGCCTACAGGCCAAACCAAGAAATACAACTAGGCATTCTGCACTGACTTATCTCCCTAATTTAGGCAGAGCCTAAACCTGTAAAAATCTGAGGAACAAAGTAAAAGGAATGTCATTTCAGGAAAAAAAAAGAAAAAAGCATCTGTTTTGAAGTTTAAACTATCTGAGGTTTGTCATCTGGTAAAAATTGTAACATACTTTTTCTGTTAATGACACTTATGACTGAAATGAGTTACTGTGCATCACAGATTCCAGCCTACTCCACCTCTGAGAGGTCTGTACATGCTCAGACTGAAGGAGGAATGTTTCTCATCTGCATAGCTTAGCAGGAAAGCCTCAAGAAACTCTGGAACTATTTGAATCAATTAAGGGAATAGGTTAATACTGACTTCTGCAGGTTGCCTTTCTTTGAAAGTCTAATTGAATTTCTTGGCAAACATCAAGAAAAATAAAAGTCCATTTCATGCAGTTTCTTTTTATTTTGTTGTTAGAATTTAAACACAAGCAGTATTGGCAAAAATAAAGGACTGATGTCAGCACTCAAACTTCAGAGAGGCAGGGGAAAGGAATATAGGAGAGGATAAAATGCACAGCGGAGAATGATGTCCGAAAAACACACAAGAAAAGCAGAAGTTCAACACTGTTTACAATGTAACAGCTGAGAAAGGCCTTCAGTTAGCTCTGAAACCAGACAGTCTCTGAAACCTACAAAGTGTTCCCTTAACAGCTGAGACTGCAGGTAACAATTTAAATAAATCATTATTTAACAACTGTAGATCTCAAAAGGCATATCAAGCTTGCCTTTCTCTGAGTGTTCTACCTTAGGTTGACAGTGATGGCTCCTCTGGTGCTCACCACACTGTCCCTTCACCCAAACAATGTTCAGCCCTTGGGAAGCAGCCACAGAAGGCCTCCAGCTGCCAGCTGATCGGAAATCTTCTTCCACCAGGCAGCCTGGTCAGGATGCAGCCAGAATCCAGAGGAAAATGGAATGAAATCAGAATGAAATGCAAACTTTTTGAAAACTCCTCAGTGGTCATGTATCCATCAGCAAGCACATCTACCTTCATCCACAAGCACAGGAATTTCTATTTTCTTCCTCATCTTTCTGTATTCGGGTATATTCTCACCAAGGCAACTTTGCATATTAGTGTAACATGCCTCCATGTCCCCAGTCTTCTCTTGTTAGCTGTTTCTTTTTGCCTGCTCGTGTCACCTTTTCTATTCACCCTCTGTCCACTTCTACTGTAATTAAGGACAGTCTCCACAGCACCACTCCAGTGCACAGCATGGCACCAGCAGAGATAAGCAGTATCAGCAAATATGATGAAGGATGGATAACTATTATAAGATAGTTTTATGGCTGGAGAGTTCTATAAACAAAATGTTGCAACTATTACAGAGCTGGACTTTATATGGGGTGAAAGTGAAAACATTGACAGCTCGATTACATCACTAGTCAGTGAGATAACTTCTCATGCAAATAACAGTCCAGTATCTTTTTACAGATACACTGGAATAATTCATTTGCAAAAACAGTGCTTTGAATTTGATTTCTGAAAGGCAGTTAGTAACAAGGCTTGAATTCAAGTAGTTTATATTTTCCAGCTTCCTTCTATAACCAGAGACCACCACTGCTGCACTTGTGGAAAATTTGTCTGTTCTTACTTCCCATTTCCAAACAGGTGTACCTGTCACTTAAAGAACATTAATTAAGATGGATCCATTGTGATTTCAGAGTACTTTTTGTCTAAGGTTGATAAATTTATCACAGACAGCCTTAACAATACATAACGAGTTATATCTGCACTTTCTGCAAGTCTATGCAATTAATTTTCTATTTGTGAAAGGAAATGGAAAATGAAATATTGTGCCCTTTCTAATGCAGAGGCAGATGTAATGAATGGCTTTGGCAAACAGTTGTCAAAGTATGTTAACTCGCATCTACAAATCTTTTCCTTCCCCAACAATAGTTTTAGGGCCTGTGATAATTCCCTTCCCTTTGTCATACTGATATAGCATGCTGAATCCAGTGTTATCTAGACTTAAGAAAATTTAATTCCAGTTGCAATCCACTGTCTTCATTTTTTTAAACCACTGGCTTGAGAGATCCCTATTGCAGATTAAAATCCACAAAGAGTTCTTTTCAGTGTTCCCACTGGAGATTGATACTCTCACCAGAAATACAGTAGTTATGCACTTGAACAGAAGTCTTCCCAGTTCTGGAACAGGCTGCCAAATACCATCCACCCTTCTTACAAAGGAAAGAAATCACTGTATCCTACATCTCTCATATCCTTCATCTCGAGTACTGTGTTCAGTTTTGGGCCCCTCGCTACAAGAAGGACATGGAGGTGCTTGAGTGGGTCCAGAGAAGGGCGACGAAGCTGGTGAGGGGCCTGGAGAACAAGTCCTACGAGGAGCGGCTGAGGGAGCTGGGCTTGTTCAGCCTGGAGAAGAGGAGGCTCAGGGGTGACCTTATCGCTCTTTTTAGGTACCTCAAGGGAGGCTGTAGCGAGGTGGGGGTTGGTCTGTTCTCCCACGTGCCTGGTGACAGGACGAGGGGGAATGGGCTAAAGTTGCGCCAGGGGAGTTTTAGGCTGGATGTTAGGAAGAACTTCTTTACCGAAAGGGTTGTGAGGCACTGGAACAGGCTGCCCAGGGAAGTGGTGGAGTCACCATCCCTGGAGGTCTTCAAAAGACGTTTAGATGTAGAGCTCAGGGATATGGTTTAGTGGGGACTGTTAGCGTTAGGTCAGAGGTTGGACTCGATGATCTTGAGGTCTCTTCCAACCTAGACAATTCTGTGATTCTGTGATTCTGTGATCTCTTATCATCCTTTCTTTGGGTGAGGACTGAAGCACTCAAGCATTTTATAACCAGATTTTGGAATGAAGTTCAATACCTTTAAGCCTCACCTGTACTATCAGAAGATATGCACAAAACTGAGCAACCCAGGCTACTTCCAGGCTGCACAGAAGGCTCGGCATTAAAACACCCAAAGGCAGGCAGCTGCCTGATGCAGGGCCCCATTCCAGGATAGCAGCTGTTCCACAAGGGCAGAGAGGCACCTAAACAGGGGAGCCTTCAGAACTAGTTTCTTAAGCTGGCTAGGTGTGAAATGTATGGGAATTGGTGGCATTTCAGCACCTCATCTACCTCTGCTGAATCCCCTGCAGTCAGTATCAAGAAGCAAGAGTTTCCTCCCAGAATCAGGTACTTCCAGTTTCTGTATGTAAGGAAACAACGTAAAGGAAAGTCTCTGCAGTAACCAACTACTTATCTGTTAGAGTCCTGACCTCAGAAACTCACATTCCTTTTCTGCCTAATTAGAGCAGGTGCACACAAACTTCAGTCTCCTGCATCTCAGCTGTACTTGGTGTTTTGGACCAAGTTTTCCTCTCAGCCTCCCCTCTCAAGTCCTATCTGCATGCTGTATAAATAAGCCATATACCAAGTTAGAGAAGAGAGCGTGACTCCAGACTTCAGTAAGGGCCTGTGCTGGTCAAAATTTAGGTCCCTAGGTTTAGAGATTTTTTCTATTTTAAGTGTAAGTGGAACAAGCATCTTTGAAGACATCACCAGCCATAGACACACACAAAAAAGCCCCAAGCACAGAACTGTAACACCACTCTGATATTACCAAGATGTTTCTGCAATACTTGGATGTCTTCCAGGCATGCTACACCTGAAAATAAATGGAACAATCTAGCCAGTACAGCACCTGCATCACCATGTACCCATCACATTAGAGAGAAATAGTGGGAACAATAAAATGAATGCTAAAGAAGGCATCGGTACTAAAGTCACCAAGCCCACAAGCTGGATAAGCAGCATGCGGGCTATTGAAAAGCTAGGGAAATTGCACTTCTGCATAGACAGAAATTCTGCAAAGCTATTGAAAAGCTTTCAGGAAATACTACCTGATGTGGCAGAAGCAAACAGTCTCAGTGCTCATTGCTAAAGACAGATACAGACACACATTATTGTAGCACAGTAACCTCGCCACATGGTGAACACCAGCAGGTGGATGCAAATGGCCAAGAGTACTGTGTGGGACCCAAGCTGCCACAGAGGAACATTAACGCTGTCAGCAAAAGCAACCAACAGGACTTCCAAGGTTCAGAATCACAACTGATGATATCCTGGTGTATAGGAACAGGAGATAGCACTGCAGAAGTGGTGGCAGAGCACAGCTGTATTTTCAGTTATTTGCAAGAAAGCACTAAACTGAAGTTAAAGAAGGTGAAACTGGAAACAGCTGCAGAACTACACACAGGTCATCCTCACTCTTACTACAGGAGATCTAAATAGAACCTGAAAAACATCTCAGAAGACACTACAGCTAAAAAAAAGCTAAAAAGCCAGCTGGGTTCAGAGGTTATTAGAGCTTGTTGACATTTCTTTTGAGCTCAGATGCAGGCAAGCCACTGGTGTGAACAGCAAAGTGGCAATAGAGATATTGTTAATTCAGTGCAGCACAGCCTTTCTAAGAAGCTGGTGAACAGGAGCACCAGCCTCCAATACTGGGGTGTTTTCAATGAAGCAGGATGTAGGCGCTCATTCCTAAGAGCTGGATGGCCAGTACTGACATCAGAAGACCCCCATCCAAACTGAACAGACAACTCCCATAGCACAGCATGAATGTGAAAGACTTGCTACTTATCATTTAGGAGTGGAAGAAAGATCCAGAAGTCATGAAACTGCACTTTTAGGAGCCTGGCAACCTGCACTCAGCCAGGACTTGCGTACACTATCATGACAGGTGAGTACAATTAACTCTAGTTCAACATGCAAGTGCTCCTTTTCCATCACCATTGATGAAGTGATTAGAACTAGGTGCTCTCCCCACTAGGGCATGCAGCCCAGAATACTTTAATCACATGCTATAAAGATTGCTATGTTACAGCTTTAAAATATAGATGATAAAAAGTATCAGACTTAGCTTCTGACAGCAGCAGCACTGCAGCCTGAAGATACAATACCTAAACAGGATCTTCAAACTAAAAGAAATATAGAAAATAAAAGCAAGTTGGTAATAGGCTCAGGCAATGCTTTATAAGCTGCTCTCTAATCTAGGATGGACAGAATATGAGAACAAACCCCACAGGACCAAATATTTTACAGATGTTTGTATGTATCTTTCTCTCAGGATGGCTACTCAAGCAGTAACTCAGTAGGTTCTTCCCAGGAACAGTAAATACTGTGTGAGTTGAGCAGGCATGAAGTTGTATACAAGGGCAGTCAGTCACGAGGCATGGGTCATTAAAACAAGGAATGCCTCTTTCTACTGTTCTAGAATAGAGACCTGAGTGTGGAAAGTCACAGACGCCATAAGCTGGCCAAGCGTGTCAAGTATTAACGTCATGATGAGTAAAGATGAGGCACATGAGGAAGCACAAGCAAAGCAACACAAGTCTCTGAAAACAGACAACTCAAAAGAGACCATGAAGTAAAACAGGAATGGAACTGATTACCTCATCTTAAGTTTTGTCAGTATTGCAGATGACTACTCTGACTTCAGAGAACTAAGTAGGTAGTCTTGCACTACTACAGTAATCATAAGCAAAGCTGTGAAATATTTCTGTATGTACTGTTTCCCAAATTGTGGTTTCAGAAAATAAGTTTTTGATTACCAAGAAAAGAGAATTCAGCCCTATCACAGCATCACCCTATCCCACACTCAGAGGGTCAGATTGAATTGGTAGACTTTGCAGTTATAAATAGCAATGATAGATATGTCATCCCAGACCTGGGAAACATCCCTTGGCAAGGCATTGAGAGCAGCACCATGCAAGTTTCTCCTCTAGATGCGCAGTCCTAAGGGTAGAAAG
Organism: Aythya ferina; assembly: GCF_964211825.1. Lineage (NCBI taxonomy): Eukaryota > Metazoa > Chordata > Aves > Anseriformes > Anatidae > Aythya > Aythya ferina. The sequence continues at coordinate 4,249,946 of NC_140298.1, forward strand.
AGCAAGAGATGAGAGAGAGGCACACAAGTGTGCAATAGCCAAAACCTGCCTAGGCTGAAAAGATACGACCAGAACTGAAACTAGCCACAACTGATGCAATAAAATGATTCCCTTAAACAAATCATGCACTCTTAGTAGTGTTTTGAACAGAAATCCTCATTTACATAGCATAGTTATGCTGGATCTCTTACTAAAATGAGAAATGTTCACATGCCATATACACACACGTGAATGTGGGAAACAAAATACTTGCTCCAGCTTTATTTAGTAGAACAGAAGAAACGCAGCCACGGAGCTGATCAGCTCATGAGTATCTGCACACTTTCAAAATCCCCTGGGGAATGAAGTCAAGACAGTGTCAAACTCACAAGAAAATATCTCATTTACTGATCAAATAAACAGATGCTTTTTAAAGAGTTGATCTCACCTGATATGTTTGTGCATGTATGCTCAGATGTACACACAGACCCCCATCTGTGATGCTATAACCATTATAGAAGTATAAGAAAGTTCTGTAACTATGTTTATCTTTTACCTCAGACAAATACAACAGAAAGGAAGTGATTCATATTTGCCCAGTAAGCAGGCATTCTACTGAAACTATGTGCATCTGTGGTCAGGCCTAGGGGCCTTGACAAACATGAGTCCTTCTTATGAGAGAATAGTTAAGCAGGCTTCAAAGAACTGAATTCAGGCATAGGTAGACTAGATGGGGGAACTCTGAGCTCAGCAGGGGCTAATTTGTCCTGCTGGAAAGTAATCATCATGTAACTAACGGAAACACCATTCTTTCCTCTGCCTCCAACCCCCATATCAATCTGCCACACAAGTTGTCAACTAAAAAAAATTTAGTGTTTGTCTTCCTGCATCATAAGGGAGCATTTTATTCTATTGCCAGAAGCTTTTTGGGGAAAAACGCGTAGCAGACAGCGCTTACGTGATAGGTCACAAGCAGGTTTCTTAGGCTGAGACAAGAGGGGAACTCCACCATACCCTATACTTCCAGTCTCAGGACCTGACTTCATGGCAAGAGTCGTCATAGACCCTCCCAAGATTACTACTTCCTCTTCTCTGGTAAAATAAAGCTTCTGCTTCTCTCTTCTGCTCTGTCCTTCTTTTGGGACACAGTAAGTACAAGTCACGACAGTATTTAAAATGCTTCCTCTTCTACCAAGGAAGAAATTAAGCCTTCAAATGAATTGTAACAGCATCTCAAATGTAAACAAGGGGCGCTGCCTCTACCAGCATTGTTTTTGTAGTGGCATAGCTATGCTGAGATAGCTCTACTGATGAGCATCCAGAATAGATATGCCATCTCTTGTTATAGCTTGCATTGGAGTGATTTAGCTCAGTTATGTTTTAATGTAGCTCTTTATTTAACCAGGTGCAACGTCTTAAAAGTTAGTGGCATTTGCTCCAAAGGGGAGCAATCTAACTTCAGCACAGGCAGGAGACATACACCGCACAGCAAGATGCCAATACCTGAGGTGAAAATACAGCTGCATCATCTCAACCTACTCCTTACCAAGTGCCTATCAATGGAGAAACTGCCTAATACAGATTGTCTTCTGATGGCTACGTTAGTTATTCAAAGTTAGCTCTATTCTCTCTACCAGGCACCGGACCACGCCAGAATCCATCAGGGTTGCTCCCCAATATTCTGACCCTTAACTTTTGAACCAACTCTTACTCTGGAGAAATTCATTCCTGCATGTTTTGATGTGCAAAGAAGTGGTTAAGCAGCTGGATATTACAGGTGTTGCAAGCAGATTTAATGCTAACAGCTAGCCAAGTTGAATGAGGAAAACCACTGCTAGCTCTTCAAAGCCTTTCTCAGGGCATCCCTACTGAACAATCACAATTAGTTCCCATTTGTGAAGATGACTTCATTACTGCAGAAGCTAATACAGAAACAAATACATCATAAAAACAACCATGCTAATACAACGCCAATTAACAAAAAAATTAAGCATGCTAGAAAACAGGACTATGGGTGTTATATAGCAGCACTTATTAAACTGCCAGTTCAATGAGACACCACTCATTTTATTGTTTTATATTTAATTGCTTAACACAGTGGCATTCTGACTAGCCAGTAGGGCTTCTTGGCACTATAGGACAGATATTTGATTGTGTTGGTAGCACTAATAATAGCTGAACCTATCCTTTAGCCTTTTCCTCGTTATCCTAATGAGGACTACACCTCCTTTCTTGTTCCCCACCCCCTCAGCCTCCCAAACGTATTCTCTTGTGTCTCACCAAACAAGACAACAAATTATTCTTTCAGTGGATTATATTGGAAGAGAGGGGAGAGGAAATAAATATGAAAACATACCAGCAAATAAGGCATGACCATTTTAAGTATCTATACAAAGCCATAAGGGCATAGGGCTAGGGCCAGGGGGAGTTGAAGACATGCACTTCATCACCAGGATCTTCAATTTAATTCAGAAAAGCTATAGCATGTGAGGTAAGAGTCAGCATAAGAGAAAGGCAAGAAGACACTGCAGTAAGAGATTATAAAGTACACTAATGCTACATTTTCCATGGGGGTGGGGGACGAGGCAGAACAGAACATTTAAAATTCATTCAAAATACTTCCAAGCCAAGATAAACGCCTAGCTACACTATTTCCAAGGTGAGTTTTTCCTTACTTGTTACACACATATGCATTTCAGACAGCTTCAACAAATAGGAGACTGCAATGAAAAGATTGATAGAGTTTCACTACAGCAATGCAAAACTTACCACTGGATTACTTGGTCAGGTTAGATTGGTGCCAGGGAAAGCAGGGGGAAATATTTCATTAATACTCATTTTCAGTTCTGGGGCTATTCATCTTTGAATAGCGTAAGTTACACAAATGCACACAGATTTTCCCTTAGAATTACTCATTTTGGAATTCACATTCCTCAACATTACAACCACATATACAAACAAATATTATTGCCAGTGTGTCAGTAGGTAATGTAAGATCTCTGCACACAAATGGAAAAGGGCAATAGTCAAAGTGTTTACATGAATTGAATGAAGAGTGGGGAAAACAGCAATATCATTTCAAATACATCTGCGGCTTTTTCATTAGGCCAGGAAACTCACAGGTATTAATCATGAAAATAAATGTTTCTTGCCCTTAGGTGCAACACAGTTCTTACACAAGAGAAATGACCAATACAACTTTCTCTCATCAAATTACTGAGGATGAAATGAATTTTAAAACAATATCCCAGGTGGATTATGCATTTTGCTACTTAAGAAGAGACTTTGTATGGACCACCATTTATTACTTTGATTTTCAAAGCTACTTATTGCCAATAATTAAGGCACAGCCCTGTTCACTTATTTTAAAGGCTTTAGAGCCAAAGAGCCTGTGGATAACAGCCATAAACTCTATTGTAGCCCACGTTTTACTTCAGAAAAAAAAAAAAAAACAACTTTTGAAACAAAGACATAAATCTAGGTAAATTAGATGTTGTCTTCCATCAGCACTTTATTTGCTGATCTATTATATGAAATCACAGAACACATTTCATCTGTTGACTTTCTCCAAAAAAAAAAAAAAAAAAGACAGAACCAATTCTACAGATGCATGCTTTTCTATATACTGTACCTAACCTTACTAAAACAAAACAAGAAAAAAAAAAACACGGAAAAGCAGGTGTTTAATTAGCTGTAGACTCTCAATTTAATAAGATTTTATTCAGGTTGGGCTTCTCACGAGTATAAAATGAAGCGTGATGTGTATTTGTAGGATTAAGGCTTGTGGGCTGATTGCCAGACCTACACTAAAGCTCCACTGGGGTTGCATCCCACCAGAGCTGCTCACATACGTGCTGCACCCTACATGAGCAGCACCTGCATTGATACAAACCTTTTGTGCCATTCAGCTAGCTCTGTGGTTGCTTTCTTTACCTTTGCTAACCCAGAGCATTTCAAAAATAAAAAAACACAGTTCACTTCCAAAAAATATCATGGGATGGGTTTAAAGGGCATGCTATTAGCAGTCAGTTAAGGTTGTTTTTTTTTTGTTTGTTTTTTTTTGTTTGTTTTTTTAAATTGAACTGTACCTTTTTAACTCCACTGTGAGGTCTGTCAACGGAGTCGCATTGGGTGTAGGACGTATTCCAGCTTTCTTCCACACCACCAGTAAGGCTAGAAAGTTGGAAACAAAACAACAGATTTTCAAACCTTAGGACCCCAAGAATTTTCTACAAACATAGAGGGGAAAAAACATAAGAGACATACCTGGCTGAAAATAAGATCATGACCAAAAGCACAAGTTCTTCAACCCAGACTACAGCTCTGTGACCTTTTCAGCCCTTCACAGCTAGTTCTGCTCTGGCCTACCTTTCTCCTCACTACACTGGACATGCCTGTCCTCTTTCTTGTACCTAGAACCATCATTCATCAAATCCTACAGCTTGATATTTTAAGAGCTCAGCTGCTAATTGTAATAGTTTTCTACAGGCTTCAGTTACTGAACAGATTTATCCTTGAGAAACTCATGTGCCAATGTACGGGAGACAGAGTGGAACATCAGCTATACCAACTGCAAATGGCTTAAACTTTTAGGGAATCAGTTACATTCAGATACAGCCCAATGAAACCAAAGCCACCTGTATTCAAACATTCAGCAGAGCAATCATTTGCCTTGAAGAATGTTTTCAATTTCTAAAACATATAGAAATAAGCTCTTCTTTCAGATGTGCCAGTGTAAATTAACAGCAGATCCAGTGACAGCAATCTGTTCAAATTTACCTCGGTGTAATTGAGAATAGCTTTTGGCATATCTGACAAATGCAAGTGGGATGGTGTTCTAAAGCCACATGTGAAGTTCCTAGCACAAGGATCGCTATATGAACATTTCAGTAATTACAACACCACCTCAGTAATTACAACATATCTATTAAATTTTATATTTATGTCAGTCTTAGTGAAGTGGTAATTCTGCAGTAACATGATTTAATACTCAATGGCTTCATAATAATCTGCATCCAAATAGCACTAGATCCCATAAACTAAGCAGCATTGGGTAAGCTCCCAGCTTTCACAGAAGACTTTCAGGACATTGAGAACTTGATCTACACCCCACAGATGTTCTTACAGAGTTTTGTTTTTTAAACTGACCCCAGTGCACACTGACCCTGGATAAGCACGCAGACAGCCATCGCTAAATTCAATGGATGGCTCTTTTCTGCAACAGAAGTGACCCAACACAACATCAAGATATTCTCGGAACAGTGGTGTCACCTGGAACATTCATCGGAGGTTTCAAGCTGTTCCACTACCAAAATGAGCTAGATTTACAGCTCATTTTTAATCATAGATTTAAAAAAAAAAAAAAAAAAAAAAGTCATGATAATTCAGGCAAATTCCAGTGTAATTAGGTTGTGCTGTTTCCAAGTTACCATTGTATTCAGGAATGTGTTTATTCCTGGTCTGAGGTGTGGCAGAGCCATGCTCCGCACTATTAATCAGCTGCATGCCTAGGTGCCAGGTGACATGATCATCCTACCCCATTTGTAAAGATGTTTCAGGACTGAAAAGCATTATGTAAGTGGAGAAACACACACTGAAAAAGGAGTAACACAGGAGAATGTTTATTTCTCCTTGGTCTTCTCACCAATGTTTCCTGCTAATTTAAAAGTTAAGGCAATGTTTAAATACAATAAAAAAGTGATGGGGAAGGACAGGGAAGTAACAACACTGAAATGTTCCAAACAAAAAGAGAAAACAGAAAACTGTATCTAAGGGGGTACACAAAATAAAACAGCAAACTTTTGTAGACAAACTGTAAGAGCAAGTAGTATGAAGAACTATAAAATAATTAATTCTAAAACTAATTCATATGCCCATACAGTACTAAAATATAAAGTGGCTGCTCCTGAGGGTTTTCCATTTTTGCTAGCTTTTTAACTAAGGACAAAAATTTTAAAGGCACATTAAAATTACTATCTACTGCTAAATTACATAGTATATAAATGTAAATGTGATCACACCACACTTAAATTCTTATAACAATAAACTATTCTGTTTTCTTCCCCCTGACATTTACAAAATTCATTTGGAGAAGGAGGATATACCTTACAGAGATTAGTGATAAATCATGTATTTTTAATGAATATCAATAGGAGAAACCCCAGGACATAGCCCACCATCTAATTTGATTAAACTGTGCTTAAGGCAACACCACCTCTCTGGCTGGGGAATAGCACTATAATGACTTTGTGAGCATTATTGCAGGCTGTTTTAATGATTTAATGAACTGCCTCTATATTTAGTTCAATAGCCTTAAAATGATTAGTGTTTAAGAAAAATTAGCTCACTTTGATCTGATTCTATTTGATAGTAAGTTTAAATAACCTAACCCTTCAAAACACAGTGGAAAAAAAATTCCTAGAATCACAGCCAGCTAACTGCTAGAAAACATTATGGCAATCATTAATAACAGTTCATTTATGTTTAGCTACAGCATATGGAATGACATATTCATCCCCTAAGATGGGATGCAGCACATACATTAAATCATATCGTATCATTTTCCTATACATTTTTAATGTGAAATATGTACTAAGGAAAAACTCCTACATGCCAATATAATGCTTTTTTTTTTTTTTTTTTTTTTTTTTTAATTCTCCACCAACAGTATCACTTAAGAATTTTAACTTGTGGGTCCAAACTATGGTTCTGCTCCTCAGCGAGATGCAGGAACTGTATTACCAAGAGGAAATAGGAAATATTTGCCAAAGCTCCATCAGTCTCCTGGTTGCAGCAGTACAGGCAAGATTGCTAACTTGGAACCACTCAGAAAAGTGGGAGCACAACCTGAGATGTAAATTCACAAACAGAAATAACAGATCTGGCAACCTACCATTGCTGACATGCCTACATGCATAACTGATGCATGCTACTTGTTGGGGGTGAGCTCTAGGACTGGATCTTGTTCACATTTACAGCACACTTCAGAAAGGACAAGTTACTAGAACATAATACATTTCACAAAAGAAAATAATTTTGAAAATGGTGAACAAGCCAACTAAGTATTTCATCTCAGTGCTATTAATTTTATGGCCATTACTATAACGTGTGATCTAGAGACTGGAGAACTTATAACTCTGTAGCGCCCAAATCATTCTTGATAGGTATCTTGCCAGCATTGATGAATGAAAATGCTCAAGCCACGAATACAATGCAATCATGCTGCTGAGGGAAGGAAACTCCCAAATAAGCCTTAACACTAAAAATCTCTTTTGAGAGTTAACTTACAGAATGTTCAACTCTAAATTTGTAAGTGCAATGCGGTTGATTTTCTGGAAGAAGAAAGGAAGAAATACTCACTCTGCAGAGTTACCCTTACAATAACATCTACTTCCAAGGAAGCCTGTGTATACTACATTATTACACACACCCTACAGTGACTAGCTAGAATCAAGACCACAAAACAAGTGTTGATAGCACAATATAGACTTCAGACTTCAAAAGCAGCCACCCACTTTCCAAGCAAACTAGGTATCGCAAACCTCAAAGTGGAATTCTTCTTCAGAAACAGCACTAGCAGGCAGATTCTTAGCTCTTTGTTACAAATACCTCCAGGGAAATCCCAAGAATAAGCTACAATAAGAGATTAAGTGGGAGATATATTCTCATCTTGAGTTTTCACTTTCCTTTTCTAACCACGCTGCCAGTGTTATAATCATGAACTAGTTGTTTGGTCCTTGGACTTAAGCAATTCACCTACCATCTAAAATGATCTCAAAACCGAGAGGCAGCAAGCACCCTCCTCTCCTCAGTGAGAGCAGGCACAAATAGATGTGCTGCCAGTCACCTGTCCCCAGCAGAGCTGGAAGGTGGCAACAGTCAATTTGGGAGCCAAAACTATCACCCCAATGAACACTTCTCACTGCCCCCTTGAGAAGAGACAACAGGCAGGATGCAAGTGGAGGAATTAAACACCTTTCTTTGAAAAGAAGCTAATAATTTAGCTGCAGAGTTTGGCAGCCATGCAAAGCAGGTACCTGACATGAAACAGAAGGCCTCATGCAGCTGGTACTTTGAACGAGGCAATGCAGGCTCAGAACACCCGTACATAAATACTCAGGCACACACTGATACGAGGAGAGCTTTTATTCCACTTTTGACAACCATTGCACTTATCTAGGTGCAGAAGACTGCTCTCCTTTTCTTGGAAGTGAATGTATCTGCATCCTTTGAGACAACCATCAAATTTAATCCAAAGCCTGGAGACAGTGCAGACTCTACCAGTAAGGCTCCATTATAGCTTCTGTTGAAACTAGTCACAATAACATTTAGTGAGCATCTAGGATTAGACCGACACATTATTCTCTGCAGAGCCACAGCTGCCCTGAAGTTCCAGGGCCCAAGGGGCTTCTCTCTTTTCCTTCAACTGCTGCCAGCACCACGTTCCTCTGCCAGTTGTTTTTCATGCTTTGGTGAAGCTGGCCTGCACCTCACTGCCCTTCAATGTTGTTTTTACTCAAGAAGAATTTCTTGATAGAATTTATCCATATTTAAAAAAAAAAAAAAAAAAAGGTCCTGGGTGTATCCTAAAAATATATTGCTTTTGCCAATGGTCACTTCCTCATGTCATGACATCCAACAAGAACAGCAGATCAGGTTCTCCCTGAGGCTGGTTTTCCAGATCATTTCATCCAGTCTCCTTGCTTCTACATCGTCTTTTTCCAGGCCTCTTCAATTGCCACGTTGGTTACCTTGTGGTCAGTAGGTACTTTCTAATGCTTCTACGCAGCCGGTAGGAAGATCCGGGCTGACGTTTCTTTCCAGAGTCATAGGAATGAGCAATACTGTTTACTCATAGGTTTGATTTATATCAGGATTTGTTTTTATTCTGCCAAGGTTAAGTGTCCCTCAAGCTCATTTTAATTTGTCATCTCCAACAGTTACACGTTCTAGAAAAAAATCTGGCTAACAAACTGCTCCACTTAAATATCTTATTTACTAAAAAATTTGATAGTACTAAATACTATGTACTTGATCTTTTGTCTTTACAAATTAGGATGATAGCTTTCATGTTTAAACTCAAAACAAGGAAACGTGTCAAATAGTTCATTAAGGTACATTGTCCAAATGACTCATTACTAAAACACTGAAAAATGAGTTCATTTTCTCTTCCTCCTGTCAAAAGCTATAGTCAGATTGACATAGTCCCATGAAACATTCTGATTTCCACTAAACTACATTTTCTAACAGAAAACTGTTCCATCAAAAAGAAATCAGCCAGCTCTAATGTGCCTGAAGTCTATGCAATTAAAAAAGTTTCTAAATATAGCTTTAATCATGGCCGACCCCAATCTTCTCAGAAGTCCTTGCCCTCTAGGCCATCCCAAAGGGATGAGAACATCCAGTAACAAGCCAAAAGTCTCATGACAGTGTGTTGACCCCATTTGATATTTATCTCTAGCCATTTCTGAGAGCTTCCCATGAGCTTAATTAAGCTCATTCATTTCCACAAATTGTGGCATCCTAGAAAATACAGACTTCCCTTTGATAGATGAGATTCAAATGTGCAAAGTCTTATGGGAGGCTAGGTGTCTCTCAGGCTATTTGACAGAGTAGTTCATGAAACAACTTCTCTAGTCCCTCCTTTCAGTAACACAGACAGGAAAGACACAGAATTTATGCTGCCCAATACGGACCACAGCAAAAAGCCACCTGCTACAAGATTTGAGGGAAATAATAATGCTGAGGAAGCTGTGTGTACCCTTTAAGAACAGCAGCAATGCAAAGCCAGAAAATTATTCCTGCCCTGTAAGGGAATATTTCAAAGGAAAGACTCTCACATGGGAAAGGAAAGATATGAGAAGCAAACAGTGTGGGTGTTTCTGCAGTGGCAGTTGGATTCAGCTCTGAGTATCATCTTGTCTTTCCCACATTTTATTTGTCACTTGGGCTATTCCCAATTGTCTCTAGCAAAGCTGCATTGTGAAACTGAATCAAAGCCCATCTAAGGGGACAGTCTTCTTCTATGTGAAGGGCTTTTGCAAAGGTTACTCAGGGAGGACAAGAAATAATGGCATTAGACTCCTATGTATCAGGAAGATTTAAGCACACCAACAGATGAACACAGGAAGACAGTCATTATCATAATGGGCTTTAAAGGGAAGCCAGACAAACTTCTGCCTTGAGTAGCACAGGTGAAATTGATCTGCCTTAGGGCAAAGCTATATGCTAGTAAATCCCTGAATTACTTTCAGTTGGTTAGTTTTGCATGCTTTTAGTTTTGTACCCCCCCCCCCCCCCCAAATGCATAATAACTGAAGGCTGGGGAAAATGTATGTAATTATCCTTTAGAAATATTTTCCTAGTATCAAATATAAGCAGAAAAATGTCTTTCCCTAACACAATAAAACAAAGTATTTCACTTCACAATAAAATAATGATATAAGCTTAAGATTTTCCCCTTACAAGTGTTTCTCCCACAGATACTTTCTTTTACAAAGCTGCTTCATCCCATTACGTGCTTTTCTGAAGACCACTGCTAATATAACAATATTTCTTGCATATATTTAAGCACTTCATTTACTTTGGCATCTCGGTTCATAATTCCTGATGTTATAATTGCTTCATTTGCCCTTAACATATTTACACCAAGTCTGTACCAAGGAGTTTCAGACACTTCATAGAGAAGCATTTGGTTCCCACACTAGTTCCATCTTTCCTAATTTTTCCAGATCATTTAACTCTTTTCCTACCGTTTTATGCATATTGAACACCAGTCTCATCTCAGCTGTGTAACTACAGTTACAAAACGTGTAACCTGAAAAAAAACAAGTTCTCACCTTAGTCTTCCAGTTCATCCAACTTCTCAAATCAACGCATTTTTCCCCTTGTATTTGATCACAAAATACTGTACTGCTGTAGCACAAATAGCTACACCTTTGCTTTCTCTAGTACATGGAAGCAGAGGATTCTCAGTGCCTGTGCTGTTGTCAGGTTACAATGAAGTCTATTTATCGAATTGTTAGCCTGAAACAGCTACACACAGGTTTCAGAGCATACACTGCCCCTTGTCTTCCTAGCTGATACATTTCACTAATGCAAGGTTTGCTTTCCGGTCAGCATGTTACAAATACATCAGAAAAGTTTCCTAAATATCTTTTTCTAGAGAAAAAAAGGCTTCCCACAGAAATCCATCAGTGGAAACCAATCTTTGGGAGAAAACATGAGAACTCTTTTCACAGAAAGTTCTGACTAACCAGCTTTGCTTTGACCACCGGTATGGCATCGCAGGCTGTTTCCTAGTGGTGGCCTCTGTACCCTGTAAGAAAAGAAACTGGGCTAAAGAATACCCTTCAAAGCGAGTAAATATGCGTATCCAGCCCCAGTGGAGCACACAGGAGAAAGGACAAAAAAAGTAGAGTTCCTGAAGAACTTGCTTCTCAGATCCATTCTCCTATGGTACAGAGAAGTGGCAGTTCATCAAGTCTCACCTCTCCCCTCCTTGCCTACAATTCCGAGTCAAGCCCTAAAACCTAAGACCAGAGTGTAATTCAAAAAGGAGCATCTTGCACACTATACTAGTTAGTACAGTACCACATACAAAGCTTTTTCAAAGGAACACTTATCTTTTGTGTATGCTGCCACCATTTAATCTCTTCCCCTACAGGGGTTTGAGCAAGTCTTCTGTAGCCAAAGCAGCCTTTTTTCTTTGTTTCCTCTTTCTGGAGATAGCTAGCCTGGAAAAGTAATGGATGTAAAGCATCCAGTCTTAGATTTTAAACCTTGCTGCACCTTTTTTATTAGGCTTGTACAGATTCAAAGTGGCAAGATAAGACACTTCATGAGGATGAAGGTATCTGAACATGAAGCTAAGAAAAGAATCACCAGGCTAGTCACAGAGACCGTGGATATTGAGCAGCTTCAGGGACACGCAGCCATAAGGATTTACATGCACAGATACTGCTGCCCTGAAGCCTGGGAGTATTTTTTTTTTTAGAGAACAGTTTGTTTTGGGTTGGGTGGGTTTCTGTGCTCCCCCCCCATGCATGAGTTACTCATGCATTTCAGGACACGATGTGGGCACAGCGGATGAGACTGCTGCTGAAGTGTTGGGGTGAGAAGTAGAGCAAGAGAGGCAATTTTGCTTCTCCATATCTTGGCCCCACACCTACAGAAAGAAATGGCTTGTGGACAGCTAACCTAGGGTCAACAAAGCTTCTGCTATTAAGTAGTTCCAGCTGGTAGGGATTTCCTAATTTCCCACTTACAGAAGCTTATCAAATTGCATGTTTAAATTCATGCAGATCTGGAATTCAAGATACAGATTCTTAGAATCACTGAAATACTGTGCTATATAAACCCAAGTTTGGAATTTTAGTCTTGTAAGTGAAATTATAACAGCAATGCTTCCAGAATTATGTACTTTCTGTATGCTGCTTATAGGCATAGGCACATGCACACAAGTAGTCAAAAGCTGAAGAAAAATTAGAGACACCCTGTTCCTGTCAGCTTTGACCTATTTTGTTCAGATCTAACAGCTCAAAAAGCTACAAATTTGGTGAAACATGGCTTGTAAAACCATAACATTCCTCAATTACTTTTTGTTGGCCAGACAGGCAAACCTGTTGTTTGACAACACATCATGATCCAAGATAGTACGCTTTATCACTCAAGGGTCATGAGAAAATGGCCACCAGGACAGTTTGCTAACCTTCGCTAGATAATTTTTCACAGATATCATCCAAAAAGTGTAAAAGCATAAAAGATATATTATCTTCAAGCTCAGTTTATTGTAACATGGGTGTGATTCCCTATAAAACCACTTACTAAGTAACTGTTCTGTGTTTTTCAGCACAAAGTCAAATCAGTAAAATATCTTCTTGACAGTCTAAGTGTCAGGAATAGGATGACACCTCTTCTTTCAGAGACTAACACATTATTTATCATTCTGCTCTGGTTTACTTTTTCTTGCCACCCATTGCTCTACAACTCTAAAAGCACTTCCCAGCTTCATGTCTTATGTAATACAAGATTTGCACTAATACCTGAAGCCAAGCCAAGAATTCCAGAACTGGCTTGTGTTTTCCCAAATGCTAGCAATCCTTTGGAGTTTTGCTCCTATCTCTAAGATAAGTAGAGGCTTGACCAGGAAATTTCGGCTTATGTTAACCATCTGGGTGGCAGTAGATGAGTAGTTTCTGTGGGGGAGTTTGAAGAACAGATCAGCCTAGTTTCTCTTGATTCTCCTAAAACAGTTTTGCACTACATCATCGCAGGTACAAACTCAAAGTCTGTTGACTTTGAGTTTTCCCTCTGAACAGTTTTGGTTTTATTCTCCCTTTTAGATGAGACCAAAGTCTACAGGAGTGTAGTTTCATGTGAAACACATCCAACCACCAGTGTGAAAATTCAGCTAGATTGGTACGCAGAGCTTGATAGTTTTGATACTAAATTTTAACTCAGTACAGAATAAAGTTCAATTTAGTATCCAAACCTCTTGCTGATTCTTACTTAACTGGAGTCCGTTACACTGCTGAGAAAAAATTACCCTTTGTATTGCCCAAAGAGGCATTAATTAGGACAAATAAGAAGCAAGCCTCTGAAGCTTCTTTTGGGACCTTGCAATTATCGTAAGAGCTGAAAAGTCTAAAGCAGATTATTGCTGGCCAAAGTTAAAACAGGAAGATACTAGAGTGCTGTGTACCCAGTTCTGTAAAACTGGGCAATGGATTCATTAATACTATTACAGAAATTATAATTGTACCTCATCCAGATAAGACAGAACATTGCGTTGATATAAAAACAAACAACTGCAATCCTGACAACTTCATAATGAAATTAACTAAAGGGCCAGTAGCACGAAATAATCTGAGTCCTCACAAATCCATTTAGTTAAACATGAGCTGGACAAGAGTGGTCCCTAAATGCAGCACTTTACTGAATCAGGCTGGAGGAATAACATGCCATTAGATTATTTACATCTTATTTCTCGTCAGCCTAAGTCTGTTCCTCTCAGGAGTCAGAGCTCTGCATTTCCACAACCACCGGCTGCTGGGATATTCTTCTTAGCACTGTGAACCAGCAGCAGCTTTAGATATTTTTCAGTTTCTTATCACCATTTTTACCTGTCATGTTTCCCCTCCCCCCAGGATCTTTGAGTAATGTTTGGAACAACACAGATCTTTTGCAGTGTAATTAGAGTCTTACCAAAATAGCTTTGATTGTTCAAATTTATCATTGATAGCAGAGCTCAAGGATGTAGACCTTTGTGCTATCTTGCAAATGATCATTCCTGGTTATTTGTATGGCCCTTTACCCTCTTAGGTTACAGCATGATCAATACCTCCCTACAACCACAGCAAATTCCTTCCCTCCTCTTCATGTTTTGGAATTGGGTCTGGCCATTGAGCAATGCAAAGTACAAGAAGAATCTATACAAACACTATGTGCAAGCCCCCTACTCTTTCTGTACCTGAAGTTGAAGTAACTAAACTGCTTAGCTCTCTGGGCCACAGCACATACACGTGTAAGCTACGTACCCAAGAACTTTAAAGCCAATTTAAGCGGTCAAAACCATTTCAGAGATACCAACCTACAACTCAATAAAATAATTACAGAAAGCTGTACTGTTTCAAGCTCACCATCATTTTCAGAGCAGAATCCTTGGTAATAGTGGAACTGTTCAAAAGTGCAGCTAAAAGCTTCACTGGTTTCTAGTGACACAGAAAATGCTGTTGAAACCAGAGCACAAAGAAAGAGGACAGTCCTTAGAGAAAAAGCACATTAAAATCTGTGAAACTGCAGTGAGATGTGGTGCCGTAAATAAAGCATTCTTCATTAACCTCGAGAACAAGCATTAGACTTCAGCAGGGTTCACCTGTGTTGACAATAATTGTTATACCTAGCAGATTTCTCCAGCTTTTCTTTCTGTTTCTCCTTTCTATTTTGACTTAGTCTTTAAGTACCCAGGCCCAAATGTCTACAGGAGTATGCCTACAGTAGCAATTAAAGCATAGCAAGCGTGAGTATTTGATGCAAATATTTAACTCCAAATTAACCTCCCACCCTGGCTAAGCAGGTATGCGGAGTTCAGAAGCAAGTGCTTCAGGACAATGCTTTTCTTCCATTCCACTTAATTTTCTCATGGTAAGCTCTTTTCATTCTTCTGCAGCTTAACGATTACTTCTAGATTTGCCAAGTAGTATCTGGTAGTACCTTGCAGCCACTTCCCTTCAGCATAATACTACAGAAGGTGACTGGTAGTGGAGAAAGTTCATGGAGTTTGTTTTTAAGCTAGACTATTTAATGGTCATCTCTACAGCTGCTCTAAAGCCACATACTTCAAAAATCTGACCACCTGCTCTATTTGTTGCACTGGTTGTCTTCCAAACATACCTTCCAGTTTGGGAAACATCTTTACCCCAGCACTGCATTGCACTTAAATAAGAAACTCAGTTGAATAAATTGAGGCCTTTTTAGGATATGGTACTGAGGCTAATAAATTGAATCACAAAGAGAAAGAAGTGTGCAAGGCAAAACAATATAATTTCAGACATGATTTTTAAAATGCAGTTCATGTCTCCTTTCACCTCGTTTACCCATAATGTTAATGGTAGAACATTAGTTGCCATGTTTGTAAGACAACTGTAGCTGATCATATAGACCATAACAAGTATTTTCTTCACTAGGACATAACTATTGTAAATACCAGTAAGTAAAAAATAAGTTAAACAGGATTTATCAGCACCTGTTTGAACCTGCTTGTTGACAGGTTTAATCCATAAATACTCAGGCAAATTCAGAAGCGAGCATATTTCTTGACATCTCAGCACAGAGGAAGGCATTGGTTTTAAGCTTCTGTTTGCTTTGCCCTGGATTTGTTAGTTTCTGTGAAAAGAGATTTGCCCAGGGCATCAGTTATTTCACATTTTTCCAGATGCATGTCTAGATGGGCTATACAAAAGGATTTATCCCTTAGAGACTTTCTTCCAATAAACGAGTTGTTTGCAACTACAACTAGGCAACTTCATATATGCCAGAAAAAGCTGCAAAACCATTTGTAGTAAGTCCCTATACCAGGCTGGCAGGACTTTGTCACATTTTCATGGATATATGAACAACTGTCCTGTATCAGGATGAACTGCAACTGAGGTTTTTCTTTATTCTAATACATACTGAGTGTGTCACTGTACAATGGGCATTTTCATTAATTAAAAGCTTCAGGTAAACCTTTGGTCAAATAGATAAAAATCTGTCCACAAAAGGGGAGATTAAATTAACCTGCAAATCACTTCTGATATTTAATATTCCACCTGGTATATTTGCTTTGGCTGAAGACTTAGTCAACTTAAGCAATTTCTGTTCTACCTAATTGACAGATTTAACTATAACACTTGGTTTTATGACTTATTTTTCACCTGCCTGAAAAGGCAAGAATGCCCCCTTTTGACAATTCCATATATTTCCCCCATGAGGCCAGGAGAGGGAGTAGTAGGTTGTATTTTCCCCGAGAAAAAGCAACACTCCGGATGGCAAGTATTATACTCAGTTCCCAGCAGGCAGATTTCATCCTCTGTTCATTACTCTTTTTAAAGACCACGTAGAATTGTTTCCCGCCCCCCAACCAGGAAGAGCTGCACACTTGCAACGAAGAGCATCTGCCATAGGAGAGCTTTAGACAAAAACTATAGGCTTGGTAAAAAACAATCTTGCAAACATGCGAAGAGATGCATGTGTCTACTCAGGTTAATCTGTGCAAGCTCTGTGCTCTCTTACACAACTGAAGGTACAACATAAATCCTGATCACCTACAATCAATGCAACTGTGCAGATGCTTGCCAAAACATGATATTAAGGTCAAATAAAAATAGATCCTCCCACTCTTCTGCCTCCAGTTATACAAGTTCTAACAAAAAAAAGCCCAAATAAGTATTTTCCTAGACTCTCACTCAAACTGAGGCTTTTGTATTGCTGCTGATGGAAAGCCAAGACTGCATGCATGTGCTTTCACTTCAGAATTGCCTGTGGGGAAGCCTGAAACATGCCTTGAAAGTTTTCAAGAATTCTGAAAAGAGTCACCATCTGATCTTAAGCAATTTAAGCAATCCCATGTTGAAAAGCTAGTCTTCATGAGCTCTCTAGCTCAAAGATGAATGTTGCCAAGTGACATCATCCTCCAAAAGCTGACTCAGAGGAGGAAAAAAACTCAAAAGATTAAAAGCTTACTTGTGTATTTTCCAGCTCTTCCAGAGGGTGATTATCTCTGCCTGAAAAAAAAAGGGAGAAGAAAATCAAATGACATCACAGAATATATCAAGACAAGTATTTCTGAGAGAAAAACAGATCAGTATAAATAATGCAGCAGAAGGCTCTGGTTAGATACCAGCTACAGTTAACCTTGCCCACATCACAGCAGAACAAGAAGCAGAACAGCTGCACAGGCTTGCACCAGAGGCTTTGTCTCTCTCCTGACCTCAGGGACTTGCCTTAGTGACAAACAAGCTTAGAGAGCTGCTAGGCGAGTCAGCCACAGAGCACGCCAATCTCAATCACTCACCTCCAAACGGAGAATAAGCATGGTCTATGGACTGGATGCTGGGCTTTAGACCCTAGTTCACTCTCACGGATTCTGTTTCTCTAGTTCAGAGGAGAGACAAGTCCCTTCACTTGTGTCATCATGGAAAGTGAAGATGAATATACCCCGAGACTTGTACAGAGTCACCCTATACAATAACACAATTATCAAATTGTAACCTCCTTCTCTGAGTCAAAGGTGCTTATGGTACTGGATTGCATGGTATTTAATTAACAACATGCAACATTTTTATGACAAGCACAAAATACCTTATTCAGCTAAAGCCCACAAACACTAAGCAAGCAGCATGGAATAACGATTAAAGTCATAAATTAAGCAGAAAACTCAGGTCAAACCTGGGATTTTTTTTTTCTTTTTACTTGACCAACTAAGTTTAAAAACACATGCATGTCACTTTATACCTGCACAACAAGCACCTGGATCCAGTGAAGGAAAAGAGCAAGCAGGAGTGAAAAATCAGATAGGGTCATAGAATGATGGCATGGTATTAATAAGACCCGAAAACACAGACACGCCATGTTTGGGACTAGGAAGTGTATCAAGTCATTCACCTTATTGTTTGGGCTAATTTTGCCAACCCAGATTTATGCAAGTTTAACATGAATTTCCAGCTGCTACAGAAAGATGATCATAAAAATCTTAACCTACTCTTGAAAAGAGAAGTCTTAATCATGAAAAGACTTCTTCCTGCATAAGAGTAAAGAACAATTTAAATGATTTACGGTTTTGGTTTTGAACCATCAAAAAAGTTTCCTCCAACATTACTGAGTTACTGCATTTGAAGAGCTCATCACTAGCCTGTGGCAATCCAGCTACTATATTTTCAGAGAACTGTGTGGGTATTTGGCCACATACACCCTATTAAAACTGAACTGCCTTGGATAAAGTCATTGCATGTCTACCTACCCATGCAGCTCCTTGAGAAATTTTAAGGGACTACACTGACATTATATTCTCCCCTCTTCCATGAAGAGAATGGGAAAAACATTCTTGAACAATATGGTTTGCAAACTAAGTTTTCATGAACTTCGTCAAGTGGCATTCACTAGTGACAGAGGCCTTGCCAATTTAAAAATTGTACTCTTCAGTGCCAAAGGTACTCAAGGTAGCTCCAATTAAACTATGCCACTTTGATTACAGATTTTCACCAGCTGAGAAGCCAGTTCATCACTTTTAAATGAAGAGATCTGGAAAATTAGCAACAGGAAAATCAGAAAACTGTTTTGTAGTACTATGGAATTGAATAGCTGTTTGTAAATACCTTCTCATTGTGCTTTATAACTTGTGGTTTACTTTAATGTGATGACTTAGCTCACACTGCTATTTTTAAAATTTCTCCCCAAATTCCTTCATGAGCATCCTAAAACACATCACAACCTGCTACTTACAGGGAGAGACTGCTCCAAACAAGCACAAATCCCTTTACCTGAAAAACAAAAAGCACCTGGGAAGAAAATCTTTCCCATCATTCCACTTTTTGTTTTTCCTTGTGTTCGTCAAAAGCTAAAGGAGAAGCAGCAAGTTTTCCAACACAGTCTGAGGAACTAGTTCAGGTTCAAGTTGTATTGTTTCAGTCCAAACTTGGTTCCTACCTAACCCTGTTCAAATTTAAGCAGGGTGCTCACTTTCTCAGCTACATCCACCTCACACATCTTTTATAATAAAGATAGCTTTAAAGCAAGCTTTCATCTTCCTTGTGTTATCCAGATTTTTAAGTTGCCTGCACAGCAGCCAGGATGTATTGTTTCTACTCCTTTTCAGTGTGAACAGAAGTTATTTTCTTCTTGTGTAATGCTATGAGGCATATTTAGCTTTGTTTCCTATTTCCTAAAGGAGAGCTGCGATCAAAGACGATAATCACTTGATGAAAGATTCAGAAAATTTACCCCACATCAGCCTCTTCCTCCCCCCTCCAAGGACATTCACTGCTACACTCCTCTGACCACTGTTTTGATTATTAAGCAGCTCAGTGAGGATATTACTCTGATTTAGAGAATGTTTTACTGGAATCAGGTTCCAAAGAGCCTCTTCCCTTCTACATGCAGTGTGTTTAGCATTCACTATCAGCTCTGGGATTTACTGAGAACTCGGAAAAGCCTATTCTCATTCTCCACAAAAGATTAGAGAATTTAGGTATTTCTACAGTTACAATGAACTAGTTTCTAGAAATACCTTTATCAAGAATGAACTCTGCTTCACTGAAATTAGATTCTCCTTATCATTATTTTTAAAGCTGGCTAGATGATTTTGACAATTTTAAAGAAATTCCACTAGCGACTATGCAACCAGTATTTCCTGCAGTCTGTGCTCTCCCAGGAAAACGAAGGCTTATCTGTTGCCAGCCAGGAAATATTCACTAGACTGAAAGTCTACCGTCTACTTTTTGGAAAGCTGCAGTGCTGGTGGTAAAGATTGAATAGTAGAAAGGCTTCTTTTCTAATCTTTTTCAAGTTCTGTACTCCACAATGGCAGCACAGAATGAAGGCTGTTAATTACAGTACAGTATGAAACTTGCAATATGAAAACCTATTTATTCTCAGTTTAAGTAGTTGAAGATAATTAATAGTTTTATCTTCCCACTTGCCTCCCTGATAGGGTACAAACAGAGGAATAGAATAAATCTACATTTAGTTGGAAGTACCAAGATAGGAAGTTGCAGTCTAAGGAAAGTATATTAATCTACCTGTTAGCCTCTTGCTTAGTGAAAAACAAAGATTTCTACATGGGTAAAAATAAACCCCGCATTGCCAAGCTGCAAGTTAACAGTTCATGATACGTGTTTATTTTATCACGTCAGACCCAGCCTTTCGAAGAGCCCTTCACTTGGAGTTTACATTATACCTCATACTAGTTCACGATAACAAAATTTGCACAGCATGATGACAAGTTGGATATTTGGCAAGTAGGTTCTTCCCCCAGCCATGACTAACTAGGGGTGGAGAACGCATACTACACAAACATCTAAACTCCTAATCACGTTATGCCTAAAAAAAGAAAAAAGTTTTACTTTTAGTTTTACTTCCACAAAGCAGCTGTAGAAATTAAAATAAAAAGTAAAACTACACAGCTGACAAATTCTGTTGCACCCACATGGATGCCATGGTGAGGACAGTCCTCACGCCAGCAAGATCACTAGTTTTGCTGCTAGAGGCTCTCAGCCCTGAGATTCAGAGCTGAGCTCTGCTTCTGCTGTGCTCTTCAGATAGGTGACCTGGAAACTACACGGCATAGCCAGTAGGACCACATGGAGAAGTCAAATTAGAGAATGCAGAATCACAGCAGAGTCCACTTCACACAGCACATGCGGGAAGCTCTATACCCACTAAATCCCCTCTGCATACGAGTACCTACAATTTATACAAGAATCATTTGGTCCAGCAGCAACACCCTGAAACATGAATAGGTTATATGACAACCAAACTCCAACTCAGACATTAGAAAGACAACTCATGGACTAAAAGTTCATCTTAACAGTACCCATAGCTAAGATCATCACAAATTTTATTTACCCAAACTGTAGAGTTTATTCATATGCATTAATCAAGAATCCCAAGAAACATTAACAAACATGTTGGTCATCCACCAAGGAAAGGAAACGCTAGTTACCAAAAGGGGTAGCTGCACGGATGGGGACCACCTGGCAGATCTAGAGACCACAGCTGTTCCCTTCACTTCCCCACCTCAAGTGACAGAGCATATATATTTTCACTTGCTGTTTTCAGCTATCTTTTAACCACACTTTTTTTCATGTCCACATTGATGTGACCGGAATCATTTTCTTTATCAAGATACATATGATTTGAGCTGTTTGACTCTAAGCTAAGTGCTTGCTGTTTTCACAGGTGATACAGAAAAGTATGTTAAAGCCACGTGTTCAAGCACAACTTTGGGCATGCGCCCATCTCCTACACAGTTTCGCATTACAATAAGACATTCCCAAGGCTTGGCAGATGAGGGCATAACGAGAAGCAGTCTTGCACAAATCAGTGTTGTCTCATGTCTGAAATAAATATTCTTGTACAACAAATGAAAAACTAGAGTTTTATTATTGGAGAGTGTACTGAGCCATCCCAAAAATGGTTACTATATCTAGTTATCAATTAAACAAGAGCTCCTTAGTGAAAACAGTGCTTCAAAGACAGAAGGCTTCTCTAACAAACTCCCAGTGAAACGATTTTGAATAATCTCACAAAACAGTAATGGTACACCCAAAACTTTCAGAGGAATCTTCCCTGTGAACACCTCCCTTTTATGACATGGTTGCAAACAGTAGAGAAATGGAGAAATCTTTCAGACCAAAAATGGAATTGTTAATAGAAAAAAAACAACAAACAAACAAACAAAAAATATATTACTTAGGAGAAATTGGGTGGATGAAAGCACAGTAAAGATAACGCACCAGACTAGGTACAGACACCAAAAACACAAAGCATTTAAAGAAGTGTGCTCTAGCTACACCCATGGTGACCTCTTCCCCAGCTCCTCTCCAGCTACTGTTATATTATTTCATGAGAGCAGGGCAGCAGGTTTTAGTGAACTTTAGGTACTTCCTCCTCTAAAGGCAGAGATAAATGCAGTGGAAAAGCCCAAACAGCACAACTCACATCCCACTAAGTTTTTCAAAGCTATCGTCTTCTTCATCTTTCTGTAATATGGTGACAGTTGCCCCTCCATAATTACTCAGGAAAAACAGCCCAGTGTAAGAAAATATCAAATGGGATGCTCAGAATGGAAGCAAGTACATAGAGAACATCAGGAATGTCTTCACATTTCATTTTGTCTCTCCCCATTTCAGTATAAGGAATGGGGGAATACATGACACTGGAAAATAAGATGCTGTGACCAAACAGCAGAACAAATGGCATCTTCCTTGGAAACCTCCATGAGGCAGCATGTCTCCACCAGAGCACAATTCTACACATTTTTATGTGTTGCCCATCCGCATGGCTGCTGAATAATTATTTAAAAGATCAATGTTTTGCATTAAAGCAGAATTACTTATTGTGTTATGGTTTTGGTCATTTCCCTTCAAATAATGGGAAAGATTAAAGACAGTTAAAAACAAGCAGAGCTATACAACCTCCCTAGGGCTTTGCCAGTTTTCCTGGACTGCAGAATGGAACCTGGTCTCCTCAGGCATAGGAAGGCAGCTAGATGAAGCAGGCCACCTCAGAGTTCCCTTTGACAAGCTCGAGTTCACAATCAAATTGACTAGTTTTTGGAAACAAGTTAGATGCTAAGTTTCTGCACAAAGTTTGACATAAAGCTGCCGTGTAAAAAGGTGGGCAGAGGAGGGGCCAACTTCTGCAAGGTGTTACTACAAGGTTAACGGACAGGAAAATTTCTCCCAATTCTCACACAGAATTGAGGTGTTTCAGTAATTATCGGTATCCATTCCTCTCTCTAAAGTTTCCCTGCAAGCAGTAATCAGAATTATATACGATCTCTGCATGAAACTAATGAATTCATGACAAAGAAGACTCCTCAACACGATAAGAGAGAGTGCATCAGGGGTATTAGCATCAGGCTTTAATGCCCAAGAACAGTCTCACTGCCACGTTTGAACTATAAAGGAACTAGAACAAATACCGGTGCTACACAACATCAGCTGTCTAAGGACTTATGTTCCCACCCCCATCCCAAAATAAAATAAAGCAATGAACAACACAAAGATGAAAGTTCCCCCTCTTCTTCTACTGAGGGGGAAAAAAATAACTGTTCCTGCTCTCTAAAGCTATTCGTAGATCAAGCTATAGCACATTCTTCTAGAGAAGTTTCCTTTCAAATCAAACACTTGTTAAACAGCACAAGTTCACACCTCCCAGCAATCCTGTAAGATAAGGATTACCATACTGCCTTCATTTTACAGGTAAAGAGAAAGGAAAAGCCAAGGCACAGTCTGCAAATGTGGGCAATACCTTCCCATCAACTAATTGTGACCCAATAGACTTTCTACACCAACACCTACCATATAAAATGTGTTCTTCACGTTTGCTAGCAGAGAACACTTTTGTTGTAAACTATTTTTTTCCCCTCTAAAATAAGTCCATTTCTTACAAACCTTTCCTCCTCTTAGGGAAATACTTAAAGGTAAACTGCAGTGGCAAAGATTCTGTACGCATACCACCTTTGAAAGGCACTGGAGTTCAAGTCAAGTCTTTACAAAACCAACACGCTGAGGTTCTCTACAGGAAATGCAAACACTTCAGGAGCACTGACAGCCAAACCTTAGTTGTCCCCTCAGTGAAGCCCCAAGAAATTGAAGTAGCCTTCATGATTCCACACGCCAGCTGCTTATCCAAATGCTAGCACACACAGACCTCAATAAACACACCTTTCACTTGGAGAATGATGCTGTCAAGCATTGAAGGTCCTCTCTGCACTTCCATGTAAATAGCCCCAGGAGACTGTTGCTACATCTGATGCATGTCAGTGGAGGCAAAGGAAGCTCCTCTTCTATGGAGAGAGCAAACTAATACCAAAAATGCGTGAAGTGGAACAACAAAACTGACTTTGGATTTGGCACAGTTGAAACAAATAGACCACTGAGGAAACAGTTGGAAAAGCAGGAAGAACGTCCTTAACTCTCTCTGCCATCACCTTGCTGGTTCCTAGCCATTTCAGGCCATACCCCACAATCACACTGCAGAATAGCAGAGTCCTTTAGATGATTGGCTCAGGTAATCAAAGCAGAAAATAGCTAGAAATACTGCCAAATGATTAGAAGAGAACTGGTTGTAAATTTAAACACCATTTTGATTCATTAATCTCCAACAGCTAAAGACAAACCTAAAGCAAAATTAACATGATTGTAAACTAAGCACTCGTATCCTGTGGCTATTTTTTGGCCTGCTGAGAGAGAATGAGCTGATCAAAGAAAGACACTTCACTGCGAGCAGCAAGATTAGTGCTGCTTCACTGAGCTCACAGTTAGTTCCCATTAACTAACCTGTTTTAGAAGCTGGTAATACCATAATTAATCTTAGCTTCAATTTGAAGTGAAAGAAGGGAGTGACCCATCCGTCTGACATTGTACGTTACAATCCGCTGCAAGCTTATTCATAGTCTTTTGTTGTTGTTGACCAGGTGAAGAGCTGTAACAAATTTCACATTGAGGGACACAAGTTTTAAGACTTTCCTGATAATGCAAAGCAGAAGTATTGTTTTGCTGGCTTAGCGTACAGCGGCAAGCTGAAGTCATACCAGGTGACCGCAAATAAGCAAGGAAATACACTAGAACTGTCAGTATCAGGAACTAAAAGCTAATAGCTATTATTAGCAGCAAACACGCCTAGAAAGATATACAGCAACTTAATAATAGTCCCCTCCGAACACACCCTCTGAGCAACAAGTGTTTCAGCAATAGCAGTCTGGACTGGCTTAAAATATAAGTGTTATCTGCATTTACATTTCTGTATAGTTTATTCAGTTACCAATACCAACATTTCATCGAACTATGTCCCTTAAGTTCTTGAAATTCATGAAAGAGGAGAAAAAAAACCTTCAACCACCACTTGTTTGAATCCATCTATCTGAAATCTGTTTACAGCAACCCTGCCTCCTATTGTTCAACGTTATCTCTTCCCATACATCTTCCATATAACGTGATAGACGGTAAAGCCTGAGAGCATTTGTTAGAAGACAGCTTTCCAGAATTGAATTTCATGTTATTTTCAGCTGATATTCATCAGGACCTAAGTGTATATATACAAATTATTACTGACAAAAATCTTTCCTTAGTGAAATATGGTACATTACACAGATAACATCTTCCTTATTTGTAAGAGGAATCCAAAGTTTGAATAAAATCTTGGCCTGATAAATTATTCTCAGTTCTGTGGGTAATGTTTTAATATCACCTATTTCCTCCATAGCAGTTTCACCTTTCAGTCCAATTTTGTATATTGCAGCGGAAAGGTTTGGGTGCAGTTGTTGGTACATAAATTTTCACGCGTGTACCAAAGGTTTTAACTCTCATTCTCCTTCAATCATTAACACATCAGAACATTCAAACATAGGAAAAATCATAAATTAACTTGCCAAATAAAATATATAGCACATAGATAAATATTTCTGAACAAAGATGTCTTTTTATGGATTGCAACACATAATTCATCTGATAAAGAGCTGCACGACTAGGAAATAACAGTAAAACATCCCAAGTTTTCCATTCACATAGGCGCACTGCTTGATACCATCGCCACATGACTCTAGCTGTGCTTTCCCTCATGAACATCAGCTCCTCAGATACATTTCTTTTAGTACAAGAACCATCTCCAGATAAATGCATACAACCAAAGCTACCAGTAAGTCAGCTGAGAGATGGCACTTACGTTGAAAGGTGATCTGAGCACGGACAACCCTTCACATACCCAGGAGATACAGAAAGTTCACCCTGTAACATTTGAGTCACAATATCTGACCGTGGTAATATTAACATGCATCCCTCTATGGATAAAAGTTGAGCCTATAAAGTTAATAGTTGCGCTGTCCCCCCAAAGGTAAAAGCCTCCGAGCTACCTCCCTACTACTGGAACACCAACTAGCTTGTAGGGAAAATGACAGCTTTCCTTAAGTCATCTGAAATACTGGAGAAGAATATGTTTTTGGGGGCACACTACCTCCTGAGGACGCACTATAAACTGAACTAAATCCAGACTGCTATCATCCCACGTCTCCACCTCCACAGGCAAGTTGTGGTCCTGCTTCCTCCCTTGCACCAGAAGCAGCATTCAGGAGCCCTCACGCTCCCAGTTAGGAGACTGCCCTGGCTCAACACCAGCTTGGCAGTGGACTCCCCAGAGAGGAGAAGAGTCATAACAACCTGGATTAGACCAGTTTTTATGGAATTATTTTATGAGGGTATAGCTTACATGGAAAGAATCTTATCTGTATAAGGTACCAAATTTCACTTGGGAATACTGGAAAAACGCTTCATCCACCTCCATCCTTCCAATCTATTCTCTCTCCTCTACTTACCTCAGTGTTTCTGACTGCATAATAGGACAGTTGGCCTGATTTATCTAGCCAAAGTTAACACCGCAAGGACTTTAACTTACATAAACTGCACGCACGGTGAGTGAAAAGCTACTTAAGCACATTTCAAATAAACAAAAATTATTTGTAAAGGAAAAGTGACAAGATTGTCTCTTTCCAATGAAAAAGGGCACTTACAAAAAAAAAAATGCCCAATGGAATACATAAGCAGCTGTTAAATATATGAATGGATATGAGTAGAAAACAAATAGGAAGCTGTAATAGCAAAACCTATACTAAGCCTATAACTTCTTTTCACCAGACATAAATATTTAGACTATTACATTTTAGAAGCCTAACAAGCATATGGTCTCCTATAAGTGGTTTTTAAGGCACAAAACACCGCTATTGACTTAGTGAGTAAGACGAAAATACAAAATCTACAGATTAGAAAACATGAAAATGCACTATCCATACATTTATACTTATAATATATATCTCCACAAAGTCAGTAACAACCTCTAATAGACTGGGAATGCTCAAGCACAGCCTCATTTATGCTGTAAAGAAGTTCTACTCTTCTAAAACAAATCAACAATTAAAAACGAAGAAAATACAACAACAACAAAACACCCTACACCACTCTAAGAAAGTAGACTTCATTTCTCCAATATACGATCTGGATAGCTCGTAGAAATAGAATCACATTCTATGCAGAAAAAAAAAAAATACGAAGAAAGAAAAAATTAATCCCATAGTAGAATTACTTCAATAGTTATCAAGCATTTCCATAGCCCAGACTCCATCCAAAGTATTTTAAAGCTATTAGAAGACGCATAACAGAGAAAAATGTCTTAAAACAAACTCTACACAAATTTTGCAGAGCCTAAAAACATAAAAGGCTTCAGTTACTGCTTCAAATGACATTGCAGAAACCAAGTAGGTACAACACAAGAGTTACATATTTAAAAAAGTTCTGGATAGCCGGCTAATAAAGAACAGAAACACTTTGTTTTGTATAAAGGAATACTCACAAGACAGTCACCTCCAACACATTTCCTCAGTTCTGTCCCTCAAGTATCTTTTAAAAGATGATACTACATAGCAAAATTCATAAGCTCAATGAAAATAATAAAATTATTATTAAACTATTGCACTTATAGCACCTTACAACTAATCTTTTCCACAAACTGTATATTACTTATTTTTTCTAGCTTTAACTGCTATAAAAAATTACAAGCTAGCCATCACACTTCACCCATCTTTAATAGCTTTTGCTTCTCAGGCACCAAGCACCCTACCTCTTTCACAGCATACACGATTTAAGCAATCAAGTTAAGCTTGATTAGTCTCCATTTGTGTTTAACATTACAGTTGCTGCTTCTCTGTAGCACCTGAGGAAAAATTTGTGTGCTTGGTGACCTGTTAAGTGTTGTGGGTGATTTAATGAAAGAGGTCCCCTCTCCCTTAATACCCCTCCATCAGAAGGCAAACACAGCTACCAGTGCACTACTAAAAGCAGGAAGCAGAAACAGATAAAAAGGAGATTGTCTAATTAGCCATCTATACCCAGAAAAAAATAATAAAATAAAATAAGGTGTTTTCCTCACACAGATGCTGTCAGCCAGAGAACAGAAGGCAGCACACAAACAATAGTTTTCCAGATCCAGGGACAACAGTGATGTTATGAGGAACGTGAAATGCGTGAAGTGTTCAAGAAAACCCCAATAAATCTCTGAATGTGTCTGAAAATAAAAAGGGTGAGACTAGGGAAAAACAAACAAATGAACAACAACAACAACAAAAAAATTTGCTTGGAAATTTATTTTTTGCTTTACCAGGGCAACTTCTTTCAGAAGCATCTGATTTTCGAAGACTGAAATGTCAGTGCAAGTACTGCCATGCAAATATTCAAAAATCCCTACAGAAACAAATCAGGTTTTAACATTTCAGAGCAGGAAGGTCTTTGAGTAGGGTAGATATGGCTCTTCTGGTAAATTTACCTTCGTGTCTGAATACCAAACTTTTGTTACCTTGTGAAAACTCAGGTCAGAAGATTAGTCTGTACTTCTTGAAAGCATTTGAAAAGACGAAAATTGTTTTACTTCAGGAAAGGCACTGTAGGCGATCCTGCGAAGTACAGAAATGCTGGGTTTGCTAATCTCAGAGAACAGCTCTGATATTACAAGGCATCAGAGCTGTTGGAAAGTAATCTTTTTCCAAATGTTTAGTTATGAATAAAATAATGTTAAAAAGTTAACTTTATACGAGTTCAAAAATGTGAGTGGGGAAATGCCCCTCAAACACCACGGTGCAGGAGAATCCTCTCCGGGATATTTTCATTGCTTCAATACCCAGTTTATATTAGGCAGCCTTACGGACTGCTTTATTCCAAAATCATACACTGCAATAAATTTACCTCATGAGCCCACAGTTCCCTGTTGCCGCTGTTGGTGATGATGCGTATTAAATCCTCCCAGTATAAGTTAAATTGTCCCGATAGCAGCTTAAGTTTTGATCACTCTTTAACATTTGGGAACTGTACCCCGAACAACACCTGACACCCAGGGCGGGGTGCGGTGCCCGAGCTGTGAGGGAAGACGTTTTTCCCTCAGCCTGACGGCATTTTCACTTCACAGAAAAGCGATTTTCGGGGGCAAGCCTGAGCTGCGCCTCCAGCACTGAACGAGAGCAACCAAGCGCCAGGGGCAGCTCTGCCTTTTCAAGCACTCCTCTCTCCTCAGTTGGCTTTCAGTACGGTGCCACAACAATAACAATTTCCCCGTTTTACGAGGGCGAGGAGCGGCGGCAGGGCTGTGGGGGGGGGTTGGCGGGCAACGGCTCCAACGGCTCCAACGCCTCAGCCGCCAACGGCCGCCAGGGGGCGCGGAGCCGCCACAGAGGGGGCGTGGCCTGAGCCCCCCCCCCAGTGGGCGGGCGCCGCGGGGGCCGCCGGGAAGATGGCGGCCGGGCGCGGGCTAGAAGGGAGCGGGGCGCGCGGGACGCGGGGCGGGTGCCATGAAGCAGACGGGCGGGTGGGTGAGGCGGGGCCGCCGGGGAGCGCTGCGCTCGGGGGAGGGAAAGCGGCTTAAATAACGGGAATAAGCTGCTGGGGCGTGTTTTGAGGGGCTGCACGGGTTGAGGGTTTTTGTTTTGGTAAAGAAAAACGCAATAAGTGCGGGTGTTTTCGGTTCTGGGCGCGGGAGAGCCGCGGTGTGGTGGGGTTTGTTGTCGTACCCAGCGGCTGCCTGCCAGCTCTGAGGTGTTTGTGGCGCTCTTGTGCGCTGTGTCGGGCTGAAATCCGAAAAGTGCCTTGCTCTGAGTGTCAGTGTCGGTAACGAGGTGCTGCAACTCGCCTACAGGTGTTTGCAGGTTTTTTTTTGCCTGAGGCAGTCAGTGCGATAGGGATAGAAAGCATCTTCTGCTGCTTGAGCACTCCTGTCCGGGTGTGTACTGCTGTCAGTTAGTGATGTTTTCTGAAGAAAAAAAAAAAACTTTTTTTGGTCCTGTGCTGTTAGTGGTTGTGAACAGGAGTGCCTGGGGATCCCCTCGTGCTGCAGCGAGGTGTGAGAGCTGAGGGCAGGCAGACCTCCTGGCTGCAAGTGCTGGCACAGCTCTTGGACCTGCAGTAAATGTGAATTTATCGTCTGGCTTCCAGGGTCTGCAGCTTTCTAAACTTGCACATAACCAATAAAACCTGG
Source organism: Aythya ferina (assembly GCF_964211825.1). Taxonomy (NCBI): domain Eukaryota; kingdom Metazoa; phylum Chordata; class Aves; order Anseriformes; family Anatidae; genus Aythya; species Aythya ferina. The sequence continues at coordinate 4,280,195 of NC_140298.1, forward strand.
AGCAGATCGGTTTAAGTTATCTCCCTGTGCAAAATCAGGGTCTATCAGAACAGAAAGATGTTGGAGTGGTTGCCTGTGGTAGACAGAGCAAGAGCTGGGGAAATCTTAAGCTGCAACAGGTTTCTCACCTAAACAGAAGGCTTACAGATGTGTAGATAGCATGCTATGTATTCTGCTTTCTCTTAAGATCCCTTTGTACACATTTGTCAGTCCAGTATACCTGAGAGAGAAAAGTAAAGCAACTTCCTGAAGAAGAAAAAACTCACTTGGGCTTAAATCACCCTTTAAATAAAACTTTTCAAATGCTGTTTCCCCTCAACTTTTAAACTGAGGTTAAACTTGCAGCAGTGTGTGGTTGAAAAGTTTCTACTATAGACTGAAAGAATTTGGTATTAAGAATATTTGATATATCTGAATGGTATTGGGTTTTATGTTGGTCCTTGTAGCAAGAATAGGGTATGAAAGTCAGGTGGTGGCAGCCTTCTGCATGCTGGAAAGCTGCTGCAGGTGTTTTAACTTGGCTGTAGGGTATGCCAAATTATGGAGGAAATATAGGCTTTCTTGTATTTCTTATGAGAGAGGTTTTGTGGGAAAGAAAATAATAATTATCAATACTATCACTTTTAAAATGGAAGCTGGCAAAACTTTCTATTTTAGTTTAGAAAATGTAGTAGTAAGAACTTAGTGTGGAAAAAAAGATACGGGGGGAGGAGGGAGGAAGAAAACCAGGACAACTAAAAGCTATATCTGTATTCAAATAAAACTATGCAGAGAGTGCGCTGCTTTCCTTCAGTGAAGGAAGCATTTAGAATTTCTTTTTTTTAAAAAAGAACTTTTTATGACTTCTTTAAATCAGCTGTTGAAATTGTTTAAGTCTTTCCTAATCCTATTCCAACCACAATGGGTCGGACACCTTGATGTTTTAAGCACTTCTTGACTGATTTAGCTGAACTTGTACTACAAGTGTCTTAAATTCAGAAGCGGCATTTTCTTCTCATTTATGTCAATGATGGGTAAAAGAGAAATTGATCTGGAAACCTGTTAGCTGAAGAGTGTTACCCAATTATTTTTTTTATGCTTTTGTAGAGTCTTGACTATTTTATTTTCTTCCACAGTACCTCTATGCTGCAGAACCAGCCTCAAAGGCACTATGGAATTACCTCTCCAATTAGCTTGGCTCCTCCTAAGGATATAGATTATATTCATACTCAGAAGCTAGTTGAAGCAATGAAGCCATTTGGGGTATTTGAGGATGAAGAAGAACTGAATCACAGGTATAATAAAACTAATTTGTTAATCTTTTTCAAATTTGAGGACAAATGTAATGTGAGTTTTCTTTACAGGCTGGTTGTTCTTGGTAAACTGAATAACTTGGTCAAAGAATGGATTTCAGAACTTGGTGAGAGCAAGGTAAGGATTTCTTGTAATACTCTTATCAAAAGAGCTGAAGTCTTTTCACTTCTTTTAAAGGCCACACCACTAGGACTTACGCTAAAGTTCAACTTCTAACCTTCCTCTTAAGTATCAAGCAGGACTGTAGTAACTGCCACTGAAATATGGTATGAAAGATTTTTCATATGTTTCTTGAAGTCTTTGGGACAGTGCATAAAGTTAAGAAGTGGTTGTGTCAGTTGACTGTTGCAGTTAAGAGAGAAGTAATTTATTGTGGGGTCAGATGGTAAATGGGCACTGATTATGCCCCAAGCAGCTTACAGCACTCATCTAATTTGAATTTATGCTAGACTTGCCTATTGTATAGCTCCTGAATTCTATTGATTTATGTACATCTGCAGGGAAGCCTAATAAGTTGTAATTTGTCTAAATTAATGAAAGGACTGCTGCATTGCTTATACTTTTTGGAGTTGTAAGGGCTCACTTTAAGAAACAAGTCTGTTAGACTAACAACTCTGTGGGAGTGAGAAAACATGTAAAAGGAGGCTGCTTCTGTCTTTCTAAGTAATTTGTGTTAATTAAGCCTGCATGTGGGTCAGTATGTATCATATTCTAAAGTGAACTCTTTCTCTGCCCACAGAATCTTCCCCCTTCAGTCGTAGCAGATGTTGGTGGCAAAATATTTACATTTGGTTCTTACAGGCTTGGAGTACACACCAAAGGTAGAGCTTTAGTTATCTGGTTGTAGTTGTAATTTTTGAAAGTGACTTCCAACAATAACAGAAGAAATGGAATCTCTCTGCAGGTGCTGACATAGATGCTCTTTGCGTTGCTCCTAGACACGTGGAAAGATCAGATTTCTTTCAGTCACTCATTGAAAAACTAAAGCATCAAGAAGAAATAAAAAATCTAAGAGTAAGCAAGTTCTCTCCTTCATACACTGACTTCTACAAATAAGAATATTCATGTTCACAATTTCCACTACTAAAGAATGCCTTAAAAGCCAAAGATAATAAAAAAAAAAAAATCAGATCCATTTTTAAAATACTTTCTGTAGTATGAAAATGTTGAAGTCAAGGTTTTTGTTCCTCTTCCTGATGACTATACATCGTAGGAATCTTTGTGGTATACTTGTCTTCTGCCCTACCCATGGTTTGGGAATGAGTCAGCTGTAGCAAAAAATGGGGCTCTGTACCTAAGAACTTTGCTTGAGTTTTGGATATAGTAAGGGGCTAAGAAGTGAAGTTAATGCCTACATGCAGGAAGAAGGAGCAATCAAAAAATTAAGGCAGATGAATGTGACAAAGAAAGTCTTCTGTCAGTACATGTGCCATGGAGTTCATCTGGATATACTTCAGAACCTCTAAGTTGTTTGCCTCTAGTCCTGTTCTTGGTACTCTGCTTGAGCCTTAGTATTGGTGATGCATTCTGACAGCTTTATCTAATGTTGTATGTTCACTGCATGGCTCCTGTTAAGTTCATCTGCTTTATAAAATCACCTTCAGGATGTTTCATGTCTGTCTTGCATGTAAAAATGAACTCCTGACCTCTCAACTTCTGCTCTGTAAACAGGGATAATGCAGTTTTCCTTATGAGGAAAAAAAGGAAGATAAACCTTCAGGGCTCTAGTGGAATAGTATCTCAAGTGTCTAGAGAAGGCTCGGATGCCTTGCTGTGCATCTTCTACAGGAGACAGACAATGTTCAGGCTTGTTTGTGTGACTAATCAAGATGAACTGTAATGTTTAATCACAGTACCATGATATTTAACCGAAAGCTGTAAAAACCCTTCCTTTTTCAAGATGGCTGTTTGCTTTAAAATATTTAGCAAGTAATATTACAGGGCTACTAGAACAGCCATTTAGCGTTCATTGTTGCCAGAGTTAAATCTCTGACATCCTCTCACCTTCTGCTAGTGCTTCACTCGTTTTGTGGGTGATTCCTGGCACTATCTCCAAGGAGTCCATGTTTCTTTGAGAGCTGCAATGAGATGTGAAGCATCTTGAGGTAATTAGTCTGAGAAGAGATGAGTGTGTGAACCCTTCAGAAAAGGTGAAGTGGATAGAGGCAGTTACTTTCTTCCTTAGCTTAGCAAGGTGTGCTCTAATACTAGTTTCTGGCCTCTGCTGGAGGCCTGCAGTCACATGGCCTCTTGCTAAACAGAGGCTAGTTTGCTTTGCCCCGATACCTTCCCTTCAGGATGTCAGATGCTCTTTTTTTTCTTACATAAGAATTAAAGAAGGTGTGGGATATTTTATTAGACTTGCTTTCAAGTTAATTGCTCCAATTTCAGGATGCCTGAATTGCTTATCCCTATGTGGTCAGATAGGGCTGCTGCATTTAATAACTGTGTGCAGTCTGAGTCTTAAGCATAGGGGAGAAAGACTTTGTTCCTGTAGGACCAGACAGTCAGCACTTGGAATGGTTATCCTGTAGCAGTTCTTTCTAGAAACCTGAGCTGGAAACTGTAACAGTCCTGTGTTCACATGAAGTTTGAGGGCTGTATTTGTTCATCCCTGACTACCATTAAAAACACAAAAGCGAAAAGTGAGCTGTAAGCTTTTCAATATGTATTGAACATACAGACTTTCCTTGGGAAAATGTAACGGTTTGATTCAACTCAGGCCAGTCCTCATAGATGGGAAAGAAGTTCTGATGTGTCTATGACCTCCTGCTTCAAGTTTGGTAGGCAAACTACACAGTATAGCCTTCCTTCTGTCTAAGCTACAGGACTGGAGAAGTGTTCCCCTAGCCTAGTCTTCTGGCAGACACAGTGAAGGACTTCATTTGTATAGCTAATGAGGCTAAACTACTTTTTAAAGTTTGTTTTGATACCATATTTTTACTATGCTACCTGCATCTTACATAGTTTTGTTGATTCAGAAGCAATTCAGTCTTTATATTGCATAGCTCAGCAGTATATTCTTTGTGTTTTTTGTAGTCTAAGGGAAATGTGAAAGTAGCAAAAAGGCACTTTCATATAGTTATCCTCTCCTTTACAGGCGGTAGAAGATGCCTATGTCCCAGTTGTCAAGTTTGAGTTTGATGGCATTGAGGTAAGAATTTCATTTAAAGCATGGTTTATCTTTCTTGCTTTGCAGTGGTATAATTTAGCAGTCACAGGTCCCTGGAAATCTTAGAAGGCTTCTGGTACCTTAAAGTGTTTAAGAAGCTGTAATAGAACAACCCTACACAACCCAGAACAAGACTGCAGTAGGATTGGAGCTTATGGGGAGCTAAGTCCCTAGGAAGCCCGGCACACGTGGGAATGTCAAGGACATATTTCTCTAAAGCTGTGCTGTAGACTAAGGTAGCCTACTTGAATAGCGTGTATTTCACAAGGATTGTGCAGACTGGGAATAAAGGCAAAATCTTTGCTAATTCTTCTTGTTGGCTCTGACAAGCTCATTTTCTACAAAGGGCTGTGTGTAGTGTGTATCGCTGTATGAGTTGTGGGTGGACAAAACATTGTGTTGCAAATCAGAAAGGAAGCGATCATGAAACAAATGTGATAAAAAAAAAAACTCATTTGATTTCTGCCTAGGCTTTTCAGCTGCAGGAATCCTTGTATCTTGAATAAGCCTTCTCCTATGAATGAAGAGCTGTGGGTTGTAGTATCCAAGCAAGTTACTGCTTGGTAGTTGCTGTGATGAAGACACTCAGCAGCCTTTTTCTGGTGTTTATAATGTAAAGACATTGTCAGGATAATTTTCTTACCCCAGACTGTACTGGAAAAAAAAACATTTCAGGATCAAAAGGGCTTACCATGTAAAGAAAAAGCCTGTTGCTGTAGTTGAGGTGAGTGAATTTAAGCTTAGTTACAGAGTTAGGATGCAACTTCTTTTTAATGTTGAAAAGACACTCTAAATTTACAGTTGCCATTGGAAAAGGAAGTTTTCTATTGGTTTAAAAAGAAAGATGATGCTCTGTAGGTTTTGTAAATAAAAATACGGAACTTCTGGCAATTGAATTTCTGGGCAAGTTTTTGGAGGTGCACCTATGCTATGTGATTCTAAACATGAACATTCACCCCTTCTGTAGATAGTACTTGTTCTCTCCCACTAGCAGGCTGTTTGCGAACTATGGTATTCTAACTCATGCTTCTTTACTCTAAGATTGATCTTGTGTTCGCAAGACTGTCTATGCAAACCATTTCTGATAATCTGGATCTAAGAGATGACTCCAGTCTAAGAAGCCTGGATATAAGATGCATAAGGAGCTTAAATGGTAAGCGTGTTTACACATTTTAAAAAGAAAATGTTACTGAAGCTGATATCGAATGCACGTTACAGAGTCCAACTTTCTGCACAAGATGCACAACCAGTCTTCTGTATGCTTAAGACCTGAGGAGGTGACATTTAATGTTTCTGTGAATAGTGATTAGATAGGCCTGTATTTCCCATTCCTTTCAACAGTGTGTGTTGTTGCAGTTTACCACAGAACTCTCTTCGTGTGAATAAGTGGAAAACTTGATAGAGAAGGGAGTGCTGTAATTCAGAAATAAAGGTGTTTAGAATATTCAAATCCTAATGTGCTCTGTTTAACACCAGCTGTTGTAATTGTGCCTGGCTGTTGTAAGAAATCTAGCTTTCAGAATCCGTGTCGAAAGGCCTTATTAAGATGTGTTGGCTGTAGCCTGGCCATGAGAAAGTGGTTGAGTACATCTATTACTGGAGATAATACTGAATATTGTGGGTAATCAAGGTAATGCAAAGCAAGTCATCTAAGGTAGTTTTTGTGGATTTGAATGTTAAATTGTAAACTGTTGATCCAGTAGAGCATACAACTGGCTTGTACATGTTACAGCAAACCTTTATACTTAAACCTTTTTTACAGGCTGCAGAGTTACTGATGAAATACTACATCTAGTGCCAAATCAGGAGAACTTCCGGCTCACACTCCGCGCGATTAAACTGTGGGCAAAACGTGAGTGGTGTCATTGTTCATGATATTTAAACATTTCAGAGGCATTTCATGATGAAAAATAAGTTTCTAAGACTATTGAAAGCACTTCCAGTTTTGGATAGTTCTTCAGATGTCTGGGTAATAGGCTTAACTTTTTAACTTGTTTTAAATCTAAAGGTGCTGTGTTGCTGATCAGGAACATGACGACAAATGATAAAAATGCCAGGTTAAGCCATAAAATCTTGGTGTCTATTGAATGGGGAAATAACATATGGGAATGTAGCTATGGCAAGTGCTAGAACAATGGCAGAACTTCCTTCTGAAGCAACAGCTGTAGCAATACAGATGGATTTCAGAGTAGCAGTATTTTGGGAAATGGTGTAGTAAATCAGTGATGTACATTTGAAGGATGTGGCTTTTTGAAAGAATACTAACTAGGAAGTATCCATTCCAGGGCGTGGTATTTACTCCAATATGCTGGGATTTCTTGGTGGTGTTTCCTGGGCAATGCTAGTAGCAAGAACATGTCAGCTCTATCCAAATGCATTGGCATCTACTCTTGTGAACAAGTTCTTCTTGGTTTTCTCAAAATGGTAAGAGCTATTGTATGACAATTTCAATCTGTATAGAGTAGTAACACTTAAGGCTACTTCTTTAAAAATGTGTTTCAACATTGAGTCCTAGTCTGAATTATGTGACTGAGTCTTAAAATACAGTTGTTAGTTAATGGCTTATCTTTTATAGGGAATGGCCAAATCCTGTTTTGCTGAAACAACCTGAAGAGAGTAATCTTAACTTACCAGTATGGGACCCTAGGGTATGTAGACATTAAACTCAGGAGCCTTTAAACTTTCTTCTAGGTTAAACTGATACTAAGCAGAACTGTTTTAACATTGTAGGTCAATCCAGCAGACAGATATCATGTAATGCCCATCATCACCCCAGCCTATCCACAGCAGAACTCTACATACAACGTATCTACATCAACACGAGCTGTAATGGTAGAGGAGTTCAAACATGGTAATATAGCTTTCTGTGCTTATTAACTGATGAAAAAGTATGCTTGCTATATGAAACTGCATTGGTTATATTCTGTGAGGTGTCCTGCTCCATTAGGCATAATGGATCTTTGAGAAACAGGCCACTTGTAAGCAACATGGACCAGTTTTACCACAGATTATCATAGCACATATGTGCTGTGTCAAGTGAACTCATGCTTTCTCCTCTCTTAGTGTTCAGGACTTATCTTGCAGAGTTTATATTGTGCAGTGATACTTATTTTTTGAATTTATTTAAAAATTAATTTTTTTCAACACCAACTCTAGGTCTCGCAGTAACAAATGAGATTCTTCAAGGGAAGTTAGACTGGCCAAAGCTCCTTGAGCCACCAAACTTCTTTCAGAAGTACAAGTATGTATGCAATCTGTGTTTTCTGAACTTGGAATGGTTTGTGTACTGGGTGGCATACTGAGTTCTAACTGTGTAAATAGAAGATGACATTAATATTTGTGTTGCTGAAAAATTAAGCGGAGTTACCTTTTGGTAAGGGTGAGCGCAGGGGAGATACAGGAAACTGTTAGGCCCTTTACAGTCTTCATGAGGGGAAAAAATGAACTGCAGCATTTTGAATGTTGCAGAATGTGATTCTAAAATATACTCTTTTTTTTTTTTTTTCAGTTAATACTGTGCTGAATACAGGACGTAGTCTGTCTTTAGTAGAAATTATGTTCTAGATATTTAAGGCAGCTTTGGCTTTGCTTAAAGGAATAACATCCTGAGCTATTACATTTCCATTTTCTTCTAGACATTATATTGTACTGACTGCTAGTGCCTATACTGAAGAGCATCACTTAGAATGGTAAGACTTAAAAAGAAGTCTGGAGACTTTGGTAGAGCATGTACCTTCGATACATGTATGTGTATAACTTGTCACACGTTACTGAAGCTTCAATATTTCTTTCCTGCATATTAATGAATTGTATTGTGCACACACTCCACTCTGTAGACCAGTGCTCTGTAGCCTGAAAAGACTTGGTTTTATAACTTGTTTCTTGGATGTAATATCTAATTTGGAACAAAATTGTAATTGGTGCTGAGTTGCTCTAGGTAGATAAGTAGGCTCTGAAATTAGCTGCCTTTCTCCAGTGAAGTAAAACCAGGCTGTTACATTTGAGAGAAATCTTGTGCTCAGTGCAGACCATCTGAATGCTGATAAATAGTATTTCCTGAGCTTTAAGTTATTAGTGCTCTTACCTCTTCTGTTTAGTGCTGAAAAAATAAATTGGCACTTTGGTATGGCCAATAGTGAATAGGTTAATGGCTGCAGTGGTGATCAGTTTTTACAAAACTATGAGAACAACCTCAATTATAATTAGAGGAATTCACTACTTATGATGAGATGTTTGTAACTGTCTCAGGGGAGATATGTCAATATAACTTGTTTGACCTATGTGAATGTGCTGAATAATTGTATGAATGCTGAAGCAAGGGGAAGTAGTAAGCAATTCAGGTACTGTAACGTGCATTTTTGTTTTTAGCTTTGCAGTGATATTCTGTTAAAGATGTTATATTTCTAAACGTTGCTAGTAGATGATTTCTTCTGAGCTTTCTGACTTTTTCCTTTAAATTGTATCACCTACAGCTTGATGTTAATCAATCAGGTGTGCAACAAGGATTTATAGGCAAATGGCTTAAAGAATGATTTCTAGTAGAACAAAGTTTTTCATGTATCTCACAAAGATGAGGAAAGTTCTGACTCCAGTAGAAGCAGGCTTTTGTCATGACAGAAATGGAGGCAAATGGGGCTTGGTTGTACAGCTGTGAGAACTAAAAAGCAAAAGATAGTTTGTATGTCATAAGGCCACATTTACTTCACCAGCTCTTGGATGGATTTGAAAGTAGATAACACATCTCTTACCTGTCTAAGATAGCTCTAAATAACAAAGACTTTTAACTGCTTTTAAAGTTATCTGTGGTGTTAGCTAAAATGGCACTACTTTCTTGAAATGAAAAGCCTTCATCATGGTTCTTGTAGCTTGGTAAATTTGTAATGAAGTTAAGGTGACCAGAATATTTGTTAAAGGAATTATGTTTTCAGTTCAGTTCTGGTTGGAGAGTAGTAAACTCCTTCCACTGATCAATCTGTAAGGAGAACTGCATCTTTACCCAGCTATGATCAAGCAGTTGTCCTTGAGGTTTTTTCCTGAATCTAAGATTGTTTTTTCTACTTTGAAATGCAGCTGGAGTTGCAGGGGTATACTACTTGTACTCTGACAATTCAGATTAAACATATAATACATCTTGAAGATAAGAACAAATTAGATAAACTTAAGTAACTCAGTCTTTGGAAACTCAAAAGCTCAAATATTACTGGAACCATCTCAAGCTGCAGTGTGGTATAAAATCTATCTATTAAGATGAATGAAAGTTCCTCTTTGGTTAGCATTTTTGTACTAGCATTACATAAAAGGTATATAACTATTGTGGGGAATACAGTAAAAACAAATATTTCCTGTTCTTAGGGTTGGCCTTGTTGAATCTAAAATTCGTGTGCTGGTTGGAAACCTGGAGAGAAATGAGTTTATAAATATTGCACATGTAAATCCCCAGTCTTTTCCTGGCAACCAAGAACACCGTAAACAGTGAGTTTTGTTACTCTACTTAAATACGGCTGGGCAAATGTATTCAACTTGTTAGATAACCTGAGATTAATATAAACATGTTCTGTTATATACCTATGGTTCTGTGGACACGAGTTGCTCAATTCTTTCTGGAGGCTCTTGGGTACTCAAATGTGTGATATCAGCATAATCCGATAAATATGTTAACCTGTCTTTTTTTTTTTTTTAGGGGTGGCTATGTGTCAATGTGGTTTCTTGGAATCGTATTTAGGAAAGTGGAAAGTGCAGAAAGTGTTAACATTGATTTAACATATGATATACAGTCGTTCACAGATACAGGTAAGCCTATGTTTGTGTTTTGCTCTAGTCTTGTAGTGTTTGGTTTTGATTCTACTGGAAAAGTTGCTTAATTAAGTGAAATGTTTACCTAGAGAACAATGTGAAGAATAAAGCCTTCCTGTTCTGACACTTTAGTGAAGTCCTTCTTGGAGCGAGTGTGTGCTGCATTCATACTAAGTGAGGAAATCTTTCAAAGTTTACTGAAAGAATGGACGGCAAATACAATGAAAGCAGGGCTGGATTGCAATATTCAACAAGGAGGAGGCACAGCTAGTGTAAGCCTAACACTTGCACTGTTTTAGTGGATGAGCAAAGATGTCCCTTTTGATATAGGCACATAGTAAGCATGAATATAGTCAGGTGAAATAGCTGTTCATATCATAGTGAACACCTTCTGGAAGGAACTGCATTTCATGAAATGGACAGTCAAATGAGGAGTCTGTAGGTGTTCGCTTACTGGGAATAGCTACATGTGTCGGAGTTGTCGGCAGAAAGTGGGAGTTACTGGTAGCAGGTTCTAAACCAACTTGTTAGTTCACTGTATTTTTCCGAAATAAGTTCGTGTATGATAATCGAGGGAACTTTAAGCCAGTGAGTTGCTGCACTGCAATTAGAGGCGGTCTTGCATGTAAATCTTTGTGTTCATCTTCCATTTCTGCTTTTTTGGTACATGTAGAAGAAGTATTATTGGAAGTGTTGTCAGGTAATGCTAGATTAAAGGGGTTGTAGAGGGAGGACTCACTTGAAGTCGTAGGTCTTACTCTGCCATTGTCTATTTTCTTACTCCCAACCTGACTGTTCACGTGCCTTTCAGAAATGCATGTGTGCTGTCAGGCTCATGACTAGCTGTCAAATAATAAAGTGAAGTTGCTTTTCTGAAGTGACAAGTGCGTTAGAACAAAACTTTAAACAGTGGACTCCCTTAAGCATTTTTTTGTACTTATGGAGAGTTTATCCATAGTACCAGCATGGGCTGTGATGTCTTGCTCAGTTCTCCACTTAAAAATGCAGTAAAAACCTGACCACCTTTTTTTTGGCTTGTGCTTTCTGATATGAAAGGCATGGAAGACTAACAAAACTCTTGTCTGGCTGTCAAGCCAAGTGAGACGGCTTCCTCAGACTTGTAGGAAACAAACATCTGTATAGATAACCCACTAGACATGATGCACTGTTATACCTTAATTTATTGCTTCAGGCATCTCACAATGTTTCAATGTTGTGGCAAATATCAACAAGGCTTACATGCTACCAAGAGCCAGGCTAGAACTGAGGTTTACTGTTTTATTTCTATGTAAGAACTTGATTGAGGTAGCTGTGCTCTTCTTTTTAGTAAACCTAGTAAAGCACAGCTGATAGTATGCTTCCTCTGGCAGAGGGTTTGGATTAGACTGAACAGGAAAGGTATTTCTTGGGAGGTGTGAGGCCCTTTCAGCAAATTTGGGAGTGACCAGTTGTGAGCAAGAAAGATTTCATCAAATGCCTTTTCTCTGAGAGTACTTTTAGAGGACAAAGGTTAACTTGAAGTTGTTGGGCTGAAGGTCATAAGCCTTCCAAGCAGTGAGCCTTTTCTTAAGTCAGCTCCCTTTTGCCTGAGAACATGATTGGATTTTCTCTGAAACAGCAGTTCATATTGTTATAAATATTCATTTGTGCCTTATTCACTCTTATTTCTCCTTTAGAAATACTTCAAGCCACCTCGTGGCTATGTCCTTCCTTTGATTCCTACTCTATTAATAAGCTGACTTCCTACTTCTGCTCATGATTGGGCTGTTAAATAAGCTTGTTGAAATGCGACTTAATTCCTTAGTAATTGCTGGGCTAGTATAACACTAACACGCATAAAAGGCTATTTGTAGGCAGTGAAGGAAAACTTGCTGAAATTGTTGAGATTCTGTTAAGTCAGATGTCCCTAAAAATCCAATCTTTATTTTCTTTAGTAGATAGAATTTTAACACCTGAACTACTGAGAAGTGGTGTGGTGTTACTGAACTGCTGTGTCGAAGAAACAATTGCCACCATAAATATCAGACAAACCAGCTTGAATCTTGACCGAGGGGTTTGGTCTCTGAGCTGTGCACAGTGGGGTTGTTTCAGAAATTCAACTAGATCTTCTCTCAGTTCTCAACCAGAATGGCTAGTGAATATTATCTCCCCTAAGTTAAAATCAGCTCAGATATCACCTGCACAGTTAGCAAACCACTGCTATTACTGAGTATGTAACAGCTATTTATGTTCAAATCCATATTTATGTATCTGATCTGTACTGGATGGGAAGTAGTATCTCAGCCCACACATCTTGAGACTGCATGTGGAAACCTGGGTCGTGTTTTATGTGCAGTTACACTAAAAGCTGCTTGCTCTTCATTTGAGCAGAACAGACTTAAAGGCTTGCTGTTTCTAAAGAAACCATATGTAGCTTTAATAATGGGATGTTTGCATTAAGTATTTAAGCTACAACACTAAATTTCATGTTAGTTTACAGGCAGGCTAACAACATCAACATGCTAAAGGAAGGTATGAAGATCGAGGCGGCTCATGTGAAAAGAAAGCATCTCCATTATTTTCTGCCTCCAGAAACCTTAGAGAAAAGAAAGAAGGTATAATAAAAACTTGGCTCTTCTAGACATATTTTTTTCTTGCTTACTAGTTATTTGAAGACTTAATTTTCTAAACTGTTGTTTCAGCAAAGCATGCCAGATACTAGTCAAAATGCTAGTGGGCTTCAGTGTAAAAGGGCCTCTTCAGATGGAAGCTTGGACAGTTCCAGAGAGACAGACTCCAGAACACCATGTAATTCCCCTTCGTTAAGTAGGATATCTAAATTGGACACGTCTACAGCAGAGATGGAAAGGTTAGCACCATAACCTTAAAACTGGAGATGCTGTTGTTAACTGACTTGCAATGTGTATGAGGTCTAGGATTTCTTGTTCAAGTCTATGTAGACTGGAAGTATGTGGAATGCCGTAAAGGCTTTGGGAATAAAACTAACACCTCCTTTGTGGGTCTTGGGGGATGGGTTAAAGAAATCCTTGAAAAATTAATTGATGTACATGAATGTGTAGAAACAAAGGAGAACTTGGTACCAGAGACTTGGTATGGCTTTGAGCATAAATAACCTTAGGTTAGTGTGCAATTTAGAAGCTGGAGTATTTTATGTGCAGGTAACTGTTCTTTTTAACAAAAGTGAAGTATGGTTAATGCCAAGCAGTGTCAAGTTTTAATAAAACACTGATCTTGGTCACAGAAATGCCAGAGCTGTTGCTGACTTAATGGAACTGCATGGGAACTTCGGCAATAAAAATGTATGTCTCTTTCCTGGGAAGTCTTTGTTCATAAGCTACTTCACATGGGAATGTGTAATCTTGAAAATAATAGCCCAGTAGTATCATGTGCAATAGAGTGCAAAAATAAAATCAGGGCACTTATGGATAGAGGAGCAGACATTTGTTAAAAGCAGCAAGGAGTGTTGCATATACTAGGTTGGAAGGCAGTATCAGTATATGGAGACTCACTGAAGAAAATACTTGAGTTTAAATCTGCATTCTGCAATTCAGCAAATTGATATGCTAGACTGCCAGTGAGTGTCTGTGCTGTTTAGTGGAGCTGTGACAAGGAGCTAAGAAGGAAGACCATTCTGTGTGTGTGAACTTCCCGGAACTGGTGTACACTATTGGGCTAGCATTTTCTAACTTAAACATTGTAAAATCTGACTTTTACAGAAGTGCTGTGATTCAGAGAACTAGTGGTGCTAAAAACAGAGAGAAGACAAATCATGTAGCTGTGCCACCAGTGTCTAAGGAAATCTCCATTCCAGTTATTGGTTCAAGTATGTGTTCAAGTGGTAGGTAGAATGCAGTCCTTAACTTCGTGGCTGAGCTCTAAAAGCTTGATATCTCCTACAGAAATGGAGGCTGCAGTTGCAGTAAGACCATCAGGATCTCCAGCTGGCTGCACTGTTCCTGCAGTAATAGAACATAACGTGATTTCTCAACTTAGGACACGTGTTGTCCAAGGACAGCATGAACTAAGTGGAACTCAAATTACAAATTTGAAGAGTACTGTACCTAAACGACCTCATTCACCGACATCAGAAGAATACCCTAAGAGACCAAAGGACAGACAAAAGGTAGGGAAGCAGGGCTAGGCTGTGGAGGGTTTAAAGTAGTATCTACTTATACAGAATTAGTGAAATGACTAAATGACAGATAACAAGTGTGTGTATATCTATAAATTCTCAAATATATATAAACATTCCCCCAAAGACTGGTAACAAATATGTATATATACATTCCCGAAAGAGTTGGGAATCTAAATTTAAACATAATGATAGTTTTACTAGGATATAGGTATGAAAAACTGTGCACTATCCATACATCAAATTCAAGACAGTTTCTTCAAGATGTGACACTGTTTTTAGTCTCGTGACTGAATATCTAAATATTACTATTTGTTTAATGCACTGGCCACTTATCAGAGGAAATAGCTCACTTTAAATTCGTTTAAGAACTGCTTCTGAAAACATCTTAATTATTTCTAACTAAAGAGGGATATTATCTTACAAATACAAAAACAAGCTAATATTGTTCGAGTAGATGATTTTGAATGCTCTATAAAATCTCAAATAACTGCTTGTTGTGGTTTGCCCTCCTCTTTGAGGTAGAGGCAAAGAACAATTCAAACTCAATTTTTCCACTTGAAAAGAACCAACTTTCAGAATAATTAACTTGTATTGAATGCTTCAAGTATAGACTTCAATAGATGGTTAGCAAGACTATTCAAGAGACCTGAGATACCTGTTTGGTAATGGTCTTGAAGTGTTATTATAAGAATGGCTGCTAATGCACTTAATGCATTGATTTGAATCTGTATCTGAATATGAAGGTGTAACTTTAGTCTAGAAATGACTTTCAGGCTGTGTATTCTGTTCTTCTAGTTAACTGGCCAGGATTCAGCATTCGAAGGCAGTGGTAATCCAGAAGATGTGCGGAGAAGATCTACAGAACATGTAATTTTTAAATGGTTTTATTCTAATTGGAGTAAATGAAAATCTGAATGGAATGTTCTAGTACCTAGACAACTTCACATAAATACTCTATGCATTTATTGATGTAAACAAAAATATGCTTTTTAGTGTAACTTTATTTCATTGTTCATTTCCCAAATATTACATCCACATATCATGTTACATGCTACCACTAATTCTTTTAATGTCTAGCATCTTGCCATGCCTGAAATCGGTTATTTTTCTAACCGCTTGATTCACGATTCACTCTTGTAAGTTAAGACTACCGTGAAGACTAAGCATTTGACCTCTCACAGGGAGGATACAGAACTGTATATTTAGTGTAGCTTGTTACTGAAACAAGCTCTTGAGTGTACACCCTCAAATCAAGATATGGTCTTGCTGGTAGAGTAAAGGTTGAAATACCTGAAACATTGCATGTGAGCTCATGTGCTTCAAGAAAAATGTTGATTATTTTTCCTAATCTTAAAGGAGGTGAAAGGTGTTGATGCATGTATGTATTTGGCATTTAGGTATCTTAGCTGCCAAACCTTGCTGTCTCAAGTCATGAATTTGAGAAAACTATGTAATACATCCCTTTGAACTTCTTAGGTTGGCCTTGGAGGAAAACCTGTGCTGTTTCCAGTTGACACATCAAGGTCACAGGTATGCTGCCTTAATGATCATAGGTAAAACAAACCTAGAGTTTTTCCCTGCATGTATGAAGTTATTTGTACTATTAACTTCTGTAGAATAGGTCCTGCTAAGTAGGTGGTTAGCCTTCACATATCATACTTCTGCTGAATTAAATGGCTGAACAATGAGCTTCCTGGTTACAAAACTGAAGTCAAAGACTAAAACCTATTGGACTTGAAGGACCCTGTCTCCATTCATTTGAACCTTGATGGTTCATTTCCTAGTTTGCTATTTCCTTATTAAAGGATTGTGTATACTCCTTGCAGACATCTCACAGGGTTCTGAGCTGTAATTACTTTAAACACCTGTATATTCATTGCTGTGACAAGATTTGAAGCTTTGAAGTACACAGCTTAAATTCTGGTGTCAGTTGAAATGTTGAAAGAATGAGTTACAAAATTGGAAGTACTGTAGACAGTAGAGGCAGTCTGTATTCACGGAATCACAGAACTTCTAGGTTGGAAGAGACCTCAAGATCGAGTCCAACCTCTGACCTAACACTAGCAAGTCCTCCACTAAACCATATCACTAAGCTAACCCTTAGTTCCTAATCCATCGGTCCAAGAAGGGTGGTAACTTCCTGTATTATGCCATTGAGCAACTTCTTTTCTGTCATGAATTGAGATAATTACTTCCTAAGGACAAAAAGAAGTAAGTGTGCAGAGGGGAAAATGCTCTTACCACTAGTTTTCAAAGGAAATAAGTGGTATGGTGGAAAACACCCTTTTCTGTGAATATTTTGGGCTGTACTGATTTGGTACATAAAGAATGGTGCTATATTCAGCTAGAGAAAGTTTGCTGCTACTTGTGAATTCATGTGTTTAAAACTTCCTTTTTTTATGGCATCTTTTTTGTGTTTTAGAGACTTCCCAGTAAAGAACTACCAGATATTTCATCTCCTGTTCCAACAACTAATATTCGTATTATTAAAAGATCCATCAGACTTACCCTTAACCGGTAACCTTTATCTCTTCAGGTAAAGATACTTATTTGTTTAGTGATTCATATTAGCAATGTGTATTGTTACTAACAAAGAATGGGCTGTTACTGTTGCTGTACTGCAGTGTCAGACAGTTAAATATTTGTTTGTTTTTTGACCTGCAGATGCTGTAGGATACTCCTATTACTGTGTAGCTTTTCCAAGATCATCAAGTGACAAGTCACAGTCTACGAAAAACATGGCCTTTTTTAGTAGTATTAGCTTACGTGTTTTCTTCCTTTGGAACTACTTTGTGTACTCCTTGCAACATCTGTCTTTATTAGTCGTTTTAAAAAGTCTTAATTATCACTAGCTGAAACAGCTTTCTGAAATAGCCACAAAAACAGCTTGTCCTGTAACTTGGATTCAGAATGTATGTAAACAGGGTTAACAAGTCACTATGTCTATATTGTTTTCAAGCATGTAGGAATGTGCTTGTATTCATTTGAGCTTTCCTAGTCGATGTAGATGTGTTTTTCTTATCTTAAATTATCTTCCAGTTTGGCACATATGCTCCTGTGTGTCTGTCACAATGGTGCTCAGCTTCTAAGGCAGTAGCTTTCCACTGTCTAGCACAGCCATGCACTACATAAGTATTGCCTCCCATGGAGGCCCATAAATAACCTAAATACTGAAGAAAATGCAACAGAGGATGCTACTGAGGTATGGAGATGATAGACACGTCCCATGCCATGTTACATTTTTTTCTTAAGACTGCTCCAACATGAGACTTGAATTCTGTTTTCACTGGGTAGCTGAGCTAAATGCAGAACATGGAAGTGAAGATGCATCTCAGCATTGCAGCAGTTGAGGCTGTCGTGACACTGCACACCTGTAAACTGCAGTCTTTAAAGCAACTGGCATGTAGAAAGTGGTACTGCGTTTCAGTGAAATCCTGGAAGCTGTTCAAAATGGTTGCTTGAAAACTTGTAGTAGCCTTAAGTCTGGTTCTGTAAACGAACTGATAACACTGCTTACTCAGTAAAGTGCATTAGGGGTTTTGGGGGGTGGAGAGATTCTAATTATGGTAAATATGCTATCTTTTGATTGTAATTTCTTTATAATTGGTGATATTTGTAAATGAAGTTGTCTTTTTCAGAGTATTTTTGTATGTACTGTCGAATACTATCATCCAAAGAAATTTCAAGTCTTCAGTTGTCTTTCCTCCATCTTTTTTAATGTAGATGGGTTCAGATTAAGGAAAAACAAAACTGAAAATAAAATGGCAAACCAATTGTACAGAGGGATAGGAGCAGGTGGGCACAACTTCCTGCAAAATGTAGTCAACTTGTGTTAATATCGCTACTTTCCTGCTGTTGATGTGTTCAGGCCTTGAATGAATGCCCATGGAATGAATAGTGCAATTTGTAAACTGAATTGACAGCTGAATTCCCAGTTTGCTACTTGAACAATAGATACCCCTGCATTTCTGTAATAAGAAGTTACTTGGCTTTAACAGCAATTCTGAGTTCATCTTAAGTGTCCACTTGTAACCTTCTCAACAAGACTTTTAAGGACTTTAAAAAGAATAGGGAGAATTTATCTTAAAAACAAAAAATCCTTAGTAGGTGGTAAGGTAAATAGCAAACTAAATAGGAAAGCTAAATAACAAAGTTGTCTTTGTAGTAGTCTACAACTCTGTAATATCAAGCTTTTAAACAAACTATTCCTTTTGAGTATTCCAAGCCTGTTCTGGGCCATTCTGCCCTTAACCCCTGTGTTAGCACACACATTAATACAACTGGTCTTAAACTAAGCTGGCTCATGGTTACTGAGGAATGCTTTCACAATTCTTTTTATTCTTGCTTTACGGTTACCTTCTAATCGCTCTTACTCTATTTTTTTCTCCCATCTTTGGGTAAAGAATGTTTAGGAAGGATTTAGGTTACTAATTTCTGGGACTTGATCCGGAATAGGTGAGGATACACACTTCCTCTGTATATACCCTGGCTCAATGCTTGGTGCAGTGCACGGTGACCTCACTGCTCTGGGGTTTCCCTAGGTACTGCAGAAGTGCAGTGCTGCCCCAGGGCTGTGTTGTTATCTGGTGTTCTGAGTGTTCTCTTCTTGGTTTTGGTGGGTTAATGGCTAGATTTCAGCTGTTTTGATGAGAGTTCAAATTACGACAACTGTGTTTTCCTTTTTTATGCACCAAGTCTTCTGTTAAAGGCACTGAAAGTTAAGTTAGCCAGCTGTAAAAGAATTCAGTGAGCCTGTATTCCATCGGACTTCCTGGAAGTGTCCTTTTCTATCTGCATTCTTAACTGGCTTTTGTGTGTGTGGCTTGGAGATTGAGGTAGAAGGGGTGAGAGAGGGATAATTAATCTCATTAAAAAGGATTGGCTGTATTTTGTACATTTGGACACCAATTCTGTGTATTCCGATGACTCCAAGTTACTAACTATATGGAAGGAATTCCATTGCTGGAATTACTGTATCCCAGGGTTTTCTTTGCTCAGTATCACCAAAGGAACAGTTCCTGAATTACCTATGCTTCTGTTGCAATGCATATGCCTCTAGCAACTAAGGGTGATAGAATATTTCTTGTCCCAGTGAGTAAAAAGCAAAGGGGGTGGGGGGGAGGTGAGAGGTATCTTGAAACTGCTGCTGTTGATTTTTGGGAAGGAGGGGGCTTACTACTGCTTTTATGTAATACTTGGTGAAATAAGCTGCTTAGCTTCAACACAAGCAAAAACTCCTAGCTGAATTTTTGCATTACCTCATCACACTTCTTATAAAGAGCCTGGTCCTGAGCCTTACCAGTAAATGACAGGCATGGGCTGGGCTGTAGCAGGCTGTGCCTCTGCCTACAGCTGAGGGGCTGATAACCCCCATGGCTGCAGGCAGCAGTGCCCCAGCTCTGAAGTAAATCAAACCACTGCAGGGGTCACCCTGTCGTGGTCCTGTGTAAACGGGCACCTTCTCCTCCCACGGGACCACCTCGGGGGCTGCTCTGCTGCCTTGCCCACCCATCGAGCGGCTGTGGGGGCTGCGTGCTCTTTAGAGGGTGGGGAGAGCTGTCGGGTATGGGGGGCCGTGGCCCAGGCTTCCCACGCTGGGGCAGGTTTCCTGCAGCGGGGGCAGGCTGGGGACTGAGAGCTGCTGTGACGGTGCTGGCATGTGACCGCAGCGCTCTGCGAGCAGGCGGCTGGGAAACACCCCTGCAGCCCTGTGGTGCCCGACAGCCCAGGCTCTCGCGCTGCCTTGAACCCTGCTGGGCCGAGCAGAGGGCGCTGGGGATGTTTCTCAGCTGTTTCTCAGCTTCTAGGGCTGAGAAGGAAGGGCAGTCACAGGCTGTGAGCACCCTCAGCTGCCTCCCGGCATCGACTCCTGCAGCTCAGGGTTCCTTCAGCTGCTCTCTGCGCTTGTGGCCGGGGGATCAGCGTGTGGGTGCAGCCCAACAGCTGAGACCTGGCCCCCTGCTGGACCTCTCCTGTTGTTCTGGGGTAGTGGAAGTCTTAGCAGAACAGCAGCCAGGGGGCTGGTAATTCTGTTACTCCAGACGATAAAACCTGGTGGGTTCTCAGCTCTCTGACCTTCAGGACATTGATAGAAATCA
Organism: Aythya ferina; assembly: GCF_964211825.1. Taxonomy (NCBI): domain Eukaryota; kingdom Metazoa; phylum Chordata; class Aves; order Anseriformes; family Anatidae; genus Aythya; species Aythya ferina. Next base: position 4,300,686 of record NC_140298.1, read on the forward strand.
AACTGGGACAGCTCGTCTTTGGGCAGTTCCTCTTTGCTGGGAAGACCCTGTCTGATTCATCATGCTTGACACCCATCCTTGTTTCTTAATCATAGCTCACCTCTTTTCTTTTTGGCTGGTCTGAGACTCTTGCCTACCTTCCTATCTTCCCTGATATTCACATCTTCCTTTCCCACCCAAATCTATCTTTGCTCCCTTTACACTTGACGTGTGTTGTGTTTTTTTTTTTTTTTTTTCTTCTGTGCTGGACAGAAAGCCCTGGGAGTCTTGAAACCAGAGAAATAATCTACTTTCAATTTTAGTTTGTGGCAGCCAGGCAAGCAGCAGCCTTCGGCAGGGACCATCTAGCTCACTCTCCACAGTACGTGCAGCAGAGAGAAAGCTGATGACTTTTTCTGTTACTAAGCAAGTCTGCAGGCATGTGTAAGCTCAGACTTTTTAAAAGCTCAACACATGCCCAGATTTGTGTGGTTTTTCAAAGGAACGGTAAAAAGTCCAATAGTGACACCAGCACAGCTTCCATGCTAAATTTCATGTCCCTGTTTCTGAAATGTGAAGAAGTTGAGAGTTTCTTAAAAGTTTTGAGTTCTTTGAATACAATTAAGGTGGCACACTTTCCCTGTGACTCATTCTTAGAAATGACCAAGTCATTTTGTTCTGTTTTTCATAAAAATCAGATGGGGGCAATATATGTAATCATACTCTAGAGAACGTTTTTTTTGCAAACTTGGGAGTAACTGAAAATGCGGTCTTAAAATAGGAAGTGTTGACTAGCCATAACTAACAGAAGGCACTGATGGTAAAATGACCAAACAAACAACAAAAACATAGTTAATGCTTCAGTCAGTAGGTACTAGAGCTGGAAATTGCTAGAATTTATTTTGTTGCAGCAGTTTTCTTCCTGTGTGCTTGCTGGGCAAGAACAGAAGGTGATCATATGAACTATATTCAAGTGCATGCAGAGAAGAAAAGTTGAAGTTTTGTTGAATGATGTAATGCACAGCCTCTTCCACTACTTAAGTAGAAGGACAGGACATAAACCCAGCATTGTGAGCGTTTCCTTAGAGCTTAGTAATAATTACGCTTGTTTTTGAAGTTAGACATTTTTTGCTCTCCTGTATGAGGCAGGCATTAGACCTTCAGGAAACTGAATGTTGTTCCTGCTTCTGAATCATATATGCGAAACCAGAAACCTTTCAGTATTTCTTGCAAGATTTGTAGCTGATGGTTACGTTTACTTCCGTTTTTGTCTTGGATAGTAACAGCGTATGTTAACTTTACTAACTTGTTTTGAGTGTTTTTACGGGTCTTTCTACCTCTTTTGCTGTATAGAATAACAACTTGGATAGATTCTGTGAAACAAACCAACGTAGGTTCTGTTGAATGCATTTGCAAAACAAATCTCTAATTTATCAACTCATCAGCAATGGGAAAATGCTAGATAACAGTGCTTTCTATAAAGTGGTTGTCTGCAGTAAGTTAAGAAAATCAGATGGGATAAAAATACATCTCTGGGAGTTGCATTTTGAGGAAAATGAATCTGTTGCAATCAGCTAAGTGCTAGCAATGAGAAAGCAAGGGAATCCCCTGGTCCCCTGCTTTCCCACTAAATAAATCATTGGGTTACACCAAATGATAAGTTGCGTAAGTACAGAGATGTTTACTTCTCTGTAATTCAGGGTAAATATTGGCACAAGCCTGTGACACTATAAATCAGTGTGCTGAATTATATTTCTCTGACAGAAATAAGTAATGAAGTCAATTGATTTTTCTCTCCCATTCTTACGTGTTGTGACTTCATGGGGGGAAAACTCAGTAAGGGCAGTATCTGTCTTCTCTGGGCTCAGCTTAATTAAAGCTGCTTTCAGTTCACCTTTCGGTAACAAATAAGCAGAGATGGATTGGCCAGAAGCCGAACTGTGGAGCTCAGATGGGGGAGGGGGTCGTATGTTCAAACTTAGTCTTGCATGTTTTCAGCCTTAAAGGTCATCCCTTATTTCAGTGGCTGTGATATCACTGGGGAAACCCTGCTGCACTTTTATTTGTCCTTGTATGAAGGTCTCAAACGTCAAATAAAAGCAGAGCAAGTACTTAGAAAAGTTTAAGACTTCAGCTTAAACTACCCACGAGTTCTTAGTGACTCCTAAGCAAGACTGTTACTTCATCAGCTCTTGCTTGCATATGAACTTCTTTCCTCAAGTCACTGTTTCTTGATTTTCAGCTATTTATTAAGGAGAGCTTTTGTTGTGAAACATGGGATGATCTTCTGTTTGATAAGTAATAGATGCCACTAACAAGTTGAAGATGATTTCTCATCTGAAATAAAAGGACAGAGGATGAACCAGGGTGCGCACTAATTGTTCCTTAGACTAAAAATTTGCATTAAGTTTTGGCACTAGTGTGCACTTTTGTCAAGGCTTTTCCTGACAGTATGGAAATTCTTTTTCAGTGCTTAATAATAATTTACAACATTTCTGATTTTTTTCCTTAAATCTCTGCATTAACAGATCTGTTATAGAAACTAGTCAGTTGAGAGAGATCAGAAAAAAGCTTGTGCTGAAACTGAAGCCAAATTTCCTGAATATGTGAAACTGTTGTTTGACCCTTATTTTTTTTTAAGTCATGTTGTCCATGCTTGCAGTGGGGGTTCCCAGTACATGTTAGTTACTGTACCCAGCTGAGAAGGACTGTAACGGTCTCTAGGAGATTATAGCTGTAACCAACTACTGATTTTTAAGCCACTAGGGAACTGGTAGCCCACTATTCTTATTGCTTATTTATAGTCTTGAATATTAAACAGCTTTCCTTTCAGATGTTGATTACTTTCCTAGGAAGAAGAATCATCATCACTGATCTTCCTTGCTTATTTTTCATTCTCCACAAAAAAAGTCCAAGAACTCTAGCACAACACACAGTACAACAGGTCTATCAAATCCAAGTTAACAGCCTCCTAAGTGCTGATGGGTGAGTTCTTTTATTTTATCACTGCAGAGGTGAGTGAGGTTGTTAAGGGGGAATCCCAGTAGTTCCTGATGATAGAGTTATTAAAATAGGAATTACCAGTAGTTGCTTCAGAAAAATGAGTGGATGCTGAGTGCTGAGTTTCTTTTTTCCTTTTTTTTTAAAAAATAAAAATAAAAATACTAAAAAGACCAGTACTTGAGTCCTAAGCGTCCAAATCCCAGGTGACTTTTTACTTAGTCCTTAAGATCTGGGTTTAGACACTCCGCTAGGGATGCCTTTTTTTGCTGCTGAGTAGAGAAAGTGCTGCTGTAGCACGTAATCCTAGCTTTTATGTGAAGGATGAGCGTAGCTTTTAACTGAGTAAATCTTTGTAGAATGATCCCACCAAATTTTATGGGAAGCTGTATATCCCAAAGAACATTTCAGCATAGGAGGCTCCTTGCTTCAGGTTGTGTTAAAGCCACGTGTCACAAAATAATGCTGAGGAACTGAATGAGATGGAGACACTGTTACTGGGAGAAACATGAATCCCTAAAACGTGTGTTAGGTACTGCAGTAGTAGGCAGCATAGCACCTAGGTTTTTCCACAGGTTGGCCTCCAACGCACAGCCATGATATGAGACTTCATTTCACTATTGTGCATTTTAGGTCCAAAAGCTATCTGCCTTTAGATTCAACATTAAAATGACTCTTGATTTCATCAGAAGCCAAATGCTTTCCTTTAGGAAAAGGTGGTAGCTACTGAATGGGGTAAGTTGAATTTTGAATGTCATATATGTGAACTGGTATATTGCATCTTTCTGAATGAATGATAGGTTACAACAAGTTATAGGTAGCTCTCACTCTTAAAATACTTAAATGAATGGTATGTTTGCATGGCTGTGTATTTTTATCACTCAGATGAAATTCCAGTCAACCCAAGTGGAAGTTTTCTCTGTGAAAGAGGTATGTGATTACGTTCTTGGCACTTCTTGTATTGCTAAGAACGTATTGTTGCGTGGCCCCAAAATTTAGTAAACTTACTGCTGTAATCAAGGGCTCTTCAGTGAAGTGAACAAACACGATGAGAGTGCCTCTAGGGCCTAATGTGCTGTTGCTTGAAATCTTCTCAAAGGTGGAAGAAACCCAGTCGAGTGAAGTTGTCGTACCCTTCTGTAGCTTTAGGAGTGTGAATCTTCCTTGATTTCCTGGACAGAGCTGTTAATCAATCTTTGCTCCTTGAGCATGTCATGATTAAAGGTAGCGACACTGTTGTAAAAAGCAACCACAGAATTCTGGCTCTCCTCCATCTTACTCAGCCGGAATAGGAATTCATAAAGATAACAAACTTCTGTTCATAAAACACCAGCACTTTCTAACACATCATGTGTAGCAGTATCTTTTGCAAAAGCTGAAGGGTTTGGGCTACAGGTTTATGAATTGGGGAGGATATTGCAAAAGAGAGCTGGACAGGCTTGTTAGAGAACAGTAGCTCACAGAGCAGCTGTGGCCGCTATTAAGGGGAGATGAAAAACACTAATCTTTTAAGCAGTGGGTACTTTCTTGTTTATTGTTTTCATAAATCATAATCAGTTTGGTTTCCTTTATCACTTTAGGAGGTTCTTGCCACCACCTTCATCCCTGGCAGACTTGGGTCCTTCTCCTGGCTGCGGACCTGAGCTTCATTGTTTGTGGTGAATCAACTAAGTATATCTAAGTAGTGAAATAATCTTATGAAGGGAACAAAAATAGCATTTATCTCCACCTGGTTTTTGTTATTTCAAATTAATTACAGGGATGTTTATGAGGTGGGGTTGTTGACCACACAAATATACAGGTTGTTCATAATGCATATAAGCTGGGAGAAACTGTAATTGCTATGCTAAATGTAATTTATTCTGTGGTTCCATTCAGCTATGCATTTAATTTTATTTTTCCACTCTTCTAGGGGCACTGGTAAACATTCTTCTAAGCAGGGATGGTAATGATGAGACAGTAATTGTCTGAGTGAATTATTCAAGTGGCCTTCTTTTTTCACTTCCAGCATTTCTGGTGTCCTCTGGCATCAGGACAGAAGCATATGTTAGTCCTGAGCTATGTAAATGAAAAGTTCTTTGCATTACAATTAAAAACATGTCGGGTCACATGGTTTCCACTTGACCAGTTACAGCAGTGCTGTTTTGCAAAGAAGGTTTTAACTGTGTTGCAAGCGTAAAGTCCTGAACTGACCAAGTCTGTAGTAACTGGGTCACCAGCCACCGAGGGTTGTGTGGTGTAGATCCTAGGAGTATTTGCAGAAGCAAAAGTTCTAGAATTGCATGGCTGTGCCAGTTTTTATGTTGATGTTGGAACTTAATGGTGCGCGTTCAGGAAGCAGAAATAATGCTGTATGTAACAAATGGATAAAAGGAATATAAACTTCAGTTTTTAAAAATACAACTACTAAATGATGGGTTTAGAAGGACGCTAATTACTTTGCGTGTGCTTGTTAATGGGCTTTTTGCACCCTGTGAGCATTGGTGTTGCCTGCTGTTGGGGAAGGAATTGTCAGTAGTGTGACAGAGCTCAGGGCCCTAACGTAACCATTGTGCCTCTGGAATAATCACCATGAAACAAAGAAATAACAGTTCCTGGCCTATGGAGCTGATTGCTAAGGACATTAAAGAGTGAATACAATATGTACTTCTTGTGCAATAGGCAGCCTAACAGTAGGTAGATAGTATCATATGTGGTTGCCTAAACACATACGAGATTAGATTGACCATGGTCATTATTTCATGGGGTTGCAGTGCACATAAGGAACTCCAGTCTTAGACCGCTGTGGAGGTAGGATGATAAATCTTCTTCCCCCAAACAGCCCCAAAGCCCTAGCACTATAGAGTATGAACAGGTGGAAATAAAACAAGGTAACACGAGCAATTTACAAGACAGCAGCAGTCATTAATTGCTGTTTTGTTTGATCAAGTTCGCATTTTCAATAATTGTGTTTATCCCAGCTACTGGTCAAATAATGTCAGATAGCAAGCCTACTTAGCAAATACAGATGTCTTCAGTGTTGTAACAAATCTTGGGGCTACAGTTAAGTCCGATGAGCACCCAAAATAGGAACCTTATCTGTGCAAAAGTGCCAAATAGGAAATCTTACTTAGCTTTGTGTAAGTCATATTTTGTATAGATGGAGCTGACCGCATGAAGAGAGAGCCTCTAATCTCTCAAAAGCTTTGAAGTGGTATTAAATCTGAACTGGTCCTCTCATTCTTTTTTTTTCTTCTTAGAGTAAGAAGTTAACAAAAACAGCTGTTTATTTTTTTTTAAAGTAACATACTTCTCAGTTTTCAGAGTAGACTTAGATTTGACTCTCTTAATCTGATTTTGTTTTTCAAACAAATCATTGTGTTTAGACAGTATTTCTGTGAATCTACAGAAGTGGGAACTTTGATCTACATTTATTTTCTGTTAGGCAGATCATTATTTATGCGGGCTTCCTCTAATGGAAACTCCTGGAAGAGGCACTGTCAGCTGTCTTTGGCTACTTTTCTTAGACATGAGAACTGGAGAGACCACAGGGACTGAAATTCTCTGCTTTCTGCACCAAGATCTTTATCCTCGCGCTGGAAGAAGCATGAAACCACACGGGTATGACACTGTCAGAAGCAGAATAAGTGAAATTTACAGGGAACGCAGCAGTCTGCACACCCTGTCAGGAAATCTTGGCAGTGACCACGAGGGGGCATTTCACCGAGACACCGCAAACCCCAGAGTTACTCATGGTCGCTGGGGGAGTGGCCTGCAGGTCCTTAAAGGACGAGCTGTTGTGATGGCAAGGAGTAAGGCAAAATATGAGCAAAACAATAAGCAGGTGCTTCTTATTCCGAACACCCCCACCCTCAATTTCTGTTCTATCAGTATGGGAAGTTGTAATGCTTATCTTCTAACTGCTTAGGCATAGGCAAAGGAAAACTTGGGCTAGCTAGCAGCAACGTGTCTCAGACCTCTTGAAACAGATAATTCAAGACGTTGATCTTCAGCACTGCTGCCTTTGCTTGCACCCCAGAGTCTCAGCGGAGATTGATCAGAGGTGGAGCTAGGGCATCAGTGGCTCTAGTACACAATTCATCCTTTCTACACCTGCGTGTTACGGAACTTTTGCATTAAGCAGTTATTTTTTTTCACTTCTTTCAGCTCTCTTGGAGCAGGAAGACCTGTTCCTTTAGCTCCTGCAATTAGATGGCAGAAGAAGCTTGTGGTCCCAGTTTTCCCTTCGTTTGTTTGCATTGTTTCCATTCTACAGGCTATGTGTCTAAGTCTTCTTTTACTGCATGGGGCAAGGAATCTTGGTTCTTTTTTTATCAATATGTATTGTGCAACAGATGTTTCAAAGAATTTTTGTTTTCCCTGGCTTATTGCTCCTCTTAATCAAAAGTAAGTCACAAGACTGATCAGTACACTTTCTACTCACATAGAAGAAACTAATTCTTCCAGGCATCTAAAAGATCTGAAAATGCTGAGTTGTGTGGTGGCTTACACATTTACTATACCTAAAGCACAATAATACTTCAGCCTGAAAAAGCCTGAGGATGTTGTTTCTATCAATATTAACATTTGTGAGTGGAATTGCTATGCAGAGGAACTGGTACTTACTGCCATGTATTTGATATGAGAGAGAGAGAGGCTAACCACTATATTGATTACACAAAAGACGCAGAACTTTCCTAAATGTTGTAAAAGCAAAGTTAACATGCCATGTAGCAACTGCCAAACGAAGAACACAAACAGCAGAACCCATCGCTGCTCTGCGCCAGAGCACGAGGGGCTTCAGCCTCGTGGCATAGAAAGCTCAGATAAAAAGTGCAGCCTTACTAGGATGCTGGCCTTCCAGTAAATATAAATTTCACTTCATTGCAGCGTGCTGGTAGTTTGGATGTACATGCACGTACGAGGTCCATACGGGCACTGTTGAGACTGTATTCAAATGGGGTGAAGCAGCGGTGCTGACTGTGGCTTACTCACAGCTGCTGACGGTAAGGCTTTGCATGGGGAGGTGGCAGTATGACACAGCCCCGGGCCATTTGGAAAAGGGGCTAGTGCACGTCCAGATAAGATGAGTAGCTGGCCAATCTACAGACAGATTGTAGGTACGTTTTGCATAAGTAGGAGGACTTTATGCATAAATTTGCTTCCAGAAGGTGTTAACGGGTTTATGTTCAGAATGGTGTCACTTTCTGAGAGTCCTGGTTGTATACAACGCATGAGTCATTGGGCTTAAAAACACTTAAACATAAAGCACGTAGGACTTCAAATTAAAAGGAGATGTATCTAGAGGGGCTGTACTGAACCAATATGCATTTTTCTTATTCTGGCTGCAGATTTGGCCTTCTGAAACTGATGCTAGGTAGCCTACACTCCTTGCGAGCCCTGAGGAAAAAGGGAAGGCTTGTAATAAAATTTTGGTTGAGTGATTGTTATCCGCTGTAGGTGGATCCCGTGCTTAAAGGCTGGCGGGTATATGGTGGGGTTTGGGGGAGCAGGAGAATTAATATGAGCGTATGTTGCCTATTTTTTCTTGGTATGTGGTTTTCATGTTATGACTGAGGTAATATAATAGCCTCTTGCTGCCACAGGGACGATTCCCATCCTCCTTCCTGCCTCCTTATTTTCTGTGTCTGCAGCTAGAGTAATTCCATTGCTTCTCATTGCACCAGCAATAGTAACCTGACTCAGGGAGCTAATCTATTTGAAAAAAAAAAAAAAAATCCTTCTGGGCAGAAAAAGGTTCTTTTCTGCTAATCTGGCTCCTTGTGCTGAGTCTGAGCTCATCTCTTCCCTAAGCCCCCTCACTACAGTACTACTGCATCAGATGAATCCTAATAGTGGCACGAAGTAGTCTGCAGTAGGACTGTCCATTTCAGAGGCCACTCGATCATCTTCACTGTAACTTAAGGCTTTTAAGTAGTTCACTGGAGGAAGAAAGCATTTCTCATTTTTTCCTTTACTTGCAAACAAACAGGAAAGATTTTTTCTTTACTAGTACCCCACAAACTCCCAACTTGTAACGCGTGTTCTCATCATTATCATGGGGAGAAAGGAATAAGAAACACTTCAGAGGGTTGGGGGAGAAGGTGCCTGAAAACTTGTGCTCTGAAAGCTAATTCTGGGAAAGAAGGATTGTGAGTAAGAAGTTTCAGAGGGATTTATCAATTTTCCAGGCAAAGGATACATTGTTCTGTGAAGCTAGCACTCTGTCAGGAAGCTAGTGCATCTCTGTCTTGTTTCAAGGCCAGCCTTGGTGCCACCCCATTCCTTTTTGCTGGCGCAGTCATTTCTGTCATTGTTTTTCTGCTGGTCCAGTTGCTACTGAGCCAGTTCCATAGACAATCTTTTCATTTCCCCCGGGTTATTTTTAAGCAAGCTTCCCATATGGTCAAATAAGTGCTTGCAACAGCACAAGAGCACACATGGATGAGTTGCCTGGAGGTAAAGAGAAGGGGGGAGGAGGGAGTTTTTCTGATACCAGCACAGTCCAGAGTATTAATGGAACTGAAGCCTACCTGTGCTTGGCACTGCCTACAATCAGCAGTTCACCCCTTGAAGAAGTTGCATCATAAGTGTGTGAGATAGAAGACACTTCCTTGCTCCTACACTGTTTTCTGTTGGGGAAGTTGAGGCTCAGAATTAACCAACTTACCTAAGAGCAGAAAGGCTGACTTGCCAAGAGCCAGATTCCAGGCTCCTGAATCACAGCCTTGTGCCTTATCCACAAGACCAACCTTTCCCTTGTAGCATTTCCTTTCTCTCCACCCTCTTTTGAGAGGAGGCACGGTAGCATTGTTCTATGTCAAACAAACTCAAAGCATGATACAGGAATGCTCCAGCAGAAGGGCTTGAACAACCTGCGAGTTTATCATTAATCTGGAAGCCACGACTTTCCTTGGAATGGCTCCTGTGTTAGAACCTTCCTCAGCAGGACCAGTAACCACAAAATCTTTAACTTTCAACAGGTCTGCTAGTGTATAAAGAAAAGGCTTTTGAGATTAAAAATAAATAAATAAATACATTACTTCAAACAGAAACTTTTCTTAAGGCACAGGGGATTGGAAATTGGTGATCAGGGGAGTGTGTGAGACCTGAAATCCAATGAGCTAGAAAACAGAACTGCTGACTTTGTTCCATAAAGAGAGAAGTAGGTGATTTAAAAAATATTCATATTTTTATTTGTAGTACAGTGTATCAGTTCTAGAACAAGGTTCTCCTAGTACCTTAATGCCTACTTGGCTGCTTAATCAGGCCAGTGACAAGTGGCTTATCTTTGATCTCAGTCAGATAGCTGGGAACAGGAAATAAAGACTTAACAGTTTGCCTTATGCCGCTTTCATACCACAGCAGGCTTTAGCAGTCTTTATTAGGCAATGCCTGTGCTGAGCACCACTAAAGAGCCATCATCCTAGGCTTGACAAATGCCATGTCAAACACCCGGTTGTCCTTTGCCGTAGGAATAGGGTGAGTTGGTATTTCCTCCACCCTGTCCTTTTCTCGTGCTGCTGCCCTGTGATGTTCTCAGCCAGAGCAAGGACTCTAAGCAAGAAGATTCCTTCCAGCAACCTCGGTGTTCACAGCGCTAGCACGGCAGCCAGTGAAAAGCGAGAGGCAGGACTTGTCTTTGCACTTGATAATTGGAGAAAAGTGGGATCTTAAAACACTTGCTTTAACTGGAAGACAGGAAGTGAAGTACTGGATCAAACTGGTCTAAGAATTCTGGTATCTTGCCTCTGGCTATAGCCAAAGCCAGCTGACAAAAATAATAGTGATGCACCTGGCTTTTGTTATGCAATGTTACAGGAGGGGAATTCCGTCCTCTTTGCGAAGATCTGCATATGCCCAAAGTTATGACATGTTCCTACACTTCGTGTCAGTTGCTGACCAGGTTTCTGTAATTACCAGTACTGTACTGCAATGCTCTAGTTCACATCCCTGATGATTCCTATGCCATAAGCTTATATTGAGGCAGAAAAAAACCTGCGTACGGGGTGGCCACAGGAACAGAGGGATCTGTCTATATACTTTCATGACTTTTGGGTAGGGCTTCCTATTAATTTGGTTAGGATTTTGCTTTTTAGCATGGAACGCATCTCTGCTGTAGAACTTTCCCCTTGTTTAGGAACATAAGCATATTACAAAATAGCTGCGCTGGGTTAGATTAAGGGTTTGTTTTTGCCTGGTATTGTATTCTTCCCTATGCATCTACTTACAGCTATAATGGAGAGAGAAAAAGGGGCAAGAAGATGCTGATTTCGTTCACCTTGTCCTTTCTCTGGTCACTTTGTTCAGTGACTTCTTGAGACAAATCTCATCTATGATGTATTCAGATAATAGGTTCATGGATGTTACAGAGTGAAACACTTCCTATGGTTTCATTAAAGGCTATTTTCACTTTAAGGAAATGGTAGGGATAGAATTAATGTTTTTTGGATGCTGTATCAAATGCACCCCTCTCAACCTAAAAAAGAAAATAAAGAAATAAAAAACTCAAGCCACAGTTTGTACCGTAGATGCTAGTGTGTATGCTAGACATTTCCTTAATTTCTAAAAAACACTCTTAAGGTTTATCTTTGAGTAGCCTGTTCCTGCAGGCCCTAACAGTTGCGGTTCAAAAGAACTGAGGAAAAATATGGAATTTTTATTGATGTTTTACTCATAACAGATAGTCATGCTGTCTGGAATATTGCCCTTAATCTCACATCAGTTTAGACTGTGTACTATACTGTAACATTTTCCTTAAGAAGAAACGAGTAGACAGTTTTGTTCTGAGCCACAGTTCCCCAGGTGCCTCAGTCTGTGCCTATTCAGCAGCCTCACAGCGTGGAGAAGTAGGCAGGAGCAAGAGATGTAAGCAGTAGTTAGGGAAGCACCTAGGTTTGTTCTTCCTGAAGGCTGCAGCTTACTGAGATGTAGTAAACTGGGCTCAATATAAGAAAGGAAAAGTGTTTAGTCTCTTTGTACGCCCGCACTGACAACTGGCTTTGCATCATAACCCAGAACCCCAATCCATGCTCTAGCTCCCGGGTACTGCCCTCCCTGGGCTTTTAGGTTCAGCTAGCTGCGAGCGGTGTGCCCATACCCTGTACCCCTCCCCTTTCCTCGTGGGAATCCCGTCCAGGTCACTCCTATGACCCACAGGGATGTGTACACTCTGTGGGAGCATTGCTCCAGCTGTTCGGCTTTATGAACGGAGGCTTCCTGAAAGTGGTGTGTCACAGCCAGGTCTCAATTCAAAAATTTAGGCAACTCCTGGTTGTTAGATCTTCACGGGCCAGCTGCATTTGGATGCAGGCATTTAGCAGGGAGAAGTTCAGGTTGTGGGCTTTTGTTTCTTGCTTTGCTATTGCTTTTCCAATAGGGCAGTGTGACCCCTGAGACAGAGCTGTGAGCACCCTCCTGTGTTAGTGTGCCAGCTCCCTGGCATCTTGTAATAAGCACCTTGCTGAAAATGCAGGAGGAAAGTATCCCCCTCATCTCAACCCCAGCGACCAACGTGCAGAGTGTTGTTTGAGGGCTCTGGTGGTGTATGCTTTGGGAGTTGTGTATGTGGAGGTAAAATCGAAGCTCGATTTAAATTATTACAACCCCTTTCCTGCTTAATTTTGCATCATCAATCATAGGGAATCCAAGAAATCCCTGGAGATGAAGACCCAGTCCTGATTTCTCGTATTTTTAGGGCAGTGGTTTGTATCTTTCATCTTAACAGTGATTTTTTTTTTTTGTGGGAAGGAAGATGAAAAATCATGTTCTGGCACGAAACTAACCCACAAACATAGAATTATTTCAGCGTGCTACCTAAATATAATTGCGTATCCTTTCTTGCTTTTAATCTTTAGAGCTAACATCACAGGCGTGTAGGTTATCCCGTGTCTCCCCATAGGATTCTTCTGATCTGATGTTGGTTGTAAACGTGATAGGGGCATAACAACTCCTACTTTTAACAAGGCCGTGAGTGTACGTTGTGTGCTGTTCTTCCCAAGATTTTATAAGCATCTCAAGCTGTATATCCAGCTTATAGGTAACGTCTACATCAAGCTTTACACAATCTCTCTGTAAGCTTATATATATAAGCCATGTATGAGCTCCCAAGCCGTAGAGCTTCTTCAGGGCTTCACTTCCTAAACTCCACCCTGAAAATGCATCTATTCGGACGACAACCTCTGAACATTAATTTAACGGAGGGACAGGGCAGGGGCACTAGGGCTATGAAGAAAGATGCTGTTGGGTTGTAGTGCGGAGATCGGGGCCCTGGGGAGCGTTGGGTGCCTCCTGCGGAGCAGCCTGGGTTACACACAGCTGCAGATTACACAACTGCGTGTAGGTTAATCCCTATACAGCCCCTTAAAGTAAAGGGCTGGGGTTTGGGGTCCCGCCTGGACTGCGGGGTTGGCATTTTGGGTGCCCTAGGGCTGTGGGGCTGGGGCTTTGGGGACCCCCTAGGGCTGTGGGGTCGGGCTTTGGGGTCTCTTGGGGCTGAGGGGCCGCGTCTTCGGGTCCCCTCGGGCTGTGGGGTCGGGGTTTTGAGTCCCCTCGGGCTGAGGGCATGGGCTTTTGGGGTCCCCCCGGGGCTTCGGGCCCTGTCTTAGGGCCCCTAAGGGCTGAGGGCCGGGCGGGGCTGGGCGCCGCGGGGGCGGGCGGCGGGGCGGGGGCGGTGCCGGGCCCGGCCGGGAAATTCCCCCTGAAAAGGGCGGCGAGCGGGGCGCGGCACGGCTCGGCACAGCACAGCACGCAGCCGGGCTCCTGGCCGGCCCTACAGACCGACAGACAGACGGACAGACAGACAGGCAGAGGGGGCCGCAGCGGAGCCGTCAGCATGGCCGGTGAGCGGGGCTGGGGGGCCGGGACGGGGGGGGGGGGAGCGGCTGCGCCACGGCCCGGCATGGGCGGGGGGCGAACGGCCCCCAAAAATGGGCTCCGAGACCACCCCCCCTGCCCTGCAGAGGGTTTGGGTGTCAGACTTGTGCCTACACGGCTCCTTCAGCAGGGAAAAGCTTGGCGAAGAAACGTCGTGGGGATGAAAGGGTCGCTGGCAGCGGGGTCTCGTGGGGCTGCTGCAGCTCAGGAGGGACCTTGGAAGGCTGAAAAGTGCGTGGGGAAAAATTTGGGGGGTGAAAGGAGCCCGTGGGGCTTGGGTCCGGGGTATGGGCGGCAGCAGGCCAGGGTGCGATGCTCAGCAGGGCCCGGCTGCATGGGAACGTAGCCCTGAGAAAGAGGTGTCATCAACGCCAAGCAGCGCCGATAAGGGATCTCGTAGCGAGTAATTACATCAAAAAGCACAATTAAGTTTCCTTAGACTACATTAAAGCGAATTTGTCATCCTTTCAGAAGACGTCTCGGGGCTGCTTTTCCTAGGGGGTCGAGGAGAAGGCAGCATCGCTCAGCCTGGGTGGCGTTAGTTGGGGCAGTGCATGGGGAAAGCTGCTCCCTGGGCTCGGCACGAGGACCCTGTGGCCCTCACCCGCTGCATTTTCCCTCCTGGCAAGCGTTGGGAGCTGCCACCAACGGGGAGAAACCCAGCGGCCGTGCACCGAGGCTCCCTGCTAAACGTTACCCTCGCTTTTACAGCGGCTAAAGCAAAGCAGCAAAGCAGGAGCTAGCACTTTTTTTCTTATCTAGAATATATTTTCAGTGTAATTAGGAACCAGATAAGGAATTTTTCAGTAGGGGAAGTTCATAACTTCCTGGTACTAGCTGGCTTTTGTAGTTGTTGTTTTTTTTTTTTCTGTCTTTTTTTTTTTTTTTTTTTTCTTTTGGTTGCTGTTCTGTAATGTCACACGACAGCAAAGAGGAAGTTTGTGAGTAGTTTTGTCTCTGCTAGAATCTGTGCAGTTTCTGGATTCCTGTGTAGATTATCTCTTTCTGAAATAACGAGCTGCGTGTGCTCTGATTGAGCCACGTTGGCCTGTAACAAATCGCCCACCGTCGTGTCTTTTTGCCTTACCTGTCGCAGGGGGCTGTAAGTAGATAGGTTGTCTGCTGCTGCTTTTGAGAAAGGGCTGTCGCTGTGGAGGACGTCAGGTCACCAGTACTCTGTGCAGAGCAGCGATACCGAAGTCGAAGGGCAACCCTTGCATCTGTGTTTCGCTGCAGTCACCTGAGCTCGTACGGGTTTCGGTGATACTTTCACATCTTCCACGAAGACCCGCAGCTACTCTGCTTTCATGCTCTCTGATTGCTGGAGAGTACGGTCACGCTCCTAGAAAATCACAAAGTATGTGGTCCTCCCAGAGCCCTGTCCCTTTAGGCAGAGGAGCAGGACAACCACGAGACCGTGATCCTGTTGTCCCTCTGGTGGCAGCGTGTTGCAGCCGCCTGCCTTCCGAATGGCACCAACCACATTCAAACTGAAAACTGTCCCAGGTTTCTCATCAGGGAGAGGTCTGATGGAAATGCTTTGATTTTGGGGGGTTGTCTTTTGTTCCTTTTTGTATTGCTTAGAACAGGTTGGAATGAAACAAGCTTCTGTTGTCAAATGTGAGTGTAAGCTGGCTGAGCTCTTGCTGGCTTTACTTATTTTCTTTGCTGATGTAGTTGTGATGGTTGGTTTCCTATGTTTCCTTTAAAGTTATTTAGTGGAGTATTCAGAGCACGGAGGAAACAAATGTGTAGGTAATGTGGGTAGCCTTATATTATTTCTCTTTCAAAATTGGTGAAAGAGAGTCCTTAGACGGGGCTCATTTTGGTGTGACCCACGCTGAAAAGGACATGTCTGTCGCCCCGTGTGGGAACTGACGGACCTCTCTGTGTGAGTGTGGGTTGTGAAAGAGTTAAACTGGGCCACTTCACAAGCACGTTGCTCATTTACAGAAATAGGGAACACCGAACAGACCTCCACTTCACTGCCAAGTGCTGATAATACCTCTAGTTCACACAAACACTTGTGTGCGTTTCCTCCCTGCGCAGGGCACAATGACAGTGACAATCATGGGAGAGATGATTACGCGATTCTTAAATGGAGAGAGTGAGAACCAAGATAAAATGAAGTTTAATGTTTAATCTCTGGAGGCTACCGTGTCACCGAGCTTTACTTTCCCACAAACACACCTGCTGTTGAGCAGTGGGTTTGCCTTCAATGGTACTTGTTTCAACCACAGTCCCACAGCGATCACCGAGCCCGGAGTTTTAAAATAAAGCGCTGTTAATAGGGGAGAAAAAAGAGGTCCTCTTAAGCAAGCATTAGCAGACCATGAAGGGCAATTGTTGGTTAAAGCAGAAAGGATTAAAGACTTGAAGTGATTCTGTTCTACAGTAATTTGAAACAGAAAGGCTCCAGCTAGTTTGGGCAAAGACGTAATGTATGTGGGTGTACTGTGCGTCTGGTTAGCAGCTATGCAAGCGTGTCCATCTCCAAAGGAAGATGATTAGTAGGTACTTTGCTGCAATTTTGTCATTAGAACATCCAAAATGCATTTTTAATTTAGTGTATGGATATGCGTCTGTATTTGTGGTGCGGCGTTACGTAGAATGGGGAGGTGAGATGCTTCTCTCCTCAGTTACCTGAGGGAAATGGGAGGCGGGCTGATACGCACCACTTGCTCCTCACTGCTGGTGGAAGTTGCCTGGTCCACTGGATTGTCCTGAAAAATACAGTAACATACATGAATTGAAGCGTGAAAGGTAAAAAGCCGTACGCTGGTGTGTGGGGTTGGCTTTGTGAGGAGCACAGGCTTCTGATCAACCAGCTTGACATCAGTTCTAGGCTTCTTGTTGCTATCACCCATCGCCCCACCTTTTGCTGGCCTTGCTCATTTTCCAGACAAGAGAAAAAGCGCAAAGCTTACCTACAGGGAAAGTTAGATGAGTTGTGGGAAGTGTCTAGTGAAGTGACAGTACTTGTAAGGAGCTGGACCTGGAGTGGTGCTTAACGTTTATTTAATGTGATGGCTCATAATGTGGTTGCCTGTCAGAAACTGATTTAAAGTTTTCTGGGTGGGAGCTGATCAGATGAGAGAAGAGTGCATTTTGATAAATCGTTAGAAAGGAACGTGTAGAGTCCTAACCTGTAGTTCTCAGCTGTTTGGCACCACATACTGCTCGCAGCACGATGCCTTTTCTAAAAGCGTTCCTGTTTTGAAACGACACGTGTTGTTGCAGACAGCCCCAGCATCAGAGCTGCTTTCACATACTGCTGCTCCCCAGCTGTCTGTCACCGTGTGCTCAAGTAAGACAGGAAACATCTCAGATTTAGTTCTCTCCTTTCGTTCTCTACTTCTCCTAATTATTTTATCTGTTAAGATATATTTTTCTACTTTGGGCTATGAAGTGCTGCAGCACAGGATCGCGTTTGCTATCACCAAATCCTACTCGTGAAGTTGAAGCCGTGTGTTCGCAGGTATGCCTTGGTGGCTGTAGGTGCAACAAAAGAGAAGGATTTATTATGGAGCTAAGGCTGGAATCCACCTCTTTGCCAAGACTAACATACTACAGACCTTGGGCAAAAGGAAGTAGGGGATCTTTTACCCTTTTAATGCTTTCAATCTATTTAATAACTATTTTGCTTATTATGTTGAAGTCTAAGCACTGTTTTCAGTGCTGTGCCACAGGATGTTGGCTGTCATGTTTGTTTCTGATGTTCACAAACCTTGCCTGAGTAGGATGCTATTATACAAAGATGACAAAGAGCTCAGTAGACATTTCCATAAGCTATGTTCTTCTGATCATGCAGAGCCACGATGATTCAACCTCTACAATATTTACTTATCCTCCGCTATTTGTTTTTCACATGCCATCCCACTGTTGTCACTGCTTGATTGACTCTCCTGTTTGATGTTCTCGGTGAGATACATCGTATAGCTTGGAACTATCTTGGCAATAAGACCTAGCTTGAAAAGTACTGATACTCTTGGTAAGGTGATGTCTTTGTAAACCCTCCACTGAGGAGTTCTGCTTCTCATTCTTGTCTCTATCTCATGTTTCCTGAAAAACTCTCTCTGACGACTGCCCAATAGCTTTCAGTAAGGTTTTGTGGTCTGGAGAGATACTGCAACTAGAAGCTGGCCCTGTGGGAGGTGGGCAGCCCAAGTTGTAGAATTCAATACAAGCAATCAGGTGTTTTCTGAGCCCACGGCGATGGCATTCAAACCAGTAGTTTTTTGTGTTTTTTTCTTTTTGGCATAATTTGCATAGTTTCTGCTTCGCTATAATAGTAACTAAATCAATCGATTCTGAGGAAACCTCTTCCCTTTCAGAGGGCATTCAAGCAAACATAGTACTGATGGTACCTGTACTTCGAGAGGATAACTGTTCCTAAAAGCTTGTGGTTATTAAAAATATCAAGCATCCCCTTAAAGTAACGTCTTCTATTGAATAAAACCCTCTTTTGTCAGACACATAGTCCCTAAAAGCTAAAACAAGCTAAGTTCTAAGTGAGATGGAGGGGAGTCCTTCCTATTATTTACATGGCCCTGATACTTGCCTACTTCATTTGAGGTCTGTTTTCCCACTCACTCTCATCCCTCTTCAATCATGTGCATGCACGTTTAAATAAAATAAAAAGTATGTTGTCCAAGAAGGCAGATCAAAGTGGGCGATGTGAATCCAAGTGGGCAATATGAATCAAAGAGTCTAGATCTTCTAATCCTCACGTAGCACGTAAGCATATAGCCTTCCTTCTGCTGCTTTTTAAGCTCTACTGCATAGTAGCACTGAAAATGTTGTGTTCTGCTTTTTTAAGGTGGCCCTGAGCCCTACATTGAAATATTTGAACAACCCAGGCAAAGGGGCATGCGTTTCAGATACAAATGTGAGGGAAGATCAGCAGGCAGCATTCCAGGAGAACACAGTACTGAAAACAACAAGACATTCCCTTCTATACAGGTAAGAAATACTATTTTTCTCCCTAAGTTACCGGTGCCTGTATTTACATTGTGCTGTAGCTACGTGTTGACCTCGGTGCAGTAAAGAAAATGCTTTTTATTACATGTTCTGTTATTCTTTCCTTGGCTTGCAAATGTGATTGCAACAGAGTGGAAAAAGAGTTCTTTGCTCCTCATTAAAGATTTTGTCATAAGATTTTGTTCCAGTTTAGCGGAAAAGAAGAAGGTGTAGTCATTGGTAACAAAGTGCCTGTAGAGGGGGAACTCGCTGAAGTTACTCATTGTCTGGGAATCATTCGTTATTAGCTTTTTCTGTGTCTACATTTGTTCTGGTTTCTTAGTTGTGATTTGGGCTTTTTTTTTTTTTTTTTTTTTTTTTACTACTTGGATTGTAATATGAATTTTGGGAGCGCTTTGAAGGAGGTTGTCTGCATACAAAATCTGACAAGACTAGTCTAGCTGCTGGGCACGGCGTGAAAGAAGGTATTTTGTACAAGCAAGCGAACTAAGAAGGTGCCTTGCAGCCAGTGGCTTGGTGATTGGGCTCTGCAAAAGACTGCCATGAAGTATGTGAAGTTAGAAGGGGTACAGAATTTAAAAAGGAGCTAAGAAAGGGGAATGATGTGGTTAGAACACCTGCAATGAAGACAAATTGGGTGGTTGCATTATGGATAGGTTGGGAAATTCAGAATGAAGGGATTCAGACTAGTCTGAACTGTCCTTGCTTTGATCAAAGACATGGACAGTAGAGGTAGAATGGAAGCACTTGATCAGTAACTTTCATATCTGGGACAAAAGAGCGTCAGAGACCTGGACTAGTAGGGTAAAATAGAAGAACTTCTGGTCTCCCGTTTGATGTTTAAATTAATAATATTTCCTTGATCTCTTTCAATCTGGAGAAAGTCTTTCAGAAATGAGATTAGAAGAGAAAACTCAAATATAAATGGGAAGTAAGTGTTTGCTATCTTGAATTACAGTATTATAGTGCAATATTTAAAAAAAAAAAAAAAAGAGGAGCCAAGATGGAGTCTCTGGAATCACAGCGGTAAGAGAACAGATGTAGTGGTTGTGAAATCTGACAAGTATTGAAATGTTTTGAGGCATAAAATCTCCTTCAGAGGAGGGAGAGTTTGAGAAAGATGGTATTGGCAGTCATGTGCTGAGCAGCAGAGATCCTCTACTAGATAAAGCAACTGTGCTGCTGTGGAAGCTGGTCTTGCCCTGAAGGCAGAATTACTACGGGGGGGAAAAAGCAGACAAGAAGGACCCCTTTTTACTATTACAGTGCTAGAATTGGTAAAGGAATGCAGAAAAGAGTTCTTTGTTCAGCTGGTGAAGTGCAGAACAAACAAGCTGGCGAGATCTGTGTGTGTGCTGGCAAAAATAAATACTTTGACAGACTCTCACCCCGAGGCCGTGTCAGGACAGAAGTTGACTGGGCA
The DNA here is from genome assembly GCF_964211825.1 of Aythya ferina. Classification (NCBI taxonomy): domain Eukaryota; kingdom Metazoa; phylum Chordata; class Aves; order Anseriformes; family Anatidae; genus Aythya; species Aythya ferina. The sequence continues at coordinate 4,320,922 of NC_140298.1, forward strand.
GTGTGAGCCCTCGATTCCTCAGCCTGCGCTGTGATGTGTGTGAAAGTCAGCCAGAAAACCCAAAGGGAAGATGGGACTTGATAGGTGACAGTGCACTCCTGGCATATTTTGTTCTTTTCTAAAGGTGACTGTTAATGACAGAGCTGATGGATACTGATAGCAGGTGATTTCTAGGTGAATTCCTGCCTCCTTGAAGCCTGTAGGAGGCTTTAATGCTGATTAGTTGCTGGGGGAGGCCCCTCCAGAGATGGAAACCTCAATGAGGATGAGATTAAATTTCATGGTGTGGTTGAGATGAACATCAAGGAGGAACTGGAGAATCAAAGTGCCTCAATCACGCTTCAAGTTCAAGGGTGTAGATATGCAGTGAGGGAGAAATGATGTAATATTTGAAGAAACAGAAGAGTGATGGAAGTTTTATTTAAGGGCAAACTGGTGTACGTGAATGCCAAGAAAGGGGCCTAACTGGAGGCTGAAGAAGCTGACAGATGGTGAAAGTTAGAAGAGCGTAGGTCAAATCAAAGGTTGAGCTGTTGATTGAAAAGCATGTGATGAATCCCTGAGTCTCCTTGGAGGAGGAAAGAAGGGGCTGAAGGACGGAAGGAACAGCTCGTTCTAGGACAGGGGAAGTGGAGGAGGAGAGCACGCCTCTGCACAAACATGTGCTGGTGCAAATCTTGTGTTTGCTTTCAAGTTGTTACTCTTCAAACAATTCAGGCCAAACTGTTTTTTAGACTCACCCACACAACCCTTGCTGACTTCACTGGTAGCCATCAGCACGAGGGAAGACTTCTACACACCTGAGAGATGTGTGTTGAATTACCGTGATGACTTCTGTGAAGGCTCCCTAGTAGGAGCTTGAGAGTTCAGTGCCCCTCTGCGTGAACATAAGACTGAATATTCATCTAAGAATTAAGGAGAAGGGACTTCATGGGGGCTTATGTCCATGTTGCAACTGCTAAGATCTTCATTTGCTGCTTAGCGGTCCAAGCACAGGTAATAAGGTTATCCCTGAGGCTCTACGAGCTTCTTCCTAGGATCTAGCTCTTTGGAGCTAGACCTGTCCTTTCAATAAGCGTTTGTGTGTGGTCGCCTAGGCAGGATTTTGTATCTTTCATTGTAAGTGTAGATATGGTAAAGAAATGCGTCCTGTAATGTTTGGTCTTACAGCATTACAATCTGCTTTACTCTAAGTTTCTGGAGCTTACGTATTACCTTTTGGCTTTCTGCACAGGGTTCAAATAGGTAAGACGTGCTTTAAGAAAGAATAATAAATTCACAAATGTTTTGCCAAACAGCTGGTTTTCAGTGTGAAATGAACAGGATATTTTAGGATGAAATGTATTTTCTGTTCCATGTTGGGACTTTAGTAGCTCTAATATCTAAAGTCTAGAAAATATCTCGCTTTTTTGTAGATTCTAAATTATTTTGGAAAAGTCAAAATAAGGACTACACTGGTAACAAAGAACGAACCCTACAAGCCCCACCCTCATGACCTGGTTGGAAAAGACTGCAGAGATGGCTACTACGAAGCAGAGTTTGGGCCAGAGCGGCGAGTCCTGTCGTGAGTAGTGGTGTTGCTTGGGAATTTGATTAATGTGCAAGTGATATGCTAATCTTATGTTCTGAAACTCTTGAGTAGTGATTAAGAGGGCAGTTAGTGTGTTGTCTTTGCTGAAGCCTCTAATCCGTCTCAGATAAGGCAACTTGCTCTTAGAAGTATTTCCTTCTTTTTCAGTGTTTGACACACTCATCTTTTGTCGCGTTTGCCCTTCTTTTCCTTTCATTCTCCCAGTGTCTGTCTCCTTTTCTTTCTCCCACTTGTTTGCTTTTCAGTCTAGTTCAGTAGCGCTTCTCGCTCCTGAGCTTGATATTCTTCTCCTTCAGTGTACAAAAATGATAAATTGTTAACAACATTAGAATTAGCGTTTCCCTAGATTTAGGGAAGTTGATGTCTTCCACAGGAACTCTAGTTAGACTTTCTGGAAACCAGTGGAGAAAGTTTGTAGTGACTGAATATCACGTCATTTAGATGATGGTGGTTGTGACACATCTAGAAATGTGTTGGCAGTTGTCACTGTTGCTGCTGTCTGTTAATTTTGGTGGGGTTTTGTTTGTTTTGGGCTGCCTTTTTTTGAGTAAAAGTATAGATTCTGCTCAGCATTAGTTCTGTAGAGCAAGCATGCCAGAGAAGGGCCTAATTCTGGAGGCAGTAAGGAGAATTCTGGCTTCATATAGTATGTTTCTCGGTGCTGTTCAGAGGGAGAATTTCAAGTACAATTGTAAGTGGTGGTGTTCCCTGCAAGTCTACCAAGTCTAAGGGAATAAAATAAAAGCAGAGTAAACTGCAACAAGTGTAGACTGATTATTGCCATTGAGGGGAATTTGGAATTGACAAACTGTTTGTGGCTCACAGCTTGCAACACAGTAGATCTGAAAGTAGGCTCGTGCTTTGAGGTAAACATAAAACTGAGCTGGGAAGAAAGTAAGGTAAATATTTCAGTGTATAAGCAGCTTTACTTACTGCTCTCAGGCTGATGTGATTCGGTTGATGTTGGTGAAATCACTGCGTTTTTATGTGGGTTTAGTCAGTAGAACACTATTAAAGGCGAGAACTGAAGACAAGGTCTGTTTGATGACGATAATTGCCTGATGGTGAAATAAACAGTTCTAAAAGTGGAGATATTTTTTCAACATACAGCTCAGGCTCAAGTGATCATGAATGTACACAGTAAATGTATTCAGGTGACACGTAACGTGCTGCCTGTACTGTCTTCTGCTCTTACAAACTCAAAAGATTTTACTAGCTTTTTGTTTCTAGGTCTGTTTACAATGTTCTCCTATTGATAAACGGTAGAAAAGGATTAGTAAATGTCATTTTTAATATTTTTTTTCCACCGTGATACCTCTCTAGAAAGGTAGAGCTGTCTCTTCAGGCACTTCCCTCCCATTTTGACTGTTGTAATCTCATCCTGACCAGCCTCCCTGCAGAGTTCCCCTTTACCTTGTCCAAAAGGCAGCAGTAGACATCTTAATCTGGTAAGGGGCCTTGCGCCTTCCTCTGACCATCCCTTCACCAGCTTCCCCTTTGTCTTCTCAAATCAAGCTTCATCACGCAGGGTCAAAGAATGTCTGCTGTTGTAGCCCATCCCACTTCCTGCTCTCATCTCTGTGGCTTCTGATCTGAAGCAGAAAAGCCTGATTGCTTAACACCTTTTCTGGCAATCGCCAGGCACAGGAAGACACTGTTGATTGTTTTTCCTCTTGGCGTTTTGTTGCACACAGTTAAGCCTGCAGAGATTCTGTTCCTAAGTCTATTAGCTGTAGGGTGTGATACCAAAAAGCACTGGCATGCTTTGCAAATATTTATTTGTAAATTGTGATTTCATTTCCATTATATGCACTCATCAAATCCTGTTCTTTGACATAATGCTGTGCTTCCATTTCATTTGTTTGAAATCATGAAATCCATGAATTCTTCTCAGTATCCTTAGGTTAGAGGCCTCCTAGTTTCTTACAGAATGGTGTCTGGAGTACTGTCCCTTTACTGATAATACACAACTGTGAGCTTCAATTGAGCTTGAAATCTGAGATTCTGATGGGAAGAGGCTCTAAATATTCTCTTTGAAATGTTTCCAGCATTGGTACACTCATTTTTTTAACAAATCATTGGTTACTTTAAGATGAAAGAACAGCATGATCCATAATTGGATCTGGATGTTTAAAGTCGTTTTCCTTTTTGTGGCTGGTGACTCAATGTCCACATTCTTCCCTTCAAGTCCGTGTTGGAGAAAAGCCTCGCACAATACCAGCCAGCAGGAGATGTCCTCTCTCGGTAGTGGTTCTGGCTGTGTGCTCCTGCTGAGCATCTCAAACAGAGCAAAAATCCCGGTTATTTCTGTGCAACTGGAATTATTAATCCCAGATTTGGGACTGGCCTGAGCAATTACTCTGCACTCCACTTATTTAACTAACCCCACGCAGGTCCAGCTGGACACAGTCTTCTGCTCTTCCTGCTGTCTGATGGTCGTGGTACTGCTGCCTAAATTTGATCAGAGCCCTCTGTGGCCCAGCTGTCAAGGCAGAAGTACAAGTGTTGCGTCCATGTGACTGCCTGTATACTAAAATTTTTACTTCCTAGTTCTCACTCTCTCTACATGGATGATATCATAGGTGATTTTTTTTTCCAAGCGCCTTTCATTTTTTCTCTCTCTTCCTACTTCTCCCTCTCTTCTCGTTATCTCGCTTGCTTCCTGTCAGCTCACGCTGATGTGAAACCCCGCAGGCTTCCTGAGGTTCTCGACGGTTTCTTCTCTGACCCAGCCCTCCCTTCAGCGATAGTTAAGTAGACACTTTCACTGTGACAGCGCATGTTTTAGAAAACGTTTGTCATCTGAGAGTTATGGGGCACTTTAAAAGTCTCGTTTCTCTCCCCGAGAGGTTTCGTTGACAATGGCTGAGAGGCGCAGAGTCAAGGCTGTCAGTCCCTGCGTGGCTGGACACAGTTTTCTCAAGGCCAGTGCTGCAGTTGTGCTCCGTGGTGTCTGCCACTGGCAGGGGATCGCTGGAGAGTCTGGGGCTGTAGCACAGAAGCAGGTCTGTTCGTGGGCATGAAGTGTGTTTGCACTGAAATAGTAGAATAAAGTGGGTATTTGGGGGGAAAAAAAAAAGAAGTTGTGTGTGCCATGATCGAGCCCTGAAGGAGTAGTCCCTACAAACAGGATTGCTTGCCGAGGTACGCTGCAAATCTCCCGTGTCAGTAGCCACAACGTGAAGTCCAGGTGCTCCACTGAGCTGTGACATGCTAGTGTGGTTTGGTTTCTTTTGGGGCACTCTGTAGGGTTGAAAGGGAAGCTTATGTGTTCCTCTACAGTAGAGATGCTACAAGTGGAGTCTGATTGCAGAGGATGTGGGAACCTCTGAACAGAGCCCATTGGGCACAGGCGAGGGGCTTTGGGGGAAGCAAAATCAGTGTCACACTTGGATAGTCTTGCTTAGAGCAGGGAAACAGAAGACTACCCCTGAGAGTTGTGGGAGGAAGGATTTAGATGGATTAAGGTGTTTTTTAGGCATAACCAAAAAAAAAGTTAAACACTTTTGTGGCATTTCAAAGTAAGGGAAATTGCCAGTTCTGGAGAAAGATTGTCAGAGCCTACTGGCACAGTTTATCTTCTGAGCTTATTGTAACATTATGAAACATGGATTTATTTGTTTTTAATTTATATATACATGTATTTTTTCTTTTTCTTTCTTTCTTTTTTTTTTTTTTTTTTTTTACTTCCTGCTTTACATCCACTCAGCTTTGATGATGTCATGGTTTTTCCATGTGGGAAAGAGTCAGCTCGCCTGGGACTCCCCCCACCTCCTGCATCGGGGTGACCTGCACTTTTATGCAAATAAGGAAGAGCTGCAGCTCTTCAGAACCTTTCCATAACTACATGAGATTTCAAAACCTGTTTTTACTTGTTCTAAAAACCATTAAAATAGCGTTCAAGATTTATATTCCCTGATAAAACCAGAAGCACACATTTTTAACTAGTGCACACTAGCAGGTTTATTGATTACAAAAATAGTTTTCACTTTCAATTACACGAGACTGAACATTCAAATTTTAATCACTGCAGAGTAACGATTCTTAATATAGAAATATATATTCCTCTTTAGGACTTTAGTTTGGTATTTTTCTATTCTGTTTCTGCTCTTTGTTTTAGAAAAACTGCATCCCTGCTTTTCAGACCTGTTACAACTTTCTCAAAATAAACATATTCTTTAATTTCTTATACCATATATTATCACAGTATTGTTCAACAGCAAATAATTTATTCACTCTTCTACACTGAGGATTTTATTACTTTGTGAAATCCCTCCATATGTGCTTCAGTTTTCAGAATTTGGGCATTCAGTGTGTGAAGAAGAGAGACCTGAAGGAATCAATTTCCTTACGAATCTCGAAGAAGATCAACCCTTTTAATGGTGAGTAGAGCTTATCTGGTTGGTTGAAAGTTCTCTTTTCAAGGATGTTACTGTTTTGGTTGGTTCGTTCATTTTTGTCCTGCCTTTGCTTCTGTGGTGGAGCACTGGGTTGCTGTTTTTTCTTTTTTTCCCCAATTTTTATATTTTTTGAGAAACGCTCTTCCCTTTCTGTGTCCCTCCTAGTCTTTCCTCACTGGCATCACATTATGAAACCTATTTGGGTAGCTGCCTTTTTCTGTCCCTGCCACCCTGCAGATAGGGTGCTATCTGCAGGAGAGGTGCTGATGCTGCTCCTTGCTTGATTTTACAGCATGGGAGCTGGTACAGGCAGTAAGGAAATCCACAGCAGTACCGATTTCAGTCAAGTCAGGGGCGAGCTGTGCTGCTACAGAACCACACCTGTAGGGACCTACCCACAGGCTGTAGTTTTACATGATAGCTGATCTGACCTAGCTGTGGGCTGCTCTCAAAAGGCGTCATCCTGCCCTTCCCTCCATCCCTGGTCACACACTCCTACCACTTCCCTCGCATCAAATAGAGAAGCCGTGTGGCTACATGGTGAACAGACTCAGCAAGATGCTCCAATGGAAAACCAACTCGCAAAAAAAAAAAAAAAAAAAAAAAAACAAAACAGTTTTTCCTTAGATCAACTTGCTAAACCAATGTATCTCACAGCCACGTGACTGGTAAATCAATGCACAGAATTCTGTTCTTGCTTTTTGTCATCCTGTAGAGAAAGGTTTCTTTGACATCTGAATTCACTGCACAGAAGTGCAATCTTCTTCAGGATTGTACTATGTAAAGTAGACTGGAATTAATTTAACTTACACCTTTCAGTTTCTCCACATTCTTGTCAAAATCCTTCAGCTGATGGTATGGACGTCTTGTACTTGTGTATTGTAGTTACAAGAAAAAGAACGTATTTTATGTCAGCAATCGCTTTAAGGAGTTAGAAGACTAAAACATGCACGCGTTAGGAAAAAACCCCATCCCAGACCCTTTAACTTCCTCATTCTGAAGCCAATGCACACGATACAATTGCTAAATAAAAAACCTCTTACAAACATAGCACCATTAACACTGTTGACACATTGAACTTCTACTGATCAAGAATGATGAAGCGTTTTTAAAACTTAAAAGGCCCCCAGTTTTTGACTGCCTATTCAAAATAAAAATCATTTCGGCTGACAGTAAGTTCATACTGTTACCTCAAAATCGTATTGCTTCAATGCTGACTTTCTTATTCATAGTTTTCCCCAATTATAGAATTTAAGAAATTGTGGAAAGGAAGCTGTGGACTCTTCTTTTGTTTCTCTGGTACCAAGCACCAATAGTGCCTCTGAGAAGAAGGCATTATCATGAATGCATTTATGTATTCGCTTAGGTGTGGCAAAAAACCTGGAGATTTTTCAAACCCTTTTCTATACCCACAGAAGTCATGCTAAATTCAGGTAAGGCCCTTGTTGGAGGGTTGGGAACTAGGTTTCCAGCTAGCTTCGAAATACATACTTTGCTTTTGTCCTGAACAGGACAAAAAGAAACATGTTGAACTCGCTACAAGGTGAGAAATGCTCTAGATAACAGCTGTTTGTTGTCAGGCTGATGGTCCATCAAAACCAGAACCTAGTTCTGATAATTTTCACACACAATAGCACGTTTTAAAATTAGTCCTTCAACACAGTTTAAAGAGTATAAAGTAGTGTTTGACTTACTGTTACCTTGACTCAGCCAGCTTTACCTTGATTTTAAATCAAAAAAGAGGAACTCTTCTGTTTAGCCCCCTTGGCTTGCTTTGTTTTACTCCGTAAGTAAAACATGAGTTGGCATTTTCTCTTGATGTTGTGCAGTAAAAGAACAAGATAAACTCCTTTTATGTAGGTGTATTTCACCAAAGAAGCTTTGGCAGTCACATAGAGCTCTGTTCTTAGCGCTGCTCAGCGTAACAGAGTAAAGACAAGTTTACAACAGTTTGAGAGTAGACTCGTGCAGTGGTTGGCACGTAACTCCAAGTTCACTCATCGTTCTGGGGCAATTGCAGCTGGTTGCACTTGGTGGCATCAGATCCTGGGCTCCTCTCTGCCCGGCCAACAGCAGGGAGACCTGCCCTGGCAGCAGGGGAGAGCCTCGCTTGGGTGACACACAGGGCAGCACCCTGCTCTTGGCAGGCCTTGTGCTGAGAAGGGGCTGCTGGCAATCCCCAGCCTGCGTAATTGCCTTTCAGCACTTGTTAACGTGTCAGCACAAAGCTGAGCCGCCTTGAGAATGGCCTCCAGCCGCTTCAGGGCAGTCCCACGCTGCGCGGAGCCCAGAAGGGCACAGGACCAGGGTTTAATAAAACAGGATTAGTGACAGAAGTATTTTTATTGTGTGTGCTTAGTTGATCAAAACAGGTTTTTGCTAGCAGCAGTCACCATAATGCTTACTGCTTGATAAGGTTGAAAGTTTTATATATGGGTTTAGTTGGCTTGTTTTGTAAGGTCAAGAGTATCACTGCATTCTTCAAGGTGGTTTAGGATGTGTTGTATACATCCCATACTCTGCATTTATTTACTACTTTGTCTTCGGAAAGTTATCCAACTTTCCTAATTAGAGAAGTTTCTCGGGGTTAGGTGCGTCCTCTAAGCAGGTTGCAAGTTAATGCTGCTCCTTCCTTGTAGGAACATCAAGTTCTGCAGGACTGCCGGTATTTTTCAGCGATGTGAAAAAGGTTGTGTTGAACATTTAAGTTCTCACAGAGCTGAAAACCTGTCTTCAGGGTGTTTGTGAGCTAGGAGTTTTTTCTTTTTCTTCCCCACTCTCTTCTGGATCAGTCAAATAATCCCCGTCCCGAGTCCCCATTTGAGGCAGAGGCCCTATTAACAGACAAAATATGTCTCCAGCTTGCCACCACGTGTATTACCCATGTCAGGAAGGCTGCAGTAATAGCAAGGTGTGGGTCCACGAGGTTGCATTCCAAACTTCCTTGTGTAAAGGGGCCTTCATCTTCCAGGGAAGCCAGGGTGCCACAGGCAGCTGGGGTGGCAAAGGGAGAGTGAGTCCTAATGCAAATTCTCTGGCGGTGTCATCCCTCCTCCGCAGCGGGCAGCACGTGGCATGGACACGCGTGGCCGTCATGGGCAGCAGTAGGAACTTGCTCAGTAAAGATGCACGTTCAAGATAATTTTCTCCAGCACTCTCACCTAGCTGTTGAAGTGACTGATGCCTACCGCCGAGCTCCTGGGTGATAGCAGGGCTGTGTCTGCACATCACACCGTGTGCCTGCTGGGGCTGCCTGCATCTGAGTCACCCTGAGAGCGTATCTGGAAGGCTGTTTCACTTGAAATCCCCACTGTTAGCTGGCACCATTTGTCCATTGTTAGAGGCAGGATAGGTTCTAAACGTCCTCTGTGCAAGTTGTGTGAGTTCACTGTGATGCCACTCAGGTGATCTGCCAGAAGGCTGCTCCTCTTGACTTAGCCTTAACAGAGAATTGTTGTTTCCACACCATCACTGGACATACTCGTGACCCGCGTTGCTCACAAGGCTATGACCCGTATGTTTCTGTCCTATAAAGCTAAACGATTACTACAATCTCTATTGTCTCTTATCCCTGAGCACACCAGGAAAATGCTGTGCACTGGCAGCCTGATGCGTAACTGGGCCTCCTTGGCGTGATGGTGATACAAATGGCACGGCTTCGAAGGAGCAGAGTTACTCCTCCAGTGGAGCTGGTCCATGTCTGCTTTCTAGGGTGTTTGTTTTCTTTTCGTAGCTGTAGAGTTGTGCCATATCCTCGTCCTACCATGCACTGTCTGATGTATAGCCAACTCAAATTAAAAGAAGAGCCAGTCTTGAGCTCAGAGCTTTTGTGGGTGGGTGTGACTTGAAGCAGAGACAACAATTGACTTAATAATAACCTAAGTTAATTATCAATGAGGAAAAGCCCTAGATGTGTTCATTAAATTTAGGGGAAAACTGTACTTTGCACAGTATTACAGAGGACCAGCCTTTTTCTAGCTAAATGGATGACAGTGCGAAAACCCTAGGCTTGGCTTAGAGCGCGAAACTGCCCGATTTCAGGCACCTGATCGCGAGAGCACAAATAGGCTTTCCCTGGAGCTCGGCATACGCTTAAGGTTCCTGCTCCTTTGTAATTGCTCTCGCTAATAAGCGCTTAATTAATTTTCAGCCTGTCCCACGTACCCCGCCACTAACGCGGCTCCGTTGGCCTCCGCAGTCTTTCCTCTCGCCGTTTCCCCTTTCCGCCCGCGGGCCGCTGACCCCGCGCTCGCTCCGCACTCGTCACAGTCTCCACGACACCCCCTGCACGCCTCCGCCTCCGCGCCGCGCTCGGGCTGCTCCCCACACAAGTGGCGCTGCCTTCCTGCCCACGCGCCCCGTCACCCTCTCCGCAGCTTCCCCTGCTGCTGGCCCCGGCGCGGCTGCGCCCCGTGAGCCCCTCAGCTCTGACGCCAGTCGCCCACACGGGCTGGGCTCGCCAGGATCCCCCTCGCCAGCCCACCCGCTGCAGGGCAGCACGCGCTTCGTGCTGCAGCTTGTGGGGCCGCGGATCTGCGAGCAGGCGTCGTGCCCCGAACCAAAAAGGCAGCTCTGAGCGAGACGTGGGGAGTGAGGAAGGGCTTGAGAAAGAGAAAAGCACTGCGGGCTTCTGCAGTGAGTGTCCCAGGTGTTAAAACTTCCAACTTACTGCCCTGAAATTAAATGTGTAATGCAGCCCCAACCCCAACCAGGTGCTCAAGCTGACAATCTTGGGAAGTGAGAGCAGGCAGCTTCGTAAGAGGCACAGGGCAAAGCCACCTGAGGAAGGCTAGATGCCCGGATCGTACCATTCCTTTAGCTTTTACCTTTAGAAAGCCTTCTGTTCTTCGTGCACGTGGTTCTTGCTGTTTGCCCTGAAATTTGTATGTTAACATAAAAGACAGTCTCTTCAAATTTCTTAAAAGGGAAGAAGGAAAATTACCAGGTAGAGAGACAAAAAATGCTGACTTCTTTTTTAATATGGTAAACAAAAGTAGCTAAAAGTATGTCTTAGAGACGTACAGAGGGGGCTGGATATATGTTTAATTCTGCTCCAATTTAATGTTTTGTGTTTTTTTTTTTAATATCAGACTTAAAACAGGAGGAGAACCCACCTACAGTCAAATATTGTTTGGACAAATGTCTCGAAACTCAAAAGTTTACATTTGTACTCTGAGTGTTTCCCTCGGCTTTTGTTTCAAGCCAGGTCATTCACCTTTCCTGCGCTCCTTCCCCCTGCACAAACAAAGTTGATGTCACTTCCTTACGCCGGGGCAGCACGTAAGATGCGAGAGGGAAATGTCACCTCACCACGCTGGGAATCTGCTGCCTGTCGGGCGCTTACTGACTCTAGGTCAGCATCCAGATTTTAGTCGTTTGCACCCTCACTGATTTTTTTTGTTGAATTACTGAGTTCTGCTGTTGCACATGCTGTTTATAGATACATGCAAAAAGCTGTCTGTTTTTTTTTTTCTTCAGCGTTGATTGAACTCATCTCGCCACGCAGCACAGAGGTATAAACCAGGCATGGGTTTATCCGTAGAAGAATCGTAGTGCTGCCACAGCCCTTCCCTCCTCTTGTTCCCAGCTTCTCCCTCTGAGCAAGTGCTGGTGGATGGTGTTATGCCCCTGGACACATAGCCAAACAGCCTGGCCTATCATGCAGCTCTGCATCTAGTTTCCAAAGCCTGGGTACAAAGGAGAGAGCATAACGTTTGGCTTTTGTCAGCAAGGGGCAAGCAGCACACCAGGACTATCTGTTCTTTCTTTTGTACCAGTACGGTCGCATTTGGAAACAGCAAAAGTAGCATAAAACTATTTGGCAAGGTCCTTTTTGGCTGTGTAGAGTTCAGCTGCAGGAGACCCCGATCAAATACCCGGGCAATTCAGTGTGTGCTGGCAGCTGCCTGCTGTAGCCCTCCTGCAGGCTGCCTGCCGTGTAGCTACGCGAGCTGTGGCCGCAGTGTGCTGGGGAGAGTGAACTGAACCCGAGTTGTGCCTCCCAAGCACCAAGAGGGGGCTGTCATTTGCGCCCGATTTCTCTGGCCGTAAATCAGCACTGCAGAAGACAGCCTGTCCTGCTGCTGCATCTCTTTCCACCATTTCCCGTGTGCCAGGTCTGGTGTTCCTGGGAACTGACTGACGACTGGAGACAAGTCTTTTCCTCTTTTATTCAGCCAGGTTAGTTTTCGGCCAGACCAGTTCAGTTCTTTGATCTGATTCACCATGTGAGAGGTAGTCCCAGCACAAGGTTAGTGCTGGAAATGATGCTTGGGCAGAAGCCACCCCTTTACAGCAAAGCCTCTGTCGTAGGCTGGGTTAAATCAGCAGGTATCAGGGCTACAGGGGGTATCTTGGGGCTTGAAGTCACTCGAGGAGCAAAACGCTTGAGGCAAACCACCTCTGTGTCATCGCCTAAACGCAACCGATCTCCCAGCATATCCCTGAATTAAAAAGCACTGCCTACGTAAGAAAAAAGGTAGAACATAGCTCATGGTGATCGTTAATGATGTGCGCTCCTGGGCGGTCTCCTCACTGCAGGTCATTCTCCTTGCCTGAGACCGAGCGTTGCTCAGACACCCCCACAGCCCCTCTCTAAGAAGCAAAGGTCACACGCTGTCCCTTTGCAGGGTGTGCTGCTTCTCTCAGCCCAGCCAGCTCTGAGTGTGTCACGCCACATCATTTGCCCTGGAAGTTTCCGTGTAAGTTATGTTTAGGTGCTAACGTGCCTCCCTCTCTGCCCACTCCAGAAGTTTGACATCATTCGCCTAGAAGCTGGGTGGAGGGAGGGCTACATGCGAGGAACCTATTTAATAGCTAATATTTGGTATCATATTAAGTCATTGCTCTTCAGCGTTCAGAATAAACTTTCACTTTCCCTCTAGCATCACCTGATGAGTAAACATCAGGCCCTTTAAATCCCCTAATAACGTCACCAGGTAAATGGGATTCTCCTGATCTTTCTGGATGTTGAAGACTTTAAAACAATAAAAAGCAGTAGGGATCAATGAACAGGAGGCCTGATGCTATCGGCATCTTTAATTTTGTGCCACAATCTGGAATTGTGTGTTAGTGACCCGGACCCAGAAAGCTGTGCTGCGGAAGCCAAACCCAGGAAGCCCTATAATTCAGTCGAAACCCAACAGAGCAGCTCTGGAGTTCAGGGATGAAGACCTCTGAGGCAGGCACAACCCAAGCCTGACCCTGTGTCGCGTGCGCTGCTGGGGCTCGCCAGCTCAGGGTGGAAGGAGTTCGTGAATTGTATGGGGTGTCTTTGTGCCCATGCTGGGGCTGTATAAGTTTCTTCTTGTGATAAGAGAGTAAAGAATCTTTTTTTCCAAATGCAATTATTATTATTGTTAAGTTGGGGGACCAGTATTTCTATCAGAGGAGTCATAAACAGATGTATGAAGGATTTGCTAGTTACTGTAGCTGGTTGCTGGTAGAAGAACTCCTAATCCCCAGCTTCAAACCCAACTCTAGATACTGTTTTTTAAACCCTGTTGCCAGAATCTTGGGGAGTGGTGTTAGTTTTGTTCGGTTGTGTTTCTGTGGATTTCATGATATCAAGCCTCTTAATTACTTTAAAAACTTTCAGTTCTTCTCAGTTCTTTTAAGTATTATTATTTTTATTTCTATGTGCTTGCTACGTGTTGCTTTTGAAAGTTCTCCTTCCCCTCATAAAGTAGCCGTCCTTATAAACATTACTTCACTTACTCCTGTTTGCACGGATAAATACAGAAAACGAATTTTTGCCCGATGAAGGCTGGTTTGTTGTGAGGTTGGGCCATCGCAGGAACGTGCTTCCATGGTTGGCTGGGTTGCAGCTCCTGTAGTCGGATTCACACGCGGACAATAAGGTGTGGTACCACGCAGCAAGAAGTCCAGAGAGGAAGTTGAACCCTTGCCAACAGCAGAGCACTTCTTCCTCTTATTTACGTGTTGTGTTCAAGCCTTGACTGCCGTGCCTGTTCCGAACATGCTGCGTTGTGCAATCTCCCTGTTTCACATGTGTGATGCCACTGATTTCACTACAGCTGCATGTATGGAGCTCGCACGGGGCGATGGTGTGCGTACTCTTTGCCTCCAGTCCTTTCTGTTCCCCAAATCTTGAGCAGCGTTTCTTAACTTACATAAATTCAGGTTTGTCGGGTTTACTGCTGTCTCCTTCGGTATGGAAGTGGATGAAATAACACCGAATGACACGACCATCCTCTGCACAGCCATACTCCAGGAATTAGTCAGTGTTTGTCTGCCTCGCTCTTGTTTGTTTTTAATATTCTGAAGGTGTAAGCCAGCATCCGCTCAAGTCAGCGGTTACTCTCAAATTGACTTCAGAGGGAGCAGAATTAGATGTTCATTAAAAATAACAGCATCTTATTTTGTTTGGATGATAGTCTGTCTTTTAGGTGTGAAAGAAATACGTTTTGGAATTGATGAAAGCTGTGTGCTGCTTTACGCAAGCATGGGATTTAGCCTCTATATTTTTAAGCGTGCCATCACAAGATGGAGTCGCAGCTGTCTTGTTCTCCTTTTTTGCCCTGTTATGTTCTTCTCATCTGGTTAAAAATAGCCCAAGAGGAATCAGTCTTGACTGAGCACTTCCTCTTTCAAACTGCAGATTTTTTATAATGTATTAAGTCATTTATAAGAACATGCAAATGAAGAGCTGTGTTTTTGCTGCAATATAACGAGCTGTATACAGCAATTCCGTGTTTGGCAGTGGTCGGCACACTGCACCTTTCCTGTACCAAGTTGTCAAACTCATTTGTTGGGAACTTCTGAAAGTTCGCAGTATAGGAAACGTGATAATTCGAACATTAGCATTTACTTAGTCATTTTCTCCTATCTAATGTATTTTTGCATTTATAGAGTTCTGTTAAACTTGGCCTCCTGTTATTTGTTTCTGAGAAAGAGGCTGCTGCACCTGCGGAAAATGCAGCGCGGGACTGGTGTGCTGAGAGACACGGTGTGAGAGGCTCGATCGCACGGCCACGCAGCCCGCACGCTGGGTTCAGAATCCAAAGCCAGATCCAGATTTCGTGCTTGGCTTCTGCCTGCAGGGAGTTGACTGGTGCAAGGGTACCTGATTTCATTTTTCTGAGGTTTGAAATTTGACTACAGCTTGGGCTGTCCGGCTGGATCCAATGAACATCAGCGGCTGATGGAGCTCACTCATGTAAGCCTCACTCATGGCAGCGTGTGCTGGGAGCTCCTTGCTTCCTGGCCTGGTGTCAGAACAGGGATTAGAGGCACCTGAACTGCTGAGAGCAAAGTCATGTTAAACTTCTGATTATCCCGTATGCAAGGTCCAGTCTAGAGAATGCACTTTTTTTTTCTTTTTTCTTTTCCATTTTCCCTAAGTCGGGCTGTCTCTTTTCTTTTTTCCTTTTCTTCCCTTTACTCCTGTTGGGCTGCATCTAGAGGCACTTGGACTATGGAGTCTGCTGAGCACTGCCCATTCCAGCAAAGTGCTGAGGTGCAGAGACCTCATCGTACCCAGCAACTCCTCCAAGCATGAGCATGTCCTCGAGCAGTTTTATCGAAGGTTTGCTGGCAGTCACCATCAGGTGTTCGGCACCAGCATCTGCTTCATCCTTGGTCGGCCTCACGAAGCGCCAGCCAGTGATGTAGACCCAGGCTGGGACGAACAGAAGGGCAGGGGTGGAGGCTGTGTCCGTACCCACCCGCAGGCTTTCAGGGACAAGCTGTGGTTTGCCCAGGGTGTCCTCGTGCAGCGTGAGGCAGTGCTGGCTGCTGCATCCCGCGTGATGCTCTGCTCCTGGCCTGGGCTGAGGGGCGAGCTGCTCTGCTGCCACGGTGCCTCAGCATTTGTGTGTCAATACACCTGGCTTAAAGGAGTGTAACAGCAGAGAGAACTGCTTTCCAAAGATCCCGTTCTGGTAAGGTAGCAGGTCGGCTAATGAAGTACATTAAGTTGTAAAACTTCACTTTGCACATCTGAGTCAGACAGCAGCCTGCGAGGTTCACAGGCAGAGCTCCCCTGGGCCCTCATGTTTGTGAGGTTGCGTACCGACTTGGTTAGCACTTACTGCTGGGTCTGGCTTGAAATATTGCTGATCACGGGCTTGCAGAGCGGAAAGGTGATTTGATTTCTTTTTGCAATAGAAACTGGGAGAAACTGAGATATTGAGAACACCAGAAAGACTACGAAATGCCAGTGGAAAGTATTCTGAGCTCAGAGCATTTGTTATTTCACACTATCAAAAGGTGAAAGGAAGAAAGCACTTGAGTGGGTACTGTGGAATCTGCTCATGGCAGGGTGGAGACCAGCCCATGATAAATGCTAAAGGTCAGAGCATTGCAATCTAATCAGCATGGTGTGATCCCCAGGCTTTTTATCACAAGCACGCTTAATCTTTTATTCTTGCATGAGGTCTTCGAAAGGGCAGGGGAGGGAGCGAGCTTCAGAGGATGTGATCTGTTGACTTGGCACACGTTCACTTTAGGTCATTGTACCACAGAGCGATAGAATATCTCCAGTAGGAAGGGACCCACAAGGATCATCAAGTCCAACTCCTGGCTCCACCCAGCACCATGCAAAAATCAGGCCACGCAACTGAGAGCCGTGTCCAAACACTTGAACTCCAGCAGCTCGGGGCTGTGCCCACCTCCCTGGGCAGCCTGTCCCAGTGCCCGACCCCCTCTGGGTGCAGACCCTTTCCCTAACCCCCAGCCTGACCCTGCCCTGTCCCAGCTCCGTGCCGTCCCCTCGGGTCCTGTCGCTGTCCCCAGAGAGCAGAGCTCAGCGCCTGCCCCTCCGCTCCCCCAGGAGGCCTCCCCTCAGCCTGCCCTCTTGTAAGGAGAGCCTGACTGTGGTGAGCTGCTGCTTTGAACAATTTTGGGAGACACAACTGCTTTAAATGATCTTAATTATCACTACTTCTACTTGAATAAAATAAGATTAGTTTCTCATTTGTCAATCACTGAGTATCAGCATAGTAGTTTAATGCCAGAGCTTAAAGGAAAGCATTTAATTTCCAATAGTGCTGCTTTTCCCAGAGCTGCCCACGAAGCTGGGTGCACACGAAATGTGCAGTAGTGATATCCTAGGTCCCATGTTTTGAAAGTAAAATGGTGAACAAAACTGAGATGTTGAGCTGGGGCTCTGCGTTACTGTTCTTTGCGCTGGTAGGAATGTGCAAGGAAACACGTCCTTCCCAGCCAGGGTTTGCTTGTTGAGCTGCAGAAGCGTATCACGATGGTATGACACGCTAATCGCTACTCCCGAAGGTTCAGAAGTGACACAGATGTGATGGGAAGGGGGAGATGGTCTGTATTGTTCCACCTTCGGTCTCGCCCCAAGGACTGCCTTCTGATTATTTTTCCATCTCTGTTTCTAGAGGAAAATAATGGTAACGTGTAGCAGAAATCTCTCACTTGCTGAAATCTTCAGCTGGATCTGAGTACTGCTTTGTGAAGGTTTTCCCTTTGGCAGTGGCATTTCTTTTGTAAACCTCATTATGCACAAACGAGAGAGAAACAAGTGCAGAGAATGACTTTTAAACTATAAATACGTGAACTTGCTCTGCAAGGCAAGGTAAGGACTCAAGGAACAAGTGGAGAACTAGGAGGAAGGATGAAAGTGCTGTGAAGGTGGACGTGCCTTGGTTGGTGTGACAGAGTCTGTTTTGGGGTGCACGGTCACCTTCCTCTGCTGCAGCTGCTCAGGGGCAATCCCAGGTTGGCTCATCTGAACTCGTCCATGGAAAATCTGGTCAAAGAACAAGCCTTTAGAAAAACACCAAGGTAGGAAGGACTCTGCCTTGTTAGAAGGGACGTTTTTACTTTTTTTTTTTGCTTTGGATTTTGCCCTGTTTGATGAAGGGAAAGCGTTAAAGGCTTCTCCACCATATGCTGTGTGCAACCAGTTTATTCATGCAGCTCCTGTAACACCAGCAGGAACCATGGGCACGTTCCCTCCGCATCAGCACCGCCGCTTCTTTTACCAGTGGAGACCCATCCCGAGTTTGTTAAAGAATTGCTGTTGCTTTTGAAGACTAATTCTCAGCCTTGTCTTTCCTTCTGCTGTTTAGTGCCTGAAGAGCAGCTGCACAACATCGATGAGTACGATCTCAACGTCGTCCGGCTCTGCTTCCAAGCTTTCCTCCCTGATGAACACGGCAACTACACATTAGCTCTGCCTCCTTTGATTTCCAACCCAATCTATGACAACAGTAAGTACCAGCTCAAATATGTTTTTTTTTTCCCACTTTTTTTTGGGGGTCCCTTTGCATGAAATTAAAAATACCAGGACAGATCCTGAGGTTTTGAGCTCTTTGGTAGCCCTTGGGGCACTTTTCTGTTTTGGCACTGTTGGATTCACGCCTAACGCATGGCAACGCGGTTGGCATCCTCTCAAAAGATGACCCCAGCATGAAATGTTGGTACACTGGGGTCAGAATTGTCCGTCGCTGCCGTGGGCCCACTCACAGGTGCTTTCTCAGCCCTTGTTCACATATGCAGCAATGCCTGCAAGGACAGGCCAGCTTCTGACGTGCCGAACAGTTAAAATTATAATGAGAGAGATGGCTGCCACAAAACCCATCTGTTGTGCACCTAAAGCCCGTTTGTCCCACTGAGGAGTCTTGCCTTTGACTCGTGAGGGCTCTGCAACAGAGCTCTCAAGAGATACTCACCTCAGTGGGACGCTGTCCTAATGCTTTTGTGCTGCCCTTTGGCATCCTGTTCAGTCATATTTTCGGCGTAGAGGTGGGTAACGGGGGAGCTGAGGATTTCAGCCCTCACTGTGTGCTGGATTTCTGCTCCTGGGGAAGAGTAGCAGAAGAGCTTTTAATCGTGGAGAATCCTTTTTGGCAGCGATTTTTGTTTCTGCAGTGAAAGTATTTCCGTGTCAGACGTTTAAGGTCAAGGGCCATTATTTTAGGAGAAGCTACAGCATAGAATGAGATCTGCATTTTATGCGTCGATGCCCAGAATTTTGTTGATGTGTGCATAACCGTAATGAAAATGTTTAATATGAAATCAGGTGGGTTTGGTATTTTTAGTCTCTTCTAGAGTTATCTAGAAGTTGAAATTGTGTGCATTGTCTTACTGAGAACACTTGTAGTATTAATTAGGGTTGAGATAGAAATGATAGACGAGATTTGCAGCTACATCTCAGATGCCATTTAGAAATATGCCAAATCATGATTACTCGTCTGCGTTGATTGACGTCAGTCTTTGCTAAGCTGCTGAAATGACAGATAGCTGTGTGGAGGGGGAAGCTTGGTTTTTTAGTGTGGGTGTATGTGGGCAGCTCCTGATACACCGTAGGTATCTGAAATCCTCCGTGTAACATAGCAGCAGTGTAAATAAAACAGTGCATAACTGTAACCACAAATCATAAAAATTATGCGGCTGTTGTCAGGAACAGCAGTTTCAGATCTGAATTTCTTAAAAAAAAAAAAAAAAGTTAGCATTTGTCAGTCAGCTCTGCTGTACGGTACTGGCTAACAGAGGTTATAGGTTTAGATAAAAGATAAAAACGTATGGTGCAGTGGGTTTGGGAATCCTGTGTTGTTACCCTTCAGGCTTTTCCAGCCCCATTCAGATCAGGATCAAAAAAAAATATCCAGAGCTTCTCAGAAAATCAGCTTTCACATCTTAATTCCAGTATTTTCTTCGTTTTCTAACGCTGTTTAGTTTCCACGTGCTTTGGGTAGTAGAGAGGTGTAAGAATAACCTGAACATAATGTGGAAGCAATCACATCAGCCGAGACTGGAAGTTTGTAACATACGGTGTTACAGGCAGCTTCTGTTTTCAGTTGCTTGTAACATTAACTGGTTTTGAACAGAAATTTCCCAAGTTGCGCTGAAAACTCTTGGGAAGAGTCACAGAAAGCATGGTGCTGCTTCTGAGAAGTGAGGTTGGGAAGAACGTGTTGTTCTGCCCCCGTGGAAAGTGGCCTGATTTTCGGTGAGCTCATCCTTCCAGATATTTGTTACTGCGGCCGTGCTTTCTGGGGGCAAGGAATAGGAGCAGGGAGGCAGGGGCGTGTGCGATGGGAAGCGGCGTGACACCGCAGGACACGACCCGACCCGGCAGGCCACACGGTGTGCTGCCCTCTGGGGCTGGCACCTGGCTCGCCGTTCCTGCCCAGCACCAGGACTGGCAGCAGTGGTGCACCCACATCGGCTGGCATTCAGGGTTCTTGCACTTTCCACCCCTTCTAATCCGCATTAAAATAAAAGACAAAATGAAACGACAAACTGCAGCCTGGGACACCTTCCCCAAAACCTGTTCAAAGGACATTGGGTGCCATTTAAGCATACAGAAGTGAAACAAAGGTAAAATTAAGCTTCTCCTTGCAATTCTTAATTTACTCTTCCTGTGAAAAACGCACAATGACACTGTCAATCATATGATCCTGTACTGTTTCTGGTTTTGCTTTGATTCCCCTCCCTTCAAAGTTTCTGATTCATTCAGCGAACCAAGTGTTACGTGTCAGGCAGTAAGCGAGGCTGTGGCACCCGCTCACCATCCCCATTGCTGCTCACAGTAACTACGTACCTGGGCTCTGGCCCCAGCTTACGGGGAGCTCTGTTCCAAGCCCGCACACCTCTGTGGTGCGATGGCCGACCTGCACAGCACCACGGAAAGCCAGGCAGGAATCGGCTCAAACTGGGAGCCTGGAGTGGATTTGTGTGTGTGCCCCCTCTGTGCCTCCAGCAGGCAGCCCGTGGTGCTGGGGCATCGCCTCGCCGTGCTGATGGGAGGGTGCTGAAGTGCATTTGGTGTGCTGGGTCGTGGCATAACAAAACTGGAGAGCATCACAGGACAGCGTGGTTTCATTTTGCTGGGATTGGACTGGGGGAAGAGGTTTTAGCACTTCTCAGTCGCTAGATTGTGACGTTAGTGCCCTTTTGAATAAATTGTGACAGCCCACAAAGCGTCCAGGGGCTGTTCTTCATTGCAGTAGTCTCCTGTCCTTATTTACCCTGCCGAAAAGCTGCTGCTGGTGAACCAGGGCAGACGTGAGCTGTACCAGGCAGTGTGTGGATGTAGGCAGTGTAAGTCCCTTGCAGGCTGTTGAGGCACAACCTGCACGCTCCAGCCGTGTTGGATTTATTGCAGTGTACAACATTATCAGAGGGTGCACGCAGGCTGCGAGTGCTGCCCACGTACGGTCCTGGCTTGGGGGTGGAATTTGGAGCATTTTGGAGTGAAATCTGCTGCCCTGAAGGTTAGGCTCCTAGAGCTGCTCTCAACCACCCAGATAGCGTGAGAGAGGACAGGTTTGGTGGCCAAGTGTGCCTGTGAATAAAGCTACAACCAGATACCCGGGAATTTTCTTGACTTGCCAGCCCAGCGTTTTCCAAAGAAGCGTGACTGTAACCTGTAATCAGTTACTTGAAGAACTGCTTTCAATTCTACAGCTTGCAGGGCAGCAGTGCTGAGCATAATGGCATCATTTAGGGAAGTATTTTGAGACTACTCTAGAATAGTTAGGGAGTAAGTGGCACATCTGCCCTGGACTCTTGTGTTTTGAGAGGAGCGGCTGAGCTGTAAGCTAGCTGTGCTGCTTGCTGACTCTGGATTTGCATGGAACATCAAGCCCTGCTGGAATGTATTTTTTTTTTTTTAGTGTGGATTTCGGAGCGTGTCATACTCCTCCAGCTGTTGCCTTCCCTTTAAATACCTTGATTCCCAGCACCTCCTCTTCAGCAGTGAGAATTACAACAATTCTTTATCATCCATTTTGCCTGTTTGTTTCCAGGAGCTCCCAACACAGCAGAATTGAGAATTTGCCGTGTGAATAAGAACTGTGGAAGTGTAAAAGGAGGAGATGAAATATTTCTACTGTGTGACAAAGTTCAAAAAGGTAACCTTGGCTAGTTTTTTCTTCCTTTATTCCAAATGGCTGACACTACTGCTTTCTAGATGGGGAATTTAAACCCTTCACCGCGCTCCTGTGTAAGTGCTCTGGCTTTAGCTAGGCAGAATAGCTTTCAGGTTCAAGGGCTCTCAGCACCCCTGAAAGATGCTCTGTGTCTTTAAGGTCAAGGCATGTACTCTGCATCTCAATTCTGAGTCAGGCTCCTTTGTTCGCTCCCTCTCCTGCTTTTTCTCCTGCAAGTTTTCAGTTTTCTTTAGCTTAACGAGCATCTTGTGTTTGTAACGGACTAGATGATATAGAAGTCAGATTTGTCTTGGACAACTGGGAGGCCAAAGGCTCCTTCTCACAAGCTGATGTTCACCGCCAAGTTGCAATTGTGTTCAGAACGCCACCGTTTCTCAAAGACATCACCGAGCCTGTCACGGTGAAGATGCAGTTAAGAAGACCTTCCGACCAGGAAGTCAGTGAACCAATGGACTTCAGATACCTACCAGACGAAAAGGGTATGGTTACCCTTGCTTGAATTTCTTAAAAGTTACTATCAATGCAGAACGCTTGTTTATAGTAAACAGTAACTTCATTAGTAAAAATTTTACAACGCTACTTTTACAATGTGAATTTTTTAAAAAAAACAAAAACCTACCACTAGTCAGTTTGCTCCCTCTTTCAATGAAAACATCAAGAGTCATGGTTAACAGTGTCTTGGTTTGTTAGCAGTGTAGCCACATCTGAAATATATATTTTTAAATACATTTTTCTACAGTAAGGGGCCACTAGTGTAAGTTTTAGAGAGTTTCTTTACAAATTATTATATCAAAGAATTTTAATTAACAGTGGTCTTCCTTCTACTCCTTTTGTTGTAGATCCATATGGTAACAAAGCAAAAAGGCAAAGATCAACACTGGCTTGGCAAAAACTCATACAAGACTGTGGTAAGGGAAATACTTGTCTTTGTCTTGTCTGAGCGAACTAAATGGTTAGATGGGGTCGTTTTATTTGAGAGCAAACATTCAAAGTAGATTCGTGCTTCTTCCGTCACAGGATCAAATGCGACAGAGAGGCCCAAAGTGGCTTTGTTTTCTGCTACCAACCCTGAAGGGAAGATGATCAAGAAAGGTAAGTTTTGGCTTGCATGTCCCAAATCCAAGAGCAGTTTGAAACAAGAAGTGTCTGATTGCTGTGGGAAGGGGCTGGTGCTTTTCAGGGAGCACTGAAGGGTCCCAAGGCGGCAGCAGTACCTGTCTCTTATTCCTCCTCAGCAATGCTGTGACTTCCTTTTTCCACACGAGAGTGCTCTAGCCTCTTCATCATAATTCTTACATTTAAATAAAATTAAAATTATATTGAGGCCCTTTCTAAGCACTGCTGTCTTTAGTTCAGATGAGTATTCATTGTCTCTGGGTTCAGATGCTCTATCCTTCAACCCTAACACTCAGTTCCTGTCCTTCCCTCCTCTTTGCTAAAAATTCCGGTATTTCCTCAAGCTTTTCTCCCTGTAGGATACTGGTACTTTTGGCTATACAAGCTAAACCCATCAATTCTTTGCGTAAAAGAAGGTTGTTACCTTCAGCATGCCCCATAAAGGGGGGTGTAAGGCAGACAGCTGTCTTGCTGCTGTCCAGAAATATAGTGCTTGTCCTGGACAGCATTGAAGCAAGTACGTAAAGTGTGGATCCACAGATAATCTTGTTAAGACAACCATTTTTGCCATCTGTAATTAAAACAAGCATACAGAAATGGCATAAAAATACAGTAATGTCTTTCCTCTTCACAGAACCAAACATGTTTTCATCCACGCTGATGATGCCAGGGCTAGGAACTCTGCCCAGCTCCGGTCAGATGTATCCCGGGTGCAATCAGATTCCCCATCAGCCCGCACAGGTGGGCCCAGGGAAGCAAGACACGCTCTCTTCCTGCTGGCAGCAGCTGTACAGCACCCCCTCCTCGGCTGGCAGCCTGCTCAACACGCACCCGCAGAACAGCTTTGCGGCCGACGTGCCTCAGCCCGGCGCGCAGGGCAGCAGCACTCTCCCAGCTTTCCACGATAACCCTCTGAACTGGCCTGATGAGAAGGATTCCAGCTTTTTCAGGAATTTCAGCAGCACTAACGGGATGGGAGCAGTGGCGGTGTCAACTGCAGACGTGCAGAGTGTTTCCAGTAACAGCATCGTGCACCAGACTCATCAGGCCAGCACCACAGCAAGCATCATGAACATGGAGACCGATGACATGAACTGCACTAGCATAAACTTTGAGAAGTATAATCAGGTGTTAAATGTAAGCAATCACAGGCAGCAGCTCCACCAGGTGCCTCCAGCTTGTCCACCTGTGGTAGCCCCTGGCAGCACACCTTTTAATTCACAGTCTAACTTAGCTGACCCAGCAGTTTACAGTTTTTTAGACCAAGAAGTTTTAAGCGAATCAAGACTATCCACCAACCCTATCCAAAATCATCAGAACAGCATTGCAGATAGCCAGTTCTATGACACTGATGGTGTCCACACTGATGAGCTCTATCAGTCTTTCCAATTTGATACCATATTGCAAAGCTATAACCATTGAGCCCGTGCTGTTGGGCTGAAGTGGGGTACGTACAGCGACCAGTAGCTTACCCTTCTGGATTCCCTGCTTTCTCTTTCAGAATGTCACTATGTAAGTTTCACGATGTAACGTCAAAGTTATATATTACAGCCCAAAGACTGGTGCCCGTAAAGAAGAAAAGTGGGAGTAGGGTTTGGGGTTCTGTACTTTAGAAGTGCCTCTTAGACATTTTTATGCTGTTGGAAAAGGGAATTGTTAATACTTAAAGCATCGTTACCTTTAGGGATAGTAAAAGCTGGTATCTTCAGAAGGGTCAAATTTCGTATAATTCACAGGGTTAAAATTGCCTGCAAAGAAACTATTTTTGCAATGGAAAGTACTTTCCATCTTGATAGAACAGAAACTAGGAAGAAACTGCACACGGGCACTCTAGTTCAGATTCACCTAATGTTAAAGCTTTACTCAATTTGCTTGAAAGATTCAGGTTTCTTACCCTCTTTCATATAAAATATTTTTCTCCTAAAACAAGATCATGCATTGATTTTTCACATTTTCACCGTATTCCATTTGCTTTCAAGGCAAATTTACTCTAAAAAAATTTAATGACTATGTCATTGTTAGATATATTTTAAAAGACCGGAAGGTTTGAGTTTTTAAATAGTCCAGATCTGTTGTAAATGAATCACTGCACAGAATAATGAACAGAAAGTAAGGACTTCTCTGCACTTCATCCCAAGTGCACTATTTTAAATGACAAAACCCTGTTGCTTTAGGAATGGAGCATGCCGTTATTTCTCCGGAATTTGTTTTTGTGTGTATGTAGCTGTGATGCGTATTTTATTTTGATCTGCAGAAATATTATTGAGCCGAAGCCTCTACCTATTCTTTCCTCAGGTATCCTGGCAGTTTCCTGCTATGCAAGTGACTGCTTAAAAAATGGCTCAGATCCGGCCTCCCCACCACCCCCTCACAAGAAGGCTTGGGGTAAACCCAGAGGCAGTCTTAGTGCAGCCAAACTTAGATGCACTGTATTAACAATTTAAGGCCATTTCAGTCTGTACTAATTAAAAACACTCCTTTACACTCTGTATCTGAAACCAGAACTTCCTCTCTTCACTTGCTTCCCAATCTTCATTCTTAGCCTGAGGTGCGAGGTGTCCAAGGACAGCTCGCATGAATTAACTGGCTAGGTGAGACACTTGTCTGCATATAGGGCTTTGCTATTTTATTATTATTATAAAAAGCAAGACAGCAAGAAATATATCAGTGCATTTCTTAAGTTATAGAGCTGTTTCATATGGCAGATAAGGCTTAAGAATCTAATTTTTACTGTTTGGCAACATAAAACTGCACCACGAAGAGACATATTAAATAGCACACTTGAATGTAAAAGAAACAAAAAACACAACCCCAAATTAAAAAAAGCTACTTGAGATGTACAGTTGTATGCAAGGCAGAAAGGAACTCCAAAAAAACTCAGTGGTTTATGGGAAAGCAATGACTGTTTAAGTGCAGTAATTCACTGCATTGAAGGCAGTGAGGTGCTGCAGCTGTAACGCACGACACCAATTACACAGGTTTGACGGAAAAGGTTCTTTCGAGGTGTATAAATGAAGTTTGGAACACTGCTTCCTGTAACTTCAGTACACGACAGAATGAATTGACTCTCCACACTTACTTAAAGCAAGTTTTTCTCACTTCTGCGAAACACTTACCTTTTCAGGAGCTCCGCCGCAGTCTTCTGACAGAAAAAAACAAATACAAAGAAAGCTTGAAATGTGTTGTTTATTCAGTTCTTTTTTTTGAAGTTCTCAACTTTAAGTTTATTAAAAGTAAACATTTTCCTTACTTTATAGAATGCTCTTTATAGTACAATTTGTTTTTACAGTATAATTAAATATTTTCAAAGTTCTGTTTTCCTTTGTAAACAAGTTGGTTTGGTAATTAAAAAACTGGTTATACTAAGGACTCAGCTTCTGCAGCCTTCTCAGATTCACAGCATCCCTCCCACTAGGGAGACCAGAGCAATCGGAGAAATTAGGCTTTGGCTTGCTTATCCTGGGGCTCTTAAGACTATTTTGTTCCGTTCACAATTACTGTTGGCTGCTGTGAAACCTTAAGCAATGTGTGCATTAAGGATTCATTTGCACTCAGCATTTGTCTGTGGCACAGCAATTGACTCGTTGGGCAGATGGGCGCAGAGCACAGATGCACTCGGGCTCTGCCAGAGACGTACACCAGGTACAGCTTGCACTCACCGCCTTTCCTGCAAAGAGCTGTCTCCAGGCTCAGCTACGCTGATACAAAAAAATGGAGGGGGACGTTTTATGTGCCCAGTTGTTTGGAGAAATACAACAGCTTCATTTTAAATCTTTCCAGTGTGAAGAAAGATGATGCTAAGGAACAGTGCTTGGACCTTGTTTTTCAGCATTTTCCATGTAACAGGCTAGAAAATACCTTCCTCTTAAGCACATGCCTCAAGAACAAAGTTAAATCATGCTCTTGTTATTCTCACAAAACATCCTGAGTTATCCACACGTAGGCAGCTTACTTTTAAAAACAAGATGAAGGCCAAAGTAGAACATTAACACCATTGCCGCAAAATTCCTTACAGATTATGCTCGTTCAAAATGTTTATCATATTAGAAACTGCAGACTTTAAGCAAAGTTCAAAGACTGGATTACAGCTCATTTTCATACAGCCACGTGATAACCGAACAGTAAATGACTAGCTAAACAGCTGTACAGACATTTGCATCATCAACTTTTTTTTTTTCTTTTTCCTTCCTCTGGTGTATTTCACATTTATCATAAAAAGCCATCTAAGGATTTTTGGTGGACCTCGCGCCATTGTATGGAGAAGATTAGACTCAGCGCCTTTAGCATAGTCTTTAGAGCCTCGTTTCTCTGCATTCTGATTCTTAACAGTGTCCCCTGTCACCATGACAATGTAGAGCATATTGCAGGAAGCTGAACCTGAGTGCACCTTAAGTGTCTGAACTATGACCGGAGTAGGAGTCCTTCCTGCTGCTGCCTCGTTCGTTCTATTTCCCCCCTGGGCCAGCTCTTCTAATGTCTGTTGTGCCCATAGTGCAGCCTTGCTTACATTTTTCCCCTCTAGTTTATGGAATTTATAAATCACATTTTAGCTCACTCTGAGTTTCTGTCAAGAAATCACATAGATATGAGACTGAAATTCTCTTTCTGTTTGTTTTCTGAATTCAGTTTCTTAAGTTTTCCATCTTTCACGACACTTCCTTTCTGGGTACTGATTGCTATCTGAGGCAACTACTCCTAGAATCTGTTGCTCATAACAGCTTTCAGATTAAAAACAAAGAAATCTTGCTGTCTCTATCAGGTTCCTACTGTTTTGTATTGGAAAAACAGGAGCTTCTGAACTGCAGCTATACTCATGCCACAGCGGACTAGAAAAACAAATGATGACAGTCAAGTTCTGACAGCCCATCACAGAGTATACAACATTTAGACTAATTTTTCAAGATAAGTTTTTAGGCACTCCGTTAGAATGTATGCATTAGTGCCTTTCTGAGCCTTCAACTAAAGTTACCATGCATCTGCTCTACTGGGAAGTCCTGGCACCGCTGACTTCACGGTAATACATCTCAGTAATCTTCCCTGTCCCTAAACTGTTTTTTCCTGGAAAATCATTACCCTCAATCTCTGAAATGTTTGTTAATGAAGAGCCCTTAAATTCCAAACCTTAATTTCTTGAGGACAGCGTAACTCTTCAGTACTTCAGGTGAGCAGAAACATCTTCCTCACTGAATTAACATCCAGGTACCCATCCAAGGCTAGGTACTAGAAAAAATGCAATACACTGCGACTGTACTGCAAAACAAGGCATTTTATCTCTGTCTCGGTCTTTTAACACCAACATTCTTCAGAATGTTCTATATTTATTTGCACTTTGGGGTTCCTGGTATCCCTATTTTTCGCTAGAATTCCATCACGCATTGCCAGGAATTCCCTATCTTTTGGTGACTCACGGGGAAATCCTGTTCGTGAAGACTGTAACCAGGCCAAAGAGCTGCCGAGTTTCTAGGAAGCATCGCTGATGTTTTACAATGAGAAAAACAGTTTTTAAGTGCAAAGTTTTTATCTGCAAACTGTTTTTCCCTTTGAAAAGCACTCCAAGAGCCAAATCTGTCTGTCTCTGAAGCTGACATTGATCAAAAAGCAGCCAGCACAGGGCAGAATATCACCTCGTTCCAGGCACTACCCTACTGCTTTCAGAGTCTCATCTTGTGAAACGGTCCTACATGAACAGGGCTCAGAAAACGCTAGGACTGCACTTCAAGCAATTCGGTGCTACCTGCATCCAGACAAGAAAGCTGCATCCAATATAAAAACAGTAAAAAAAAAATAAAAAATAAATCTGGCTGTAGGGAGGGTGATTTTTAATTAAAACATTCCAAACAGTACAGCATAAAACACACATAATGTACTCGCTTAGCACGCCGTATGCAGGCAGTATACCATTTGTTTTTCTTAAGGGATTTTTTTTTAAAAAAAGATTTGTTTTCAATACTTACTAAATACTTAACTTTTTAGCTTACCAAAATTGTATGCACAGAAGGAATTAAAATAGGGCTAGATATTAAACGAACACTACCTGTTCCAGAGTGTTTGAAGTTGATTCAAACTAACAATATCCTTTGGCAGATCAACATGATCCAAACGTTTAACAAAAACACTTTGCAACCGAGCTGTAATACCATACGGTGTTCAGTAACCAGCTGATGACAGAGGAGCTGTTTTTTCCTCATTCCAACTTGAAGAGCTAGTTATCCAGGGCTGGAGGCCAGTCAACATCAACAGACTAGAAGAGCAGGAAAAGAAAAAAGTTACAAATCAGCAGACCATGTTTTCTGTATTCAGAAAGACTTGCCATCACTGTGCTTGGCTGGTCTGGGTTAACAGTGGGAAGAGGTAATACATAAAGAGAGACATTATGGGAGAAGACAAGAGGGAGAGTGGCATAAGCAGCCACCTCGTTCTGTTGGCTCCATCAGTATCAACTGGAGCTGGGTTTTCTTCATAAAAAGCAGAATTTAAATTCTTTTTACTATTACTAGCCAGAATCAGTTGATGTAGGCCTGCATTTGTAGAGTATCCAAAGCTGCTACTTAGAAACGTGAGCTATCTCCTCTTATCTTCTAACCTGAGCTGTATATCCTATAGATGGGGTGTTACGATGTGAAAACAACCTGTTGATTGATGCCACAGAAATATTCAGGTATTGGGCAGTGCAGGCAAGACTTGAGTAGAAAGCCATCAGCTGTCCCCAGATCTGCCTCCTCAGCAAGGAAAACTACACTAAAAGAATAAGCAGGCGAGCATTATGCAGAAGAATTATCGAGGCAACATCATTAAGAGTTATTCTGACGGTTAGTCAAAAGGGACAGAACATGCCTGACACTTGATTAGAAGCAACTGTAATAATTACTACGACTGGATTATGTCTTTCTTCCCTGCTCTCCCTGAGGCCACATCTCCAATTTCCTTTGGGCATAAACTTGTTGTTCACCCTCTTCCAAATGTTGTGCTGTTGCGATCACAACACAGGAATCACAACGCAGTACATTAAATGCCTTGGCTCCAAGACTGCCTACATTAATCACACCTATTCCTTGCCTAATCTACAACTTCATCAAAGGATTAGGCTCTTAGGCTAAGCTAAATTGCATTACTAGCACGATGACTAATTATTTTAGAATCCCTAGACATCCTTCATAGTTGCATCCAATAAAAGTAGTGACACCCATCCGTGCGAGAGCGATCCTGATCAGCCTGCACCAGGTTCAAATGCTCCTGTTTTCAGCGCCCCCTGCAAGCTCTCTTTCTGTATTATCCCCCCACAGGTACACAAAAAACTGCACATCTGCTATGCAAAATTTAACACATAGGCAGTCTTCCAGAAACACATGACAACAAGCATGCTGGTAACCGGCTACTCAATGTGAAAATTCACGTTTTAAATAGACCTTGCCAAACCACCAGGTTTAATATTCAATTCAAATCTCCACATACATTCTTTTAGCCAAAACAAATTTTGTAGTTACAAGTCAATATCTACATCATCTGACTCCAGCAAGTGAATAAAGATATTTAGTTTGAACCAGTGTTGAAAGAGGAAGTCAAGTCTCTCCTATTTTTTCTCCGCCCCCCTTTTCAAAAGAAATGATGTAAACAGAACAGAAAAAGAAAAGGCTCTATTACAATGGGTCCTAATAATAGGTGTCATCAATTCCTGCTCTGTCCTCCCATCCCTCGCCCAACACGAACTCAGCAGAGGAAGCCTGTCGCATGACACAAGCATGTGGCAGTGTGGTACAAACCATCATCTTTGCATAAACGTCATCTTTCCTATTAACTGAGGTAAGAAATGTTGATTTGGTTAGAGCGATTCCACTGAAAGCATCTCACAAATGCAACTACATTACTAATTGCCAGGACAGATAAATAATGAAGAACTCACTTCTACATCCAACTCCAGAATGTCAGCGGTTCTGCTCAGTAGGGAGCCAATATTTGGTTTTGTTCTTCCAAAGTCTCCGTGCACAAATTCTTTAATGTAGCTAAAAAGGGTGGCTAAGGAAAGGTGCACTGTGCCATAAAGGCCTCCAAAGGTGGAGGGGGAAAAATGGAAAAAAAGAGTGTGATGAAAAAACATACTCAAAGCAAAAAAAGTATATTTTTCTACTGCTAATCTAAATTGAAGTGAACATCCTGTTATGACTATCCTTAACATCGTGTTAAGCTCATATCCATAAAGACTACTAATTCTTGGCTTTTTACACATTTTATAGCTATCAGATACTTTTCCATCTATCAGATTGCTCACCGCCAAAATACGCACAAACTGGTAGCATTTTTGAATGAAAGCCCATGTGAAATTCTGACATAAAAGCAAACATCAGCAAGATCTGACCGCTGAAGAACAGAGATTTAGAAACACTGCAGAGATAAAAGCAGGAAACTTCCCATTGCCTGAATTGCTCTCATCAACAAGGTGTTTCGTAAATGCATTGTGTAACAGCAGCTAAGGATACGTTCCTGCTTGAGTCTTCAGATGCAGGCGAAAGTGATGCTCATCTATGTACTCAGACTTCATGGTGTGAATGATCCGACACCGTACGGCCAGAGGCCTTCTGTGAAGAACCCGGAGAGGTGTCTTCTGGTCAAGTTTTAATTCCTATTACAAGAGGGAACAAAATAAACGAGGAAGGAAATATGCAACACACTGCACAGATTGAGATGAAATCAAATGTCCCATTAGCCAATCGCATCTTTCTTTTTTATATTGTGTTATGGGAGTTGAGTAATCTTCTGGAGGAAAGACTAATTTTTTTCGTGTTTATGGAAAGAAAAAAGGACAGCCATCTCAGAGGCTACACGAGAAGGCCTCATATGAACACAAACTAATGGAATCACATATACAGAGGAATAACCTTGAAATCTCCACGGTCGTTTGCTGGAATAACTCCAGGATTTGAAACCTCACTGAGAGCCTCAGGCAATCAAAAATAAAATAAAAATCCCATCCACAAAATGCTTTGTCTAAACTACAGCCAACCCTCTAGAAATAATAATGGGGGGGGGGGGGGAAAGTTCTCAGAATAGACGTTTAAGAAGCTCATTCCCTACCCTCATCCCCTTCCCCAGGTAAGATGCCGCACTTTGAAAGGCAACCTTTCAGCAAGTGGGTAGGCATACTTAAAAAAAAAAGAAAACAACAAAACCAGTTCACAACAATTGTTTCCCTTAACTGTATTGGTTCAAGCTTCAATTTGAGAATGATTTCATGGCCAAGACCCATAGACAACAGTGCAACACAACAAAAACTGAAGACATTCCCCCACCAGCATTGTCCCTCTGACTAGCTTTTGGAGGAAGTTCTCGTTAACACAGCACGCTTGCTACACTGAGCACTTGGTTAGCCCTTTTTGCACTATTTTCCATAGACCTTACAAACTTCTAATTGCTGCAGCTGTGGAAGAATGGCTTTAGAGCTTGCAGAAGAAGCAATCACCATTCCTTTCACTTAAACAAAACAATCTAAGGTAAAGAAAGAGGCGTCGGTGCCAGATTTCCCCCTCCCATTCCCAGCTGTTTATTATTTGGCCTGCTATTACACAATAACTTGTAACAGGCTATCTAACAGTGAGAAGGGGGAAAGGGAAAGGAGATATGAAAGTCATATAGCAGAAGGAACCCCGATCAAACAAACCAACCAACCACAGGAAGGAGGTATGACCATGGGTGCATGTATATAAAATCTCCCCTAAGACACCAGGACAGGTACTACATAAATTAACAAAAAAAAAAAAAAAAAAAAAAGAGCTACAGATACCTTGATATCATCTAGAAATGCAATATCTTCTTTCTGTATTGCTTTGTCTGTCCATACTAAGGCACTATAGGTCTTTGTTTTTTCCTCTTCACCTTCCTTCATACGACCAATTGCCTCTCTAAATAAAAGAAATTAATTACTCATGTAACATAAGCATAATTATATAATGCTGTGAGCAAGAACGCTTGCAAAACTCCCAAAGCGTCACTTTGAAATCCCTTGCCAGCAATGATAAATACTGACCTGGTGACAAGCTGTAAATCTCGAACCCGTATTTTGTCTGACGAGTTATTAATTGTCTGTGATATTTAAAAAAAGAATCAGTTAGCAAAACTGCTCTCTTAGAGAAGAAACACATGCTTTATGAGTTCCGGGAGGTGCAAATGATTTACCTGCTGAAGTTCCTTCATTTCCTCAGCAGTAAAATGTATTCTACGAGGATTCACAAGCTCAATGGCGAAGGGCCTTCCTGGCAACATGCACAGTCATAAAACATAAAAACATGTTGTTCTAAATTAACGTTTGAATTTATGCAGTAAGGTTGGAAGGTGTGAAGGCTGTCTGCTGTTATGCAAACAGGGATAGGAACTTGCAGGCTTAGGGATGTAACATCAGATGGAAGGAAAGAAACAAGGGACTTTTTTGGCTACTAAACCCCAGTATCAGCAATAAGTGCAAATTACGACTTCCCAGAAGACATCTTGTACAAGTCTGTGCTAATTAAAAAATAAAATAAGAAAAAAAGTTAATTAGCTTATTTTCTGTCACCTACAGCAATGCCCAGGTGCAGGATGATGTTAAATCCCGCTCCCTCAGCTAAACATCTGTTGCAAGAGCTGCGCTTTCTGTGCTGAGGGCCAGGGATGCTCCCCAGTAAAAGCAATGCCAAGAACGACACTCCCAATCAGACAGGAACTGGAATGTATCATTGTTAGTTTTCACTTTTTCTTCCCCCCTGCTCCTTTGGATATAGTAGATTCAGAGTATTTTCCAATACTGACCTTTAGAAAGGAGCCAAGTTCAAAAAGAAAACAAGGCTTCCCCACTCCCCAGTGACAGGCAAAGCACAAGGACCCAACAGAAAACAAGACAGGAATCTGTCTGGCATAAAGGTTTTAAAAATAGGAAGTGAATAAAACAAAATATTCGTAACAAGCTCTGCTTTTCCATGCAGCTATGCAGCCAGGGACACAGAAAAAGGTCTCCTCTTTCAGTTCTTTTTATGAAGCTATGAAGTCTTTGGGAAGAAATACATAAATATCACTAAAATGTTTCCACCATAAAACTTCAAAGCATGCCCAGTCACACACTTATGCACTTAGCAGTCAGCAAGACCTATCAGGGTAGCTCCATTTTGATTGTTTCTGTGCTTCACAAGAGATGTTCCAAGCCTTACCATTGCCTAGTGTTCGTACATCCACATCTTCTCTTCCAGAGGAGGAAAAATTAAAGCCTATAACAGATTTGAACAAGGGAGATGAGATTTTACTTTACATTTTTAATACTCTCCACAGCTTTTAAAAGGTGAGATATTCTAAATTTGTTTGCAAATATACTTCAAATAGTTATCTTTATAAAATGAAGCCTGCACTGTATTTGAGCAAATCAAGAGGGAAACAGTTTCTGTTTATTCCTTCATGCTCATTAATTACTTGAAAAGCACTCCTAATTTTTTGGCCAATCAATGTGAGCTGTCTTCCTCCAAAACAGAACTTAAATACACCCAATGGTTTCCAAAGATTTCAGAGAAATTTCTCCTAGTCGGATCTCCTGGGCAGAAGAGGACGAAAATTCAGGTCCAATCTGAAAGATAACCACTTTTTTTTTGTTTGTTTGGTTGGTTGTTTTTGTTTTTGTCTTTCAAGCTACAAACATGTATTGTTGGATATTTAGTTTCCTGTATCACACCCCTTCTATCTTCAAGCTTTGCCTGAAGATGGACTGGGAGACCAAGCCTTGCACTAAATAGTAACTTTGCAGCTCCACTATAAAGGGTCTCTGAAAAACTGTTTCACTTTTATTTTTTTTTCCTCTATAGGGAACAGACAAGAGCACAAAGATTTTCTTAGTTTTTATTATCCCTCACTTCTCCAGTCATGTAATGACAACTAAATAACAGCGAGAAAATGTTTCCATGGCCATGAAGGCTTTTTTCTGTCACAACATCAGAATTTTCTTAGTTGGACTCTCCTTGGACAAAACATGCTCTGGATCTTTTATCAACTTCACAGCCCTTTGCTGGACTCAGTGTAGCATGTCCGTGTCTTTCTTGCACAGGAGCCCCAAACTGGGCCCAGGACAGTGTCACACCACTGCTGAGAAAAGGCAGATCACCTCCCTTGACCTGCTGACAACAGTCTTCCTGTACGTTTATCTTGCTCCTCACCGTTATTTATAGGCATATTTATAGGTGGTCACCTGTGGTAATTCTGCAAGCTAAAGTCAGGTGTTACATACTAATTGGTCTGAAGACATAGTCTGAGAATTTTTCTAGTGTTCAGATTAGCATAGCAACTCTTGGGAGGGAGGAAAGAAGGGGAAAGAAACTCCTTTTTTCTAAACTAATATGTAATGCAATTTTTCCTTGGGCGTTCTATGTCTCCAAGTCTAGCAGGCGACAAATGACAGGCAATGATTATTTCATCTGGATAATCCCTGGATAAGCATTTATCTTATGGAACTCTATGCACTGAAGAAAATAAATTAATCAAGGTAAGAAACATGAAGGGGTTGAAGGCTAGGCAGATATTATGGAATGCCCGTGGCAAAAACCTCCTCATTAGGAGTCACTGAATGAATTACCAACTGTTACGAGACAAAAATACTACCACATAAAAGCAGACTTTTTGCATCATCAGATCAGCTGAGGAGATATTTTAGAAGGATAAAAGATACTGTATGAAATACAATCATCTAGTTACTCATAGGCCATAGCTAAAAAACAGCTTATGGGCTTTGGCTCAGAAGGGTAGGAGAGGGATAAAGAAACGGAGTGTTTTCCATTACACTCTTGTATTAAGTGAGTAGCTACTAAGAAAAAATATTCTAGAAATAATGAGAGATATGTATGGTAAAAGATCTCCTAGAC
Source organism: Aythya ferina (assembly GCF_964211825.1). NCBI lineage: Eukaryota > Metazoa > Chordata > Aves > Anseriformes > Anatidae > Aythya > Aythya ferina. The sequence goes on from NC_140298.1 coordinate 4,356,776, forward strand.
ACTTACTGTCTGCTTTGAATTCTGCCATTAGATGCTCCGAAATCAGTTCTTCCACTGAAGACTCCAGCTTTCGCTCCCCATCAATAATCCAGGGAGTCTGAGGTAAATTCCTTGAATATTTATTGTACCTTCCTGTACAAACAAGCATGTTACCTGTAAGCGTTCTTAAGTAATGGACAAAAGAACCAGTATTCCATATTAAAATGCATTTAACTCCCATTGGAGCCTCATGAAAATAATTTTAGACACTTAACCTTGTTTTACAGCAAGAGCACTGCAGCAACAAATTCATGCTCCTGGACCTACAAGTGTTTCAGCACCCAAGACGACCAGCTTAAAGGCACATGTGGAGAACCTATTGCTGCAGTCAAACCCTCAGGTATGAGAAGCATATAAACAAAACTGTACAAAGACTAACGCAACTGAGAAGGAAAAAACAGAGATCCAAGTACCCAGTTTGAGGCAACTTAGTTCTGAATAATTATTCTTTGAATCAGAGCACGGTATTGAGCCAATTTCCTCCAAGCCGAGCTAGTGTTTTTTATACAAATAAATAAATAAATGAAATCAGTATTATATATTGAGGTATAGCTTGATACATCCTCACTAGATAAACAGGATATATGTATATACAAAAATATATATATATATGTGCTTGTTCACCAATCTATTTACGTCCTAAGTAAACAAGTTCCCCCACATCCTTCTGTCAAATAGTTCAGGTTTCAATCCAAGTTCTGCCTTGTCTGAATGTTTAACAGAAGAAACCCAAACTACAATGCTTTGGCTTGTTACAAGGAAAACCACGCTAGCAAAATACCTCAATAATAAACCAGTGCAAATTTCAAGAACCTTGGAACATTGCTATGCAAACAGATTGCCATCCTCTGACTGATTCCAGTCCTAGTCTGGTATTATGTCATGCTTGCACGCGACGCAAGGGCTGCTACAACCACGAACGAGCCTGACACAGATGACCAAGATGAGCTTTCTTGCTGACAGGTTTTATAAGTGAAAATATGCACAAAACAGGGAGCTCATTCAAAAAGAACGAGCAACCCCCCTGCACTAACATATTCCAAACCGAAACCCTGCATTTATGAAACAAAAAAAAGGAGTTCAAAGTAGCTGTGCATATGGTACCTGTGTCTTTGTCATCTCCATTTTTTTGGCTTTCAGTATCATACTTTCCTATTTCTAACAACACTTCCTTCCTGCATTTTGATCTGCAGAAAAACCCACACAAACAAATGGGGAAACTGACTAATACTGTTTCGATGGGGCAAATAATGAAAGTACTATGAATAACCATTCAGAAGTCAGCTTCACATTGCTAAATTCTCTCTCCATAAAATGGAAATAGGAAAATAATACATTTTTTTTCTTTCAACTCCCCATTCTAATAATTTTAGCTTTTGATCTGAGCCAGAGTGGGTAAAAAAACACAGGTATTTCTCAATTTGACAGCTTCTCCTGAACACTTTTTAAAAAAAAAAAAAAAGAGTAGCAGAGGGAAGGGATCAGTAAACACCAAAGGTAAGGTCAAGAGGGTGACACAAACTCTGAAACTGTGCTTACAAATTAAGATCCAAATCTCAATTAAACTGCTGTAATAGCAAAAACAAAACAAACAAACAAACAAAAAACTGCACTGTATTCAAGAAATTCTTCTGGATTTTCTTTATAAATTAGAGATAACATAGGGTTGTGGGTTTTTTGTTTGTTTGGAACACCACCACTACCCTAAAAAAACAAAACAAACAAACAAAAAACCATCCCAATCTATAAGTTACAAAACACAAAAACAAAATTCAATTCAATCACATGCAGAAAACTGACTATGTCTTTCTACATACATGATAAAACCACCCAACAAAACAGGGTGTTTGGAAAAGGCTAAAAGAAATCAGGTATCTTGGTTTCACAAAAATGTATATTTAACTGTCTAATTGGTAATTAAAAATAAGAAACAGGTATATAGAGAACACCAACTAGCCTGCCATGCGAATACTCAATTTCACATTTTTTTCTTTTCATTTGAAGTTTTCCTTTACTCAGGATTTTTACCCTCCTTTTAAACATTGCATATAGGCTTATAATTGTATTTTTTAATAGTCTGTGTATAATTAAATATGTGGTTGTTTATACACAGGCCTGGGGAAGGTTAGATACACTTATAGGCAACAACAGAATCATCTCAATGCAGGGACATCAAATGTTGTTGCACTACCTGCCTTACCCAATTATTCCATATGTTACCTTGGGTTGGAGGGGGCTAAGATTTCCAAAATTTCACTTTTAATTAATTTCATGAAGATCAACAGTTTTGGCTGAAGTAATATGCAGATAAATCCAGATGGTGAACACTGCTAAATCCAACTCAAAATCCCAGCAAAGGAACAGCACAGCTCTGCTGACAGCTTATCTAGTGAGGAAATGCCTTTCCCTAACCATGCACTCATCGTGAGGGGCTGTACTGCAATTGCAGCATTTGCAGGGATAAGGGTTATCCCAAGGAGACAGGAAGCAAGACCAATATAATTTCTTCCCCTTTCCAAGTCCATCCTTAGATAGAGCTAGATTTAATTCCTTGCTCCTTATAAGTAATTACAGGAGTCAACAGATAGCAAGAGTCTCCTGGCTCTTGTGGCAGCATTACAAAGTTATGCTTAAGACAACAGAGCAGCAAATAAATGGATCACTTTACCAGCCACAAAAACTGCACCATTATTGCACTGAATTTCCAGCGCAACGCAGAGGTTCTTTGGTGAACACGGGGGACACGGAAAATGCCTGTAAAAGAAAGATTGAGAAAAACTAGTAATACCAGAACATAACAGAGCATCACCCTGGTAATAATGGCATGGAAAACAATGGCTTCAGGTACTAAAAACACAGCTACAGTATAAATTCAGTATTCACATTAGTAGCTGGAATAGCAAGAGATGAATAAAGAAAAGAGCTGTGAAGATTTAGGGCATTTAAACATAGTGAACTACTGAGAAAATGTTTACTGATGTCTTCCTACTGCTTGTGTTTTTGCTGCTTGCTTGTTCCTCTATTTTAACCATATTACACTGTCTGGTGTTTTCTTAAAGCTCAACCCACCCCTACCATTTTGGAAATATGGGAAAAATGTTGTTCTTGTAAAGAGAAGTTTGCCTTACAGACTCAGGTTCATAACACGGGTGGAAGTTCCACGATTTCTAAATCTCTCCTGTGGTTTTGAGGATGCACATAAAGATTTGTTTCAATGTGTGAGATTGGCAATCCTGCAATAAGCTGTTTTCACTTCCAACCATTCTAAACCCCATGCCAGCCCAGAGACTTGCAGTGACGCACTGCCGGCAGCACCAAGCAGAACTGCAACTCCCTGACCTACAGCTGCTCTTCTGTGGTGCTCCTGGGATACGAAAACAATGAAGCAATATTACTGATGGGAAGAAGACCATCGTTTGCATCATTTGTCCAGTTTTCCATCTCCTGTGGCTTAATTCAAGCATTTTAACATTGCTTTAACTAAAAAATCAAGAATTATATTTTATTATCAGAAAACGCAACACATTTCAAATAATACACTAGCGGAATTTAAACAATTAGTTCTTTTATAGTCATCTTACTACCACTTACCCACCTAATATTTTCCTCCCCATCCTAATTCTATACAAAAGAACAATACTAAGAACTAGTTTCAGTATATACTTACTTGAGAAAATCCTCTTCTTTTATCTTCTCTAAGGCTTTCATAACTGCCATTCTAGTGAAAACAGACTGCACAGTGAAATAAAAAATGAGTCAAGAAGAGAAGTTAAGAAAGGATATGCCTAAAAAAGAAAGAAACCCTAAAACATACACACGAGACACTTCTCACAATACATTTTTTTCACTTATGTTTTATGTTTTCTTATACCTACAAACTCTGTATCAGCGAGAGCTCACTGTGACCTTAAACCTTAACAGGGCAACAAAGAGCAACAAGTAATTTTGCCTAGATATATCCAAGTAGCTTTACTCACAACATGAAAACAATATAATTAGTGCAGCTTACAGATCAGAACATAATGATTATTGTTGTACACTTATATGCTCAGGGTTTTGTAGAGTTGGGTCTTGAAATCCCCCGGGGATGGAGCCTGCAAACCCTCCCTGGAGGTAGCCTGCTCCACTGTCTGACTGTCCTCATGGTGAAGTTTTTTTCTTGCATCTACTTTGAACCTCTCATTTCACCTTATGGCCACTTTTTCTCCATCTTCTACCGTGCACTGTGCTGCCTCCCAACCTGGCAGTCCCCAGTCCGTGTTGCTGACAGAGTTTAATCCTTCCCAGGTGTCAGACTGTGTGTTTGATGCTGCCAAATTTCATACGGCGTGCAGCAGCCCGTTCCTTCAGCCTGCCTACAGCTCTGCCCTCAGGTGTATCTAACAGTCCTTCCAATTTGTTGTCATCAGCAAACTCGATGAGAATAGACTCTACAGTCTCCTCCAGGTTTTTATAAAGATGCTCAGAAGGAGGGATCCCAGGACAAACTCCTGCAGTACTCCACTATCACGGGCATTCAGATAGAGTATGACACCCAGTAACCACTACCCTTTAAGCCCACTCACGTGGATTATTACCCATCTAGCTGTCCACCCATCCAGACCGTAAGTCTAAACGCTTCAGGAAGAGCACTGGTACGTGGAAAGGAACTGAAAAGTCATGTTTTCATTCAGCTTCAGGACTTGGAAAAACAGTAAAAAATACTGAATTGCTGTTTGGGGTGATTCAAGTTCTTGCTCTGATGATCCAGGACATCCTGGATGCCTTCAGGAAAGTTGCTGCTTCTCTACCTAAGCATAAACTAGAGATAAAGTACAGATAAAAGTACCTTCCTTCCTCATAGGACAGATGAGCTGGAAAACCTTTAAAGTAACAGTATGTTTAAATTGTCATCTACAGTAGATGACAATTTTTTACTCTGGATCCAGCTTTTATACCATTTCTGATTAACACGGCCCTTGACGCTAGCTTCAAGCACAGCTTCTTTGTAAGGATGAGCCTCTGATGGCTCTTCAGAGGCTCTATTTCTTCCTTTAGATTCCCCTACATCTTGTTGCCTGCATGGTTTCAACAGCTAGGCCCTGCTGGTTTAGCTCCTTACGGGGGGCTTCCCCCTTTTAAAGGAAAGCCATGCAGCAAGCAGTGAGTTATGACAATACAATACTTCTAAAAAAAGACTTGTGTGTATTCCATGTCAGGTGGAGTACAGCAGGCAGAATTCCAGGGTCAGACTGCTTCCACCAAAAGTCGGCAGACTGTTCACCAGAAGGAACAAAAGGCCTCTCATAGGCTGCTGACAGAAGTTACCTGTTCTCCCTCGCATCACACCCACCATCCTACTCCTATCAGCTTATCTCCAACTGCTTTTTATTCTTACACCCCCTCTTTTCTCTCAATGATTGTGTGTGTTCAGGGTATGCAACGAGTGGCAAGGTCCCTTTTCTTTCTTCCCCTGCTCCAGAAGCAGACAGGATAAAACCACCCTGGATGTACCGTGTCTTTCATTCAGATCAGAGGACGTGAAAACTCTGGTGTGATCATTCTCTTTCAGCTGCGGAGTCTCCTCTTCACAATGTGACTTATCTGAACTGTTTTACCTACAGAGAGCTTGAGGATCGTATTTTATGCTACTTTTAATGCATGAGAATCAAATTCTTACATCTGAAGGGATGTATTTACAGAGAACAGTCCTAAAAGTATTCCTTTGGACAATCTGGAAAATTAATGAGCTAAAGAAAAGTAACAAGGTCGTAGTTCTCCTAAGAAAAGAAATGTTAAGCGAATAAAAGGAGATGACTTTATTTTCAGACAACGGAAAATTCTGGGACGTTTCTGATGAAGGAAGAACAGACATTAAACAGACTGAATACCCAGGTAAGTTCTTCACTGTAGTTACAGCTGTGAAATTTTGAATGTCAGAAAGAAAATACAACAATGATGAGATCCTACCTGTTTGTTTTTTGCTGGCTTGAAACAATCCGGACAGGCTGTGGCTCTGAATAGAGAGATGAAAATTAGCTGCTACTCTTACAGAAAAAGCAAAAAACAAACAAAACAAAAAATCAGGGACAGACAAGCATAGCATGTAAATGGTCTTTGTATCCCAGTATGCCCAGCATCTCACTTCCACAGTTCAGCACAGACCAGATTTTTAAATCAATTTTATCCTAAGCCACAAATGGTGGAAAGTGTGCATTGCCTGACCTAGAGATAAATCACAAAGCTGCGTAAGCCTGTCTTGCTCTGACCAACACTAATGTTCCTCAGTTTTGAGATGGGATGGAAAAGCACATGAGAAGTTTATCTTTCAGTCCTTTTCAACCCTTCTCAATAAATGTTATGATCAATGTTTAAGTTCTGCTCAAGGTATGCTGACATCTTGAAATCTGTATTTCCTGCTCTTAGACAATGTACGCTGCAAAATTAAACATATCCAAGCCAGAGACACAAATTGCTGCTTCTGGATAGGAAAATTCAGCTTACTACAGAAAAAAGTAACCCCAGGTATTTGATACCATTTGTGTTTTGCCCCTTCAAAAGGAAACTATTGGTTGCTTCACAAAAGTGAAAGCCGAGTCAGTGAAACATTTTTTCTGAGTACTGTAAAGGAAATTATTGTTCCTATTAGTGGATTTCTGTGTATGCAGTAAGAGATGGTTTCTAGCCTCCAACACAGTTTATCAATTCTTGCCGGTGCTTTTCAACACTTTTATAACTACTGTAGACTATAAAGAAGTAGGTCTGACCTCTTGCAGTTTCTGTGCAAGCAGCCTTCCTGGTCAGTTGTGATACAAAGCATCACAAATCCCCTCTTTCAGAATTTAAATATAAATCTCCAAATATAAACTAACAAGAGCCAATTTGACCTTCCACATCAAACCAAGAGTCATTTTGGCACACATACCTACACATGATTCCGTAAAAACAGCTCACAAGAGGAGAAATTGCAGATGTCATCCTTGGAAATCCCTTCCAAAAGCATACTTGGAGCTGGGGGAACTTCTCCAGGTTGAGTCAAGGTCTTAATTTTGCTTCCATACAACTGTCATTACTAAAGCTCTGACAATTACCAAATTTCTCTGTTTACACTGAAATTAAAACATTGCCCCAGACATGTCCAGAGCCAACCTTCCACGTATGGAGGATGTCCTGACATCTGAGAAACTGCCACAAAATTAAGATAGGGACTGTGTTGTTATTTCAGAAGAACATCCAGAATCTCAACTGCTGTTTAAGTGTGCCACAAAGAGAAGGCAAATAAAGGGATATTGTCAAGACACATGGAATAGACCTGAGTAGCTGGAATGTGGAACATAAATTCTTTACACTTTTCCCTTCTACAGCTATTCCTCTTGGAGCACCAACACTGGCATCACAACATGCTCAGCATCAACGTTTTTGGAAGGTCATAAAAAAGGTACAGGGAAGATGAGATGAAAATAAGAGCTGCCATGCTTCAGAGGAAAGAAGAGCACTACAGGACATAAGAACTGATCAAGTAAAATTAAGTAAATAAGAACACAGGTATGCTGGGAACTTTTGAGTTTTTGTAGGAATGTGGGTAAAAATGCAGTTTGGCTCTAATACTTTTACATTTGCCCGGTCTTTAAGATGCTGGAAAGGAAAGAAATTCGGCAAATGCTGATAATACTTTGTTCCTAATACTAGGTCTGCCACTGAGTATGCAGTTGTTGAAAACTAAGAAGGTGGCAGACGGGGCACTCACAAATTGCCAGAAGAGGTACAACAAGGGAAATCAATAAGGGCTGCAAAGGAAATATCTCGTCTCCAGGGATGAAGTCACTACACGATGCAGAAATCAGAAGCTCTATGAGGAGCCTCTGTCTCTGTTAGGATTTAACTTGTCGTAGGAGCACAAGTGATGACACTGAGTGAAACTCAACTTTTCCAGGAAGCATCAGCAAACAGGAAGAGCAAACCTAATTATCCAGAATATACTACTGCCAGATTTTGAGAAATCAGATTCAACGGTAGCTAAATTCACAGAAATATTTTGCTTCTTTGTGTTAAAGAAGGATTTATACAGCAAATGCACTGTTGGGCCAGGACAAAGATTGTATGTGGTGGCCAGGGAACTTCTGTTTGTTTTAATCAAGCAGCTAATTTGGATGAACCCACTTCTAAACCTTCCCTCCCATCCATGAGCAGGATGAGAACAGGAAAACCTAGACATGACCTCAAAAAGATTCCCCCACCCTCAACTATGTGTTTTGAGTTTATTTTTTTGAAATGATACAGCCATGTTGAGGAGGGTGAAGAGTTTGAAAAGGGCTGAAATTCTACAACTTTTTCCAAATGTTTTCCTTCCAGTCCAAATCAAAATTCTGGATGATTTTGTTTATTGACTTTAAAGCACAGAATTAACCAGACAGAGGTGGCATAACTTTAAGCTTTGCAGCTCTATCTGAATATGAGGGAGTTTAAATGCAGGGCCCGTTCGAGTTTATAAACACTGCATATTCTCATCTGTAGCAAATCCAAACCAACAAAGTTGCACAATATTTAGATAAAGATCTTTTGTTATTTATATCAAAACTTACAGGAAACGGCACTCCTCATCTGTTTCTGGGTGAGCAAAGACCACGCTAACTTCAAACAAACTCTAAATTAAAAAAAAAAAAAAAAAAGGTGGGGGTGGTAATACTTTGTTAAACAAACCAGGAGGATATTTTCAAGCATACTTATTGTAATACTAGGAAAATAGTAAAGAGGTAGGCAAAAGAGAAAGTAATCCACTTATTCTACAACACAGTCTAAAGAAAGACATTAAAACTTGTGCCATAATGGCATTTGCATTTCTGAAGTACCCAAAGATGATCTCAGAGCACTTCAATAACATGAGTGACCTACACATCATAGATACTGGCCCCATTTTGCACAGGGGGAATTGAGTCAGAGACAGTATATGCTCAAAGCCTATTACGGTCACTAAACTTAACACACCTTCTGGGAGAGCAGTGCCTAGCGTGGAATAAAGATAAAAACCCTGTAGTAGTCACCACTGAAGAATTTTGTCAGGGGCTTCGTTTGCAATGACTGGATGGCCTTGGGGCAAAGAAAGGCAACATGTCCTAGTGGATTGACAGCTAGACTAGAAACTCCAGTGTAATCTCAATTCTACCCCCAATTCCCTCTTTGGCCTTGGGCAAACAACACTCATTACTTCTGTTATTCAGATACCAGTATACCTCAAGAGGGCTATTGAAAAGATTGGCTAATATTCAAGTGGCTTGTAGATAAAGGGTACTACACAAGTAACTTTTATGGTACAATGGTGTCTGAAGTGGCTCAGTGCCTAAGTGTTGTAAAGCTTTTGCTAACTCAGTATGTAAGAAGTTTGTTTCTTCTTGGATCATCTTCAGGGTGACTGAGTGATTCTCTCTTCACTAAGACAAAAGGGATGCTTTCAATTAGCACTCCTGGGAAAAGACAACCTGTAATTACTACGGAAGTTGACAAATCAACTTAACGACTGAGACTAGTCCTGGGGTCAGTCCTACGGCTGATGACAAGTAAAAACTACAGACTGCTTTGTCTTCAGCAGGATTTTTAGACATGTTTGCAGAGATTTTACAGTCAAGATGATGGTGCTTCTGAATTTTCCTGACAACTTCTGAATGTCACATGTGGTCAATGTTTTTCAGAAACATTTTAGGGATGTTAGTCAGAACCTGAAAGTTGAAAATACAGTTTGAGAAAACATTCCTGTTGCCTGTTTACTAGTACTGCAGGTTCCAACATGCCTATCTCTAGCAGTCATTAAAGTCAACAAGGACCAGTCTTCCCTCCTTTAGTATGTTTCCGAAATATATTCCACAGTATTTAACATGCAAGTAACCTGAAAAATTTATCTCACAAAGCGGTAAAAGTGTTGGTAGTAATAGGAGAGCAAAGAAGGAATATATAAGCATTGCTTGGTCTCCAAAAACCAAAGATCCTGGAAAAGTCTCATTTGTAAAAGGAGGGTGGCAGCCCAAGAGCAAGAGATTTAGCAGAAGACTGCAGTGGTCCCAGTATACTCAGTGATCTCTGTGTATAAAAATGGAAGTTGAACCCTTTGGCATTGAGACTTGGGGATTTCACGTTAAAAGAACTCCCCCGCTCTCCTTCCCCCTACAGTGAATATAAAAGCAGTGCAACTTGTTGATCTGTTAATGATAAAAATTGTATACATATATATATTTCTACCTATCTATACACGTACACACACACACAAAAGAAAGTGCTTTTTTATTTATACAATACCTTTCCATCAGCGGGAACACCCAACTCCTCCGACAACTGGGGATGAATAATCCACTTGTAAGCTTCTTTCAGTTGAACGATGTCATCCTTTGCCAAGGAAAGGCCCAGTTTTCTGAATCACATACATAAAGAAATAATAACTCGCACAGGAGTCTGTCAAAGATAGGTACATGACATATAATATTTCTAGACAGAATTAAGTAGCTTGTCCAAGGTAAACAAGCAGTGTACAAATGAAATGGACTAACACACTAAACGTACAGATCACAGCATGAAGGAATGAAAGGCTGCTCCGATACCTCCTGTACCAGCAGTGAAGCTTTGCACTGAATTAATAAAAAAGGCGTTGAGGAAACATTAAGGCCAGACAGGGATTCCAGGTAAGATGCTTCACAGTAAGCACATACACACATGTGGATGCTACACAGCATGACAAATCATACCATGCCATTTAAAGCAAAACCCAATTCTCAAAAATCTTTTTTTATTTCTTTTTTTCCAACCAGATCAGTGAGACCATCAGCTCTCCAGGTGGTCACATAAGCACTTATGTTAACACAAGAAAGACAGAAGGTACATGCAGATGGAGCCAGGATACTTCTGATAGTAAATCAACATCTAGTTCAGCTTAAGTAAACTGAGTATCCGGATCCTGCAGGGCAGCACCTGTGCTATTTGCTAAGGAGCCTCTTGTCCAGGTTCCAGCCAAAGTGATGTCTTGCTTTGCCCTGTTTCTATTTGCCAGTGTTTCTTTCATTAACAATTTAAAAACAGATTATGTTTCTTCCTGTCTGAGAGAACATACACTGAGGAAACTCATGCCAGAGTTTCATGGTAGATCAACAGTTGCAAAAGCCTTTCTAGAGTCTACACAAAGAAAAGCTTAGGAAAAGACATACAAAAAAAAATAATTCTTTGTTGTAAACAAACAAAAAAACACTTTTTGTAAGGCTTATTTTTTATTGTTAAAAGGACGAATCAGTCCTTCATTAGAGGGCATGAACTCCAGTGGACACAAATTCCTAAGGGGAAAATTCCAGGTGAAAACCTCAGCTGAACTTGCTGGGATCTGACTCTGTAGGTACAAAACCAGGCCTTTACCACTCCATCTTCGCCCATGCAGAGGGAAGTTAAAAGAAGCAGATGCCTGTAAGAATGCCAGCATGTGATTTCAAACCCCTTGCTTATGACCTGCCAAAGCAGAGCACATGTCCTCCTATACAAATGGCACCAATGGCTACTCAGGCAAGATGTGCCCTCTACAAGCTAATCGCCTCTCAAGCAATTTAATGAAACAATGACTTTTAAATTAGTCTCAAAGTAGGAAGTGATTCATCAACTTTTACTCTGGCTTTCTATAAATATTTTGAAACTGTACTTCCACTCAGGATGGCTTCCACCAAAGAATAATCCAGTATCTTCAACTAACTTTGAGACAAGTGAATTTATTTTCTCTTGTCAACAAAGCCAGCCTATCCACGCAAAATGGCTCTACATGTTCTCATTTGGCCAGGAATGGGAGTGTCCCACAGCAGAAAAAAAAATCACTCATTTATTTCAAAACACCGAGGGTAAAAAGCAGAGTCAAAACTAACTTGTTCTCACCACACTAACATCTTTCTGCTACCACAACTGACTTTTCACCATTATCTGACTAAAAATGTTCAGTCACTCTTAATGTAAGCTAAACATGATATGGTGGCAAAACAAAGAGGTCCATATTTCATTACATCGTCAGTGTACAGAACAATTCTGGCTCACAGGTGGCATCGTGGGACCTCTGGGGACCATTGACTGGAAGCTGTACAATTATACAGACAGCCTGCACTCCAAGCTGAAATGCCATGTCCCAGCTATAACCACACCATACAAGGCAAATGAGATAAGAAACCTCAATTAAGGTTAAACCAGGATACAAAACAAACCCCAGGTGCCATCTTATCCTTTGTGAGCATTGTGTAAACTGAACAATAGGATCATAACAAGACATCATCTTCTTGTCTGCACAATGTTTTATACAGACAAATGGTGAAGACTTGTCAGACAGACGACAAGATACAGCAAGACGACAAGCTGCAGATGATTTAAAAAAAATAAAAAATAAAATAAAATGACAGCATATCCTAATTCTGAATTTCCTTCTGATTAGCTTTAAACATACAAAGTAAGTTAAAATCTGAGCCAAGAATATAGGAAGTGCTTCGACTTGTTCCACAATGTTAGCAGAAGCACCTTTATATGAAAGTAACTGTCTTGATCTTGAAAATACAGTATTAATTCATTAATTGCTCAAAAATGTTTATTAACGTACATATCTCAGCAGGTCCATTGCAAACCACTTATGGTTTCTCATTTCTGCTATGCTGGAAAAAAGTTATAGTAAGAGTATCTCTCCTTTCTCTCAATCTGGGGGACTCACTAGTAGATGTGATGTGAGAGTTGCCAAAAGAAATTACTCACCCCATTTCCTGTTTTACCAGCAGCCAAGCAGCACGCTATATGTCACCAGCCATGCCCAGGAAGAAGAAAAAAAAAAAAAAAGCAGCTGAAATTAAGCTTCAAAATTCCAACTTTTTGAGACTGCTAGCAGAATTAAAACAAAAACAAAAACAAAATAATAATCAGAACAACAAGGAAGTATTATAATTTTAATTTAGCTTTTATCTAGGAGTTGAAGGTCAGAGTTGGTGTTTGTTCTTCCCTCTACGTAGTGACCAAAAGACCCCTGCTCTGCATGTGTGAGCTGTTTCTTACTCTGTTATTCATTCTTCCATCACCAGACTGACAGAAACACAGGTAAGCTTTTGGGGAACAGACAACTGAATCAACTTTCCATCACATCAATCGGAAGCTTGACGTATCTTTAACATATCTAAAAAAAGAGTTGATTATATGGCAGAAAGAGGGTCTTCATGGGAGACACCCTCTCCAAGTAACTTCTAGCAGTTCCTCAGACAATCTGACAGACAGAGAACTCTGGACATCAAAAAGCTGATAGTCAAAGGAAAAGACTTTAAGTGATTTTTTTTTTGCCTGTTATGCTACGCTAAATTTTCTTGTTTCTCAAATATTTTGATATTTCCCTCTTCCACTTGCAGATTTTCAATGTGCTGGTTAAAACAATCCTTCCAAAGCTAGTGTGTCATATTATTCTGTTCCATAACCCTTTGAAAAAGCTCTCACTTTTACACACTCCTCCCTCTACATCTCCATTTATCACATCTGAAGTTTCACCCTACATTTTGAAGGAACAAGTGTATATGGCATATGATGTCAAATGCAGAAGCCCCCACCACACACTTCTTTTTTTTTTTTTTTTTTTTTTTTTTTTTCCCCAGAACAACTCTTGCATTTGAGAAATAATTGAAGATACACAGGCAAAGCTTAAAGTTGTGCTGATATTCTGATCACAGCATTTGCATACACTGGAGGTTTAAATCCTGAACACACAAAAAGCTAAGGACTGGTTTTGTTCTACATGGGCACACAATTAGGTTTCTCTTGCTGATAACACTAGCTCCACGCTAAGAAAAAACCACCCACTTTTAAAATGTTCCTAGTGACACAGAATCCACTTGTATATCTGGCTAAACTTAAAACGAATTAATATTCCTGAGTACTAAGGAGCGTTCAGTCTGCTGCTGGAGAGACCTGGGAAGTGACACAAAAGAAAATGGGAAATCCCATCTCCCTGAAACAAACTGCATACATTTCTGAGACATCAGTTTGCAAACTGACAACGAAGTCACCTCAAATCCCATCTAGCTTTAAAAACAGAACAGGCTGCATTAAAAGCAGTTTGAAACTTGTTATTAACACTATAACTAGAAAAAGACTCTGACAGCCTAAGTCAAGTGCAACTAGCAGTTATCTGCCATACAGAGAAATGAAAAAAAGCATCTGAATGGATGCTACTTGAAAACTGGTTTGGCATATTATTAAAAAAAGCCATCTAATACAGTTAGCATCCATTACAAAAAACATGAAATAAATGACACGCTTGGTCTTAAGGCAATCACGAACCCTTTCCCTGAGGACTGCCCCTCATTTAAAGCTCAGCACTCAGTCAAGCAGTCACAGGCTGAATATGGAAAAGCTACAGAACAGATGAAATGCTACTAGAAACCTGAAGAAGCTGTTGGTACAAATGCTGGAATTCCCTAACAATTACTTATTACACAGCATACCTAGGAAAGGCGAGCGGATCTGATCTGAGAATCTTGAGCAGATTCCACCTTGAATTCTCCTTTTCGTTTTTTCTCTTTTTCTCCCAGCTGCCCCTCTGTAGCTTTGTGCAAATCCTCCGTGAATGCCACCTTCGGCAGCTCCTGGTGTACTACTTTGAAGGGAGGTTCCAAGAAGCAATGTTTATCTTACATGAGAGACCAGAGGATAACTCAGGGACCTCAGGAGGTCTCTACCCAACCTTGTGCTTAAAACAGAATCAGCTATGTAATCAGACCAGGTTGCTCTGGGCTTTATCCAATTAGGTCTTGAAAACCTCCAGTAATGGAGACTGCCCCACTTCTCTGGACAACCCGCTGCAGTGCTGGATTGTCCTCAATCCGTGCATGGTAAATGCTTTCACTCCCCTCCTTTGGCAACCTTATTTATGTAAAAAAAAAAAAAATAATGTAGCAGGCTTGTTTAATGTGGCCCTGCCCAGGAACATCACTTAGATGTCACACCCACAACTGGAACTCAGCAGTACAAGAGTTAACAGTGGCTGAAACAAAGGTCAAAAGCAGAATTAAAATTACCAGTGGTAAGGAAGAACAATAGAAAGATACAAAAGTAAGCACAAGGGAGCATCAGCCAACAAATCAGTGAAACGCTATCAGACTGGAACACAATTAAAAAGGACCAAGAAATTGAAGACTTCCAAAGAACAGTGTTTATGCCAAAAGCTTCCAAAAGCATATCTTTCCCCAGCTTTGCTCTGGGGAGCTAGACATTTTAGAGGGGTATCTCTTTGCAGTCTCACTCACTTCTCTTTGGACTCACATATTGATCCTACACAGTGATCTATTACTTCACTTTAGTAATTGTTCAGTGATCTAGGCTTTACATTTTATCTCTGCATGCGCCAACAGTGGCTGCCACTCTCCGCACTGCAGTAAAAACATACTAACTGAATTATTAACCTGAAGTGCATTTAACCAAAATTTTAAATTTGACCTCAAATGGCCTTTGTATTAGGTCTTTCCCTGCTAACAACCACCGTGCCACATTAAGACCGGTGTTACACTACTTAACTAATTGAACCAGTGCTGTTTACGCAGTCAGAATGCCTGAGTGTTCTCACTGTCCTCTGAATTCCAAAGCCAAGCTGTTTGTCTTGAAACAACTACAATGGAAAATTAAAAAGAGCAGGTTTCAATCTGTGGACTCCAGAAAGGTGACTGCACAACCATATACACACATGCAATGTCCAAAACCGAGTCCCTATCTCTAAAATAGTGAAGATCACTGATCTACATTCTTCAGCATCTTAAATCCCTTCCCCGTCTTTCATTCTTCATATATGATATATATGGTGCTGTAAGAATAAAAACATCCTCCCCCTCTACCCCATGCTCTGTCAAAATAATTACTCTCTGTTGTCAAGGAAATAATGAAGAGGTTTGAAAACATGTATCGAACTTTTAGGAGCAGAGCCAGGATCACATCATCTTTTGGTTGAAATCCGAAGGAACCAGATCATGTATCACTTTTACATGCTGATAGAGGAACTCAATCAAAAAATGTCTATCATCCTTCCTTTGGTACACCTAAAAGAATGAGAAAAATCTTAAAAACAGTGCTAGAAATATTAAGGGGAAAGAGGGATGGTGGAGAGAGAATACAGACTTTGTTAGCGATGTGATCCACAAATCAGCACAGCACTGAACAAAATAAATATGGTTGTATTGATGGAATACTGTTTACTCAAATTCAGTGTGATTCATTACAGTGCATATGTAGACAGTATGAGTAAGACTGCTTCACAAAATGCCATGAAGTATATTGTAATCTTGTTTGCATAATAACCCAGATAAAATCATAAATAAAAACAGTTTCCAATTGAATTTCCTTGAACATACATCTGAACTAGAAAATATGACAACTGCAGAGCCAGGTCTAGAAATCTGCCTTTGACAAATGCCAATTTAAACAATCTCAAATTCCTTGATTTAAGGCACAATGAAGGTTTGGTACTCCGTCGGGTGGCTAATATCACTCCCTTTCCCTGTTTTATAGGG
Source organism: Aythya ferina (assembly GCF_964211825.1). NCBI lineage: Eukaryota > Metazoa > Chordata > Aves > Anseriformes > Anatidae > Aythya > Aythya ferina. The sequence continues at coordinate 4,373,323 of NC_140298.1, forward strand.
GCACAATTACAAACTAGAGAACACTTCTGCGTGTCAGAAAACCGACTGTGCTACAATAAGACCACAGGTCAAATCTCATCTCCCCTCTCCTGACTTCAAAAGTGAAAAGAAAATTAAAGAAATTACTTTTCCCCTTCAGTTAAGGCAAAACAATAGATTAGGGTAGTGTGAGCACAGAAGCCAAAAGATCCCAAATTCCAAATCACATTCAACCAGTCCCTCTACTCCTGTGCCTTAATTCCCCTGCTCCGCTCTTTCCCAGCTGTATGCGAAGCAGGGGATCGGATCCCTCTACTTCATAATTACTTTATGTTTGTGAAGTGGTTTGAAAATGAAAAATGCTCATTACAGAGCTCAAGCCTGCAGGGCAATGCTTAACAGCAAACATATTTCTGAAATACACTAGCACAGGCACTATATTGATTACAAGCTGCAGGATATTATTCTAATGCTATCTGAGGAATCACAGTGGCAACTGTTGAAATACCATGTGCAATCCCAGCCACAGCGTTTTTTCTCTGTATTAGAAAAGAGCTTCGAGATGGGGAATTCCATGATGAGGTATAGGCAGTCCTACAGGGAGTAATGACTACAGATGCTATTTGCATCAATGTCCTTGTAGCAAGTACCAGGATGATGGATCACAACTGAGACTACAGACACAGCTAACAGTTACCCTTTTGAAGGGCATGACTCACTTCAAATTCTAATATAGTTGTCTGACATAAACTTGGGACTCTTGTATTTATGATTTATTTTAATCAAACATCCTACTTGTAGGAAGAGATGATAGCTTCCTTGCATTACAGATACAAATGCTATGCAAATGTAAATTTTATGTCCCCCTATTCTTCAGCTCCTGTCCTACATTTTAGGCTTGGCAGGATGACAACCGTCATAATCAAAGTAGTTGGAGGTAATATTAAAAGGCAGTTTCTGATTTTTTTAAAGTAAGTCACAGAAAATCTGTGTGTCATACAAAAGGTCAATGGGAGGGAGTCCATCTTTGGGGTGTCCTTTTACAATAAAATTACACGTGTTCTTGTAGAGTGCAGCTCAAAGAATTAATAGCAAAATTTAACAAAAGATCATCGTTTAAACACAAAATTTCTTGAAACATGGCAACTTCTATTACCTGCCGCTTTTTTGTAGCTATAAAGCAGGAACTGTTTTCACCACTTAGTTTTTGAAGTGGTACGTGGATAGATGCTAAACAAAAAACTATGATTTTAAACGCGCTCTCTCTCATCACCACCATCAACCATTTTCACCTCTCCATTTGGAACACCGCTGCACAAACAGCTGCTTTAGCATTTGGCAAGACTGAAGGTGTGCAACAGCAAAGACAGCAGGAACCTCCTAACATAGACCTGCTTCCAGCTGAACTGAAACTGTTTCCAAAGAGAACATATTTTTAGAGCTTCCCACTCACTCATCTCATTCAACCTATTCATTTCTGGACCCACCCCGCAGCTTTTATTCCCTTTGTTGTACCAAGCACTGTAGTATTGTTTGTTTGCTTCAGCATAAGACCCAGAAACCTTACCTGGAGCAGACGGACAGCTTAACAATTACATCATCTCGCCCCTTGTATCAAACTAACAGTTTACTGCGCTTAGAAGACAAAGTTATTATAAAGTAATACATCTGGGTTTCTACCAACCACATTTGTCAAGTCAGTTTTCCCAGTCCACACCGAGCATCATCAAGATTTCAGTGAGCAAGAGGAACTCTCTGAAGCAAACTATTATTTTTTTGCAAAAACATTCGCAGCCAAGACGGCCTCAAAACCAGAGAGGAACTCATGCCCTACTTGCTCAGACCAGCGTGAGAACATCAGTGAGCTAGAACTGCAATGCAATAACTCCCTCTACCGAGGCATTCTGGTAAAGACCCGCAAGGACACTGCAAAAGAACAGCAGCACCTAATTTTTCTCTCCTTGCCTCCTAGTTATATACATAAGCTATTGGGAAAAAATATATTTTTAAGCTAGATCACTCACTGTCACTACAATAAATAGAGTAAGGAAGGTAGACTGGGAATTGAAAAGACCTGATCAGTGGCACCCTGAAAATAATAAGGCTTCTCTTTTTTTTAAAACAAAACAAAACAAAACAAAACAAAACAAAACAAGTTAACACTTCTGTGCTTAATTCTGGGAATTAATTTGGAGGAATTCTGACCAACATTTGGCGTTCTGCAAATGCATGCATCCATGTACTTACCTAGCCTGAAAGTGCTTTTTTTTTTAATTTATTTTTGATAAATCTAATTTTTTGGATGACCATAAAATGAAATGAGAGTAAAGAGAGTTCAACCAGACAGAAAGCCCAAAGCAATTTGTTCTGGTATTATTGTACCAGACATAGTGACAGCTCAGGTAAACACCCCAACCATGCTTAATTTTGGATAGGAAGTAGACGGTCTGATGTGCAATCAGCCTTAGAATCAGAACATGTGTCAGCACAACACAGTTATTACACTGCCACTTGCCTGAGAAGCAAGAACTAACGGTACTATTCAACAATAAAAGTGCACTAGGTAGTTAAACTATCAAGCTGTGTGGAATGAGATCAGTCATCACCACAGATTTTTATGCAAATCGAGGAAGACTTCATTCTGAAGTTTCTACTACATCTTACTATGGGAGGCACCTATTTTAAAGATTTCCATGCTGCCCTTTGTATTTTTGCATCATTTTATATTAGAAAGAAAGGTAACACTGTAAAACATCTCACAAGTCAGCAAAAATTGTCGCTTGATTAATCAAGTTATACCATACTTAGTATCCTCCCTCCATTGGCAAAGAAATTATCAGGGTTATAAACTTCCCATGGTATCATTATCTTTAGTAATTAAATATCTGAAATGTAAACAATTTAGGTTTGATTAGAATTGCCATCAAAACCAGCAGTTTTACAACTCCAGACTTTCAACAATGCCCAAGACAGGTGACTACTGAAATATGTATTTTTACATCGTTTAAAATGCTGTGGAGTTAAAGAGTTCATCTTCAAATTTCTTCATTTGTATTCTGCCGTACCAATTATCATTTATTTCAGGAAAGGCACCAGCTGTGCAATTCCTTCTCTAAGAAGATCCACAAAGCAGAACAGGCATCTGTACCACAGGGAACAATACACTAAGGGTTTGAGAAACTCCTCTTAGTTTTTCAGATGTAAAGTACCTCCTGGGCTAACTGAAAACCGAAGTAACTCAGACACTTTATTAATTATAATAATACTCAGCAAAAAGGAAGGGGTGAGCAGACTTCACTTCTAACATGTTTTAGTTTGATTTTTAATTGCTATTATTTAAAAAAAGCAAACAAACACCAATCTCCAGTTCATACCTTTCACAGTTGTTTTCCTTAATACGCATTTAAGTTATGAAAATATATTTGTAAAAACTTACCTCCCTAACAGACAGCTGTGGGGGTAGTGACACAGAAAATACAAAACTGGTGAACTGATAGTCAGCAGATTTAACCTTTTCACACACCTATAAGAGAAGGATTTTAATATTAAACTACAGCAATGAAAGTGAGTTGATAATCTTTTAGGATATTCTTTATTCTTGCATCATCACTGTAAATCCATATTAATACACACTCAGGTAGATGCCAAGCATACAAACTAGACTAATCCATGATAATTTATTGAAATACAAGCCCTTTTTTAAAAGGGAAACAAACAAACAAACAAGAAACAGATGACACTAATGAACTGTTATCCTTATTGCTGTGGCATTATGAAACAACAAAACTCATTATTTTATGGTTAAAACCAATTGTATACATAAATTTTGGTGTAAGGCATTATACCACAGTGACCAAAGTCTAGAACAGGTGACTCAGAATATTTTTCTTCGTGGCACTGATAAAACTCTGTGACAAAAATGTTTAAGGTCCTGGGATAAGACAGAAACAAACGGGTTTCCACAGTAAAAATTCAGTCTTCAAAGTAACAGAATAGAACGGAATGTTTCATCTTTCAGTTTACAACAGAACACCTACATTTTCTTGGGATTACTATACAACCACTACTAATAAGTAGGAACGTCGCCTAGATTTCTACTGTGCTTTGGTACAAAAATCATGTTTGTCACTGGAAATAAAGCAAGAACCCAAACAGGCATCAAGCTTTTTCAAGTAAGCTAGTGAAAACTGATGGCTGCATGTCTCCCCTGGAAGGAAGCTTAAACACACATGGAGGAAAAAAAAAATAATTCAGTGATTTTAGTGAATATTAACAAAGACTAATTACGAGCTTTCAAGATGAAATCGACATCTCAAACAAGGAAATTTCCTCATAAGAAAAACAGGTTTTGTGGAGCCTGTAACAAATGCTGTGAGATTTTCCATTGCTGTGCAAGAGTGTATCTCCAAAACAAGTCTTAAACGTAGGTTCAGTAAACATACATGCACTCTTTCAATGGAAACAAAAAAGAAGTATCACACACTTCAACAGAAACTGTATACTACACTTTCTATTTAGTTCTAGTTTTTATAAAGTAATGCTATTAAACCAAATTCTTTCCTATTAAATCTGTTAGACTCCTCCAATGCAAGTGGAATTTTTCAAGCTGACATTTAGGTTTGTCACTTAAGCAATTTCATTGCTCAGAGATGTTCACAATGCTCATTATGCCCGTAACTCTCCTATTTCATATTTCCTCCAATATCTGCAATCTGTTGTATCACCAAAACATTTTCTTCCTTTGTGACTTTCTAAATAGTACTATATGGTAAAGAAACACTCCTGCTATATTAGGAACACTTAGTCAAGCTGAAGAGCTCACTGCATCTGATGCCCCCCTCATTTTACCTTTCCATAGCAAAAAGCAAACAGAGATCATCATTTACAGTGAGGTTTTATTTGTACTCTAAGCAGCTGAACCTCAGCTTATCTCCTAACCTCGCGTAACTACGTATCTGTTAATCTTTTTCTTAGGAAAAAAGGTTTCTATCAGTCATTCCATTGCACCTGCACTGCTATTTTTGAAGTTACATTATGAGAAACCCTGGGTAAAATATGGTCACACTGACAAATTCTATTTTGCAGCTGCAGGAGAGGTATGCAAACACTATGCCAACGAGCAGTACGTAGTTGAATGGCGCCACCTACATTTCAAATATTCTAAATGGATAAAGGCTTTGCTCTTTCTCTCAGTTGTTTAACTGCATGTACGGTGTTTTTAATAAACAACTCCATGCTGCAGGCCCCAACATACAAAAGCTCCTAAAAAGTACAAGTATGGATTAAAAACTGGTTATTTACCCTTTTGACAAAGTCTGCCTCGCAGAACTCCTGAAGAATTCCCAAACACACATTGCAAACCTCCACAGTCGAGTTCTCCACAGCAGCACTGTCATCATTAACCAAAGGAACATGCTTGAGCACTCCATTCTGGTTCAGATCATCAGGCACCTCTTCTGTGTGTTCAAGTCTGATTCGCTTACATGGTGGATCAACTATGCCAAAACCAGCTGCATCTTCTTGTTGTTGATTATTTTTTAGGAATTCTGTCAGATCCTTCATCAAATCCTAACACAAACAAAAGGATCGTACTGTTGTTGATTGCTTCTCTTTTATCAAATGCTGCAAAAAGCACTTACAAACACAGCTCTAAAAGGCAGTAGCAACCACCCAACTTTAGTCTTTGTGTACGTAATTAATAACTTTTAATTTATACCAAAAGACATCTGCACAGTTAAAAAAGCTACAAGCTGTATTTTTGTCAAAATGTTACCCAAAGACATTGATTTTTGCTGAACAGACTTCTTTGCCGTCCAAGAAAAGCGGTAACATTTCACAGACTGACTTGCAGAAATTCATTCATCTTCAACCCCCTTGCTATTCAATGAAAACCAGTGTTTATTGCCTTTTTGTCACTTAGATTATGTCAGAATTTAATTATCCCAACTCAATTAGCTAAGATGACTAGGAAGACAGTTGGCCACTACAGTATGAGAAGAAAATGAGACCAGATAAATGTGAGGGTGAAATTAAATACACGTGACAGAGGAGGAACAACTTCATGTAACGAGAGAAGCCTACAAATATTCAAGGGTGTGCTGGTGAGGAGAGAGAATTAACTACATCCGAAATTTAGGAAGGATGACATATAGAGGTAAGATATAGTTCAGAAAAAAAGATTTATTAAAACATCTCCAACACAAAAGACAGCAGTTACTGTGTTGTTACAACTCAGTAGGAAAATTGGATAGAGCTGCAAAAGAATGAAAACCAGCATACAGAATGAACACTTGTCCAATGATTGATAGAAAATGGAAAAGGATAAAGAAGATAAATTCGAAAGATGAATTCTGGAGCGTCTAAACTTGAATAAAGGTAAAAAAAAAATCAAGACAAACACCATAAGATGCAAGCATAAAGACAAGGGATTGGACCAGGTATACGGAAATGTACATTTGGCCTACGCGATGATACCTCAGAGAAACAATATGGTAGAGGAGCAAATAGCCAAAACCAAGCTGAGAAATGTCTAATACAAGAACATAGGCAAGAATGATTGTGCACAACTAGGAAAAATTTGAAGAATGTTGAATTTCAGCAGTAAGGTCTACTAAACAGGATGCCTAATAACACTCAGTTTGTCTGAAAATGGTAGATTGATCCTTCACCTTGTTGGGCCATTTTTTAGTTAGAGTCTGCCAATCAATTCTATTTAAATAAAGAGGAAGTATGAGGCAAAAGTACACAGATGGTTCCTTCTCTGTATTAGCTGAAGTGACCCACAGCCTCTTTGCTGCTTAATACATTAAAGGAAAAATAAAGGAGGGAACTGTCATAGCTGCACTGCTTAAGAAGTGATAGATCCGTGCTCTGCAGAAGCTACTCTGCCCTGTTTACCGGTGTTTCCAGGTAATGCATAGCAACTTTCACAGTCAATGTTAACATCAAACCCAAAACAATTATTGTATTCTACCATTCTCATCAGTTCTCAGATTTGCACAGTGTAGCAGTCATTCTCCATAACTCATTTTGCAAAGCATTTTCCTCTCAGGCAAAGAACCCGAGCATGCAACATCGTCTCCAATGGGTGTGCAAAGAGCACTGCGTTCATATGTTCACACATTCTAATTAGGAATACAAAGAACAAACCTTGTATGGATGTCTATAAAGTGTCTGTGATCCCACACGGCAGAACCTGAAAATACATCGTGGGCAAGTGCCAGTGTTCAGTAATAGCTGAACAATTGGTTTGTCCTTTTCTGTTAGCGAAGACATGCTGGATAATTCTAAAATTAAAAGAAAAAAATATAAAAAAATAAGGATAAACATAATTCAGCGACTCAACAATAAAAGGACTCAATTAGCTCCCAGTGAGGTGCTCACCCTTACTGGCTATCTAGGAAACTTGAGGACGCATATAACAACTACAATTGTTCATACCAAAGGTTCAATTAGTCTACTGTCTTCCAAAGCAGGGATAAACAGATATGAGAGGAAAATGTGCGTGTGCAGGGCATATTACCTCTGTGTCCAGTTATCCCTGCTTTGGGGGACTTTTCTGAGCTGCTGTCATTTGTCTGTGGGTAAACTAACAGATCTTTCCTCCAAACCTTCTCTTCTGTCTCCCATAGTTTTGTTGTTGCCTCTGTAACATCTTTTACCAACTAAATTTCCACAAGTCTATTGCTCGCTGGCGAAAGACCTGATTTTATTTGGGGCTTAGCTCCTCCAGGCAACATTTGGTGTCACCCTCGGCGTGGTGTGGCAGGGTGCGTTGGCACTCCCCACGCCACCCACGGCTCGGTACACACCTGATGTCCCTCGCATAGCGTTAGAAACACCTCAGTCACGGAAGACCTTCAGAGAATAGGAAAAGTTATTAACTCAGTTAATTTTCCACGAGATGGGGATTCTTTATGGCGGGCGATAAAAACGAGGAGCACGTAGAAAACTCGAAATTCTATTTTAGAAGGAAAAAAAAAAATAAAATAATGATAATAATTAAAAAAAAAATAAAAATAAAAAAACGTACTTTGGGGAAACACACGGGCTAACTTAATTCAGCTTCCTGCCACCTGAACGCGGCCGTGCCGACGCCTCACTCCCTCACCGCCAAGCCCCGGAGACCCAGCAGCGGGGAGCCGGGGAGGTTCCTCGGGACCCCCCCGCTGCTGAGGCGGCTCCCGGAGCCGCTCCCTCCGCGCCCCGCTCCTCGCGGCCGCCATAAGGCCGCGGGCAGCCGCGCTCACCTCGATCCGGGCGGGCGGCAGGGCCGGCCGAGGGCCGCGCAGAGGCGGTGCAGGGCGGAGCGGAGCGGAGAGGAGAGGAGAGGAGCTCGCTGCTGCCGCACCCGCCCGCCGGGGGCCGGGCCGGGCTGTGCCGTGCCCACAGCCGGGCCCGCAGCGAGGCGGAGATGGCGTCGCAGCCGCCGCCTCCCAAGCCCTGGGAGAACCGGCGGCTGGCGGGCAGCGTGGCGCCCGCCTTCCAGTGAGTGCGGGGCAGCCGGGGGTCCCCGGCTGGGGACGGGGAATGGGGTCGGGGACAGGGAACGGGGTCGGGCGGCTGCCTGCCTGCCTGCCTGCCATCAGCCCCCCCCCTCCCGGCTGCCTTCCCTGAGGGCGGCTCAAAGGTCGGGCCGGAGCCTGAGGGGGCTCCGTGGGGCTCGGGGTGGGCTGGGGCCGTTCGCCGGAGGTTTTTGGGGAGGAGGAAGGGTGTGCGCCGTGGGGAACCGGCCCCGGGTGGGGAAACGCGCCGCTCGGGCTCGGGAGGCCGTGGGGGTGCGTGGGCCTCCCGGGAGAGGCGGGCAGGGGAATGGGGGCAGCTGGCCCCGCTGCCTGCTGTCAGCGGATACAGCGCGGGATGGTGTACAACATCATTATTATTATTATTTTTTAACCAGAAATCAAAGCTTGGTGGGTGAGGATCAGCCTTGTTTTTCACTCGGTGCCCGTGGTAGCAGTTAGAGGGAAAGTGGGCAAAAGGTGAGCCCCAAGCCGAAGGCCAGACCGGGTGCAGCTCCCAGCAGCAGGTTTCTGCTCGCACCACAGGCTGCAGCTCGCCGGGTAGAAGTGTAACGTTATTTTTCCTGGGTGGGATTATCTGGTTCGTTTTAAATTGCTTCAAGGAGCTTAAAAGTGAGGTGTCCTAAAGCGCCTGTTGGGTGCGTAGCGTCTCCTCTGTGGTAATACCTTATTCTTGTTTCTGTTTTTAATTGTTAGGAGAGTTAAAGTCTTAAGATGGAAGAAGCGAACATGATGAAGATACAAATATTATGCTCTGCTTTGCCAGCTGTAGGTTTTGCTCAGAGGAAGTTGTTTTGTATCTTAGGTGTAACTTAGAATAGCAAGTGTGTTTCACACTGAAAAGAGCAAAAGCTGGCACCTGGTTGATAGAATTCAAATACCGCCCTAGTTAGTGCTCAGAGACTTACTGCAAAGGGCATAGGTAAGCCAACTGAAATTTACAGGCATGCAAATGGCCAGAAGTTCATTTAATTAAAAAAAAAAAAATAAATGATTGACTTATAACACCTTTTCTGCTAACTGATAATAGATTTAATCTCTAAATGTTCTGCATAAAGGTGATTAGAAAGGTTGGGGAGAGAAGGTAAAGCAGGGGACCCTAAGGCCTTGCATATGCTGTATAATTGTTTGGATTCTCAATTAGGTCACACCTCCCCCTTCTCTAGGGGTGGATTCAAAGGAGCTGTCAGGCTTCTTTCCTGCTGTACCACTGGCTTATTATCTAGGAGAGATGAGGACAAGTATTGGAAATAAAGCTTTCATATTGCAAAATATTCTTGGTTGCATGTGCAAGACAGCCTTGCATGAAGATAAACAACTTTGGTGTTACAGCAGCAGGTGTGATAGATCTGGATGCAGCGTTTCCTGCTTTCTTAGTCTATATGATAAATAAGCTGAAGGTTTTTCCATCTGTATGTTTCAGTTGGGTTGCAGTTCCATCCTTACAAAGAATATCTCTTTTTTTTGTTTGTTTGGTTTTGTTTTGTTTTGTTTTTCCTAAAAGACCTGTGTTTCTTGGCTGAATTTTTTACTTCTTACAAACATTGTGCAATGTACTGGCTACTAAGTTCCTCAACCTGACACTACTGAAATGCGCGATCATATTTATAGTTAGTCAAGACCTCTGAGGAAAATAAAAATGCAACCTTATTTTGAGTACTGATCTTGATTGTCTGAATTTGTTTAGGTCTCCTGACTTGGGTGACAACTTGCTGACCAGACCTGGACACCCCACAGTTGCACGAATACCTCCACCTATTTTGCCAAGACCATCACAGCAAACAGGAAGCAGCGGTCTGAGCACTTTCAGGCCAGCCTATAGCAGTTCTTATACTCCAGGCTATGGTTCATATGGAACCTCTTTTTATGGAAGCTATAGTCCTTACAGTTATGGATACGGTGGTTTGGGTTATAACCGCTTTCGTACAGATGATATTCCTCCCAGCAGGTTTGTTCAGCAGGCTGAAGAGAGCAGCAGAGGCGCCTTTCAGTCCATTGAAAGTATCGTGCACGCGTTTGCCTCGGTCAGCATGATGATGGATGCTACTTTTTCAGCTGTGTACAACAGTTTCAGAGCCGTGTTGGATGTAGCCAATCACTTCTCCCGCCTCAGAGTGCACTTCACAAAGGTGTTTTCAGCTTTTGCTTTAGTAAGAACTATAAGATATCTCTACCAACGTCTGCAGCGGTTACTAGGTTTGCGGAAGAGCTCTGAGAATGAGGATTTGTGGGCTGAAAGTGCGGGGACAGTTGCTCGTGTTGGTCTTGAAGACAAAGCAGCTAACTCAGCAAAATCCTGGCCTATTTTCTTGTTCTTTGCTGTTATAATGGGAGGTCCCTATCTGATTTGGAAACTGCTTTCTACATACACTGATGAAGAAACAGGTAAGATAATCTGCTGTGTGAGAGAAGTGCAGAGTATATGTTCACTTAGTTATCATGTGTACGGATTAATCTTATATTTCAGTAATGGAAGTTAACAGGTACTGGGGAACAATTTTAGGCATGTGATACAGGTAACAACCTGTCTAAATAGCCTACTCTTGAGTTAGGTTGCAGTTTCTTGGTATGCTTTGTGTGATTCAGAAATCACTGTTTCTTTCTATTTCTGTGTCCTTTGTATAAGGTGTGTCAACTGGGGAAGAGAGGGGAAGCTATTGGGTGGGTTTGTCTCACCAAGTCATGATTTGTTTGTTACTGCTGACAGTTTTCTGTCAGAGAAGTTTTAGCAAGGCAGTTAAGGTATCTTCTCCATTTTTATTTTATTATAATCAAACAAGTACATAATTCAAAGCAAGTAACTTCTTCATTTCTATTTGGAAACAGTGTCTAGTAACTGGGCAAGTGGTGAAGATGATCATGTAGTTGGAAGAGCAGAATATGACTTCAATGCGCTTTCAGAAGAAGAAATTTCTTTCCGTGCTGGTGACATGCTCAAATTAGCACCCAAAGGTAAACTTTTATTTTTTTTTTGTTTTCTGATCACATGTGAAATAAGTTACATGTATATTGTTACAGTCTGAAACTGGGGGGACATAAAACCAAAACACCTTGTTGGACCCAACTCCTCATCTCTACTGCTTTTTTTTTTCCATTAGTTATTACACGTGTTCTAACAAAACTTACTGAATAATTTTATTCAGTTTCCCTAAAGTACGACGCAGCCTAAGCTTACTCAGGGAGCACTGTGTGGTTACCCTCGTGGCTATTTTTCTTCATGTGTGCTGTACAACAGTGAAAAATACTTTTCCTGTGGAAAAAATCTGGTCGTGTCAACAACTTCAGCCTCACAGTGCTCCTCAGAATACCTCACTTACGCAGATCCTAGTTGTTATTCTTGTGAACTAATTTGTATCTGCGTTTTATCACAGAGTTATTTTCTCTGCATGATTAGTTGTCCTCTACCTCTGGTGTATTTGTACCTCAGCTGCAACATATTTTGAATTGCTTTGTAACTTAGTGCATTTGTGTTTTCTTCTTCAGAACAACAACCCAAAATCCGTGGTTGGCTTTTGGCTAGTTATAATGGCCACACAACAGGACTTGTGCCGGCTAATTACATCAAAATACTGGGCAAAAGAAGAGGTAGGAAAACAGTGGACCTGGAAAGGATTACGGAAAAACGGCCATCCTTTGTCGGCACACCTGATAGGGGATCCGCTGCTGCTGTGACTTTAGAGGAACAGGAAGCTGCTTTTGATTCTGTTTTTGCTGGAAGTAGTAAAGTTCCTGTTGCGTCTGACTCCACTGTAGTCAGTGGAGAGAAACAGGGACTCTAAGGCACCTTCATCAATGAAGCAACTGAACTGTGTTCTATTGGTAAAACCTAGGGTATGTTGAAAATCTGTATTGTAGTGGAACACTGATGGGTCTTTACCAGTTATTGCTGCTACTGACTGGTGAAGGGATGGAGAGGAGATTGCTCAAATTTGTATTATTTATTTTTGATTGACCTATGGTTGTATAGTAGTGACTCTACCCAACCACCTGGCAGCAGCTGTAAGATCTTGAGTCAAGAAAAGTTGAGGCGCTTATAACAAAGCAAACAAACAAATGAGGACTGACCGGTTTTTGTTAAGTAGACAAAATGTTGATGAAATCTGGAGATTAATGTCCAGTCTTCATTGGAATGTCAGCTTGACAAGATGCCACTTCAATAAATGTGCAAAGGGGAAAAAATGGATTTCTGTGAAAAGCCCTCCAGAACTGGAGGCTGAGGATGATAAAAGAGCAATAGTGCATTGTTTTCTTCCGAACGGAATAGGAATTGCAAGAGTTTTACATGGCACAGCTGAATCATTAGATCTCAATTGCTTGCTTTTTGGTTAGAAGTAGGGCTTCTGTCATAAAGACCTCGTGAAAAAGAAAGGGGGGTACCATGAAAGATGGATTAGGAATTACAGAGGAAGAACAGTGAGCCTTCAGCAGTAGTTCCAACTTTATTATTATAATTGTTATTATTAAAAGAGCATTAGAATGAAGGGCATCACTTGGTCAAGCACTTTCCAGGGCACTTACTGTCATTCCCTTCTGTAGTAAACTAATTTATCATCATCGCTCCTAGCCATGTTGCGTTGTAGCCTGTTTACTGCCTGTCAATAGCCTATCAACTGCCATCTGCATCTCAGTGTATTTTGGTTCTTTGTGTGTTTTTTTTTTTTTTTTTTTTTTTTTTCCAAGAATGTCAAAATACCTATGCTGCATTTTTAGTGCAGTGGTAATGCTTTGAAGTGTGAGGGGGGGGGGGTTAACAATTCCACTGAGTGGCAAAAAAAAAAAAAAAGAGTTTCTTGTTTAGTTGTCTCAGTTAGCTAAGTTCTTGGAGTTAACTCTTTCTGCTGCCTTTCAGGTGGTTAACGTTGTATCTGCCCGTACTAATTGAGGGCTCTGGTTTATCAAAAGCCATAAAAGCATTAAGACTGTTCCAAGCGCTTGGTACTTCTTTCACATTGGTGTTTGAGAATTCAGTATTTCAAATACAGGTTTTCTTAATGAAGCAAAGAATAACTCTTTTCCTTGAATATATGTATGTGTGTGTGTAATATATGCATACATATAACATGTTGAGCTTCTGAAGGTTAGAGCGATGGATAAAATACCTGAAGCTTATCTTTATCACTAAAATAGCTTTTCTTCTTATTTTAAAGGTACTCAAAAGTATTAGTAAAAGTAGGACATGCCCTTTGCTTAATTGATCAAGTAGTTTCAATTTGACTGTTTCTACTGAGATCTTCAACATCCATTACGTATTAGCAGAGCTTTCAATATTTATACTTTAATTGCATTTGCTGGCCTTGAGTTACAAGAATTCTGTTTACCACGACAAGTCTCTGACAAGGAAAATTGAAGGGAGCATTGCATTATTGAGGTAGGGTGGCTGAAAAGGTGCATCTTATGCTGGAACCTTGGATTTTAAAGTAACCTCTGAATGACTGCTGATAACAAGCAAGAACTGAAGTGGTTGTGCTCAGATATTGGGAGTAACCATTTTTACTAGATTGTTAGATCCTCAAGTGCAGAGGAAAAGGAAAGAGTAGTTTAAAGGGGAAATGGGAAACTAAAACTAGGTTTAAAACAGAACACGTTCCTGAGACATTTCTTTGTGTATCAGGGCACTGAAGAATTTTTTCTATATTTGGAAATAACACCTGTTTTTGAATAAAATTAGCAAACAACCCTGAAATATAAAAGGTGGGGGGAATGAAGTTGTTCAGTGTACAGTTCTGCTTACAGTGTGTATTCATGGACGGAATTCGTTTACTGTTGTGAGTTTTAACTGATGGACTGTCAGCCTCTCTTGTGTCAGTGGAAGACTTCAAACAGGAAGGGTCTTTTAAATAAATTAATAAATGAAATCCAAATTTTTTTTTTTTTTTTGTGGAATATCCATTCAAGTAGACTTATGTTTATCTGCTCAGAACAAGTCGGGAAGACAGTACCTCAATGTTCATCAGAATCCTTAAAACTACTGATTTTTAGAAAGATGGATTTAACTCTCACATTTCAGGTCATAATATTTTTGGAAACTTTTAGTAGAAAAGTAGGTTATTAATGACTTGTCTTTACAGGAGTTCAACTTTACCAATCACTAACAGTCATAACTACATCTGCTAAATCTTGTCAAGAGTTTTGATTGTTTCAGTCTTGTGATTAATGGGAAAAGAAGGCTCTGAGGAAATGAAGTTATTTAGCTCACAATTAGCTGTATTGGTTGCAGAAGGGTGTTAAAAAAATAATTGAAGTAAAATATATACTGTTTTAAGATTTAGATTTTTTTCTTTACATGTACAAACTAGTGTTAGGAAAAGGTGTGAATTTCATTGCCTCTCTCTCTGCCTGTACGTCAGCCTAGAGAAAAAACATCTCAGTGGATGCTGATTGGAAAAAGAGAGGCTGACTGACAGGCTGCTCAGGACTTGCCCAACTTCAGAACAGCGAGAAGACTAAAAGGAGCAGGTGTGGCTCCACCTGGAGTACGTAGAAGAAGAGATTAGGAAAGAGGTGCAGTCGAAATAGTGCCGATCTTACGTGTTAGGCAATTGACTCGTATTTTAAGATCTGTAAGTACTAAGTTACCTTTATTATTCTTTGGAACTACTTACATACCTGTAGCAGATCAAGAAAGTTCTAACAGATGTACAGCATTTGCTTATATAAATTTTTAGTTTAATCTTTTTCTTGAATGTTACTATAGACTGTTTAGCATACCAACCATTTTGTGCTTGAATACTGTCTGAACTAATGACAACTGCCAATGTTGACTGGTTCTCTGGGTGCTAGCAGTACATGACCGTGCACATGTTCAAAGCTTTGCTCAGGTTTCTGACAAATAAATTATGAACGCTCCTTTTGTCTAGTAGAACTTAATAACATCTTCCCTTTTTTTGCACAGGTTCAAAAAATTCCTTATGTGGAACTAGACTGCATCTGAGCTAGTAAGATGGTTTTTACTTACTGATCATCTTGGTGAAATGTACTAGTCAAGTAAATACAAAAGTATATATATATATATTTTCTTGTAAATCTGATTTGTTAGTGAAAATTTTCCGAAAGAAGTTTAAAGTCAGTAACCAACACAATGACTTCCTTGACACACCACTGCTGTTGTAGGAATATTCTTGTTGGTGATAGGAGGGGAACTGCATTTATTTTCCAAAACACAGATACTTTTTAAGTAGCTCCATTTATTTTTTTCATCGGTACAGGTGTGGCTGTGCATTAGGGTTTGCCAATACTCTCACGCTGTGACGACAGGCAGTAATTGCGTTGTGTCCAAGGTGCTGACCATGCACTTTTTTCCCCCTTTGGCCTGCTGGGGGTGGTTCTTTTGCAGGATGATTTGAAGCAGGCCTGGGGTGACAGTGCTGCAGCTGGATAATCTCTCCCAGAAACAAATGGACTTCAACGTCCAGTTTTATTGACACAAGCATGGCGTGGTGTCAGTAATAACGTCAGACGTTTTTAATACTACTTCGTGGTGTTAAGGTTTTGTTAGTTTTGAAGTAAGTGAAGAAAAAACATGGGGCAAATGACATTTGTTATGCTATCAAAGGCAATCTTTAGGATTTATTTTAGAAATGAAAGCACTTCAGTGTGCAGAGCTACCTTTGAATTACTGGTAACTGAACAGACATAGGCTTTAAACTGTCCAAGGGGTAAAATTTGAGTTAGTGAGTCTTTATTTTTTTTTACAAATACATCTTTTTTTTTAATACGGAAAAAAAAAAAAAAAGCTGCCCGGCTGGCTGGGCGCAGCGGTTAACTCCCAAGCGGCGCTGCCCGCCCGCCCAGGCGTTAACGAGCCGCCCGTTGCCACGCCCCGGCCGCCATTTTGCGGCGGCCGCCGCCCCGCTCCCCTCAGGCCGCGCGCGCCTCACGCGGCCGCGCGTTGCCAGGCGACCGGACGCCGCGCGCGAGGCGGGCGCCGCCGCTGCACTGCGACAAGGCGGGGCGGGGCGGGGAGCGCCGCAGCGCGCGCGCCGCGCCCCACCCGGCCTCCCTATTGGCTCTCCGCCGCGGGAGGGGGCGGGGCTTCCCCGCTCGGGCGGCGCTGATTGGCGGGCGGCGGTGACAGGGAGCGGGGCCGGGGCGGCTCCCGCCTTGGTCCTGAGGAGCCGCCGGGTGCGCGGGGCCGCTCCGCAGCGGGCGGCTGCGGGGAGGCGGCTCCGTGACGGGCTGCGCGGGCACCCCGCGGGCACCCCGCGGCACGGCACGGCCCGGCCGGGGGAAGGGCGGCAGCACGCGGCTCCTGGCGGCTCCTGGGGTGCGTCTTGTGCCGCCCGGCACAGGTGGGTGCGCGCTGTGAGGCGGGGCTGGCGGGCTCGGCGCCTGCCACAGCGCCTCAGCGTCCGCGGTGGCCGATTCGAGTTAAATCTTTGATTAAATCTTTGATTAAATCTTTTATAGCGCGAGGCTCGAAGCCTGCTGCGTTGTCTCCTTTAAAGTGTAAGCTCTCTTACAGGGGAGCTGCGCTTCTTCCTTTGATTATCTGATACAATCACACGGTGGTCAGAGCGGTGGCTTAGGGAACGTGCGGCGTTACCAGTAATTTTTCTCTCACCAGGTGTGTTTTGTGAGGATCCCAGCGCTCCGTCACTTCTCACCTCAGCTAAGCCTGCTTTAAACCGGCTGCACCTCGCATATCAGGCAGCACAGGAGCTGGGCTGCGTATCTTATACCCACACAGGTTTTCCACTGGTGCTGAGCCGTCCTTACCTGGTCATTCCTTCCCAGAACAGCAGGTATACATATTTAGTGCCTTAATTGCAACTAACGCTGCTATCTGTGTTATATATATATATATATAACTCACTAGACAAGTTTCCATCACCAAATTCCCACGTTGCCACCACTTGGCACTTCAGTCAGGATGAGTGTAAGGGCTCAATGAACGTAGGCACTCATCTACCTTTACCTCAAAATGGCATCTATCTTTGCTGGAAAGATTGGGCCCATCCTGTCTGGGAAGGACCTTTGTGCTTAAAAACTGGCTATTTGGCATGCTTTGCAAAAGATTTCATTTAGATGGGATTGCTGAAGTGCTATGACTTTTATCAGATTGGCTCGTCTTCCTAAAATGAAGCTCTTTAACCTGGTGCCCTCTTCTGTGTTTTGTTTGTTGTGTTTAAATCTCACAAATACCTGAAGCCTAAGTATTATTTTAGCATGTTCTCTCTTTTTTTTTTTTTTCTCCTGATGGTTTCATATAGCTGTTCTTTTGAGAGGATGAAAGCTTACAGTTAGCTGCTATTCTGAATTCTATTTCTACTAATAAACTAAAAAAAATGCTGGAGTGATTTCTTCAATCAGAAGCAAAATCAGTGCTATTTTTTATGTTTTAATTGTCTCTTAGTTGCATGGAAAGTGATGCAAAAGAAATACCTACCTGTAGTAGTCTTCTGGTAATAAGCAATTAGTTAAATCTGCTATGATCCAGGTGTATTTTCCCTGAAATTCCTTATAGTCCTTGCTTTCTACAACAAAAGTCAAATTTCTGCATGTGACTTGTAGGTCCTCTTATTTATGTGATCTGGGTAAGGTGCTTCAGAAAAGGTCTACAGTGCTTCCAGAGTCCTTATTAAGCTCTCTGGCTGGGTGCTAGTTGAGTATGGAAGCCCTGATTAATGCCAGCAGTTTTCTCCCTGTGTATGCTAGGACAGCGCTTTGAACTTTTACTCTGCTCCCTGGTACTATACATAGCATGCATTTAAATAACTAAATAAAGATATTTGTTTGTTTTTTCCTTCAAACTGGGAGGACTGCATTTGTAAAGCATTCACTATTGACTTTATACGCTTTGTACTGGTGTTTGGTCCAGTGCTCAACTTGAAACTGGAGGAATGAGGTTGCTCAGCCCTGATAATCCCAGCTGGGTGTCCTGAATGTTTCAGGACAACTCAAAACTGAGGTGCTCAGGATGAGAGCTGAGAGACAGCCCCGTGTTGTGCTTTGAGGCTTTATTGATTTCCCTGAGTTCCCCATATAATTCCCTCTACAGCGGGAGTCTGGTTTATAAAACAAATAGGCAGAACAAGAAGAGATGGAAGTAGAAAGTTTGGAGAACAGAAAAATGTATTTAAGTGCAAATAAACTTAAATTTAGGAGCCCCCCCTGTAGCTTTGGCTGTTTATTCCAGAATTGCAGGCGGTCCTGCTTCGTATCGGAGGGCTCAGCGGTGTGCATCCCCCGTGGAAGCAGACACAGGATGGGTCCCTTTCAAAGCTGCAGAAGGAGGAGGTGGCTGTGGTAGTGTACCCCCCAAACAATCAAATACCAACAACTCTCAAAGCCTTCAGTTTACTGCTCTGTGGTAATTTGTGAGAAAAAATTGGTAATAATCATGGTAATATGTTGGTAATCATGGTAATAGTGTCACTTCCAGAAGCATGTCCCGCTTGGAGCTACAGTTCACAGCCTCTCCTCACCCCTTTCTCCCCTTTTTTTTCTTAATACTCTACAATTTTATGTGCAATTTTTCCGTTCCTCTGTGATGAAGCAATTCAAAGGTAATTCCTGCTGCAGTTGAGCTGGGTTTGATATGTTTTGCACGTGTGCTCCTTCCCCCCAAAGAATTTGAATGTGAAAATATGAAACACAAACCTGAGAGCATTAGGACGTGCCTGTAGTGCTGTGGCAAACATTTCCCATTGGAACTTGGGGAGAGTTGTGGGTGACTTAGATTAAGCTTTGGCAAACAATGCAGGCAGACTCGCTAACAACTTTTTCTTTTCTAGGCTTAAGCAGCCAAAGATGAGTCGTGGATTTTCAGAAAACAATAATTTTCCCTATGACAATAATCAAATGGTTTTGGATATGATTCTGTGCTCCCTAATCGGTGTTCCCCAGCCTATCAACTGGGACAGCGTGGCAAGGCTCGTTCCAGGATATACATCCAAAGAGGTGAGTTTACTAATACAAGTATCTGTCTACTCTAAGTAGTACTTTATGAAGAAGAAAACTTTGGGGAGGGAGGGGAATTGAAGTTAAGTTGTTTTTTTTTTTTTTAAAGTAATATATAATTACAAGAACTGAAAATGTTGAATGTGCAGTAGATAGAAAAAATATTTTTGTTTCTACAAAACTTGAACATTGGAATTAAGATATAGAGTCCGTATTTTATTTTATATTTATATTTTATATTAAAACTGATACAGAATAAAAATCAATGGAAAGTAAAAACTGAAAACAGATTTAGAAGAAAAAAAAACACAAACAACAATGATGTTTCAAAATAAGATTATTTTAATGGAAAGGATGGCAGTACCTACTACCCTCCTGTAGCTTCTCGTGGCCTTACTAGCACACCTGATAATTTTCTGTGAATGATATTCTAACTCTAAGGAAATAAGAGTTACAGATCTTACTGTGAAGGAGAGCAATTGCCTTTCTTCCTTGGTCCTATGTGATGTGGACTATTCTTTCTTTGGTTGGAATAGGATTTGGAAGAACCTAGTACCTCTCTATACTTAATCTCTTCGGGCTGCTGAATTTCCATGTGAAATTGTTTTCTTTATTTTTAAATAAAACTGATTTTTTTTTTTTTTGAGTTATGAGGGAAAGTGAGTTAAAAGAGTAAAGTGTCTTTTGCCCTTGTGATTCAGTGAAGCTAGAAAAAAACAAGCCAACAGTCTTTACTTTCTTATAAACTTAATCAAATGTGTCAGCTGACATTTGGAGCATTGCTCGTGGGCATCACTGTAACCTTCTATTTAGAATGTCAAAGTGAACGATTGGGAGTAGAAGCTTGTGTGGAAGGTTTCTGCCTTTCAAGTGTTCAGCAAAGCACTAGGGGGCAGGAGGGTGTCTCCCATTTAGCTTTCAATTTGCAGGCAGTCCTATGCACCTTAAGCAAACAAAATAATTACAAAAATCTTAGTGACATCTCTCCCTATGTTAACTAAGATAATGTGATTAATTAGTACATATCTGGCCTGAAGAGTTGTGTCACAGGAGAGTTGCCTGTGGAATTAAGCAGACTTACAGGTATGTGTAAGTTACCCGTGCACAGGATTCTGCAGAACCAAACCCATCGCTGTCCTTGTGAGTTACAGAATTACAAAATGGGAAGACTTCCTTGTTCATAAAAACAAGGAGTGGAGAGTTGATAACAGTGCAGAGGAAATCGCCAGTTCCATGTGTCCAGTCAGAGTGGAAATCATAAAGGGAAAGAGTAATAATTATGAAGCAATTATAGCCACTTGTATTTGACAGCATTTGTGGCAGAAGGACTAGCTACAAAAAGAGACTTTAAACTCTCCTTCAACTTCACTTTTGAAGATCTGGTTTAAAATCACAGGCCTTAAGGATGTAAAGGTTGAAACAGGTTCCACCTAACTTTATTGTTACTGTTTAATTATGGCAAATTTTATTGTGTGCTTATGTGCTTTTCTGATACCACGAAGTAGGAGGCGTTATAAGTCTAATATCAGCATGATCAAACTGTTCATGGCAAATATGAAATGCAATATCTGCCTCAAATTATAGTTATTAAAAATGTACTGAAAGCTACTGCTTCATTGTCCTATCATTTAATCTTGTGACAGTGTGCAAAAAGGTTTGATGAACTAAAAAGCAGTGGAAGTTCACCCGTTGACAACCAGTATAATCCCCTGATGGCTGCTGGTGGGAATCCTGTGGAAACTTTAGCCACGTACATCAAATCCTCCTTGCTCAATACACAGACAGAGTTTCAGGAGCCTGCTATTGGGCAGGATTCCATTACAATAACTGGTATGTTTTTAGTCCTTCTGAAATATATTGCCTTTTGTTATGATCCGAATGTGCATGCTTTTCTGTCTGGAGTGGTGAGACCACCCAGGAACAGAACTTTTTGCCTTTGCAAGAGAAGAGTTAAGCATACGCATAATACATACGTGAAGTCTCTTACAGTTTGTGTCGAGGCAGTGTTAATTTGTTTGGGTATTTTTGATAATTTGCCCTTTCAAAGGGCACGATATGCAGGAGTGCATAAATCTGTATGCTAGATCCTTCTGTTCAGCATTTTTGGTAAGGAGAGGAATTACTCTTCTGTTTTGTATCCCGTGTTGGCGTTGTTAAACCTACAACTGCTTGCAAACACAATAAGCTGTGTTATTTGAATAACATGAAAGCTGTGTGCAGAAAAGGTGTGGAAAACTGAGATGATGATCCCTCAAGGTCAGACTTTCCTCTCCCAGCAAACTTGCCAATTGTTTGGTGGCAAGAAAGCTACGCAGGAGCTGGGAGCATATTCTAGTCACTTTTTGATGCTGGATAGTCTTGCAGCAACATACAATGTGCCTTAAGTCAATGATGTGTCCCAGGAATGCTTTGACAGAACAGGACCAACCCTAGTAGTTGTGTAGTGATTGAAATAAAATTAAATATCTCCTTAAGTACCTCTACTATGTGGAGTTTTAATTAACTGTATGATAGTTATCCTCTGGATTTCATTATACTCTGAGATGTTTTCAGCACCTCGTAGGATTTGGCAAATGTGTTGCATGACAAATTTGCTTCATTGCAGTAATGAGTAAACCATTTCTGTGGTGCAAATTTAGAAGACAGTGAAGTGTTAAAATGTTCTTTGTTACGGCATCTTTCACTGTTGCAGCTTTCTGGTCACTTGTTTTTGCAGGAGAAAAACAGCTCTTTGACCTTTGCTGCAGAATGAATAAAACGTTTTTAATTTATCTCGCAATGACATGGAAACTGTATATGGAGTAGGTAGACCAAAAATGCTTTCATCAGCTTTCAATTTTGTACTTGTTAAATGCATTATGTGGAATAAATACTTCTTGCACCCACGGGTGGCTACTTAGAAGATTAGTAGCTTCCCAGTAGGCAGTTAACAAGCTAACTCTGCTCACAGAGCTCTTTACACAATTACTGCATGTTTTCTTTTTAACACTTTAATACATGTAATAAGTATTAATACAGTACCCCAATGTTTCCTACTATAAGATCCTAGCATGAGATGATTTCTGTTTTCTAACATGTTTCCTGTGTGACTTTGGATAAATATTTTACTCTGTTTATATGTAACTAGCTAATATTAAATTAGGGTAATTAATCTTTTTCTCACAGGCTTGTAGTGAACTCACCCTCTTAACATTTGTGAGGTACTAGTATATTTCAGAATTAAGGATTTGAAAAAAGTCTCTTTGTAAATTTATGTTTTTTCATCAATTGCTTCCTAGTGTATTTACTCATATCTGCACCTTTTTTAAGATGAAAAATTTGGGGCCTGTTTGGATTTGTTTGTAGACACGAAAAAGTAATCAAATTTGTTTTGAGTTGGATTATGCTTTTATTCGAGGTGTGAAAACTTACTTATTATTAGCTAATTTTAAAGCAAACTGCTGCTAAGTCCTTCTAAATAAGTATTATGGCAGTAAACAAGCACACAAGACAGTTTTACTCAAGGTATCTGTTACTAGCGTTCAGAATTTGAAACATCTTTGCTGAAAGAAGAAAAAAACATAGGAAATGTGTGGTAAAGCTCTGTTAGTTTGGCTCTGTTGCATATTCTTGTCAGAGTTATTTCCTTTTCTTCGGTAAATAACTTCCGTGTGGCCAAAATACATTTCTTAATATTTGCAGACAGAACTCTTCTATGTCATTTTTTCCACAGGCCTTGCCTTTAAAACATTTACCTTACCTTGCATTCAAAATTTAGGACTCCTGCCTTGGCTGTGGAATGGCTGCACTGAGGGCTGTGGCTGACTCAGGCCTTTCCAAGGTTCTCCTAGGGTCTGTCCAGTAAACGTTCCTGTTTTATTAACTGCATTTCTTCAACTATGGCCTTACTGAGGCTTGGCCAAGCAAGACCTTAGGCTGTATCTTTGGAGAAAGTTTTGTTTCTTTGGCCTTTGATGTGATAACTGCTTTCCTGACAGGCATAACTGCTGTGTTCTGAACTATACAGAGTTTCCAGATCATTTCTGCTGTCACTCTGCTATTGTAACGTAGCCACAAGATGAGAAGGTCTATTTCAGGTATTTTTGGAAGAGTACAGCCTCTTCCACTGTACAAGAGAGAGAGAAGGTGCTTCTGGAGCCCGTTCCCTAGAAATCTGAGAGTGGGGATCCGTTCATCACAGTAGGAACAGTTACTCAATGTCTGAATGCTGGTGTTGTCTTAACCCTTGATCCAGGACCCAGTGGGTTTGACATCTAGAGCTTCTGGCCTTCACCAGGTTTTGTGTGCACGTTCCACTGCTTTTAGTGTGTTTGTGACAAAAACCTATCTGAATTAAAGTTCAGCTGTCCTTTATACCTGAAATGAGCTGCATGATGGAGTTCTAGGATGAGAAGGATTTGGTCTGCATTTTAGGAGCATAGCTTTGGGCAGTTGGCTTCTTAAAGCCACACACTTAAAAAACTTAGCAAAAACACATCTATAAAGATTTCTGTGAGTTAGTTTGGAAGCAGCTTATTTTCAGAGCTAAAAAAAATGTGTTTAAGAGGTGGAGTTAATCTCAAGTAGTTATATCCTGGCAGCAAAGCTGCATGAAAACAGAAGTTTTGATGTGGCAGAGTCTTAAGACCCACATCCCACAAAGCAGATGAGGAGAGCTGAAGGCTGGATTCTATGCTCAGAAACAAATGCTGAAGACTTTGCACGAATCTCATTGCTCTCTATTCAGACAGGATTGATTTGGGTTTCCAGCCAAGTGTCTGGGCAACCCAGCAATGTTGCTGATCTACGTTGCTGTTTATGGCATTCAGGGCAGGAAGTTGGCTTATCTAGCAGCCCTTATGGTAGCACAAATCTATTGCTGGTTACGTAACATTGCTCTGTTACGACAGCCGTGCTTCGAGATAACAAAAAGGAAAAGGTCAGGCATTTTTGATCTAATGCAGCCTTTTTTTCCTTACACTTAAGGAAGGCCCAGCACAACCTCTGCAAGGAATTGTTCGTCAGAATCTGAGAAAGGTCCTGTGCATAACAGTGGAGAAAACACTGATGAAAGCCAAGGGTAAGAAGATCTTTGCGTTTGTTACCTAGGGGTTTACAGAGCTGACAGAAAGATGTCTAAAGTTCTCTCACAATTCTTCTATCACAAAGAACACAGCTAGGAACATCCTAATAAATGCTATAAGAAATTTTGTAACCTTCTCTTGCAACAGAAATGTTAGATGTTGGTTTGAGAACTTCAAATGTGCAGTAGGGATAGCTTATGTAGGAATCTGCCCATAGTGTTCCTCTGAATGACTGATCGCTGCTGTGGTGAGAATGGGAACCAGAGCCTGATTTTAAAAAGGAGTAAGTCAAGACTGATGCTTAATAACATTAAATATATATTAAAAAAAATCAGTGAACATAGGTTTGTTCTGTTCATGCGGAAGAAGGAAAATAAAACTGTAAATGAAAAGTGCAAGTGAGTGATTTTACTACTAACTCAAATAGCCATGCACATCACGTGTTTTCTGTACCAAGCAAGTACGCCTAGAAAAACATGTTTGATTCAAGCGTAAGGTTAGAGATTTTTCTGTGGAGACAGTGTTTACTGATTCTAGCTTTTACTTAAGACATAGTCAAAAGAGTTTTAATTTCCACTGATGAAAATTGCTGTTGTATGTTCTTACTGTCCTTCTGTGCTTCAGTAAGGTAGGCATATGTTTATGCCTATCTTTTCAAGAAAATAAAAAAGGGAGAACAAATAAGTTCTTTATGTAATTCAGGTAGTACCCCATAACAAATTGGAGACAAAAATCAGAGGCTTCAGCTCAATCTTTTTTCTCCAGTCCTTGAAATGGTAAATGGCAGTGATCTTGTCAGAGGATGTGCATTTGTGTTTTTCACCAGGTGTCTGACAGTACTCTGCATTAATATTTAATAACTGCAATTTGTTTTGCTTCTGTTAATAAAAATCTGTTAGAGACATCAGTTTTGCAATGTGTGCTTGTGATTTGGAGATGAAGTCTTGGAGTTTTATCATTCTAATTGGTCCTTATGTGTACGTATGGTCCTAATTTGTTTTGTGGCTTGCTTTCCTTTGAGGCCAAACATGGTGATACATGTGTGTGATGAAGCAAAAAACCTCAAAGAAGATTTTGTTTGTCCTCGAGACCTTTTGATATCGGAAATGAAATACTTTGCTGAATATCTGTCAGTGGATGCCCAGCGCTGGGAGGAGGTGGACATTTCTGTGCACTGTGATGTTCACATCTTTGACTGGTTGATAAGATATGTTAAAAGGAACACCAAAGATTGTGAAGCTAATGAAATGCCCACTCTAGGTAAAAAACAATGTGTAGAGCATTTGTTGCAGGTTTGTTATGGTCTGTACTAATGGAAGGTTAAAGTTTTTGCTACAGTTCAGCTCGTCTCCTATTTCTGTACTAACGTTTTTCATTTGTTAGAAAAGTGTTACAACAGAAGATTCATTGATCATTATAGCAGACGTCTCTGATTCCTTAACACTGGCATTTTCGAGGATAGCTTAAACAGTGAAAAAGGTCTGACAGTTTGGGATCTGGTGGTTTTAATTAAGGTTCTTCAGACATCTTCTGAACAAGAATAGAGTGGTAGTTATAGAACAGTGACAATTGTATTAGGTTTTGGTTTGTTTCCCTTCTGCTCCCTATCTGTACAGGTGCAATACTTTCTAAAATATCAATGCAATCTGATACAACAGCAGAAGAACTTTTCCTTTATAAGTTTGAGGCAAGTTTTTAATCTGTGATTATATCTATGACTTATCTGATCTATTTAATCTATTATTTGTAAATATAAACAAAGCTAGAATAGTGTTAAAGCTTGAAAAGCAGAGGTTACATTGAGCAAAACTTCATCTGAGTATGGTGGCTAGCGATGGACGTTTATCTTGCTTGTAATGGTTTAGTCACTGTATTCCTGTGAAGGCACTTGTTCCAGTCTTTATAAATTCCAGATTGTTGTGCTCTGGCCACCTAGATAATAAACCAAGACTTTGCATACTAGAAGGTGGAATAATGAGTTGATTGTTCTAAAAAATAATATTTAAAACAGATATGAAATGTGTAGCGGGAGGGATGCAATGTGAAATTACCAGAAGAATTAATGGAAAAAAAACTTTCTTTTTGCCTTCTAGAACCAGCAAATGTCATATCAATTCTTATTTCTTCTGAGTTTTTGAAGATGGATTCATTAGTAAGTATTAAGAAAGGATTCTGTGCCATAAGAGTACAGTTAGTCTGTGTCTAACAACTTGTTTGTTGTACTTCTGCTGTTATGTAAACAGCTGATGACAGATGCAATGAGGGCCTTTTAAAGATTTTGCCACTTTTCTTATTCAAGGCAGTAATCTAAAATTTGCAGAATCTCAATAGGGACGCAGAAAACGTACAGAGGAAGTTATTTCTAAATGTTATAGTGAAATCCTGGATTTGTCTTCCGATGACTGATTCAAGTAATGTCAGAATCTGTCTTTGACAGGTTTTATTAAAAAGATTACTAAATCAGTGAATACCTCCTATTTTGTGTCCTTACACAAAAAAACTTCCATAGCTTAGGATCTGGTTCTCCTTCAGCTCTGCCTATTGACTTGTTTGTTAAAATGTTTGTCAAGTTCTGTCATTAGGGCGTCCATAGCAAATTTAGCTGTTTAATACTGAGATCCAGGTGATGCTGATGTATAATGGTTCTCTTTTGCAAGCCATTGCGAGGTACTGCTTACTGAAGTCAAAACGTTTGTGGAGTTGTTTTCCAGATTCCTGTAGAAACCTTTTGGAGGAGAACACAAATGGACTCAGTCAAGTTAATTCGTAGTCTCTTTTAAACAAATCTGAGACTTGCTTTTTGTTTTTGGGTAGAACTGAAATAGTTTTCTAAAACACTAGATGCTTTCTAAAAAATGAAACAAAACAAAAAAAAAAAAAAAAAACAAGAACCAAACAAAAACCTACAACAGTTTGAAGTAATTAGCGCATCTTTTGAGATTGCTTTGTTTAGAATTCTTTAAAATTACTTTTAATGTTTCTGTTTTTCCTAGGTAGAAAAATGTATTCATTATTGCCACAAAAATATGAATGCTATTGTAGCCACACCATGTAATATGAATTGTATCAATGTTAACCTTGTCACAAATATTGCTGATCTCTTCACGCACAATGAAGTGGAAGAGCTGAAGGACAAGAGAGATAAATTCAAAAGGTAACTTTTTGCCCTGTAATACATTACTGAAGTGCTATAGGGCTTTTGGATCATTTTTTGGATCATTATATGACACACTGTGAAGTTTGGAATCATGTATATGCAATTTATATTCTCATATAACATATCTTCATCATAGAACATGATGAAGTGACTTCAGAATTTTTTATTAAAATTACAAGCAAAAGGAGAGGTTTTTATATGAGGCAAGCTGAAGACAAAGGTCCCACTAGGAGTGTGACATGGACGAATTATTCATGAATTCGCATGTGAAAGCCAGGATTAGGGTGAGGAACCATGACATGACACGCTTCTAATTCTTACAGTTTGTTTTCAGCAATCTGTGAACTATGTTGTTTGGACATAAAATTTAGGGTGGCTGGAATCCTGAAGAGTTGTGATTGAGTACTATTTTAGAAAGCATACAGAAGGACTCTGGCTTAGTCAGTATCAAGAGAAGGGTCAGTTATTGGAGTTATTGGAAGGCAGACTGACAGAAAAGGAAGAATGAAGTTGAAACTTCTTTTAATCAATAGGGATGATGGCATTCTAGGCAGGGTAGAAGCTGGCAGCTTAAATTGTCGAACAATATAATAGAGGGGGAAAAATTTAAGGGATCTCTTTCTTCACATCATAATAAAAATGATGACTAGAGATGACTAGGCCAGGAACCAATTATCTAAACAGATTATTTTAAAGCAAAATCACATTAAAAGCTGGATTCTGAAAGAAACACAGCGACTTTTGCAAATCGTTAGAATATAACTCTTAGTCTCAGTATACATAAAACATTTTTTTCTAATGGGTAAGCTGTGTTGCTGTCGTTAATAGTAAACTGTTCTGCAAGAAGATTGAGAGACTATTCGATCCAGAGTACGTAAATCCAGATTCTCGGGGAAGTGCTGCAACATTATACAGGTGTGGTCTTTTTTTTTTTTTTGTTACTAATTCAATTGCAAGGGCAGTCCCTATAACTGCTCTTAATCCAATATTTTGTCTTCTATTTTTATTTTTAAATCTAGATGCTGTTTATGTAAAAAGCTGCTAACTAAAGAAACTGAAAGAAGAATTCCATGTGTCCCAGGAAAAATCAACATAGATCAACATGGGAATATTGTCTTTGTACATATAAGGTAGTGAATATATATGTTTTTTTTTCCTTCCGCTAAATGATGTTGTGTGATTTTACAAAACGCTACATGTTTAGGAATTATCAGATACTTGCATTGCAAAATGAAATGAAGGATACATATAGAACAGTGAATTGTTTAAATTTTTGCAGTACTGGGAGGGGAGGGAAAGAGTTGAGGGAGAGTATGATGATCTGAAATTCATTCATCAGTGCAGCTGCTGCAATATGGAAAAACTCCAGGCGTGATTACTGGGACGGCTATTTTGGGATGTACTGCTTTACACAGAAAATACTCAGTTAATTGTTTCAGCTAATTGTTTTTAAGATATATGGAGCTGATTTGACAAATTGAATTAAAGGCTGCTTTACTACAGGGCTCATTATGGAATGGTAGCTCCATCTCTGCAAGCAAAGGAATGTTGAAGATTATATTCTAGGCTGACTTTATACTGTCAAATCAAATAACCAGCCTGCTTCAAAACTATTATAAATAAACATTGCCAGTTGTTCTTCTGTTCTAAAGTATTTGTCCAAGGAACTTCCAGGACCTGTTCTGCATCTGTGCCTTGTTCATTTGACACAAATGTTTAATTGACTTCTGTCTCTTTGAGCCATGTTTGTGAACAGTTGGATTCTCTTCTTAATGAATGTCAGTGCACAACGTGCTGCAGTTTTCCCTTCCTCCTCACATACCCCCTTTAAGGAAGACAGTGGGAAGTTAATAATGAGAGGCCTTTCTCAACGTATCTATTCACAGAATCACACAGAATCACAGAATTTCTAGGTTGGAAGAGACCTCAAGATCATCGAGTCCAACCTCTACCTAATGCTAACAATCCCCACTAAACCATATCCCTATTCGATTCAGAACAAGCAAAATGTGGTTCAGTGTCAGCTCCCAAGAAAATGCATTCATCTAGTGTTACCTTCCACAAGGTTTTGATTAAGTTCTACCTACCAGTCTAAACAGAACTGAATCTGTTATCCTGTCCTGACATATTAAAATCATTGGTGATTAGCCACTTAAAATTCATTAACTGTGTTATCGAAGCTGACTATCACAGAATCACAGAATTTTCTAGGTTGGAAGAGACCTCAAGATCATCGAGTCCAACCTCTGACCTAACGCTAACAGTCCCCACTAAACCATATCCCTAAGCTCTACATCTAAGCGTCTTTTGAAGACTTCCAGGGATGGTGACTCCACCACTTCCCTGGGCAGCCTGTTCCAGTGCCTCACAACCCTTTCAGTGAAGAAGTTCTTCCTAACATCTAACCTAAAACTCCCCTGGCGCAACTTAAGCCCATTCCCCCTCGTCCTGTCACCAGGCACGTGGGAGAACAGACCAACCCCCACCTCGCTACAGCCTCCTTTAATGTACGTATAAAGAGCAATAAGGTCGCCCCTGAGCCTCCTCTTCTCCAGGCTGAACAAGCCCAGCTCCCTCAGCCGCTCCTCGTAGGACTTGTTCTCCAGGCCCCTCACCAGCTTCGTCGCCCTTCTCTGCACCCGCTCAAGCACCTCCATGTCCTTCTTGTAGCGAGGGGCCCAAAACTGAACACAGTACTCGAGGTGCGGCCTCACCAGAGCTGAGTACAGGGGGACGATCACCTCCCTAGCCCTGCTGGTCACGCTGTTCCTAATACAAGCCAGGATGCCGTTGGCCTTCTTGGCCACCTGAGCACACTGCTGGCTCATATTCAGCCGACTGTCCACCATCACTCCCAGGTCCTTCTCTGCCTGGCAGCTTTCCAACCATTCCTCTCCCAGCCTGTAGCTCTGCTTGGGGTTATTGCGCCCCAGGTGCAGGACCCGGCACTTGGCCTTGTTAAACTTCATGCAGTTGACCTCAGCCCATCGGTGCAGCCTATCCAGATCCTCCTGCAGAGCTTTCCTACCCTCAAGCAGATCGACACACGCACTATGTAGCTGATATGCAGTTTGTAGTTGTATTATTAAAAAATACAGATTTTTAAAGTTATTCAGAGAATTATTTAAGTTCTAATTATTGTAGTACTTGCAACTGCTTCTCTACACAGAATCCTTTTATTATTCCTTAGATGAGGTGGTGTTGGCCACTGATAAATTCAGGCTTATGATCTAATACAAACCTCTCTTTAACGATTTAAAATTAGTTTTATATGTATTGGTCTTCCAGTGGTACCTAGAGCTAATTCCCAGTTGGAACCACTGCTTTGTTAGTCTAGGTCAGATGTACATATAGTAAAAAATAGCTCAGGACAGGCTTAAAATTGTGGGAAAACAGTATCTGCTCCTTCTGAGGATAACATGCGCCAGTGCCGGTTGTGTATTCTCTTTTGAATTATGAAGAGGTGTTTGTCATTTTATCACTTGGAAGGAACAAAGGCTGTAATGTGCGCTATTTTTAAGACCAGAAGTCTCAGACACAGGTGTTCATAAAAAACAAACAAAAAAAAGTTTCCTGTTGTCAAGCTTTAATTACTGACTGACTAATCGCTGTTGCATTGCAGGTGCCTAGAAGTATATATACTCTGGCTTTTAAATCAAATAAAGTAGAGTGACAGGACTTTGCTTCTGTTGCACAACATTATTACTCTATGTAAGAAAATGGCAATTTCATTGAACTTGTTTGCATGTGCATATTTCAATTCCTTCTACTATTGTTTTTCTTTTGTTTCATGGTTCTCCTGATTTCCAAGGGCTCAATATTTATCTTATCTTATATATTTGCAATATGTGGAGCTTGAGAGGAAGCAAGCTGTAATTCTTTGTTGTTAGTATGCTTAGGATGTTGTGAAAGAACGCACATGTTTCTATCATGGTCTGAATTTAATGATTCATTAAATTCATCATCCTTCCTGTCCTGAACTTTTCTGTAGGATTTCCACCAGTGGAAGATGTGGTGTTCTGCTCCTTCTCCAATTCACCTTTCTTGTGGCTTGATCAAAACAGTTTTATTGACTTTGTGTACAACCTGACATTCTGCTTTTTCAGAGATAAAACCTGGGAAGTCCATGAGTACTTAATTGGCCTTCATGAAGAATTAAAATCTTGGCGTGATGTTTATTGGCGTCTCTGGGGGACTGTCAATTGGTTGACCTGCTCAAGATGTAATCAAGTTAGTCTATTTTCATTTTCACTTGTTTGGTAGCTGGTTTATTGTGGGTGAGGTTTGGGAGTGAGGCAGAGATCAAAACAGGTCAGAAAATATATTCCTTCCTTCCCTTTGGCCTGTTGGTTTTGTCACCAACTGGCTTCCAGTGATTTATTTATTTATGTATTTATTTATTTATTTATTTTGAGTAGGAGAGATGATTGTTTGCATTGTGGAAGTAACATGCTGTGGTTCTTGACTTTCAAGTACTATTTTTTCCATCATTTTCCCTTTTCCTTTTGTTCTGGCCACTAAATGCAAAACAAGACTAAATTAAAATGTTTATTCTCTGGCTGCTCAGGTTTTAGTGAGTGAAATAGTCTTCCTATGGGTTATTGAGTGTTTGCATTTTGGGACGTGGCAATAAAGTTTGATATGCATTCCTTATAGTGCAAAATTCACTTCCATAAGTAACCTTATCTCTCATTATGTCTCTTTTTATTCTGATGTAGTGTTTCCTGTGTACCGAATTCTCCCATTGCCAGTACCATCCACAGCCAGTTCTTTATCCAGGTGTAGCAAGTGCTCTGGGCTCAACTGGGACAGGAGTATATCCCTGTTGTAACCAAAAAGTGCTTCGATTTGATCCTACTACCCTCCCAAAGGTACTTAAATACTAGCTCACTTTTAAAACAGCATAACAAAGGGGGAGGAATGTGGAATATGTTACAAAAATAGATCTTTTCCAAAATAAGGACTGTAAATTGTTGCGGTATCCTGCAGACTTGCTGCAGGGTAGGATGAGGACTGACCCCTGAAATCAGTCTCCGTCCTGTTTTAGTGTCTTGATCTGAGAACCATCCAAGGATAGCAGCATTCCCTGGCTGGCAGGGTGGAGCATGGGTCTGGAGGAGAGGGCACTGCAGTAATCCCAGAAAGGCTTTTTTTTTTTTTATTTCTTTCCATTTCTATAACAGCATGTGTAGTGCAAGCAAGGGATATCCATCTGTTCCCTTTTGTCTTTATACATTTGACTATGTTTAATGCTAAAATTGAAAATGAAACAGTTCTCTAAATATTGTTTTTCCTACATAGTGAACTCTGCTTTACTTCTCAGAATCTCTGCTTCTAGAGGTTTGTTAACTTTAGCAAGAGCAGAATCAATGTCACCTCTAGAATTAAAACGTCATCTGTATGGTTTACATCCTGAGAAAACTTCTGAGTTTACAGACAAAATGTTTTTAGAAAGCTAATTTTTTTATTGTATTTACCAAAATCAGTTCTTCCCATTAACTCATTCCTCTGATGTGTATGTATCACAGGGCTGTCAAGTGAGGGATCACATGGTCGGCTCGCCCTCAGGAAATGAAGATGAGGATGCTTTATCATCTCAGACTACTAAAATACTGAATGATTTGCTCCATCATAGAGACGTTATTGTTGTTCCTTTCACTAAGGATGAGAATAGGTAAGAACACTGCATTGTTACTGATATCTTAGCCTTGAACGCTTCGTGTGTTCATGTTGAATTTAATCTCCCTGTTTTTACATGGGTGACAGGGCACTTTCTAAAGATAACTTAATTGGAAAGGGAAGAACAAATACTGTTGCCTTTTACGTTTCAAGTAGATGTGTAGTCATTCAATCTCCATAACCATTCATTCCTATCTTTATTCATATTTTAATGGATTGTTAGCAAAATATTATGTGGGTGGTCTGGGAGCGTTTTTCTTTTGATGAGTACAGAGAGACTGGTTCTAAGTTGTGAAATAGAAAAATAATATAGTTCTGTTTCATGTGTTTCTGTAAGTGACTCTGGCATTGGGCTCTGTGATGAAAAAGGCATTGAATGTGACGTACTCGTAGAGCCAAATACACCGTGGGGCCCCAAAACTGGAGAAGTCAATGCTGTGAGTGACTGCTAATGTTTTTTCCCCAGTCTTTCCAATAATGAAGAGCCTTACAAGGGTACTTTGAAGAATTAATTAAATAACCTTAATAAATAAATAAAATACATTGATAGAGGAAAAGGTGCACCACTGAGCACTGCAGGATAGCATAGGCTAGTGAAGGTATAAAATGCCGAGTTGATTAAAAAGTGAAACATTTACCAACTCTGCCAGAAATATTTCTGTAAAGCAGAAGTAATTCCCTGGGTGTCTGAGCTTTGCAGCCTGTTTATAACCCAATGGTATTTAAGGAACCAGTCATATTCTACAATACATCTGGTGGCAAAGTTTATTTATTGCCACCTTCATTTGTCTACTGACGCATATCTGGGTACATATGTCCCTGTGGCTTTTATAAATCCATATAAATGAAGTACAATTATATGTTTTTTTGTTTGTTTGCTTGTTTGTTTATTTCCAAGGCATTTACTTCCCAGTACATAGTACTTTTCAGAGCTATGATTCATTTATGTTTCTGTGTCAGATCAAAAGAGATACTTTCAATGCCAAATTTGTGTAGACTGTTTATAGTACTACCTCTCTTTTAAAGAGATCTTTCATGCAAAGATAAGTTTTTGAAGATCTGCACCCATTATGGAACTTCTGGTAACTCAATGATCCTGTTGGTAGCATGATGCTGCTGATAGCATAAGAAGTTCAAACAGTGTCAGTAGCTCTCCAGCAACAAATGCAGGAAACTTTAAAATCTTAACTCCGTAATGATCTGGTGCATAACAGCCACCCAGCCCTGGACTGTTGTTTTCGTATTACATACACAGATAAATATTTTTAAGCTAAGGTTAGGTGAATTGAAACATGACTCTGAATTCACAGTGTTTAATTGATTAATTGGACAAACAAGTTGTAAACTATTAGTTATTCCACCAAAATGTAAAGCTAAAAATGAAAGTAGATTTTCCAGGAGCTACCAAGGTAGATTGCTGTTACTTTTAGCATGTTGTTTTTGGGATTCTACTCACTTATTTTTTTTTCCTTCTAATCATAATTAATTCTTTAACTTATGTCTCTTCTTTTTGTGACTACAGTTTCTTTCTCTGAAGAACTGGACTTTACAACTGGTTAGTAAAATGTTTTGTTCACATTTTCAGGCATTTGCACTTCTGCCATGGCAGAAAACTAGCTTTGCTTTTTTTTAATCTTATTTTCTTACTAATTTAGACAAAAGTCTTATTTTCTTTTGTGGTAATGTGGAGTGGAGTGTGAAGTGCTACGTTAGCCTGAATAAAAATTAACATTTCCTTTTAAAATTCTTATAAATGATAGCAATAGATCAGCAGCCTAGTAGGTCATTAGGCAGACAGAAATGTAAATCTTCAAAAACAGAGTTTTTAGTGCCTGTCTCTTTGGTTTGTCTGAGATGTACGTATCCAAATGATGTATTCGTAGTGTGCTGCAACATGCATGCTCTGTTACTTAATTACTGAGTATCTCAGCAGTTTCAGGCTACAGCAACCCTCAGTAAAACCCTAAGAAATCTTGTATTTTACTATATTTTATGGCTACATGGCTATCTCAGATATTTGCCATCAAAGCTTTAATTTTCTTATTAAATAGAAATAATATATCCAACAATATTTTGGATGCTAAATGCAGAATCATGCAATGATACAGGCTGGGAAGAGATTTTTAGTGGTCATCTTAGATATTTCATCTCACTCGCAAACCAGGGCCGACTTTAAAGTTAGACTCAACTTCAAAGCTTTACCACTTTGCCCATACCCAGTCAAATATTGGTTATCTCTGAAGATGGAGAGACCACAGCCTCTCTGCGAAACTTCTTAGAATGTTTGACCACTTGGGAGAAATATAATAAAAACATTTGCCAAAACATTCTAAGCAAAGATCTGAAATTACTTTCTCAACATTTGAGAACAATTTAACTTTGCACGTAGTTACATCACTAAGATGTGGAGTTAGATTTGAAAACAACTCCTCTGGGACAGATTTGATGTATCATTAATTAGGAATCAAGCCTCGCCTATAATCTGTGGCACTTTTAGAAACAGCAGTCATTGTTATCTGAAGAAGAGGAGTATACCACTGGCTCAGAGATCACTGAGGATGAAGTGGGGGATGAAGAAGAAGTATGCAGGAAACCAGGTATAACAATAGTGTGTATATTCAACCTCTCTGGAATTTTAGAAATAAAGACTCAAGACAGCAGAATTCTTCTGTATAGGAGCTCTAAACATTAGGAATTTTTTAAGTAAAAATATTATTTCAATTTTATTTCTAGTTTTTCTTTGTTTAGGTATAAATTACCCTATTGCTAATTGTCATCAAAAATATTGGCAAACAAGGGAAGTTGCAACTACTCACATTCTAGATGTCCTCGAAGTTGATCAAGGGCATATTTTGCAGGAAGGACTATCAAATGACTGTTTTGAAGTTTTGCCTAGATAAATGTTGGAAAAAATGCAGTGGCTACATAGCTATACTTCCTACATGCCTTTGTTTTTTAATACTGTTCTGATTATATGACATTATGAAAGGACTAGTGGGTGTGGCTAGAACTTTGTCTGCATTAAAGATAAGCTCTGTATAAGCTAAAATGATTTTCATTTTTTTTGTTGTTGTTTTAATTACGATAAGGGGTTTAGGAATGTGGAAAGCCAAAAAAAAAAAAACAAAAAACAACAGCTTTTCCTTTCCACATTAATAATGAGCCACTTGATCTGAGGCACTTCATTTTTATTTTTGTCTTAACTTGAAAGAATAGGAGTGTACAAGTTCATTTAATTTATTTAAAAAAAAAAATTGCATGAAGATTTGTAGTTTGACTTCTAAGTTGTTTTGTCTGATATCACTCAGTTTGTTGATTAATGTAATATGGTCAGAGATGCAGTTTGTATGTGTACTTACTTTTTAATTTACAAGAGAAAACTTGTGCAGTTATGTGTCATTACTGTTTATTTCAAATACGTGTTCAAATAATGCACGCTTCTAATGGAAAAGCATTTGAGTAATCTGTGTGTATTACCATGTCCATAACACTGACAAAGAAAGAGAAAATTACCTGTTTGTTTACTTTCCCTGTAAAGGAATAGGGGAGAAAAGTCCTTTTGTAGCTGCATAGCTGTGAAATTCCAAATATCTGTGATTGTGTCAGTCAGTAGATTTTTATTTTTATTTTTTCAATTAGCAGGGAGAAAGGAGAAATTAAAGAAATTCTACAAGCACCCAAAGAAAGTGCTTTCTTCACCTAGTATTCAGAAAAAGGAGAAGGCATCTGAGAAGGTAAAATCAGAGCTGTGAAGTCAGCCTCTCTGAGTTGAATAATGAGGATTTTACTTAAGTCTTGGACATGATGTTAAAATATACTTAATGTATCTTTATTTCTTTGATAGTCAAGTTCCCGAGATGCATCTCCTTTCATGTAAGTAGTTCTCAAAGTCCTTGAGAACTTACTGTAGTACGTTGCTTTCTGTAAACTGTTACTGATAACATTCTGTGCATCTTTCTTTTCTAATCAGTGTGAGTATGCAGCAGAACAAATGGGATGCCTCCAGGTCACTAAGATTCAATCAAGATGCTCAAAGAGAAGATGGTCCGTTCTTGCATGAGTCTAGCTTTTGTAATCTTAATATTATGCAAAGAAAATTATTCTTTCATATAAGAAATGGCTAATTTTCTTGAAATATGACAATTTAGAGAGCTTTAGGTTGAATTTAATCTCAGCTATAAGGGTTGTTTGTTTTTTTCATAGTTCTTCCTCATTTGGAAGAGAACACACTTCAACTAGGCTAGCTGTTAGTAATCACCTCTATCCAAACTACACAGCAATCTCAGATTCTTCCAAACTGTACAAAAATATTCATACAGCTAGGAACTCCTAAAAATATTTCTTCAGGATTTGATTGGTGTTTATTAGCAATCTCATATATTCTACAGCAGAAAAATCTCTGTAGCAGGAAAATTGAAATAAAATCCACCATGTAAAACTAAATTGTAGTCTTGCACAAAGGCTGAAAAATAAATGGGCAGCGTTGAGACTTCTGACTAAAAATATTGGAAAAGAGTTCCAAGTTTGCAGGAGAAAAAGAAAAAAATATTCCAAGTGTATGTTAGGGTGCTTTATGTTTTGTAGTTTCTCACGTGTAATCTCTGTAGGTTATGTGGTGTCATATGGTGACTTGGCAAGAATGCAAATATTTTTTCTTGCATCCCTGTACCATTTGTTGTCTGGGCAAATAAGTAGAGATAAACATTCACTTGCATCTCCTTCCCAGTCTTTCTGACTAAAAATACTTAGAAAGTTATTTGTTTATTCTCCTTTTTTAATATCTCCTGAGATTTTTGTGCATTACTGCTGTTTTGAAAATCTCTGCCTCAAAACCCTTTCTGTAGTTTCTTTATCTCAGTGTAATTCCTCAGGCTGATTCTGGTATCTACCAAGAATACTACTGAAGCTAGATTATTCATCAAGATCGAGAATTTTGGTTGCTCGAGGTTTTTGTATGAGCTGAAAAGAAAGAGTGTTATTTTTGCAAATAGGATATCACTGAAGTGTGTGTAGTTTTTGTCTTCAGCAGCAAGAAAAACCTGTTCTAAATATTCTTTTTCTGACAGATCAGAGAAGAATGTCTGAGATTACAGGGCACTTAATAAAAATGAGACTGGGAGACCTTGATCGAATCAAATCAAAAGACAGCAAAGAAGTAAGTCTTTTCCTGTGTTTATAGAATTAAAGTGATCCTTAGTAACAAAAACGTGACAAAATTGAAAATACTATCTTCTCATTTACTAACATGGAGCACTGAATTTGATTGATTTTCATTTTCTTGTAAGCATGGGTGGAGGATTTTTGGTTTTGTTTTTTGGTTGGTTGGTTGTTTTCTTGTTTTGGCAAAGCAGTTAAATAATCATTTTTAACCTTCACTGCCTTTAAAAACTGGATATGGAAAACAGGATGGGTTTAAAAGGTTTTGGTACTCGGTTGTGGCAAAGAAATTAGGCCATAAGTCCTCCTAAATATTAATGATTTTTATGAAAAGTCACTGATTAAACTGAGATAATGTCACAACTTTTTTTTTTTTTATGCGTTCCAGTATGCAGGAGGTATTTATTCTAGACTTGAAGCTCAGATAAAGGCCTCAGCACATGTCAGTACCCGACAAATCAATGCTGAGAAGAATGCCAGGTAAGATATTACAATAAAATGAAAATGCAGAACAGGGATCTCTGGGGAGGCTGTGGGGGGGTGGAAATTGTTTAAATTAATCATGCTTCATTTCATACACTTTTTTGCATCAACATCCCTTCTGGCAGGTTAACCATATATGATGTGAAAGCTTCCTTTGTCAAAGTAAACTACAGCTAAGAGAGTGAAACTCTTGTGCCTATGCTGGAAGAACTGCTTTTATGTTGGAAGACTTACTGTTCTTTCAATATACATTTTGTTGAAATTATATATATAAGTGTAAAATTGTTAGTTAAGATTCTTTAGCCCATTCTCTGGCCTCCTTCCAAAAAAAAAACAAAACAAAAACAATAATTTAAAAAAAAAAAAGTTCATTACTGTATATTGGTCGTCTACACCTCAAAGGGATAAAAGAAAAATTAAGTGAGGTGCTGGCAAACTGGTTTTAGAGCCTAGAACTGGTCATAACTTGGTCAGCAGGTGAGTCTCTGAAGCTAAACCTTATAATGAAGCTGTTGACAGACTTTAAAAGATGTGCTGGATGCTTCAAATATCTTATCAGAGGAATTTCTTGCAGGTCTTATTTCTGTCCAAAGAATGCAGGTGCCCGTAGTGATGCAAAAGAAGTTATTTGACATTACAGTTCTTTGAATAGCGTTACAGTTTAACATTACAAACTGCATTCAAACAAAGAACTGTAGCTGCAGGTATACTGGCAGAGAGGCAGCTTTCTCAAACTGTGAGATGTTTTTCCTCCTTCTCTCAGAACACACTAACATGAAAACAACTTCAAATAAATACTGACCAGAGAGCTACTTCATAATAAGCAAACAGAAATTTGAGCTGTAATAACCCACATATGTTTCTTATGTGCTCCTAATCCAGGTCAAAATCCCGTTTTGGTCAAGGCCGTCCAACATAAGGACTCATGGAAAAACTGTAGCTGGAATACTTCACTGCTTCCTGAAGCTATATGGCACTTTGATATACGGAGAATGCATATCTCCAAAAGCTTTGACTTGATAAGCAGTGACTTATTTATTACTTTTCACTTTGTAAATTATTTTGTGTGATAAATGAATGCAAGTCCAATAAGGTCTGTACTTATTTCAATTGTAAATATACTATTTCTTATATTTAAATTTAATTGCTTTTTAGGCTATTGTGTTGAGTTGCATAGAAAATATTTTATAAACATACAAAGTTAACTTATTTAACTTTATTTATGGGGAGGACAAATATTTCTTTTGGTATGATAGAAATAGTAAAAAGGAAAAAGCAAGACTACTGAATTCTGAGTACAGTCAGCAGTGTTAATACTGCTAAAATATATATATGTATATTTATGTTGCATTTGATAGTATGTTTTAGGTCAGTCTTCTGGGGATTTGCATTTAAAGTCAGTGACAATACAGTAGCTGTGACTTAGATTAGTTTAAGCAGTTTAATGCAGTTCTGAGGCTTCCTTCTGTATAGCCACGCAATTCCCATTCATGTGAAGGTGGGTATCAGGTAGAGACTAGACCTCTGAAGATTATTGAAATACTGTGATGATGCAGTATCTCATCTTGCATGTGGAACACTTGCTTTACTTGCATGTGATATTCATTCTTATTTCCATATCATATCTGATTCCTCTTGCACAATACAACGTTTTGTTCCCTTCTGATGTCCAGACCTTAGGAGGCAAAGCAGTTCCGTCTCTTTGCCTTACCACTAAATTACCTAGCAGATAGGTTATTAATTAGCCACCTTCAAATGAGAGGAATCATTAGGACAATTTGTGCATATAGATATTTTGGGTCTAGTTTCTATCTGAAACCTGCCTCAATAACACTGTTTAGAAGTCAGATGCACTTTCAAGTTCCGTATTTGGAGCAATAGAATACAAGTTTGTGTATATGTCAAATCTAGGGCTACCAAAATGAAATAAGTTGCCTAGAAAATAATTCATATATGAGCAAAGAAAATGGCAATAATGGCAATAATAATGGCTGAATTCAAGTAAACACATTCTGACTTTTTTGAAACAGGTAGAAAGAGCGCTCAGGGAAAGTTTATTCTGGACCACAGCTGTTTTAAAAAAAAAAAAAAAAAAAGGAAAAAAAAAAGTGAGTTTGGTGTAATTTTAAGTCTGCAAGATCCTGGGGGGAAGGACAGGGTGGGACAAGGAGAGGGAGATCATCATTGAAATGCACTCTTCTCTCCACTCAGCCTTTTTTGTTTGTCTTGTTTCTTGAGAATTTTCAGTAGGCATTAGAAGACTATGATAGCAATACTTGAAAATATTGCTTTCAATGTGGAAGATTTTTAATAAATTAAAAATGAATGTTTATTATGTGTTTTGTCCAATGCAAATTCAGAGCCCAAATAAAACTAACGGGCAAAACTGTGCATTTCAGTGGCTTTGACCTGTATTTAAGTAAGTAAGGCTTTACTAATGCCTCAGGTCTGCTTGCAAGTAGTACTGCAGCTTTAGGCCGTTACAGTAAACATTGAAAGACTGATTGTTGTATGCTGAAAGAGAAAGTATTTAAAATCCACTGAATAAAAAAAATAATTAACAGAATAAGAGTTTTGCTACAATACTGTAGCTTCTGATAGAGGATTATTCCAAATAGTAAACTTTGCCATAAAAGTTGCAGGCTGCATGTGTGTGTGTGTTGTTTTCTTAGAACTACTGACTAGAAAAGGAGGGAAAATCCTTCTGGTTTTGTTTTGTGGGGAAAAAGCCAGTTTTATGTGCCAGTATTGTTATATTCAAAAATATTTTTGAGCATATAACAATAGCATACATGATATGCGGTCTTTTTTCCCCCCTTGCCTACCACCTTGAATTTCTATCTTGTATTAATTTTGAAGATTGTCTTGGTTTAATGGAAATAAAAGTTACTGATTTAAGAAGTGTGTGTTTTTTATGGATACTTACAAGAAATAAGTACATGATTTTTTTTATGACGTCAATCATGCTTGTGTATTTGTGATTAAATTGCAGCTTCATGATACAGGCTTTTTATCTGTCAACATCGGAATATGGACGAAGGCTGAACTGTCCCAAATCTATGAGAACTTGAAAGTATTTTTTATCTGCATTGAGTTTTGAAGCTGGATTAAAAGTTCCTGAGTGAGATGCCCTGCACATGACCCAAGTATGCAAAAAGCCAAACTAAGCTATGCTAAAAACATATTTAAGTTTGCTTCCCACTGCCACAGTGCCAATAATACCTTTTAAACAGTCTGACAAATCTGTGAATAGGATTAGTTTTCATTACTCTGCTTTTAGAACTTGCTGTATGCATGTCCTCTATATGTATGGCTGCAATACGGGAACATTATGGCTCGAAATCTTGGAGAAAGGGCCAGAACATTAAATTTAGCCACAGTAATGCCTCCAAGAGAAAAAGAGTACATGTTAAAAGAAATATGGACGTATAGTTGCCCTGGTAAGTGAATAGACATGAGCATATTTGACGTAACTGAAAGGATGCTTATTTTTGCAAGAAGGGAATTGATTTTTTTTTTAAACATTGCTTCATGTTCTTGTTGAGTGTACAGACATACTACATTACATTGCAGAATTGCTCCTTTATATGCGATACTTGCTTGAACAATTAGGTGAAGTTCCTTGCTCCTTTTGGCACTTCCCATTCCATACTTGGCAAATGTGAAGCCTTAAGGTATTCTTGGTGTCCAAGATAGCAGCATACATAGACAAATACTGAAGCCATTCCTTCTGCAGCTAATTCTTGGTGAAATCTAATCTTTTTGAACTGTACCACTGTGTTCTGAATTGCAGCCAGAGAGTTTCTCTATTTCTTTATAATTAGGCATAATTAGGAAGGGAGACTGCACTTTATTCATCTTACAGCAGGAAAACGTATACTGGTGAATTCTCACTTGGCTGTCCCTAGATGAGTTTAAAACAAACACAAACCAGCCAAAGGCTTGTCCGGACTTGAGGTCAAGTTGCAGCGCAGAATGGCTGTGTCCCTAAGGTTGCTCTCTCTTCCTGTCCCTGAGCATCATGATGAAACCATCAGCCAGTTTGAAAGCAAAATCAAGGGACACAAGTTGCACAGGACCGCACTATCTCCTCTTGTCTGGAAGTAGCAAGGGCTTTGGATGGTAATTTGGTAGGTGGTGCCTGATATTGAAAGTTGGCCTTTGGTTTGGGGAGGACTGCACACGCCTGCACAGCCCTCGATAGGTGCCTGTCATCTGTAGTCTGGTGTGGTACAAGTGTGCATCCCACTGCTTCCCATTGTTGTGTCCCGTGTGTTCAGCACTTAACATTCCTCAGAGACGTAGCAGGTGGCTGGGCTGATACATTCTAGTTGTGTTTTAGATACTATCACCTCTCTGAGTGACTGTCAGTTACAGAAATGACTTTTTTTTTTTTACTTTGGGGGGTGTCAAGGAGGGGGCAATTTTCTAAATCTCTGTATTCCCACCCTGCCCCCTCAGGTTGTATTCTTCCTGTTACACAGCTTGTTTGGCATTACAAAGCAGCTCATCCTTCTCTTTCCCTGGGTACGAAATGTAGAAGACAAATGATCATCTCCACTCTTTTCAGGGGTTGACCATTATGAGACATGGGTGGTGAGGGCACTGTTACGATGCCTCTCTTTGAGCTTGGGCTGTTGATGGCAGAAAACAATTACCGAACTGAAGGAAGGATCTTTCATGGCAGCCTCTGACTAAGACCATCTCAGCTAAGCATCTATTGCAGCTTGTGAAGATTGGAAACATCACCGAGCTGCATCTGAGCAGTAGTTTTAATTCTATGCCTACCTGTATGTGACCTTGAACTTAAATTGTTTTTTTGCATTGGGTTTGTGTGTGCTAATGGCCTACATCCTTCAGCTTCTAGGCTGCCTTTCCACAGATAATGAGGAGTGGAGTTTAATACTTCAAGTTCTTACATGATTTTTCATTGACCTTGCTACCAGAGGTCCCTGAAAATATTGATGCTGTTTCACTTTTACTGTGATTTGGAATGTCTAAAAGTAGATCTTCATTAGTGGAATAAGATTCCATCACTGAAATATATCCAGTGGTCAAGTGTCATGGTTGCTAGAACAACCTTTTGGTACAAGCTTGAGCTTAATGTAGCCTTTCACCTGGCTATGATAGCACATATCTACATGATGCTGTTCAGTGAACACAATCAGGAAATTTCTGTCACTGAAAAATATCTCGAGCCTACTTTTTTACTTACTTGTTCACTACTCTTCCAAGGAGGTATTTTGTGCATGGATCTGTATTCTGTAGTT
Source organism: Aythya ferina (assembly GCF_964211825.1). Taxonomy (NCBI): domain Eukaryota; kingdom Metazoa; phylum Chordata; class Aves; order Anseriformes; family Anatidae; genus Aythya; species Aythya ferina. The sequence goes on from NC_140298.1 coordinate 4,417,532, forward strand.
TGCTGAATAACCTTGTGAGGACCTGGCCAACATGGATACAGGGAGCAATCATGCAGGGGAAGAAAAAGGGCTGCTTTAGATTTGCTCTAGTAATAACATCACAGAATACATAAACATGGCTGAATGTGGTGTTCAAAAGAGATGGTGCCCATGATTAAACTTGTAATACTTTCATGCCCTTCTGCTTTAACTGCTCCCACACTTCCATTGCGATTACTTAAGGCTAAGAAAGCATAATGATGATTTTATTTTTAATTATGTGCAATTTTATTGTTTGGCATTTCACTGAAGCTAATTACTTTTGTATCCATGGTGACAAAACAAGTGCTGGCACAAACACAAACACCTTGCTTTAGCAGCAGTTTTCTTACTGCGTAATTAATTGTCCCTTAAAATTAAAGGTGTATGTACCTCCAGTTTTGAAACAAACTTCATGACTGACCAAATCATTTGTAGACTTTGAAAGTCTCCTGCAAGCTTTTAGTGTCTCTCTTTTTCTTTTTTTTTTTTTTTTTTGTGTGTGTTTTGTTTTTCTCAGAGAAAACTTAATTGAAGTCAAATGTGGACTAAAATGAAGTCAGACTGCCGGCTGAACCTATTCTGAACATACAAGCTATCTGTAAAACACTAGGTACATTTCAGAGGTGTCTGTTCTCATCACATCACACAGGAACTACTACTGTTCTCCTAACAGCAACTTTATATTTATTCCTTGTGGAACAGGCTTGTGAGAAAATAATCTACCATTATTAAGAGATCAAAAGGGGCAACATTGGATCCTTTGCTATTTGGCACACTCTATTTAATTATCTTTTCCAGGGAATACATATGTTTATCTCCTATTGGTCAGGACATCTTGTGAGTACTAAATTGCAAATTCATTCATTTTTATCTCTATATTAAATACTAAAATTAAAAATGGTTTCTGTTGTTTGTGCTGTAGCACAAAAAGTGCTATTTCCTTGTTGGCTTATTTTTATTGCCCAAAAGGGACTTTGATCGCAGAGGCTGAAGATGATAAGGGTGTTATATAGTCTGTGGGTTTTTCTCAGAGGCTTACTGCTGTCTTTTCCCTTGTCATTGAAGCATTTGTCAAGATAGTTGTGAACTTCTGATATAGCAAATGAAATGATTCTTTACAAATATTGTATATGAGAAAACAACCATCTGTTTTGGCCTTCAGTAGTGTATTTTTTCTGCAGTGCTTATGGCGCTTTCAAGATCTGTGAGTTTTGTTTTGATCAGTTGGGTTACGTTCACCTGTCTTGATGCACAAAGTAAGTAATGTTATTTTTATAAATGTCTATGATTCTAGACTTGTTTTTATTGAAACAAGACAAAATTAGATTTATTAATTAATTAAATTTTAAGTTAAATTAGATTAATTACTGTCCCAGAGTTTTAAAATACTTTGGTCTGTTGATGGATAAAGCAATGATATCTGATTGAGCAATCTTCTTGATGCCTATGGAACTGGACTTTACGAGGCTCTGTGACCACAAATTGAAAACCATTGTTATTGTATGTATGGTGGGCTTTTACAAGTTCTTGTTGAACTTCAAGGTTTCATTATTTTCTACCTGCAGCTGACATTGAATACGATACCTAGACTGAAGCTGAGTATGGTGAGGTGTAGTTCTGAAGTTGGGTTCACTTGTATTCCTTTCTGATGCTGTTCTGTTAAATTAGATTGGAGTAGTTACCACTTCCGTGCCTGGTATTCTTAGTACTGGTAATGACTCCATTAAAAGCTCTTTTCCAGAAAGCGAGAACTGTGTCATCCGTAGCTAAATCTGTGTGTGGAAAGAGGGTCTGAGTGCCTAAACAGAATTTTAGTCCTTCAGACTTTCTCTAGAAACTTCACAACAGTGAAAATACTGAAGAGTCCTTCCCTTCTCAGGGAAATTCAGGTTGGGTATTAGGAAACATTCTTCACCAAGAGGGTGGCTGGGCTCTGGGGCAGGTTCCCCAGGGAACTGATCACAGCATCGAGCCTGCCAGTGTTCAAGAAGCATTTGGACAGTGCTCTCAGACATAGGGTCTGATTTTTGGGTGGTCCTGTGTAAAGCCAGGAGTTGGACTTGATAGTCCTTGTGGGTCCCTTCCAACACAGGACTCTTTGTTTCTGCTTGGTTCCAGGGAATTGCCAGGAATGGCTGAGCAAAACTTTTTCTTCTAGGAGAAAAAAAATGAGCAATACAAGCTTTTACTTTATTATTGAATTTCCTTTATTAAGCTGCATTGTAACATTTAAACCAATTCCAAGCTTCCAGCTTTCTGATCTTTTTCAGTGGTACACAGCCTTGCTTTCCAAAGTAGGCTTTTCAATATGTAGATATGGAGGCAGCGAATTACTCCTGTGAACAGCAGCTACTCATTGTAGAAGTATTCTTTAGGAGTTCAGTTACTTGTGTAAAAATCTGTCCATTGCTCCCTTATAAAAGAGATTCTGTAGGGTGGTGCAAATCTGAGGGCATCAGCCTAATGGGCGGAAATAGTCCTCTATTTCTTTTACTAGTTATTGATTTGAATACACAGTAAGAGTGACAAGGAGAAGAGCAGGGACATGCTTAATATTGATGCAAGCCCACATTAGGCCATGAAAGATGGATGCACAAGTATCCATCAGAACATAGCTTGTGCTACGGCAGCTTTGCTGAGTAATTCTGCCCAGGGAAGGAGGAGAAAATCTGGTGTGACTTCTCAGTGTATATTTGTAGATCTAGAAAAGAAGTCCATCCCTTTTTATCATTTAGAGGATATGTAGAGAGGGTTCAGTGAGATATGGTGTAAATCACTTAAGAAAACTACTTCTTGGGATAAAACCATACTTTAAAAGGGCCATCTGCTATAAAAAATTAAGGAGTATAAATTTCAGGCAAATCAGTACCTTTATCCTTTTTTTCTTGCTAACAATTCAATGGTGAATTTGTTTGTCTTTAAAGCTTCCTTGGGAGTAGAAAACATTTGCAAGGACATGGTCCAGAAGGAGTTTTGGTTATGATTTCCGCAAATGTTCAGTAGGACATTAATATACAGTGATTCATTATCGTTAAGCAATAAAGTTAAAGTTTCACTCTGGTCAAGGTGCAAAGGAAGGACAATTCTCTAACTAGTCATTTTCTCAACCTTTTTTGATAGCTATTTCTCTTTAGCTTAAGCTCTTAACTGAAAAAATTGGCAGGGGCAAGGATAGATTGGGGCCAAGCCACCAATATTCATCTGCTCCAAATAATGTTGTGTTGTTTTAAACTCTGAAAATTATGCCAACCTACCACCATGATAAATCTTTCAGATGAATTTAAATCAGTGTGTACATGTTCTATATAGCATGAGACTTTTTTTTTATCTCATGCAATTTCTGGAAATGATCCCTCTGTGTCATTTGTAAGTAACTTTTCATTTCCTTTTTAGAAAACACGACTATAGACTGTGACACAACACCCACTCCACTCAAGCTGCCAACCTTGCTTGATAAATACACAGGTAAAATCATTATTAGATCCTAAAATTCTCTGATTTGGTCTCTAATGCACATAGTACTTTAATGCTTCACATGACCTGTAATTGATAGTAAAACTGTTATTATTATTATTATTTGTTTGTTTATTTATTTTTTACAATAGTCTTCATGGCTGGATGCAGCAGCAGCCTAGGTGGCATACTGCTCCCTGCCAGTGGTGAATCGGTGCCTGCAACAATGGGAAAGTTCAGATGAAATTCGGTCTCTAATATGCTTAGTAAAGTAAATAAATATATATAAAAATTAAAAAAAAATAATAATAAAATTCTCTGTTCTAAGGATCTCACTGTCTGCATAGCCATAGCAGGCAAGGATGAAGGAAGTAAGTATAGAATAACATAGAGATGTTTACAGTTCACACTGCCCAGTCAGCCCACAAAAGCTGATCTCTTCCCTCTGACTTCAGGAAGAACCACAGCTCTGCTCCACTCCTGGAGCCTGTTCTGCTTCAGACTGGAGCCTTTCTGTAGGCTAATTTTTGGTTTGTTAGGGACAGTAGGGAGAGTAGATGGGATGCAGAAGAACAAGCAGGCTTACAGTACAGGGAACTCCAGGATCAATGCTGTCTGCTCCACGTATTTGCATTTTCTATTCTAGTTTTGTGCGTTAGTGTAGCGCGCTATTATTCCACCATTATTGATTATTTAATTTGTGCCACCTGATGGGGTTAACATTAATTTACCCCCACGTTTACTGTGCTTCCTTACCCTGTCTGGCAAGGTGTGCCTGTGCCTTGGAGACAAAATCACACTTGAGGAAGTACAGCAACGGCGTGTGAGCACAGGGGAGAAGAGGAGTAGACAGGATGTTGGTGGGGTTTATTTGTTTGCTTTATTTTTTTTCTGTGTGTCTGTGGGGGATATTTATGTTGCAAATGCAGAACAGGGCATAACTCCATCCTTCCTTCCACCCCTGACCAGAGAGGTTATTGCTGTTACGTAAAGGGTAGTGCTGTTATCTGTGATTACCTCTGTGTTACAGGCGGTCAAGATTTGTTGTGCCTAACAGGTGTACAGTGATTTCACAAGGCAAAGTCTAGGTTGTGGCAGAAGCACACCCTTCAGGATATGTGGTAACTCTTAGGACCTCAAGGAAATATGTACCAGGCCCATATTGGATGTCCACAGGCAGTCTTAAATGCTTCTGGCTTTCAACAAGATACAGAAAACACCATTCAGAGTAGTGCTTTTTTTTCAGCCAGTGTAGAAATGTTTTTGTAAGGGCATAACTGCTGTGTCTGACTCTAGCATGGGGATAGAAAGAAAAAGAAATGCCCTGCACCCTGAATCTCCTTCACTTAGTTTTTAAACAGCTAGCAATAAGTTTGGCCCTTTGTGCATATCATATGAATAAGTATATGTGCTGACTCAACTGTAATGAATAACCAAGAGGGAAAAACAGCTTAAATTATTCTAAGCACTTCCTAATTTGCTAGTATGTGGCAGTCTTTTTTCTGGACAGAATGCTATTTGTGAGGCAGCTACTTGATGTTTCTTGTCTAAATGTATGCAACTCTGGATGGAAGATTAGACAGTATGTCACCAAGCTAAGAGAGGTTTTGTTTTCAAAGAACTATTTCTTCCAACAATTTCAACAAAACTGCATGCAAGAACGTGATACATTGCACCACTGCAATGCTCCTGAGACACAGCCCAATTGTGTTCTGTGCTTATTGTCATCTGGCTGGACTTTATCCTTGCATGCAGTTATAGCCCAGTATCTTTGGGCTGGTACCCGAGAATGTTCCAGGCACTCCCTGCTGTTGGAGGAAGACGAGCTGTTTGTTTCCTTCCTTGCAGAGCAGGATAACGAGTTTGCATGTGGGGGTTAGAGATGGGGCTGCTACAGTAACATTGCTGGCCTAAACTGGTAATGATGAAGTACAAAAATAATGGAGTGAGAAAAACTTAACTAGCAAGTTTCCTGAAGATCACAGAAGATATTTGAGATGTCAGGAAAGATTTGGGAGAGGAGAGGAGAGGGATTTTTTTATTTTTTTTTTTCAATCCAGATCACATATTCTTTGAGAAGACAGGTATTATTTCATAAACAAAAATGTCTTGATAAATATGAGGAGGAGAGCTTTAATAAAATACAGTAACACCACACTGGATCGTTTACAAGAATTCATTTGAAACACACTTTCAAACATCTCTTTAACAGAGATCTCTTTAACAAAGCAAGTAACATACTCGCTACCAAAACAATAGGAAGTTTAATCAGAGTCATGATAATTACAAATAACAAATTCTAATATTTTCAAGACAAGAAATGTTTGGTTGTAGAAAAATTGCATTTAAAGTGATTCAAAGGTTGTGGTATTCAATGTTTCAGTATTTTGTACATATAGGAATAGATTAAAGGAGAAGACATATACTTACTATTCTGAATCAAAATCAACCTTTAAACAACAAGGCTGAATCCAGATTCACACTGGATTCTGTCTGCTTGCTAGATGGAAATAAATTGATCTCACTAATTAGGTAGCAATCTGATTTATTACATTTTCTCTTATAGGTGATATAGAATGGATTACAAATATTCCACCCAACGTAAATTTGAGATTAGGAGAATATTTGTTCCCCGAACACTTACCGTATGTGGACCTAGTGCACGTTCCTGGTTCTACTAATGCAACAGTGAAGACTCGTCAGCCACTGGATGTTGATGTTCTTGAGGTAATCCTTTCTCTGCATGTAAAATCTAGATACAAATGTTTTCTCTACAGGTGAGAAAAGCAGTCTAAGGCATAAATCTTACGTATTCATTCTTTCATGATACTGGTGGTTGTTCCAAAAAATTACTCATCTGAAATAACAACATAGACTTCAGTGTCTACTTCTCAGTAGTATCTATGTTAAATTCCTTCAATTTCCTGTAGCCGTAAATCTCAGTAGGATCTGACAGTCAAGATGGTTCTTTAAGAGAATTTTGTAATAAAAGTTGTAAATACTCGGTTAAGATAGGTGTCATTTTTCCTAATATTTATCTCCTAGTAACACGAATTATTTGATCAAAGTGGGACAAATCAGATATAATTTGGTAAAAGGCAATCCTTAATCCTATGAATATTTATATAAACATTTAACTGCACACAAAAATAGATCGATTGGCCTCTGTTTGCTGATGTGCAAAAGGAATCAGTCCCCTTCTTCCGAGGCCATGCTTGCTCTGTAGGACTACCAGTGATCTATAAAGTAATACTAATGTTTTTTCCTCAGTGAATTTGCCTCTGAACATGAAACTTGTATAGTTCTGCAGAGTAACCCGAGGCTGCTTTTTGTACAAGTATTATTTCAGACCAGCACTGGACTTGGCAGGATTCAACCATACAAAACTCACAGTTTTAAAAAAACAGCATTACAATTGAGATTTCTAATTGATGAAAATATATTACAATATTAACACTTTCATTGCTCATTTGGATATTTTTCTAAATGGACTAAAACATTTTCTTGACAACTTTATGACACTTTTTATGCTTGTTATGAATATTGTCCATTTCCCTGTCAATTTTCTATTAGGGAGAATAGCCAGGATATGGCTGGTGAGATCTGCATGGACAAATGCCAGTAGTACATGTAGATGAATGGCAGCCAGTTAAACATTATAATTAATAATCTGTAATGAACTTGCAGTATATTATAAACAATTGGTTTTGGTACAGCATATTGAAATGTAAACCTCAGTTAAAGTATGCTCATGTAACAGAATCAGATGAACAATTCACTGTCAGCTCAGCATGGCATGTCTGAAGATTCAAGTACTAGAAGTGGTTTTGTATAACTTTACAATGTATATGTTGACATAAAGATTCTTTGACAAACGTATTAGGAATTAATTGATGATATTATTCATTTGCTCGTTTGTTAATTTTTAGAGTGCCAATCTCTTTTACGCTGTTGTTTGCCAAAGAACTGGAATGGTAAGTAAAAGTTTTGTAATCAACAGTATTTTTTGTCTAAGTTTAATCCAAACTATTATTTTCTGAAATACTATTTCATTTAAAGGTATCATGCAGGGAGTTAAGAACATCTTATAGAAGATATGTTTTTTAAAGTTGCCAATTGGAATGAGTGTTTTTGTTCTCAGGTAAATTAAAAAAAAAAAAAAGTTAATTTCAAAGTATTTCACAAAGTTTCTACTGCACTGTTAGAAGTGGTAGTCTGACTCTTTCATTACAGAGTTTTTAAAACTGAGGGATTGTCTCTTTGAAGGTCTCACTTTATATGATGAAGTTAAATATTAGTTGTATGCTGCTGCCTTATTGCTGTCACTTCTAATGTGTCTTTTGTTTCCATTATGAAGTCTGAGGTAGTGAATGCACGGGATGTATCATTACAAGATATTAATGACCATTCTCCAGAATTTCTGCAAAGTCAGTATAACACTTCAGTATCCGAGGTGGGTTACAGCACCTGTTAATAATTTTTCATGTGGTGTTTTGAAATTACTTTCTGGGGCCAAAACATGTAAGGTTCTAATGCAACCACATAGATGTTTAATAATTATCTGCATACTCATGTGACTTTCCTATACCTTCATATGAGTGTGGAACAGAAAGGCTGGGCTGCATGCACTCTTACTTGGAGGAACTGGGTGAAGAAGGAACATTCAGCTATCTGATCTAAAGTGGAAATTGGAAGTAATTTGCATGTGCTGAGGGGTGGCTAAGTTTTCCTGATGGAAGTTAGGAGGGATAGCAAAAGGGAGTTGTGACCAAACACTTGATGATCTTTATGTCTAGGTATCTGCAATAAATTTCACGGTTATAAAAGTGGAAGCTCGGGATAAAGATTTCTCATCTGATTTCAGCCTTATTACTTACAGTCTTTGGGTGAGTATCCTTTGTTTATCTGAGACTGTGAACACCAGTCTACATTTATAGCCTGGTACCTGATTCGAGTATAGCATCTTGTACTGTAATGTTATTATTACAGATCAGCAAAATTCTGTCATCAGAAAGACCACTTAAAATTAGGATAGTGTGATGACCACAATAACTTGTACCGCAAGACCAGCATAGCATGCAGTGAGCCCTGAATCTGTATATTAAAGTTTGAGAAATGTTTTGTGGTACTATCCAGCTACAGCTAAGGAACATTGTGGTACTTCTTAGAAACAGGAGTGAAACGGTTTCCCCTCTTTCTGAATTTTGTGCCAACAAGATTTCTTGTTGATCTTTAGTCCTGATGAGGTATAAATGTAAACCATTAAAAAAAAAGATTATCTCAACCAACTTCAGGTATCTGCTGTGGAGTTCTCTGCATCCGAGCTTGCTGTTTCTGCTTCTTTTATAGTTTATGATGCCATTTATCTGATCTTGAGTTCCTGACCATAGGATGTGATAAATCGGATAAAAATTCTAATGGCACTGAGGGGAGAGGCAATAGAATGTGTTGAAGAGGGTCTGCATATTTTAGAGGTGGTGTTAGGCAGAATCTCTGGTGTGTCGTCCCCCCCCCCCGCCCCTTTTCTTAAAGGATACTCCAATAATAAAGGTGGGAAGAGAAAAGAAAATGTATTTCATTATTAATCGTGTAAAACGTGTGATTGATTCATTTTTCAGGGACCAAACTCTGATTACTTTTATATAAGGGAAGGAGATGGAAACATCATGGTGAATAAAACTTTAGATTACAACAAGATCAACCATTTCAATTTAACAGTCCAAGCAAAGGTATGTTCTAAAATAAAATAAAATAAAACAAAACAAAACAACAAAAAACGAACCAATATATTATCTAATATATATAATATAGTGATATTTCTGTTGTTATAACATCCTGGTTTCTATAAATCTACAGCTTAGGGAGTTTCTAAACCAAAAGTTCTGTCTTCGTTTTGGCTCATACTGCAGGCAAAGTAGCACGTTCTTAAATATTTAAGCCCCCCTTGAATCTCCCCTTAAATATCAGCCCGAGTTTCCTTCTATGTCCATTTCTTTAAGTATGTGTCTAAGTACATTTATTCTTTGCTATTCTATCATATATTCACCTGGTCACTCTGGCACATCTAACATCCTGTTACTGCTGTAGCTTACCATCTACAGCCTTTTTCTGTGTCTTTTTGAGATTTAAATATGCATTTGCCTTCAATGCCTTTTAGGAGTAAAAAAGAAATAAGTCAACAAAAAATCATTGTCTAGGAAATGGTACAGCTGCAGTACATGTACTGTTACTACATCCTAAGTACTATTCTGTAATACATTCCCGATACAAAATTAATACCTAAGAACAATTACCTTTTGATAGTATTATTAATATAATTGGAAGAATTTGATGAAGTGAGAGTTCTTATAATAGGAATGTAGGCATTACAAAGCACAAGTATTAATATTCTGCTGTAGTTTCCACTGAAAAATTGCTCTTTCATCACAATGTTTCTTATTTTCTTCTTTCTCTTGGAATGTAGGAAAAATTTGGAACTAACAGTGATAATGCCTCAGTAATAATTAATGTACAGGATTATGACACATTGAACCCCTATTTCAGACAATCAATGTACAATGGAACAATCAAAGAAAACAAGGTAAAAGCTTTTCACTGAATGCTGCAAATGTAAATAGATTTATTTAGAGAGAACACAGAGTTTTTCTCTCAAGGAAAGTTTCTCTTTGAGCTGCTTAAGATTGAGGGTTAATGGAAGGCTGCTTTGATTTGTACCAACTGGTGAGTCCCATCAACAGTAGGCCTCCAAGTACCAAGTAGAGAGCCTACATATTAAATGAAGTATCAAATTTTCTTCCACAGAAACAGATTCTTCTGTGGAGGGAAAAATAAATAAATAACAGAAGTCGCGACAGGGCTTGTACTGTAAACTTGGAAGGGTGATTGACTACCCATCAGTCCTGGAGTTAGCTGCCTGGTTTCAGTTTTAGATAATGTAATTCCCTCATACTTTATTACAATCAAGTAAGCAAAATAAGAATCTGAATTGTAAGCTGAGGTTTAGATTATATTGTATTTTTTTTTCTATATAGGGAATGTTGTAATTTCTATTTGGAATGTATTTGATTAATTCATGCTTCTGTATATATTAACAAAACAAAATCACAGTGCAGCATTATCAAAGTAATACACTAAAATTAAAATAGATCATTATTATTTGTATTATTTCTTTATCATTATCTCCATGTTAATCTATTTTAAACCACAAATGCTTTTGGTGTTATACCTTTGGTGACCCTTTTGCTGGAAGTTCAACTTTAATTATCTGAAAAGAATCCTTTTGGACCTTCTAAAATGGTTTTATCTTTAAAACAAACTGTTGCTTTTATTAGGGCTATAGTGTAGACTCGCATATTGTTTTCCCAGAGAGCAGTGGAATTGAGACACTGAGTGTCGCTAACATGAATTCCATCAGTGACTACTGCTACAAAGTCTGGTGCTTCTTAAAGCAAACATGGTATATCCATCAAGTATTTTGCTCATTATTTCACTTGGTAAAGCGTGTATGACAGACAGATTTATTTATTTTTTTCTGGATCCCAGTGATTAAATCATAGAATCATAGAAATAGCTTGGGTTGGAAGGGGCCATCAAAGATCATCCAGTCTAATCTGATCAGGTTGCTCAAAGCCCCATCCAACCTGACTTTCTTAAATCAAAATTGTGACTTAATTAATGAACACATTTAAGTTTCTGTGTATTATTTTTAGTTAATCAGCTGTGTATGTTTTCTAGGTGGGTCTTGTGGCTATTCTCCCAGAGCAGATATTTGCTGCAGATGGAGACTTAGGTATAAATGAAACAGTGGTTTACAGCATCAAATTAGGTAAGAGCTTTTCTTTTCATCTAGATATTCTGAAGATATGTCTGCTCTGAAAGAACTCTAGATATTTCTGCTCTGAAAGCTGAGTTAGCTTAATTTCAGTCATTATAGCAAGGTCTAGCTGTTCAAAAATGTTTAGATGTTCTTTACATCCTGCCAGTAAACAATTCCTGATTCAAAGTGTAAGTCAACTTAGATGCTTCTATTCAGAATTTCCATTTGAGACCATCTAGAAATATCAATTTCATAGGGACATTTTCCTTCTGACAGAACTGTTAAAAGCTTATGAGATACTTAAATTTGAGACTCTTGAAGTATAAGTGAATTTCTTAAATTGGACAGAGCGTTTGAAGGGGGAAAAAAACAAAAGCCTGGAATGTTTGCTCATTTTTGCTATGGTTGAGAAGATAACAGTCAGAGAAGGAACAGATTGGACTTACTGTTGTAGTTCATTCTCATTAACCCACAGTATTTTCTTGCTTTTCAGTGAAACCCCCAGCCTATGACAACAGCTTTTCAATCAATGCTGATAGTGGAGTATTGGAAGTAAAGACTGCAGTTGACAGAGAACAATGTCCCTCTCTTGTTGTGGGCATTACGGTAATTATTGTTTTACAGTTCACTATGTTAATAATGAGTCTCCATTTCATACATAAACTAGTATCAGAATCCATGTTGCTGTTAATAGTGTATAACATGGTAATGTTAAGGGGCAGTTGGCATCAAGGCTTCATTACACATGTCATTTAAAACATAGGATAAAGGGTGCCTTCGTTCACTGAACATATATGATCTCTTTGTAGTAAGGTGGAATGGCTCAATGTTATCTGGGTATGGAACTAACAGCTACAAGCCCTGTTTTCTAGGCAGCTCAGCAGGACAATAATCTCAAAACAGCTGATGCAATAGTGCTGGTTACTATTGAAGATGAAAATGACAATCCTCCAGAATTCTCAAAGTCAAGCTACAGTGTCTCAATTCCAGAAAATTTGCCAGATGGGACTCAAGTTCTCAAAGTAACAGCTTCTGACAAAGATGAGGTAAAATGACAGCATAGTTATGGTTGCTACAAATACTGTACTTCTGAAATATACCATAAAATGCACTGTATAGGTATAGTGAATAGTGCTATAGATATTACTTCTGACTATCTCAATATGTTTAACCATAACAAATTAAATTTAACTTCTTTGAGAGGGAGAGTAATGCATCCAAAGAGTAAATTTTGTCTGGTTAGGGAATGAAACTCCTCTGGTTTGCATAAGGTCCCAAATATGAAAGTACGGAAGTGCAAAGTGGACACAAAACTGCAAGTGGCCCCCAGCCTTGGTGATGCATTTCTTCCAAGTTGCCTACTCCTCTTTTTGTGGAACCAAAAAACTCAATTAAATCAGAAGGTTAAATGCTCTCCACCTGGAAAATAAGAAGAAAATATTCTAAGTGTTTGTCCTGTTTAATAACAAATACCATTTCTGTTTCCAGGGAGGCTTCCAGGGAACATTCAGTCTTACTCCAGCTGACAGTCCATTCCAGCTAGGTCGTGATGGGGTCCTAACTGTGAGGAACTCCACACTGTTGGATAGGGAGAAAACACCATCTTTTCATCTACAGGTATTAAAAATAAGCCTCCTCCTTTCCAAAGCAAGCTGAAGCAAGCAAGTGGTATCTAATCTGTCATGCAAAAAGGCTGACTCTCACTAAAGTGAATCAGCAGCTTGTTTGAAGAATCAAATCTAGACTTTGACATTAGAATTATCTGGAAGGAAATACCAGTACAGTGATGCAGTTTATGTGGCTTATAATTGCTGTTCGTCTTTCTTACTATTTTTAGAAAATGTGTTTGAACAAAGCAATAATTTTCCTGCGTCATTTTCAAGGTCACTGCTACAGATCATTTGCCACCATACCATAACGCACAGTCTACAATCAGCATCATCTTGCTAGATGAAAATGACAACACCCCGACCTTTACAGGCACACCATATAAACAAGTTATTTTCATCAATATGTCTGCAGGAATGTCCATTCTTCAGGTACTAGAAGTACTAAATAAAAATGTCGTTTTTGTTAAAGTTGAATGTATGCACAAATCCTTGCGTCAATTTGTATTCTGGTCCTTTTGAATAAGGGATCTTTTCTGAACTCCTCTGAGTTTAAAAACAGTCTACCTTTAATTTAAAAACTTACATATTTTGGTGTTTTGTAAGCTCAGTGTCGTGGATGCTTTTATCATATATGAGGTTAGGGAATGAATGATAAAGGACTTTTTTTTATATATTAGATTCTGAATTCCACAAACATGAGACAGAAAATATTAATCTTGGACTTGGGTGTTTACAATGTGTTTAATGAAAACTGAATGTGACTGAAGTACAGAAGATGATATAATTGTAAAATTTGTTGAAAGGCAGCTTAATGCTGAAGCATTGTAGATAATTTGTAGATACAATCTACTTTTTGTAAGAGGGTAAATTAGCTAACCAAGCAAAACAGGGGAAACCAAGATTAAAAAGATTTCAAGAGGTGAGATGTGTAGAGAGTCAGAATCAAAAGTCATACCCAAGTATACTGACTTAATGGCACCTGATGTAATCTCTTGAGCAATCTACCTCCAGTGACTTTAGAATTGCTATGAAGCAGACCTTCTGAAGTATAAGCCTGGTGTCATTCATATAAATTTCATACGTGCAAGATTTCACTCTTGCTGCTGGAACGACAGTGGGTGTGCATCAAAGAGCAAACTTTCTTAGTGAGTTTTAACCCACCGATCACACAGGAAATAGATAAAGGCATAAGCGAATATTAATATTGCTATTTTCTGCTGGTTTTACTTGTTTGTTTATGTATGTATATATATATATTTTTTTACTATAAATCAGGGAATAAAAAAAAATGATACTAATTTGTAAGTATCTGCTACATAAATAATTTTATCTGCAGACTACACAGGAATAAGGAATTATGTGTTTCTTTATAATAGCATAAGAAACTAGAATAAAATTAATTTTTCCCTACAGGTTGCTGCTACTGATCCAGATGATGGTATAAATGGACAGATAAGCTTTACCTTAGCTGGTGGCAATGATGATGGATACTTTGATTTGGATACATCCACAGGACAAATCAGTTTAAAAACAGTAATCCTACTAGGAGTCAATGAGTCTAAGGACTTTGTCTTGTGGATAACAGCTACTGATGGTAAGACAAGATTTTAGTACAGATCCACACAACTACCCTCAAGTGAAGGGGTTTGTTTTCTTTGGGAATTTTTGTCGTTGTTGGTTGGTTGGTTTTTGGTTGTTTTTGTTTTGTTGTCTTGAAGGAATGCTGTCAAAATAGGCTCCTAGACTTTACTTTAAAAGTACTTGCTCTTTTTCCTCACAATGAGAAGGTTGCTGTTTTACTCATCCAAAGTAATATCTCCATGTCTGGTAAAACTCTGTTTCCTGCTGATGCTATCAATTCTCACTTTGCTTGGTGGCTATGGGAACCTGCAAAATAACATAAGTCTCACACCTTCCTTTAGCTTAATTGTTGACTGGTGTTGCACAGGATAGTATTATGAGATTCAGGCACAAGCTAGGAGTTTATAATTCAGTCATCCATCAACAGGGAATCAAACAAAACTAAAATATTGCTCTGTGTTTTCACATCCATGTATGTGTAGAAAAACTAAGGAGATGGCAAAACCATTCCTTAGACATATTTATTGAGGGATTGAGGGTTTCTTTGGTTTAAAAGAATAACAGAGAAATCAGTGAACATTCATGATCTGAATAAGGACAGAGATAAATATAACCTAGGAAGGGTATCCCACTGCTGCTAACATGAACATCCAAAGTTTTTTTCAGCCTTCTGATTTTCATCTATCTGATTTGATCATTATGAGCTTTCTGTCTTTTAAGCATGGCTGTTTGGGTAAAATGGGTGCTGGAGGGAACACAGTTATACAACAGATGCATGCTGCATCCTGTGTTTGTCTGTACTAAATAGGTAGTATGTCTTGTGGTGTGTATCCAAGCACATGTACTGGAAGGGTAACATCCAATAAATGAAACTCAGATCTTGGGTAGGACCTCTCAGCAGTACCACAGTAGTAGCAGTAAGGATGAAATAAAAATATCAGTACAAGTGGAAAAGTATGTATGTATATATGTGTGTGTATATATATATATATATTAGGCAGAAGATATTTTGTGCATTTGTTGAGAGATCATTTTCTTTTTGTTCCAGGTGGGGTAATTCCAAGAAGTTCATCAGTGCCAGTATACATCACTGCAGTTGGAGATTCCAAACCCCAGTTTATTCCAAAAATGTATAATGCATCTGTGGAAGAAGAGAGAGCCAGTCCTGTTGAAGTAACAAGAGTAAGAATGACTATTCTTTACTTTATCCTGGCCAAAAGGCCAGGATAAGCAATATCAGATTTTTTTTTTTTCTTATCCTTTCGGCCAGGATAAGCAATATTGTCTCATTTGTTGGTGATATATCATGTCGTGGGGTTTTCAATTTAGCTATGGAACGGAGACTTCCCATTAGAGAACTTTCATAAAGGTATTTTCAAAGAGGACTCTAGAACTTGCTCCTGTTTTAATTAAAAAATACTTAGGCAAGCTGGCTACTACAGTGTACTGTGATAGCTCCTTCTTAGATGCAGTTCTGAAGACAGAAGGGAGGTCTAACACCAAATTGGAAAGAACATAATGTGTTTTAGTGTTTTGATTTATTGTCTGCCTGAGTTACTTAATTTTTTTTTTTCTGTATTATTATTACTATTATTATTTGTAAAGGAAGGCAGAACCAAAGGTTAAATTGTGGTCTGATAGTTTTATTATGTATTATATGTATTTACATTTCTGTTTTTATAGTGTTCCAATAAGAAGCAGTCCTCTCCAGCTGTATTTTTGTGTACGTTGTGGCTTGATTCTTACTCTTAATGATTAAAATTATAAGACGAGTTTGGGCATAGTTAAAACTGTTCTTTTTAGGCAGTCGTTTATTGGTTTAAATTAATTTATGGATAATATTCTATATCTTACACAGGTAAAATATGAATCTCTAAATCCTCATATACCAGTTACACTGAAAGTACTGACAGAATCAGCTACATTTGATGTCGATGTCAATGGTGTCATCTGGACAAAAACTAAACTGGACTACGAATCCCAGAATAGTTACACACTAAATGTTTCCTTGTCAGATGGAAGTACTACTGACTATGCTACCGTGTTCATCAAAGTTACAGATGTCAATGATAACCATCCTGTGTTTGGTGTAGTCGACACTACCCTTAATATTCTGGAGAATATGCCTGCTGGAACTTCTGTCACCACAGTGTTGGCTACTGATGCAGACAGTGGTTTTAATGGATTAGTGACTTATGCTCTGAGAGGTACAGAGGAAAAAATGGATATTGACTCTTCAGGATTAATTTTGCTGAAAAAGGAATTGGACAGAGAAATACAAGACTTCTATAATTTAACGGTGATTGCCAGTGACCAAGGCCAACCCATGCTTTCTACAGCTCTCAATTTAAGAGTCATCATTGATGATGTGAATGATAACCCTCCAGTCTTCTCATCAAGTAGATATGAAGTGAGCGTCCCTGAAGACAAAGCAATTGGAAGTGAACTCCTGACAGTATCTGCTACAGATTTGGATGCTGGGGCCAATGCTCTCGTGACGTACAGAATTGTTAACCAGCAGCCTTCAACCTCCTCGCCAATGTTTCTTGTCAATTCGGCCACAGGCCAGCTCTCCCTGAGCCAGCAGCTGGATTATGAAACCACAAAGCAATTTGATGTAGAAGTGGAGGCATCAGATGGAGGGCAGCCAAGTCTCAGCACCAAGACACTTGTTGTTGTCCACATACTAGATGTCAACGATAACCCACCAAAATTTGATAAGGCAGCTTATGACATATTTGTGCCTGAAAACATACAAAAGGGCAGTCCTATCCACTCATTCAGTGTTACTGATGAGGACGAGGTAGGTATCTGTTGTATAACTGGTATAGGTTGTTTTTCTTTAGTAGTAAATGACACAATTTCACTCCGCTTTATTAAAAGTTGTTTCTTTCTCTCCTTGCTTTATAAAGAAATTGCATATACAACCAATGGTGCTAGTGAACTGGTTTGGAGGAAAAGATTTCTGGTTTGCTGTAATTTAAAGAAGCATAAATGTTCCTCCCAGTTCAGACCCCACTAAACTGTGCTGCTGCTCCTTGCATCATGGGGATTGGCCTTAGAGAGCTTTAGGGAGGGAATGGGTAGCTCCCAATAGAGAAGCCCACAGAGGCTTCCTACTATCCCAGTTTCTATTTGCCTAAATCCATTATTCCCATAGGTCAGGTTGGAAAGTTTCATTTACTAAACCTTGCAAAGCACTTTCACTTCTTTAAGTCCTATAGAAATGTCAGGTATTAATATTTTGATAAAAAAAAAAAAAAACATTTTTTAAAAATATTCATTATTTTAATCTTAAATAAACTATGTTTTCCTTTTAGGCTGGATTTTCTCAGGGATACTTTATTCATAACAGTACTTCATTTACTGTGGATTTCCCCGGAGTACTTTCATTAAGGAATGACACAGAACTGGACAGGGAGACTACATCTGGATTCACTTTGCAAGTAAATTTGAGGACTGACTTTGCAGTTTTAGCTCATTTCTAATTCATTCTCTTCTCCTCTTTTTGTATCTTCATCAGCTGGTTAAAATGGCAATGCAATCAACTAATTTTGTTTCCTTTGGCAGGTGTGGGCAGTTGATGAAGTGGGTGGACTTAGTTCAAGTGCTTTGTTCCACATCACAGTTCTGGATGTCAATGACAATAACCCTGAGTTCCAGATGCAGCCATACAGTTTTGCAGTTCTGGAGGGAGATCACAGGTTGGCTGCTCTTGCTGTAGTTGGCCATGTAACTGCTACTGATTTGGATGAGGGAGAGAATGCACGAATTACTTATTACTTATCAGCTGAGGATGGGGATAATCCATGTAGCATCCAACAGGTAAGGGTTTGAATATTCTGAAAAAGGTATTTAGATACTGCTTTTCAGCAGGTTACTTGGCACAGTTATTCTCACTGGATAAAAAGAATAGGAAGTAGCTATTCTAGTAGACATGAAATCAAAATCAGCACACAAACTAATTTGAGAATATAAATCCAGGTCCAAAAGCTAAGACATACTGGTTAGATATCACTTTCCTCCAAAGGAGAACAGAGAATGTAAGTTCTTCATCTTTTTAGAGAACTTGGTTTACAGAAGTTATCAAAATGATCAGTGTTAAACTGTATTACCTTCTCTAGAACGGAACCATTTTGGCTAGTGGCTATATAGACCGAGAAGCCAAAGAGAAGTATGAGCTGCTGTTGGTGGCATCTGACAACGGAATTCCTCAAAGGCAGGTAATACAGAGGATCACATTATTCTTCATTGCAACTTGCTTTTATTGAAAAATTTAATCATTTGTACATTTTCTGAGTCATGATTTTCTCCTGTCACCATGCCAGAATTTCACATACATCAGCATTCAAGTATTAGATGTGAATGATAACGCTCCTCAGTTCACAAAGGCACAATACTCTGCCAGTGTACGTGTAGCAACAGCAAAAGAAGGAGCGTCTGTGCTGTCAGTGTCTGCTACTGACCTTGACATTGGGAACAATTCTATCATTTCATACAGGTGAGGTTAATAAGTATCTATTGTTAAAGAAACAGAAGAGTCTTTTTATTTGTCACGAAGTATTTTTACTGGCGACAAGATAAGACCTGTTTGTAGATATTTTACAAGTGCTGTGATGAACTTGTAACCAGTAATGATTTTTAAACTTAGGAAAGAGGACAGCAATTACTTAGTGTTTTAGAGTTTATCAAATTATGATTACACCATTAAAAAAAAAAAAAAAAGTGAATGCAATCAAATGATAACAACAAGAACTGAAAGCCAAGGTTTGTTTTAATTTCTGTAATTTTGTATAGACTTGTTGGAATTTCTGAGTAGAAAACAGATAAATCTCCAGGAAGGGCTATCTTTTCATATGGCTTCTGTTTTCTGGGAGGAGGAGTTCAAGAAACAGTAACTTCCATAATGAGCTATGCATAAAATATTAATTGAGGAAGATTCTTGGATCATTGAAAAGTATGGATTGAAAAGGACAGATGAATCAGTCAGAAAACTGTGGGTGTTTAAAAATAATGCCTTGAAGGATAGTGTTTTTAACTGTGAAATGACATTCTACCTTAAACATATTGCTTGTTCTTGTGAGTTATTCAGTTATCTGTGAGAGTGGGCAGAAAGTAGGAATTAGCAGGTCTGCAACCTTCATATGAAATCACCTCTATTTCTGATATTGCTGAATATGCATTGAGTGTGCAGTAGCTGCCTTCTGTTCATGGGAAGATCAAAGGCTTGAGATCTAATGGGAATGGAAAGCATGAATGCTGTCTTTTTTGCTGTCAGTATGGAAGATATGCTAGGAAATAAAAAAGGCTGATATATTTAGGCTAATGTTACTAAAACATTTTGCTTAGCCATTCTTTAGAAATAGGCAAATACTAATTTGTTGCTTGTTACAGAAGTGACGGGAAGTAGAGGATTCTTTCTGTGTCATTAATATGAATGTTATACTGATTTCTCTTTAATATAGCCTGATGAACCGTTCTGATGATTTCCATATAAATAACCGTACTGGAGAAATCATCCTCAGCAGTAACTTGGCCCATATCACAGCTGACACGGTTGTTACACTAATAGTTATTGCTGCTGATCATGGAGTCCCTCAGCTTACATCAAATGGTAAACTATTCATTTCACTTTTTTTTTTTTTTTTCCTTCCCACAGAAACGTAACGTTTACAAATGTTGAAATTTGAAATGAATCCTATCACTGTCCAGTCAAAACGAATTAGTGCTAGAATTCATGTTACAGTAAAAGTGCTCAATGTACTTTGTGGTAGGAGCCATTCTAGAAGGATATATTATAATAAGTCAGATGAAGTGTGTTCCTTTTTCCTGTATTTCCGTAGATTTAGAAATGTTTAAACAAATAGTGAATTGCCTTCCAAATACATTTTAGTTCTTTTAAAAAATATTTGGTAACATGGATGTAATTGTCTTTTTTTTTAATGTATTTTTTAAGAGAGAGTTTTGATTTCTCATGAACAGTAGCAACAACTGATGTTGATAAAGTAGGATGAAAGGCCCTGATAGAATATGAAATCATGAGGTTTTATGGATATCCCTTCTCTTTTGTTACAAAATAATTTAGCGTAAGAGAAGGGAAAAAAAAAAAAAAAAAAGGAAATCCTGCTAACTTTAAATTGGTGACCCTTGCTGTCCTATTGTATTGAAGCAACGCTGCTGTAATCAGTGAAGTGGGCTTACTGTGGAACCCCACTTAGGTATAAATGGTTAGGTCTAGAAGTCATGCCTTTTATATTATTCATCATTGCTACCTTTTTTTTTCTTCTTCTCCTTCTTGTTCCTCTTTCCCATGTGCCAGTTTCTGTCAATTTCTATTACTTCCTCAAAAATCTAGGGAAATAGGGCATGGGTCATGATTATTTCACCAGCAACTTTGCTATTTTAGTATTTTTAATATTTTAATATTTTTCTCTCATTAGTTTCGGTCACTCTCTACTTGCTGGTAAATGACACTGGCTTCGGACTGACTTTTGAAAGCTCCACCTACGAGTTCAGCATTCCTGAAGAGGAACCAGCCAGGACTGCTGTTGGCTCTGTAAAAGCTTTGACTGGAAGCATAGCCATACAAGTAGCATACTCTCTGAAATCACATACTGACAAGTTCTCTGTTGATGACCAAGGAGACATTGTGACTCTTGCCAGGCTAGATCGAGAAGATGATGACCTATATAGCATCCTTGTAGAAGCTGTTGATTCTGTGGTGCCACCCAACACAGCTGTTGCTTTGGTATAGTATACTGCATTTATTTATTTATTTTTAAAAAGGCTTATAACATTAAAAGAAAAAAATACAGATAAGTGTAATGATTATGTAAGCATGAATATTTTGAGAGCCTTGTCAAATTTAATTTCTGTTTCTCCTGAAGACATATTACAATTTTTAAATATAGTCAACCTCACAAATTGCATCACTTCCTGAGAGTTCCTCTATGAACAAACCATAACCAGAGAAACTTATTAACACTGGAACTGACTCTGTGCATTCTGCCCCAAAGCCATAAATTATTCATCCTGCTAATTTTTTTCCAATTAAATGATAGTTTATCTTGTTTGTAACAACTGAGAATTAAAAATAAATACATAAGTTGTTGAGATGCTGTAGGTGTGAAAACGTTCAAATGCTGAAAATTGCTGGTTATGTATCCCTTTGTGATGGTGGTGGTGTTTTTCCCCTGTGGACTTCTGTAGACTAAAAGGAATTTAAGTTCTCCTTTGAATACTGTTTCTACAGCTCAAGAATGTCTTTTTTTTTTTTTTTTTTTTTTTTTTAATACAGGTAACAGTGAGAATAAATGACATCAATGACAATCCTCCAGTTTTCTCAACACTGATTCAAACAAAACTATCTTTTCCTGAGAATGTAGATAGTCTAGAGTTGGGCACATTTTCTGCTACTGATATGGATATAGGAGATAATGCACTGATAAGCTATTCTTTACAAGATGATTTTGCTGGAGTGTTCCATATTGACAGTTCCACGGGCAAGCTGATGACAACAAAATCCTTAGACAGAGAAACGACGGACACTTATGAACTGAAAATAATTGTAAGTTGACAAATTTGAAAAAAATCTCAATATAAAACAGAGAAAAAATACTGAATCATTACAAGAAAATCTCAGTCTTAGTGAATTCCACTAGAATTCATTAATGTTATGTTTTGTACCCAGAAGCTTTTCTGCCGTGTGAATTGGTATTAGTGAATAAACAACCCATGAACATCAGATCTTAAGGATCATAGTCAGATGATAGCTTACTGTGAAGTCTGCAAAGTATTCCTCAGCCCATTTTAGATTGTAAGGCTGCCACCACTGTATTTCTTTTACTGTTTTGCCTGTCCATAATGTTGTTAATTTCCATCATTTTTTCTACCTTTTAAAACATATGTACTTATATTTAAAATATCTGAGTAATATTTATATTTCCATGTTAAAAATGTAAAAGTTTAATCCAAGTACATTCATTCTGTAAGCATCTAGTTGTTATAGCTGATTCCATTGATTTTACTGCTATTAATCAGTTAAATTAAGGTTTGTGCATGCAAATAATTGGTCCAGCACCAGCCATAATGTATGAGTGTATTTTAAGGAGATCTCAACTGCTGACTAAGTTATTTAGCAGGGCAAGGAGCTCTTGGAAAGCAAGCACAGGGTTAAAGCAATGTAATTGGACAATAAGTAGCCCAGAAGAAAGTCTTCTGAGACAAAGATTCTTTTCAAAACTTAGGAACAAATGTGAAACAAGTTTGCATCAATGTAGTGCTGTGTTTAATGACAGCTTGGTTCTTCACAGGCCACTGACTCTGGCAGACCACCGCTATCTGGAAGCTTAGTTCTAAGCATCACCGTAGAAGACAAGAATGACAACCCACCTGTGTTCCCCCAGAAATCATACTCTGTGACTGTAAAAGAGAATGAGCCTCCACACGTGGTATGTGGCATTAAGAGTAAATAGGTTGCTCTTCTGCAATTGTTTTCTTTACATAAACTTGGAGGTGACACTGATCTATCATGATTGTGCATTGGTGAATGTATTTTTTTTGACTCTGTGGAGCCTGTAAAAACACACAATGTGCTCATTTTATACAACAGCAGAGTGTCTGTCCCACTGAGTTTTTCTTAAGCTCTCTTTGTGCTGCTCTCCCTGCTTCCTGGTGCTGTATAGATCTAGTTTTCAGAGGACCTACAGGCAGTGTGTTATAAGCCTCCTCTATGTAATGTGTCCAGCATCCCCCTGTTCTTAAGGTGTTCTGTCTTCCCCTAGTTATATGTGTGATTAATGGCTGTATAAGTAACTGAGGCAGTAAACACTATACAGTTAAATACCAGTATTTTGTGGATGTTTTGCCATCCTCTTGGTTCTGAATGTTTGTTTTGTTGTTATTTTTTTTTTTTTCATTTAGATTTTGAATGCAACAGCCACAGATAAGGACATAGGGTACAATGCCATTATTCATTACACCGTAATTGGAGAGACTTCATTTTATGTCGGAGAACTCTCTGGAGCTATTACGACTCTTCAACCTTTGGACTATGAAAGCCGTGCCCAGTATACCTTTACTCTGAAAGCTTTCAATCCTGGAGAGACAAATCTGCAAGACACAGCAAACATTACAGGTATCTCAAGTTTACTGCAGAAACGCAAACAAACAAGCAAACAAAAACAAAACAAAAGAAAAAAAAAACTTTAATTTCTCTTAGGGACTATTTTAGTATACATAATTGTAAGGCATGAAGAAAGCCCTCAATAGTAACATATACAAATGATTATGTGACCTTTGATTATGGCCAGATTAAATTTTCCTCTAGAAATGTTTGGCTGCTCTGTTAAAAATGAAGGGTTTCCACACTAACTGGCATCACTTACTTCAATATTCTCACAAATATTTCTATGTTGTTTGTAGAGTACCTGTTTGACTGTTTGATTGGAAAGGTTTCCAGAATTATCATTCACTTCTTTTTCTACATGTTTACTGGCAGTCTACTCCTTGATTGGTGAAAAAAAGGCTGATTTTTAGTGTTATAAAAATATTGTTAAATAATGCTATTTTCTTGGTCATTTGGGGGTTAAAAAAAAAACAAACACACAAGCAACTTTTTTTTTTTTTTTTTCAAACTATGTAAAATAGAAAACAACATAAAAGATTTCTGTGACGTTGTTACCCAAGTTTCTGGGCAGCCCTGGTTTTGTTTGGCAGAACCTGTTGTTCTGTCTCATCTATATTACCATAGGACCTGCTTCACTGATTGTGGTCCATGACCCTATTGTCCCAGGTCACATACAAGCATAAAACTAATCAATCCTGACTCACAATGCTTGCAGTTGAATCCTCCGAAGATGAGAAATACCAGATGATTATGGACACAGAAGGGAGCACAAGGAAACAATAAGGTGATGATATTTGTGACAGATAGTAGTGACAGCATGCTAGCCAGAAGTGCAGTCATTGTGAGGAAACTATTGCTTGAGCAGTAAATAATTTAATCCACAAAGGCAGGAGTTTTGAAATAAAGAAAATAAGGTTGCCATCTTCTTTAGATTGAAAGAGTTCCCACTCAATTCTCAGGGCCTGTGCAGGTTTATATTAGCTGAAACAAAAGCCTGTAACTGCTTAGGCGAAAATCATATTTACATATGTAAATTCATATTTACATTCATGGACCTTCTTTTCTTAGTTATCGTGGAAGACGTTAATGAAGAAGGACCTGTATTTGAAAAGCCCTCGTATTTCCAGATCCTCCTAGACAATTCTACAGCTAACACACTGATAGTAGATATCAATGCAAGAGATGAAAACAAAGGTTATGATGAAGGCATTTTCTACAATATTACAGGTACGTTTGAAAAAATCTCATGGGTGTTTATTACTGTTGTAGTTGTATGCTGCTAAGCTATTAACTACTTTCGCAAAATGAAGACCTTGAAAAAGTCAAGTACAACAAAACTGATTTGGAACAATCCCATTCAAAACCGATGGATACAAGTGTGGAAGTACAGTGTTTTAAATCATCTATGCATGAAGCTGACTTTTTTTTGGAGAAATTACATTATAGTATTATACAAAAATTCTGATCAGAATAATGACATCCAGTGAGCGAGTACTATAGAGATAGAGTAGGAAATCCTCGTCCTACGGAAGAGATTGGGAATTTTGGGTTTCACTTAAACACTGCCTTTAATATGAAACCTAATGAAACACAGGATACAGCAGGTACATTTGGGTGGAATTAACACAACGGTGTATCTGAGCTCCAACAGTTACACTGGATAACTGCATCTGCATCTACCATACTTGTATGGTTTCTATAGCTGTCATGCATCAAGGATGTGTTGTAGTCCTTAACCAAACGCCTGGAAGACTCAATGCCTAATTGATGTTCAGCTCACATCACCGCAACACTGATAAGGTATTCCAGGCCTTTGGGACTGGATACAGGATTCAAGGAGGATAGCAAGTACCAGCGATTGCTGAAGACTGTGTCTCAGATTCCTCATCCAATACCTAAGAGGAGGTTACTGAGAAGACGGAGCTAAGCTCTGCACTGAGCAGCATGACAGAAGAGTTAAACATAATAGTCATAAGTTGAAATGGAAGGTTCTGACTGTCATTAGGGGGAAAAAACCTCCACTGTGAATATAAGGGAGGAAAAAAATCCTCTATGAAGATAACTAAGCACTGGAACAAGTTATCCTGAGAGATACCTTGGAGCTTTTCAGCACCAGACTGGACAAAGCCCTGAGCAACTTACTCTGATTTCATTGATTATCCTGCTTTGAGTACGAGGTTGGACTAGAGGCCTCAAGGGCTCTTCACAGGCCCTTTAAAGGCCCAAAGGATGCTGTGACACAGATGTAATATCAAGAGGGGCTTGATATTGCTTCAAATGCTTTGTCTTGCTTCAAATCACATACAGAGTAGCCTTTCAACCCATGTCTCTCTAATTTTGGGCATATAATTCAGTCACTTGTCTCTGCTGACTCTGTTGAACATTTCCAACACTTGGTTTTCTCTCTTTAGATGGAAACTCAGAAGGCCTCTTTAGTCTCTCCAGTACCACAGGAGAGCTCAAATTAACAAGAGACTTACAAAGCCAGGCTGTTCTCCTGCGTTACTCCTTGACAATCACGGCGACGGATTCAGGTCTGCCACCGCTTTCAACTTCTGTAAAGGTACTACGTTTTTTCTTTAGTGTCTACTTATACAGTTTATTCACCACTGTTTTATTCTAAACTGAGTGTAACAGCAACAGGCAATGGGTTTTACTGAGGCAAAACTGTGCAAAATGGGAGTGGGAATGTCAGTCTCAGTTCTGTTTCGGGAACAGGATACAAGATGATAATATTTACAAAGTTATGCTGCTGTAGCAACTGCTCAGTACATCACTTGTTATTGTTTTGATCATCCCATTTAAGAAAAGATCCAAGAAAGAGAGAAGCTCTGAACTGTGAGGGAGGAATTTTATAGGAATGGAGACTTCTGTGCAAAGTCAAAGAGTGGGACAGTCAGAGGGGACATAATGAAAGTATGTGATACAATAAACAGTAGACAGTTGTTCTTACTTCCCTATGAGACAAGGAAAAAAATTATAAATTGAAGAGTAAGAAATTGAAATATGATAATGAAAATATTTTTACAGTGTTTTTTATAGGCTGTGGTGTTTTGCCACTAAATATCACAGGTTAGCATAATTCAGGAAAAGAGAGTAGAAATGCATAGGGATAAACATAGAAAATCTCATTTTAAGGTCCTGTTGAATATAGAGTTATAAAAACATTGTTCTTCAGAACATCAGACCACAGCTGGCTGGCAACATTTAGAAAGAAATTGTATTTTTAAGAAGTAGTAGGCATTATTTATTTACTGCCTGACACAATTTTTCCACTATAAAATCAGTTATAACCATTAAAAAATATTGTACTTACAATCTCCTCTAGTCATACATACTCCAGTGGAATAATTTGTTACAAATATAGATCCTCCTTCTGAGAGCTGTTTAGCCAGAGAAGTAATGGGAGGAATTGGAAACAACCCCTCTGTATATTTAGGAAAAATACATCTGAACATAAATTAGTGAGGTTGATGACTTTTTTTTTTCTTTTAAACTAACCTTTGCTACCCTCAAGATATTAAAGTGTCAAACTCAGCATGCAGCAATCCTAGGCTTTTTCTTACTGAAAAAGTTTCAGACTTCTGCTGTTGCATACCTCAAGAAACTTCTGCTTAACATGAAAATACAACCCTTGTGGTCATGTTCTTTTCTCTGCAGGTATCGGTAACCATAGCTCCCATCAACATTTCATTCCCAGTGTTCTCTGAAGCAATCTATCAGCCTACACCTCTGAGTGAGAAGATACTGCCAGATTCATTTGTTGTTGAGATCAGCGTGTTGTATAAAGTCCCTGTGATATACAGCATCGTGTCTGGAAATGAAAAGGGTAAGCTCTTTAAGTGAACTAACAAGGAACATGGTATGTTAAAGAACTACTATTGCAGACAATTTAGCTTTTGGATTGCTTCTTGTCTCTTTTCTTTTGCTCTTATCTCAGTTCTACAGCCATAAATACTGGGTATGTATCAACCAGATTTACAAATTTGATATGGATCAAGTGCAGGCACATGATTGAATTTCTGTCAGATTAGAGCAACATGATACAGATCTGACTACACTGGCTGTATGTGCTTTTTTGTCTGCTGCAGAAAGATCAGGTAGTACTTGATCAGGCAAAAAGTTACAGTGACTGGAGAAAGAATACCTAAATCAGCATAAAAACTGTTGGTTAAAAAACAAATAAACATAACAAACAAACAAACCAACTCCTAATTCAGAAACGTTTTCTTAAACACAAATGTGTACCATGAGTATACATGGGACAAGTGTATCAGTGCTTTGTGTCATGTGTTTTATTTTTATTTTTCAGACTAATGTTAAACTCATAAAGCTAATATTACTGAGTCGTGAAATGTAGTCAGTTTGCACTTCTCTTTATGAAAAATGTTTTGTTTGAAGTTGTGGTCTCGTAGAAGTTATCCGCAGCATCTTCAGTCAGAACAGGACTTCATAGGAAATAAAATAATGGCTTACTGAAACAGGAACAAAGACCAGCTGAACAGAGAGTGGTGGAATGAACTTCTCATTGGTTTTCCCATTCTGACCTTCTTGGTTATTTGTTTTTGCTAATTGTAGCCCTGGATATGTCTGACATTCTTGAAAATCCATGTTGAATTTTATTTTATTCTTTGCAGAAAACTGTAGCATCCGATACTCATATAAATGATATGTAGCTTGCATTGAAGTCTTCATATCTTCAGTTTTAACTAATAAAATCATAAACACAATAACTTCTTTTTCTGTTGTTTTTTAACCAGGGTATTTTGTTATTGATTCATCCACTGGGATCATAAGAACAGAAAAGAAATTGACAGTGGAAGATTTCCCAGTTATTTTAAATGTGAGAGCAACAGACTCGTCCAACGCCAGCATATTCAATGAAGTTTCTGTGCATGTGGACGTCATTGATGAAAATGATTTCCCTCCAGTTTTCCCATCCTCTCTGCTAGAACAAAGATTGGAAGAGGTAAAAAAAAAAAAAAAAAAAAAAAAAGTCATCCAAACTGAATCACAATAATGTACCCTCAAATAATAATTACCAAAAAAAAAAGGCTGGGAGGGCTTACGTTGAGTATACAAGTAAATATACTGAAACCAGACAGACTTTCTGTTCTGCCATGTGATATTTTAGGTTTTATTTCAACCTGAAAATCCCAATACATAGAGAATGGTCTAGAAGTGTAGACTTATTGAAGGAAAAAGCGAATCTTTTGCTAATACAGGGCTCCATGAAAGGAAAAGTAGCCACTCCTATGTTGCATTTCTGTTCACAGAGCATCTTCAAGTACATTCACAGACAGAATCGCTTTGTGTTTTGTAAAGGAGCTTTATGCAGAGAATTAGCAGAAACAAGTCTTCTCTAAATTAGCATGCTTCTCTTGTTCAAACACTACATGCTGTGACTCCTTGCCACTAAGTAATTGGTGGCAGAAAACAAGCCAATTTTCAGTCTGTGGCTATTATGTTACAATAGCCTGCAATGGAAGCCACAGCATTTAATTATGCAACAGGATCTAGGTAACATTTCACTTTTCAGCACTATGCATGCTTTAATCTGCTTGTTACTTTAAAAATAACAAAACACATTGATGATGTTTATGTTTTGTATACCACACCTTTGAGTTTAACAGCTGATTCATGAACTTTCTTAACAGCTACAACTAACTTGAAAACTAGTCCATTTCTGACATTGAGCTAAATATATTTTTAATTATTACACCTATTTTTAATGTTGCCAGTTAGTCGAATTGAGATTTATTGTTGCATCTCCCAACCTTAAAAATTGATTTCCGTGTGAAATGTTTACACAGAATTAGTTGTTAGACACCAAGTTGGATCAAATAACTTGAGATAGGTCTCAAATAGCCATGCAAGTGAAATGCTGATGCTTACTGGCAATATGAATGCAAATAACATTTTAACAGAAGAAATAGATTATGTATTTTTAAAAGAATAATTATTAGCCAAATAATGTTCAGACAGAAATATGATTCTGAAGTTGAGAACATCTCTTTAATTTCAGAGGAGTACAGCCTATTAATTATGAATAATTCCTTAACAGAAAGTCAGACACTTGAGATTAACATTTGACCAGTTATTAAACATGGTGGTTTTATTTCTGAAGATCACTGCTATAGATAATGACATGGAGGGGAAAGAGTTGTGTTCTGTAAATTCAAGAAAACAAGAGATTCTCTCACTATGCTGAATGAATTGTATAATTTTGATTTTAAAGTGTCTACACTATTATAAGTGTATGCAGTGTCTACTTCCCCCCATCACATAATTCAAGAAATTGCAGCTAACCAAACTCTGTCACAACCTCAATCTGCTTTTCATTGACAGAATTTACCTGCTACTGAGATTGTCCAGCTGAAAGCTCAGGATAATGATACAGGTAGAAATGGTTTACTAACATATGGCATTCTCAGTGGAGACACACTAAAATTCCGGATAGATGAAGCAACTGGAATTCTTTATTCTACCGTCTCCATTGATTATGAAGAGGAACCTACAGAGTATCAGGTTTGCTTTAAATTTCTGAAACATGTTACTTATTCAGAACTTTTTTTCTTCTCCTTGGATAATTGGTGACATTTTTGTTTTGATTTAGCTTGCTATTGCTTTAACATTTTATGCATACTTTTAGAATATGAGTATCTCAAGATGTGGTGCATTATTAAAGCAAGATGCTGCCTGTAGAGTATTATGCCTAACCTGAAATTCAAGCAAGGCTCAGAGTTCACCAATCTTGCAAGCCCTCAAACACTTCAGCACATGAATAACTAACTACCCAATGACAGCTCATGTATTCAGTGTTGTCTGTTTGCTTGAATCTGTACCAGACTGAGATCTTGGAGATAAGATGACCATTTTATCCTTTTTACTGTTGCTGTTACTGCTGAACACTTTTTATGATTTTATTTTGCTTCAAGCAAAAATGCTGAATTTGTTGATTGTATGTAAAGACTTTTTTTTTGTTGTTAATCAAATATTCCTGAAGTTGTCATTAACTATTTTGAAGTGAATTCAGAACTTGAGTTTACATTTCTAAGAATCCACTGAAGTTTAAAATTCACACAGTTTTTTAATCCTAGTGCAAATACCTGTTTATATGATTTCTCCTTTCAAATAATTACGTAATTTCAGATTGTGATATATGCTGAAGATGATGGAATCCCTGAGAAGAAAAGGGGTTACTGCACAGTTGTCATACACATCATTGATGTTAATGACTGGCCACCTGTGTTTGACCCGGTGACTCCATTCAGTGTTAATGAAAACGTGGCTGTGGGATTCGTAGTTGGAAAAGTCACAGCAACCGACAGAGACACAGGAGACAATGCCTTTATTCGTTACAGCCTTACAGGTAACAAGAGATTCACTTACTGCACTGGAACAACTATTACTTTGTTGCGTTACACTGTTATGAGCATAAATAGCATTATGTGAGTTAGCTCCTAACTCTGTTCCACATAAGCCGATAAGGTTCACTTTCACCTGACTTAGTATTTTACTAATTTATGCTCGTATAACTTTCACAATGATTGAGTAGCAGCTTCTTTTGCAGAACCTACAACTGTTTTAAATACTACTAAACTAAGCCTCCCCTCAGCTTGTCAACTGTGATCATTTTACAGCTACAAAGATCAGATGTAAATGGTATCACAAGTGTGTCAGGGACCTGAAACACTATCATGGGCTGTTAGAGAGCTGCTTTCTTCACCCTCGTGCTGGACAACTTTACCTCTGCAGCAGAAGTGGCACAACAGGCAGCAGGTTGTGTACTATGGTACCTCAGATCTCTGCCCAGGCTACTAATGTAAAGGACCTTTAACTTCATTTTACATTAACATGACAGATTGTGAACTGCAGTGACTGAGAGCTCTGGTTTGTGCTTTCTGTCACATTTATCTGTGGTAGCTGATGGAATTACAGTTGGGAAGAGCACCCCTTTTGCCACTGCCTCTAAATCTGACAGAGATGGAGATTTAGAACTGCCGTCACCAAAGCCTGTAGTCATTGAAATATTTGTTTTTGTACCATCAAGAGCAATGTATATAAGGTTTATGTATATTTCGGTGTCCTTTATTTACAACAGGCATACAGACTTTAGGGTGGTTTTGTCCAGGGAAGCCAAAGACAGTAAAGGACACTGCCATGTCTTTCAGCAGTCACATTGATTTCTCTTTAGATCTCTGTGCCACTTCTACCTTCAGTAGAGCCAGAATAAATTCAGTGACATGTCATCTTAGAGATCTTTGCAGGAGCACTGTCTTGTTACAGTGTTCATAACTGCTGCAACCAGCAAATGAGACTGAACATACAGAAGGTCAGAGGACTGTAAAAGTGCCTAGGAACACCTCTGGTCTCCTCTAGCCTCACAGAGTTGTGTAGACTAGGAGGAACTTGTTTCTTGAGATTTACCCCACAACTCCGATGTGCAGTCCATCATTGTTTACATGACTCAAGCATTATTAATTTATGAGCGAGACATGAATCTGCAGAATTTGTTGACCCGTTCTGTTGGCTCACATTTCAAATGCTCGTCCACTCAATCTTTTCTGGTTTTCTTCTACATTATCTATATGATGTTAAAGACTGGTTTTGATGAGCTCAAGATACAAGTAAACATAAAGTTTAAAAGTGTAGTTAATTTTGTGTTTCAAAGATGTATTCACTGATAAAACTTTGATTGTATCTCAGATGGTGGAGGAAATATATTTGAAATAGATGAATTACTTGGGAACATTAAGATAAAGAATTCTCCAGACTACGAAACCATGAATAAGTACAACCTGACAGTGAATGCAGTCAACAACAAATCTGCCCCTTTCCATCAGGTAAAAGAGCTTTGTAATGAACAGTGACACTTCGGAGTAGATTTGAACTAGTGGGAGGTAGGTCTATCAAAGACAGTTATTGTGCAACATAAGTTAGTCTCCTAATCATGGTTAGGGTCAGATTTTTGCCCTTGGTGTCATGCTGAGGAATATTATCTTCCATAAATAGTTGAAATACTTCATAATCATGCATGGTAGAATTTGTCCCTGAAGTGTTTGCTGACTAACCTCTGCGGGGGTGCAGGAATTCTTGCCTGATGCTTTTAGTTAGTACTATAAATACCGTGTTAATGTTTCATAGCAGCAAAAGTAATTTTCAGTAGATTGTTCTAATCCTGCTATATTTCTTTTATTTGAAAAGGTATTATACACTTATTTAACAGTAGTAGAACATCCCTAGTTCCCTGCATCTAGCAGCGGTAGTGGGACATATGGTTTCCTAAACACATCCTATTCTTAACCATTCTGAAGCCTTTCAAGAAGCAGAATCCTAATGCAAATTTAAATTCCTGCCTCTTTTGTATTAAAATCCTGTAGAGATCTTTGATGTTGAGTTCACAAAGTTGAATCTAATGCAGTCTTTTACTACACCATTTTCAAATTCTGATTTATACTTCTTGTTGCATATGCAAATAACAAAACTAAGAAATAAATAAGACATCCTAAATATTCTAAAATTATTTTATTTAATAAATAAACCATTTCTTTCTAGGCAACCACCACTGTCACTGTTCTAGTGATTGATGTGAATGA
The DNA here is from genome assembly GCF_964211825.1 of Aythya ferina. NCBI lineage: Eukaryota > Metazoa > Chordata > Aves > Anseriformes > Anatidae > Aythya > Aythya ferina. The sequence continues at coordinate 4,450,739 of NC_140298.1, forward strand.
TAATGCTCCAGTGTTTGATCAGAATTCCTATTCCGCTTCTATAAACATGATTAATCCTGTAGGTGCTCACATCATAACTGTGCATGCTACCGACAAAGATCAGGTAACTACTCCTGTTTGGTTTTGACATTGCTTTAAGCTGCAGCCCAAATATACTTTGTTCTATGGATGTGAAACACCAACGGTAGCAGAAAGTGAATTGTGACTGACTAGCAGCACTATGAACTGGAAATTAGGAATTTTATTGTTTCTGCTCTGACACTAACGTACTTCAGGCGGTTTTTTTTTCAGCTACATTTGCCTTAATTATTCCCCTTAGTATTTGGATTTGTACTTGTATATATCTTTCGGACATATATAAGAACTCAAGTAATTTAGAGACTGTGAAATTATTTGAACTTCTGAAATGGAGGATTCTGTAAAAACTAAGCATCAGGTAGCTGGCTTGAACATAGAGATGTCTTCTCACCAAATGCCTCTATACCCCAGCTAATTCTGTTTCCACTTTTAAAAGTAATTTTATTTGACTGATTGATTTCTCCACACTGCACCCACACCAGGTAATGTCCAGGCACCAGGAGAGATATCAGTCAGTCAGATCACCATGACAAAATCAATATTAATTATACAATTTAAAAGATGAAACATCTGGAAGTGACAACAAAGCATGAATATCAGGTGTCTTCCTAATATTTCATGCAACACTTTGGTTATAATAGCTGCAGTTGAGATAGATTGCTGCAAATAATTGAAAGGCCCTTTTTGTTGTATTTGCTATTATTTTATATCTATAAAAAAAAAAAGTTTTATGAATGTTGCTAGACTGAGTGCTTCATGGAGACCTAATGAAATTGTCATCCTTCAGACATGTCTGGTCGTCTGCTCTGCACCCTGTCAGGATTGTGGGGCACAGTCCAGCTCTGAAGATATTAGACTTTGTTTCTATTCCTCCCTATTCCTGGGATAATTATCAATTTATAGATTACATACTGACAATAGATGCTCGTGGCAGGGTTTGATCCTGCTTCTGCGGAGCCATGGAAGAAGAGAATATAACGTTTTTCAGAAATATGGAGCAAAGAGTGATAGGGTAAACCCTAAGGCTTGTCTCAGGAAAGTGATGTGACTGTAGGCAGGCAGGAACATGGCTTACACTCACAGCAGTGGGGAGGCTGCACTTCTCCTCAAGGTGCCACAAAGACCCAAGGGACTTTAGTTTATTCTTACTGACATTGCTCCTTTAGGCTACTCTCTTGCTAGGCTAAGTACCCCCATCTACACGTCTAAACTTCATTTTTTTTAAAAGACTTTTTTTTTTTTCCCCCATTTTTGCTGTGTAACTCACAAACTACTTCTGAATTTTCTTCTGCTTTGTGTTTTCATCAGCACCCATCCTACCATAGACAATCCCAAATTTTCATTTCAACATTTTTACGTTTCTTGTTTCAGTGTTCATCCTACCCTTCAACATGTACTCCCAGTGCATGTAGTTTTATTTAGTACTTTAATGGGATTTCTTATCCTGGAAATTCATTATTACTACTGATATCACTATCAAAATACAGTTCTCTGTACATTTTACAGTGTGGGCAAAGCTTTATAGCACCCATGGAAAGTGAACAGTTATTTCTAACTCACTCTGACAGATGAGGAATCTGAAGTGCATTGTCCAAAGCCACATGGGGAGTCTAGCAGAAAAAGAAATCTTCACTTCACTTAGCAATATCCTGCTCTTCAGCCCTCTCTCTGAAAAATCCATTTTATATATTCTAATTTATGAACTTTGATTTCAAAACCATTGAGTTTTTGTATGAGCTACGGTAGTCTAAAAGTTTGTGCAAAGCTCAAGGTCATTGTGGACATAAAATCTCCCTAAATGCACTGTTATATAAGCTTGTATTTTTTTAGACTATAAATATATATGGGTCTTGGGGCCATACATGAAGCATGAAAGCATGAAAATTAATTTTCGGGGATGGGGGGAACACAACGATGACTCTGTCCATTGGTGGCTGCTGCTCTAGTGTTACAATTTCAGCATGAAGTAGCTGTGAGTCCTGATTCTGTCTAGTTAGGTAAAATGCCTCTGGCATTTTGTCAATTTTTGTCAATTTAAGCTGTCTTCCTTTCATGGCAGGGACAAAATGGCCTTATCAAATACTACATCCTCCCAGATATAAACTTCAGCGCATTCTTCCTGATAGAAGATAGGAGCGAGGGGAAAATAGTAACAACTGGAAACCTGCCCAGTTCTGAAGAGATCCGGTTAACAGTGATGGCTGAGGACAAAGGCTCTCCGTCTTTAAACAGCACTGCTGTGATTACTCTTAATGTGTTCGACAACCGTCCATTTGTTCCTCAGTTTAATGAGAGCCAAATCAGGTGAGGCTTTCATAATGTAACTGGTACATATTTGTCAGGTAGTGGAAAACAAAGTAAAGCTGAAAGTTGAAGATAATTATCATAGCATTTCTGTCCCTTTTGATGTGCACAAAAGGACATTAGTTTTTGTTGTTTTGAGCTCTGGCAAACAGCTAGAGGGGATGGGGCAGAGTTTTCCACATATACCTTATTCTTAAGGAGTTAAATCTTGAAGGCTGTCAGCACAACAACTGCTGGGAAATTTAACATCATGTTTTATCATTTGTTTTCTATATTAGCATTTCAGTGTTGGAAAACACGGGAGTGGATCATTTAATTTACACTTTTGCTGTGGCTGAAACTTTAGGAAAACAGATTGTTTATACAGTTGTATCTGGCAACGAAAAAGGTGAGTACTATTTCCCTTAGGACTTGAAATAGCTAAGATAACAGGCTAACCTGTCTTTTGCGTGGTAGATGCCACTGTATTTAAATGAGGAGATGGAGAGCAAGGATAAAAACGTGTGTCATTTCTTTGGAGAAAAAAATAAAAGCACACAAAGAACTTCCTTCAGAGCTCTTCAGCATGAGAGTTTGTTAATCTCCTTTGGCTAAAGTTGTGGTTATAACTTGCCAGTGGGTTGTGGTGGTCATAAGTTAGGGTAATTTGGGGGTTAAGGAAGCCAAGATGAAGTTCTCATACACAAGCAGCTTCCTCCTTGCCAATCTCTTTTAGTCTATCATTTCCTTACACACACACCTTTGTCAGGGCATTTGGCATTCTTCAGCTTTTGCAGCTCTGATGTAACTCCATTTGCACGCAAAAAACCAGGAGTAATTAAAAACTGATAGAAAACTTGGAAAATGTGTGCAACAAGAGGCTGCAGTTTTATTTTCCAAATTAGCTGCTCCTTTACATGTTTAAGGCTTGTTTGGCCTGGGATGCCCCCCAAGCTGTGGTGCGTCCACTGCTTAGCCAGTGGTAGTGAAGCATTTCATGTTTGTAAGAGGAGAGGGCCCATGGAAGCATCCTAAGAGAAAATGAGACACAAAAGGTTAGAGACCTACAGGTGAAATGGCAGCTATAACAACGGAGGTGCATGTTTTTCCTTACAGGTCATTTTAGGTTGGATCCAGAAAGTGGTGAGCTGAGAACAGGAATTAATTTGAACTATGAGGAGACTTCTCAGTATGTGATTTTAACTGAAGCAAATGTAAATGTCTCATCTGCTGCAGTCAAGTCTTCAGGTAACTTTCCTGTGAAGGGCTTTCCGACTTGAAACAGGGGCAATGAACGCAGGATATTTCTTTGCCTTCTGTATTTGCAATCAAGATTCTCTTTAACTGAAAAGTCTGGTGTGAAAGACAAGAAGTTGAAGGTCAGGGTTGTGCAGAGAAAAGCAGTAGCCTTCCTCCAAGGGTGCAAGCTCTCACAGGGTCTTACTGTGGTCTCAGAAAAGAATGTAATACCTGGACATTGGACTCCATAGCAGGAACTGGAGGAACCTGGCTCTCCTTTTCCCGATACAGCACAGCCAGCTGTAGAGGGCTGACAGAGAAGCAGTGCTGTCACTTTTTGCCTTGCACTGCCTGTTCTCCCCAGGGTCCCAGAAGTCAAACAGAGCTCCTCTGGGCATGTCCCAGCTGCATTCGCTTCCTTCTCCCTCATCCTCACATGCAGCAGAGATACTGCTGTAAAGCCACAGCCTGTCCCAGCCTCTGAAAGTTGCGCCTTGCTGATGTTTGTTGTTGCAGACATGAGGCTGAGCAGCACCCGAGATAACCTGTGTTTGTTTAACAGGCCTGTTTGATTCAAATGTGGCAATGCTGACAATCTCAGTGCAGGATGTAAACGAAGAGCCAGCATTTTTGCAAAGTGTCTACTCTGCTCGGATACCAAACTCTGTGTCATACAAGTACCCGGTTATAACAGTTCAGGTAGAGTATCTGTCTGTACTCTTCACAAGGACAGAAATCTTTTGAAAGATTTGAATTTCTTTCGCATTTAAATTAGGCTAAAAGAGCTGTTAAATCTGCTCTCAAATGCTTGAGGCAAATTCTGCCCACCATCCAGGTTTATCATAATGCAGGTGAAGGATGGGGTGTTTAGGGAACTGGCCCATACCTGTCCTACCAGTGCTTCTGTCAGAAGAGTGTGCAGTCTGTTCTGACTCCTGGCACTGCCTAAGTGTGTGGTGCCTCAAGTATTACATACTGCACAGACTACTGTTCTCTCTTTGGTGCTATTAATTGCTTTGTTACTATCAAAACCAAATATGAAATGAGCTACAAAATGGAGCAATTCTTATATTTTTCTTTCTAAGTCTGAGGTTTCTCAGTTCCTATACTCTGCTTCCTTTACGCTTGCAGGTGTAGAATCATCCTAGACTTCATGGGAAATTTATTTCCCCTTTCATGCCCATGGTTTGATTCTGATAGCCTGTGTCCCATTTTGTTAGTGCAAAGGGAAAAATTTATGACAGCTTTTTCCTAGAATAGTCCAGTCTTACGAATAAAAACTGCAGCTTTATGACTGAAGGGTAATGAACAGCCCAAAAGACACATGCTGAGTCTCATAATCTTTTTTTTTTTTTTAAACCCAGGCCACAGATCCAGACTCAGGAGACAATGGGCTTCTGCTGTACAGCTTAGTGAATCATCAAACAAATGAATTTGACATCGATGAAAATACAGGGCAGATTTTTACAGTTTCTGTAGCAGGAAAGGTTGGAACATTTTATCTGGAAGTCCAGGCTGCAGACCAAGGTGGAAAAGGACTCACAGCCCGGACAAACGTCAATGTAAGAAAGATTGCTATTTATAGTATTGATTTGCTTCCATGTCAAAGCTGTGTATACAAGAAGGACTAGGTTTGGTAGTGACCAAAACCAACCAACCAAACAAAAAACAATAATACCATGCAGTGAGATTGTTGGTAATACCAGTATCTACTACATATCTTCAGGCCAGAATTATAAGGTTGCTGTTTCCTTTAACAGATAAAAATCTATTGACATGAAAATTGACTTTTAAAGGACAATTATCTGCTTATGGAACAAATTAATCTGTTAACTAACTCAGGCCATGGCTACTTTAACAAAGCGGCTTTGAGATGAGGGAGGTTGGGATAAGTCTGGAGAGAACCATTTGGCAATCACTGAGCACAGGAACAGGAGGAAGGAGCTAACCTATTTTTGGGATAAATTTACTCTTGAGTTATTCTTCCCTGGAAAGAAAGATTTACCTTGACTTAAGAGTTGTTATCAATTTGATATCACTTCCTCCTCGGTGCAATTTCCCTAGGATATCCTCTTTATTAGTGCAAGAACCTCCATGTAGATGCACAGCAGTTATATTTTACAACAAGTCTCAGCCACTCCAATGAAGATTTGAAACATAAAATTAGATAAGCATCCTTTAAATACTGCATTTATAATAACTTGTGCATGCAGATCACTGACAGGTATAACTGATTGTACAGAGAAATCCAGCTTTATTTATCCATACCTAATTTTGGAAATCTGTTTCTTGAAATTGCATGCATGAAAAGAGAATGCAAGATATGAAAATCTGGCAAACTTTTCCCCGAAACCCTGCTCACAGGCATAGTAGAGTTCTCTATTGGTTCATTTACAACTTAGTAAGTTCTTTGAATCGCCTAGAATGCTATCTTAAAACTTATTTCTATTGAAATTACTGACATAAAAAGTTATGATCTCTCATTCTTAGCATCACCATCAGAGTCTTTTTTTTTTTTTTTGAAAGTCAATCTTGGAGAGAGATGTAAATGCTTTAGAAAACCTTACAGGCAATTTTTTTTTTTTTTTTTATTTCTTAGGTAATTGTTGATTCCAGCTCCAGTAAAAACATTGTGGTACTGGTTCTTAATCAGAAGATCAATGTTGTTGAAAAAAGCATTAATGAAGTAGAAAGGTATTTATGAAACTGTGAACCTTATTCTGATCTAATATCTGGTGACAAATGTAGAGCTCCTTTGAGATAGGGGTCTGACAGCCTACAGGGGAGCTGACACAGCCAGCCCTCATGAAAAGCTAAGCCTTCAAATTGATGTAGTGCAGAGTAATTTGAGGGAATTCACAGGAATCCATCAAAAAGATATGGCAGTTCTTACCTGTAAGGCTTTGGCCTGAACTGACAAATGTCCAAGTGTTGTAGGACTAGACGATTCCAAGAGACGATTCCTACCTCAATGCTTCTCTAATTTTCAACAGCATAGGAACAAGTTTATTTATTTACTTAATAATTTTTCATGGATCGTAAGCCCAATATACACATGTGGACACCAATAGGATGAGGATGTACTAATCTTCCATTCTTTGACAAGCATCCTAAGATGAGTCCTCAAAACAAAATCACTTACTACAAATGAGAAAATTCCCTTTGCGGCACAGCAGCAGTGCTTTTCAAGGTCTCAGCCCCTACAACCCTAGGGGATTAGAGAGCAGTGTGTGGATGGCCAGAATAAAATAAAAAACACATTTTGGCCTTTTTGTGTTGTTAATGAAGACACAGAGTACTTTGATTATACATAAGCACTGGAAATATCAAGTCCTGTGCTTTTGAGGGGAAATAGCTTTGAAGAGTGGAAAAAGGAGTTTGACATTATTATGCCACCAATTTCTTGTTGGTAAAAATTAAATGGAAGCCCTAGAGCTCCTCCTTTCTTGGAAGCAGCTGGTACTAACTTCTATCAGAATGATAGATTAACGGCACCAATGGTCTGATCCAGCAAGAAAATCTCTTTATTAAAGAATTGGGAGAAAACAATAAGGATTATGAGAACAAATTTCCCCTCTCCCCACCTTTACTGTTCATGGTACGCCACAGGTATCACCACCTATATTTATCATAAAAAGTCAAGTATGAAATGGAGCGTATGTCCCTTTGAAGAGCATGACTAAAGATATGATATGCTATGCAATATTGGTTATGAAATCTAGGTATTAAGAGTTTGTTAATCCTTCTTTTCTCTAATTGTTCAGTTATGCTAATGGCACCTAGCTAAGAATTTTCTGGCTACGTACAAAAAGTTGTATAGCATCTACTAATGAAATATACTTTTGTTTAATATTCAGAGACAAGGACCGGATATTATTTTTCTCTGCTACTCAGTCACCCAATGGTATTGGGCAAAAAGATTAATTCCTTTGCTGATGATAATCCTACATTTTCACATCCTTAGATTAAAATGCTAAATATCTGCAAAATATTGTATTAAGTACTACTTTTCTATCATTTAATTTCCAGTGTTAAAAGAATTTGTCATTGCCCAGTTAATTAACAATGTTCTCTTAATATGATGGCAGAGTCATTGAAGATATACTTGCATGGAATATATACATTGTTGATGTTTATTCCAATGAGTTTCAAAGTAGAACAACAGAAAGCGCTGATGTAACCTACATGAAAATCATTGCTGTTGATGAGGCAAATGAGGAAATACCTGCAGAAGATGTAAAAAGGTTTGTACAGTCGATCTTCTGGGTATCACATCTGTACAGCTAGGTTGTGTTTCCCTTAACATTATTAATGTCTCAACTGGATGAGTTTTGATGACATAACAGTTTATCTGCCACTTACCTAAAAGCTCAAACTGAATTTTTAGAATTCAGAAAGCCTACATTATTTATTCAAAGGTAATATCCAGAGTCTGGTGAGAGCATGAATATGGCTGTTTAATTGTGCAAAATAAATTTTATAAGTCAGTTTTACAGAAAATGGAGGCAGAAATAATGTCACTAAAATAGATATTGCCTTCACTTCTGAATTGCAGAATTTTGGTTAAAAACTTAAATATCAGTTGTATTTTACATTTGTTTCATAACCTTATAGTGGTATGAACACATGCTCACGCAAACGTACTATTAAGGGGAGCTGCTGTTTAAAAGCAAATGATTTCTAGACTCAGCATCTCTGCATAACTAGAAATGGGTTGTGGTTGAAACAACTAAAAAAGCTTGTGTTCATAGGAAGCACTCTGCACGGATGATCTTAGGGACAAGGTTCAGTGGGTGATAGTGGTGGTAGGGGGATGGCTGGACCAAATGGTCTTGGAGGTTTTTTCCAACCTTAATTGGTTCTGTCATCCTGTGATCCCTTTTCGCTGAAGAAAGCACTCTTGGTGTCTCTAAACTGTTTATACGTGGCTGCCTTGATCTGGATTTAAAGGATACTGACCTCTCAAGTTCAGTTTTCCAAGTTTTACATCATTTTAATTCATAAGCACCAGGACTGGTTGCTAGAAAATGGAATTTTTCCTGAATGGAAGACATGACAAGACAATCTTGGCAGACCAGGGTGTGAAATTCTGTTATTTTCTTCAGTACTCTGCAAGCTTAAATGAGGGTTTGACAAATCATTAGCATTTTAATTTTCTGTCTACAGAAAACTTAGGGAGCAGAGGGCAAACATTGAGAAGGAACTTGAGAAGATATTTTCAACAACTGTTACCGCTGCCGTAGAAGAGCCTTCTGCTGACTCGACAAGTCCTGAACTCGTTGCAACTATTGTTCTCAGTGTTCTGCTAGCCTGTACCCTCATAGCCTTCCTGGTATATGTGGTTATTTCTATAAAAAGGAAAAGGTATGCATATTTTTACTTTAACAACGTAGTTTAGACTGACAACTGTTAGTTTACTTTAAATGCCAACTTGAAAAAGACTAATCTGATAAATTGTTCATATTTGGATCAAGCATTGCCTAAGATTTGCTGTCTATAAAAATAGACTTTTTACTCTAGGTATTAGGCACCTCTCGATATAGATAACTTAAAGTTGGTTTCTTTTGTGTTTGGCACAAAGCAACAGCAGAAACAAATACTTTTAAAAACAGAGAAATATGGATAGCAGAAAATTCTGGCTGTGAAGGGGGCCATAAGTAGCTGTAATATACACGTGTTAAGTCTAACCACATTAACTTGTGTACTGAAGTCAAGGGACATTTTGTTGCTGACTTCAATGCCTGTAGGACTATGTAGATGAGGAAGAAATGTTTTCAAGAGGTTAGCTCATATTTACACTGATACAATTAATATATAGTTGATAGTTGATAGTCCGCTGAATATGAGCCAGCAGTGTGCTCAGGTGGCCAAGAAGGCCAACAGCATCCTGGCTTGCATAAGAAACTGTGTGACCAGCAGGGCTAGGGAGGTGATCGTCCCCCTGTACTCGGCTCTGGTGAGGCCGCACCTCGAGTACTGTGTTCAGTTTTGGGCCCCTCGCTACAAGAAGGACATCGAGGTGCTTGAGCAGGTGCAGAGAAGGGTGACGAAGCTGGTGAGGGGCCTGGAGAACAAGTCCTACGAGGAGCGGCTGAGGGAGCTGGGCTTGTTCAGCCTGGAGAAGAGGAGGCTCAGGGGCGACCTTATTGCTCTCTATAGGTACCTCAAGGGAGGCTGTAGCGAGGTGGGGGTTGGTCTGTTCTCCCACGTGCCTGGTGACAGGACGAGGGGGAATGGGCTTAAGTTGAGCCAGGGGAGTTTTAGGTTGGATGTTAGGAAGAACTTCTTTACTGAAAGGGTTGTGAGGCATTGGAACAGGCTGCCCAGGGAAGTGGTGGAGTCACCATCCCTGGAAGTCTTCAAAAGACGTTTAGATGTAGAGCTCAGGGATATGGTTTAGTCGGGACTGCTAGCGTTAGGTCAGAGGTTGGACTTGATGATCTTGAGGTCTCTTCCAACCTAGAAATTCTGTGATTCTGTGATATAATCAAAAAATAGGCAATACTCAAAACTAATTGCCAGAATAATACAGAAAATAGATGCTGTGTATTAAAATTGTGGTACCAGTAATTTCACATTCTATTTGGAAAACAATTGGAAAGCCAGTCTTTAAAACGAATGAGCAATTTAATTTTAATGCATTTATCATTTTCAGAATGTATGACCAACAATACTTGGTGAAGAAGCTACATGAAGTGGAGGGTATTGATAATCCGAATTTAGCTGACAAAAATGGAAGTCTGAACAGCCTAGTGAAACCAGAGGACACAAAGGAAGTGTAAGTAGAATGCTGATACCATAAATTTATTAAAAAAAATAAAAAATAAGCATATCAAAAGATGTGTTTCTTGGTTATTCTGGTAACATATGATTTTCCTTGCATCTTTCAATAGCATGTATGTTGATTTCTAAGAACTGTTACAGTAATAGGCTATAGTATCTATGCTTTGAGGGAGCTAATACCTCTTAATCTTGTATCACAAATCATTATTGTTAAGCCTTATCCAGGAAAAAAGCTTTCAGGCTACAAGAAGCTACATATCATTCAACTGGGTAAAATCCCAGTAATTTTGAAATCAGCATACGTATTTCTCTGTTTCAGACAAGCCAAGATTATTTTCACGTAACGATTTGCAAGATGAAGGTGTTATGAATTCTCTTAACTCTCTTTCAGAAAAACTGAAACCATAGCATTTAGCAACCTGCAGGATACCAAAGAAGGCAATGCTGACAAAGACGCACTTCAGGCCGATGAAAAGTGCAATTACCTTGAGACACTGCTATTAGATATCAGCAGTGAACAAGAAAAAAAGGTAGCTTCTGAAAATGCTGCTCTACCTAGAAATGTAAGTGCCAAACCACTGCCAAAATCACAACAAAACAGGCAAATGGCTTTTCAGTTGCAATGAATGGAGTGAAAGTTGTTTCAAATTACTGAAATAATTATTAAAAAACTGTAAACTTGTGACTGAACTCATCCATGGGAAAAAAAAAAATAATCTTGAGTAATGACCATCTTTGAGGAGGGGCTGTTGGTCTCTGCTTAGGAGGGTGGAGGAGGAGGATTTTGTGAAGCAGAAAAGAAGGGTGGTTCTCTTCCATCTTTTGCAGAACATGTACAGGACAGGGTTCTCATGTGTTGCTGCTCCTAAAGCTTGCAGCCTTGAAGATGATGCTTTCACTGCAGGCTTCAGAGGCAGAATACACATTAAAGTGATGCAACTTCTGGTGCTTTGATTTTGTCCACTCTACCATCCGTCACTTTGCCTCAGCTGTGTTCTTTGTTTTCTTGCAGGACGCCTCTAAGCATGACTCAGCTCCTTCGCTTACACCTGCCCCTGACAAAGGAATAAAAGGAGTAAAATTTTCAGAAGCGGCCATTATTTTGGATACAGAATCCGAACTCAATGACTCCGATGAGGACAGCTTTCCTCAGTAGCTGTGCTTGGCGAAGAGAACTTTTATGAAAGCCACAAGACTGCTGTAACAATACAAAATTAAATGTGTAATAATAGGGGGACGCTATCCGCCTTCTAATGCTTGCTACTCCTGTTTGTGCTGCAAGAGATAGACAAGAAAGAAAACAAGCGGTAGAGCTGTGGCACGGTTGTGATGCAGTTACTTTCCCAGGACGTCTTACGGGCTATTTAATTCTGTCTGTTATGAATAAAAGGAGACAAAAGCAAAACGCAAAAAAAAACCAGCCAGCTCCCCGCTGCGCTGCCTTTCCCTTAGGGCCGGACGAGGCGTTTCTCGAGCCTTCGTCCCCCTTTTCTTGTTCTTTTCGCCCTCACACAGGGGTGGTGCGGGCGCGTTTCGTGCCGCGGCGCCTCCTGAGGGGCCGGGAGCCGCGCGGGGCCGCCTCAGCGCCGCCTCGGGGGAGGGGCGGCTTCTGGCACCTTCTGTCCGGCGGCGCGGGCGGGCCGCGGGCGGCGGGGCAGCGCCATGGCCAAGTGGGGGCAGGGGGACCCGCGCTGGATCGTGGAGGAGCGCGCGGACGCCACCAACGTCAACAACTGGCACTGGTGGGCCGGGGGCGGCCGCGAGGGGCCGGGGGGGAAGGGGAGAAGGGGAACGGGGAACGGGGAAGCGGAGCGGGGGCCGGCGGGCGCTGACGGCGCCGCTGTGCCGCCGCAGGACGGAGCGGGACGCGACCGGCTGGTCCAAGAGCAAGCTGAAGGAGGTGCTGGTGGGGCTGGCGGTGGAGGGCGAGGCCGGGCGCTGCGAGATCAGCGAGCTGAAGCAGGCCGAGGGCGAGGCGTCCTGCAGCAGCCGGAAGGGGAAGCTCATCTTCTTCTACGAGTGGAACCTGCGGCTCGCCTGGAGAGGTGCGGGGGCGGCGGGCGGGGGGGCCTCGCGTGGCGCCGGGCGGCCTGAGGGGAGCCGGGCGGCGGCTCGGAGGCGGTCGCGGGCGGCGCGGGCAGCGGCCGAGCCCTGCTGACACGGGCTGCGGCCGCTGCTGGCTCCGCTGCCTCTTGTGGGGCCGTGTCCGGCACGGTTCGGCTGTTGGTCGCTTTATTTATTTAATTTTTTTCCGCTTTGGTTTGGCTGAGCGCGACTCCAGCGTTTGGTTTGGTGACTGTGGTGCTCCTGGCTGAACGAACTCGGAACTGAGGCGAGGAGGCGTAAAGAAGTACCTGGGCTAAGTTTGGGTTCACCTCGGTAGCTAACTACGTTATAAATGTGTTACGAACCAAGGAAATAGTTACACCTGCGGTCTAAATCTTAACACAAAGGAAGGCAAACATAAAAAAAAAAAAAAACACCACGGGAGGTATGCTTTGTATCAACGCAATGTAAATACTTGTAATCCGTTTTTTAAATAAGCTCAAATTATCAAAGTTTTAAGTAGTTTTGGTCTTCTTTTTGATTGTTTTACTTCAGTGTCTAAAGCTTAGAAATAGGCGGATATGCAGTGTTTTGTTGTTTACATTTCTAGACAAATTCTTCATACAATATTTTCCGTGTGAGATCTTCGTGCCCTTCAGTACAGACAGCTAACAGTGGGTTAGGTGATGTGTGAGGTTAGTTTTGAAGGAGTTCGCTACTACACGGTGAAATTCTGCAGTAAGCTGAGGCTGTTTGATCTTTATTTGCTAGCCACCACGTTGTGTGTTTCCTGAGAGCTCTTAATTAGAAATGAGAGTTAAGACCGAACTGCGAAAACAACAGTTTTTGTAATTATTTCCTTCTGCATGTCTTCCAGGATAACTAGGAATTCAAGCAATAGTTAAAATGTGGATACCTAAGAACAAAAAGATGTAACTCCTGAAATTTGCAGCCAGTTTGGAAAGTCCGATTTGGGAAGAAAAATATGCCCCTTAGCAATTAGGATTACAGAGCACCAAGAAAGTGAGGAACTGACAGTACTTAATGGCACTGTAATTGAGCAAAATGGCTGTTCCCTCTTTCACGTTTTGAGGATGTAATGAGTATTTTAATGGATCCTTCTACGTGGTGATGGAAGCTTTATGAGGACTGGTGTATGTCCTTTTAAGCATGTATTGCAACAGTGGTTTTATAAGTAGGGAAGCATGCTTTTACTGTTAATTTTCTAAAATAGTGGATTGTCAGAAAACAAACCAAATAATCTTTTTTTTTTTTTTTTTTTTTTTTTAAATAGTAGCTTTGCTACCAGAGTATTTGTATTTTATTTTCGTAAAAGGTAATTTGCTTAGATTACAGTGATAGTAAAATTGTGAAGCCGTACCACAGCTGTACCTACATAATGTTGAACCAACTTTGTTAACTGGTGGGACTCTACTGTCCAGCACAGATAACATCTGCATCAATCCCTTGGACAACCATTATTCAAAGGAGAGAAAGTCTGTTCACTGTTTTTATATAAACCTAAATTTGTCATCCTGGCCTGTGTTACCAGGGAATCTGTATTTTAAGAGTTCTTAACGTTGGTAATAAAATTAGCAGAATGGATAGAAGTCAAGGTTGTATTTTGCTCCTAAAAAATTCTTCCTGCATGCTTGCACTTATTCTGGGGGAGAGTAGCTGAACATAAGATTTGCTTTAACGTGTGCAGAAACAGTGCTCTGTATTTTTGTTGGTGCTCATCCTGGAACTGGAAGGACACGGTAGAGAGAAAACTGAGGAGGCTGCATGGGAGGTGTGTTGGGTTCTGAAGCGTAGTAACGGGGTAATTAAGTTGTTCACCTGGCTTCCTACTTGAGCTAAGAGGTTCTCCTGGGAGACGCTGAGAAGCCTGAGGGAGGTCCTGTAGCTCACCTTTTGCTGTGCGGATGTGGCTGTCCTTCTGGACTAACTGCCTGCGTCCCATGCTGTGCTTCATCGAATTGTGCCTGACAGGGGTGGAACCTTTGCAGCACACTCCACTTCCCGTTACTAACCACCGTTCACTCTTCTGGCTGAGAGATGTCTGAGTGTTTTCTTTGTGTACTTCAGTGTGGCCTTGACCTTTAGCCAGGAGGCTGTATCTGCGCTTCGTGCGGCCCCGTAGGCTGGCGATTGTTTCGGGGTGTGGGCAATGAAGGGGAGTCGGTATTTAGCTAGCTCCTTTGAAGGTGAGAGAATCCAAATAAATACAATGCTGGCCTTGATGGTAACTCCCCTTTTGCAGTCATGCTTAACACTGGGTTGTTTGGATTTTAGTCTTGCTGATAGAACAGCATGAAGATAACTGGATTTGGGGCAGAAGTGCATGCTTCTGCTATTGCTCTCTGAAGAAATTTTAACATGATCTAAACGGTGAACAAATTTAAATAACTAAATGCTTTTGTAAGGCAAGGGGGTCTCCACTGGAATGAAAACTTTGCATTAGATCATTCCTTACCTTAGACCTTGCATTAAATCCTTCCACAGAAAGGTCTAAAGCAAGGAAGCACCCGACAGGGTTCCTGCTCCAGAACCCGTGTATCAAGCTCATAGAGCTTTATAGCCCTGGAGGTGAGTGACCGTGGGCCTTTGCCCAGACAGACGCAGGAGCAGAGCGTGTTCTCTGGTCCTGCACGGTCTGTCTGACGGGTGCAGTATTAGCGGCAGTACAACTGCGAAGAGCAGAAGGATTGTCCTCAAACGTTCACAAGTGGAGTTTCCTATTCTGTGTTTCAGTCATCCACCTGTCACACGTATGTGTGTTTGATGGTCATGTTTCTGTATGGTCGGAGCTTTCAAGGCACTCAAGGAGCTGGCATTCCAGGGAGCTTCTAATTAATGGGCAGAGAAATTTAGGGGAGGAGGAAGTTTGTTTTTTTCCCCTGCCCCCTTTTTAGATTCACGTTCTGTGATGGCAGACATGTCTTTGAAAGTGGAGAGTATTAGAACAGCTGACAACTGAAGATGAGAGCAGAACGGTAGTGTGAAATGAGCTTAATGAGAGGGTGTACCTGTGTGCGTGTATGTGTACCCACTGACTGCCCTGTGCAGGAAATACAGTTCTGAGAACAGTTTACTGTGCAAGTATTGTGATACATTTGAGACTTTTTGATGCTATTTAGTTCCTTTAAATTGGATTCTAGGCAACTCGCTTCAAGTAACAGTTTTGAACAACTGATTTCCAAGCTCTTGTGATGGGGGAAATAGTTTTTAATAATGCATTTAAGAATTCGTTATGTTAATACAGGTACAGTGAAAGAGTCTGGTGAGAAACATAAGGGATCTGTTGAAATTCCTAACCTGTCAGAAGAAAATGAGGTAGATGATACAGAGGTAGGTGTGAAATACTGATATGGCTATATAGGTTCAGAATTCTTAAGTAAAGCGTTAATGTATAGGCATCATATTTTGATTTATGCTCTGATTAAGTGGGATAATTGCACTTGGATAGTTTACTTTGCTCTTCTTGTTTTCATTTTCATATTTGGAATCTTACACTTATCTCTGTTCTCAAATTTACCTACTAGGAATGTGCACGGTTTTCTTTGCTAATTATCGTTTGTGACTGTATACTAACTACACATTTGAGAAGAGCTCTGATTGTTAAAATCCTAAAGAAAAAACAACCTAAAACTTAAGGATTCTCCTAGTTGGTTGTTGTATAGTAGTTGACACTCTGGCTTCTACAGATTCCTCAGCTTTGCTGTGTATTAGACAACCGTTTATACTTGATCTTGAATAAGCTGATCTGGAAATGAGATACTGCATTTATTTAAGTGAAAACCCAAAAGGATGTTTTTTTAGCAAAGGTAGGATAAATGGAGAATATAATGAACTTGAAACTGCAGCTGTCCCCTGAGTATAGTAAACAAAATATTCTCTTATATTGCCAGAATCCAAAAAGCTAATGTTTAGATGCGTCTTAGACTTTGTCATTGTTCTTTTTCTAGATAAATGTTAGCAAAAAGAAAGGGGAAGGCGATGTTCTGAAGGACCTTATGAGAACTGAAGGAACCACAAAAGTCAGAGAGGCCCTCAGAGATTATCTGAAAGCACTTAAAACAGGTAATGTAAGGCAGCGTGCTGCGTATGGTTTTATGCAGTCTTCTTTCTCCAAGAGATGGGTGACACACTGGCAAGTCCTTGGTGGGTTTTTCTTTTTTTTTTCTTTCTTTCTGACTGTCATCAGCTGAGGTAAAAATGTTAGGCCTTGTAGTCAAGATCTTTGTTGTTGTCAATTGTGTAGTGTCCAGAAGCTTCTGTAGTGATCCAGGCTATATATTTGTTACACGTGCTGACCACAGAGATCACTGCAAGACCTGCAGGCTGCCTGGTTGGCTAGCAGAACAGGGCTCTACCCTCTTTGTCCTTTCGCTGATAGTTGAGAAGTTAATGGAGATGGTGTATGCCTTAATGGGCAAATCTTACTAATTTGGGGTCAGGTATTTTTGAAAAGCCTGTATTTTTGGTGGAAATTGCTTTTTGACTCTATGGGTAATAAAGACACATGGGTTAGGGATGGAAACCAGACTGGAACTGTATGGCCTATTCTGTGCTCCCATCTTTAATGTCCCATTTTGTGCATCCCAGTGGTTTTCCCCATTCTGCAGTTTTGGCCAGCAGTCTTCATGACACAGCACAGTGTCAGGGCAGTTGTATGGCTCAAATGTTGTGCTGAACAGTGCTCTTCTTCACTGCAGAGTTTACCTTGGGAATGATTCTGCCAACGAAAGCTGCTGGTCAGGATGTGGCTGCTGAGAGAAAACTAAGTGGGAACGCTGTGCAGGTATGCTGGCTTCGTGTCAGACACATTTAATACTGTCATAAATGCAGTCCCTGCAGATTTTGCTGTGATAACAAGTATCCCTGTGGTTTCCTGCAAACGTGGAAGTCTTTGGGGTGGCACTGCCTGCTCATTGCTGTCATCAGGGCATGTGACACCGAGATGCCGGTCACAGAACCCGGGTGTGGGTCTGCTGGGTGGGGATACCAGCGTCTATCTGTAACGGTGTTCTGTAAGGCTGGGAGCTTCTGCAAGGTGAGGGTGGAGTTCACCAGCACTGGTCACTTCCCACAGTCTGAAGTTAGCTGTCTTTGTCTTACAGATGTCTTTGGTGTGAATTACTTGTCATTGTGTCACTTCAATTACTGGATGCTTGATTAATATTACTGTCAAAAATGTGGAAGTACATTGTATAGTTACTGTATACTCACAACACAGCATGTGTAAGGTTGAACGTTCAGAACTTAGAATTGCCTGATTTTGCTGTCATTCATGTGAATATTGTTTGCTTTACAGGCTTCTGTTTCGCCACATTCTTCGGATATAGTTGGTGTAAAAATTCCAACCGTGAAGATCGTTATGAGAGAAATATTCAGCTCTCCAGCAGATGAGCTTTACAGCGTCTTCACAACTAAGGAAGTAAGTGATGCTTTCAGTAGAAGAGCTTAAGGGTTGTACGAGGAAGGAGGCATTCATTACATCTGAATAGTTGTGTAAGTGATAAAATGTGTAACGTTCGTAGTGTCAAGATAATTTTCTCTAGGTACATTAAATGGAATGAGAGAGGTAATCATCCAGAAATTAGTGAGCTGTTGTTTTCTTGTAACTTCACTAAGTATTTATAATTCTGATAGTCATTATTTGTTAAGTTTTGCTGAAAAGATTCATGTTTTAAGCCACTGAGGAATTTCAGTGGAGAAAATGGAAAACAGTTGACAGATGCTGAGGTAGTGTGTCAGGTCGATGGCGTCCTACCACTGAACAAAAGCTAGCTCTCTGACCTAGTTGTCAAGTTCGTGAGATAGCAAGCAGAAAGCTCTATAAGGTGGCAGGAGGAGCATTCTGCTTTACATGTTTAATGGGAGCTTATTAGGGTGGCTTAGACCTTTTATTAGTTCTTAACTTAAAAGGAAGAAAAGCCAAATTAACAAAATAAAACTGCAGCTTTATATAATTTATATACAAACCTCCCTTGTCTCATAATATGGTGCGTTATTTATTAGTGTATGGTTGTAGGTGACTGACTTGTGCTGTATTTTTTTCTTCATAGTTGGTACAGAAGTTTTCCAAGTGTCCTGCTGTGATTGAAGCTGAGAAAGGAGGGAAACTCCAGATGTTTGATGGCTGTGTCAGTGGTGAATACGCAGAATTGGTAAGAACAAACAAAACCTATTTTGTACTTAAAAAATAGGGGTGGAGATGGTTCATTTTTTTCTTTGAGTTAAAAAGTACCTTAAGTTTTTGACATGAACTGAACAGACATTAGAAAAGCTCCTCTACAACAAAGGCAGAAATTGCTACTATGTGATTTTGATTTTTTTTTCTTCCCCAGCAAAAGAACAGGGATCAGTTATACTTTAATGACCTGCACTGGGGAAGGGAACTGAGCACCATCTTTCTCTCTTTTTTTTTTTTTTTTAATTAATAGATTAGGAGGTATTAGAAAGCAGGTTTAAGTCTTATCTCCCAAATCTATTCTTCATGTAACTGGAGAAATGATCTCTCTGCTGTTCAGGGCATATATTTCACTGTCTCCAACTGAGTGCTCTTGCAAATACCAAAAAAAAAAAGTGGTGATTAGAGCTCAGCTCCGTTTTTGAAACCTCTGAAAACCATGTGCACAGTGGCTATCCAGATGACAGGGAGTAAAGTGCAGGGGTGAAAGCATGATTTGCCCCCATTTCAAGGTCTGCAATAAAACCGATATTTTACACTAGTATTTAATCAGCATGACCTTTCCATAGAGAGACGAAAATAATGGAATGTAGCAAGCTGAGAGTTTAATGAAAACAGTTTATTTACAAACAGACAGACAAAAAGCAATTTCCATAGTGTTTGCAGTGGTGTTTTTGCTTATGCAAGATAATATTTCTCTCCTTACTTTTCAGGGAAGAATTAGCATTCAGTAGTTGCAGTGTGAATTATCCCGAAAGCAGAGAACATGCTAATGGGAGGAATCTTCTTCTTTTCATCCAGGTCCCAAGCCAAAGAATTGTCTTGAAGTGGAGGTGCAGAAACTGGCCTGATGGTGAGTCTTTCTGAGGACCCCTAACAGAGGCTACACTTTGCATGGAAAAAAAACACAAACAATAACATGACAGTTAACAGCCTTGCTAACTGGAAGCTTGCTTAGTCTGTGTTTTTTTTGGAGAACAGCTTGATGTCCACAGAAATTATCATCTGTGAAAACAGGCTTCACTCAGATGCAGGCAAAAGTAGATGAAATTAGCTACCATACTTTTAATTTAACCCATTGAAAAACACTTGATTGAAATGTTATCTTTTCTTCCTTCAGAACATTATGCAACGGTTACCTTGAATTTCAAGGATATGGCTGCTGAAACAGAACTGCAGTTAGAGTGCAAAGGTGTTCCTGTCGCTAACGAAGATAGTACAAGACAATGTTGGAAGAAGCAGTATTTTGAAGAAATACGTATTTTACTGCAGCAATCCAAAGACAATATGGAATGATAACAGCACTGTAGTTTTGTTAGGGCATTACTTTTTATACATTGTTAAATTTTTTTTCATATAATTTATTTGTGGGAAGAATAAAGACCCACTTCTATAATACTGTATATAATTTAAGCATTATTTATGGATTTTTAGTGAATGAGGTGGCCTCTAAGTCAGACTATGTATATAAAACAGGTTTACTTGGGGGAAATTGATCTCATTTGCACTTACCTACAACTTAACTTGAGAGATCAATTATGATTCAACTGCAGTAAAATACTACCATCGGAGGTAGGTAAGCTACGTGAATCAGTAGAAAGCATTTGCAGTTCTCTAACATCCACTGTATTAAGTGGCAAATTGTCTCCCTAGGAAAGGGGATACTCATCAGAGGTGAACTGAAAGGGATTATAAAACAGATGATAAATTAGATCTTTCAAGAAACGTGGAGAATATAGTTTGCGGCCTCTTCAAATACCTTTTTTGAGATTGGTTTAACTGCAGATGGAATTTGTTTCTAACACTGTAGACAGTTTTAGGGAAAGATTATTAAAAATGCCATGTTAATCTGGTTGGTACGATGCTTACCACTGCTAAGTCTGCATGCACTGTACTGCCTTACTTGACCTCAGTGTGAAATTTAATTTGGAAGAAACAGTATTCATTTTTTCCTCTTGAAATTCTGTACATCTTCCACTCCAATAATTTATGACTGTTTGCAATTCTTTAGCAAACAACTGTTTGTTAGATAAATTTGACAGGCAAGTAGTTGGGAAATTGAAAGTAAGGAACTGTTACTCTTAATTATAGCCACACTGAGGTTAGCAAGAATAACTTAATTCTCAAATGATTTAAGTATGCAATTTCAAACAAATTTACCAAGAAAGGGCAAGCTCCCTATGGAAAACATGGTTGATTCAATAAAATGCATCATTTTTCATGCAGTTTACTTTCTCCATTAACTGATACGTCTAACTAAATGAGTTTGTATAGGAGTTAAGTCCCATATATTTTATTTTACAGGACACCAACATATGACAACCCCATCATACAAACTTAAACGATGCAGAAGATAATGATGTGCTGCTGTTTCAGCAGGAGAGGTCTTCCCTTAAAAGTTTGCAGTTGGTTATCCCCTTTGCATTTAGGTGAGGTTTGTTGCACTAACAAGAGCAGACACCTAACATCAATAGGATATATGTACAAAGACTGTTTAGTAAACGTTGCATTACTTTTGTTGGAGGTGTCCATACAGAGGGTGGAGAACAACCTCTTGAAAAATGCCATGTTTTAGTAGATTAGGCTTCTCTCTTTCTAATTTTTTCTAATTTTTTCTAATTTTTTAAAAGTACAGATACCTTTTTCCATAAATATTTAAGAAGATTTGCCTAACCTTGCAATTTCCATTTAGAGTATATTGGTTGATGAAGGGGCAACCTTTAGGTAAAAGTAGAAAATCTAGCTATAAAATTGAGATCCCTAAATTAAGTATAGGCTAAGAGATTTTGTGACCATTTTTGTTACAATCTGAGAGTACTTACTTACATCCAAAGTTTTCTCCAAAACACAAAAAATAATAGCAAGTCTCTTCAAACAGTATATACTGCAGCCCTAGTACGTTTCTGGAAATATGCTTCATATCGCTTTTCCCTACAGTTAGCAAAAGCTTCCATTTTAGGGTCACAAGTGTCCACTTGTATGATTTGCTGGCCTGAATTTTCTCATCTCCTTCCACTAGCAGGAGTAATCCAACTGGACCAATTGCAAAACACCAGTGTAAAAAAAAGAAATTACTTACTTGTGTTCCTGGGTGTTGCACCACTCACTTCCAGATGTGGGACAGCCAAAACAAACAGGAAACTGCTGCTGCCACTGAGGTCTGAGACTGTGCGAGGAGGAACAGCCCCAGCCAGCTCTGCGTTCCTCTTTAATGCAAGGTGTAGTGAACTCGAGATGACCTGTGGTTAGCCGCCTTCTTGTTCCCTCAGGCCTGCGCAGCTGTAAGTTTGATAATATGTATAAGCTTTCTTTAATTTAAGACATGAAGTACCTACCTCTTCATTGCTTTAGGCTGGCCCAGCAGAAGAACTGGGCAATGAGTTCCTCTGCTTTCACAGCCAGGAGGAGTTCTGTTTGACTGTCCTTAGGGGCAAAAAAGGACGTCTTTTTGGTTTTGCTTCACCAGCATTCCTGCACCCTGCCCATCTTCACTGTAGGTGCTGGAACTTAGCTGACATTAGTGTTGTATTGCTGACCTGAAAGTTCAAGTTCTGCATTCAATTATATTGGGATTTAGAAGGCGTATTTGTTTTACTTGTACTAGGTGGTGCTTTTCTAGCACTTCTAGTCATACCTAGTATAAAGGGGGCAATCACCATCTTAGAGAGGCAAAACGATTTATTCTGGAGTATTAAAACTCCCTATTCTCACAGATTCCCCAAGACTTTACTTAAAATCAAAGACTGTTAAATTATTTGTTATCCTCAGTCCTTGAGCTGGATGGAGCAAAGTTAGGAATTACTTATCATTTGGTAACAATACAATGATAAATGGTTTAGTAGCATAAATTTAGTTTGTTTTATAAGTTAATGTTTGTTTAAGAGTTCCCAATATAACAGAAGTGGAAAAGTAGAGGAGTGGAGACAGGTAAAGAACGTTTGAGGAAAACAATCACAAAACGTATTGGAATTTGTGTGTTTGCAAAAAGGCACAGGAGCACAGAAGGCATTCTAAGCAGAGCAAGCAGCATGAAGAGACAAAGCAGGAACAGAAGAAAATAGTTTGCGATATAACACTTTCATAACAGAGTAAGTTTCTAGACAACCAACCTCATCTCTGAGAAGGCCAAAAGGAAAAATAATTTAAATGTGAAAGGGAAGAGTTGTTAGAGGACAGCCGAAAATAGGTGTAGAGAATGATCTTCACAATTTGAGCCCAGGAGGCAGGGGCTAGCTGTAACAGACTATGCACAGTGAGGACAATGAAAGGAGAAACAGTTTTAAAATCTCAGTTTTGAAGGGGTTAAATGAGAGGCGGGACCTATAGGAGGAAATACAAACAAATTAAGTCAGAGTTGGGATGAGCTGTGGAAGAGAATGAAAGCTTTAAGAGAGGGAGGAGGACACTTGGAGGTTTTTTTTGAAGACAGGCGAAAACAATGGTGTTCTTGAAGACAAAGAAGTACAAACTAGAAAAATGATTTAAAGTAACAGGAGGGGAATACTATGCAAGAAATAATGACAATATTTAAAATAAGGGACAATAGAGGAAGATGAATGAAATGGGTGCAAACTTCAAAGCGCAAAACAGATACGGAAGAGATGGCAAGTGCAGGTATCACTTAGTTTTGTTTTAGGAAACTGAAGGCAAAGAAATATAAACTAGAAAAATGATTTCAAGTAAAAGAAGGGCAACACTGTGTACAAAACTAAGTTTTTAGGAAACTGAAAGAAAACTGGAAAAAATTACCAGTAAAATTGCAGGAAGACTCAGTTTAAAAGGAAAAAGGGAAAGGTAAACATAAGGGTAATCTTGACAATTTTTGAGCAAAATAATAGAAAAGCTAGTATTCAGTCAGTTTAGAATCATCATCTAATTAAAGCTAATCAACATTTTTTAATAAAGCATCAAACAAATACGATCTAGGTTTTTGAAGGGGATACAAGGGGAACTGCTGGCATAACACAACTTATGTAGGATGTGTGTTTTACTATTTAAAGGTATTTACTTGAAGAGCTACCAAAAACAAAATACAGCATCACTGAAACAGTCTGAACTTGAAAGTTCCAAGAGGCCTTGTTAATGAAAAACGATTATCAAGTAAATGGACTTCCAGTGGAATTCTAAAGGGCTAGTTATGTCTTTGGGAGAATAAATTATAATAAAATACAAAAATTACTACTGACAGTATTTGCAAATCCCATACACAAATATGTAGGGGCAAACATCTCGAAAATAACTTAAAAGGACCCAGTCATTGACCAGCTGAAGACTGCAGAGCTGCACACCGAAGGGGAAGAACTATGCTATTACTTGTATCACATATGTGAAATAATTGCTAAAATACCTATATTTGGTTCAAAAAGGACGTTCAAAGCATCAGGAAAAACAACCCTCGCAAGACAGAATCCCACTCTCCAGTGACAATTATGGTATGACCTCATCCTGTATGAGAAGCCAAAGCCCAACAAAATGCCATAGGCAGAGCTGAAGTCTAACAACATTAACAAAACTCTGATGCACATTTTTAATAAGAGTAATTAATTACAGAGACTACTCACCAAAGGGATAATTTGATTTCTTGAAGCTCTTAAATTGAGGTGTGATCCCAAAGTTCTTAACCACAAATTCCAAGGCGTGGTAGACTTGATAGATGAATTCTGATGTCATTATGTACAAGTTCTGACTAGAAACTGTTGAGGATTTCTCTGACGTTGCAATCTATGGAGAAGTTGATCAGAGAAGGTAATAAGGTTATTCCTAAAGAGAGTAAAAATGTAATTAATATTTGAATAATGATGAGACCAACCTAAGACCTCACCAACATTAATTTAATGGTTGTAAATACACAAATAAAAGTGCTAATGAAAGGGAATATAAAGCATAAACTGAAGACAGAAATGACTGTGGAAGGTTAAAAAAAATACAGAAGGTTAAAAAAAGAAAGAATAAATTCAAAGAGAGTAAGAGAAGTCATAAAAGCACCACACAAAAGAATCATGGACAAGTAAATGACGCTAAACTGCATTATATGGTAGACAGAATGAAGAAAGTTAAAAGAAAAAGACATGTCATAAAGATATAAAACCCCAAATGACCTTAGATACTGGAAAATGAAGCTAAAAATTGTTTAATCAGGTTAAAATCAAAATCACCAACAATCAGAGAGGTAACTACAAAATGGATATTGGTCAGAAGTAACATGAGGAAAGGTGACGAGAAGAGATGATAAAGTCAGCCCAGCATTTAAGGAGGCAGAGAAGGTGTCAAGAAAGTGTGGGAACATGGCCAGAGGGAGTGGGCCCCAGAGGCAGCACAGGTAGAGGAAAGTCAAAGATGACAGCATAGGAAAAAAGGGGAGAATAGTCTAACAGGGGTTAAAATTAAGGGAAGAAATGAAAAGGTCTACTGGTTTCTTCCACCACTTTGTTATTAAATGCTGGAGAAATAGTAAAAAACAACCAATCCCTCTCAAGTGTGTGACTGAACATGCATGCACAGTAAAACGAAGAAGGAGCAAGATTTACATAAATTATATACAATTGAGCATCGTTTCTTTCTGCACCTGTTTCAGTTTTCAAGTTGTCTTTGATGAAAAATCCAAAGACTGAAGCAACATATATAAACAAATGAAAAGTCATCACAATCAGTTTAATGAAGTGCACAGAATAGCAATTGATCATGTCAATAAAAATAAAACAATTAATTTTACATCAAGTGTGCTTTATTTCCTCCACAGGTATTCTGTTAAATAAAGCACCATATATATACTGCCAGGCCACAGCTAAAGAGGATTCTTTACAGAATCAAATTTCTTGTGGTTGTTTAGTATACAAGTAAACTTAATTTTGATAATAAGAACCACAGCGATCTGAGGCAATCTGCCTCTATTATAAGGTACAAAACTGGCACAGAGGACACCATATTATACACAGTAAAAATGCCATAAGTTTAAATTACATCATACAGGGCAAGGAGGCCCTGTTCTCCCAGACAGCCATATTAAATGAAAGCCACTACAGTGAACTCTTAATTACATAAAACATATCCATTATCTGATTGCCCTTTAAGAAAGTGTACGGTAGATGCAAAAAAATAAAATAAAATAAAAATCTGGAGTTCTGCCTGACCAAGAATTAAGCATATAAATCTATCTTGCCATTCAAGCAGAGAGCACTGGACAAACTGAAGCACAAAACAGAAATAAGCAAAACTTATACAAACAGCATTTTTTGGGGAAAAAAAAAGACTTAAAAGCAGACATGCTCCATCTAATGTCAAGAAGCAGCTTGGTTTCCTTTTCCAGATATCCTTGTGACCACATGAATCGTAGACTCAATGGTCCTACACAGGATGTCTAAAATGTCATGCTGCTGCATATGACTAAAAAGTCCTCTGGAATGGCCACAACTGATTGATAAACTAGTTTCAGGGTCCTGGGATGGTAAGGCTTGACCATCACAGCTTCTCAAATCTGCAAGGTCAGATAAAACCGCTGAAATCGATGTGGAAGGAAACTCCGAGTCCTCCTCAGCTACAATGGAATCCTTGGAAGTCTGCAGGTCTTTAAATTCTTTGCATTCTTCAAATTTACCATTTCCTGACTGCTCTTCTGTGTGTTGCGACCTCGTTGCTAGCATTATGTCTTCTGAAAACGAAGATGGAACTTCCATTCTGTACTCTTTGACAGAACTGTTTTCAGGGGAAGGAGGATCTTGTTCAGTGCCCGGATCAATGATCGAAGAGTCCCGTGTCTCGTTATCTGAAGTGCTTGTTGGGGTCAGTGCCTCCTGGGGTTCAGTTTTTATATCACTGATGCAGCTATCTACAGTGTGCTCCTCATCACTGCTGACCCGTCTTCTTTTTACAGGAGTAGCTCCTTCATCGTCTGTAGGAAAAAAGCCAAACTAATAAAAACTGCATTGTTTTCATGCCATACATCCACATAACAGGCCATCTCTTTCACATTTTTTATCTGCTTCCATATTAAACATGAATTTAAGAAATACTTATTTTCTTAGAGACAATTCGTGTAATTGTTTAAAATTTTAGTTCCATAATAAAACAGCATTTCTTGTGTAGTTTTAGGGATTGGAACCAAGAAATGGCTTACACTCTGTGGTAAGAAAACAATGTGTTCGGTTAATTTGTAAAAGTTCGTAAAATTTTAGCATTGCAGTGAAATCATGATAGAAGGCAAACCTTTAGTTTTTCTTTCTTTGGCTTCTTGCTCTTGTAGTGAGTTCCTTTGTTGTTGACACGCTCTACATTTGTTTAGAAGCTCTTGTAGAGTTGGAATCAGGGCTGAATTGAGCTGTTTGGGAGTGTGCACTGAAAGCAGCAAGGCAAGTGCTCGGAGGTCCTAAAAAAAAAAGGAGTCAACAACCATAACTAGCCTTATTTCCAGTTTGTTTCTGGTAAGAGCTTCACACAGAGACATCTGTGCAGTAACTAGAGGCTTCCATGTGTTCTGGACATCCAAAAGATCAAATTATAAATACAATGACACTACCAAAATTTCCAAGTCTCTACTCACATGCTGACCTTAGCGTTTATCTGTTCTAAGTGGGTAACAAAACCGTGCTGCCCACTGCAAAACGACATCTTTTGCTGGGTTAGAGCATGCCAATGGTCACTGCACTTTGTGGTGCTTCCCCTCCTACAGTAAGCCAGCCCCCAGTCATGTGGTTCCCACTGTCTGCTTGGAGACCCAAGTATGTATCCTGTGTGTGCCGAGAGAAGGTGTGCAAGTGGAATGGAAACTTCTGGAGAACTCAGACTGCTGCTGCATAACTTTATGACTATCTCGTTGATGGAGATGAACACTCCCAGCCAGACAGTTCAGGTAGCCTCCCATGCTCTCCTCAGAAATCCCACTTAAGCATGAAGTTAAGCTAACAATGCCCACCTCTTTAGAACCTGCCGCATAGCACTGAAGAGCTTCCACAGAAAATAAGCTGCCTCCTAGATGATACTGAACGGCTTAGAAAAGACTCACCCCATTTAAAGTAGAGCTTGCTTTGGAGATTTCAAGTCTCTGGTTGCTGAAGTCAGATTCTAGGCTTTGATATTGGTTTATTAGATTTGTAATTAGAGTATTGATTAAGTTGGCACAGTTTGCTTCAGAAAACACCTGCCCCTGAACCTGCACAAAGAGTAGATTCTTTTTAAACCACAAAAAAATGGAATTGTGAAAACAGTATCCTAAACTGGAATAACAGACCTGACTGCATTGCTTGGAACAGAAACTATCACTAAAGAACCACCTACCTTTAGAAGAAAATGGGTCAGAAAGGTGTATACAATGTTGTTGTTAAGAAAGGTCCTTTCATCCATTAGAATGCATTTTATATATTCTGCAAAAACCGGATCTTCACAGAGGAGCTTTACACAGTTCTTTGACATTGCAGACTGGTAAAGAAAGAAAGAACACTGCAGAGTCATCACTGGAACTACATCACAGCGCTAACACCATCAGCAACAGCTGTCTCAGCCAGAGGAATCTGTCCAGGCCCACTGATATTTTTAACTCAAACCGTATGATTCTGAATGATAAAAGTATTTCAGATCAATCAGCTATTAGTAAATTGTACAAATCAAGTATTGTTAATTATTTCATGTTTTCCTTTCACAAAGATAACATAAGCAGAGCTATTTTCAAAATAGAATTAACATTTAATGTTTTGAATGTTTAAGCAATGCCCACTGGTTAAAATTCACAAGTTAGTACCGATTACTGTTTTTTGCCCGTATTTCCATTCTGTTCTCAAACCCACTGACTTACCTGAGTCTGACAAAGCTCAGTCCAAAGTTTGGGGAATAATGCAAGATGAAGTGGTAAACCTTCATATGCAACTAGGACACCTGTTATGAGAAAATAGTAGTTACTTAGTGAGAATGATTGAAAAATCTTCCTTGGAGACAGATACTCACTTCCTCATTCAGTTACCAGTCCTCAAGCAGTACCAAAGTGCCATATCATTTGATAAGACCACATTCTAATCATTTTTTATAATCAGACTGATGGTCTGTGAAGTTTTTACAGTACCTCTAATAAATACATGTATCCCTTTAGTATTGCTATGAAATGTAAAAAAACTAAGAGCTGGCTTTACTTCTGGGTCTGTAATTAGAATCTGGCTAGATGCCGAATTCTAAGAACTGAATTGAAGAGACAGCTCCCAGAATGCTTATCTCTGTAACAGCTGTATTTGTGTGACTGCAACGTTTGTGCCTCTGCGCCTACCACACTGAAAAACAGTTTATCCTGAGTCCTTGGTGGAAAAAACAACCACCATGATATGCCTTCAGAGTGACGTGCAATTAATGGGGCAACTCAAGGCAGGATGCTGTCCTGCAGAGAACCAGGCAGAATGAGCGGAGCAGCCAGATAAACCCAGGAATGCCTTGCTCATAACAGAAAAACAACGCTTACACTGTGACAGGAGGAAACCCAAATACTGGTGGTACTTAATGGCTGAGCTGATACAGTATTTATGTTTTCAGGTACAATCTACGTAACTGGGTGATTACTGATTTGGTTAATTTGTGATGGGTTCCCAGAAGATGGAGTGAGACACGTCCATGTTTTACAACAGAATCAACACCATCAGCGGCTGTCTAGATGGTCCATACGCTCCTGGGAAGATAAATAGTACTTGCCAGAAATGGCATTAACTGGAGAGATGATGTACAGCTGACACAAAGCCATTTAAAAAGAACTAACTTTTTAGTTAGTTTAGTCGGCGAAAGAACCAATTTCAGTGAGTCCTGTATGAAACTGTAAATGTGCAAGGAGACTGAATTCTCACTGGCTGCCGCAGGTCCCTCCTGGACAGGCCTGAAGCCTGACAGTTGTGTAGGTAAGATGGCAGTGCATCATTATACACACTGCAAAGTTCTGTGAATTAAGGAAAAGTAATTTCCAGAACAATTAGTGCAGTGATTTTCACAAGCACTGCTTCTTCTTACAAATCTTGAATATAAAACTTGGTGGAGAAGTGCTCACAACTACCACAGGAAAAAAAAAACAAAACAAAACAAAACACAAACTTTAAGCTGTTTAACTTTCATACTTACTCATTTTAACTAATGTTTCAGTAAATTTTTCACAGTTGATTGCAACTCGGCATAGTAGATGAATGAACTGATGATAAGAAAAGAAGTAGTCTAGCAGCATACGATCATAAACATCATCTTTGCCCTGGAGATTTAAGAGAACTTCATTTAAACTACATAAGCAACTGGACCGCTACCAGATTTCCTAAGCATCCCTGCACTTCTTCACGTAAAACATTTCATCAAATGCTACAGGAAAACATCATGGGGATTTCCAGGTCTAACCCAGTCCAGCTGTGTTTTGCTACTCTGTCCTTAAGCACAACAAATATCGGAGCAGGGATGGCAAGTCAATTCCCCCACCAGTAAAACTTTCTATTTTCCTCTGTTGTAGGATTCTGAATAAACAGGCTGAGAAGATGCAAAGTTATGTGAATAGCTTATCTTGAAGAGGATGAGAAAAGAATGCAGTAATTTTAAATCATATGCAGATATGTAAACAGGCACACTACTACTTTTTAAATCATAATGTAAGTTACTGTCCGTGCAAGTCAGAATTTTATCAAGACAAAGCTTCACAGGCGTTCAAAGCAGTATTTTCAAGAATGTCCCAAAGCAAATGATAAACATACACCAAGGGTCTTGTATGCCAGTATTTTAATATATTATGGATGTATGCACTCAAAACGGCATCAGCTTCTGTAAACCAGATAGCCAAAAGGAAATCTCAAAAATTCAAGCAAACAAAATGCCATCTTATATAAAACAAATGAATGAAAAATAAGCATGCAAAAACACAGGTAAACATAACTGTGGATGGGGTTTTGAAGGCTTTGAAATCTTCTGGTTCCCAATGTATATGAATTCATCACAGATTGTAAAGTACTGTGTCATATAATATGACTTTTCATTTCAAATATTTACATTATTTTGTGTCACATCCATTACCACTGGATACATGATGGAAAATATAGATAATTTCTGGTTCTAGGCATTTTTATTTAAACTTTGGTCATACAGTAAATTTGATGGTGCACAAATACACAAAGCATCATTTTGAAAGCTTTAAAAAAGAAGGGTTACTTACCCTACAGTAACCGTGCTTCTTCGAAATGTGTTGCCCACACAGATTCCCATCTATGTGCACATAGGCCCCATGTGCAGGAGATTGGATTCTTTCTGAATAGCAGTGTCCACTGGGGCTGTGCCTGCACCCAGTGTGTCCTTGCGACCACTGTACCTGAGGGCATAAGGGGTATGGCGGCTTCAACCACCACTCAATTCCTTCACCGATAAGAATCCCCCATGACAGGGCTCTGCGTTAGCACAAGAGGACCACCGCAGAATCTGTGTGGACAAAGCATCTTGAAGAACCGCGGCTATTGTACAGCAAGTAACCAGTTTTCCTTCGTCGAATGATTGTCCACACATATTCGTGTTAAGGTGGGATTCATCTTACCTGACTTTAGCTATCTATCATCGACCTGTGTGAGCAATCCCTGCTGTCAATGGAGAGGGACTCCTCCAGAGGAAGTGTCACTGATCCAGACTCGGATCACTAAGGCAAGAAGGATCAGCCTCCTTCTGAGGGTACCGATTCCTCTCCATTAACCACAGGAAGGGCTGGGCATAGACCTTCTAGATAGGCAAAGTTATGTGAGTTGAATCCCACCACTGTGGTACTGTAATAATGGGACATGGCAAGTGACTACAAAGTAGCCCCACCAAAGCTGGCATCCCATCAGGAAGGGAAAACAGAAAGTAAAAGACTTAAAGCCCTACAAAATAGCCCTATGTATTTCAGGTATTGGCATTTCACCGAAACAAAGAGCAGATTGTGTCTGAGTCCTGGTGGAGCGGACTCTAATGAAACCTGGAGGATTGACTTAACTGTCTGTTAATAAATCTAAACACTGTTTGAAACCCATTTGGATTATCCCAGAGTGGTTCCTGAATATTCTTTTATAAATGCTACAAACAGATTGGAAGATTATCAAAATGTGTTTTTGTTGTTGGTTGGTTGAATTTTTTGTGTGCTTTTTTTTTTTTTTTTCCCCTGAGCACAAGGTTTAAACACTTATCATGTCTAGAATATGAAGCTGTGTAATCACCAAGGGCAGGGAAATGGTGCTTCTGGAGTGCACATCTAGAATGGAGTATATGAGGACAACACATCTTGAAGAAGAATTATGCTTTGTTTACAAATAAAATGTAAATATATTCTGCTACTGGATTATTACAATAGTTCTATAAAAAGGGAAAACAACAGAGAAATAGCTATTGATAAGACTATGTGTTTACATACCTTGCTGGCTTCCACCATTGTAGGCAAGAGGCACATATTAAGTTCAGGACGTGGAGGACGAATATTGCTTTTTCCCCCTATTAATTTCAAATTTTCACGACATGGAAAATAAGGTCCTAGAGACACTGTAGTACAAGTTAGGATAAAACAGGGATATATTAAAAAGGTCAATATTTGACATCAGCAAGGAACATGACAGAGTAATAATAGCGTAACAGAACTTCAAAATACAATCACTGAAATACCTACTTGGGATATTACTGTGGTGGTATGTACAATGATTGTGCTGTAGAAATGGAACCAGAGTATGTAGGAAATCATGAGGACTTAAAAGTACAAGCTCCTTGAGGACATCTACAAACAAAAAGTTTTTTTGCTATTACAAATTGTTATTTCTTAACAGAAGACAGTTTAACTTATGGCTCATGCATTGTCAAACTCTCATCTCTCTTTTGCTAGGGTGCACTGTGGAGGTAGGCTTACTGTGAGTAACACGCAACGTGAATACACCTGAATCGGTCAAGGTTCCCTTCACCTCTGCCACTGGCAGCAAACCTGCTCAGTGGTAGATCTACAACCAATGAGAGGGGTGCCAGCTCGTAGGAAGTAGAAGCTCAATAAAATTACCCTCTTTCCTTCTTCTTTAACATATCAGGTTTGATGCCTGGAAAATGTAACCAGCAGCAGTCAGGAGGACAATGAGAAAGGCACTCAAAATAAGAGGAAAATGCATGCAAATCACACAGAAAAGGTTTCATGTGGACAAAGTTTTAGGCCTTCATTAGCATGCGTAAGAATTCAGATTATATCCATTAAAATAATATTTTTCTTAAAAAAAAAACTATACTAGAAAAAGATTTTGGAATAGGCCTTTCTAGTGCAAAACAGACACATTACGTATAAAGTCTTTGCCTACAATTTAAAAATACAAATGTATTCAATTCCATAAGCTCTTTAAGCTTTATTTTTATTATACTTTCTAGAAAACAGATCATAAAAAATTATGCTAAAAGCTGTTAATTCAAATGAATTTGCTCAGCATATATCTGAGCGGAGCATTTGCTAGTACTTGAATCTTAATGAAAGATTTGGGATTGGATTGTAAACTGACCCGACACCTGAATTCATGACTTATTCCTTAACCATGCCTCTGATTTTTAATAAGCCACATTGCACAACGGCCTCTCAAAATGCAGGCTGACTTTTTGTGCACACAGTCTGCATGCCTAGCAAAATATGAATATTAACTTTAAAATGATGAAAATACAATTATTTATAATAGGAACAATGGCCATATTGATACATTTGACAATATTAGTTTCAAAAATCCCAACCTACAGAGCACCTAATAAGTATTTGCACTTGTAAAAATGAAATTTGAATTGCAAATCAGATACCTGCATAGAACAGATCCTTCCTGACTGCAGTTTAAAAATTACAACTTACCAATACAAGCATTTCTAAGTTCTGGAGGACTATAGGAATTTAGCAAAGTTAAAAGCTTATGGGCAAATTCAATTCGCTCCTGCCACTGAATGAGAGCTTGCTTCACATCTGCAAAGGTAAAAAAACAGAAATCTGCTTAGTGAATTTCACAAAAGCTCTTTAAATGAAACACAGAATTTTACTGCTGAATAATCTTCTTTCCTCTAACATTTTTATCAATCTAAAAGCCAGATTCAATCTCATTGATCTACTGCTATTAAACGTACTTAATCTAGTCAGATTATGCCAAAAAAGAACTTAATAAGTAACAATTTAAAAATAATCTGCTACTGCATTGAAAGTTTGTAAACATAGATAATAAGCAAGACAGAATACTAAGTTTTAGGTCATGAAAATTAATTAACAGACAACAGACATAATAATCCTTTGAAGAGTTATAATCAAACCTTTTCTTTGAAGATATGGACGTGTTGATTTAAGAACTGAAAGGAATATAGACAGAAGTTCTACCAGGTCTCCAGTCACGTGGCAAGCTGTAGCCTCGTGGTACATCATGTGCAACGTGTTAAAGGACTACGAAGAAAAAACCCACAACACTTTATGTTGCCACCTAACACACTTTATCATTTCTATCCTACAGACACCGGTTTTACATTATTTTATGCACACACAAAAAAAAAAAGGTATAAAAGAATATCGTGCCAGATGTAATCACAAAGTTACAAAAGATAATGACATTTTAAAAAGAGAATAAATTTGTATATGCACTTAGCATATTTACTATGAGAGAGATTAAAAAGAAAAAAGGTGGGGGAGAGAGGAAGAAAGAAGGAAATAGAGAATGAATCACCAGGTATCTTTTACAGCAACTAAATATAACTGTTGACCTGAACATACAGTTTCAGTAACAATGAACGGTAAGTAATCTTCTACGGAAGTTAAACTGAGACCTGCATTTGGTCATGTAAGTCTGCCTTGTGTTCTTCTCACTTAATCCAAAAACTAGAGTCATGAATTTTTTCACATGTGCAGACCAGAAGGAAACTGAATTTGTAAGATTTACTATAACAATAATGTCTATAACAAGTAACTGCCCAGCTCTGCTCAAAAAATGAGGGGGGGAGGGGAGGAAATACGATTGACATAGACAGTAGCTCTTTTTTAAAATGTCCTGCTTAAGAACTTGTGTATTATGATTGTACATACATCAGATGAATTATTTCTCCCTTTCTAATAAAAATATCTTGTGGGCACCTGTGATTTATAGAAATATCAGAAAAGAAAAGCAACTGATTTCCCAACACCACAAAAATTCTAGCACAAGGCCTAAGAAAAGTTATTTAATCTGTTGGGCTATTTCAAAGATATACAAACATTAATCTCATTCCCTATAAAGCACAATCTCAACACGGTGCTTTTTTCAATTATAGTGAAGATAAAAGATACATGGCCATCCCCACTATGTGGAAAACTTTTCTGGATGTGATAAAGCCTTGAAAAGTTCCTAACTTTTTAGCTTGAGTTTATGGAATGTATGCATTTACAAGACAGAGAGCAACGAATTCTGGAGTAACTAACTGCAACTAGTTAAGAGGCTTATATTTATAACAAGCTCATGAAAACTAAAATTTCACAGTACTGCAGTGTCATCATTTGTATCTTTTCTGTTTCTGTAATTCCAGCCTTTTCTATCACATTATGTCCCAGACAATACAAAGTACTGACATCACAAAGTTAAATATATATATATATATTTTTTTTAAATAGAAACCATATTAGAATAGGGTTGGAATCAACTCAAAGCAACATCAAATCCACCCATATGCCTTAAGGCAAACTAAATATCTCTATATCCATGACAGATGTTTGCTCAAAGTACTCCTGAAGACTTCCAGTTGTGCTGACAGCTTCTAAGGCAATCCATTCCACTATCTCATTTACTGTACAGCTACAACTACCTCCTGCCCTGTTATTTTGTACCATGGATTTGTACCAGTTCATTATCCCCTCTGTGGTGACACCAATCTGCATATATCAAGAATGATTTTCTTCTTATTTTTACTCAGTTTCTCCAACATATCTAGATCATCTTAAATGTTATTCCTGCTCTCAAAACCACCCAACATCCCTCCCTTCCTTCCTCCCTCCATTTCTTCCTATTTTGTGCTGTCACTTTCTTACTAAGAATTTCTTACTAACTCATAACATCTCTTGCTAGTTGCAGTTTTCTGCTTAGATCTTTCTAATTTTATCCTTCACATTCTTCTTTTGTTCTTTTATGTTCAGTATTATAAATCTGCTTTTCTTTCCACTCTTTGCGTGTTTTCTTCTTTCTCTTCATACTAACAAAGAGTGTCTGATTTATCTAAATTCATTTCCTACTAGACTTCCTACCCTTTCTTCACGTGTGGGTAGTTTTGCCCTTTGAGTATCTGCACATTTTTCTTCTCAGATTTGCTGCCATCGCACCTTACCAACTAATTCTCTAAATGCATCAAGGTCATCTGATTTCTCTCTTTCCATTCTTAAGAGTAAGAGATTCATTTCCTGCTCCTGCTCACTGACTGCCTCCCAGCTGCACCTTCTCAGTCAGTGCCTACATGACTTGGAATCCTTTAGAACTCTCCAGTCACATTCCCCACTTGCTGCATCACAAAACTGTGACGATCATGCCCGAGAGCAGATGAACAAATGTTACCAAGCATTTCTTCTCAAAAGAACTCAAAGTTCTTGCAATCTCTTATTACTCCCAAATCATAAAAGACCTCACACATTTTCTTGGTTTGGGATCTATAGTAGAGTAAACCACAATATCTCCCATCATCTTTTTCCCATGTTTTCATAATTTACAAGCTTTCTGTAGACCTAATTTGCTCTCCATTATGAACTTCAGAGCAAGTGTACCTGTCTTTGATACACAAAATGATCTATCACCTATTTATTTCTTGCTCATGTTTCCAATTTAAGCTACATCCTTTTACAGTTATCCTACCAAATCTCTGTTACCGATTAAGCTTTCTTCTTAATCCAGTATGAAGATTTTTATTGTCTCAAATTTATTCATTTAAACTCCTACATCAGTGTTCAGGCGTGTCTGGTAAATTCTTTTTTTTTTTTTCCTTTTTCTTTTTTTCTTCCTATGACCCTCAAGATTTTAATGTTTTACATATATGCCAGTACTTCATCCACATATTTCATATATTTATTTTAAATGATACAATATTACAACAATTTAAAGCAAATGTTGTCAGGAAGGAGCAATGAAGCAATAAGAAAGCGAGGTGTTCATTAAAATTAAATAGCAGAATACTTACCTCAGTCATCAGAATCAATCCTCTGTTAAACACAACAAGAAGTCTGTCTTCATCTGATTCTAATAATATTCTGAAGGCACTAGGAAAAAAATCCAAATATTGAGAACACTGAAAAATGCATGTATTTTCATAATTCATACCAATGTTTAAATTTTTTAAGCTCACGCTATTATTTTAAAAATTATCACAGAAGGCCAAAAAGAACATGCTTATTCTCTTTTTTTTTTTATAAACTTTTTCATTTAAAGACATATCTGATGTCAACTTCCTTTTTAAACAACCTGCTGTCCAAAGTAACTTATAAATAGCTTTTAAGGAGGTATTTCCCAAATAATATTTGCAAAAATGTTTAAAAGCTAGGTACTTCAAGAAGTACTTTAAAATGTACTTCTAAAGACAGAACTTTATGCTTTTCAAATAACACATCTCAATAGATGGGTCCAGTTAAGCATATATTTGGACTTTGAAATGTGTAAAACCATTTCTATCAGAACATTTTATGCTTATAGCAGAACAGAAAGGATTATGCATAGCAAATGAACCACTCATCTCAGCACTGCAATACTTCCAGTGCACATGGGAAAATCTGGTTGCATTCTACGAGAGATGACTGTATGTAAACCCTTCAAGTGACACAGGCTGTTCTCCTGCTCACAAGTCTCTTTCTGTCCATCATCAGTTCATTTTAAAATCCCAGTACCTGACCTATGTGTACAGGCAATTTCTAGTTATACTGACAAAAAAAAAAAGCAACAGTTTCAGATATGCTATTAAGATACACTAGAAATGAAAAACTATTTGAAGATATGATGCAATAAAAATGTTCCATAGGCACAATTTCTAACTAAGTTTTCTGCCCAAGAATAACAAATATCAACAACAATAGCTGAAATTACTGCTTTGCCAAATCTAGATAAATCATGGTAGACTGAGAATGGCATTCAGCTTAAATGCTGAATTAGTACATTTAAATGTTTTTTTTTTTTTGTTTTGTTTTTTTTTGTTTTTTTGTTTTTTTGTTTTTTTTTTGTTTTTCCCAAGGACTCTACTAAAGCAGTTTTGTCATGGTGTTTATTTTGAAACATGACAATATTTATCTTGTTTCACACCTTGTTTTTTGCATAACTTCTGAATTTTTAGATGCTGAAACCTTCTAAAATAAATTATATTTGCAACCAATTGACTCTGGAACAACACTAATTTTCATCATACTTCACATTCTATGAAATGCAGTTCTTATTCAAACAGAATTCAATTATTACACTGCAGCTTCACTACTAACGTACCTTATTAAAGTTGTCCAACAAGATCGTCCATCCAAGCAGCGCAGGTAACAGCTTATGGTTGTTTTCTTAAATTGCTTTATGTCTTCTATCTCTTCTTCTCTCATGTCTGGTCTCTGAGCTACGAACAGTTGCATGAGGTTAAACAGCTCTTCTACTGCCTGAAACACATAAAAATTTTACGTAATTTTTACGTAAATTTACGTAAATCTCTCAGTTATGGTTTATATCTTCTTATTTACTCCTCTGTATTACTTCTACTAAGTAATATATAAAACATAACATATTAAGCAACTTCAGATGGGCTAACATTTTAACCCTTGTAGTAAAGTTATAAAATCAGCAGACATTTTAAACTTAAATAATTAAAACAGTTCCTAAAAATAAAATTCTGACAAAGAAAGTGCAGATATTCCTCACCTATCTTCAGCGCAGTTTGCTTTTAGCCTTTAATATCTACTGTGTGGATTATGGCAGATATTTGAGATAATACTTGTGAACCTTAAATGTATGTTTTGGTGCTTTCTAACACTGCAGTTCATTGCTACATATACATAGACAGAAGAATCTGGGAAATCCTGATCCACGTGCCCAAACTTCCTGTCTTTCCTTGGGGAGTTGAAGGTGTTGATTGTTTTGTTGTTTTTTTTAACCACGATTAAGCACATACTCTGGTGATACTATTCATACTCTCATACTCTAAATAACAGAATTCAGGAAGCTGCTTGGGCTAAAACTCACTGAAGTCCTACAGGCATGAAAAACACATAGTAAAGTAACTGCAGTCCCTTGTGACACAGACTGAGACTTCCAAGGACAGATGCAAACAGTTAAGGCAGCAGGACTATTCCCAGAACTTCCACAGTATAAATTTAATCTGTGAGCTGAACTAGACTGGAGTTCTAAGTAGAATATACTGTATACTCTCCTTCTCTACAGAGGGCAAAAAATCTCTGTGATTTTTCTCTTAAAAACTTTGTGAACCTGATTTTTCACCATTACACATGGGCAATTTTAACTAGTATCTATTTTTACCGTGACATATTATTGCAGAGACAGTGGAACTCCCAGTGTACCAATACTTTACAAAAGGTACACAGGTGTTCC
This sequence comes from Aythya ferina, assembly GCF_964211825.1. NCBI lineage: Eukaryota > Metazoa > Chordata > Aves > Anseriformes > Anatidae > Aythya > Aythya ferina. Next base: position 4,489,877 of record NC_140298.1, read on the forward strand.
CAAGTAGGGACCATGAGGCCATCAAATCTTGGTCCTATTCCAGAAACTGAAAGCAGAGAAGCAATTTACTGGGAATTCCTCCAACTCAATGTGTTACAATGCAAGACCATTAAAGGCTCTTTCCCTGCTTCGTAGAACTAGACTGGTGTACAGAATATTGAAGAATAGTGGAATCATCAGCATCTGCTTCCAGAAAAAAACATCTGCTCTCCAACTGCTATATACCGCAAGGGAAAAAATCCTTACCCAAAAGTACAGTAATCAGATCTAAACACATTATCAATTACTTATAACAGGAAATAAAATGTTTTTTCCACTGGATATATCCAATAGGTCTTTTCATCCCTTTCGTTAAAAGACAAATCCAGTAAAAGAGGAAATACTGACGATAAAATCATACTTCTGGGTATCAATCTACTTACTCCTGGGTACTGGCTGGCATGTGGTGTAAGATTCTTAAAGGCCCACTGGATATTCTGGTGAGAAGCCAACTGCCTCGTGAATGCAGGAGACTGCTCACAGCAGAGGCGCAAGATGCCGTAGTAGGCAGGCAGCATCCCACGGTTAAAGAGCACCACATCTTGATCGTCGTGGTCTGCGAGGATGTAATTGAAGGCAATGTTCTTCGTCACCACAGGATTCTGTACAATAAGGCGTACATTCTCTGGACAGTCGACACAGACGTTGTACCAAAAGGACAGCAAAGCCTGTTTGTTGTGGTTGGTGGCTATAGCTGGCTCAGAAAGTTTGGGCTGGAAAAGGTTCCATAAGTCCATGAAGTAGGTAGAAAACATGAGTTTCTCAGTTTTTGAGATCAAACAGTATGTCATGAAACTGAAGTAGGGCACAAGTTTTGTAGTGCCATGAACAGCAGCATCGACATATAGTTTAGCTCTTGAAAGAAGGCCAAGAAGCACGTTGTAGACTTGATGCAGAACTACGGTGGTATCGGGACTGAGAGGCAGATCGCGTGTAGGGATGTGCAAAGAACGGGTTGATCGGAACATCTGACGGAAGGAATTGCTTGGAATAAGCGACACCAAGAGATAGGCTGCAGCTTCAAATAATAAAAACAAATTTGTTACACATTTGTTCCATGTACAGATTTCAAAGCATTTTACAGAATCTGGTATTACTATACTCACACTGGAAATTAAAATAACTGTGTGGATAAGACTAGCACAAAGCTTGTTAAAAGAGGTGTTAAGATGAGCTTTCAGGCCTATTCACTCTGTATTTCTGTCTACTGCTTGGTTCTAACTACTGTAACACCATGCATCCCAGAACAAAAATACATGAACAGATGTTTTCTATGGCAGAATTGTCTACTGCTTGATCAAGACCTCACTACCTCTTCAACCCTGTTTAACAGCTGGAGTTAGTTACAAAGCTGCCCCTCCAGTTTCCGCATCTTTCTACCACAGATATTGTATTAAAGCTCAGAGTGGCCTATAGCTATCATATCTCCTTTACAACACAACTTAGACACAGGAAAGCCTGAACGGCTGAACTTGGCAATAGCCTGGCAATGTGATTCCTGGAAGAACAAACTACAGAGGAAGGATATGCTGGAGCTGGGCAGAAGCACAGACTTCCTTCTCCTTCATCCACAGGTTCAAAGGACTTCACTAAAGATTACTCTGTGATGCATGAAAGAAGAGCAAGTACTATTCCTACCTACAATGCAACTATGGGATGAAAACTACGGAGAACAGCTTGGATTAGTAATTTTTCTTCTTTTGGTTTTCCTGAAGCACGTAGATTAATCACATATGATAAAAGAACCTACCAACATCTCATTTCAGTAATCAAATTAAAATATAGCTTCCATCGAAAATATTATGTAGTAAAACGTTGATATTTTAAAATACAGCAATCCTAGAACAACTGGAAAAGGAGGAAAATACAAGCACAAGACGTATTTCAATTGTCACAGGAATACCCCATATACAATTACTTGCTGCAACAGCAAAATCATTTTTTAAAATTTAAATTAACTTACAAGTTCTCACTCTGGGATAGTTATGTGCCAGAAGAAAACGTTCAACCCAGTTTTCCATGTTTTGCAGCACCCAGCTGTGAGCGAGTTTATTTCGAGGTGTTTGCACAGCCAGCCAATCCAGACACTGAGATGGGTTGTATTCAATGACCTGAAAGAATGGAAAAATCAAAAAGAGTACATTAACTTTGATAATATTTACTGATTGCATTAAACTAAAAATAACTATCAAGTCCTTCAAAATATATTTTGAAAATCACATAGGGCTATCAAAGCACAAGCAAGACGCTAATGTTATGGCAGACAAAAAAAAACACTTCTTAAATTTCAGTTTGCTTTTTTTTTTTTCCTGAACCTTGTTCAGAACTGTTGAAAATACAAGTCTAGGAAGTTGCTCCACATGTCCTTTTCTGTATATTTTAAGATATTCAAGCATTAAAACGTTAAGCACTTTTAAAACTTAATTACCTTGTCTTTACAAACAAAGCTAACACGAAACCTTATTACTGAATTAGGGTTTTTAACACAAGTTAGAAGAAAACAAATGGTATGTGAATATGTTGATATAGCTTCATGCTGTCATGTTTTTTTTTTTGACTAATCATTTTCAAAGAATACATTCATCTCGTGCTTTTCAAAGATAATGGAAAGCCTGTGGAGTGCTATCGTACAATCATGAAAACCTTACAAGACTCAACATAAGTTATTGTGACTTTCTGGTTCTGAGGGGTTGTAAATTTATTGACATATTACTAGACCAATAATTCTTTCATTTAGTAGTTTTTTTAATCTGCTTGCTATGAACCTTACGGTGCAGGTATCCTGACAATTAGAAAGGAACTCCCTCTGCATAGGTAACTGCAGGCAGTAACTGCATTGCTGAAGCTTCTCCCTGCTACCATAACACACCTGAAGAATATGAGCAGCTGACATGATCAAAACCCTGCTTATAAAATATTAATCTCCATTAAAAAATAAACACATCAAGAACAATTGCCCCCCATTTTTAGAAATAACAATATGATCTGTCAGATTTCCTCCATGTTAGAAAAACACTATCACTGGTCACCATCTTCATCAATCAACTATTTTTTTTTTTTTTTAACAATTTCTAGACACTGGTAGGGCTGCAAAAGTTGGTTCTGTGCCCTAAATCCGTCTGTCTGTACATTAACTACTGTGCCTCTTGTCCCTGCCTACACAATTTCTCTCTCTAAGCCTTCAAATGTGTCAACAAGGTGAGGATAATTATGCTGGCAACACCAGAAACTGAACTGATGACATCTACACCTAACATTTGGCTTTCCAACAGAAACCCATCACTGATAGCTTCCTCTCTAAGTTCAGTTTGTGTTGTGAGAAAGAGGAGGGAACTACAAAAGAGAACTGCATAACCACTTACAAACTTTGTGGCTACTTATTGAAACACGAAGCACATGTACTTCATGCCATAAACTTGTCTGTTGTTATAGGTAGGTTAATTCCAAACACTCTTTTGCAAAGGTTTCCTTATTGCTAAGAGAAATTCATAACCTATGACTTCCTTGTACGCAGAGAACAGTTGGATATAATTCCTGACCTTGAGATCCTCTGTTTGAACTCCTTTTACATGAGGTACAGCAGTTACAGCTAACTCATATGCAGATCAGAAACCCAGCTGGTATATGCTTTTCCAGATTACCTGACTGTTTGTATCCTATCACTGCTCTTACCCAGGAGAAAAATACTCTTAGCCTTCCATATTCTATCCCACAGCACTTCAGTAGTTCTGTTTTATCACAGGTCTGAATTCTGCACAAGTTTTACAAACTTCCTCCTGTGACCCCTCCGTCCTTTTTTTTTTTTTTTTTTAAGGGTATTAAACAGGAAAGGATGTTCAACGGTTTACCCTTATCAGTCTTTAGGGTGAACACGCTGTTCTTTGACAGGAATAAATACAATAAACTGAACCGTGAACTCAAACAGCAGTTAGCTGAAGCTAAAGGTGTAACTCCTGATCTACTTCTCAGATCAAGGAGTGTATCCCTGTGCCACTTGGTTAAGAAGTCTTTTTTTCTCTTTAGAAGTGCAAGTAAGAACGCTCCTACACCAGAGCAATTAGTCAACAGAATGAAATTAGCACCTATTTTATGGGTTAAAATGTTAGTGATCATTTTACGGAGAACAAAAAGTATCAATCTAATATTCACTTAACTAGTACATAATGGAAAATAAAATAACCAAAGAAGGGCCTTGAAACAGTTTACAGTCCTCACAAAAGGATAACTCAGAAAAAACAGCAGAATTTGCCCAGAGGCAGCATTCTAGACCCTTATTTTGAATTAATTTCTCATTAAACTAAAATTTAAACTGAAATACCAGTTAACCAAAATGCTGTTAAAATAGAATTAATAGTTAGAGTAGAACTTTTAACATATATTAACCATTGCTGTTCCTTTGGAAAAGAAATGGTTTTTAAAAAAAAGATCATGAATCGATGCAGCAAAGATGACACTGAAATGGAAAATCCTTTTATATACACAAAAAAGCGAACAAGAGAAATACAATTTAGCTTCTAATTGTTTTTCTTTTTAACGTGTTGTACCTCCCATATCCTCTGCAGAATGTAAGAAGCAAAGGGGGGCATTCCTGGGGGTCCACCAGCAAATTCCATTAGCATAGTCAGCAATTTGAAAAAAGGATTGGCTGCCTGTAACGCATAAAAATAAAAATAAACATTTTAATCTATTTCATTTATTCTATTAATTCTTTTATAAACTCAAAAAGGCATCCCAAAATATTTCGATTTAAAAAAAATCTACTAACTTCAGATGTGAACATTTTAATTGCTTTTAATCCCTTATTACTTAATCTGTAAATAATCCATCTGTCTGTATCTATCTTATTTCTACTACAGCTATGCATGGAACTAACCCACTGATTATAGCTACTGCAAGGCAACATTATCAAACTAGATAGGATCTCTAGTAGAAATACATAGTTACAAGGGAACAACAACAGGTATTTTAAGCCAGACATTACTCTGAACAATGGGAAAAAAATCAAGCTATGCAACATTTAAGAATTCAACAGCTGACTCTGTTTTTATATATATGTGTGTGTGTAATATCACTATCTTAGAAATTTATAATTTTTAAGCATTTGCAGAACATGTAACATGGATCCTGAAAAATTTATCTAAAACATCACAGCTTCTGAGGGTTGATACTGATCATTATTACTGGCATACAGTTTCCCTCTGAAAACAGCAACACGTCTCCTCTAACATGGTCACTCTAATGTGATATAGTATTATTTTTTTTAAGTTTGCTAAGTCACCCAGCTTTTAACAATGCTTTAGTAAAGTGGTTATTATTACTATTTTATATTTTGCACCTCACTAAAAATGTCTCTTGTGCATGTGTATAAGTGCAAAGCAAAGAAAGCATAAAAATGTAGCAAATGTTAGCATGATAGGAGGGAAGTAGACTGTCATCTGATAGTGCCCATTCTATCACACAAAGCAAAGCTGTCATGAGAATGATTTTGCATGTGCTTCTTTTCCATCCACAATCATGTCACCTCTGCTTGACATGCCCTCAATTTTTCCTGATTGTTTTTTCTTTTCTGACAGCAGTATACAAGAATGTCCTTGTGTGAGCATACACTTCTCCACTCTGTATATATTTTTCCATGTGGAATCCATTTGGAACTCTCAGTATTTTGTTATTACCAGGGCAGGAATTTATTCTGACTGAGAAATGTGTTTACATGCACAGAATTGCAGAATAGTGAGCCAAAACTTGAACAAACAGATGGTAATTCCTTATCTCCACTTATTCTAACATACACATTTTACTGTTACCATTTTTTTTTTTTTTAAGTTAATTAACATAGGTGGAGAATCTAGAAGCATGTTTGGCTTTGAATAAAACTTCCATCTGAAACTGCATACCAGATTTCTGCTTTAGAAAACTTAATATACAGCGCAGTTAGAGCTTATTTTATGTCACAAAAACTTTCATGGATCATCTTCCATGCAAGATTTTTGATTAGCAAAGGATTATTTAAGTAATTTAAAACAGAAAAAATATTAATACAAATTATTTAATATACAGGTAGTATGTTTACATACCTCAGGAGTCAACTTTGCTATAGATGTGAAAAGCATGGACACAATCTTAAAAACAAAACAAACAAAACTCACTTAGACTTGTGCTTTTTCAGTTAAAATAATAAATAATCCCATTACACTTATTAGATAAGATCTTCAACAAATAGCTGTAGCTGCTGATACTTACATGTTCTGCAAGTCGATTATTGTACCGACACAAACTGAAAATGAGATTGCAAGTTTGCCTGATGTTGATTCCATCACGGATATGTTGAAACAAAAAAGGAAAACCCTAAAACAAATAATAAGATATTAGTATATTGTCTACAATTACCTGTGTACACAAATGTGCATTTTTTTGAGGTTTATATATTCATACTTAAATTAATTACCTTTCCTCCTGTTAATGCTGCCATGTCATTCTGTGATAAAGTCAAATGTCTAAAAAAACAAGAAAACCTTCATCATTTTACTTCAGAGATTATTAAGTCAGGTTAAGGAGAAATTCAGGACTGTGAATGCTAGTTCATGCTCTTCAGTATCAGGATATACAAGAAAAATACAAGTAGTGGCATAAAACTAAATAAAAATAATATTTTCTAATTCAACAGACCAAATTAAAAAAAAAGAAAAAAAGAAAAAAAAGGAAATCCAAATCAGGGCAACTGAATGTATTCAGTGTTTTAGCCTCAATCTTTTGTTTCATCAACAATGACAAAATATTTATCTTAAAATGGTTAACAGCTTAAAGGACCCATGTACAAGCTGATCTATGTTGTTAAAAGCTTAAACCAATTAAAAAACAAAACAAAACAAAACCATCTATCCCCATTTTGAACTAACTTATATTAAAATTTGCTTTTGTGTTTTCAGAAGCTCTTGCCTTTCTGAGCGAGATTGTTCCACTAGAAGAGCAATCAGGGCAATCATCTTTTCAAGTGCAGCAGGCCTGTATTTTTCTTCTGCTAAAGAAAGTATATCTTCCTCTTCCTCCTCTTCCTCCCCTTCTTCCTCAGAAAGTACTTCAACCTGTGGCTGAAGGAAAAAAAAAATATATATATATATATAAACAAGTTTAAATGCTTAATTTGTACAAAACGAACATGCAATCAGTTGTTAACAGTGTGATGATGGCAATTTTAATTGCTTCTGCCTAATTTCTCTTTTTGTACTAAACAGAGAACTGTAGTTTATAGAATAGTCAATTCAGCATCTTTTTTATATATAATGTTCAACTGAACATTGAGAATACTGCATGATTAAAGCAATTTTAATTTAACAGCTGAAAGACAGTTCATGAGACATAGCATCAATGATCTCATATATACAGATAGGAAAGACTAGTTCTCATTATAAAAGATACTCAAACTTACATTTTCAGGTCCTTTAGTTCCCATGTAGAAATGGACCATTGTTGATATGGCTTGCAACGAGAGCAAGAACTGGCTCTGAAATATGTACATATTGAGTTACTTGAAAATACAGACATGTAGTTTTACAAATTGCACACGTATATCTAAGGCTATACTCACTTCCTCTTCTCCCATTTTGGCAAATTCATAAAGAAAGGCAAAGTATTCAGTGAGATGTTTACTGTGAGGCTTAACACCGTGCTCCATAATTGACAAGAGAGTCTTCACAAAACGTGTTACACAAGAGCGACTGCCGATGTCTTCCACAGGACCATCCATGTCATCCGAACTGAAAACGTAATCAGATTTAGACATTTCACACAATACATGGAGTATAAAATCATCTGAACCTGTCCTTTTTTCCAGGAAAACTTCGTTTTCCACTCTTCCCTACTATAATATTCAGATCTCTGACACTTTCTCTTATGCCAAATATAGCCTAGACGTAGAATTTAGTCTTCCAGAGAAAACTGAATTCTGTATTTTGATATGAAAACTGTATTTTCATGTCCTGAATTTTGTTATGGCAGTATAGCTCCATTTTTTATTTTTTTTTTCCGGAAAAAGGTATCATACATGTAAGGATCACAAGCTTAACCCAAGACATGAAAGAAAGAACACTCTCTTCTTCCCATTAAGTATCAAAAGAATAAATATTTTAAAAGTGACAGTTTCCTTGGTAATTAGCAGAATGAAATACAATCCAGTAGTTTTGTGTTGAAAACTGTGATTCAGTTATACGACACAGGACTGGACTCTAACCTCCACCCTCTTGTACTGGTTTACGAATTTTAACTGCCACCTATATGCCTCTGGATCCAATGTACAAGATTCTCACGTGTAAGCAGAGGAACTTACACTTGCAGCTTTTCAGTGATACTGAAAGGAAAACCAGGCAGAAAATCTAGTCTAAGGGAACAAATACTTCAAACACTGTACCTACAGACACTGTCTTCTCCAACCACAGTACATGTAGTATTTTAAATGAATGGGAGCATTTTGGGTAGAATAATAAAAAATAATTAAAACAGTACAATTTTAAGCTTACAAGGCCATTTTGAGTAATTCATTAGACAAAAGTGGTTGCTGTACTTCATGTAATATATATAAATTTTCAGGTGTTATTATTTTACCAGTCTTCCATTCCTGGCTGGAGATAAAGATGTGCATGCACTGGCCTCAGTCTCTGAATCACATGAATACACAAGCGCTGGAACATCTGCAAATGATAAGTAAATGAACTCCACGTGTTCATTCTTTTGCATACATGCCAATACAGATTCTTGCAGCAAAGAATATTCTGCCTCCTAGTACTATTTCCAGCTCTACGTTATTCAAAGTTAAAGCTGAGATTAAGACATCCACATTCCATTTATTAGTGTACTGACACCACGTATTTCAACAGAATAGTCAAACCTGGTTTTTATGAACAGATTTTATGGAAAAACCCTAAAAACAAGTTTTAATATTGGTGTGCACTGTATACTACAGAAACATGACTTAGGACCACTGCTCATAAACGTTATTCTTTCTTCTATCTCTATTTTCAGGAATGTTTAGATAGTTCTGGCAAACTTTTTATTTTGCCTCTGGCTATCAGGAGATTTGTTTTCCAAAAAAATTTAAGCAAGTTCCTTCAGGCCATTCTTTAATTAAATTAAATTAAATTAAATTAAATTTAGAAAAATTCATCAAGGATTAGAGTTTTGCCTAAGATCTTGCATAGTTTTCCCACGAAATATGCTCCTTTAATGATGTGCTGCATATAGAAACAATGACTGGTTCTAAATGGAAAAAATACCTTAATACTTTAAGAAGTTAAACCAGTTGGAGGGTTCAAGTGAGATAAAGTAATGGTACAGTTAGTTTTTAATTGAACAACTTGCAAAGAAAATATACACATATGTTAAACTATTAATAGTATTTATATCTGGAAATATTCAAATGCTACTAACATAGGTTATTATTTTTTTTGTTTCCAATTTTAAACATTTCCAGAAAAGGGTATTAACAAAACTTTGTGGCATAATGTCCTAAAACGATACCTACACACAAAGGCAGAAAAGTTTAGAACTGAAGCTTTCCGTTAGGAGCACTGAAAATACGTAATTAACTACTTTTTATTTTCTGAAGGCATTATCTTCAAACATTGTTGAACCAGCTGGTAAAGAAAAGCATTTTTAACGTAGAATATTCGAATTTGTAGAGATTATGTGGAAGCTGTATAAGCTTTAAATTGTATCTATGTATCTACTGTGTTATTTTGTGATCCTGCCTGTACAACTAAGGCACTGCAATAAAACAGATTTTGTTTCAAACAATAATGCCCCCATGGACAAGCATATTCTCTAAACACTAAGCAAAAATGTAAAAGAATAGGACAATTAAAGGTATCAATGTAACCTTTCAGAATCACTGTATGCGTCATAATATTTGTCCTTTTCTGTTCATTGGTCAAGCAGTCACTTGATTTATATAGGAACATCTTTTCTTACCTGTCTCACAATCTGATTGGGACACTTTATTAGAATCTGCATTGGCCACCAATCATCATCAGCCATACGATCCAAAAACCACTGCAGAAGATACATACTTTGTTAGTTTTGTTCCAAACTTGTTTTAGTCCAATCTTCTTTTTGCATGATACTAAAGTCTGAAGAGAAATTGATGTTACTATTATTAAGGAATAAGGAAGTATTAATCCAAGGGAAATATAAATGTCTTCTGTGCATGAGAAGAAAGGAATAAGGATCAACAGCAATAAACATTAATATAAATTTATTTCCAGTATCTTCTTATCCCTGTGTTCTGCAGGCCATTATTCAATTATCTGTAAGGAAACATTTATCCTGAAAAGTGATGTCAACAGAGTAACAAATGATGCTTACAATGAAGCATCAGCTGAAGAATCTGGCAGAGCAGGGACAGGTTTAAACAAGAATGTAGCTCCTGAATTAGATCCCTTTTGCATTTTAAAATGTGGAGCTTTACTAAAAAGTCTTACTATCTCCAGTGGCAGAAAATGTGTAGGAACAACAGAGAATGACTCATTCATAATTAGACTCTTCAAATAATATTCTGATTCCCAGAATTTTATTTTATTCACAAGAAAAGAAGTTTAAAGAATCCAAGTTGCTTTTTTAATTTAACTGAACATATTATTTACTACAGGAAATACCTTCACTCGTTTTAAGCATCTTAAGACTACATCATACCAATGAAACTATCGCCCAATCCCCGTCTGTTATGTAATGATTTAAAAACACAAAATCCATTTGTAGAAGACCAATAAGTTTTATTCATTTGTACCTAATCAAGTCTACTGCAGGATGCAGTATGCAACTGGGATCCTTGTACATTCAAACTGTCATAGAAAGTCTACCACAAACTTTTCTTCAGTATCCCAAAACTGTTTTTACCACCACCACAGTAAATTCTTTGTCTGGGGTTTCTCAGTTTTTCCCTTTTTACTTTTTCCCAGACTCCCTTCAGGCAGATTCCTGATTTTCCTAACGTAAAAACATTCTTCCATATTTTCCTCCTCCTTTTAGGAGTTTTCAGTTTTTCTACACATCAGAGGTTCAAGATTCTCAGCTTCACAAGCAAGGTGATGCATGAATCTGTTTCCAGCTAAGTCAGACATGAGCTGCTTTTAACTCCCTTTCTAAGCCTCTTCATCATGCCACAGCGTTTTAGCACACTGTTCTTTCTTCCCTTGGATTCAGCTGCAGTCCCTTCCATTCCAATCCTTAAACCTTAGTCAGTCTTTCCAATTCTCTGGTCCAATTTCATTCCAACACCTCTTAATCACACAAATCAGTAGGGCATAATTAATCAAATACAAAGGCTTTCACGCCGCAGGGTCTTTTTTTTTTTTTTTTTTCCAGTGACAAATTGTTTACAACCTGTGGTCTGACCATGCATTTCTGAAAATAAAAGTTAAGTCATTCCCCAGAATCTGCAGTATTCAGAGAGGATGAATTTCATCTCATAGAGCACAATTATGCCAAATACAGTAGTTCATAGTCCAAAATATTCCAGGGATACGAACCTCCAGGAAAGTTAAACAATATATAGAAAGTTGGTTTGTACTTTGCTGAGTTCCTAAGTCACTTACTTCACAAGCTGCCTGACTGTTATTAAACTGTTTTGTTAACAGTTCAATCCACTGAAGCATTGTAGGCTGTAAAAAGAAATACAGAAAAAAAACTATAACTTAAAATAATAATTGATGGTTTAATCTTTTTAAAAAATCTATATGATCAGTTAGATTAAGCATAATAGCTACTACAAACCACTGCATGTTTTATGAACTAGAAATGTGTTGTATCTACACAAAAATAACAGTACTTCTGTTGAAACTACTGCAAGTCACACGTAAAATTTAATTGTTATCCATTTAGTTCTGTTTGATTGTAACTGCAATCATGCTAATCCTAGGATACTACTACTAGGATACTAGTAGTAGTATCCTAGCTGAAACCAGGACAGGAACCATTGATGAGAAAGAAGTAAAAGTCAACTGAAAATACAGATAGTCAGATAGAATAAAATTTTCTTGTTGTTCACACTGGTGTTTGTAACTTAAAACTCGTGAGCACAACTGTTGCTCAGTGGTAAACAATGTCCTCTATATTAGACCTTAACAAGTACTTGCTAAAACCTGAATCATCCAACAATCTTCAAATGAAAAGAACACAAGACATGTTGTTCCCAATGCTCTGCAAAGTAAGCTAAAATCTCCACATTTTTTCCATTGTGTGGTGTTTATTACGAGTGTGTTGAAGGACACTCTTCAAACGTTTTTGTATTGTCTACTGTACTCACTACATCTCAAAATCACACTTTTGAAATGAAAAACTACAAACACTTTTCACTATATTCATGCAGCTACTTAATGAAAATTTACAAGTAAATAGAATACCTTTTCCTTTGAATGAATAAATGTCTCTAGCACAAAGGAAGTGCTTAACTGAGGGGGGAAAAAAAAAAGCACCATTAATCACAGAATGCCTCAGTTACAATGTAATTAAAATGTCCATTTAAGATAAGCAAAATACACTTTTGAAATATTTACCTTTGCTGTCATCAGGGAAACTGCTTTTGGATCTGGTAGTGTGCTTGGGATGCTACTACACAACTGCCACATAAACCTAGAGTCAGTAATTTTATTTGTTAATTAAAATAAATCATGAAAATCTGCAAGAAGAAAAGAAGCATTAATTTACATTTTTAAAGAAACTTACCCAAAATACGTATGTTCAAAAATGTTCTTGTCTTGAAGAAACTGCATGTTATCATGCCATATCCACTGAAGAAAAAATGCTAACATCAGATACAAGAAAGCAGTTTATTTCACTACATAAGCATGATTTTAAGAATACTTAAATGCTTGCTGTGGCTAGGAAACCAACATTTTTTGTATGAAAAATGATTTCTGGGAACATTTCCTCTATTTTAAAGGCGTAGCTCCAAGTTGCTTTGTTGATACTATAGCAGATGATAGTTTTGCCTGCCATATGACTGCTAAACAATGTTCTGAACCTTCCCCTCTTGCTGCGATCTCATGCCTTATATTACATTTTCAGGCTGAAATTTTCAGAATTGGTCTAATTTCTTAAAAAAAAAAAAAAAAGGAAATGCAGTTCAAGACAATACTTTGATATCTACAATAGTATAAACAAAATAAAATCTCTTTAAGCATTAAGCATTTCATTAATTGAGATCAATTAGATGTGCCAGCAGCTTAGCTAGCTAGGTAGGTCTAACAGTTTAAATTTTCACCCAAAGCCTGATAAGCTCTGTAACCTCTTGCTAAATTCTTAGAGAGTAAAATTTCATTCTCCACCATTAACCAGAAGAGGATTTCACACTAGGTTCTCATTCCTCTGTAAAAATAGTTTTAAATTTTAAATCTGATAAAATCTGTTATTTTCAAGACTGAAAGATAAAAAACACAATTTGATTTGTTGGCTAATGATGAAGGATATTTTTAAGTTAAGAACCAAACATGTGACAGATGATAAAGCAATACTTCTGGCCAGAGGGGGCCGGGAAACTGACTGGCCTTTCAGATGATAAAAAGAGAGATACCACTTGTGAGTCCCATACTGGGAATATGTTTAGCACATTGAATCACAGAATCACAGAATTTTCTAGGTTGGAAGAGACCTCAAGGTCATCGAGTCCAACCTCCAACCTAACGCTAACAGCCCTCCACTAAACCATATCCCTAAGCTGTACATCTAAGCGTCTTTTGAAGACTTCCAGGGATGGTGACTCCACCACTTCCCTGGGCAGCCTGTTCCAATGCCTCACAACCCTTTCTGTAAAGAAGTTCTTCCTAACATCTAACCTAAAACTCCCCTGGCTCAACTTAAGCCCATTCCCCCTCGTCCTGTCACCAGGCACGTGGGAGAACAGGCCAACCCCCACCTCTCTACAGCCTCCTTTAAGGTATCTGTAAAGAGCAATAAGGTCACCCCTGAGCCTCCTCTTCTCCAGGCTGAACAAGCCCAGCTCCCTCAGCCGCTCCTCGTAGGACTTGTTCTCCAGGCCCCTCACCAGCTTCGTCGCCCTTCTCTGCACCCGCTCAAGCACCTCGATGTCCTTCTTGTAGCGAGGGGCCCAAAACTGAACACAGTACTCGAGGTGCGGCCTCACCAGAGCTGAGTACAGGGGGACGATCACCTCCCTAGCCCTGCTGGTCACGCTGTTCCTAATACAAGCCAGGATGCCGTTGGCCTTCTTGGCCACCTGAGCACACTGCTGGCTCATATTCAGCCGACTGTCCACCATCACTCCCAGGTCCTTCTCTGCCTGGCAGCTTTCGAACCATTCCTCTCCCAGCCTGTAGCTCTGCTTGGGGTTATTGCGCCCCAGGTGCAGGACCCGGCACTTGGCCTTGTTAAACTTCATGCAGTTGACCTCAGCCCATCGGTCCAGCCTATCCAGATCCTCCTGCAGAGCTTTCCTACCCTCAAGCAGATCGACACACGCACCTAACTTGGTGTCATCTGCGAACTTACTGAGGGTGCACTCGATGCCCTCGTCCAGATCATCGATGAAGATATTAAAGAGGACCGGCCCCAGCACCGAGCCCTGGGGGACGCCACTAGTGACTGGCCTCCAACTGGACTTGGCTCCATTCACCACGACTCTTTGGGCCCGGCTATCCAGCCAGTTTCTAACCCAACGAAGCGTGCGCCAGTCCAAGCCAAGAGCAGCCAGTTTCTTGAGATCCCTAGTATAATGCTCTGCTCCTCTACATTGTCTTTTCCAGTTCCTCAGACCATACAAGGATAAACGGTATCTTTATATTAATAACCAGGTATCCTCAGTCAGAGCAGTCAACACTGGGGAGAACAAGTGGTCTTTTTTTTTTTTTTTTTTCTCTCGTTAGTGGCTTTTATTTTTCCTCCTACTCCTTTTACTCATATTCAGGCTATTCTCTCCATGACTACGTGGAGGAAGGGAACCTCTTTTGACTGATGCTTCCTTGTAATAAGCACAGTTTAACTATATTTCGCAACCCACTAGGAGAAGTGCAAAGAAGCAGCTGGAGTTACTCTTAGTGTATAGTATACTATACTAACTTACATCCCTCCTGAAAGCACTAAGTTGCTGAGGAACTGAAGGATAAAAAGGATGACAGTTAATGAGAACACTTCCTGTACTACTGCAACTATTAAGAAAATGTTGCTAAGTGCTCATAAAAATAAAAACAAACGATCTACCATTTTTTACAAATATGAAGCTATTTAGATATGTGAACTAAAAATCACAGGACAGAATGAGAAAGTGTCTGAAATTTATGTACTATGGAGATTTTAAATTACTTTCTATCAACAACATTCTTCTCAATTAAAGGATTATCATCCTACTCATTCAAATTATACTTGTTTTCCTGTGTTTACTCAGATTCCTGATTTGTTTAGGATTTCCTACAGTATTTTAAGATGTGTTAAAACAAATCAACTTGTACCTCCAGCAATTCTGATGAAACATCAAATTTGTAGTCTTTGCCATTTTCCTCCTCTGGTTCCATCCGTTTATAAAACAGCATGTAAGCACTGTGTGTCTTGAAGAAAAAAACATCTGTATAATTTTTGCTTTGAGAGATAAATTATCAAAGTAGAAATGTCATCATATAGGAAGTGTTTAGAAGAGAAATACCTTTTCAAAGGAGAAGTCCATAAATTTATCAGTAACGGAATCATATGTTTTTGTCTGTCAAGAAGAAAGTAACACCATTAATTGTGACCTTTTTAAATGATTTTTTAAAAATGATTTACTGACAATTTGATGTAAACGTGCATGTGAACTATTTCAAGTTAGTTGCAGAGAGATTGCTGACAATTTCTTTCTTGTTCAAAATAGTCTTTTTCTTCTTCTATGGTCACCTATTCTGATTTTTCAGAATTGCTATGGCATATCTTGACCTTCTCACACAAGTTCCTGTCTCATCTATCTCACTGATACCTCTTCCTTTTTGGCGCCTAAGTATATGTAATCTGTTTAACAAACCAAAGTTTGTTGTTTTTTTTTTTTTTATTTTATTTTATTTCAGCATTTTGCCTTTATACTTCACTATAGACTACACTAATTCATTTTGATTCATTAATAGTACTTATGCTATGCTTCTGACACCTATCTTTCAAAACCACATATAAACATTTGGATTCATATGCACAAATTCAGTAATACAATAGTCAGTATGGAAGGAATTACGACCCTTCTTTGTTGGATCAACTTCTGTCCTACAGATAACGTACAAAAACTAGGCAGCTTGAATCACCAGCCTGCAAGCACTCTGCTGTCTTTCTTCCCCTAAGGAGTGGGGGACTCTTCAAGCAGATCAGTAGTGGAAGAATGACTGATCTAAATAAGATAAAGTATCACTTGCACGACAAAGATGTCAAAAGTTTAATAAGAGTCATCTAAAACTTGCATATGTTTCTCATACATTCACAACAGATGGAAAACCAAAGGTGAACACTTTGGAATTGTTCACGAAAGTCTTCAAAACAGATATTCGAATGGTGGAACATGACAAAAACAAGAGTCATCACTTACAGTCATTTCTCCACCAAAACATTCTGAAGCAAGCTGGGCAGAATCAAATGGTTTAACTTCAGCATCATTGAAAAGATACCTGTAAAAGAGTAAGCTTTTAAAAGAACTGTTGTTTGTCTCTCACGGCAAACAAATGTTTAACAAGCATTTAAAATTGTTCTTCAGATTAAGTATTTATCTTAATTCCTATTGCTTTGTTTGAACCACAGCAAACTCAAAAGTGATCCTAAAAGTCACTTTCTTTCAGTAAAATCAAGAAATCGGCATTTTAACAACATATTATCTTTTTATTCAAGGAACATTATTTTCCCCATTTTTCTAATATGACTGTGGTAGAGATTAAGTTCTAATGCAGCCAAGAAGATTTGCCTCTTGCTTTTCAATCTGTGTGAAGTGGTAATCAAAATTAAAAAGAGGAGATCCATCCCATGTATCAGTAGAACTCAACTGGAATGGTGCAAAGGAACACTGTACACTGTTAAAGATTCCCTTCGGACCAGTGATTAGCCTACTGGCTGAAAATGCTTCAAAAATGTTCCAGGCAGATATTACAGAGAACAAAAGAAGAAATCTTATCTCCTATGCATGGCTTCAGCAGAGAATCTGAGATATGAAACTAGATACGAATGGGAGAGAGAGTTCTCTGCTCTGTTTCATCACCTGGGAAGACCATCCTCCTTCCCATGCCTGTGTCTCATCCCTTTCTCAGGCTACTTCTCCCCATTTTTTCTCCCTCCTCACAACCACTGTCTGTCCAATGTATGCAAAAGTTCCCAAATTAGAAGCGCGATGTTGTAGGTTAAAAAAAAAAAAAAAAAAAAAAAAAAGGGTGGTGGTGATGTAAGGGTGGCTTAGAAAGCAAGACAGATCACTAGCTGGATAAAATTAAAATGTGAATACAATTCACTATATAAAAAGTACAGTAAGAACAGATCTTGATAACCTACGTATTGTAACAGCTTATCTGGCACACAGGATGCATTGAGTTTAAAGGGAAGAAGTCAAATTGTTGTTTGAAACAACTGAAAATGGAGAAAATGAAAAGGATCGAAATCCACAATCATTAATGCTGCTGTATGCTTGTCAAAGGTAACCTGATTTTATGATGAAGGATGATCTATTTAATCTTACTGTTCATATATACTGAAATATGAAATATAATAGCATTTGATATTCATGCCAAGAATCAAGTATTTGCTGCACTGTAAGGTGAGCCTGGTACTCTCCTGATGCCTGAGTCCAAGGCTCTCCACAATTATTACCGCTACAGCAGACAAGAACAGATGTATAAATTGATACACGCATACCTAGCAAATGCCAAAATCTTGTGCTCTTGAGAACCTACAGCACATAGCTTCTATGTTATTGACAAAGTCAACAGTTTTTAGTTACTTAAAGATATAAAATGATACAATTTTGCTTTGTATAACTCACCATTTGTTGTTTTTGTAAGCATGGGGATTGACTATATCTCTGATAAAGCTGTAGTAATGTCCACCATCTGCAGTTCCTGTATGAACCGTTACACCTATCAGATCATACTCGTAACTCTCGGTTTCTTTCAAATATTCACCATCTTCCTTAAAACCTTAAGTAATTTAATACAGTATTTAGTTATTTCATAAACACATGAGTTTCAACATTAGTATGTCTCACACACACATTACCTAAAGTTACGCTTAAAACATTTTCTATTTTTTCTTTTCATCGGTGCACAATGAGAGCCAGAAAGTCCATACTCAGAACAAAGGGCACAGAAATCCCAACTCTTGTAAAACAGCTTAAGTTTTTTCCAAAGCATCTCTACTGAAGAGATCAGAACTAATAACTAAGTTAGCACATCTTATTTATGATGGCAGTCAGTCAGCCCTTTTCCGTTTCAAGTATTACTCAGCAAAATCAAAATAGGCTAGTAACAAGCTGTATACAACTATTAGTTATCTCCCATATTTTAAAAACAAGTTTAAGAATAATTCAAACTGAACTGCAAGGGAAAACAAAAATAATTAGCCAATTTTCTTGTATTACAGAAAATACGTGAAATTGGAAATATAAGTCAATTAAAAGTGATTTTATTTTCTTTTAAAAAATCACTACTTGTTTGCATACATAACATATACAGAAAATGGTACAAACACGGAAGAGAAAACCCCTTTGCAATTCATTCTATGAGGCATACCTTCTTTTCTGTCATTTTTTCCCATGAGGAAATCTTCAGTGTAAGGTGTCATATCCAAACGCAGAGGGAATGAAAAATGAGTATTGACCTTCTCCTTCATCATGGTTACCATATTGAAAGTATATCTCATTGTGTTGAAGCTTAAGATACGAGGTAGTTTCTTAAAACATGCCCTGAAGAATTAAAAATAGTTGTGATTTATTAAGAGCCTAGTTGGTTAAATTGTGTTTCCACAACAATTTTCAACACATTTATTCAAATATAAAATTGGAAACCTGTTACAAAGTCACATAAAAATAAAATTCAGCAATCTAAATGTCTTAGAGTATGGTAGTGTAACCAGCAGCAGAAAGGTCAGGTTTAGCCGACTGAACAATTCCGTTTATCATATCACTATGCCTTGGAGGAGAGACCAAATTTGCTTGTCATGAGTGACAGCTTCCTAAAATGATACAGTAATATGAGTCATGAAGGAATTTACCAATGCAAATCCCCTCATTAGATGGAGTTGTTATCCTGTAACTGACAAGTTTCAATGTAGAACATATCTTGTATTATATCTCATAAACTTCACATTAATTATTTTAACAGACTACTTTCACCCATGCTATTTATAACAGCTATAAGAACAACTGCAAGGTTTTTCATCTCTTAAGAATTATGTTAGTTACAATAAAGAGACGATGCAAAATTTTAATTTATCTTTATATTTATTAGTAGACTTTTTAAAATAAGGAAACAATTACAGAACTACCAATTTTAGACTAAGAAATTCAGGGCTATGCATGAAACCTTAGCAATTATCCTGCATAATAAATAATAAAAATTCTGAACAAACTCTGAAAGAATTTGCTCTTTCAAAAACTGGAAAAGTAATAGATTTCAAAAGTTACTGATTTCTAATTTTTTTTTTGTTTATATAAAAAAGGTCTTGAACACGTTGCTGTCTAGGTGATCTTTCCCTAAGATATTTTATAGTCTTTGTTTTGGAAATTCGATTATTTAGCTATATGGTCATTTGTATAGGGATCACATCCTCATAGGCCTTCACATTAGTGAACTGAATGAAACCATGGTCCTGTTTCATTTAAAGAATTACTCTAATTCAAATAGTGATTTCAGTAATTTACAAAAAACAAAACAACAAAAAAATAGGAATGCTTAATTCCTCTTAATCATACCTTTTTTCAGCCCGCACTTTCTTCCCACAATGCGAACATGTATACATGTTATCACCTTCCAAGGTATCTTTAATAGTTACTTCATCAAGAGATTCCTACATATCACAAACAATACAGAAGGAGCTTACGTTTATGTAAGATATTTAAATCTTGTGCTTACATAGCCTGCTTTACAAGACCCTCTCTCTAAGTCTTACAGCACGTTTAATCAACATACCTATCTGTAAGCTTTGAAACTAAGGTGGTCAAAACTACCAGAAAATTTGCAGAAAGAGCATGCAATTGAACTACGAAAAGAGTTTGAGATCGGGTTCTAGAAACTGGTCTTTCTGTAACAAACACAAATTTCAGGAACCAATTCAGAGAAATGGTACCCAATATTCTGAGCTGTCCTAAAGAATTTATGTGCTCTAAATCCAAATTCCACATGTGAGGATTAGTATTTTTTTAAAAAGATAACCTAAAATTATTTTATAGAAGTTTTAAATTAACTTAGTAATACATGTATGTATATAAATCTTTTGACATTTACAAATCTCATATAAAACATGACCATTTTTTAAACACAGAAGGGACTAAATAATGATTACTGTCTATAACTTTTTAGTCAATTCCACAAGTATTGCATGTTGCTATAGAAAACACGTTGCATAGAAAACACAGACCAGTTCAACCAAATTACCTATTAATATCATCATAGAAATACACCAAAACTAGAGTACAGATACAAAAAGCATCAGCATATACAATAGTGTACAGTATAGTCTCTTATGTAAAAGACTTATTTCTTTTACAGTTGTGATCTGATCTACCCCAGTCTGGCAGTACTTACATAAATATTCTTCATATCTGCCACCTGGCACCTTACTGTATAGAACTCTTCAGCAGTCTGACTTACATGCTCACAGTCCTGAATCACAGCAATGAAAGAGAAAAGCAATTAACTAACTGTTTTGAGAGGTTAAAAAGTATCTTAAAAAGATAAGGATAAGGAAAGAATACTTACCAAAGAAACAACATTGTTTGTAATAACACCTCCGAACAAACTTTTCACTGTATTTTTCTGCGAATGAATTAATAAATTCTGTCAAGGATATTCGAGCAAATCCGTAACTTTTCAAGCTCCCTTTTGCTCCCTCTCAGTAACTCACCAGTTCAGGAGACATTTCTTCTATTTTTGTTATCAGGTCAGTGAAGAATTCAGTCATATCTTTCTGCTCTCCGGTGTTCAGTGGCTGCTTATCCATGGTATAGGTTTTACAGAAAGGCCTTGGATTGTATGCCTTACATTCACTTTCCTTTAGGTAAAAATAAATAGATAAATGAATAAAAAATAAGCAAAACAAATCAACCACAAATCCTTGTACTTTTAAGTTACACAGATATACAGAACATAGCTATATAAAGGTCTATTTAAAAATACACATACAGTATCTCCACGTGCCTTTCAGGCAACGAAGTTGTGTAAGGGCCTTAATGATGAATGATGAAATGTGAAGCAATTTTTAACCATCATTATTACAATACTCATTATAAAACATTATTAGCAAAAAAAAAAATAATTCTTAATGAAAGGAACCAGTATTAAAAGAACTTGGCTGAAGATGCGACACATCCAGTTTTTGCCAGCTTTTGCATATACGTTCAGATACAAAATACGGTATGACAAACAGCAGTTTGTCCTTATGTATTTCTAAACAGTAATGACGTGGGTCTTGACAAGTGCTTAATTCTCATTCAGACTTCTCTATTGTATAAAATGACGCTGTCTAGTTCTCCATTGCAGGTGTTCAGTCTGAGAAAGGAACTTGCGTTATACTGCATTTCTTTAGAATACATCACCCATTCCAATGCTAACACTGGAGATGCAGAACATACTTACAGCAAAGGGAATTTTGTCCTTCTAAGCAATGATATACATACTATTTGCTTTTAACAATATGTGACAAGACACTGTTAATGTTATCTGGTTTGGAATTAAGTAATTCTTAAAGGTTTTAATAATAATAGATCTTCATATTATTTTATATTCCTTTGTGGGTTTTTTCTTACATAAATGCCTAGATTTATTTTTCCTATGATTTATGTCAGGCACCACATGCTTAAATTCCTTTTCTCTATTTGTCTTCAAAGTGGTTATGATTTTCTTTGACAAAAGCTGGTGCCAAGAACAAAAACACTCAGCTCTCCACAGTTTTCTTTTTAATTTCCTATATTATACTAAAAATCATACAGTATCCTGAGTCAGAAGGGACCCAACAAGGATCATCACTTTTTCAGAAATATTTCACATTTATAACATCATTGAACTGTCTTGAACAACGTCAAGAATCACATACAGAATGGTATCTACATTTTTCTTGTATTTTGTTCCCCCCCACCACCACCCCCTTTTTAAAAGAAAAATAGGGCACATTATAAAACATCCTCATTCACACCAACCAGCACCTACCATTAAGTATGTAAACATTTTCTGGAGTTCTAGTAGAGTGGTCTTGTGTTTCATATCTTCTGAATACTAGAAGAAATTCATTTAAAAAAAAATAAAAATTAACCTTTATAACTTTCCAAAAGCAGAGCCTCAGAAGATGAAGTAATCATTTTTTAAAATAAAATAATAATAATAATTATTATAAAAATCCACCTTTATTATGGACAATTAAGAAAAATAATTGCATAGTTGAATACACAGCACGCTCACTATTTTGCATGTATACATAGCACTTCCTGCTCATTTTTTGGCCTGACACTAAACCTGTGGCAAAAGGTGACTCTATTTTCTAAAAATGTGCAGCAGCTAGGAACTTTGGGGAAGTATCAGAAAAGACTGTACTAATTTTGGAATACTTTTTTCTATTTAATAGACATGGTGGGAGTTCTGATCAATCCTCTACACAGTGTATTTCACTTGTAGACCAGCAGCTTCCTTTTTTATTTTTTATTTTTATTCCTGATTTGCATATTCTATTTGAAATTAAGTGACAATAAAAAACAGTGAGGTCACTGCCAGTCAGGGTGTTTCACGTTATATGCACACTACTGATATCAAGGACCAAAATGAAGCTTTCTCTGTTACAATAAATAGTTAGAATTAATAATATTAATATTTCTGAAAGACACCCAGTGAATAATTTACAAGACTTGCAATACTTCCAGTAACATGCTCAAGGGCTTTATAAACATTCAAGAAGGATGGCATTTACTCTAATGAAATGACAGATTAGGAGATAAGAAACAACAAACAAGTCATATAAAAACAAACCTGAATCAATCTATTTGACAGCAACAGAAATATGAGTTTGAGAACATGCTGTTATAATGCCACCTTAAGAACATACTGCATTACAAATATGTATTTTTAAAAATCACTTTAGACATCAGCAGAAGAATTTAACCAAACACAGAGCAAACTGAAGTCCTGAAGAAATATTCTTTACACAGAAACAAGTCCTAAAAGTAAATCCATATTTTATTAACCTTTTCATTGGAAAAATGAATTTAAACTTTTTATTTTTAATTACACTTATTATTTTTTTAAACGAAATATAAACTTTTACAAAATAACAAATAAAGAATGTAAGATTGCAAACCATACCTTTGCAGTAAAGATTGCTTGTCTGGCCTCTGGTATCATATAGAGCTGCTGAATAGTGGATGCCAAGTAACAAGTTGCTCCAAGATTAGTCAGACCCACAAACCTACATTCAGCTCGAACATCATCATGGGGCCAATAATCCCACTTGTAAGGTGCATGGGAAGCTGGAAGAAGTACGTAAGCACATATGCACAAAAAATCAATTCCAATAATAACTTCCAAAGACATAAATGAATTTCAAAGCTTTATGCCTACATTAATGAAATACATCTTGTTTCTGCATTCTGTATTTTCAAACATGAGCCGGACTGTACCTGCTCTTTAAGAAAATGCATTATGAGTACATCAAGAAAGCATTTTTAGTATCTGGATACATAAGCCAGCCTTTCTAGATGCCTCTACAAAGGTGAAACAGACCCCTGAGAAAGTGAGAGGTGGTACCCTGAAACGCAGTTCCATGCATTTCATCTCCAATCTCTGCATAACAAAGTGTGGCAGCACACGCTACTTTGGATTGCAATGATTTGGTACTTTTACATGAGTATGCTGTGCTCTCACGTGCATTATTTGTGGCAAGTGGCAGCTCCTGCAGTTGATCTAGGGGTAGTATCACATGAAGTAATGGTCTTCTGGCCTCTTCATTAAAACTGAACATCAAGAGCATCCACATTTTCTAAATAGTGGTTGCTACACATTTTTAATAAATAAAGTTATTTTCATAATATTTTAACCTGAAATGCATTTAAAAAAAATTACTCTTGTTCTGTAGCAACTTCATGGCAACCCTGTTATCTACATTATTATCTAGAATTCTGTCTTCTGACCACTGCCAGCTAACAGGTGATGTGAAAAGTGATGCACAGGTTTCAAAAAGTAGGCTTTCTGCTGAACTGAGTTTTCTTAAGAGACTACTCATTCTATGGAGTCGGAATTAGATGATCTTTAAGGCCCCTTCCAGCCCAAACCATTCTAAATCTTTCTTCTTCTAGCCTGACTTCCTTCCCTCATCTTTCATTCAATTCTCTTTATGTCCACCTTATTTTCCCATTAAATGCATTGTGTTATGCATGTTAATAAGTGCTACTGTTACACAATTGTGCAAAAGCTTTAATTAAAATGGAACCAAAGCTCTTTAGTGAACTCCATAGTGAACGCTCCTTCCCCCACAACACTAGCACTGACTAAATCAGGAGCAGTGACAACATACTGATAACTGGTAATGTACAACACTTACAGGCTCCCAAATGTACCCCAGTCATTCCCCCAGCACACAAAATCACTTGCCATTTCCCCTACCCATTCCCATGCACTGCTGTGTCACACTGAAAGAAAGCAACGCAGAGTCTCTGCACCCAGAGATTTAAGTTAGGGAACCTTCTTTTCACATAGCAAAACACACATTTGCTATCAAAGCTAACCCCACATGAAGCAAGACTTTCATTTTTAGCAGCTGGTTTCAGAATGGTATCTGCTATAATGGACGCCATGCTAGCAAAAGATCTTTTTGACCAATACCAAAGACAGATAGATGCTTATCAGAGATAAGAGTGCTTGGCCATACATAAGCATTAATAAACTTGGGAACAGCTTTTACAGGAGGTAAAGGAATGTTTGTTATTGCACTTGAAAGCCAAAGAAATCTGTAATCTGTAAGAAAAATAGGAGAAGCAAGAAGTAAATTGCCTAAAGAATCAGACTGAAAAGACATTTTCTTTTCCTTTAAGTTTTCTTTTCCTCTCAATTTTACACCAGACGTAACAATCTATTTCATAAACAGCATGGCAGTAGACAAGTTAAGCAAGTCTGACAGACTCTTCTCTGTAAGCCTTGCTCTGAAATGGCTGCCAAGAAATGGGAAGAATGGGAAAGTTCTCACCTGCCACTCAAGAAGATGGTATCCAGACTACACAAACCACTTTTAAGTGATTCGTACTGCTTCTAGACACTGACAGACTTTCCTTTCTGTATCTCACACAGGAGAATAGAATCGGAAAATAATTATTTGACCTGCTGAAGTAACTAGATGACACAGGCACTAAATCAGAGAGATGCTAATCTAGCATACAAAGATATTCACTGCTGCCTGTCTTCCTTGGTATGCAAGAGGTTTGACACAAAAACTTACAATAACTTAGTTATTCATTCCCAAGGATGTCATTCTCCAAAAATGTAGAACGACCTACAAGTAATTCAGCACCTCTGTTCAGATATGTAGAGAAAAGGGGGGGAAAAAAAGAGTAGTCAAGGTGTGATATTTTCATTTTTTTATTTTTTTTTTACAATCCACGAAAGCTATGTGGGCTCAAGATTCAAATTTTAAAGCCTTAATTACTTTGTCAAAGATTAAAGGTTTATTAAGTATTCTTCTAAATTCATACTACCTGCTGTAATTTCAAGGAACTATCTGGCATCCTCTAAACAGATCCTCAGATGCCAGACCCACAGGATGTTCTGTTGCACAACAAGTAATTATTGTAATCTTCATTTTGGCATTGGCATCAAAACTACCATTAGCCCTGCAGCTTCAAGTAGGGAAGGAAAGAGTTTTAATTCTCGTGTTTTAACAAATCTCAGTAGCATGACCTAACGTTACCTGGTTAAATTGGCCTGACCAGCCACTTGAAACAAAGCTCTTCTCAATGTTTAAACTCCCAGCAGAAGTCATTAGCGTGGTAGAAGAACACAAAATTCCTTCACCTAACTAAAATCCTTAAACTGCAGCATCTGCATTCACCCTTCCTGATGGAAAGACTCAACACCTATTGCTTTGTTCATGGCTCATCAAGTATTAATTACAGAGAAATCAGACAACTTCTTTATACTTCACGAGAATAGCTGGAGTATCTTCCTCCCACTTATATATGACAGAGGGCTTTCAAAAATTCTACAATAGTTTTCTCAGGAGGATCCTATTTTCTCTGTACTGGGACTTTTAAGCAACTACCTTCATTGTGATAATAAATGCTTTCCTTTTTCCATATGGATCTTAACTAGAAAGTTAAATTTGGCCTCATTTATGTCTTATCTTCATTACTCATCTCTGTCATTACAGAAAACTGCCTTTTCTCAGGAAGAAATGTGGAACTTGTAACCAAAGTTGCAGCAGTCACATTCTACTTTAAGTAAAATTAATTTATCTCCCCTCAATGACTGTGCATTTTTCTCTATTCCACCTTCTGATAATGCTTCTGCTCCAAACATAACGTCAGATATTATCTTAACGAATTTCCCAGCAAGGCAGCTGGTCTTTTTTCCCCTCCCTTGAACCGAATGTTTTTATTATTTTTGGCCTTTAAAGAAAGCAAAACCCCAAAACCCTACAAGAAATTTTATGAATAATTAAGGGTATCTAAATCCCATCTCCAAAAGATCAAAGTCCGCATTTAGTGTAAACCCTCCCTGTTGAGAAAAGCAAAAAAAGTCAGCTGACATCAGCTTCTTAGCAGTTAATTTCCTGAAAATTGCTGAAAATCCATGAAGACACTGCATTGTTTCCTTTAGGAGTGCTGGTTTAGGAGGGACATCATTTCATTGAATTATAGACTATTTCCTTCCCATTTTATACAGCTAAGTTTCTTCCTCCACCTGCTTTCAATCAATTTATGTATTCTAACCTTTTTTTTTTTTTTTTTTTTTTTTTTTTTTTTTAAATCGTGGACATGGTCTTACAGGACAACTCACTTCTGCTGAGGACAAGGACATTGCTGGTAGAACATTACATCCCTTCTGGTCAATACTTGCATGCCAGGTGGCAATGTAAGCCAGCATCTTATCTAGAAAGATATGTAAGCCACTAACGGTAGTGGCTAAGATGTTCTTCCTCACTCAAAGAACCGGACCGGCATACTAAAGAGAAGACATCAGATCTTCACAAAGAGAAGCCAAAAAGTTAAAGGCAAAAAGGTTGGTGACCTACTACGGCACTTAGATGTGCACAAGTCGATGGGGCCAGATGGGATCCACCCAAGGGTACTGAGGGAACTGGCAGAGGAGCTGGCCAAGCCACTGTCCATCATTTATCAACAGTCCTGGCTATCGGGGGAGGTCCCAATCGACTGGCGGCTAGCAAACGTGACGCCCATCTACAAGAAGGGCCGGAGGGCAGACCCAGGAAACTACAGGCCTGTCAGTTTGACCTCAGTGCCAGGAAAGCTCATGGAGCAGATCCTCCTGAGAGTCATCATGCAGCACTTGCAGGGGAAGCAGGCGATCAGGCCCAGTCAGCATGGCTTTATGAAAGGCAGGTCATGCCTGACGAACCTGATCTCCTTCTATGACAGAGTGACGCGCTGGGTGGATGAGGGAAAGGCTGTGGATGTGGTCTACCTTGACTTCAGCAAGGCTTTTGACACCGTCTCCCACAGCATTCTCCTCAAGAAACTGGCTGCTCTTGGCTTGGACTGGCGCACGCTTCGTTGGGTTAGAAACTGGCTGGATAGCCGGGCCCAAAGAGTCGTGGTGAATGGAGCCAAGTCCAGTTGGAGGCCAGTCACTAGTGGCGTCCCCCAGGGCTCGGTGCTGGGGCCGGTCCTCTTTAATATCTTCATCGATGATCTGGACGAGGGCATCGAGTGCACCCTCAGTAAGTTCGCAGATGACACCAAGTTAGGTGCGTGTGTCGATCTGCTTGAGGGTAGGAAAGCTCTGCAGGAGGATCTGGATAGGCTGGACCGATGGGCTGAGGTCAACTGCATGAAGTTTAACAAGGCCAAGTGCCGGGTCCTGCACCTGGGGCGCAATAACCCCAAGCAGAGCTACAGGCTGGGAGAGGAATGGTTGGAAAGCTGCCAGGCAGAGAAGGACCTGGGAGTGATGGTGGACAGTCGGCTGAATATGAGCCAGCAGTGTGCTCAGGTGGCCAAGAAGGCCAACGGCATCCTGGCTTGTATTAGGAACAGCGTGACCAGCAGGGCTAGGGAGGTGATCGTCCCCCTGTACTCAGCTCTGGTGAGGCCGCACCTCGAGTACTGTGTTCAGTTTTGGGCCCCTCGCTACAAGAAGGACATCGAGGTGCTTGAGCGGGTGCAGAGAAGGGCGACGAAGCTGGTGAGGGGCCTGGAGAACAAGTCCTACGAGGAGCGGCTGAGGGAGCTGGGCTTGTTCAGCCTGGAGAAGAGGAGGCTCAGGGGTGACCTTATTGCTCTTTACAGATACCTTAAAGGAGGCTGTAGAGAGGTGGGGGTTGGCCTGTTCTCCCACGTGCCTGGTGACAGGACGAGGGGGAATGGGCTTAAGTTGAGCCAGGGGAGTTTTAGGTTAGATGTTAGGAAGAACTTCTTTACAGAAAGGGTTGTGAGGCATTGGAACAGGCTGCCCAGGGAAGTGGTGGAGTCACCATCCCTGGAAGTCTTCAAAAGACGCTTAGATGTACAGCTTAGGGATATGGTTTAGTGGAGGGCTGTTAGCGTTAGGTTGGAGGTTGGACTCGATGACCTTGAGGTCTCTTCCAACCTAGAAAATTCTGTGATTCTGTGATTCTGTGAAATGAATTTACAATTGTATGTTTGGGAATGATGTACACAATGGTAGATCTCACCACCTGGTTCAACACAGAAAAATGCTATATGGCTGTAAATGCTGTCAAGTAGGAAAAAAACACACACATTAATCTTTTTGCATCCATCAGCAAAGACAGCTACACTACTGGAAACTTTCCAAAAAATGCTGCTGAAGTTAAAACTTCACTACAACTACTTCACATTACTCACACTAGCTCAAGTCTGAAGAACAGTACACAGTAGTATGTTTTTATATGACTGCCTGAATAGAGTCTTAACATCTCATTTTTACTTAGAATCCTAAAATCCTTTCTTTTGTCCCAAGGAGAATACACTAGATATCCTTTAAAATACGATTTCATTTTGAAAACTGTACTTTACATTGCTACACTAAATTAAAGCAATCTTTTAAGAGCATCCTGGCTTCAGTCGGCTAGGGGTGTGAGAAAAAAGGGTAGAGTAGAAAAGACAGCAACTGGTCAGACTAGATGATGACTACAGTACAAGTTGCAGGATCGAAAATTTCTCCAGTGAACCACAAAACCAAAATGTTAAAACCAAAGAGAAGATGGAAATTGCTAACATCTTCCTTAATGCATCTCCTACGTAAAATGGCACAACAGGCCTAAGACTAAGATTTTAAAAGACTACTTAGATTACAGAGATAAGCAATGAGGAAAAATCCACTTTTAAGAGTCTTTGATTCACATCAATGGATTAACAAGACTTTAAAACAAGTGAGGTATCAGAAGTCCTGTGGTCAATAGCACATAAAGAGACAACAGCACTCTGCCAGTTGTATTAAGATTAACATTCAGGAAACTGAAATACACTGAATATGTAGAAGGAGCATGGACCACATGATTCTGTAGAACTCAGAAAGGAACAAACAATCTAGAGGAGAATATTTGGAAGAACGCAGCAACTGGTAAATGTTACAGAAAATTTCAGTAGCTTGAATTACTGGGATTTGGAGTTAAAAAATACTAACTGTAAAAAAATGGATGATTGCACCTAGAGAGATACTGACAGGCTCAGCAGCAGCAGATGCACTCACAGCACACACAAATATCAGGTATTTTCATACATCATATTCTTCATAATATTTTCCCTAAGCATATGACGTTTTAGAGGCTTTTCAGAAAGCCTCAGGCATACAACTACAGAACTCAAAACATTAAGATCAGATTTCTCTTTTGCTTCCTGAACTGTAAGGCACTAAATCAATTCCATTGATTATAATAAATTACAAATCCTCAGGTTACCAGAATGTAAGCTGGACATATAAAAGGAAATCTATCAAGCTAAAAATGCATAGTAAATATTTGCAAATCAAAGAGAAAATACTAACTGGCTTCAGATTTTGGTAATTTACATATTTTACATAGGAACTGAGTTTCCAAAAAACAGGAAGCATGAAAGCGAAGAGGCATAACAAAATTGTACTAGTGCTGTATGCTTCTTTAAGTGATGCTGGATAACTAGCAGAGCTACAAAGGGAATTTTAGAAGTACTGTTAGTGGGACCAATGTCTCAGTTGTCAGGAGGAAAAGCAAATTCCATGATGGCAGTACTGTTCACAACGGTGGCTAGCAATCCTGTCGCAAACATGCAATCTTCAGGAGTCCATATAATGGCCACCCTCCCATTTACTTTACTGAACTTGATAAATCAAAAAATTCAAAACAACCAAAATGAACAGAAGGTACAAAAGGACTAATTTTCCACAAAATACTCAAAAGCTACATATGAACGAAGGTTCTTACACTGCATATGTTGTGCCATAACCCAGTTGTGGAGCAGCCTGTAGTTTTCCACGGACCCTTTCACCATTTCTACCAACAAGTCATATGCTGCAGCCCTTGAAGAATGTGACTTGCATTTTGGCTGCTGTCTATCTTTTAAACTTGGCAGCAAGAACAGAAGATTGAAGATGTCTCTCAGAAACTCCTGTAAAACAATTCCGTCAGCAGATTTAGCAGTTTGAACACATGAGACAGTCATGTTTTTCCAATCTTCTAGAAATTTCTGTATACTTTCTGGACCTCTATCATGTATAGAACTTTCTGGCTCATATACACATTTTAAATTGCAAATTTCAACAATTTTATTTATATTACAACCTAAAGAGAAACATGTCCAGTGAAAAAGAATGGCAAATTATGCTTGATTCATGACTGATAATTCAACTTGACAAACCATACACATTTATTTTTAATAAATTTAAGGCTGGTTTCTCATAGTGCATAATCGCTCTACTAGTCTGAGTTTTACTAATCACTAATTAACCATAAAACATGCACTGATTTACGTATCATATGTACTGCAAGTATGTTTTGGCATTGCTACTCTGTTGGAATATTAACTGAACTATAAAAGGCATAAAGCACAGCTGTACCGAGTCATGCTGCCTTTGGATGACAGACCCGTAACACATTGTTATTTATATTTATCTTTCCAGATTAATACACTAAAAAGTGGAGTTGCATATGTCTAAAATTCTGTACCTTTGTCCTGCTTAGTCAACTTAATTCAATAAAATTGTATCAAATGTAAAATATTAAGACAACAAGAAATCAAAATCTGTCTAGGTCTGTAGGAAAAGGAGTCATATTCTTCCAGAAGCTATAATATGTTCAAAGAAGTACAGGATGGTGAAAGGCCTTCCTCAGCCTTTCAACTACTAAAGCGAACATTACTAATTAGTCATCCAAGTGCTATAATGAGAGAACATGAAGGAAGAAATTTAACTGATTTAGAAAGCGGTATTTCAGCAAAATCCCTTAGACAATCAGCAATTCATTCAAAACCTTTATGCCCAGGGCTGATGACATGATCTACTTCCTTCACTTCACTGCATCAACAAAATGGCTGCAATCTTAACAAATTGAAATTAAATCATACTAGTAGTGTATCATTGTAGTAGTCTACATGATCAGACAATAAACCCTCTATCCTTTACCTCTACAGAATCTTCATTTGTTTTTTTCCCTACATGATATCTTCTTCAATTGTTTTTTTAGGGATAGAATTCTCTCCCATTTGCAAGGCACAGCTACCAATACAACTATTACATTTTGTTCTGCAATTTCTAGACTGTAATTAAAGAAATGTTCTTCTTGGATTTCCCTATGTTAAAAGGTCAGGCTGCAGTAAAATCTAAATAAAATCTAAATGTTTCCAAAGATAGCCTCCTGCAGAGCAAACAAAAAAATCACTATAAAAAAAGTCTTTTTCCAATGTATAGAGAAATTCCTGTAGCACTAGTACGAAATATTATAAATACAGTCACATGTTTATGTCTGAATAGTATTGAGGGGTCTTCTTCTGGCCAAAATAGTTAACGAAAGCTCTTCCAGATTTCTCCACGCTTTGGAGTTATATTTTAATCCCACTATGCATGAAATTGAAAACAAACGGATACCTGTTTTCTTGGTAGTAACTCTGCACCACAAGTGCTCATGGGGCAGCAATCTGACTGGTTTCCATTCCTAACCATATTTCCCAGGTGATGGTTACAGCTCATCAGCAGACCAGCTGTATCCAGTATGTGGAGTTTTGGACTGTGCTATGGGCTACAGCCTAGTGCGGTGGTGCAGCCTTTTTCAAACAGGTGTCCTTGCACACCAGCCACCCTAAAATGCAGTCTATTCATAGACTAGAAAAGAAGTAATGTCAGAGATCTGGATCTATCATTTTCCAATTAATACTCTTAACCTTGTATTTGCACTATCTGATTGAATTCTGACATGTTGGAGCAGGGAAGAAAAAGATCACGTGTATCTTTTTGTGGATGGGTGAACTGCAGTATTCTTTTTACACGTGTCTGCCACTGGGTAGGTGTAGAGCTTAAAAGCTACTTTTAGATCACAACTGTCCCAGGATAGTCAAAAAGCAGCTGTTGTTAATTTTTATTTTTTTTTTAAGTGATTAATACTGATCTGTTCTGAAAAAAAATCAGACATAAAAAATTAAAATAAATAAAATCCCTAGGATGTAAGAACTTTATCCAGAAGTTAAATACAGTTAGAAAGGGAAGGGACTGTACATACTACTTATTAATTAAGGAATGAGACATGTTTTCATCAATCACCTAGAGCTAGAAATATGACATACTGTCACGTACTGAGCCCTGCAGTCAAAATATTAGGTAAAAAGGTGTAATGAAGAAAGTACAGTAAAAAGATATGACCTTGTCTTGATCTCTGTCAGGGTCCTTTTCTTACCTGCCCTTCACGAGAAAATTTAAAAGGTGGTTTGTGCTTAATAACACTTGTTGCAAGGCGAAGCAGTCCTGTAAGTCCGTCATCTTCTATATTACCGTCTTGATGGTCAAGGATTTCTCTGCTATATATACACATACATATAAAAGAAATGTTAAAACTCTGTCTGTCCCACTAACAATAAATTTAACGCAACTTACAGATGAAATTACTTTACTAAACCTTACCTCCGAATGCAGTCAGCAAGATGTCTTGCTAGTGCATCTAAATCAAGGAGTGTGGTCTGATCAAAAAGAAAGAAAGTGGTATATAAATGGAAAAAAATTATGTACGTCATGAATTAGAAGTCCAGCCAGAAACTATGGTTATTCTTTTCGATGGAAATTTGCTATTGTACACAAAAAACACAGGAACATTTAAAACTCTTTCAAATGTTCTTGCAACAGTATTTTAATACATTTTCATAAATGTGATATAACTGTTTTTTAAAATCAGTAATATACAGTTCAAATAAAGTAATACTTATTCTTTCAATTCCAGATCCCAAAAATATATTATCATGTTGAAAAAACTGAATACTACTATTTTAAATACTTAACTGTTATTTCTCACAGGAACACACAGAAGCTTGTCATTAGAAGTTTGAAAGCAACATGCAGAAGAACTATGCAGAACTGTAGCCTAGCTAAGAGACTGAATTAATACAATGGAAATGGTAGGAAACTTAGTGGAAGAAAGATGGACAGGCCAAAATTTTTGCCTCTACTGGGACCATCAGGTGTTAGGAGACAAGATTTTTTTCAACACTACAGAAGGAAGGTCTACAGCTTTATCTTCCTTCCCTTCCCACACTCCTGCCAGAGCACTGAGAATACATTAGAGATACTTATGTAGCGTGTCCAGCCAGCAGGGATAGTTGCAGACGGTGCATAAAAAGTTAATTTTAAACCTTTTGGGATGTTTCAAAAGAGTGAGTATTTTTTCTGACCTGTGCTAATTGGCTTCTAACTGAATTTTTTTCTCGTCTCTTTCAGTTAATGTCAGATATTTGCTCACCTCCTCCTTCACTGAAATTACCAAGAGTCAATCTTTCCTAAATGATTCCAATACTCATGTCTCTTAACTTCATATAGCCCACTCTATTTGTGCATTATATGCACCCTCCCTTCTCGACTCTAAAGGGTGCGTATCTGAAGCTTCCTTTGACCATGAGCTACTAAAAACACCAAACAGCAGCAGAAGTCAAGAGATGGAATGCTTGGAGAGCAGTTTGTAGCAGTTCACTATATATTAAGTAAAACTGTATCACGTTCAATGAAAAAAGTTATATGAATACAAATATTTAAAAACACAAACATTTTTATGACTGCAAAGCAAAACATACCTGACTTGCATCTTTGACATGTATGTTATCAATCAGTTTGCACAGCAACCAAAAATATTCCTTACAACCTGGTCGTAGCACTGGTTCTTCTTCATAATCCTCCACCTGAGAAAAAAAAAAGAAAAAAGAAAAAAGAAAAAATTTCTTTTGTTAACTGTAATAATAACTGTATTAAAGCAGTGCAATAAATGCAATGTTACAAGAATATTACTTTCTACATGTCCCTATTTAAGATAAGGTCCTTACAAGAACAATGAATTTTAAAATGGTAACACTGCATGTTCTATTTTTCTTCTGAAATACTTATTCATTTTCTTGAAAGACTGTCAGGATGATCTGCAAGAGCCTTAAACTTACAATAGTATTAAATCTGTACTCAGAACTGCAAATTGCAAATTTTTCAATATTAGACTGGGCAAAACAAAATTTGCATGAATATCAGTTCAACATGTGTTGGTTAAAATCCCGTTTTGAACTCTTCTGAAAATTAGTCAAATAATGCAAATCTTCTGCAGATTGTTTTAATGCAACCTTTTTTTTTTTTTTTCCTCAGAATCTCCCCCAAATCAAGGTTCACGTTTCACAGTCATACAAGTAGTCTTCTTCAGATCTACACAGCTGAAGTGAGCATAGCCTTCTCTGATATGCATTGGTATGGCTACAATTCCTAATTGACTTTAGGCAAAATCATCCAGGTTAGTTCAAACCATCTCTATTAATCTCCATACATTAACAGTGTGAAAGTAGCTTTGGACCATCCCTAGAATCTCTTCTATTTAGTGAAACTTTGAGGACAATAATACCCCAAAAGAAAAACAGAAACAATTGACTGGGGAACAGTAACACTTAACTGCAACAACAGAGGAGACCTATAAAATATAATTTATTTATTTATGGACTTGCCTACATTTAAAAGGGAAGATGGGGCATTTACTGAAAACACAACTGTTATTCTTTAACAGCATCTTACGTGGATGCTAAAATTCCAGAACCACAACACTTTCAAAATGCTATTTTGTACTTTTCTCCTAGCACTGGTAAGGTATCAATTACTTTAGCATCACAGCTGTAACTTCTGTGAAGCTTCTCGAACCATCTAAACCTTAATGTCTTAGTCTTAATATTTTAGCAGATCAGAAACAGTATGTCAGACAAAATGATGGTATATGCTACCATTTTTCTCCTTTTATATTAACAGAAATAAGTTAAAATATATCTTTAACAAAGTCTTGTAATTTTATAAGTTCTTACCCGGATAGGTTTCAGAGCTTGAGCATCAGGAAGAAATTTTAGTAATGTTGATGCAGCCAGCAGCAGAAAGGACCGATTAATTGAGTCCCCCCCATCGAGACCAGAGAGAGATAACTTGTATAAACCATTGCATGACTCATGGCGAACGGCA
Source organism: Aythya ferina (assembly GCF_964211825.1). Classification (NCBI taxonomy): domain Eukaryota; kingdom Metazoa; phylum Chordata; class Aves; order Anseriformes; family Anatidae; genus Aythya; species Aythya ferina. Next base: position 4,525,918 of record NC_140298.1, read on the forward strand.
GTCTGTGTGAAAAATAAATAAATAAAATTACTGCACACATTATTTAGAAGTTTGTTTTTTTCTCTTTTGACTTTCCTTCCATATATACATAATTAAGTTCCTCTCATAATATCTACCAGATAATCAAGGCAGAATACGTCTAAAAACACCTATGCTTAAGATACCCTTGTAACAAAAAAGCCTTGTCTCCCAAGTTACATATTTTTCTATAGTAAAGAGTACAGCCAGCTCCCAAAATACCACATCTGGGCAAAGTATGAACATATATGTAATGCTGCAACCTACACTTACGCATATGAAACTATATGGTTAAATTAATTTCACTAGAAAAATTATCTTCTTTTATTCCTAAGGAAAAAAAAATCTAGACTATCTCTAATTTAGCTTCAGAAGTTTACCCTCATTTAGTTCCAGTGTTTTTAAATGGAGACAGTACATATGTTTTTTCTGTGGTTGAGTAATAATTAGCTGATAATAACTATCACCTCATTGTGTCCATATTGCAACTTAAAGCAATAGATAGTAAAAAAATAAATCTATTGTGCATATTATGCAATTTCCAAGTTTGTCTTACGTTAGACAAAAAATTACTTAAAACTAGACAAAGATTCATTGATGACAAATGTTTATTTAAACTCTTATTCACCCCATTTTGTGATAAAAAGTACGGCTGAAAAAATAACACAATGGCAGAAGTATATTTAGATTAATCCATGTTGGAGGGCATCATCCAGAAATTCCAACAAATTACAACAAAAGAATTACCTTCAAACAAAAGCTAAGAACAAAGATGGGAGTTTATAAACTGGTTTGCAATCAACCACAAATGTGCCACCTTACACAGTATTTTTACTAAAAATGATTACTTAAACAGGACTGCAAGTAACTGAGTGAGAACCTGCTTACTTTTAGCAGGAAACAACATGATTTGAAATTAATGGAAGCTTGAAACCAAAGTTAATCTTGTTTCTTATTATGCACAAATTAGTAACAACCTCTTCTTTAACATACCTCTGGAATAAGAAGGGTAAGCTTCTTTAGCCAGTCTTGCAAATGATCACTGTCTGCCAGACTGGATTTCACCGAGGAACAGCAGTGAGCCCAACTCACCAAGAGCCACATTGAATAATGAGTAACTAATAGGAAATGAGATGAGAGTAAATCGTATCATTATTCTAACAGAATAAGGTTTCTAGGTTGAAGGGTTGCATAGTTCTAGCACAAACGACATTTACTTTAATTATCTTAATGTACAAGACTAAGTCCTTATTGGCACATAAGCCACTACTTCAGCTCAGAATTTTACCAATATGCTTACTAAATACTGATCATTGTACTACTGATCACAGTTTAATTTGACTAAATACTCAAAATCTGGAGCACAACCCCTTCCTGTATCTCTCCTTCTTAGGTAGTGAGCTGGTACTTTGGAGATGGGTTGCATCAGCTCTTAACATGAACATTTCCCCGAACTAACTAGCACATCAGTTCTTTTCTTCTTAACAGCCAAGAGTAAGACTTTCGTATGTGACGCACAGCATACTGAGAATTCAGGTTCATAGCCATGAACATCTGTAGGCCAGAACAAAGTGGAAAAAAAAACAAAGGCAATGTACAAGCTTAGGAGACCTACCTATATTTATGCACACCTATGCTGTACTTTTGGCAGTTACTCTCATACAAACGTAACCTGACACAGGTCATTTAGACCTTTTGTAGCAATCCTCCCCAGGAAGGCTGGACTGGGGATCTCCAAGGAATTCTGGGCCCAGAATTATTTTTGTAAACATGAATAAAGGTGACTGTTGGTGACTATATTATGGTGCTACATGTATCTTCTGCTCTTCAGAAAAGAATACTGCTGGTTTTCCTACCAAAAACAGCTATTCTGGAGAGGAAGGCATAACTAGCATACAAAACTTCTATCATATAAATAATTACCAGAAAAGGAAAGCCATGCAAGTCTTTTAGGACCTCTCTGTGTTTTAGGTGGAATAAATCAAACACATAACCTGTTATCTTCAATATGTTTTCAATATTATTAGTTCATAGCATACAAGTAATTTGCAGCACTGACCTTCGTGTCTTGATCTGTGATCTGACTGAGCTTTCAACACCCTGAACAGGAAGAAGATAAAGCCATTTGAACTTTATCACAGATCATAACAGATTACCACTTAGAAATGTAAGCCATGCCAGTAAGAACAAAGTTATTCTTAAGTACCAATGAAGAAAACTAATACCGTAATCCTAAAAAGATTCATTTCTTGCAGTATTCAAAATTAGCGATATTTATAAAGCTATTAGGAACTTCAAATCACCCCCCTAAAGTTTTACAGACTACAAGATAAAAAGTAAAGAAAAAATAATCACAACCACTTTATATTATCCAAGAAAGAGATGATATAAAATGGAACCAAGAACAGATGCATACAGAAGAAGGCTAGCATTTGTTATGGGGAACCACACTTTAAACAAATCTTTGCGAACTCTGTACCTACTGTAAATGCTTGTACTTATTTACTTACATTTTTTGAAAATGGCAGTAGAAGTTTATGAAATGGAAAATATATTGTATATAATTAAAATCATTCTTGGAACTCAGCTAGAGGTTACATTTAGGCACAGTTGTAGACCTGGCTGGAAATGCTCTAAATATCGTTATCAATCCTTTACAAATGTGGTAGAACACATTATACCTTATTTGGAATCAAGTAATTCTACAACACTGAATGTGTCAAAAAATTGACCTCCCCAGAATCAGTCCAACTCTGTCACTATACAGTCTTACACAGAATTGCTTTTCTCAGGAAAAAAGGCAAAAAGGACAAAAATCACTAATAACCATTTTCTGGAAGTAAAATTTTGCCTGCAGTACATGCACACTAACTATAAAAAGAAGGGGAATTTCAATAGCAATAAAGTAATGTCATTAGGATGGGGAAAATAAGTCAAAGACAGCAGATAAATAAGCAGCTTAAAAATGAATTTATTTCAAATTTTCCTTTATATTCGCTTGAAATTGACAATGCTAATTGCTACAAAGAGACAAAGAATCAGTTTTGGTACCAGAATTTCTGACAGCGTCCTGTACATATCTTGTTGCTCCACGTCATATACCTTGGAGAACAACTGGTTATATAAGGGATTGTATGGTGATTAATTACTTTACATGTAGGTTTTGTTGTTGTTGTTTCTGTTTTATTTATTTCTTACTATTACTATTTAGGGCAATTTGTTTAGTTCAGCGATTGCTTGATTGCTGATGACCACTGAGAGTTCTCTCCATGATTCATAAGTGTGGATTAACTACAAAAAGAGGTGACTAAGAAAAGCAAATCTAATGCCTATATACTTAAATTTCTGATACGGATGTTAATGGGAACTACAACTGAAAGAGCTATTCATTCTATTTAAAACAGCCAAGGAAAATGTGCACACTTTATAAGCTTTATAACAAAAATAAGAAGATATTGTACCTAGGTGCCAAGTTGTCATATGTATAAGCAACTGACATAAGTCGCTGAATCAAACTGGTTCCCTGGACAAGTACAAGAAACACCTTTAAAAATTGAAGTCAAAAGAAAAAAAGACCAGTTAATATAACAACAAGCTTTTTGATTGTTTTTTAAATTATACACACTGTGTGAATCTAAAAAAAAAACCCACCTGTGTAGAGGGAGGAACAGCAAAAGAGAAATGATAACATCTCTACAGTTGAAACAGTCATATTCTGTTTTTTATTAAAGCAAATGTAAAATCCTGTGTTTCACTGAGTACATCTAGATGCTAAAATTTCATTCTATTCCTCTTAGGCAACATAACTGAATAGAAAAATCAATAATCTTCTCAACCTTGTTACTAAAAAAACCAGTGTATTTCTTACATTAACTTTGTTTCTAAAATCATAGGCTTGAGGGGACAATTTCGTGGGTGAAGTTGGATATGTAAATTTCGCTTGTATCTTTGTGATCAACACATTTGACTGACTACACATTCACTTAAATTATTAATCTTAAAAAGAGCCTCTGACAGGCTATACAAAATTTTCAAATCCGAGAAGTCTGAATAGAAAGCCTTTAAAGACCTTACAAAGAAGTTTTTTAAAGTATTTAGATAGCAAATCCACTGCAATCAAAAATATTCATTGATGACAATTAAAAAAGCTAATACATTCAATAATTTCCCTGTATCATATCAGCTTTGGCAATTTAGGAATCTGTTTTGTCAGAAATACCTCATCCCTGTAGAACAGTTAGGGTCTTTTCCTTGTGTAACAATGACAAATGGGAAGTTTGGCTCCAGCTTACAGTTCAAATCTGCCCTTTCCTGCAATCACAACTGGTCCTGTGCCCAAGAGCAATCAATTTACAGTGAATGCATCTCTAGCCATCTGATGACAAAATGCTATTGATTAAATATCAGGCTTGGTCTATATTTGGAAATTAGCAGGCAAGAATCTGGGAGGAAGGTTTACGCGTTTAGGTATGTTTATACACTTGCTCAGATATCCTTAGTATAGTAAACTACTTCACACTTAGTGTGCACTAAAGGACACAAAAATGTATCTGCCAAGGATGAGTACAGCAACTACGAAAGGTTACCATAAAAACAGCGTTAATAATATGGAAAACAAAATGTAAGAAATAGGAATAAAACAGTGGAATTCTGAAATTCACATTTCACATGCTCACGTTCATCAAAATACCTTTCAGTTCCAGCTTTTAAAATTGGCAGGTTTAAAAACAAACTATATTCGAGAACAGTATGCAACATATAGATTAATACTAGTAAGTTTGCCACTATATTATTTTATTACCAAAATAAAAGCTTCACACAACAAAGGAGTCATTTAAATTCACAAAACAGACGCACTGTTTATCTCTTACCTCTGTTAAACGAGGTATATGAAGGCCCTTCACATGGTCACTTGCAGTCTTCCTTGATTTGCCTGGCCACGTTCTTTTTCTGTGACTCTCTGCTACACCAGACCAGGCAAACACATCGTGGTAAGCTAAATCCAGATCTGAAGGATCAACTGCAAACTGGCATATCAGCTTCAGCAAGCAAGCAAGGCAGTCCAGCTGCCACTGTGAATAAAAAGGAAATGAATTTTTCTTTTTGCAAGGATTTATTTTACAAATAATTCTATGTCTACTACAGAATTTGACAAGAAAAGCTTAAGTAAGCTACAAAGGATAAACAACTAGAACTCTAACTGGCAAAATCTCACAAGAATAGACACTAAAGAGGAAAGGTATTAAAAAAATTACTTTTTACAAGAAGGACATTTTTATTATCTAGTCCTATTAACAGGTGCATTTCAAGACATTCTGTTATTGTGTGCATGAAATACCACAGAGGAAATAGTATAGGAGGTTAATCTGTACAGTTAATAGCTTTCCCTGCATTGCATTCAATTATAGCACAATGTAGTACGTATGGTATACAGAAATGCTTTCAAGTTGAATACACTTAACCACGAGGAGACAGCAGATAGTACTTCAGAAATAACATTTTCTATTGTAATATCACATGCAGAGACAAAACCCACTGATTGATTTAGTAACCCTTGAGATCAGTTTACATGGCTCTCAACTGTGTAGCTATGGCCAAGTACAGCACATGGTCAGCTCCACCAGCAAAACTTGCAGTGTGAGAGTAAAATTAACAACAACAAAAAAAGAGCACCATTTCACAGCAACACATGGAGGAGATAACTGTCTAGCACCTATATACGTAAATGATCTGCTTAATTCAGTGACCTGTACAAGGCACTTAGTTGTGGAATTTGTAATTATTTTCATGGTGATGTCCAAGTTTTCAGGACAGAACAATAAAAGTAATCATGCAATCTTTTGCATATAAACAGAATAAGAATGACAATTTGTTTCTAACACTGAATATATTTTAGAACAAATATCTAAAAATCTGTTTAAAACCTTTTAATAAAAGGTATGCCTGCTGTCTTTTCAGCATTTGAGAAACTGTTGCCAATTTCATACATATATATACATATGTCTTATAAAGGACAGCTATGTTATTCTGGAGTAAAAGGGTGAATAATCACCTACCACAGTCCATGATTCCTGTTCTTTAGGCTCTAAGATTCCAGAATTAAAAATTTCGAGTAATTGTTGGAGCCCTCCAGCAGCAACAAACTGTAAGTATATTATGGAACCAATGTAAGAACAAGCAAATGCAGAAATATCACCAACTTCAGTTAGACCTACAGGTCTGGTAACACAGAAAAACTTTAAAATATTCTATTTAAATTTGAGAACAGAAACCCTTAGATAATGTTTCAAATGGGTTTTCATTTTACATCTTTTTTTTGAAAAACTACAATATGTATCACAAAATACTGTAGGAAAATCAGACCTTGCAGCTCCATGTGTTTTTACTATTTTCTATTTGATCTTCACTTGAATCATCTGAGTCTGGGTAAAGATCACTGTAACTTCCCTAAAGACAAACAAGTATAAGTAACAAAAAAAAAACAAACAAAAAAACACAGTTTAAGATTAAAAATACTGTAAACCAAATTATCAATATGTACTTTGGTTCATAGAAAAAACATATTTTGTGCAAGAAATCCTATTACCGTAGATTCACGTCTTATTCTTCTGTTGGGCTTTCCCAGAGCTTCAATAATTTCCAGGGCGTACAAAAGTTTATGGGCACTTTTTATTCGCAGAAGATCCTTCCAGCTAAAGCCATCATTACCCTTAGCAAATAAAGAAGACAGAAAACAATTAACATAGCTTAATGCTGATCTTAAGAAAGGCAATGAAAGGGTTTTTAAAGTAAATGGACAAGTCCTTTAGTTTTTAACTGCATCTATTATTTGTTATTCATTTATAGAAATATATTTTAAATAGTCTGATTTCAATTTGAATGTGAATGCAGCAGTGAAATTTGATTAGACCACTGACATTACTAAAAACTATGGTATACACAATTTTAAAGTACAGGAAGCCAAATGTTGTTTGGATGAATTATAATTTCCAGCAAAATTTCAGTGCATCTATTAAGAAACATAATACCTAAGAACAATAATATGGTATTTCAAGAACTTTAAAACAGGCCAACTTTCCTTCTGTTGGGCAAGAAAACAAGTAAGTAAGTGGCCATGTTTTGAACTTGTAGAAAGACCACACAAAAAGGATTGCTATCATAACACCCATGATGTTAAAGCAAAACAGTACGTTTTAAATATTTTATACACACTAGGCAGCAGATGAAGAACATACTGTTTTCAGTCAAACCAGAAGATTGTGATAACTAGCATTCACTATTCATTTAAGTTCTTCTTTTTTTTTTTTTTTTTTAAGAAATCTTAAAAACAAACTTTGTGAACTAAAATGATACCTGTTTAATTTAATTTTGAAAGAATCATTAAGTTTGCTTATTAGGTTTACTTGTGTCTAAATGTATTAACATACTTTTAAACATTCTTCTTCTTTGACGAAAATTCAACTAAAACACTAAACACTAAAATATCCATGCATAATAAAGATAAAAATATAAAACAAGCAATCTGTTTTACCTGCTCATCTGAAATATTTTGGAATGCCTGTAACATATTAGGGCATGTTGGTAGAAGCATTAACAGTTCCCAAACACGTCTGGATAAGTTTTCTGCATGGAGATGGAGTTCTTCACATCTTGCACTCTGACAAATCATAAAATAACTATGCTTACTGTGAATTTCTTAGTGAAAATAACCTAGCTGAGATTTAAAGTCCAAAAATTTATTTATTCTTAATTGAGAAGTTATCTAATGTAAATCCATCAACAGACCACGAAGTCTCACTCAACCAGGAAGAAACTGAGTTGCATTATCTTTATATAGCCTATAACATGTTATGAAATTTTTTGAGTGTAAGTAAAACTTAAAAATAATTTACCAGTTAAAATATACTAATGATTGTTTGATTTCACACAAGCTAATGATGGCATAAGAGACATTTGAGTTTTGATAATTTGAGTTTTTGCAATAAAACTTTTACTAACCTTTCTTCAAGCCAATTCACATTATTAGTCACCATAATTAAATACTCAGTATTCTTTTGTGAAAATTATTTCTTTAGAGTTTCTACAATATTTAGGATACACTGAACGATATCATAACAACATTATGAAAATCTGAAAGATCATGGTAATGACTGACCATAACACACATGAAAATGAATACACATATAAATACAACACATGTATCTGGCAACTGCATACAAAAGACAAGAAATAAGCTAGATAGGAAAAATAAATTAAGTAAGACTTAAATGTAATTATTCTAATGAAGTTACTCTAAATTACCTCACTATCTTCCATAGCTACTTCTCCAGAAGGAGGTTTAAAAGAGGCAAGCATCTCTAACAAATCAAAAAGGGTGGTAAGATGAGGTTCTTGCAATAGTAAAAGCATTGGAATGTTGTCCTTTTGAGGAGGAGGTAGGCAAGATGCTGGAAGCTGAACGCCTTCACCTTTACGTTCTCTCCTTGGTGCTCCCAAGGATACAAACACCATCTAGAAACAGAGAGAAACAGTGAGGAAGAGAGAGGCAGCTTTAAAAATGCATATGCTAAAGTCACAATGTTTTCAGCAGCATCTAAATTAAGACCTTAATGGTAATGATCAAGATAAATCAATACCTGTGTTGTCAAATTTTTACTGAGCATCATTTTGAGCAACTGCCATAACTAAAGCTTGGTTTTGCTTTCACTTAAGACATTTAGGATATAGTTGCATATGCTGCCTGCTTTGGCTATAGTAGATACTGCTGTTTCTTTCTCCCCCATCCATCCCTTATTTTGCTACTCAGGCTGGCTAGCCTGTAGTACCAGTCTGACTTCTCAGTAAACTAATAAAATAGCACAAAAGCTAATCCAGAAGAAAAATAAGATAAATTGTCTAAAAGGACCAGAAGTATGCTAGAGCGTATAACAGCACAAATATCAGCATAGTTGGAAAAGCTGAGATTTGTTATGCTGGCATAACTACATAGTAGAAAGCAACTCTCAGATGAAATGTTTATGCTGACTAGTTACCACCTCCATGCCCAGCCATGCAAATGGAATGTTACTGTTTTGTCAAGTTCTGCAAGGATAAGAATTCATCTGACTGTGACATAGTTTGATTCTGTAAAGTGACCTTTGTTAACACTGAAAAAGTATTTTAAAGTCTGTTTTCATTTTTGTATCAACCCGATTTATTTAGCAAAGTGAAAAAACAAAGATGTAGTCCAACAGATCACCCAATTTGGAACATCAACAGTTAAAACAGATTAACTGCTACAAATGCTAACAGCCAACAATGGCACATGTAAGCGTATCAGTCAGCAATAATCCTTCTGCGGCATAAGTTTAGTTTTCCTTCACACAGAAAGAAGGTATGTGATGATCTGCTGGCATCTGTTACAGTCCCACCTCCCTAAAGCAGTCACAATGTCATTCATACATCAAACTAGGCTTGACAAACCAAACTAGGCTTTTCCAAACTGTAGTCTTCAGTAAACTTCAATAAAAATAAAGAATTACAAATAAGCATTATAACATGCTTCAGATTTAACCCATGGAAAAAGAGAGCTAGTCACTGCTACTGTGGAATGAACTCATCTTCAACAGTTCAGACAATAAGTGGATACTTAATGCTGTTTTCACTGGTCCTTCATTCTCCTTGATGAATGAAAAAAAAAAAAGAAATTTTCCTTTTACTCCTTGAGTCTTCAGACCAGTTACCATAACCAGAATCAGGCTTTTAAAATTATTAACCATTTTAAAGACTGACAACAGCAGAAAGCACGGGTAGTACTACTTTGAGCTTAGAGGAGGCACATGTTGGATAGTAAGAAACAACCAGATGCAGAAAACTGTAGGATGCTCCCAAAGAAAAATGTGCCCTCTACCATCACCACACGCAGCAGCAGCATAAAAAAGGTAACATATCAAGCAACTTTTGTTGGTGACTATATACCTGCATATCCTTGAAACCCAATTCGTGAAGGGTTTTTTCATCATAATCAGTTGTCAGTTCATGCCCAGATGAAATCATTCTCACAGGTCCCATAAGGCCACCTACAATTTAAAAAAAAAAAAAAGTTTCATTTTCTAATGAAAGTGTTGTTAAGACTCATTTTTAATAGTACATCCTTCAGCAGCAATTAAAACCAGACAAAAACTCAATGCAATTTCCTTACGAAAACTGCTTATTACATTAAACTAAATTTCCTTGCATGTATTTAAAAATAGCATTTTCAGTAAGAGTTCACCCAATCTCGCAGACAGAAGTGTCTACAATACAGATTAAAACATGACTTCCATGTTTTGTACTAAGTTATACTACGGCACACAGAAGAATGTGGGAAAATGATTGTGACCATCAACAAAATTGCTTTGTAACACACACCTGTGATAAAGACAGCAAAAGCAAAGGCAAAATAAATAATCTTACTCAAATGTAAGTTGGAACTGAAGATCTTGCATACTACAGAAAGTAGAAACTCAGAATACCCTTCACAGAATTCTCAACACTGAACAAATCTGAACAATTAAAAGATCAAGAATTTAATTTGGTGCAGACAATCCAGCAAGAAACCTTATTACCACAGATACACATTCATTGTGCATTTTACAATGAATTTATAATCTCAGACTACTTGTATAGTTCTAATCACCAATTACAGTGCACAAAGGTATTTGTTGTGGATTAAAATTTGCAGAGCTTTTCCTGCACTGCAAAGTCCTAGGCACTGATCCTGCACACCAGTGAAGAGCAGCCCTACCCTGCCACTACACTTTAGCACTGGATTTTCAAAGAGGGTCCTTCAGAAAAGCCTATGTTTTTGATCCTCCTTCAGAGATCCTAGGAAGTACTCAGAGTTGTGCTGCCTGAAAATGCTTCCAAACAGTATGTTATTTGCCTATAGAAACATAGTATTCAAAGACATGGGTTAAAACCAAAAAAAAAAACATCAAACTTTATTCTCTCCCTGCCTCAAGAACGAGCAGAGTGTAGCGCATACACAGTCAGCATTCTTCCTCTGCTAACTGCTGAAAGCACATCACCTGCGATCTGCAGCCACAGCCACTGCTGCTGTGTGCACACAATACATTCAGGTGATGCTTCCCAGAAACAGCAGACACACACACACGTGCTGACTTTTCCATACAACAGCACTGCAGTCAGATGTAAACGCAGCAGCTTTGACTGTCAGACAAATGGAAATCTCAGACAAAAACACGATCCTCAAATCCTGCACCCCAAAATATTTGTGAGACGTTCTTGTGAAAACTGCTATTTGGTAGTCTTTCAAAGTTACGTCAGTGAACAATAAAACCATCAATGTTTTAGATGGAGTTGGGCATAAAATTTTATCTCTCACTGTTCTCATTGTCCCCAGCAGGCTGCTTTGAAAACTTATCAGTGCAGTCAGGCAAAATAATTTCAAACAGCTAAAGGCGAGCAAACACATCATCCATAAAAATAATACAGAGATCTACCATCTTCTGCACTTCAGCAAACCAGTAACAGGTTTCAGAAGAAAGAATACAGGAAATAACCTGAGCAAGAAACAAAACCAATCTCACATTTCTCACAGCACTGTAAATTTCAAATAAACAAGAGATGTTGTAAGAGGTTTGGGGACCTCAAAAGAATTTTGTGGTAGATGAAAACACACCTGAGAAAACAAAAATTAATTAAGGACAGGAAGATTTAGCTCTATAAGAAAAAGGTGAGAGAAAAATTTGTACTCCTGAGCAAAAAGATTTTAATTCTTACTGAAATTTGATTAATTCTGTTTTGATTTCTACCTATGTTAATGGAATGACAGCCATTTCAAGTTCCTAACCAGGAACTTGTTTGTTTTTGTCACAGATTGGCCACTACTAGTATATTTAAATAGACACGGTTAAGATCACTGAGACAGAAGAGCGTACCATGTGCCTTACAGAAGATGTCTCTTGTGATGCAGAATGACTGAGGTTTTTAAGTCTAACAGTCAATTTTGTGTATTTTGTGTACATGTAACTAGGCTGAACTGCAGCTCTTGTAGGGCTGCAATTCTGAATTTGCTGGATTTGGAAATAAAAAATTAAAAGAATCTGGTATCTGGCCATACCTGGTAGAAAACAAGACAAGTTTATTTACTAAAACGGCTTCTGAGAAGTGGCTAGAAAGCAGACTTCATCAAGAAGGTAATTAAGATGTCTAGTGTTCAAAGTCTGGTATACTGACACCGTGTCTCATTAAAACATTTTTTTAAGTTGTAAAACTACAAAAGAAAGTCAGATTAACATTTACACATTTCCTAATGGTCAGTGTTGTTGAAAAGAGATGTGTTAATGGACACAATTTGTTCAGATAATATACCCAGCACACTAACTCTTGCTCATAATGAGTTAGAAAGACAACAAGAAAATATTGAAGGAAAAATAATTCAGAGAACAAGAACATTCCAAACAGCAATAGCCACTGAGAACGCTACAATATATAGCAACAATATGATTCAGAAAATGTCCTTCTCCTAAAGGATAAACTAAAAAATAAAACTAAAAAAAAAAATCACTCAGAAACACATAAAGAAAGGGAACAACAACAGGAAGCTTATTCATCACGCTGTAAACAAGCAATGACCATCTCAGGAACAAGATGACTTTCAAAATTGAGAATATAAAAACAGGATGAATGATCAATTTAGCTACAGGATGATCATAAATTAAAAAGTAGTTGCAGGAGTAAGGAAAATACAACACCTGACTGGAATACATATGTGCAGGGTATAAATTAGGACTTTAAATTATTAATTCATATTATGAATCAATTGCATAGACAGAAAAGTGTACGTATAACAAAATATAGAATAAGGTTCTATGTAAAAGGATCTCTAAAATACAGAAAACTACATAATTAAAACAACAATGAAAATAAATCCAATGCAGGAGAAGTAAGTCTATTAGGAGTTGGATCTTGGCCAGATCTAAGGACATTTGGCAGGTCTACATTTTCTCTGCAATTTCAAATAAATTATAGCACTAAAGAAGAAATGCTATTAATTACGTGAGGATGATGCTAACTGTAACTACAGGTAAAATAAAGCATATAATAATGTTTGATTACTGAGGATATCTGGGGAAGAAAAACTGATGATCTTCTAAGCTGTAAATGGATGAACACTCATATGGGCAAAAAATACATGCATGAGTACTATAGCTTACCAGGGAAATCCCCTTTGCGGCTGCTTTGGCCAAACTCCTGAAGCTGTGCTTGTTGATTTATCTGCTCCTTCTGCAAATTTTCATACCAATGGGTGACTTCTGCTCGTAGATCTGCCACCTGATCACTGGGATACATTTCTATAGTCATCTGAAATTAAATATATATTTTGGTTTTTGAAGCACATAATGAACTTACTAGGATTTAACAGCATAGGATGTAGTTGTAAAAGGGCTTTTTAACTACCTTGTCAGGAAGTCCTGCTGGCTGACATACAATTCTTAATGGTAGTGACTGTTTGTCACTCAGGGCTTTCAAGTGACTGCTGATACCAGTACCTTCAATCTGCCACTGCCTCAGATGATATGCAAACCTTAAGAAGCAGGTAAAAACATTCACAAAATATTTTTGTCAAAATCTATTTAACACAAATTGTCAGTAAACAATTACAGGAAAAGCAAAACTTGGCCCCTTATTCTCTGTTGTTTTTTTTTGTTTGTTTTTTGTTTTCAAAGTAAGAAGAGATTATTGGTATTCTCATTTTTTAAAATAAAAATAGATTTGAACAAATGTGAAAAAAATATTTCTTTTGTGACGGATGCAGAAATGTGAACCATAACCATACAACTTTATACTTCATACAACATTATACTTTATATGGCCAGCTTTTGTAACTGTTTAAACCTCATAGATTATCTTTCAAAAATACCCACTGCTGTCCTTACTTTACACAAAGAAAAGTGAAGAAACTATTATTTATATTAGTAATTTTGTAACTCGTAATTCATTCATCATTACTATAAGAGAAATTGAAAGAAATTCTGCATCCAAATATACCGAAGAAGCTATTTACCTTCTCCTAAAAGCTTCCAGGTGTGTCTTTAGCATTAAGAGTCCTCTTTCAATAATTGTCAGACTTGAGTGAGAATCTTGCTCAAGATTACTAGAAGCTATCATCAGACTCTCCATACACTTGCTAATAAACTCCTGTTCTTTTTCAAGACCAGTTTTACCTGTAATATCAATGTTAAAGTAAATTATATAAGCGCAAAATTAAGACTACACATTTTAATATTAAGAATAAAAGGAGGATAATGTTAGATATTCCTTAGAACATATTACACAGAAAAAAAAATAAAATAAAATGAAAATTCCTACCATTGATATAATAAGAGTTGATATACTGGATAGCTGCTCGACTGACATCACCGGACTGTGCTCTTAAAGCAATACCCCAGAACTGGTCCATGCCACACAACTGTTATGACAAAAGGAAAACAAACAAACAGAACATTGCCTTATTATTTTACTGGGAGTAAAGCCTTTCTGACCTGAGAGCTTTTATTTTCCTCTTGATCCAAATCCTAAAAGTATCTCCTCTGCTCAGGTTCTCGTCAATGCAAACACCAATTATTGTAAAATCCTACCACTGACAGAAATATGTTCATACTTTGAAGTGTTAGGACAATTGGTTAAAATTCAAGAGTGAGATTTAATTTTTGACAAAGAGGAATGATTTTAAATGAAGCCTTAAAATGACAACTATTATCGGTATTCATTGTAAGAACAGAAACCTTTAATCAATCGTTGCCTCAAATCAATTCACAGGAAAATATCCTACTTATCACTTTATTTCTATGACAGTTTCCCAGTAAAAACAAACTACAGAAAAAAAATTCTAAAGCGCAACATATGTAAACTGAGGTACATTTTAAAACTAATTTGTAGTCAGAATGAAATACACCTAATTCTACATAAAGAATTTCATGTAGTCTGAATCTTATCATTTAAAGAAGTAAATGTTATAAGCCTATTCTTTAAACATAACAGCTAACACAGTTCAGTTATGCAAAGAGTATGATAAACTACACAAAGAAGCACAGGCAACAGGTATCACTTTCTTCATGGTTTCCTATCTCTGTCTCTGGAGACAAAAGACATCCAAAGTCATGAGGAAAAGTCGAGATTCGCAGGCCTCTTCCATTTTACTATCCCACATTTGAAACTTTCAAGATAGATAGCTCTCTTTTTGAGAGATTTTCAAATCAGTATGTTCTCAAGGTAAATACAGTTGCAGGTAAGTAATTTAATTTTCCCTTTCCCTTAAAAAGAAGAACTTGAGCACACAGTGTAGGCTTACCTCTGAGTTTGAGCCACCATCATATGCACTAGTTGCCAGCCGAGCCAAATTGCACAGATGTTGGAAGAGGTTGAGGCCAGTCATACTAATAGTTTCAGGTTTTAGCTGTGGCATCTAAATAAAACATGTTTTAGTATCAAAAATAATAAAATTCAGTGGTGGAATAGGTAGAAATTACAAATTTCAAATAGAGAGAAATTACAAATAAAATTTGTTCTTGCAAAATATTACTGAATTGTGTACACAATATAAATAATCTACTATAATCAGCTTCAACAATCCCCTTTCCTCTACCACTGATTTGGACTGTAATGATACAGAAGGAATTAAAATTCGTATTGTAACATTAGTTGCCTAACTTAAAACAGCAAGAGAATGTGCTGGCACATATGAAACTTCAGTTCAACAGCTTCATACATTTACAAAAAGTAGACAAACTGTGTAATATTGAAAAAGAACTAGAATGCTTAATTTACTGAATAACATTATCTATAATATACTACAGTCTATTTAAATGAATGGGACCCCTTGTAAAAACCTCTACTGTGGCACATTCATATTTTCAGTGGATACATGGATGAGATTTAAATGGTACTCCCAAAGTGAGGTCTTTTTTTTTCTTTTTTCTCTCTTTTTATTTTGGCAGGTAATTGTGTATCACTTGGGAAAATATAGTTTTGGTTGCCTTTTTTAATTGAAATGAAGTGCTACATAGCTTCAGATACAACACACAGGCTATATGCACAGAAGCACTGGAGTAAACATTCTTGTGAAAAGAATTCATGCCAATCCCTTCCCTTAACCCCTCCACGAAGAAAAAATAAATCATTTACAGAGCAAGTGGGGTCCTCCCAGAGTACTGAAGAGATACACTTCATAGAAATAATTTTAAATATTTTAAACTATGCTGGTATGTAAAGAAACTCATTAGAATTACTAAGGTTGTGATTTACTATCTACATACCTTTTCCAAGAAAAGATGCTTGTAAGTCTCCATACCCATAGCATGCTGATCTTTACTTCGTACTTGATTCAAGAACCAGTGTAGTGCATCATCATAACATTCAGAATCTTCTACTAAGCAGTGCCACAATATGTCCACTTGTTCTAAACTCAACCCTAAAGTTAGGGAAGCATTTTTAGCTATTTCAGTATATCATCAAATACATGGCAATATTCTACAAAACCCAAGAATGCACACAGAGAAATTAGAAAAGGTTTTGTCAGGACAAGAAGTTTTCAGAAGCAGCAGAAGAAAAATGCATCATCTGCCAATGAGAAATCATAGACTTTTCCCTTTTCAGAGCTGACAATCAGTGAGTTTTTGGTTGGTAGTGATGTCCGTTAAAATTGTGTATTTTAAAAATGACATATTTAATTAAAATATCACTGATTATTAAGAAGTATGCAAGTTTTACTGTGAGGTGCTTCTCTGGTAAGTTAACCTAAAATACTTACTGAAATGATCTGGTGATCCTAGAGTTGAAAACACGCATGTCAGGAATTGAAGACGAACCTGAACTTCTGCACTGTGACTGTATCTAAAATTTAAATTTGTATAAAAAAGAAAAGTTATTTAACTCAGCGATATTTAATTTCTGTTCTTTCATTAATGCATATGCCCCTCAACAGTGTAATTTTTTCATATAAACTTTTCTATGAACATCCAGTCCAGTATATAGCCTAGACTCCAGTTATATACATTAAAGAACCACATCAAAAAAGTGAAATGAGACAACAGTCATTAGTAGATCAGGTGAAGAGTTTAAGACTTCTTTTTTTTTTGTGCGTGTTTTATTTTCATACAGTCAAACGCAGTATTTTGTCCTTAGCACCTTGCAGGAACTGAACTTATTTTTTCCTAATTTCTTTACAAAAATATTTTCACAGCCTGCATAAAACTATTGACTTTACTTCCATTTATAAGCTTAATGGTTAAAGGAGTGGAACAGTATACTGTCTTGCCTGAATTTAAAGCAGTTCACCCCACTTTCAAACAGCTTTGGAAGTAGTTTCTCATTAGAAAATTAGAAAAACAATGTCTAACAAAAATGACACAAGAGTACAAAAGTTACTGTTGGTTTTTTTTTGTTGTTTTGTTTTTTTAAAGGAAAAGTAAACTATTTAAAATGCAACTACATTCATAGACTTTTCTCTCTCTAAGCATGTAATGCCATTACAGAAATTATTTACTTTAAAATTATGCATCAGAAGCACCAGAAGAAAAGCAGAAAAGGTATGTTTAAAAACATAAAGTATCAAACAGTCAAAGTCTGTTGTGCACTTACAACGTATGTTTGTGTCGTCCTTCCCTGACTGCCTGGATGTAGTGTACCAAATTATCAAAGAAAAGTTTCATCATGTTAAGTTCCTTTTCTGCCCACCTGTTTCAATTCAGAAAGCAAAAAAGCATTAGGACTTGTTTAAAAATGCCAGAAAAGCCACAGGAATTAGACAGCTATTACAGGAAAATGCACAAAAATAAATCAAATGTTGCATTTTCCATCTACCATAAATTCAAGTTTCAGTACAGCACTCTCTTCTTTATTTACATCCATAACAGAGTTATGAGGTCAGGCACACAACTGACAGAGAACTTTCCCTTTGCAGCCCATGAAAGCTGTTCCTAAAGGCCCTAATTTAGCAAAAACCCACGCCAAAAATCAGAACTGGGTTCTTATTTAAATGCCATGTCAAAACGAACAAGAAGGATTGCTAATAAGCAGTGTAAATTTTCCTAGAAATTCAAGTAGTCCAATTCTCTACAGTTAAATCAACTAGCTAAGTTGGTTGTTCTAGTAAGCAATGCTGTGCTACGTATTTTCACATTTGAAAGGTTTTCTTACAAACCATTTTATTACCTAGCTGCATTTGATATACAATCAGAACAGAAGCATGCTGATCAAGTTATTGCAACCTTTTACAATATACTATTCCTGGATGTCTAGTACCGTCTGACAAGTCTTTGACAGGGTTTGGGGGTAAAGAGTTAAAAAAAAATTAGTCTTCACTTCAGTTACGACAGCAGAGCTTATAAGGATTAAAAGTAGGCCTGAGTGATTAGGCAAATTCATACAACTAGGCCAGATAACAGACATGATAATCTTAGGTCATTGTTAATTTGGATCACAGTAGAAGAGCAAGGCTCAAAGCAGTCCTCCAAATGTCATCACCTCTGTTGGTTTAGTGTGTTTGTGGGGGGGTATACTTACATTGTTATCCAATGCGTATCATAACTGCTCCCAAACTGTTGAAACGTACCAAATAACTTTGGAAGAAGACGAAGTGAAACTACTACTGATCTAAAGGAAAAAGAAAGAATCACTAAAATGCAACCATTAGAAAATGAAAACAGTTTTAAAATTACTTTGGGAAGCTCCTGGCCAATGAGCAGATATGCTAACTGAAAGCACTGGAATACATCTGGGTGAAGTTTAATCAGTTTTCTGAAATTGAACTACATATATATCAAAATATTTACATATCATACCTCTCACAAAGAGCTGTTAGACAAATATCAAAATAAAACAGTATACACTTCACTTATTTAAAGTGAAAATATTTAAATTATATACGTATACATTCTTATTTTTGATGTTCATAATCTTTTGAAATTTCACCAAAATGGGTACTTTTTTTTTTTTCTGCAAACAGATGAGACAGCAGAAATCAATCTCAAACTGTCAAAATAGACTCAATATTGCCATTTTCAAACTGTACAATCTCACAGTTTTGGCTGGTATTAAAAGTTATCTAAAGTCAGGGTACATCTTCATCCTCCAGCTGCTCCTTCATAGAAATTAAATCTCACAACAGACTTGGTGGGTAAGAACTTGTCCGTTTCTCAGTCACTTAAAGGTAAAATCTAAATATTCAGCTCAAAATGCTTATGCTAAGGCACTTGACTTTGCACTCAACTGCTTAAGAAAGATGTGAACCCAAGTTTACCAAATGGTGGGAGGGCAGCAAGCTCTGGCAGAAGGGAGAAAAGACAAATGCACAAGATGGGAAATTCAGGATGCTGACAGAAAAGAAAAATGGAACATCAGACACATCCATAGCACTTTTAAAACTGCTTTTATACTTCAACTTTTGTCTGTTTTAAATTGACTTCCTGTAACATTAAGTAACTGGCATATTCAACTTGGATTTCTTATATGTTGAAAAAAGATGAACGTAAAACCAGATAATTTAAGTTACCTGTTGTTTGCTAAATTTTCTAAGCAGCCTTCAATAAATCTCATTCGAATCTGTCTGTCAGTGAACCAGCATACTAAAGAACAGAGCAGCTTCTCTGCTTCATTTATTAACCCTTCAGAGAGATGAATCTACAGCAAGTAGAAAGAAAGGTCACTGAATAGCATATAATTTATTTTCTTTTAAAAAAATATTCTTTTCTTGTATTCAACTTACTGCATCTTCATCCTGGACCAGATCCCACAAAAGGGTATTTCCTTTCTTACAAACATTATCCAAATTAATGTCCGTCACCGCATTGCTATTATATTGATGTTTATGAACTGCTGGTCCTGAACAAAATATAAAGACCGTTATTAAATAAATAGAAGATTAAATAATAGAAGCTAATCTGAGTATTATTCCCTCAGTTCATGAAGAACATGCTTTACTTATACATTTGGCTATTTTAAAGTGCATACAATAACATTACAGTTGCAGATTTTTTCTGCATATGATTTCGTTAAAAACAAAAGACAAAACATTATAACCATGCAAGAATTTGACAGGACAGTTCAGGTAATATTTGCATGGTTTTTGGCTAGCTGCAAGTGCAAAAAAAACACTACCTAAGAATTGCAGATGCAGGTGCAATTGCTTTTTCATTCAATTAGATTTAATTCATATAAACATATATGTAGTTATACATAATTCTTAGCACTGTGGACTGAAGGGAGGTATCTTTTTAATTACAATGGTTGGAAAGTAAAAAGCACATTTCAATAAATTCCTCTCATACCGCATGATATTCTGTATCTAACCAAAAACCAGGAAAAACAAACGCTATTTTTACATACGATAGAGTATTAAAGTGCATGATTTTAGAAACTCATCATATTTTCATGAACAGGGATATACGTTTTCCTTCTTACATGTGGTCACAGCTGGCACCACTCATTTATCTACTATTTGATACTATTTTCATACTGCAGCAAGGTCAAGTAAAAATTTTAGAATGTGTGCAGAACACTGTAATCATTTGCACATTCAAAACTAGGCGTGTCAAAAGTAATTTGCCTCATGCTCAAACAGTAATTCCAATCTCTCTATACAATATGTATAATATCTATGGAAAAATGATGCTGATTTACAAAATATTTTAAATACAAAGCTTTTTAAATACATCATTCCAAATTTTCAGTGTCAGGCTGAAATTATTATTCAGTTTCAGATAACAAGAAATACTATGCCTGAAGAACAAACACTAAACCATGTTTCAGGAAAATATATAAATAGTAGTGGTTTTACTGTCTGCTGGAAGATAGCAAACATGGTTCTCCTGGACCAGTGAAGAAAAACGTGAAACCCTTCACTAACCATACACCCTGTTATATTTAAAAGGAGGATAAAACAGAAAACAAAGCTGCCAAAGCAGCATATGGAAAGATACCATAATTCTTATGGAGCATTACAATAGCATATTAAATTACACCCTGAAGAAAAGTAGAAGATTTGGCAGTGAAAGATAAAATTGCATAAAATGCCCTTTAAGGCAAGCTCCCTCAGATATCAAGTTGTATTTTAACTCATTTTTCAGAAGTTATCCTTTGCATGGTCCATTATGGTTAATTCATTTAAGATGATAAATGTATGAAATCACAGTAAGATCCACCCACCAGAAGAAAAGTCACATAACGTTTAAGGGAAAAAAATACCCAGCATTTCTGTAGCACTTTTCTCTTAATTTCAATTAACCGATTTGGAAAAAACAAACAAACAAACAAAAACATTTCTTAGGCTTCTTAGTGCCTTTAATTTGTATTAAAAGCTCCAGTATTTTTTTATTTAAAAAAAAAAAAAAAAGGTAAACACAGTTACATATAATGTGATACAAAATGAATGCCTTGGAAATTAATTACTTGAAACAGTAAAATCTCAGTAGTTAGTCACTGTGGTTTCTTTGGACAACTACTTTTTCACATACAACTTCACACATGTATGGTTAAATTAATTTGATTATTCAATTTATTATTATTTATTTACTCTTCCATTGAAGAATACTTTAAAATTACATGAAACTGAGTTAGAAGCACAGACAATGTTTTTCTGCTTTCTTTTGATTACTCTTACCTTGAGTAAGATGTTCATGATAGATAGAGGCCAGGTTAGGAAGATGCTGCTGGAGATGGGATGTTAGCTCAGCATGTGAATTAATCTGTACAAGCTCTTCTTCACAGCCAGACTCTTCCCCATCAAAATCTGCCATATTTTTCTCTGATTTTGCACTGACTTGAGAACTACTGCAACTGACATCATCTGCACTTAACATGTCATCAACCATATGTCTGTAAAAGAGGAACATTAGAACAGATAATATCAAAGAAAGCTTTTTTTTTTTTTTTACAGTGGACTAATTTGATAAATGAGAGTTAAAGCCTTTACTATAAGACAACTGAAACATTACGATGCAGTCAAGTTATTCAATGCGTAGCTTATACATGTATTTCAATACACAGCTAATATAATCCAAATAAACACACACCTCTGTAAGCTAAAGTCGGGATGAAGCATTTGTCTAAACAACAGACCTTTATATCAATTTGAAAAACAATTATAGATAAGCCGAAGGTCTCACTATCATGATAACTGTGTTGACTTCTTTAAGCTAAAGAACAGCATTTTACAAAGCAACATTAACACTGTTAAATATTATCATACTGATTCAATCTAAAAACTTAATTTAAAAAAAGAAAGACTTTAATCACATTAACCAAAAAGATAACTGTATAGTTACTTGAGATAACTATCTGTCAAGAAAAATTATCCCAAGTATACCAAAACATCAACACAAATTTCTGATCAAACCAAGTACTTTGCCACCAGTTTTATTTTTGTTATAGGAGGAATGAGGAGACATGTCAAGCTACCTACCCATCATGGTGATGGTGGTGGTGGTGGTGGTGGTGGTGATGCTGTGGACCAATGAATTGCCGACAGTTAAATAATTCATTTCCAATAGTTTCCCCCAGAAAGTCCCCTGTATGAGTTATACAAGAATCTTGAGACCCTTGTGAAATGTGAGCAGTGCTCATTTCCCCTGCCATGTCATGCTCTGCATCCTCAGCATGGGAACAGGCATCTAGCATTCTAATTCGATTATCCACTGGTGTCACAGAGTCAGTATTAAAAACATGGTCCTTTCCTGCCCCATTATTTGCACCGCTCCTCTCTGATGCCCCTTGTGAATCTCCCAGACAAATGCCTGTTTGAGATTCCAGTTTCCTGCTCCGTAGATCTGTGCTCCTACTGCTTTTTTGGGGATTATGACTCCTATCCTCTTCCTCTTCATCCTCCTCTTCTTTGAGGGCTTCAATATCTGCAATGTCTTCAGATTGCACTTCACTGCCAGGACTTCCAGCAGACTGGCTTGCATGACTAGAGTTGGCCTCATTACTGGATCCATCACTGTGGCCACTGCTACTACCAGGACCACTACTGCCATCTTCACCGCTGTTTGCTGTCTCATCAGAGCTTCCTTGCATGGACTCCTGAAATTTATTTTTTTTTTTAAGATTGGAGGAAAAATAAAACACCATTGAAAATGCATAATGAACACCATCATCACTCAAATGCCATTCTTTGTTTATAAGGAAATGTGTCAGCGATGCAAGTTTTCATTCACTTTCTCTCAGTTTGGTTGTCAATAACAAAATACTCCAAGAAAGATACGGATTTAAGAATTTAATTTTTGTATTACCTTTATGGTAACAGATATACTCTTTGCATGTAAACAGATGGAGTGACACTGTGACACAAGCAATACATCACGGAATCCCTTATGAGATTAATCTCACTTAAATACAATTAAAACCAGGAATTCCCTCCACCCCCACTTTTTTTTTTTTTTTTTTTTTTTTTTTTTTACAGAGCACATGCTCATAGGCAAGGTACAATACAGTCTGTACAAACAATGCAGAACAGAAGTAAAGATTCTAGCTATCCACTGTCCTGCTGCAGATAAGCATGCATGTTATGTACTTGTTCAGCTTTTGAAACCATTATGGGAAAAAAAATAAATTCCACACCTAATATCAAACAACTCAGTAACAAAATTCACAGAGTAAGATTTACACTCTTACCTCTGTATCTGAAAGTCGTTGCTGTACATGTTTTGTTCTGTTAATAAGCTGTTCTTCCATTTCAATATCACTGCCTCCACTCTGATGGGTGTCACTGTTGTCACTACTCTGAGGGCTAGCTGCTGGTGACCCTAATGCAAAATGACAGTTCCCAGTTACTTTGTGCTATATATTAATTGGAATGTAACAGCATTACATACATCTGCCTCATAAATCTGACTTGTTACATGCATCTGCTCGACAGCATTCTAACTGTGAACAGTTGAATAAGGGACACAACTCAAACAACCCAAATACTTCAAAACTAAAAATTCTTTTAATACTGTTCATTGTACAATAAAATTTGTGTTCTGATGTCTCTTTATGCCAGTATCTAACATAGATATATATTTATTATAGAACCTAGCCAATGGATAATTTTAATTTAACTCTCATAAAAAGCTCAGCTCTCATAAATAAGCTCAATATGAGCTAGCAATGTGCGCCTGCAGCCCAGAAAGTCAACCACATCCTGGGCTGCATCAAAAGAAGCATGGCCAGCAGGCTGAGGGAGGTGATTCTCCCCCTCTGCTCTTTTGAGACCCCACTGGAGTTCTGCATTTAAGCTCTGGGGCAGAGGTTTGAAATTACATGATCTTTAAGGTCCCTTCCAACCCAAACCATTCTGTGATTCTATGAAAATATAATTTCAAACTTGTAGTAGTTTTTTCCCTATATTTTAATATCAAACATATCAGATTGTGGTGTACTTCTAAAACTATACTTACAAGGTGAAGGGGCTGCTCTTCTGAGCTCTTCTTCTTCTAAAGGAATAAAACAAGATGGAAAAACAGGTGACTAAAAATCTTTTTGCCAGCATATAGTTGTCCGTGATTCATAAAAATCAGCAGTAAGAAAAGGAAGGGGAACTACAGTATAATGGCTTGGCAGCACCTTTGGTAATGACCATGGGGAAATACATAGTTAAGTCAAAAACAAAATAGAAATAGCATGTAATACCATAAACAGGGTAAAAAATAGATAAAATTTTGTATGATATTATGTATCTATAAAATTATAGATGCTCATCAGAACAGAAATAGTTAACTGATCAGTAATAGATCATCCTTTGAATTAAAGTAAAAAAATATATATACTAATTTCACAGAATTTCTAGGTTGGAAGAGACCTCAAGGTCATCGAGTCCAACCTCCAACCTAACGCTAACGCTAACAGCCCTCCACTAAACCATATCCCTAAGCTCTACATCTAAGCGTCTTTTGAAGACTTCCAGGGATGGTGACTCCACCACTTCCCTGGGCAGCCTGTTCCAATGAATTTATACAAAGAGAACTGTTCTGAAACATAAGGCTTTCCAAACTCATTCACAGTTTTAGTGCTTTCATCCTTAGGCTGCTTTATTTCACGTTCTGTTTGAAAAATATGCCAGCATTACACCCTTCATTTAAAAATGAAGTATTTTTAAATATTTTAAGTAAAAGGTTCTATACAGCCTTATTGTCTAAAGTCAACGAGGAGACTATGAAAATTAAAAATTTAGCTACCATATTAATTGGAAAAAATACGTACCTTTTTTGTTTCCCATTGGTAGATTAGTACTGAGTAAAGATGCAAAAGAGCTTTGTTTTGACAGCTGAGCCTTAGCTGCTAGTGCATTATTCCACAGTGCTTTTATAAGCATTGATGCCAAATACAATGTCTGTGAACAAAACCAGATAACAGTGCCATGAAGAAGCAGTAGGTTTTGTATGCAAATGTACACTGCTAATATTTCTGTGTGCCAATACTACAGTTCATCAAAATAAATGCATCAAGATAAACATGCACAAAATGAAGAAATATTGTGTGGAACACTTACTAACTTCAGAAATAATATTAAAGTACTCTAATGGTGGTTATCCAGTTCTCCAAAGCCTCAGAAAGAGACTAATTCCAAAGCCAGAATGGCCTACTTGAAGAAACATTACAAATTTACTCATATATGTTCCTCTTTTATGCATTAGTGAATACTACTTGTATGCAGTCCTTTAGAAAGACAAACATGTAACAATGAATATACAAAAACAATTTCTTGCAGTGATTTTGTTCATCTTTACCTGTTCCGTGTGAGCACTTGGATGAAGAGTTGAAACGAGGTTAAGAAGATGCCTAAGTGGGACAGGGTCCAAGTTTTTGATCAAGGAAGGAAATAAATCGTGGATGTAACGACTGCAATGCTTCAGCTACAAAGCACAAACAAACAGAAAATAACAAGAACAGTAAAATAGTTAGTTATAACAGTTTCCTTGATAAAAAGATGGATAAAATTGCAGCAATTATGCACCATCGTTCCACAAAATATGAGGAAACATTTGTCCAATAATTCTAAACTACATCAGATTTGCAATTTTGATTCAACTGAATTTTTACATTCAAAAGCAGGTGAAGTTCAGTAAAATCATGTTACAACTACCACATATTTTCTTTAGTTCCAGTTCTAGGAGATCTGGTGAAAATAACTACAGTTAAGTTTGCGTTTTAATGTAAATAAAACACCTTGAATATTACAGAAGTTTAGATATCTACTTCAATCCAGAGAAGAGAATTTTTTGTCAAAAAGCTAGCTAAAAAAATGGAAAAAAAAAATTGAGGCCTTTTATTCTGCAGATGTCACCCTTTTAAACAACATTAGAGGTTTAAACCCTTTACAGGAATTAATCTGGACGTACTTAATTCTGATATCAAACATGAATTTTGAAAATATCCATACATTAAAATAAGAATGCAAACTGTAAAAGAAATATCGCATTTGATAATTATATTAAGTTCTAATAGTATAGAAGAGAAAAATTTAGAGCTCTAACACTAGTGTGAACTACTGTAGTGTGAGAACATCCAAGAAGATAAATGATCACTTTAAAAATATAACTGAAGTAATTATTAATCTGATAAAGAAAATATTTTGAGCCTGTTGGAGTGAATGCTATTAAAATGAGCATTTATTAACATTCCTGCTGCATTTTATAATGACAATGGACTACAAAGTTTTCAGTATGTTCACAGTAGTATTTGAATGAAACAAATTAGAGACGAACACCATTGAACACAGGAGAAATAAAACCTTTCAAACTGTAACTTGTTTAAAAGTCTGTTCCCTACACCTATTTAAAAAGACCAATTTTATTTTGCTGACCTTCATTTTGAGTGTAATTTTTCTGAAAAACTGACACTGAAACCTTGAGGTTTCTTTCTTTTCCAACATGGGCCTGTTTCTGTTTTGTTTGTTTTTAATGAATGATAAAGGCAGAATGAAACCAAGGAAAACATTTGCACAGCAGGAAATCAAAGCATCTACTGTATTCAAATCTTCTAAAGAAAAAAATAAAATAAAATCCAAAATAAACAGTGTCACAAATACACATTCAGATTAGTAAACAAATATATTTTTCTGAAGGAAAAAAGCCTATCAGAGTTTCCAGGTTTACCATGTGAAAAATAAAATCTTTGTGCATTCTGTAGACATCACCACCAGCACTAAAGCACAACTATGAAATTCACTGCTGTAATTTTCACTACCTTGTCCCCACCAACACTAACTGAAGAGGAATCTATACTACATAGGAGCAAAGCAATTTACCACAACAGTAAAAAAAAATTACATCTACTTTAGAATCTCCATCCCTATCCTTAGTGAAAACACCGCATCTGCAATAAACAACTTCATTTGCTACGTGCATAGAAGTAGCTTAGGAGAATTTTGCAACTAATGAAACAAAGTAATTGTGTCAATTACTAAGATCACAATTCGGTGAGCTAAACACTAAGACAAGCACAGAGTAAAATGCAAGAAACTCAACTTTATGAATGTAAAACAAAATTAACCTGCCATTTTCTGATTTTTTTTTGTACCACTCCTGCAATTACATTTAAAAGTATAGTATATACCTGTGCTGCAGCCCAAATACAGTCTATATGTTGAGTACTGAGTCTCCCTTCAGCTGCGAGAAAATTCAGAATCACTTGGCACTGTTTGATGATCTGCAAAGTGAGAACATATTGAGGAAAGATTTACTAGAACAAGAAGTTACTCCTCCACATTTATAGTAAAAATAATAGGAATAATTTTATACAAACCTCAATATGTAAATTTGGTCCAAAAATGTGCTCAACTACATTGTTGCTGATAAGCCAGTCTGCAAGCTCTTTTGCAATTGATCTAGAGATGAAAAAGGAGCAGAAATATATGTAAAATTGTATTTCTATAATGCACATACAGGATTTTTCCCTAGTACAGCATGTATTTCAAATTAATTCAAATTAGTATCTGTAATTGTGGTAAACATACACAAACTTTTTGGAACACAAAGCATTCAGTCATTTAAATGTTCTCTGTATTTTTTTGTTCAAATTGAAGACAAATGCCAAACATCAGTTCCCACTTATCCCTCTGGATTGTTAGCAAACATGTAAACAACAATACTACGATTGTTTTGTTTTTCAATTGAATACAGTTCAACAGACCACCTGCAGACCACTTCCAGAGACCTCAGAGGTAAGATTTGATAAACACTGCTATTTGACCTGTTTATCATGAAATCGCAAAACAAGTATTGAGTTTGTAAATGTAGCGAAAGCTGAGAGTGACGGAAATGGTTTTATAAGAAAAGCACTTGAATACTTTTAATTCTCTCGAGTAAATAACAATTCATATAGTTTTAAAAACTTATGTGTTACATGCTCATACTCACTCACATGTAGCGTACAGATATTTCCAAATTTTCATTTTGTTTCAGCCACAGCAGTAAGGGAAGTTCACCTACTGCCAAATCCATAACCAAACATTCAAACAGAGCAGGGCAAGGAAGCTGAATTTTCCAAAATAAAAGTTGAACTTCCAGAAATAGCTGCCCTGTCTGGAAACTAGTGCATAAGCTCCTTTTTATTCCTTCCTTTCAAGCGAACGTTTGTTTATCCAGATTTTGGCACCAGAAGCAATTAGAGGGCATTTCAGTATTTAAAGCACAGCCTCTCGTTTAAATGGCCCTGGAATAAAAGTGCTCTGTTTCACAAGGAGGAGAGGAGGGGAGGGAAGGGGTGTCTTAGAGGACTACAGGAAGAATATTTTTACCACGACTATCTGTGCAGCATTTATGGTCACTATTATAGTCAGGATTGCCAGACTTTATTATCCACAATAATAAAACAGGATTCTTTAGGTAAAAAGGGATTGCCTTTGTAAGTTATCCAA
Organism: Aythya ferina; assembly: GCF_964211825.1. Lineage (NCBI taxonomy): Eukaryota > Metazoa > Chordata > Aves > Anseriformes > Anatidae > Aythya > Aythya ferina. Next base: position 4,554,815 of record NC_140298.1, read on the forward strand.
GCAGAATTCACTTTTTTGGGGCACAGTTCTACAGTTCTTTTAAAGTGCTTGATCACTATAGATGAACTCAAGAGCAAAGTTCCTATACTCAACACCATTCCTATACTATCTACTTCTGTTCTGACTCCAGGACATAGGGAATCAAATGTTCTTATTCAAAAAAAGTAATATCCCCAACAGTTAAGAAGTAACTGGTTTACAAGACCTAACAATTTACCAACAGTATCATTTATGATTTGATAATAAGTAAGTTCTTGTACTGTAAAGTCAGCATGGGTATCTGCTCAAAAAGGATGAAAAAGATAAGCCAGGTCTGTTCCACAAAATTAAGATCTATTTCACTTCCTACAGCCTCATTTCAAAAAAAAAAAAAAAAAAAAAAAAAAAAGGAAAAAATAACTACTACCCCCAGCACTTCAAAGACACCCACTCCAAACCAAACTTTGGAGTATACATTTTACGTACTCATTCAGAACTTGGATTTCTAACAAAATTTGAAGAAACACATTTTCACGTGGGTGTAGTGATCCTGCAGACTTTACAGCTGAAGTTGTGATTCATTTGAATATATACTACCAGTCTCCTTTAGACACCAAAATGGCTTTAAACAATGCTCTTTTCCATCTGCCTCCATGCAGAAATTACCATAATGGCACTGTCCCGGTAGGGAGTTTTTCAGACTGCTGGTAGACTTTGTATCAATTGCAAGGTCGGGATAAAAGAAAACAGAGTGCTCACAGATAGATTTATTTACAAGAAGTGAGCAACCAGTTTAATTTCTTTGTGAAAGAAAATGTTCTTTCCTCTGTTTCACATACAGTCTTCATGGTAGCAGAGCCAACCACCACAAGGATTACATTACCTTCTGGGAAGTAATAAACCTGTAGTGTATAAGCAGTCATAAAGAGCTGTGACGGAATCCAACATCAAATACTACGATTTGTCTTAAATTACAATTTCCCAACCCATAGTCTTGAAAGCTGAATTGAGCTTGCAAAAACATTCCCTCACTTACAGCCTGTTTGCCCCCAGCTCATTCTTCTTGCTTGATATTGCCTTCCCCTGCTGTGGGCAGAAGGGCTCCTGCTACATGACCACCATATAGCCAGAAAGCACCCGAGTTTGCATGTTGCTCATAGAAAAGGTACCGATCTGACCACATGACTGAGCATACACCCGCCTAGATGCAGGAGACCTGAATGGAGGCATTTCTGGATATGTGAAAAATGTCATCTCCATAAGAGGCAACTATGTTAACACCAGTCATAAGCCAATTTAAGTCTTAATTTTGTTCCAGGACCACTTAAGTTTCTACTTGGATCTGAATTTTGCAACCTGAATCTTTGAGAACTGATCCTAAATAAACACTTCTAGATTCATCACACATTGCCAATACGAAAGGACATACTACTCGGGGTCTATTTAAGCTGAATACTCCTGCTAGTGGCACAATGTCCATTAGACATTGTATCCGGAGTTGTACGTTGCATTTTGGCTACTCTAAAAGAAAGAATAAAAACTTCCATGCAGAGTGAGCTCCTACATATTTTATTAAATGCATATGACAATTCATCTCTAATCAGCAAAATTTTTTCTTTTGAGAAATAACGGATTATTCATCTGAAGGAGTACCTTTTTTAACATGTCTTCTCAAAGGCAGAAAAATTTCTTATTTTACTAGTGAGCTAGACTGTGCTAAAATGACATCTCAGATTTCTGAAAGTAAACACCCATTTGATATAGATTTATTGAGGATGACCAAGAACAAGAAGATCCTTGTGAAAGACAGAATGCAGCTTTTGTGTTTCCCTGCAAGAATTGTTCCTACAACAAAGTTTTGCTGAAGGCACACCGATCACTAAATATACTGGGTTTCTGAATGACAAAGCTACTACCAGCACTATTTTGTTCTCTGCTATACTGAGAAATATATTAATGAAAGCGGAATCAAGGATTTACCAAGAAAAGCTCATTTCAGTGTAAATGTTGTATGTCAGACTTTCTGAACACTTCCTTTTCAGAAGAAGTTTTTTTTTATCTATTGGTTTTCCTCAGTATGTTTCCTCACCTTCAGAGTGAACATCTCAACTCACAAGCAGCTTCAGAACTTCGCACAGACAAAAAAAGCAGGGCAACCCAGAATTACTTTTTACTACAAGAATTAAAGCATTATCTCCTGCATTGTTCAACATGGTTTCATTTTGGCTTTCAGCTATTTTAAAATTCCTTTCATGTAAGTCTGTATTCTTCAAAATTCAGAAGTACTTTTCAGAGCGATTTGCAAATTATTGTCTGACTATTACTATACAATAACTCTATGAGTCAGGCAATTTAGCAGGAACTAAATTTTCAGTGAAAAGATGCTCAAATTTTCTTCTAAAAAGTTCTCGAAAAGGTTTTAGAATAATTTTCCTCTTCATACAAAGGTAAACAGTGAAAGACACACATTATGAAGGTGTGAAGGTGCTACAAGTGAAGGTAGCAGCCACTCCAGTTTAATTGTCTCTAAATGCTTTTCATACTGGAAAACTACACAACGTATTAGGGTAGATGGTCTCCAGACTTCATTCATTTCTCCCTATACTTTTAATAGAATTCATAGTCAATCCACATATTTCAAAACTACCTGGTTTAGATCCAAGAAATTAAACTTAAGCATTTTTGACATTAGTTTCCCCAGGCATTCCATGAGACTTTGGGAGGGGAAGCAATGTAATTTCTGATATAACTGGATGTTTGTGAACTGCATTTTTGAAAGGTGAGCGTTAGAGCTTGAATTCCATTCATTACTGTAAATAAAACTATCCAGAAGGAAACTACAGTGTGCACATTTTCCTGGTAGCTCCAAGAATGTCTCCCTAAAGGAGGACTGGGTTAAAGTCCTAGAAACATTTTAATCTAAGGCTGTGGCGCAATACTTGGTAGCCACATGATCACCCAGATCCAGGAAACAATCCCACAGCAAAATAACCCCCCAAAATAAAACCTTTTGTTATCCAGCCAGTCAATTCCCAGCACAATTCACCATGAAGCTACAAAAACACACTAGTTCTGTACTGGATGAAATGCAACAGCAAGTCAGCAATGTCACTGAAACAAATAACGTAAAACCTTTAACAAAGCATGTAGCAAGAGAAGGAGCACCTTGCAAAGGACAAACACTAACATTTCTTGCTTAAGTCACTGAAATAGTGTCTACAACAATAATTACACGTGGGAAGCACTGATCTTAATTATATAGGATCAGAAATACAAAGAGGATAACACCACACACCTTCCAAAAAACATTCATAACACGTGGTTTTGTTTACCATCCTGCACTTTCCTATTTGACACTCCACAGGTTCTGAAAACAACAATCAGACAACATCTTGCATATTTGTTAAATTACCTATGCCACTAGATAGCTGTATACCACTAGAAAGAAACATTAGTGTTTCTAAAACAATTTTGTCTTAATTAGTGTTTCAAAAAATACTGCACTTTTTTCAGAGAAAATCTGAGAAGGTTCCTGGAACGTGGAAACAGAGGGGAAGGGATGTTTAAATTGTGTTGCCATAAATTCAGTTGGTGAGCTAAGGCAAAATATGAGAAAGGAAGACTTAACACGAGCTAAGAAAGCAGTGGTGAAGGGAAAAAAAAAAAAAAAAAAGAAAAAAAAAACAACACAAAACTTGTAGTTTAATATCTCATTATGAGGAAAGAGAGGGAAGAGAAAGAAGAAAAGCCTAGATCTTTTTGTTCACAGGTGAAAGGAATTTTGGACACCTGAAATTACTCTGTAGAAAGCTTTTAAGTGAGGGCAGCCAGGTTCTCAAATGAGGAGGGAGGTCATCTCAGCATCAACCTGAATCCTGAAACTAAAATACTTGGCTGCCTGCCAAGTGCAAACGCAAAACAAAATCTCTCTTCATACCTGTTATTTTCACAGACCGGCAGTCTCCTCATTAAAGAAAAAAGAATATTTCTTCTTCTTATGGTCTAAATAGCACAAAAAATCTTTCTGTCTATGAAAGGAATGATCATTTTTCACTAACTGACATCGGGAAAATAGTTTTAGTAATCACTGTTCAAAGACCTGAAGACTCTTCTGTTCAATCTCATTATTTTTAGCTTCAGTAGATTTCATACTCTTCAGTACCTTAGATAGTGCTCTGATGCCAAACTTAAGAGCCAGGAACAGCTAAATTAAAGGTATCTGTCTCTGTGATATTATGAAGTTGAGCCCTAAGACACTGCACATAACTGGACAATATGCCTACTAAGCCAGCACAAACCCTCAGCTCTGCAGAAGACGGTCAAGTAAACTAAATCTAAAAAGACATGCAAATACCTACAGCTAGAGAACAGATTTCCCTATCTTAGCTTTCTGCTGCTTTCAAACGAAAAGTTGTGAAACCCAATGTTTTTCCTAGACAGAAAATGCTTTAGCTGCCTTTCCACAGAAAAATTTGCAACCCATGCAGATAAAAGTGGGAAGCTACTGTTGCAAAACATTTGCTAAAAAATTCTGATGATACTTCTAAACAAAAGGGAAGAGCTAGAACTAACTCATAGCTCTTTTAGAAAAAATACAAAAAGATACCTCCCGCAAACCCACCTTATCAAGATACAGAAGCAGAAATCCCAAAGGTTGACAGTTCCAAATGCATCTGGAAAAGTCAAAACACATAATGGGGATGACCAGACATAATGGAAAACATCTTCCTTTGACAAACCTGCAGAGGCTACAAAGGTACAAAATAAATCTTAGACTTCCTTTCTCCTTTGACTAAGTAAAAAAGAAAAAAAAAAAAAAAGGAATGAAAAGCTTTCCTTTTGCTGCTCATTCAATCACTGCCAGCTCTGTAAGTGCTTTCTGATCCAAAAATTTCTCATGAAGAGAGTCTCTAATGAGAAGGAAGCTTTGTACTGCAGTTTGTTCAAACTGCAGAAGTAAGACATGTTCCCCATCCTTCTGCACCAGCCTTTTGCCATTATTTGGCCAGCAAAATACCAGGATAACTGATTGCAAAAGACATGTGAAGACAAGCAGCAACACTTGATATTGATTTGTTCCCAACTTTTCAGGTAAAACATCAGAACGACTGGAATTCAGATTTTAAAAATCACATGCTACAAAAGTGTAAAAGAAGGTCTCCTGTTCGTGATGCATTCCTTTCAAATGACAGGCTGTTTACAGATGCCCTTGCCAAGAAAGTAGTATCTCAAATGAGGACTTGACAATTTCCTTCAGCTTTAAGATAACTCTGATCTTTTTGCATAGTACATCAGCTCTTCTACAGGGAACTTACAGTACGTTGTTAGTGTTTTCCTTGTTAGTGTTCCTTAATTAGTTACTACTTGTTAAAAACAGTTTCATTCACACTATACTTCAGAAGATAAATTAACCAAGAATCACCCTAGTTTCAGAGTTTTAACGTAAAGGAAGGATGGGAAAAAATGGATAAAACTGAGATTTGGCTGTTACCACTGTAACAATACACCACAACTGGCAGTACAATACTGAAAATACCCCAGCTAACCAAGCCACCTCACATATTCAATGCACTTCTTAAAATGCTCATTTTGCATAGCCTAAAAGCTAGTTATACTCCTCTAATGTTTACTTCTACTGCTACACAACTAGTGGCTTTGGAAAAAAAAAACCACACCTCTCAGAGAACAAATAATAATCTTTGTTAGTAATGCAAATCTTTGGAAGCATACAGGAGCTTAATGAAATTACATTCAGGTCTCGCCAGATCATAATAAGATATTTCCATCATACTTGCAGAGAATTCTTTTTTTGTTTCTTTTTTTTTTTTTTTTTTTTTTGGATACTATGTATCAAAATTAACTTTTAAATAAATGGATAGCATGGACTCATGCTCACCTATTGACTTAATGATGAATAACACGAAAAAATTGATTTCAAGCAGTTATGTGTTCTGTATTCTCAAGGTATTTTCATATTTTTATGGAAGCAAAAGTGTGCTACATTCTGATTCTTTATTTTAAAAATATCAACCTATTACCACTTTAAACATTCAAGTTGCTATTTACATGAAATCTACGGCATTGCGGTCTTGACTGCTGCTACATTTGAACAAGCAGGTGTTAAAGAAAACCATCTATAGTGGAACTACCCACACAAAAAGCAAGCCAACTGCTGCTGCAACAGGAGAATGTGTCTCCAGTGAAACAGATAATGTGCGTGGCTATAACCCCCAAGATAAACATAAAGAGCATATCACAAATAAAATCCTTGGTATCCTTCAGATAATTTGACTATTATTTCAAAAGAATGGTTATTTCAACTTCCTGAAGACGTAATTTTGTCTAAATCCTAAGCAGTTCTAACATTGATTTTAGAGTTGTTACAAAAATAATACATTTCCTCATTGGAATACAATCCCACACATGAAGCTTCAAAGATTTATAAGAGTCTTCTTTAGAATTGTGAAACACACCTGAATTACACAAACACAGATTTTGAAGAAAAACAACACACAGTTCTAAAAGCACAGCCTCAGAGAATTCATGGAAAACTAATAACAGGGATAGGTGCCAGTGATGGCCAAGCAAGCTTTATTTAAATAAATTATCTGGAGCATTGTTAAGGTGGCAAAAATACTACTTGCATATGAGTTAGCTAGTTCTTATTTATACATGATAACTGATGTGTTTATTATTTCATAATCTACATTTTTCTAAAGGTTGCTTTATCTCTTATCTTTAAAAAACAAAACAAACAAACAATAAAAAAAAAACAGTAAAAAACCAGAAACGTTTAGAAATATTTTGAAGTTACCATTATAAAACAATTTATTACACCCTGATTAGAATATTTCTGATAACACCCCAGCTTATCACTACTCCCCACTGGGTTAAATCCATAACAATACAAAAGAACCACAATCAGACAGAGCACTTAAAGTATTCATAATAATGTTCCTACTTACGTTTCTGTGTCTGAAACTAATGACTCATTATTACACACATCATTGAAGGTATGAAGTTGATTCTATAGTTAGAAAAAGGAAAAAAAAATTAAAATTTTATCTAAATATTTTGCGAGGTAGTTCTCTTTAATAAATAATATTAATGACAGTAAACGTTCTTCCTAATACTTTCAATGCTTTTAAATACAACTCTTTGACAGAAATTGAAACAACAGGCATTCTAGTAGGCAAGAAGGATTTTTTTTGTTTGTTTTTTTAAATCAACCTTCCTTTCATTAAACCAATTAAATAATGTTAGGAAACTCTGCCCTCTATGGAAATCAAAGCAAGGCATCTAGCAGTAACTCTACACACAGGTTTTTATGAGACATGAAACTCACACTCTGGAAAGTAATGAGTAGGGTTGAGTCCCCCATTGTTGTACTGTAAAGCTTACTACAACAGCAAAGATTTCAATACTGATAATGTGACAAAAGAAAGCCTATAAAATTGGAGAGTGAAAATTACAGAAGACTGTATATATAATGAAACTTTTTTCACTATGTGACAAAGAAATGAAAAGCCTATTAAAGTATTACATCTTGCACACTAATCATCCCATGTTTACACAACACCTCAGTAATTCATGAACCCCAGATTTTTGTGGTTGTATACTAATTGGAATTTTGTTTAGGTTGCCAAAATTCCTTGTTAATATCCTTGAAAATTCAAAATTTTGAAAAGCTGTAGCTGATAGTGGTTGTGTTTTTTCCTCTGTGTGTGTGTGTGTGTGGGGGGGGGGGAGTGTTGGCTCATTGGTTGGTTGGTTTTTGTTAAATTCAGTGCCTTACTCTATTTACAGGAAAGAAACTTTATTTACTATGTTAGCGTATGAACTCCATGCTTTGGAAATCCACATGACTTAAACATATCATTAGCATTAATAATAATTATTAATCTCACTGTCAGCTATTTCAATCATCTACTAGTGTTAACTAAAACAGATTCAAATAATATGAGACAGAATAGCTTGTGGGGATTGCATCACCACTTATAAAAAAAATGTCTTTAAAAATGAGATGTTTATCATCATCTGAAACTTTGGTCAAGGCAGCATGAGAAATTTGTACCGATAGAATACCTGAAGGTTATGATGGAGGAGAGTGAGAGTAAACAAGGAGTACTGGGGATTTTAAAATAAAAGCTACACACAAATTTTATTCATGTTTTGTTAAACTACAGGATCTAAATTTAAAAAAACATAAAAAAAAAAAATATGCACCTTTAAACATTTAGAATTTCTCTAGTACTTAGAAAGGCTTTCTTTCCATATGCACTTTCTCTGGAGATGTGCTCTCAAAAAATACCATGAAACTGTTTTAACTCTCTACTATTCAACTTGACACAATTGGCTGAAATCACACCAGTTTTCTTCCACATCTGTAAGCCTAAAGGGTCTTTATAGAAAATACTAATTTCAACCCTCAGAACCAACTTCCCAGATATATAGATGACCGTTTCCAATTCTTTAAATGTATATGATACTTTTAAACATTTAAAATCACATTATGAAACGTTTTGGTCATCTTGTCATCAAAAACATTAAAGACACAGGAATGAAGTTTTTGAAATTCAAATTAAAGTTGTTGCATAACTTCTTCAAAAAAGTTATTTGTTTCTTTCTTGAAACATCTCAAGCTCACACGCTCTACAATTCTGGTGAGTTAATCTCCTTCAGACTGTACAGAAAGATTTATTTGTGCCTAACCTCAAAAATTTTAAAGTGAAAACATGTTTTTGAAGAAGTAAAATTGAAAATGAATTAAAATTAGTGAGACACGAGAGCCTGATTACACCATTATTATAGATAAGTTATTAATAGATATTTTCAAATGAAATACATTTAGGAGTGGAAAAAATATGTGAACAGAACTTAATGAACAAATTGTTATGGCTCATTAGGATTGGGTCAAATAAAGAAGTGAAAGGTCACTGGTATTTCTGAAGACTCATGCCCCACCTGAAAATGTTTTCAAAGGTATCAAAAAGTGGAAGAGCATCAAAGTATGACCATTATTGATTTTAAATCTATGGCCATGTGTTGATCCAAGCTTCCAATACAAAATCCTTACCCTTGCAAAAGTACAACAGAAGAATGAAGTTTTCAGCAAAGAACAAAAAGGAATCTCCCTAGCTACTCTTGTCTCCAGACCCCGGCATCAAAAGAAATTACACTTTCTACATTAGAAATCAACATCGGAAGAATAAACAGTGTGCAAGTTTGTACTGAATTTATTCTGGGAAAACCCTACAATGTTACCTTTGTATTTTCACTAATTCACAGAAATAAAAATGTGTTGAAAACCTGAAAAAGGAAGGATGCCCAGATCAGTTATGAGAATTCATTTTCACATATTTAAGTTCATCTGTAACTGGAAGGACATGAAAAAAAAAAAAAAAAGAGTCCCATCTGTGATGCAATAGTAAAGAGAGAAGAGGGTATTTTAGAACTGAATCTCCTCAACTGATGGATGACTGGGAGATGAAATCAAAAAGAACCAAGGTAACAACAAAAATAAAACTCCAGGTATATCTTGGTTTACAGTTTGCTGTAGTTTTCTGTAGCTATTTCCAACTTGATATTCAACCTAGTCAAGCTTCCACTTTGCTAAAATTAACCTACATGTGTCTGTCTTCAACCTTGTTTTGTAAATAAGAACTTAAGTCAGATGATATGACACATTATGTATACACTACTCCCTCGAGAGAGGCAAGTCTATATTTGGTGGTAAGCAAATATAATCCCTGTATGCCATACAGCACATATTCTGTGAGTCTCAAGAGGTTTCATGAAACTGAAAGGTTTAATTTTAGGACTGGTCATGTTAGCTGTTAGGCAGGAAAAAAAAATCTCTTGGCAGACACAAATCAATACCTCCATGTTAGAACACATGCATCTGTTTAGATTCATTTATGTTTTCGGTCAAAAATATCCCTCTCCATAATGATGGCAAAAGTATCTTTATCTTGCAAAAGGAATAATTAGACATGCCACAGAACTTATTTGACCAGCTCTGTATTGTTCTTGATCCTGTGAGTTAAGTTAGAAATGCATATCTGAGTCAATTTTCCATATAAATTACGAGAAGATATTCTTCTTTGAAATAAAATGTATATTTGAAAGTTCACACTTTTGAATATTTTGCATAAAACTGCGCTGCAAGTTTTCTTTGAATCTTCACATCTATTTGAGAAATGAAGTGACAAATTGCTTCAAGGCTAAATTCTCAACTTTAGGCAAATGGAAGTCCAGGAAAGGAAAATATTTTCCAGTTGCAGTTATCTTGGTTCTAAAGTCTTAAATACATACAGGAGGCTGAAATTGTGCTGATTGAGAAGAACACTTCAATGGAATTACTTTAACAAATTCTAGCCATCAAAGATATGAACAGAAAAAAAATCAGAAAAGTAGTAATGAAAGTACATCAGTAATAGATAAGGTTGTCTGAAAATACTACCTAACTAAACTGACCTACATTACATATTTGTAAGCAGATCCTTGCTTGCAAAGAGGACACAAAACTTCAGTAAAGAAGCAGTCAAATTTTCTGAAAATTTTGGTTCAAATTTCACTCTCAAAGTTGCACAAATCTGGCAATCAAAATAGTTCCAGGCAAAGCATACCAAACAAAGTAGAGCAAAATTCAGAAGCCAAACAAGAAAAAGCAAATGATGCTTCCAAAGACATCTTCCTGAGATCTTTAAAAAGAGAACCAAAAAAGAGAAATTTTTTATTTGAATGAGAAAGAATAATGAACTGTCTCAGAGTTCCAGAGTAGTTTTAGAGACTATTCATACAAAAAATTAATAACTTATTAACAAACAATATTCCTTTTTTTTTTTTTTTTTGTATGTGTGTGTGTGTGTTTTGGTTGTTTTTACAAGCTGAAACCTATTTCTTCTATCTAAAACTACTGTAGAATATTGCTTTTGGTAATACATACCTGTTATTAAAAATCTCATTTTTACATTATATATCATAATATTTATAAATTGCAAGTTTGTAACATATTTATAAGTTGCAACATGGTAACAAGAGGAGGAGGAAGGGATTATTTCTATGTCCAATCAATGGACATATTTTAAAATACATCTACCAGATACTATGAGAGATCTGTAACTGTATAAATAATAAAGGACATGGAAATGAAAAGTCAAAACAAAAATATATACCATATTTCCACCTTAGATTTCATCAACTCAACTCAAATCTTCTTACACAAAAAAAGTCCAAAAATTCAATTTACATTAATTAATTAGGACAGAAAATTAGAATTCAGGCATTGAGTGTGCAAAATATAGCACTTACGTAAAGTCATAAAAATGTATATAAATTGCATATAGAGTAACAAATACATGCTGTCACTATTTCTTCCAAAAATTAAATTTCTCTACAGCTTGCCTACGCTGGACAAAGTACATTATGTTTTCATTCATATAAATACGAAACTGAATGGACGATGGATTCAGATAACTTGTCTTGTATTTACTGACACTCAGTAATGAAGAGAATCACTGAGTGATACTGTGTAATCTGTTAGTCAGAGATGGTTAAATGTGCTCAGAAAAGACTAAAAAACTTCAGCAGAACATGTTTATTCATTTTAGTGTAGTTCGTTCCTATTCATCATTTTGTGCATTAAGGCAGACATGACAATATGACCTATAAATCTTAAATACAAGAGTGTCAGCAAAACACAAAATTGAAAAGGCTCAGGTTAATAAAAAAAAGTTTAAAAGTTCACTTCTATCCCTGTGTGACTATAATGCGCATGTAGGAAACAATGACAGACAAAGGATGCCCAATGTACCTTGGCTGATGCCATGTGGAGCATTTCCATAGGAAAGGGAAGAGTGGGGGTTCTGGTTTTAATCTATTTCTATTTAATACTATTTACATTTACCTATTCAATTCAGTCTTCTGTTAATTGATGCACTTTCTTGAGAAACAGACTATACTAAACAAACAGGAAAAAGAGGTATCTACAATCTGAAGAAGTGGCTACACTACAGTCAAGACACTGTAAAGGTAAAAATCCAAACAGACTGAAAGCGTTTGTAAGCAACAACTATAGCCATGTCAATGGACTTAATTTTACACACCTTGTTGCAAAACATGGTTATAATACAGTTTTGTTTAGAATGGTAAATTGTTCAGGAAATGTGTTATAGTTCCACATACTGCAGAACACAGAGATGTCTTAGTCATATCTCTCAGTGCACCTTACATTCAGAACCACAACTGTAATTTCCTAACACTGCATATACAAGGATTCTCTTGTTTCACACATTAAAAATGCTCCCAAATAAGTCAGTATTGTAAAACACAATAGAAACATTATTTTTCTAAATATTTGTATTTTTAAAAAGTTCTTACTGTTATTTGACTCAGCCCAGCCAATCGCATTGTTAGAGTTGGAGACATAAAGTATTTAAATGCAAGATCAAGACTTTCTTTATCAAAACACAAGGCTGTATCCAATGGTTCTTTAACTGTGCTCCACATTAAATCTGCCATGTTCCGGGCTGCGCTTTGTCTCAATTCCTGGTCTGACAGTTTACATAAATACCTGGAATAAATTACAAATGGAAGAAAAGAAAGAGTATGATTCAAACTAGAACAATCCTAGAACACCATCTCGATTATAGCAAATATGTGTTTCCAACAGCTGTAGGAGTAACGAGTTAAAATATCACTATCAATAATATATCAGAAGTTGGCAACAACGAAAAAAAACACCAGGGAAGAACAGAATTATGTAAAATACATTAAAAAGGAAATACATTTCTGACTTTAATCCTCTTCAAATTTCTTTGTTGAAAAAACAGATACCCACAAAATGACATGAATCCCACACAGTTCTTTGGAAATGCAGATTGGAAGCCTTCAGTATTTTGAAGTTTCGGCTACATCCAACCTAGATTTAACTACACAGAAATGTGTTAAAAATCCATTTGTTTGACAGCCTAAGTCTGGATCTATCCTTGGAGACTGGACAAATATATGCAAGGACCTTTTAAAATATAAAAGAGATATTAAACTACACTTCACTAGATTTATACACCAATCCTTTGCATTTGCATTGTATAAACATTAGTAAATTAAGAAAAGAAAAAATACAGGCCCTGATTCTTATTTAGATTGAGGCCCTTTTTCACAGCTCTTGTGTAGTGGCCTTAAAATAAACACACTTCAACGATACTTAGCATTGTCAAACACAGCAAAGAGACTTCAGCGCAAATAATCAAAGACTGTGCATCTATGACAGGAATCACTGATAAGTAACAGGAGGACAAGAGGAGGACCACTGGGGGCCATCGTAACCAGATTCCTCACCGTTATCAATTGTAATATTTATTTTCTTATGTTGAGCACTGAAAAACAGATAATGGCAAGGAAGTAATGCTTCTGTGCTATGATTTCTAAACAAAACAAAAAGCGGCAATGAAAAGGCATAACTCATTTGAAAAAGTTCAGCAGCAAACCCAGCCTAATCACCTATTTCTAATCTACAGACAGGTGAGAGGATTAGAAACACTGATGAAAAAATTCATTGGTCTCTGTTACAAAATGTAATAATCTCAAATATCAGTAATCTTGGCCCATTTTTTATCTCCACATTTTTACATGCAAACTACAATCAGTGCTGGTTCCCAAACCTTTTCAGTCATAATTTAAGCTATGGGGGAAGAAATGTCTTTTTCCAAGATGGGAAACGCCATCTTTCTGAGGAAGCACGTCAAACTTGACCCTACCTCAAAGTGAAACTGCAACTGAAGGAAAGCCCGTGTACGACCAAAGCCTTTATTTCTGCTTAAATACTGGCACAGGCTTCCTAGAGAAGTGGATGATGTCCCATGCCTGTCAGTGTTCAAGAGACATATGGACGATGTCCTCAGTAACAGGCTTTAACTTTTGGTTATCCCTGAAGCCGTCAGGCAGTTGGACCAGATGATTTTTGCAGGTCCCTTCCAACTGAACTATTCTATTCAGTTTTATTTTAGAATGCACATTAAGTGCTACTTGATTGTTTTGTCAGGATTTCAGAAGATCTTGAAGGTGTTAAAAGAAATTAACAAATTCTCACTCTACATATAACAGATAAAGAGTGCATGTGTGTAACAGGCAGGAATGGGCATGGATCAATTTACACAGAAAGGAGGATGCTTTGAGGCTTCACTGCGTTTCACTAACAAGGCTATCATCTGAAACCCTGCTTACACTAGAAAGTTTGGTGAAGCAACTATGTTGATCTAGTTAATGTAACGAAAGTTTTGATTCCTATGCAAGTATCAATGTAAGCCCACTTTTATTCATAAAACTTACACCGCAGCAATATTTTTAAGGTTCTTTTAATTTATTTATTGTATTTAGTCTAAGCTTATATCAGACCTGTGTCGTATTTTGTGTAGTATATAATTGATGGTGCTTTTAAAAAATTCTACTTTTATAATTTAACGTACACTGTAGGTGCATTTTCAGAGCTACAGAAGTACTCCAACAGAACAATCTGCTTTGCCCAGGGTCTAGAGAAAGCTACAGAGAAAGAGCACTTTTTGTTTGTTAATTTGCACCGTTTCTAAGCCTTTTTAATGTTACTAGGTTATTCTAAGAGCTAAGCACAGTATAGATGTAGAGTCACAGAATGGCTGAGGTTGGAAGGACCTCAGGAGGTCACCTGGTCCACCCCCTTCTCAACCAGGGCCATGTCCAGATAGCTTTTGAAGATACCATACTTGCCTTTCCAAGTATAAATGGATCTACATTAGAAAGTTTATTGGCACTATTATGCTGGTCATCAATTAAATACGATCATATTTTTATTACCAGGATTAAATCTGCTGAAACTTGCAAAGTATGCTAAGCTTCATTTTAGTTGCGGAAGGATACAGTGGCCTAGGCCCGTCTCTATCAGTTAACAGCGTCCATTTTATGCTTTTACTGGTATAACTTAATTTTTAACAAAAATTAAATCTTTAGCTAGTACTGGCAATTAATACACATCTTTCCTTACACCGACTAGCTGTAAATTTACTGCACTGCTTTGCACAAGAACAGTGTCACTGGAGCAAGACAAAAGGCCTGGTCAGCCCAAAATAGACTCTCTAAAAGCAGATGAAAGATTTGTCCCGTATGTTACAAGAAAAAAAAAAAGAAAAGATGAAACTATGTACTACTGTGAATTAATTTATCTCTTCCTTTTATACTTTCAAATTTCTCATTAACCTGTGGCCATTAGTTTCACAATTGCGTTTGTATGAAAAACAAACTTCTGTTAAGCCTGCAACCTGATGACTGCAGTGGATGTTCTCCTCTTTTCATTTTTGAAAAACTGAATAATCATTCCCTATTATCTTCATATTGTTGTCTTCATATCACTCATATAACAGCCATTTTTGTCAAAAAGAAAAAAAAACAAAACACACTAGATTGCCTCTTCTCTTAATGACAGTTTTTGTCTACCTGCTTCGTAACCCTTTCTATCACCTCAGTAGTTGTTGTTACCTCTATGAAATGGTATTAACAAAACATACACATATATACATTAATTTTTAGAAGTTTTAGTCTGCTGAAACTATTTAAAGTTGCTGTATTTGGGGATAGAGTTCAGTTTTAAATGTGTATTTCCATTTTTATGTAACGCGTACAATCACGTCTCGTGCATCAGGACTTTAGCTACACAACTGTGAAATAATCTTTTTTCCCATAGTATGACTCCTTTGGACCACAGCTACAAAAAGTATATCAAGCCAAATGAGTCAGGGCTCTTCAGCATTACCAAGAATTAACTTAAGTGCCTAGCTACTGTCTCCTGACTGAAAACGTCAGGCTTATTACAAGAGTTTTTCATGACATTTAGTAGCAAAGAGTAGTCTTGGGTACTTCCATAAAATTCAAATTCTTAAGAAAAATACTTCTAAGCAGTAATTTGAATTCTTTCAGCTCCATTCTGTCTCGCTGTATTGCACAGAAAGCACCATGGATCAACAATTCCGTTTGGAGCTTCCACTCCCTCTGCATACACCAGCTCTGTGCTTGTGCCCTGTTCTGAGACTAAAAGGCTAACGCTGGAGAAAACTGCCACACGCAATTTCCTCTCAGTGTGTTTTAGAACAGAACGTCCCACTTCTTCCTAACTGGGGCAGAGACACAAACCCTTTGTAAACAAAATATCTCAAGATCGGTCTGAAAAAGGGACAGAGGAAGAAGGAAGAGCAAAGAAGGGGTTAGAACTAAATATGATATCAATCAGTAGTGTTGCTACACATAGCTCTCTCAGATTTTACCAGAGGAACATTTAGTAGGTGATACCACCTGTGAAGTCAAAGAAAGAGGAGTTTTAGGTCTTTCCCTTCATACTATCCAAGACTTTCTAGTGGTTTATAGAAGCACTTACAATAGCAGGCATACAAGTTTATCTCTTACTTGTAAAAATGGACTTCACTGATAGCCTGTTTCCTTCTCAAGGGCACAACTATCCATGAGACCCTACGTTTCAATGAAGTTTGCTGATGAAGAAAACGTTGTCCTCAAAATGACACTGTTCATTCACACCGCTATCGTGAAGCATCCCATATCTGGCATTATGTAGAACATCTCTCACCTCTGATCTTCAGGTGAAGTCAGCTGGAATCAACTATCTTTAAGTCTTGTCTTTCTTTTTATCACAAATAATATGGTAATTTTATCATGAGAGTTTTGCAATTTGAAATGAAGAACTGTAGGTTATTGTGATCAATAAAATCTTCCTTCTGAGGAAGTCAGAAATACTTTGCTTCCTTATTAAAAGACACCTTTTTTAACTTACATCTTTTATTTCTTTCCTAAACTGTTCAAAAGCATAGGGTTTTCAGAGGCAGGATATGAATACTATTGCTCTATTCTAGTTAATAGTATTTATTAGACTTGGTTTTAACAGGAGCAATGACAACTTTGCTAGTCCAGCAATTTGGACTAACAAAGTTTATATCCTTTAGATGAGACATCTCATGAAGGCATCTACCATGTGGCCATTATCAACTACAAAGGGTAGACGTCAGTGAAGAGAAACATCTGGGCATGCACGGTAAACTGCGTTTCTAGTTGCGGGGTTTCCAACATGCAGACAACAGGCCATTTCCAATCAACACAAGGACCATGACTTAACATGTATTTGATGTAATCATCTTCTTATGAAGGTTTCTAGCAGGGACCCATCTCTTTCAGATACTTTGAGTAACAGCTGTCACCAATAACATCCTCACTGACCACACATCCACCTCACTCCAGCATGGTGAAAGATGCCTCTGCAGCACTGTTGCTCCATTTGTCACCTGCCCTGGGAGAAGGGTCACACAGTGGGGTCCAGAGCACACAGGAGGCCCACTCCAAAGTGCGAGCAGTTAATTAGAACCCCAAGGGATCATTCTAGACTAAACCCCCCTCCAAGCTCTCTCAATGTCTTTGCAGAGCAGCAGAAGCTAATGCAGAACTTGTTTTAAAAGTGCTGTCTTGCAGTGCCCAGGGTTATGTTTGCTTTCAGATATGGAAGTAGAAGGCAGAGGGAGACCTTGAGACTCAATGAGGAGAGATCTGTAAGCTTGACAACCAAATGAGGTGAGCTGTATAAGCCATATTTTGCTGAAAGCATCTATGTTAACTTCTGTCCCCTGTAGAGATACAGCAGTAAAGATTTTGTTACTTGGCCTCCCAGCTTCATGTCTCACTTTTTAAGTGCATCTTCACAAAGTTTTGGACTTCATAATGTTGAGAAGTCCCAGATCTATCAGCATTCAATTGTAAAAAATGAAAACTGAGACAACATCCTTCTCTAAACTGTTGGTGGTTTTCAAAGGTGTATCCTGTATCAATGTTACCTTTCTGATGGACACAAATGTATTGGTAATAACATCAAACATCCATTTATGACAAAAAAGTGCTGACAAAGCATGTTTTAAATTAGATGCAAATATTTCACTAGTTAAAGAGATGAGGAAAACAGAAGAATAAAGCATTTTAATTCAAGTGACCCTAATTACATCTACAGCTACAAAGTAGAACATGCTTAAAGTATGATGCCAAGCAAGGGAGAATTAACAGCAGTATCTGCAGGGTGCTTTGTTCTGTCTCACTCAAGTTCCTTCTTACCAGTCTATCTCTAATTGTTGATCCTTCAATGCTCTGTTTATTTTCCATACACTGCAAGACGGTTAAGGCTCACAAACCAAATTCCCAAGTACATCAACAACTACGGGTTGAATATGTACTGGGACGAGCACTTGAAGATCCCCTGCTTGCCCCTCTGTGGCTGTTTTCCAGGCTGTTTCATGATTAATAATTACTTTTATAGGACTTCAAAGATAACACATCAGCATTAAGGGAGTGTGCACAGCTGGACTGTAACTCAAGAGTGATATATTTTAATAAAAGATCAGAATACTCTCCTGCCTGCTGGTATAATTTTGGTAGAAACCATGTTACACCAGGATAGGCCTGTAGCCAAGCAAATAATTTCTACACAGTGAAACTTATTTACAATTAAAACCAGAACATTTTAAAGTATGAAACATAGTTCTGAGCCTCACTGTTAGATGTATGTTTTTGTTGCCAATGTAATTATTATTTTTTAAGTGCGCTTTTACACTGGTACAATTAATGTAATCTGCAAGGGCACGTTTACTGATAACAGGGAAGTAAACTATGACCAGTTCAAGCACGTTTCTAATAGTACAGATACAGGAAACCCAAAGCCTTGGAGAAGTTGTGGGCACATACAAGAGCAGTGGCTTTTTATGTTGTCTGCACCAGAAAAAATTAAGTTTGGGCTACTAGCAGTGACCAGCCCCCACCCACATCCAAGCAGATATACAAACCCCAGATAATTTCATCAGCAACTCATTAGATTTTTTGCTATCGTCCTAGGAAAGGCAATAAAAATAAACTCCTTGTATAATTAAATATTTTTATAAGTACTTTAATTTTAAAGTGTTGATGATAGGCAGCTTATAAAGAAAATCATTGAGACTGAATATAGTTAGATACAGAAAAGTGCGAGTAGACTTTTGATCACACTTCAGTTCATGCCAGCTGGAAATACAGAACATAAAAATACAGAGCGGCATTAAAACTCAGTAGATGAAATTTCAGTGACTACCTAGTACTCTTCTACTTGTATCACCTCAGTGTAAATTTTCACTGAAGTTATATGAAGATACTGCAATAAGAGAAATAATTACAATTGATCCTGACACGACATATCAGAATGGGGCTGAATGTTGTATCAAAAATTCTATTCCTAAGATTGATCTGATTGATACTGAGATTAGGTAGATAGAAGGAGCTACCTCAACTAACTCTAAGTATTACCTTCATTCTCCTCATTGAAATAATACAGACAGAGCAATAACTTGAACAACTAGCAAGTATGTAAACTGAAATTATAAATAGGTGCTATCAAAAAGCCCTCCCAGGAACAAATTATTAAATTAAAAATTTACCTGATAACGTAAGTCCTAAAGGGTATAATGTGCTGCATGACAGCAGGGATGTGTAGCCATATTCTGATCTATAATGCAAAAACATAAATAGATAAAAAAAATCATTAATGACATTTAATAAGAATATTAAGAATGAAATATTGTTGATATATTTACATATGTGACCCCATTCTATAAAAAGGCTTTGTTGTTGTTTTCATGTTAATTTTAATAACTTGTTAATTTTCTCACTTTCAAAGCCATTAGCTGAAGAATGTTTCTGTGACTTAGAAACATGAGTTGCATTTTTTCTTCTAGTCATTCAGAAAATATGAACTTTGTATAAATAGTATCATACTGTCCAGACATCTCATTTCTGAATTTTCTGTAGTTTAAGTAGGAAAACCCATTGCTCAGCCATGTGGGGTTTCTTTTCCCCTTTTTTTCCTTTTTTCTTTTCTTTTTCTTTCTTCTTTTCAAGTCTCCATGAAGAATCTTGTTCCTTACAAATCTCTCCTAAATCAAGTAAAATCATTTGACTTACATTGATGCTTTGCTTCTTATGATTTATATACCCTACAAAATAAAACTGTTTTATAACCAGTGATTAAGAGAAGTTTTTTTTACTACCACATTTGCGTTCCCATGTTTACCATACTGCCTTTACCACTTTTGCAAAACTGTATGCACTACGAAAATGTATGCACAGAAAAACACCCTGAAACAGCTATTTAGCACTGCTGTGAGGAAGAGGACCAACCAAACTACTTACACAGGCAAAGTTAGAAGTTCCATCTGCATTTCAAAAAGGAATGCTGAGCCTGTTAAACCTGTTACAGAAAGACAACTACGTGCCAGGTAAGGGATCTAGCACAGATGAAATATTAGCAGCTGTTACTACTGACATAATTTTAATCATGCGTGCACACATATCTTCCAAATAGCTAACACCAACAATCACTCAAGGATGAAATGCAGAAAATTCTACATTATTCTTCTTGCTAGAAGAGAAAAATGTTAGGCAGTAGGAAAACTGTATGGCCAGTATTTATTTTAAACATTTGTGGAATTAGCCAAATAGCTTTGAGTCAGTTCTGGAAAAAATATTTTCAGACTTTTTACTCTGTGACTGTTAGTACACAATAACACTACTAACCTATTTTGCAAGACAAACCTGCCAAATCTGCACATTGCAAAAAAATACCACATTTGGAATAAGCTTCTGATTCTACTTGGTCTCAAGAAGGAAAAAAAAAAAAAGGGTCTAGCATGCCAAATATGGGAAGTGTAACTAGAAGATTTTTTGCTAGAAACAAAAATTAAATAACATTTTGACAAGGAATTGCAATGATGACAAAGATACTATTGTATTCAAACAATTTGATTTGGAACACAACAATCTGCTGTTTTCCGTATGCGAGCCAGCAATCCACAAGGAAATATTTTTTTATGGAATAAAAGTAGTAAAAGGGTTTTATAATTTTGTTTTCATAGCTTTCATTGTTTGTCTTAATTTTCGCTGTGTATTAATTCAAACTTCTCAAGCCATTTCATTCATCTAGATGTTTGCATTACATATGAATTTCATCCTCAGAATTGAATTAATTGATAATTTTATGTTAACAAAGGAAAATGTAATTTTTATCATGAAATTAAACCTAAATATACTAAATTAAATGACAAATTGAAATAATATCTAATATTGACTTTTTTTTTTTTAAATAAATCCACAACTTTCCTTAGACTTCTTAAGCTTCCACCTGCTTTTAAGATACAATATTTATTGCATCTGTTCTATCCTCCAGCTTCAGAGGTTCTTTCTTTTTTATCATCTGTTTTTTATAACATAATTCATTTCTAAAAGAGTGTCTCTCTTAACAGTTTGTACTTCTGACTTATGAAGATTCACACAGTAAAATTTAATGAACATTTTTGAAGTTGTCAGCCTATTTCTACTAATTCTTCTCCACTGAGAGGGGCAACAATTCCTCCACAACATCAAAAAACTAAAATTGTTCAGAATGAAGCAATGACAGACTTTACCAGGGATATTTAAACCCTCCACAGAACAAGCTGGAGGTCATGGATTTCTCTGCATCTGTTAGTTCTTTAAAGAGACCAACATAATGTCAGGTAGTTAAGCTGAGCAAATACCACAGAATATGAAATATGGGAAGAAAGGTGGAACCAAGTATATGACTAAAAAAAGGAGCAAAGGAATACTCTTAGGAAGGAACAGTCCTACCACAATAATGTTGCTAAGAAAGCATCTTGCCGAGCAGCAAGTTGGAGAAAAACCAAGACTGCCAACTAGACAACTCCCTGGGTGATGCAAATTGTGTTATATTACATTTGCTGGCTTTATTACAAACATAAACTTGTCTGATGAAGGCATTTACTCAAACTAGATCTTCTCTATACAAGAATTCAAGCAAACATCTTTTCAATAATTTTTCTGTCCTCTATACAAAGGAAACGCCACTAATAATAAGTAGCTCAGTTGCCCTGAACAATTTACTGATTTGTGCTAGTGGTCTTCTCTTAAATGAGCTTTTGCAGTGCACTTGATGAGACATACACTATTCTTTGTGGAAGAAACAGTGCAAATGCTTTCCAAGTTGAATGTTACTGCTTGTTAGTAGATGATTGATTTGACTTTGGTTTACTGTTTCCAACTTCATGTATTACACTTCCTGGAGCTTACTAAGCCCAACGTTTTAATGAGAAGTGATTAGTCCATCTACACTACAGACTTTGAAATATTTTTTGAAACATTTAAGGTAGTAGCTAAAAAACTCATTTGTCCCAACGACTTTAAATAATTCCATCATTACTACCTCTAATAATCGTTAAAATAAAGGCTATTGAAATACCAACTCTCAAGAGTTGGTGCTACTGTGAAAATGTATTTAACAGATAACATAAACTAGTTCCTGCCTTGCTCGATGGTACCACATAACAATTGGTCTGCTCACAAGTTTGTATCAGAAACTATTTGTATCAGAATCTATTTCATTTAGAACATGAAAATCAGCTACAACAGTTCAACTTGCTGCTTTGTCTCTCTGCTCATTTTAACTTAATTGAGTCAGGACATTACAGCAGAAACTCAGCTGATATACTGGAGCAAGAGATACCAGCAGGTTGTGCTGAGAACAGCCAGAGATGAAAAGCCCATCAGCTCATCACCTGAAAGCTCATCAGATCCTACAGAAAGGGCCAGAAACCTATCTTTACAGTTTAACATAAAGAGGTGCTGCAGCAGTCCTCCTGTGTAAGATTACAACTACTGAGCACATCATGGCCTTACTCATTTGTTCTCTGACCTACAAGTGAAGAACCATTACACTAAAAGGATCAGGAGGAAGCGATATGATCACCAACACCAGCTTTACTTCAGTGATTGGTTCCCTCTATGCAAACGTTTCAATACTCATTTAGAACATCATCCTGGCTGGTCAGGAACCGAACAAGGAAGGAGCAAAGATGTGTGGAAGCAAGGATCTGATTTTAAACATGTAATACTGCAATGAACCAATATAAAAATGATGTTAAACTCACTTTGTACAAGGCGTATAAAGCTATTTATTTCATTTACATCTGTACGTAACAGGACAGGACATGACTTCACATTCACATTATTGTAACTCTTCATATGTCCTTCAGAAAGAAGTTTTAATTTCTATTACCAATCTCTCTCTTCCAATCTCCTCCACTAAAATCCATTTGTAATTCTTCTAGTAAAAAATAGCTATTATTCCAAAATGGAAAAACAATGAAGGATATTGATTCTAAAACTAACTGAAAATAAAAGACAGCTCTCTCTACACTGCAAATGTTTATAACGATAAAAAATCACAGGAAACCAAAAGGAAAAGAAATCCCTTGTGCCATACAGGAAATAGGTAAAAAGTTAACGTAGCCTAAGACAGCTTAGAATATTTTCATGACACAACTTCAGGAACAAAAACGACATCTGAAACTGTCCTTACAGGTATTTTCTGAGGCTCCTACAATCTTGATGTCTAGGAATGATGAAATGATCCAAACTGGCAAAATTAATTACATGCCTACAGGAGATATATAGGGTTTGGATGGTGAAATGCTGCCCCAGTGGAGCAGCAGCCCTCACATTCCCAACAAGGACAACTTCCCTGCTCCTACAGTTCTTCCAGACTTCATTCCTTTTACTTGTTATGATGTGTTTAATAGTAAAAAAAAAAAAACGTAAAGACAACACTTACATTCGATACCACTGTGATAAATGCATGTGCTATAAGAAATGGCAGTGTCTCAGGGGTTCCGTATTCAAAACAATCCTTCATGAGGGAAAGGCCATTTTTTCCACAAAATAGACAAACATAGCGAAGCAAGTGCAATGGTACTTCTACATCCTAGAGAAATTAAAAAATAAAAAAGGAGAAGAATACGAACAATCAATGCTAGATCCATTCAGATATACAGGAAACACAAAATAAAATAAAAATATCATAACACAAATCTATACAGAGGAAGCAACATAGCTAATTTATATTACTATTATTATTTATATAATTATAAAATTGTAAGTTTCTAGGAGATATGTACCTACGTAAAAATGGACAACTTACATTCATGTCACAGAATGCCCCTAGTATATTGCTTTCTTGAGCAGAAATATCCTGTTTAAAGGGAAAAAAAATAATAAAATTAACTAATAGAAGCAATAAAAACATTTTTGTAGAACAAAACACAACTGATCATTAACAGGTATTATAGTCAATTAACAGAGAAATCAAAAACCTAGATTAGACGAAGCCAGAAGCTAAAGCTTTGCTCCAATTTCACACTCCAAAGCATATTTTTCTTATTTATGAGTTTACTATTGTTGAAATGCATTTGTAAGTACACAAACACACATTTAAGGTAACATCTCAGCAGTGGCTCTCAATGGCTGGGATCAAAACATCATTCTTCACCCCCCACCTACCCACCCTCCCTTTTCACCCTCAATAGCAATTTTTCAACAGAAATACTGCAAAGGGGGGTACAGCCTGGTGCAGTGGCTCCATATAATTCCTTAACTTCAACTATTATATTATTTTACATATAATGAAACACCTCATATAAAATTAGTGCCTAATGCTCTTTACAGGATAAAGCTAATTTAAGAGGAAGAAAGAATTGTATCACCTTATCAATCTGTTAGCTATCTGCTATGATGACAAACATATTTTCCAGAAGTACTAAACTGAAAAGAGTTTGGAAAAATAACTCTTCTTTTTAATGTTCACAACACCTACTTGTTGGGCAGCATAAAGCGGGAATTTTCTTTATTAGGGTTGTTACACATACTGTGTGTATCTTGCATGTGGCTAGGAGCAAAAGGGCACTCAAACTAGCATAAAATGCGACTGTAAAACCACAACATTGCCATGGATACTTGTAGGTAGTTACAGCACACCTTCTTCTTCCCATCTCTCCGTACCAAACACCCAGTTCTCATATTCACAATTCAAATACAAGTTTAAGATAAAGTTAATTTCTTAATGAAGTTTCCTGAACACATTTCAAATACCTCTGTAGGAATAAGCTTCTGTACACTATAGCACAGGATGCCAGAGGCAAGTGATTTTGGAGGGATTAAGTGTGATACAAACATTCTGAATTATTCAATATGCTGCTATTATATCTAAGCATTTATTTTCCTTTTTCTCCTGCTGAAATCTAAGTCATGCCTGAACTCGTGACACCGTAACAGCTATTTTTAAAACAGCTCTGAAGCCAGTAGGTGGTATGTTTTCAAGTAGCTAGAAAAGGTGTTCAGTGCTATGCTCACAAAAACTGCAAAAATACTGTGAGAAAATTCATTAGTTTTCTTGAATAAAATAAAGAAATAATTAATTGTCAGGTAGACTACAGTTCTTAGAATACAGAAGTCAACTCATGGAAGTTTGGTGCGTGAGCGCTTACTGAAAGCGTCACGGTTGAAAGACCGAGTCTGGAAATGTGACTTCTGTACTTGCAGATGTGAAACAGAACAGTCAGAGACCGAGAAATCCTGATGATCACCTTTATGAGGAAATAAGAGAATTCCTCATGGGAATCTAATATGCTATTAACAACCACCACTCCAGATGAACTATGCTAACTTAAGTCTGCCACAGACACAGTTTTGGGTGGAGGGTACTTAATTGGGGGTATCTTCCAAAGAAAGATTTACTTGAAAAACAAAAGCAAAGATGGCAACATTCCAAAGAACCAGAGGACTACAGACACCCAAATGACTGATTTTTTCCTCTTTCAATTTCACCTTCTTTCAAGAACTGCTGAACAGTTGGCTTACTCCCTTAAGATTCATTATTCATTCCTGTCTAGAGGAATTTTAAGACAGTACAAAGTTCAGGAGTGCATTTTATCTTTTTGCTTCTTTCTTTACAGGATTTTAAGAGCCTCCATTTTCACAACCTTTTTTCCCCTCTGAATTGCCCATTAAACCTGCTGCATAAAGTAAGTATAAACTGAATAACAGAGTATACAGTTTTGAACTGTTCTGCATGCAAGATTTCTTAAAATATATTAAATTGTCAAAAACACAAGCATATTTATAAAAATACTGAGTGTGTCTATTCTTTATCATTTAAAAAATGCAAAGACTTCTCTGTCTGGGCACCAAAAATAATGGTAGACTCCAAGAGGAATAAACAGTGTGTTTCCAGACTTCACCTTCACTGAAGCTTTATTCTTCAGTGTTCATGCCCTGAGATGAGCTGTCCTCTAAAGGACTACAACCAGCTCTGCTCTTCTGAAAGCACAAACTTAGTAGAAAGACATTTTTCCTTATGTTTCTGATCAGTTTAAGAAAAGCTGAGGCACGCTTTCTGTCTATACAGACCCATACTCATTCTACGCAGGTCAAGACTATATACTCGCCAGTTCTCAGGTAACATAAGCTTGATTTACTTCCACGTAACATACTTTCACTGTCCTCATATCCAGCACATTTCTGCCCTCTGCAAGGTCATGTTCACTTTGCTGTCAGAACTTAATTGTTTAAGGAAGCTTCTGGTGCTAACATGCAGCCCCTCTGGCTACCAACCAGTCTTTGCTTCTCATTTCACAAGGTCTTCACTTTCTCCAGAAGTGTCATAAATGTGTAACTGACAAAAATAGCTCTTAACCAGTTCTATTTAAGGACAGAGTCTACAGGCTGACATAGGGGCTGATATCCTTTTCTCTTGGTTTATTGTTCCTTTTTTATTTAAGCAAGCTTGGACTTCTACAATAGGAAAAACTTGTTACTTTCATATGAAAGTTCTTCTCCATCTGGTCAAGTGTAAAATGACACCTGGGTTACGCTTTAAGACTTGTATTCTGTTCACTGTCATTAAGAAAAAAAAGATTTTGGTTGTGTATGCAAAGACTAACGGTAAATATTGACCACTACTCATTACCAGAAGACAACACCATGTGAAAACCTTGCAGTGGAAGTGTTTAAATGACAGCCCAGTTGGTCATTTCTAGGCAAAGTGCAACCTCACTGGACGTGATGAATCAACCTGTAGAACTTCAACTCAGCAATCTGGAACAAGGAATTTCTGAAGTGGAGAGTGTACTCTATTTTTCCATCAGAAGTTTTCTCCTTTTCCAAGGTAGAGGAGGAGGGAGAGCTACAGTGGCTTTTCACACAAATTCTTGGTGGATTTGTTCTGTCCAGGAATCTATTTAGCTTACAAGTATTGATCGTACATTTAGAACAGGTATTTGTTGTTATTTTGATTCTAAGACTGATTTAAAACGAGAAATGCTCCCATTACCGAGACTAGTAATTTGTCCCAATTCAACTAAGATATGCTCTACACTGAAATCCAAAATTAAATTCTCAATCTCAGGAAATGAGTTATAGTAGCAAAAAGTTTTGACATTAAAATAGCTATCACTATTACTTTAGAATAAACCCTAGGGCTTCTTAGATATACAAAATCTCATTTTGTGAAGAAAAATAAAAAAGCTTGATGGTAGATGGCGGGACCTTTTAAATAAATAAAAACCACCCCAATAAAAAAGAGGAATAACATACATAGCAAGCGTGGCAAGCCAGCATAATCCATAATCCATACCTGGGCACACAAAAGTCTAGCAGAAAGGGAAAAAACACTTTTCCCTCACAATTTATATATTTTTAGCATAGCTAACGAATGAACATATTCAGTAATTCAAATGATCAATGCACCACATACACTCTCTACAGTGATAGTCACTCACAATGCAGCAATCTACTGCATATCTGCGGCCAATCATTTTATGGTTGCACATCAAGTGGAAAAGAAATCTCACCAAGCACTTTGATATTTTCTTTTTATCATTTGGAAGTGAAATTGAAAGAGAAGAAAAAAAATACATGAAGATGTCATTTAAAAGAAGTGTGTTTAGACATATAAAACCTGTTCCAGAATTGTTCATTGCATATTCCTATGGAACTAGTTTCAGTAGGCGTCCCAGAGGAGTACAAAAGCTAAATCACTTAAGCAGGCATTGATTTTCTTTTCTTTTTTTTTTTTAAATAATGAGATACATCAGCCCTCTTCAGTTTCTACTTGCAGAGGCAGAACTACAGATTTACGTATGGTTAAAGCTTAAGAGGCAAACCAAAATGAATGATGGGAAAACTGAAATCCACAAATCCTAAGCTGTGTGTCATTTCTCTATATACATATTTGTGGAACTACCGATGTTAAATTATGCCCATGTGTTTTGGCAGAAAAAATAAGAACAAAATCCAGCCCACTCAAAAAAAATGCTGTTGCCCACCCTACCCTACAATATTTTAAACTAGATTTATTGTTAAATGTGGCAGGATCCCTTCAACAACTAATTATATTGTGATCCCACTAGCATACATGAAAAGTGATGCATGATGACGTCTTTTCAATTTGAACTGAAGTTTAAAATGCAAGCTCAACTACTCATAGCTCCAATGGAGCTCTGAAACTAAAATTAAAAAAATAAAAAAAATGAGTTAACTGTAGTTTCATTCTCTATTCTTACTCTGAAGTTTGTTGGATAGAAGTTTTCTTTATACAGCTCTTCTTTGTTTACAGATTTTATAAGCTGTTTATATGTTAAGAGGCCATCACAAGTTGAAATAAAAAGCAAGCTTTCCATGAACTATGTTGTTTCAGCTAGGAAATGTTAACACTGTAATATTTATCTTGGAAACCATGAGTTAAATATTTGTAGGAGTTTTGAATGTGGTTTTTGTTTTTTGTTGTTTTGTTTTCATAATGCATTATTGAAAGTGTGAGTGGTAGGCGTAACAAGTATAACAGAAAATCGGACTCGCAGAACAAAGCTACTTGCTTTGAAATCAGTTATTCCCATCAATTAAACAGCTGTTCTAACAAGAAAGTCTGGTCTTGCACAAAGTTCAGTTTATGAAGCTTTGCTTCTAGAGCCATAGATCGTAATGAAAAGAAATTAGTAAACTATTAATGGGTTACCTTCTGGAAGAAAGGCTTCGCTACAGTCCCCTTTTTGCCTTCCTGTTATTTAAACAGTACAATAATTCAGTGTACAGTTCCATCCAACACTTATCAATATATTACCTATAACAATTAAGCATATTTTAAAGAAAGTGTAAGAGTATGTGTCATTTTAAAAGTTTCTCTGAAAAGATCTACTGAAGTCAACAGGAGAGCTGAATTTGCCCATCCTGTATGAAAGAACTATCATCAAACACAGTCTAGTGAGAACAAATAATCTTTCACAAAAGTAAAAATATACACATAAAGATAAGATATACCTCTATTGTGGGATGAGTATTATGCTTATAAGCAGTGTACAGAGGAAACTGAATCTGAAAGATTTTTGCCACACACAGCAACAACTTTTCCTTCTCATCAGTGCTCCATAAGCTAAAAGCATCAGTGTTCTTTGCAGACTCCTCCTCTGTCAGGACACAAGTTCTTGCAGAATCTATTTTTTTCTCTATAGATTTTTGCCGTTCTCCATTTTCTTCTTCATGAGACTCTCTTTCTACATTCAAGGGCTCATCAGCATGATTACTCTGATCTTGCCATGTTGAATCTATATTAATAGTGCAATGTTTACAGAGCTGGTCCCGCAGAGCTTGAACTTGGGCGATCACTAAGTTAATAAGCGCACATACTACTTGGTTAAAGATCTCCAAATGTTTATACTCCTTGAAACAGCACAGACATTGTCTGTAAGAAAAGAGAAAAAATAAATAAATAAGAATTCCTGAAGTAGCTAAAAACCGAAACAGCTAGAATGACAAATTCAGTAAGGCTAGACTCTATTAAGTTAGTAACGAGAAAGCAAGGATAAATTCTAATACATAGGTGACTAACCAAAAGGACTCTGCACATGAAGACTTCTCAAACAGAATATGTGACAGTCATGAAAGCAAGAAGTCTAAATAAAACTGACACTTCCTAGCAGCAAGTTGGAGTCACAAAGGCTTCCTTAAACCCTGTAAACATCCAATTATTTCAGTTTAAAATACACATAAGGTATCTTACAGGTAAAGTCATTGAACTGCTAACGAAATAGCGTTCTTGAGTATGTTCCTGAATCCCTTTCTTCACCTGGATTTCTCTATCAATACCGCTGCACTAAACCACCTGGTAGGCTTGTTAGCTGTGTAAGAACTATTTTTTATTTTTAATTTTATTATTATTTTTTTTAATCAACAGGTCAGCAAGATAATTTCTAATTTGTACTGAGTATTTAAACTCGTGTCCTCTATCTGCATTTGGATAGAAACCCCATGCACATCAGCACCCTTTACCCAGATGGGAAAAAACAATATTGTCTTCACCACTTTCTTCACTTCATAGACTCAGAGCTTATTCCTCTGAATATCTACCAATACACCGTAGACTGAAAATAACAAGGAGAAAACTACGTACTGTTCCTCCATCAATAAAATAAGAAAGTCAATCCACTTATCAAATTAGAAAACCCTGTATTATAGCTTCAGTTGTGGGCAAGGATAACTAGATATGCCAAAGATGTTCTGGGTGCACGAACATCCAAGACAGGTACCCTAGAACCTATTGTACAGGAACATTTGCTTCTTCCATGCAAACAAGGCAATCTCCACATTCCAAACAAAAGGTGAATGACAGTCCCCTACAAGGATCTAAATCCTGGAGAATGTAGAGGAAAAAAAGCAATCAATAAGCATGGGGACTTCCATGAAGACAAAAATTAGAAGTTACATGCTTGTAACAGTATTTGAGTTGGACTCATCACTCTCTCACTCAAACTATACTAAATGATGCAACTGCTATAAGAACTGGAGCTGTCTTCCAATTGAGGCCTTTCTCCTGTTGCATGCAGCACAACGGACCTCAGTCCATAAATATAATTCTCAGCTACTACAGTAATATAAAAATTGTACATTCCATTTCTAAAAAATAAGCAGAAAGAAGAAAGGGCAAGAAAGCATCAAGAAGAGATTAAAAAACCTCTCCCACAAAGAACTGAATTTAATCTAGAAACCTGGCTTAAACAATAACTTGTGAAGAAAAAAGAGACAAAGAACTCAGAACTATGACAGGCAGAGGGTGCTGCCTCTCTTGAGGGAACACAAACATGGCCTTGAGCTACAGGACTTAAAGAATATACATTTTGAATATAGATTTTTTTTTTTCATTGGTTCAGACAAAGTTAATATTCATTATTACCCACTTTCAGCACAGGTACAGTGATGGAAGCATCTAAAACTTCTGGTGCCAAGTAGAAAGAAAAAGCCTTTTAATATCATTTAAGTGTCTTCACCCATTTGAAAATAGATTCTTGTGATGTACTAGTAAACAAGAGCTCTAGTTCACAGTACAGTAAGTTTTGTATGAAGGGAAACATACAGTTGAGATTCATTATCATCAATATTCAAACTCATGAAAAAAAAAATACCTTTGTGTCCAGGAATTGATGTAAGCAAATATCTTGAGCGCATGTTCCTTTCTGAGCTGCAACCCATCAGCACCTTCAATGTCAGATACTGAAGGAAAACAAAAATATATTAGTGTTAAAAAAAAAAAAGCATGTAATTGCTGTATTTTAATTACAAATCGTCTTTGTTATTTAAGTAAAAAGCAAAACATAGATAGATTTATTTATTTTTTTTTAAATATGCTTTGTAGTAATAAACACCAGTAGTCAAGTTACAGTAACTTTATGTCAACGGTTTTTCAGTGGAAACTGAAGTTTCCAAACCTACCTGTTGCCTTCGGTAACCAGGAATGAAGTTTCAATGCAACTAACTTTAAAACAGATATTGTGCGGTAATATTGGACACGGCTGTGAAAATCAGTCATTCAGAACAGCTCCTTCCTTCTTCTAATCCAATACCCTGTATTAATGGTTAATGGCAACCTCTTCAAGCACAGAAAACTTAGAAGTGATAGTAACCAGGGACATCTTGTGCGATTTATAATTCCACAGAGCTCTACTGTAGAAACAAAGGTTTCATGTTCCTTAATCACACACTTTTGATTAAAAATGCCTCATTCTTTAACTGAAAGGGACAGACAAGTGTTTCAGAAATGGATGCTCAGAGAAAGGTTTTTTAATCTATGTAAGAATCTAAATAGCTAAATTTACAAGACAGCTGAGCATAAAGTACTCTTCATAAGCCCCACTGGGAGCTACTGATTGATGTGCATTTTCAAATATCAATCTTCAATAATTTCACTCATTAGCCTTTTTTTTCTCCCAGATTTTAAAAGTATGCATCTTGAGATGACCATGAGACCTTAACTTCCTTTTCCTGATCAGATAAAGGTCAGGAAAAAGACACTATCAAGATAAGAACAGATGTACAAGCTACATGTAAAGCAGTTCATACTACTTAAGCTGTTGGTTATTGTTTTCAAATATAGACATGGCTTTACTGAAATTTAACTGTACCAACCGACTAATTGGCAAAATGATAAACATTTACCACACTTAGTAGAGCCAGATACCAGAACAGTTTTGTACCAAATTCAAATCTGAAAACTTTCAGTGAGTTATCATCAAGTATTCCACCTTCATCTAAAAAATGTTTACACCCTCTAATAAGCCAAACATCAGTAGTTCACCCTTCCAATTCTGTATCCACCAGTTATATATATTTGAGCACTGGACTCTGCCTACCGGCCACATACCCTTCTCCAGCTATCAACACAAAATTCCCATTTGCTCCTTGCCCTAGATTTCCCTGTGGTTCTACAATTATCTAATTACTACACAAATTGAGAATGTTAGGGTTCTTCTTTAAGTTGACCATTTCACTTCATAATAATCTATTCATTTCCACCTTTCACATGAAATTTCAAGTATTACGTGCTTACAAAGCTCCTTCACAAGTAAGCTTTGTGGGAAAGGTTCTCTAACAAAACAAGCACTGCAGAACCCCTGCCTCAACCTCCTTCCCAGCATCAGGCTTGCAAGGTCCTATGTGAACTGTCAGTAGAGGTTTCCAAAAACTAAAGCTAATGAAATCCTGCTGACACAGATCAGAGAGTAAACTTAAGAAGAACGCCACTTCAGAAAATTCACACAAGACAAATAATTATATTATTTTTGAAATAAGGATATTATATATGCACATGTGTGCATATATGTGTATATAAATATATAAATAATTTTTAAAAACATTGAGAACTGTCTCAGGAGGATACTTACAAGTGACACTCCTCTGTCTCACTTGAAGATCCCTTTGTAACACTTGGGCAAGGTACCAAGCTGACAAGCAGATGGCCACATGGGTATCCCTTAATACTTTGTTATTTTAAACCCCAGAAATTACCAAGACACTTGACTTTAAGGCCAAAGTTTAGCACCGGAGAAGTCAACAACTGTGTCAAACAACTTAGGTCAATCTTACAACAAAAAGACAAACCAAAACAAAAGTAACACCAAAAACCACCATCACCTTACTCGGTGTAAGTTCATAAAACCTTGTTTTTCTGAACGTTGTTAACTTTTTCATTAAGATGAGTTCTTTTAAACTTGACACAAAAACCTCTGACAATAACTGAGTAGCAGTGAGCTGATTTCTAACTTGGACAGTCTGACACACACATTGCTACATTTATAAAAACATTTCCCTACTTAAAAATATGCTCTAAAAAGTCACTAACACCCAACTTGCAGAGCAGCCTTTTCTCTGTGATAGTCTGAAACACTTCCAAACCCCCTCCTTTTAAGAAAGGTACACGAAGTTCAGTAAACTGGTCCCTCCAAAGCAGCAGCTAGAATTGCCACATGAAGTGTACAGATGCTAAAAGTTATGGAACACTGAAGCTTATGCCCCTGGCTCAAAATAATAATAATAATAATAAAAAAGCACGTGCACTAGTAGGAGAAATTGGGTATTTGTAGAAAGCTTATACATTCTACATCTCACACATAGATCAACCTCAACTGGTCTTATTCATTAATCATTGCTAATTAATAGAGTGGCAACCTGTACACTTCATGTTTTGTGTTTTGTTTGGTTGGCTTTGTACTTTTTTTGTACTTTTGTAGCATTGTTCTTTTTCCTGGAAGTACTCAGGAAGCTCAGAACAGAAGCAACCAGAGGCCGCAGTCTCCCAGTGGATTTCATCAGATCTCAGTTGGTGCCCTTACCAAAAGGGGCAGTGGCACATCCAGCAGGGCTTCTCCTACCGGGCCTTACCTCAAGCTCTTTTATCCCTCTGCAGAAATGACACTTTTCAGCTGAGCTGATTTATGTTAGCACTACCAGAACTTAAATCTTAGGCTTTGTAGTTCTTGGCTCATTCTGAATATCAACTTTGGGGATACCCATTGATTTACGGCACCTCCCTTTAGGGCCACATGCAGCTTCTGATACAGCAAAAATTGCTTATGAAGCCTTTCTATCCATTTTTTATCGAAAGAAGTGCAGATAGAAAAGCAATAAAAGCAACTGCACTCATCACTCCTGTGCGTTTCTTGGGTTAGTCAGTTCTGTAAGGACTCCCTTGCTGCATATGATTTCACTTCCAAATGATATCTTTCTTACCTTTTGAGCTCGTTTTCATCTATCTTGAATGGGCCAATAGTTAAGACAGACTCATCTGCTTTTAAATAGAGCACGTCCTCTACTTCTCTCCCATATTCAAGCATCCTCCAACACCTGCTGTCTCCCCCGTCTCCCACACTTCCAGTGTTTCAAACCCAGCACTGAAAAATCACCAAACTTTCTGAAAAACTTTTATTCTGACAGTCCCCTTTCCTGCAACTTCATTTGGTGGCTAGGACCTTCCCTTGTTTCCTAGTTTCATACGGACAGAAGTGATTCCTGCGGGCATACCTGTGTGCTTTGAGAGCAGCAGAAGCATGCCAGAGTAGCACCCAGGGTGCTCCTATCTGTCCTGAGTACCCCCCTCCCTTGCAGCCTAGGAGAAACAAGCAGCGGGACGTGTCGGCTGTGTCGTGAGTCAAGCAGCCTCTGCCTGGGCTAAACACTGGGGAAAACTGCCTGCTGCAGCCTGTTTTAACCCAAAGCAAGCACACCTGGAACATGAAAATTTTAGGAAATGCTGACCTAATGAATTCCCCACTTGAAAGGGAGACATCAAAATACAACGAGCCTCTATTGCTATTGAATTGGAAGACGTGTGAGAATACAAGGGCTGACTCTAAACTGCCTACACTGACCCAAATTAAGAATTCAGTAAGGATTAACAAGATGGGCTCCAGAGCTTTAAAACCGGTCCTCCCAAGATCTCTCAGTGCCTCTTTCAGTAGTGGCCCCCCGCTCCTAGGCTCAGCTTCTTTGCCCACCGTGTCCAGTGGCTGCTTCTTTCTCCAAGCTCTTGCAAGCCAGCAACATTAGAGGTAACTTCTCTAATTTACTCCCAGAGCTCAACTTTCTGCTCCTTCCCTGAATCTGCTCCAGCAAATTTTTCTTCTCACTCAAAGCCTTTTAGATCTTCTTCTCACTCTCCAGTCCTTCCTTTTTCCTGTACCTTGCCCCCACACAGACAGCTTTTCCCTGCTCTAGATACAGTTTCACAATCAGCACAACCCACTCCCCAGGTCCACACCGCTCACAGCATCCATGGCCGTGCATTTCCACTACTCCCAACATCCATCACCCCTCCGGCAGGAACCCAAAGACCCAACAGAGAACCAAGCAAGTCCAACTCACCAATCTAACTAAAAACCATTTTTTTTTTTTTTTTTTTTTTTTTTTTTTGTCAGCTTTGTAAACCACCGAACCCTCGGAGTTCATCAGCAGGAGGTGCTGGGAAGGAAAGCATGAGGACAAGACTGAGGGAAGCAATCACCTTCAGT
The DNA here is from genome assembly GCF_964211825.1 of Aythya ferina. NCBI lineage: Eukaryota > Metazoa > Chordata > Aves > Anseriformes > Anatidae > Aythya > Aythya ferina. The sequence continues at coordinate 4,590,550 of NC_140298.1, forward strand.
GACCAGAAGGGTAACTTTGCCTTATCCCACCCGGAGCAACTGCCCATCAAAAGGTGAACAGTCTGAGGATACTGCTACTATTAGAGCACGGAAAAAAGCTGAACTCTGAAGGCCTTAAACAGATCCATCTGAGAGAAGGCTAACCAGCAGGAAGGAGAAAGCTTGGTATGGAGGCAAATTCCAGCCAAATGTTTTACAACTACCATGTGGGGACTTTTTCCAGAACTGCGTCATCTCATTTCACTGACTCCACAGCAAGACTGTTCAGAGACCTTTCTGCCACCGTAACACCACACTAGAATGAACTGAGCTACTTAACTGACCCAAAATAATAATTGCTTAGGTTTTTTTGTTTCCTTTTTTTTTTTTTTAAATAAAAAATAAAAAAAAACTATCTTCTAGGGCATAGTTTTCAAATACTTCATTTTTAGAAATTAGACATACTTAAAACGTAATGGTTTATTGAAGTAGTTCACAAGAGGCGAAAACCCATGATGGTCAAAGTAAAAATTTGACACATTCCAGGAAAAAAAGAAACTCCTTGTTTCTATTTCCCTTCACTTTCACTTCACTTTGCGAGCCTTAAATTAAAACACGAGTGCTATGTGATAGGGTGATTTGTTAAAGGTATTTTACAGTACTAGAAACAACATGATCTCCTAAACAAGGAAAAAGTCCACTCAAAAAGCTACTAAAACATTACAGTAGACAAGAAAAATATATCGTCCCCTTCTTTGCAGCTTTTGTAACTTCAACTGTGAACTAATGAAGCTCCGGTCATAAGTGCATTTTTAGCAAGAACTTCAGAGCTAGAGGAACAGACTGTAATTAGACCTCAAGGACAACCACCATGCTAGACTTGTGAGGAATATCTTATATCCAAAGGTCACTTATCACACTAAGCACAAAACCAAATGGCAAGTAAAAATAATCATTTTTAAAAGTGATTTTCCCTACTTTCAGAAACAAAACTAAAAAGGAGGAGGTAGACAGAGAACACTAAGTAATATTACAATTCCTACGCATTCAAACCTGTAACACGTTCTGGTTGTATACAGATTCTGCTCCCTTCCCCCAGGCCTCATCTGATATCAGCTTCTCATGGGAAAGAATAGATCACTTTCAAAATGGACATTATTCTCAGAAATTGTTTCCCGATACTGACTAAATAGAGGAAATGAGAGCCACGCGCTAAGCAAAATACTATTAGGACAACAACGCTAATCTTAAAATAAATATATACATAGCCTTGTATAGAATTACCATCATTCAAATTGAACCAGTAAATATTTTATACACATACATGCACTGAGATGTTTTTCGTTATTTGCTGGAGTTTTGTTTATGATTGATAGTAAATCAGACGACAGCCAGAGCTTAGCCTCTCCCATTCCCTTTCTCCTTCGACAATTGGAATTCCTCCTTTTTTTATTAAAAAAGATTCACGATTGCCTTAAATTTATTCATAAGAGTTCTTCTAGACCTTTACAATGCCATTGCTGATGAGCACATAAAAGAGCTGTGTCAATCTGAAGTTCAACAGGAATAGTTTAACTGTTCGTGCTTCCCCATAACTTTTCAGTGAGAAAAAAAAAAAAAAAAAAAAAGTCTTCTTTCCATTCCAGAGTCTCCGTAAAATAAAACCTCCCCAGAACATTGATTGGGTATACGTAATCAGAAAGTACTGGAACACTACGCAGGATATACTATTATCTAAAAATAGCCAGTTAATTCTTCAGCATTAGAAATATTGTTCGAGTGCCAGGGTTCATACATGAAAAATCAGATCTGTCACTCAAAATACTGCAGTTATAAAATTATGTATGGTTAAGGTGCTCCTAAGTGCCTCTATGATGTATTCATGACACTGAGCTGTCAGTGGCCACCCTCATCATACCACTACAGCACAGCATACTGGTAACTATACCCACTTCCATCCCAGAACGTACCTGAATTCCTTTTAAGTCTAAATCTAACTCTAAATTTCTTAGATTTATAAATGCTCCAACTTCATTAAGTTATTTCCTGCAAACTTGTAATTCCAAGCAAAGTATACAGAGATGACAAGCAAGTATTACAGAGACAACATACTTGAAGATAGGAATTAACAAACCTTTTAAGTCTCATTTCCTTAGAAAAACAAACCACGACCAAGTTACTGGCCTCTGTCAGAGGCTTATACTTTTAAGCATAAAAGCAATTTCAAGAAATACAAGAAAGTTTTGCAAGTCTAAGCAGTCTCTTCTTCTGAATGAAAATACAGAGGCTGTGCAAAAGCATTCGGTAAAAGCAGTTAGAGCTGGCGCCCCAGCAACCCCCAAAAGCAGTCACAGTTATTCAGTGTGGTTCCTCACAGCCCTTCTTCAGACGGCCTTAGGGGTTTTACTGTAATTGTATACTCCAACAAACAGCATAGGTACACAGAGTAGCATTGGCCATGGTATGTTCATCAGACAGACCGCCTGTAAGACACAGCTTCACCAGAACAGGGCGAATCAGCTGATCTTAGGTAATTTCTATCTTTAGGCATCTCCCCGGTTCCCTGCAAATACCACAAAGTTATTCTCTCTTTGAATCTCACTCTCTTCATTTAACATACATTTCCCTTTCCATTCCATCTCCCTCACCCTCTCCAGCAAACGTGTATTTTTCTTTTACTGTAAAATGCTAAGGCAGTCTGGAGCAAAATAGCAGAAGCTGACACTGAAAAGCTGTATGAAGAAATTAAAGAATTCTCATCTTTCAGAAGCGTTGCCATCATGCAGCTTTCCACGTGCTAGGTCACGATTGCTCTGGGTTAAAATGCCCCTTTAAAACAGCCACGGACTTTTAGTAAAACCAACAGCTGTCTTTATTCAGAGCAGCATGTGACTTTCACCTGCCTGAAGCAAACATACCACAGCAACTGCTTCTGAGGAGAACAGTTCCACATGAAATTATTTTTAATGCAGTCAAAGTTTGATGATCAGTGGATAATTTATCAGGAACGCTGTAACTGGTTCTACCCAGAACAGCGAGGATGAATTATCACCTAGATAATCTCTTATCTTAGATATACCACCTGAAACACAGAACACAACCGTACTGCTTCAGTCAGCTCAGGCCCAGAGAAGCACTGCATCTTTCAGCCACAGCAAAGCTTAAGACACGACGTGGTGGTGAACCCACACAGTTCCCGGAGTCAGCCATAGCTCAAAGTCCAGACGCTGCATCCACACAGTACTACCTAGCAATTGAAATGTGACCCAGCCTAGGTAGGACTGTGAAATCCCCAGTTCATGCTGGGTTATGCCAGCAGCAGGAGAACCCTGGCACTGCCAAAAGCCTGCAGAGGCCCAGCGCAGTGTCCAAGCTCTTACATTTCCATGGAAGCCCAAGAGAGGAGAGCAATATCCTGGTGGCACAGCACAGGTAAGCCTGGGTACAGAAGGGTTTATGAGCATATATAACGGTTGGTCATGTCAGACACGAGATGTCTGTGAAGAGACCTGTGCACTGTATTTCCTAGTACTTCTGCTATCTCAGGATTTTCATCTGCAAAAATATTGCGCCCCTGCTTCTCCAGGGAAAGGCAAGTTATACATTACTAAGGAAAAAAGCTATTTAAAAAATTACATTTCTTTTAGTCTTATTCCAGAGTCCTGTTTTAACTCAGTGTCATAAATTATCTTTAACTTCAAATGAGATGTTACAATTCTGAGAAGAGTACATCTTCAAATTAAAGTTGTTACTCCTCTTCTTTTAATAGAAAAAAAAAATAAATCAGCTCAGTTAAAGCAGTATTCCCATACAACCAGGTCTGCTTTACATCACCTAAACGTACACTACACGCAGAGAGTCAGACTGCCCATCATAAATATTTGACAATGCCCACTTTAAGTTTCTTAAGGAATCAATTCAGGATTGGACAATTATTGCATAAAACCAGACTTTCCTAGCATATCACTTATTACTCCAACATAAATTTCAAAGCTAGGGCTAACACTGACAATGCTGAAATGAATGCTCTGGTAAATTGTTGCTTACCTCCAGCTTAAAATGGAAGTACTTACTTGCATTCTTTCTTTTTAATAGCAGTACTTTAGAAAACAGTATCACAACTTGAACAACTGTGGTTTTGAACGACTTCTCTTCACGTACCCCAGCTCTGAAACTTTTAAAAATACTTTAAAGTGAAAGCACTGATCTCAAAGTTTATCAAACTGTTTTACAAGTAGAACAAAAATGTAGCTTTTGGAACTTTGTTCGTGCAATTAAAGAGGCTTTCTATTAGTCTTAATTAAAAGTAACAAGGAGTGCAAAAATGAAAAGAAGTACTCCAGGAAGCATTCTATTTTCAAGAGGGAACCTTGCAAATTAGTTTAGCTGTACTCCTTGGCACGCTATGAATCAGTTACAGAAAACAACAATTGCTTCCCCCCCCAACAAAAAGAAAAAAAGGCCAGAGCCCACAACTGCATCCATCTCCGTTTACAAACAACTTATAACAAAAGCACCTCATAACTGTTTTTGAGCTTTTAAGGACAAAATCTGAGAGACAAATATTAATTTGTTTCTTACAAAGTATATCTGAGCCTGCTTAAACAACAAGATAAGAATGATAAACGTGCAGTGGGTCATTACACTAAACAGAGCTTCAGGCAGTTCCCCAGAAAGCCCAAGAGCAGCTTGCTGAATATTTGAACTCCAAGGCATTATTTGTTTTCATCAAAACAGACACAAGCAACCCTCAATCAGAAAGGAAAATAAAATACTGAGAAAGGATTGGCAAGCACCAAGGTTGCTCTCAACTTTCAAACACACGCTCAAATTTTAGTCACTTTTACTAAATAATCGGTACTTAATAATTCACTCAAACATCATATTCAGCAATTTATTGGTAATGCAGTGCATTTTTTTTTCTTAAAGCTAGTAGGCCAAAACAAATGAAAAATTGCTCAAAGCAATGTCTGTGGTCTATATAGACATCTCCAAGACCGCATTAAGTTTCGCGACAAGCATGCACTCCCATCAGAAGACATATTTACAGATGTCATTTTGGTATAATCAAGTATTTTGCAAGTCAAGTATCAGCAAGTGCACACAGGTCAAATCTATAACCGTGGCTACACACAACCTAGAAGCCAACCCACTTTGGAAAGATTCAAACTGATATTGCTGTTAAGACTCAGTGAGCTTTCAGTTAGCGATGAAAACCCAATGTGATCAGAACTATCTGTTTTAAATAGTGTATCAGCAGACAGAGCACTGAGACTTATGATATAGAATGCTTTGTGGTGTAAGCCCAATTTCAGAGATTACTAATAAAAAACTTCAACAAAAAAGTCTCAGAGGAAAAGAACTACTGTTTTATACACTAAGAAGCAGGGTATTCCTACCTGTGAAAGAAGCCAGAAACCAATCAATGCAGCAAAAACACAGACCATCCTTAACTAAGAAAAAGAACTTACTTGTATTGAGTTTCTGAGCTTACATTCCCCAGCACTATCCTACAATACTTTCAAGAAAATACTTTCAAGCAAAATAATTAAATAAATTAAACATCTGCTCGGACTTGTGTCAACAGATAGATGCCAGGCAGCCTGGGATGCAATTCCACCATACACCTCCTGACTGTGATACCAAGCGATGGAAAAGGGTGGCTTAAAACGTATTATGCAAGCCTTTCCCAGACATGATTTCCTAAATTCCGCAGTAGATGTTGATATCCTGGCCCTTCTACTGCTTCTCTGGAGCTGTCCTCCTGTGCAGACATGCCAGTGCCCATTTCAAGCACTGTTCATAGCTCCTCTAAACAGAGGTAGGAGAAAACGCTGTCAGTTTTCTCGATGCTCAAGAATTTTAGAATGTAAACTGATCCCTAGATTTGCCAAAAACTGAGACAACCAGCAGAAGGGAACTCTGGAAAACTCTAGTTTTTCAGCCCAGTCTCCCCACACCATGAACATGAAAAAACAATTTAAGTAGTGGTAAGAATAAAGGGGTTTGTGTTGTAACAAATTCAGAGCAGTTTAATAGTTATACGTCACAGATAAACAGGCAACCGACTGTTTCCTGACAATTAAATTAAGCACTCATGAAAAATTATTACTTTTCCCTCAAATAGGTTGGGAAGCACAGTACAGAGCCTGAGAGAGCAAACCCTGCACAGCACAGCATAAAGCACTCACACTAATCTCACACGACTTCTCGAACCATGGTTTTTGTCCAGGGGTACACTTCAGTGGCTAACAGACTGCCTTTTCAAGAAAAATCCACTTGTGGCTTAAAAAGTGGAACATCTGCTCTTGTGAACGTAGGGAAATACTTCAAGTTTCAAGGATGCTGGTTTTACACAAAACGAGAAATTAGAAGTGATGTGCTTCCATAGCTGGAACAAAAAACTTTCTCAAGGCCTGCAGAAACCTTGAGTGCTTCAGTTATTCTTCATGAACCTGCTAAAAGGCAGCTACAAGAAATCATCCTTGCGTGCTCACTAGCACAGCATGTATGGAAATAGCACGTTCTCCAGGAAACTATACAGTTCTTAACAGAGATGTACAGAGCTAGCCTTTTGGCTACCATATTTAAGATCACAATGCCCTGCCTCACTTCAGTTTTCATACACAAGTTTTGCCTGTTTCTGTAGATTTACATAGATTAAAAATTTTCAAGTGCAAGTCAGTTAATAAAACTGCAATGAATTGGAGGCTACATTGACCTAGTATGGTGCGAGGGAAAAACAACAGCAACTACTAAAACTTTGCCACTCCTAGATGGGAACCAATCTGCTGTGTGGATGCAGATGTAGAGATTGAAAACAAGACAATTCAGGCAAAGTCATTTACAGACCTACAAATTAGCTTAAAAAAAGCAACACTCAAAGGCGTTTTTTCCACAAGGACTTATTCCAACAAGCTTCAGCTTCAACCAGTTGATGAAGTGCTGCATCTCCCAGAGGAGTTCTAGACACATGCATGGAAGTACGTATAGATAAACAGGATAAGCCTTTCCTCTTCTAATATTATCCACAAATAGCAGGAATTCCTTTGCACCAGATCTCCCCAAGAAGCTCACCTTCCACCAAACACACCAGATCTGGAAAATTCACAAAGTAAAGCTTTGTAAAACTACAAATAATCTGGGTATTTTAATGAAGTGTTAAGAGAACAATGGAGTTCCTGACAGTTGTGTGTTCATGTTCAGCATTCAGATTGCAAATCAATTTCTGTACAAAGCACAGGGTGAAAAGAACGGCTTCTCACCTCTTCTCAGAGTTTAGATTACAGAAGCCACCAATTTGCTGCACTAAAAGGAAAAAAAAGGTTACAACATATGCTTAAACAACAGAAATTAAATAGCCACAAGTACATTTAATTGCAGCATGACATTTGTATATGCAGCATTCAATGATCAACACAACCACTTCTGAAGAGCGTAAGATTACTTTTCAGGTTGTCCCTGCATCCTGACAACTATAAATGCATGGCTTAGCCTATAAAAACCCTCACTTACTAGCTCCTTGCACTGGCAAATCTAAAACAAAGCATATAACAAAGTAAGCAAACTTCCTTTTTCTATTTTTCCTTCGTGTTTTATTATTGTTCTTGTTTGTTTTAAATGTAAGTACATCACAAAAACCATTCCACATGCACACTGAGAATCTGTATCTCCCTCACTAGCAAGCTCTGCTCTGTACAGCAGGAGACTTGACAGAACTTGCTGGAAGCACCAAGACACCACTGTAGCGCTGCCATCATCTACAGAAAACTTCTTACTGATATTTCTCATCTTTTCCAGATCAGACCTGAGCAGACAGTGGTCAAGAGAACACAGGAAAGGGGAAAAATGTATTACGGAACACTGTTAAAGGAAACAGTGAAACATGAAGGGACAAAACTCTATGTATACAACAACACTGAAGATAATAAAGCAAGGCGGAGGACAGAGAAGAGCAGAAAGAGATGCAGATAAGCAGAACAGAAAAGTGAGAAATGGAAAAAATCATGAGGACAGAAAAAGAACAACTTTGAAAGACAGCTAACAGAAGGGTTGCAATAATGATGAGGCACAGGACAGAGTAGGAATATTATCAAGTACTTAGGTGAAACTAAATACTCAAAGTAGAAAATACAAGACTAACATGAAGGAGCCTGGTAAACACTGCTTTCTCCTTCCAATTTCTAGGATGCCAAATTGCAAACTGCTTGTCACTTGTCTACAGAACACAACTGCAGGACACGAGATCTGCTCTTCTCACTCAACCTTACTTGAACACAGAAGAGAGAAGTAAACTGCAGATGAGGTGGAGAAATCAAAGCAGTGAGGAATTAAAAGTCGCAAAAAGAAAAATTGGCATTAACAATGGAGGGACGTATCTTACCATTGAACACGGCAGAAAAATATAAAAAAAGAATTCTACAAATTAAAAGGAAGTCTCCTAGTCCCCCTGAGGCCATATAAATCCCTCTATGCAAGAGAAAACAAAACCTTTGGTCCTCCAAACACCCAGACAACACCTCCATGCAGGCCAGGCGAAAAGAAATAGGGCCAGCGTCTGCTCTCCAAGGTCCTGCCCCCCCAGGCACAGCACACAGCTCCCTGCCCAACCGTCCTCTTACCAGCAGTGTCCCGCTGCGCTCCCCGTCACCTGAGCATCTAAGGACACTTACAGCAGCTGGGCTCCCCAAGGAGTGGCACTGAAAACATCTGGAACAAACTGCAACACAACACCTTGGACATGTCTCAGTAACTGCTTGGGATTTCCACATCTTGAAAACTACCCTCGCACAGGAAGCACCATATAGCACCCAAAGACACGAAAGAAAAACTAACGGGAAATTTTCACAGGGAATAAAACGACTTCAAGTTCCACACTATTCAAATATTTTTTAAAAAGTCAAACGGTAAGAGATGGAAAGAGTTTTCCTTTCTTTCTTGAATTTTGCTCAAGTTACTCACATAACTAAGCAGGAATTACTGTAAAGTCTGTGTAGGCCCACTAGTAGGAAGGGGGGGGAGCATCTACAGCATAAAACTTGCAAACCTTTACTATAACCAAGCAAGTGAATTTCCTTAATATGACATATGGTAACAAAAGTAAGGAAGTCAATTTCTACAGCTTCCCTAAGCTTTAAGGATAAGATTTCACTATACACAAAGAGAAAAATCTCAGCAAATACATGTCAACAGCCCATAACTCACAACAAAACTCAGCAGAATGGGATTTACGTAACTAATCTTCAGCATCAGTGATCAAGCGGCTTGAGCAATAAGAAAGAACCAGTCTTCGGCAGCCTGAACAGGAAAAGTTTCAGGACAAAATCATTTTTAATCACATCAAATAGCATGAACCAAAATCACTGTACAGAACAAAAGCTGAAATATCTCGCTAAAAATAGAAGCCTTTCAGCTATGAAAGTCAGAGTTTATCTTTCAATTGCCTTGCAATTACAAACAAGAAGTAAAAACTACTTTATCTTAGCATCACCTTCCCTTTTGATTTAACAGTTCACAGTTAAAAAGATTTAAGTTCCTCCTCTCATTTTTTTCTGCTGGTTATTCTGATTTATTTGGAGTAGTACTTCACCACAGTCCATGATAACTACAATTTGGGAAATACTGCTATGAAGAAAAAGTTATTGTCATTTTCCTCTAAGTCTGGTTGCTCATCCCCTTAAATGCGTCAAAGACAAAAGTAAACATGGAAGACAGCGAACATAAAGTTTATAAATAATTTATAAAGCTTTTCTTCAATGGAAGAAAGCAAAGATTTAGGTTAGCTTCGTAAAGTTGGGTGATTACCCCAATAACTCCCCAGTGGAAGCTCTGCAAAGGTTCTGAATGTAAAAACATTGAGGAATTAGAATTTAAGGAAGTAAATAAATGCACGATGCAGCAGAGGCAACTGTCTTGAAGTCTTGCACAAGATGAACAGGCATAGTCAAATAGTCCAATGAAACTTTAGATCTGCACAAAAACCTACAGGTAGTCAAATAATTGATACGAAAGCTTACAGACAGCCACCTGCCCAACAGTAGCTCTTACAGACTGAGTGATGCAGATAACGCGTGTGATATTCTTATTATAAAATATATGTATTATCTAAAATAATATGTGATGCATGCATCTACGACATAAAATATTCATCCTCTCCAGAGTCCAAATACCAGGCTGAGCAATGCACTGTTCTGAATATATTTATTTCTTTTCTACCTCACGGTGAACACCTGGAGTCCTCCTTTAAGTTTCTTCTTTGTACCCTCCACATGCCAGGATTCCGTGACAAGAAGTCAGGCCAAGCATCTTCAGCATCCCAATTAAGGGTTATCCTGAACTATACAAATACACTCCAGTATCTCAAGTCTTTTATGGACCTGATCATGTTGGAAGGAGTTCTGCAGCCTAGCTGACAGTGATGGACAGAAGACTAAAATCTGTAGTAGTACATCCAGTAGCACATCCATGTGCAGTGCTACATCCATCTCTCACACTTAAGTAAACTCACTTGTGTTTGGTGGTGGTTTTTTTAATGATTTATTTATAAAACACTAAAGAAAAAAACAAATATGGCCCCAAAGCTTGAGCAACAGAATAATATCTAGAAGCCTCTACTAATCAATGTGAACTGATTTTATAAGGCTTCAGTGTTGCTAGACAAAAACAGTTGGGCTAAACAGGCAATCACTGAAGAAAGAGAAGCAGAACACTGGGAATAAACACTTACGTTTCCAGAACCAAAGAACTGCAAATAACCTAGGCCTGCCAATGTTACCTAAAACCGTGACTGCCACTCTATACTAAAACCTATTTTCCAAGTTTGGTGTTCTTTCTGGCGGGTGGCTGTTTTGTTTTTCTTTAAAAACTTTTATGAAAACAAACCAAGCATAAAGAACAAAACAAATGTAAACTGAAACCATCTATGGAGTTTTAAGTCAACATACATCAACACCCGCTGCGGTCCCACAGGGAAGCCTCTTAGGCAACCAAGGCTCTCTGCGACATGTCACAGCCAGGATTACAAGCGCAGCTGACTCAGGACCAGTATGAGAACCACAGATTTCCACTTCAGGCGCAGAAGAGGCAGTCCCAAGCACACAACAGCAATCTTAAACATCTATATCATGGAGCATCATGTACTCCACACCTTTAAGTGAAGGCTGTATAGGTGTCCAACAATAGGACAGTTTCGCAGATTCCTGGAAACCATCGCCGTGCGGCACAGTGACCTGAAATACTGTGGTGTGAGAGACTTGAGAGAGAAAAACACGTTTATGTTAATTTTTGTATTTTCTGAGTTAACTGATAATTAGTTCATGATTATATGAGTATCTGCACAGTACCTAGCAAAACAGAATTATCCTGATCAGGGCCTTTGGACAGCACAGCAATGTAAATATTACTGAAGAACACATGAAACTCAATATAATCACTCCTAGACTAACAAGAACTGGCATCCAAAGAAACCAAGGAATGTACAGCCTATTGATACCAGGGTTCATTTTAGGATACAGAATGCTTCAAATTAACATAAGAGCACATAATGTCTTCTACATGCTTTTCCTGTAGAAAGCAAGTACATTTAAAGGAGTCCTTCTCATGAGAATATGTTCTTTTATAAGTCTTTTATAAGTAAGTGTCCTTATCTTAAACTTAAAAAATAAAAATAAAATAAGGTTACTTAAGTGTTTATGTTGAGAAAGATTAATTCAGAAATCAGACTAACCTCTATACAGACTTTGCTTCTATTAAAACCTTGCCTGGGAAAACCAAGCGATGCTAATGCACCTAGAGTGCTCAGCAAGGAATTAAACTGTTCAACTGAGCAACAGCTCTAGCAATACAAGAACTGCTTTAAAGCCTATTTCATAGATGACATTGTGCTTCATGGAGTCCCTGGATCAAATCATAACTTGAAACTGCTACTACTTCTCAGGAAAGATTCTCAAGATCAGGGAACTTACTGGGTTTCATACTTAGATTAACTGCTGACAGTAAAGATGCTGCAAGAAAACGCAATACTGCCTGCTTGTCATGCTTAGGTATAGTAATGAAACTGTGTGCTGAATACACACACACCCCTTTGGTCATACAAAATACATTTTTAAACTAGTTCTCCAACTCCACAAGAACTCACCTGGCACTTGCAAAACGCTGTAGAAGTATGCCCACCAACTGGCTACCTGTTAGAAATCAGGCCTACGGACCTCGAATCTTGCAATGAGCTCCAGCAAGACAACCCTGGGCCTACACAAAGGTGTCTGACAAACAAAAGCTCCAGCTCTGCACACTGTGATGGGGTGCAGAGTTAATATTTTAAGTTTACAGGGACTAACATGTTCATTATAAAAATATGCCCAGCTGCTTGCAGAATCACAAAGTTCCATCCTTCTGTCCTCCCTAAGTTGCTCATTTCTTCTGAGGAAAACTGGAGCTCCCCACATGTTCTTTTCCACACAATCCCTCAGGAGTTGTTAGTCAATTCGCTTTCTAAGTGACCTGCCATACAACCGATACCAAATAATTATTTTGTAAACATCAGGGCAAATGAAGATAAAGAGCAGTACGTACTCTCTGTAAAAATATTTAGTTTAGCAAGGAATTTCTAAAACAAAGTAGAGGATGTTTCCTGGACCTCTTTCAAAATACTGTTTTAGTAGTTTCAGTGAAGAGGCAATCCCAAATGCTCAGCGGGCAGAAAAGGAAACTGCTGGCAGTCTCTGGCTCACACATTTTGGGCATGACCTCATTCTTCACTACTACTTTCCATTTTTGCTGCAATGCTTTAAAAACCAAGGCCTGGCATTGTTTTTGTGCATTAAGATTAAATATCACTTAAGAAACACACAAAATACAACTTGAAGTTACAAAAGAAAAGTATATCGCCCTTGTAAATCCTGCTCATAGCAGGAATGCAGGTGACATGCACAATGCACCGTATCATATGTCTCAGTATCCAAAGGCATACACAAAGTATGTATATTTTCTTAAAGCGTCCTTGTTCCTCTAAATGGAAGACCAAATCCAGTGCTATTTGACCAGCATTTCTGGAAGTTCATTATACAACAACAACGGTGCACAATTCCCCTAATAAATTTGGCTGTAAAAGACAAATTTTCTTTTCATAACTAGCAAGTTTGTAATTTAAATTACACAGAACTATCCATTACATTATCTAGGCCATAGCTTATCAAAACCCCAGTATCGTAGTGATTTATGATACTACTTTATCTATAAGGGAATATCTACATGCCTACATCCCAACTACCTTGAAACGGTTCTAGAAATAAATTCACAGAGGAAATTCCTAGATTTCTTGAAATACCAAGTTTAACACTGCATTTTTTTTTTATATTTAGTTATATCAACCTTGATCAAGTTTAAACAACGATTATGTATCAGCCCATCAAAACCAACTGAAGTTATCTTTTCCAGCAAACAGTTGTCATCGGCGCACCATTGATAATTTAGGCCTATTTCGAGCCTACTGTTTAAATAAGCACTCAGTCCATAATACCAAAGTATTCCTTACCTCTGCAGTTGAAAAAGATAAGATACACATGCTAAATTAAGTAAACATCCCAACAATTGTTCCAAACCAGATATAAGAATTACAAACTTAGCAAACTGAACCAGCAATTTTAAGGACCCAACAGTTCTCTGATACTAACCTTTGAATCCGATTTATCCCCATCTCCAGACTCTCCTGAAAGTTAGTTTTACACACACGTTTTTGCTTTCCAGATAAAATGCTGACCGCTGCTGAATATCATATTTCCCCAGCAAGTAAGAGGCCAACTCTCACCTATCATAGCACCTACTGATAGATCTTTGCACAGAATGAATCCCACATGCAATTAGACCTCACGAGACTGTTTTTTTTTTTTTTTAATAAAAAGAAGAGAGAAAGAAGGCAAGCCCTACCCGGGTCCCGCTCTAGGTAGCATTCTGCGTTTCAGTTTATTGGAAGCTGCTTTGCTCCTAAACCCACTGTGGTGTGTGACCAGGAAAACGTTTACGCTGAAGATTTCAGATAGCCAAACTTCCCGCTAACCCCCAACTTCACGAGGTAAGTTGGTTAAATCCCTCGGCATCTCCCAGAAATACCGTTTGGGGGTCTTTGTTCAGGCAGCAGCTCCCCAGACGGCCCGGGGAGGGAGGAAGGTGCCTCGCAGCCCGCCGAGAGCCGCCAGCGGCTTGCAGGGGCCACGCGAGGCCTACTGCAGGGGGGGGGCGAAGGGATCTCGGCGATCTCGTGCCCCAGACGAGCCGGGGATCGCCGGGGGGCCACCTGCCAGGCCCCCTCCCGGCCCTCCCCGTTTTTTTAGCCGGCACCTGTGCAGGGGGAAGCTCGGGGGTGGGCAGCAGGAGGGCACCCCCGAGGCGGAGCCCCCCGCCGAGCCCGGCCGATCTCCTCAGGGCGCCGGCTCCCAGCCTCGTCCCTTCCCCTCGGGCTGCCGAGGGGAGGCAGGAGGGCTCGGAGCCGCCTTCTTTAAAAGGCGGCCGGCCCAGGCCCGGCCTCCAGCTGCCGAGCAGCCCCCGGAGCGGCTGGCGGGCAGCTCCTCAGCGAGCCGGAGCCAGCTAGGCCCCGCTGCGGCTCCGTCCCCGCCCGGCCCCACACGCGCACCCCTGGAGGGGGCTCCTGGGCCAAACCGGGGGGGACGCGGGGACAGGCCTCGGGGAGGAGGAGGAGGAGGAGGAGGAGGAGGAAGAGCAGGGGGGAGCCGCGCAGCGGGCAGGTCGCCCCTTCGGCGGCCACCCCGCGGCCGGGAGGCCCGAGCCTGGCGGCGGCGAGGAGGAGGAGGAGGAGGAGGAGGAGGAAGGGCGGGAGGGAGGAAGGAGGCGAAGCGGGGCCGTGAGCCAGCCCCTGCGGGGGCCGCGGGGTCCCGGGCCGGGCCGGGGAGCGCCGGGGGGGAGGGTAGCGGGGGAGGGCGGCCGCACTTACTCTCATTTAACACCTCCAGCAGCTCGGCGCAGCTCTCACACATTGTTCATTAACAGCAGCAGCCGCCGCCGCCGCCTCCTCCCGACCATTGATTGATCCGCTCGGTGCTGCTGATTGATGATTGATGGGGGCCGGGGCGGGGGTCAGCCGGGGGGAGGGGAGGGAGGGGGCGGGAAGGGAAGGGCAGGGCAGGGCAGGGCCGGGCAGGGAGAGGGGGGAGAGGCCGGGGCCGCTGTGGGATCGGGGAGGGGGGGGATGGGGCGGCTGATCAATGCAAATGAGCCTGTGGCGGCGGCGGCGGCGGGGAGGAGAAGCCGAGTCACTCACTGGCTCCCAGTGGCTCCACGCGCCGCCATTTTGCTGAGGGGGAAGGAGGAGGAGGGGACGGCGGCGAAGGGGAGGGGGGGAGGAGGAGGAGGACGGGGCGCTCGGGCTCAGCTCGGCAGTTTCCGACCAGGCAGCGGGCGAAGGCGGCCGGGTCCCTCCTCCCGTCCCTCTCGCCCCGCCTTCCTCCCCCCGGGCCGAGGAGGAGGAGGAGGAGGAGGAGGAGGAGGAGGAGGAAGGGGCCGGGCCGGCAGCCGGGGCCGCCGGGCTAAAATGGCGGCGGCGGCGGTTGCGGCGCCTCGCGCGGCCCGGGCAGGGCGGGAAGCGCCGAGCCGCGCCCGCCTCCCGTGAGGGGGGAGCCGGGCCCGGCCCCGCCGCTCCGGGCAGCCTCGGCCGAGCCCCCCGGGCTCGCTCCGTGCTCCCCCCGCCGTTATTAAACTCTTGAGGCGGGCTGGGGGCCGCTTCTTCGGCCCGGGAGGGAGGGAGGTGGAGGAAGAGGGAGGCGCGGCGGGAGGGGAGCGGCCGCGGCCCTTCGGGACCTCCGGCCTGAAGGGAGCGCTTACCGCGTCGCGCCGGGCTCCAGCGAGCGCTTTGTCGGCACGCTGCGACGCGAGAAGGCTGCCTATGGCCGGCAGGTCCCTCGTCTTTTACGTGTTCGTGGCGTTTCCCTCTGGCGGGGCGAGGGGAGGAAGGAAGGCGCGGCGGCCATCTCCTTCCCGCCCAGCCCTGCTGAGGGGAGCCCGAGCGGCGGCTGCTGAGGTGACTGGCGGGAGGCGCCGGGGGGGCTCTTCCGAGCCCGGCATCCCGAAAATAAAATACTTGAGGTGCTACGGTATTGTTACGTGCGAATAACTGCGTTTTAATTTGTTTTTCTTTACCTCCTGTGCGGCGGAGTTCTTGATCCTGGTGAAAGAGGGGCTTGCTGCCTTGGTAGACAGTGCATTATAGATGTCTAATGGGAAGTGCCGCTTCTATAGATGGTTGAAAATACCCCCATTTTCATGAAAAGGCTTTTAAATTATCCTACAACGTAAGTTTATTTTTTTTCTAAACAAAATTTAACAATTTATGCCGATTACAACTACCATGTAACTGTCTGTCAGACACACCGAGTTGCCGTTTCAGACCTCCCAAAGACAATTGTTGGAGCGGCAGTTTCCTGTAAAAATTAAAAAAAAAAAAAGCTTTTTTTTTTTTTTTTTTTTTTTTAAACTCACGAAATCGTGCACACGCGCACTCTCGCCTTCCCGAATCCATGCAATTTGCAGCTGCATCACGGTGGTTGCTGGTGGTGTGGTACCGCCCCGCGGCGGGCCAGTGCACTGCTCTCGGCGGTGCTACCTACTCGTCCATAAGATTAGGGAAACAAATGTATTAATAGCTGCAATGCAGATGCGGTAGAGTTTGGTAGGCAGTAAAATAAATCAAAATTTCCAAGTTAGGGGAAAAAAAAAAAAAGGGTAGATGTTTCGTGTTTCTCAGTGACTGACTTAAATGGAGGAAATACAAAATATGTGTCTGTCATTGCTGAAATCCGGTTATTTTTTGATTGCCATATACATATTTATGTGGGTTCTGATAACAACGCTAGCGCTTGTGTACGTAACCTCCCACTCACGTATGCAGAATGCTCTCCTAACAATGATCAAGTTCAGTTTAAGCAAAGACAATGAAGAACAGCACTAGCTTCAAAATGAGACGAGCTTTTGTAGTCAATGTTCCTAGAGGTACTGAGCCCTGCAGGGCTGCTTTTTTGGTTGTGTGATTTCCTTCAGGTAGCCTAAAAGCTTGTATAATGGCAAAGAGCAGTCCAGAGTTGAAAATAATCACGTTCTGTCCATGCTTGAAGTAAGGCATCACCATCCACCTTTCTTCTCTAAAACAGTTTTCAAAGCTTGAGATCTGTGAAAAGGTAGATCAGAGGCTTTTTGTCACGTGTAGGCATAATGTAATTTTTTTCACTTGGTACTGTGCTAGCTTACCCTTAAGGAGTCTATGACATTATTTCAATTATTTTTCTTTGAAATATGTCATATGCTGAATAGTTTCAGTATTTGCTGGAATACCTTTTACTTCTTACCATTATCGGAATTTGTTATTGTAATTACAAGCTGGGTCTGTGCAAAGATAAGCTTATAAAGCATCTTACCTTTGGCATAGCAAGCTACTGTGAACACCGTATCTCAAAGAAATCATGTTGATTTGCTTCCCTAACGTTTAGCAACATTTTGCATGGGTATTCCTGCTAGCATGGAATGAATCAATGGCTATTCAATCTACGTGAGTCCTCTGCATCTGGAAAAGGATTACATTTTTGATAGAAAATGTAGTTCCACTCTGCATAATCTAATTTGAATTTGCATTTCTCTTTGCCCTCTTCCTTCCTTATACAAACCTTGCAGTCCATTTGATCACGGGTGCAAAAATTAACTGCTAAAACATCTCAAAAGATCCGTTTTCTGACAAATCATCTCTTTGATCTGATTGCACAGCCACGCACACCAGTCAGCACGAGGAAAGGGGCCTTTTGAAGCATGGTATCACATGCCAAGTTCAGTGAATTCAACAGAAGAATATGGGTGACCTTGAGTGTCTCCTACTTTTGTACAGACTTGGAACATTGCCAAATACTTCTTACTGCACACAAGAGTCTTACTTTTTTTTTTAATAAAGATGAAATTGCAGTTTGAAAATTAAATGCTAGCTTCCAAACAGAAGCTGTAAGTGTTGGTGATAGTGATCATCAGTTGCTGGTTCATCTATTCATTGCTTATTTTCTCTTGGCCTTTATTCCCTGTGTGCCATCCTTGCAAGGTTGTATGAACCCCAGGAGGCCCACTTTCCTTCCCTTGACTGTGTTGCTGCTCTTAATCTGGAACTACTTCCTCTGGTAAACTGCCAGCAGAGTTTTTCTAAAGTAATTGAAGATAAATGCAAGACCTGAACAAAAGTAAAACTCTATATCCAAACTTGGGACTGGGTGGAGAGTTTGCAAACATACCTGTTCTCTCCAAAATGAGCCCTGCTGTGTACCAACACTGGATTAATACTGTAATCCTGGCATTCTTCAGGGGAAAAGATGAAGATAACCATTTGCCAAAAAAAACAAACAAACTGCTGTGGATTAGGGTTTCAGGTGGTAAGGCTGATCATGGCCACTCTTCTTTTTCTGGAGTGCTTCAGCCTTTCCCAGCCTGCCTTGTGCACTCTATTTCTAAGCCTTCATTTAGTCTGAGGATTGTACCCAGCCTCATTCTGGGATAATCTCTCAGCGTCTTTCAATTGTTATTTTGATTATTTAAGTCTATAAAATAGTAGTTACGTGACTGATCATCCTTTTGATTCAAATGTAAGCAGATAGTACTCTCACTCATGCTGAGAACAAGAGCTATCAGTAAATGAACTGTCTTTCAGCTTTAAATGAAGTCTCTAAAGTATATGCACAACTTTTCCATACATTTGGACCTCTTTTGGACTCTTCATTGGTAAAGCATGCATTTGTAACTGTCCTTGTAGAAATCTGTTTTAATGATTGCTCAGTTGCAAGAAGTTAACTCAAGAAGCAAACTGCTCACAGGTAGAGCTCTGGAGATGGAGTTCACAGACTAAATATAGAAATGAAATGATGGTCCTGATGGTCTTTAATTAAATTACAGATCCACAAATGCCTGCAGAGTTGCAAAGAATTATTAAAAAAATTGAGGCAATATTTAAGAGCAAGATTTAAATGGTATTCAAAAAAAATGTAGGCCCCTTTACATATGCTGATGGGAGACTTGAAAAATTGCTATTTAACTTAATGAAATGAAAATACGAGTGTCACTTTGAGCTTCTTGACTTCTGTCATTCTCATTTGTATTTGTAATTTTGAATGTGTGCCTCCCTTAACCACATTTTTTTTTTAATTATTTTTATTTTTACGTGCTCTATCTTCTTTTACCCACTTACAGCATAAAGAAACACTCACAGGTAGACACATATGAAAACCAAGAGCAGTGCAAGACCAGACACAGTGCAGGTATGTATGCAGACAAAAAATGCTACTGCAGGTACAAGTTCTAATTGGATAAGATAGAAAGTGTTCTTGAAGAGACTGCTGGCAAAGAGGCTGAGTTAGCCACATTCTATTTTTAAAAAGTATACATTTCTGCCTGCTGCTATGCCAGCTTGATAAAGGCAATCTATTACATCACACTAACAGCTCCATCAGGCAGCCCAAGCAATCTTACCCAAATTTTTAAATACTGCAATCAGGGAATGGCAAGAAACAGGTAAAAGGTACACAGTCCTAACCTAGTTAAAAGTTCCTAAGACTACGCTGTTGTTCAGTTGTTCATCTTCGTTGTTCTCCAATAGCAACAGTAGTAGAAAAGGTCTTCTGCCATCCGGCCAACATCAAAGTTTAAGCTGAAGCAAAGCGTCAATTGTGTAATGTGTTTTCCCCAGGAAACGCCAGGCTTTTTGACTCATTATCATTCTTACATAGTATCTTTCTCTGAACGCTACCAGTTAGGATCCCAGACTATAAAATAGTTCATTTAGAGGCTTGAAAGAAGAAAAATCTGAAATTACCCATTTCCTTCTATAGTATTTGCACTGCTGAAAATAGAAGTATTCATGATTTTTTTTCATTTTTAAAATACAAACAGGATTTTCCCCCACACTCAAATGATTAGTGGCTTCAGGTACTTTAAGTAATAAAGGTGCATTATACTTAAAATCCCTAAAAAACTTAATGTGAAAAATGATTCCCTCATCAACTGGAACAGCTAAGCTTTTTTCCAAGAGAACATTGTTGGTTAGTCAGCCTTGGACAATGAAACAAGGATCTCCTAAATGTAAAAGTCAAAAAATAACTTCAGTCACAAGAAATACACAGGTGCATTCATAAAGGGCAAGGAAGAGAGGTATGTTGTTTTACTCAAGTTTGGCAATTTTTTTTTTCTATAGTTTTGCTCTATTGTATTTGAAGACACATGCACGGAGAAAGGGAAAAAAATTAGGTATACTTTCACCAAATAAATAATACCTGTGTCAATAATCAGTTATCTAAAGGAACATATGGGCTCTGAGGCACAAACAACGCTAATGAGAGTCCCTCACGTTAGTCAACCTCCACACATTCTAACGCAGCATCTTTTCCTGATTTCCCCCCCATGAGGAAACCCACAGTTTTATGGCCTCTCTGGTGCTAAAACCTATTGGAAGCAACTCTTCAACATTCCTTGAGTGATGAGCATTTCTAAAGCTTTTTGCATAAATATTAACTTTATTGGAAAATAGTTCACTTAACCAATCAGATTAACACACACCAAATTATTCAAGTTAAAAAAAAAAAAAAAACTAACCTAAAATGCTTTGGAAAATAATCTGCTTCAGTTACAGTAGCAAACACATGGTAGCCTAAAACAAGTACTTGGGGGTGTCTTCATCAGCTAACAGGCAATCAAGTCATGTAAACACAGAAAACACCCTGTAATATTTTTGTTAATGAGTGTACCTAGAGTACATAGAATTATTGTTTTTCTTTTAAAATCTGTATAGAAATATGCACAAAGTAAACATTGGTTTACATATAATTACAAGTTGTAGTTATTTATATGATGGGTTCATGCTTTTTATCCATTTATTTTCATTTCCAGAGTGTGCATTCAAACTAGTAACTGGAACTTTCTTAGTTGTACATTATAGTTATTTTCCACATTCAGGATAACTTCACTAGAAATACGCACACACCCTTCCCCCCCCAAGTCTTTAATGGTATCAAGAGCTCTGCATAAGCTGAATTTTTATAGCATCTGCAGAGATCAGCAAAAGGCACCAGTTCTGAAGATAACACCACAGTTTTTTTAGATTTAAAAGGGAAGTGAAAACTAACATTAAAATTTTGTTACTAGATGATCTAAAAGGTATCAAAATAATGGAACAACTCTTATTTGAATCGCCTTTTTAAAAATACATTTAAGATGTTGTTTGGAGGTGTAGGTCAGGTTTAATCCTTTAGTTAACATCAGACCATGAGCCTCATGGACTTGCTTCAGTCTTGAACATTAAAGATGTACATAAAGGCGTATGTGTATTTTTCATTAAAAGCTATTTTCTCTGTACTGCTAATGTCACTGCACGTCAGAACTAATCTTGTTCTGTGATTCATGGGATACGGTCATTCTGAAGTCACACTGTTGGGGGCATTTCCATTTTAATTTCTTACTGGTCTGCACAGCTTTTGATAATCTGTAGCTCTATAATGCTGCGACTCAGCCTGGTCAGAAGCAATTTTAACGGGCATTCCAAATGTGTCCTTCAACAGTACTTCAAGTATTTTAAACTGCTTATTAAAGTAAATACTGCCTTACGAGATCAGAAAGCCATACTTAATGGGACAGGAAGACATGGAAAAGCTTAAAGCACAAGTATGACAAAAATGGAATTTTGCATCTAGCAGAGTAATTAACAATTTTGGTAGGCTATATTTTAAGTCCTAGTCATAAAGGGTTTGAGGAACCTTCTCTCTACAGCTTAGCACTTTCAAATCACAGTATTTGTGATAAATGATGTTCCAGCAGTAGGAGCTTTGGTTTTTTAAGGCCAGCTAAGTTGAACAATGGAGAGATGTTCACAAACAGAATGAGACCAGTACTATAAGGCTGGAAACATTCTGGTCACAGCTAAATTCTCTATGAACACTGCTACTTCATGCACTTCTACTTCAAAATGAACGTACAGTACAAAATTAACTACAGTATCCAAACTTACATAAAACATCTCCACATCTGTCTAACCTTGTTGTACAGCTCTGCATGAACGGTTATACTTTGCATCACAGTAACAATCCTAAGACTACAAGACCAAAGAAATGGAAAAAACTGGGAGACTTTAATGTCAACTGTTAGAAAACAGAGGAAAGATGTTACAAACATGGGGAAGCCAAGACTGTACACCATCTTAGTGTTCATACTGCTTGTTTTTCTTATCTGTAATCCATAAATCTGTGAAAATCATTTAACTACAAAACTTTAGGTAGAAAAATAACTGCAGATCTTGTCTATATGCGTTATTAATATGTACTAGTATCAATTGTTTAGTCAAGATACAGTGCAGAAACTCTTTGAAATAAATTACAAAGAGTCCATATAGAGAGCAAGAGTACCTTATTCGTGGCATTTTATAGCAATGTAGTATGGAATATTTTTAGTCATGGAGGTAAGTCAGAACAGCTACTGTACTTCCAAATAGAACCCAACTTATTTTGTGTTAACTTTTGAGCATAGCCAAAGTCCTTGAGATTAGGGAAGCCAGAAGCAACAGCTATCCAGACCTCAAAGAACTTTTCCTATGCCTTCAGGATAGGAATCTTTGATACGATCACAGCATTTTCATCCAATGAAAGAATAAGCCGAAGAAAGAAAAATAAATGTAAACCAAGTTTATTTTGCTTTTAAGTAGTGTTCTTTAAGCACTACAGCATGGTAAACAATGTAAATTAGTATAAGTCATCTCAAAAGCCAGAGTTTTTTTTTTTTATTTTTATGAGTTGTTAAAAAGATGCAGCCTATTCTAACAGGATAAATATTTTAACCATTTCACTTCGAGTTAATGAAGGCTCACAAATGAGCAACACTCCTCATTGAGGAAAACAAAAAGCTGTTGTCGACAAAGCGACAGCACACACACAAAAACAAAAGAACTGTGTAAAAATAACTAACTGTACTGTGTTCCCATACTCTTTAGAAGTTGCTTTACAATGGGATGATATGCACATGATCTTGCTGCAAACTTGCCATACAACTTGCAAATACATGTAGCCTAGCCTTACCACTCAAGTCCAAAAAGCTGCTAACTGATCAAAAAAATGCAGCACTATAATCCTCTGCATAACGATTAATTAAATCTGTTTTACTCATTACCTTTTCTCCTAGGCTACAGGGCAGGCTAGAAAGAAAGTGATCCCAAATTAAAAATCGATACTCTTACAGGAAATTGTATAATTTTGCAATATAGTCTTTTACAACTTATGTTTTGCCTATTTTCCCCTTAGCCACAAAATGGGCATGAAGTAATTACTTTGAAAATGCATTAATTTTCAACTTCATGCAAATCTAAATAAAGATGACCAAACAAAAGCTTAAACAATGGAAGGATATTTCACAGAAAATTTCTTATACAAAAAACACATAAGAAAAAGGGCCACTAGGTGACATTTTAATTTACAAATTGGCATCATTTTGGTCAACAAATATCCAAGTGCTGTTTTCTTCTATCACAACAAAGTAGCTGTACAGAAAGAAAACTGCGTAACTTGTTTTATTATTATTTTTTAATCACACATCTCCTCAGGAATTTCATGTGGATTAAGGATGCCAGGTACAGACATCTGAAGTTTATGCTTCTCCTCTTGAGCCTGCCGAAGGGCTGTTTCTCTTTCCTCCAAGAATAAATCTGATGTGTCTTCACCTGCAAATTCCTGTATAATTCACATGAAATCATTAGTTTATTGTCAAGCGCTTCAGGAAGACTATACCAGAATAATGCAGGAAACATCTTCCCTTCACGTTCCCTGTCAGACTTTTTGCTTGCTTTGCCTTCCATTCTTAAGGTCAGAATTAATACAAAGGAATGCAAAATTCTGTAAGATTTTCACCACGTCTCACATCAGATTTTCAAGCACATGGTCACTAGAACAGCATCATTGCTACTTTCAATTACCTGACTACCGTAGTCTTGACACTACTTCAACACGCGCTTTCCTACAATCATCCTGAATTATAGCATCTTTGGAAAAACAAAAGGCAGAGTACTACTATGGTATGTTTCAAAACATGCCCCAGTCCCAAGCAGAACTGAAACAATCTGTTTTGCAGCCATTTTAGACAAACTGTATACACAAAGTGCAAGCAGTATCAAGTATTTAATCCCAATTTATACACATAAGTCATGCTGAAATAGATTGCACGATCCACCATCCACTGATGCTCAAGTCATAAGAGATTTCTCCTGACATTTTGAATAGCAGTAGACTTATCTCCTCAAAAAAACACTGTCCCGTAACTTCCAAGATCAGCTTCCTGCTGAATAATCTCTTTAAATCTCTTAAAATAAAGCATGCTGAACGTACCTTGATTTGGACCAGGAAATCCCTTAGGTGCTCCTTGAAGGCAGGGATATCCTGGTTTAAACTGAAGAGTCCTGTTACAAACAGCTTAACCTGGGCACTAACAGTAAACAAACACATCAGTTAGCATTTCAGGACATAAGAAACCACTCAAAAGGATAAAATAACCACAGCACACTTACTCTTGCAGATGAGGAAATGCAGATTTGAGAAGGTTAGCAACGTACTCCTGAATAAACATTTGGTTGTTCACTGGATTTCCAGGGTTTAATGGAGTACTTATTTTTCCCTCTTCTACTAAGTTGAACATGTATGCAAGGATTGATGCATGCATTGTCAAACCTGAACGGATCAAAGTTATACATATGCTGTTATTATTGCTATTATTCAAGAACAGGTTATGTAACATTGTTTTGACACTTAAAAGGATTGTTTTTATCAACCGGCTCACATATATGCATTCTTACCAGCAGTATGTGAAGTATCTGTTACAACTGAGAAAATGTGCTGGAGGATATCACAGAAATATGTCTGATAGAAACTCTGGGCAGCTGCCTCTTCTTGCGCAACGTTCTGTAGTAGAGTATAAAGTATTTGAAGTCCTGGAAAATATGCGTAAAAGCAAAGATGACCAACAAAACAGGATTAAAGTCTCCATGCGTCTTTCTGCCTTTCCGAAGTGGGGCAAACGTCCCAGGAAATTCTGATAGGCATTGAGAAGCATTACACATGTAATGATTTTCTCAGGTAGCCGCTAGAGGGCTGTAGCCACATTACATATGCAGCACTGACTTCGTTTTTACTGTTAGATAGCAGAACCGTAAAGAAACAACTGCACCACTCTACTGGTGCCAGCAGAAGTGAAAAACCCTGTGGCAAAGAAGTATTTTCACATTTAAGAAAGGAAAATTACATGAACACAGATAGCTTACTAGCTCAAATGACACTCAAAAGGTATCTTTTCTTCCAATCCCTTCTACTCTACTACTGACTTGAAAACTAGGTGGCTTTACAGCTACTTTTTTATACAGTAGTCAAGATGCTGTTAGAATGGAGCACATACACACAGCTTCTCCTAGCCTCCCTTGATACATCTGCTCAGTGAAAATTCACCTCAAGTTTAACCTGCTGTTGTCCAAAGGAAGCACCATTCTTCACAATCTAAGGTGTTTCCATTTGCCAAAGCTGGCTCCCAGACTGAGTTCACCCCAGGCGTTTATTTTTCTGTTGGGTTTTTCAGTGGTTACTCAGCAACTGTCTTACTGAGGTAAAAAGTCAAACATCACAGGCAGCACAACAAAAGCAGAGCTAGAACACCAGCTTTAGCAGCAATTAGTTGTTGCGTCAGTTTAGCAATTTCAGAAGAACCCTCACATCTGGAAGAGACAGCAAGCAGAAACTCTACCAGGGCACTCTTGCAGCTGTGGGAGAGAAACCCCCTCCAACTTCCAGCACATCCATGTATACCTGATTGTCAGCTTCAAACCAAGACAGGAAAATACCATTCCTGTACAAATGCAATATAGCATTGTGCAACTAGAACACTGTATTTGACTAAAGAAAAAGATACAGAGAAGTCATAGTCTACCACAAAATATCATCTGATACTGCAAGCGAAGTCTGCATATTTCATACTTAAAAATTCAGCTTACCTGTATCTGCAACATTTCTCATTGTGTGTTTGAAAGCCCAAATAATAGAATCCAGAACAAGTTTGAACTGTGCAGGTGGAATGGCCAGGAATGCTGGGAAGCAATGAGAATTTACAGCCTGGAGTAGCAAGAAGAAGTTTGTTCTATGTTCAGGATATTCTTCAAAATCCTAGAAAAAATAATGAGGGAAAAAAAAGTGAAAATTCCTGAACAGATGAAAGATCTATCAGGGTATCTCCTGCTAAGAAGATAGAGTCAATACCCAATATGGAACAGCAGTTAGGCCCCTGACTTAAATAAGTTTGAATACAAAGGAAAGGTTACAATTCTGAATAATTTTTTCTCCCTTGCTTTCATGACCCAAGCTTGATCAAACCATCTTCTAGCGTTACACAACACTGACAGGCTGAGCTACATTTTGTCAGTACACAACCTTAAGCGCTACTTACTGCACAGATTTAAGACAGATGGTCTCAACGCTTGTTAAGCACCTCTGTTACTACAGGGGTACAATTTCTGGTTCCACCCTATTGCAAAGCGGCTGGTAGCACTCAAGTATTATGCAAGTACATATTGCAATTTTTACGCTACAGTTTGCATCAGCTTTGGTATTCAGTGAGGAAACACTCAAAGAGCTGATCAATACTTATATTCATAAATGTTAAAGTTTTATTAATTTTAGTAGTTAGCCCTACACTAAGTATACTTCTGCTTCCAGAAGCATGACATTCCAAGTTCCTGGAACAGAAAAACAACTTGTAACTCCACTTTTTGTCTTCAGTTTCTAGGGAGGGTGCTTTATCCAAAATTTAAATTTAAATACCTTATTTATCATATTTAACGTGCACTCAAAAACAGCATCAAATATCTGAGGTATTTCAGCAGTAATGTGTCCACCCAGCTTGTTTACGATGATAGCCATAGTACTAAGTACTTCGGGTTCTCTAGCAGCCGGCACATTTCTCTGGTAGTCAATGAGAACTGCATCCAACAAGGGAGGAACAAAGTTTTCAGCTACCTAAATAGAAAAGCAAGCCATGGTTATAACAATGCAGTTATTGCACAAAGTCTCAAGTGAACAGGTTATAGCTTAATTGTTTAGTTACAGAGATACCTTTCCTAACAAAGGAATATGTTACACAAACTTCCCACGCACTGCATCCATCCAGCAGTGGTTGCAAGATGATTCTCTTAAACCTTGCTCCCCCCTTAGAATCACCCTCAGCTAAAATTAACTGAAGCATCTCGAACAGTTCAGGCCTACCTCTGTATGATCACACTTCATCCTCCATATTTTACAGTCCTCCTGAAACAAGTTCTTGTGAACAGGAACAGTGCTGACGCTGACTGCTCTTCAGTCAACAGAAGGACAGGGTTCTTACAAGTTTTGTCTTATGAGCTATTTGTATAAAATAAATTTACTTACCATCTGAGGATCATTGGACCTGCTCACCCAGCCAGAAATCAGTTTTAAAGTTTCCCTTTTTACAGTCCTCATACTTCTAATCAAAGGCTGCTTTGTTACCATTTCACCTGAAAAGTTTTAAAGCTTCACTTAATCTGGGTAAAGCGTACCAAACAGATTTCACTTCAATTGATACCATAAACTCAGAATTCTTCATTGTTGCACCCATGAAGGCTTACACATATTTTGCAGATAAGAACTACCTCCCCATTGTTCTAGCTCCATAGGTCCAAGTTGCTACTTCGCATTATAAAAGTGCTACAGGCAATACCCTACTTGCACAGATCCAAAACAAAGCTTCAACTCACTTTTTAAGTAAAGGAGTCTTGCACATTCATCTTACTATCTGGACCAAGCTTACATCTGGTTCTCGTTAAGTGACATGGGGAATACGCAGTGTTCTAAAGCAAGCTCCTCGTTTCTCCCCAGACAGACCTAATCCTTCAGACTGATGTTTACACAAGAAGCCTCATTCTTAGTTGTTTCTCACACTGAGTCAATGTAATCTCATCGGTAAAACCTGTTCTGATTGAGTGCAAAGCCATACAACCATTACAGTACATCCAAGGGAAACCCTGGAAGACTGCAGCCAAGGAAACAAGAGAAACAAGAAAACTGCTTCTGGCACCAGAGACATCATGGGCAAAATAGAGGCAATTGTGAAAACATACGCTGAGGCAAGCACAATCGCAGTAGTTGCTGCTCTAGGAGCATGTCCATACTAGAAGTCCTACCAACTGCTTCATAATATCAAAAAAAAAGAGTTCTGGCCATTAGAGCTGCAGAATCAAAACACTGATTTCACAGCCAGTTTTATTCTAAACTCTGAGAAGCTACTTCAAGGTCAACCAGCTGCTCACTTACAAAATCTTACTTAACATTCACACTTCCATCTAGCGTCATCTGCATGGGTAAGAAAATTGGTCATAACACAGATGACTAATCCAATAACTGACTCATTTAATCTTGTCAAGAACTATCGTAGCAGCACATTCTACTTGGATACCATAGGCCCGAGCTTATGTAGCAAAAACTGGTCAGGTAATTGACAATTCCTACTCAGTGATTACTGGTCTGCTTTATGACAACTTTGAGGCATCTTCACTGTAGTTCTATGTACTTCATTTCTGTACTAAAGCTATTTAGTAGCAGTACCAGGCTACAACTCTGCCAACATTAAGAGACTCAACTCAAAGATAGTTTCCTCGTATTCAAAAACCAGAATAAGCTAGAAGAATGCATGCTACAACTTGCCTCAGCAAGACAGGTATTAGTTCTAAGCAAGCGCCTACAGTGTTTTGCATCTTTCACAAGCTTTCTTGCATATAGCCTTCCTCCCTCCAGAAACAGAGTTTCTTTATTTGAATAAAGCATTCAGTGAACAACAACAAAAAAACCATCTAAGCAAGCACACTTTCAGCCATTCTCCACTTGCCCAAACACTAAAAACACACAGTAGATTAGCCTCCTTGTATCGTACTTGAAACCTGATTACATGCATTGTCAGTCCCATTTTCAAGAACAACGTAGAATTTCTTACCATTAGCCTGAATAGCTGCAGAAATATTTTCACTTAGGCACTTGTACACATTCAGCATATCTAAATAAATTCTTCCAAGTTGAATCACAAAGGGGTGGCCAACTGCTTTACACGCTCTCACATTGGTTTTCAGAATGCTACCAAGCTGCTTAACAGTTTCAGGATCCTTCAGAATATCAACATTCTGTCAAAAAATTTGAGTTCATTTTGTTTAATGAGTAAGAATGCCTTTTATCTTTTAGTGCAACAACTATCACTTTAAAAGAACTTATCTTACTCTGCATTGAAGAACATATCACTGAAATTTACACACTGTATGTACTGCTGTTTAATTCAGGGTTTTAATTTCATGGAAGTTTTAATTTCATAAAAACTTCAGTTGAACGTGTGGCCCAGGCAAAGGGGAGTCTTGAAAAAAAAAGCCATTTTTCTGATGAGAAGTAATTATTTGCATAAATTCCCTTCTCCTCAAAATTCTCCTTCTCCTTTACAGAACATGCAAAACAACATGTTCTGTAAAGTAATAAAAAATTGTCCTTTAAATCAGATATAATTCAGTATTGTCATTTAACATGCTCTCTCCAAACAACACTTTTACTATCACGTCACAGCCATTGCTTTCTAGAAGTCCACCACAGCTATGTATAACCTAATAGCAGGGGAAAAAAACAGCAGGTTTTCTTTACCTCAACACAGAATGCACTTAAAATTTATGGGCTTACTTTTGTTGCCTGTTGAATTATGCTGTCCCATACTTGATTAGGGAGCAACATGTACTTTTCTATCAGATGTTCCTGTACAGTCTGGTCTGTCTGTGCCCCAATCATGTATCCTACTGCTTCATAGAACGTATGCACCTGATTGGAAAAAGGAAGTCAAAGGGGAAGGTTAAAAGAATACAGAAGAGTTTATATTGTTCTCAACTAGCACGTAACAGACTGAAAATGGGTTTCCACTGTCTAAACACCTTCTTCCCACTTGAGTTTACAGGACCTCTCTTCTTTTCTTACTTTCATCACATTTAAAGCAAAGCTCCATTCCCGTCCCTTCAAATGTCACTACGTACATCCTGCAGTCTTCCTTCATTTTGCCACCATATCCTGAAGTGAAGAAGCTCTGGCATATACCTCGAACTCTCAGGATACATCTCAATTTCTTTCTTTTACAGAACACTGGGCTAACTTAAGAGCAAGATAATATTTATGTGCAAGCTCGAACTTAATGCCTACTCTACCGAAGGCTTCAGTACATTGAAATACATCATGTGTGCACTATGCTCTCTTAAAGGAGTGCATCCTCCCTAGAAGTACCCCCTCACTCCTGCACATACAAGACCTATCTATTATAGTCAGATACTCTTCTTTCCCAAATCAGAACCTCAAACTTAGATTCAGCATGTTATTCACTTGTAAAAACATTCTAGAAAACAGGATTTTAACTAAACACTTTCATGCTCCTTACAAGGATCCTAATTAAGATATTAATCGTGTAAACCAAATGTACCCTTCACATCATAGCACTGTCAGTAATGAAAAAAATAAGCAATACAGTTCAAGTCTGAAAAACCATTCCTAGGTTTCAGTCAAGTAAATTTTTATTGGGCTTTAGAAATTGACCCACACTCCTGAATTCAACATACCTGTTGTGGCTGAAGGTCACAGATGATTGTATTAATATTGTTCAAGATTTCATCAATAAATGGCATGACCTCTCCCACTTGAACCTGAACAAAATGTCGGCGGCATTTTTGTGCTATTTTTATGAAGGTATCACAAGCCATATCCTGGACGCCATCATGGGTTTCTAAATTAAGTCAAGTCAATTACTGGTTTAGTATTTTTCCTTAGACATGCATATGTATGAGCATCAACTTTTTCTCTTTAAAAAGTTAAGAGCAAATGAAAAAGATAATTACCATGCATAAATTCAAATAGCTTGTTGACTACTGTCTTCAAAAATTTCCAGTGAGCCCTCAGAAACCGTGGGTATTGACCTACTATGTACATTATATTTGATGCGATAATGGCTTTATTGTCTTTTCCTCGCTTTTGTTCACAGAGTCCCAGGAGATCCTACAATATAACATATTATTAGTTTCCTCCCCAGGCTTGTCCAGTTCAATTAAAAGCACTACAAGATAAGTATAAAAGGCTGAAGTGAGCTGTAACAAAGATACAAGAAAGTAGTTTCCATTATCAAGTTCAAAACCCAAAAAATTTCAAAAAATTGTTTACAACTGGAGCTGTTATTTAAGTTTTAACTAAATCAGGAACGCCATGTTTTCAGCCATGAAATCCGCATTTTAGATGTAACTGATACTTTCTGCAGGGTAGACTTCAGCAACCCTCAGTGTTGAATACCGGCCAGCCAGCTGATATTAACAAAGATATAGATGCCACACTTCAAATAGAGGAAACTAAATCCCCTGTACAAATTTGTATGACGTGTTAAGAGTGAGGCAAGGTAGTCCTGTAGAAAACATTTTCTTCCTGCACTCTTCTCATGCACATATTTACCTAAAATTCACTTTGATCAAGGAGTATCAAGAAAGTGGCAGAAAAGGAGGGTTCTTGTTGGTCAAAAATAACGTGGGTTATTTTGCCACTCGTTTCAATATTAATCCTTTTCCTTATGTTTTGCTTTGGAAATACCAAAGATTTCATCAGAATGAATCTTCTCCCTCCAATTTTCACAGGGAAAAAGGTTATTTGGACTTTGGACTAAGGCATTGTTCATGACTGAAAAAAATATCAGCCTTAAATTCGGGATATGACATTTCCCATTACATTTTTCTAATTAACTTGTTTGCTATACAAGGTAGCTTGCTAAAATGTTAAAGCAGTATCTTTTTAAATGTAGTTTATGCTCAAGAAATAAAGTGTGACAATGTTATTAGTTCTGCACTATGATACCTTAATTACTGTAACAAGGAATCTTTTTTCATCTTCTTCATGCATTGCTCCACTGATTGAACCTATAGCCCAACATAGGGTATTCAAATTTTTCCACGACCACTCTGTCCCATTCACTTGATTGTGCAGTTTTTCAGTCATTATTCGTTCTGTGTCTGCATAATCCAGATGCGTAAGATACACTGAAAGACAATTAACATTAAGCAGGTGCATTTTCAAACAACAAGCCAGATCACATCTTCATAGGCAAAGCTGTATTCTAAGAAAAAGACAATGAAAATGTTATTTAAGCATAACGCTTCTATTGTGAGCTTATGACAGAACAAACTAGAACTTTAAACCCAATTTTTTTTTTAAAACCCTATTCAAAGAAGGCATGGAAACAATACAAAAATTTAAGTTAACTAAGGTCTTGTGTATCAATCAGTAAAGTTACTAAATTGAATTATTAACAAAAGACATTCATACTCGTGGGCTATAGAAAATACGGGACTGGTTAGCTACTGGGGACATTATGCTGTGGTAAGTAGTCAGTCAATTTTCCTGTGTCATTATATCTGCCATTAAAATGGAGATGGTACTCCTGAACAAGTCTGGAAGGGAAGATTCAGGTATCACAACTCATACACTTGCATCAGCTCTGTAATATAAAATTCTAAATCCCCAGAAATCAAGAGCAGTTTAAGGCCATATTTGGCGACAGATTTTTACAATGCCTTAGAATGCAGGTTTCACTGCGCTCTTGCTTTTTAAAAAGTGAATCTTCCATTAAGATTAATACACTGTAACCAATAATTAACACCAGAAATCAAACACTAACTAAACCTGTAAATATCAACCTGTATCTGAAATATGATTAAGGATGAGGACATGCGGTAGCAATTTTAATACAATTAAAAGAAACACACACCCCTAAGTTCTCTACAATACATACTGACTACTGATTCACTGTTAACAAGGTCGACAGTTGAGCATGAGGCTTCAAAAGATAACAAAGGGAACGTATGCGTGCATAAATGCAAGAAGCACATGCATGCTTCATTGGATCTGACATATTTTGGCAAAGAAACCAAGGTTTTCCAATGGCAAAAGGCAAGCGACAAAAAATGGGTAGTATAGTACTGCTTACTGAAGTCATACAGGAGCACTACATGCTCAAAACTGAAAGCCTCAGACCAATGCTGCCTCTACCATTCCAATTTGTGTATGTACTACTACTCACTGATGATCCTTTTCCTCCCCATGTAATTCAGATCTACCTGAGCTATCCATCTGACACGTACATGCTGCTGGTGCAGCTCCACAGACTTACAGAACAAGAACACCAGCTAGTGCACTTACCCAATGTTTCTCTCATATTTTTATACAAGTTTATGGAATCTGTATCCTTCATGAATTCTCGTACTACTTCCCCCTGATCATTTTCCACAACTAGCACTTCTTCAGGTTTAGCCATGCGGCTAACCATTAGCAATCGAACCTGCATGTTAGAAAACAGTTTGAATTGAATTGCACTGCAGCATGAAAATAAAGGGTACAACCAGAACTTCATGAGGTCACCTCATATACCAGCAACCTGGAAGGAGATATTCTAATGCTAACTAAAAAGCCATTAAGAATAGTGCCTGCTGATTTCCCTCTCTACACGAACAAGAGTTGTTTGTTTTTTTTGTTTGTTTGTTTGTTTTTCGTTTGTTTTTCAAATTAAAGTACCATACCTTCTAGAACTTCAAAGGTGTTTGTAGCATTAGGCACCTTTTAAATACAAACATTTTTTCCTCCAACTCCAACACTCAAGACTTCAATAATTTTAACTTCAGCTCTTATACAACCAATTCCTTTTTTAATACTATGACAAATTTACTTAGTTGAGAAATCTCAACCCCACCAAGATCCATGCTGGAAACCAGTAATTACAGAAACTGTCAGTAGGATCTAGTAAACCTACTACGCAAACCCTATATAGCAGGTCTATTACAAAAAAGTTCTTTAGTGCTTTCATGGAAGACAACAGGGTTAGTCATTAAATAAATGCTTTTTTCCTTTTCTTTTATTAATTAGTCTTATGTTTATACACAGTGTCTAAAGCAAATTAACTCTGTATTAATACTCCAGTCATCTACTGGTGTCATCCTAAAATAATTTTGGAAATTGCACCATGTTAAATAACTGGAGTTAAATCAACTAACAAGTTTTCTGAAGTCATTCCTTACATAAAGTGAA
Source organism: Aythya ferina (assembly GCF_964211825.1). Classification (NCBI taxonomy): domain Eukaryota; kingdom Metazoa; phylum Chordata; class Aves; order Anseriformes; family Anatidae; genus Aythya; species Aythya ferina. The sequence goes on from NC_140298.1 coordinate 4,624,701, forward strand.
GTTTCTAAATTTAGGAACAGTATCTAAACCTTTACAGTGTCTTTACAGCAAAGATTACCTTGGATAATACAGGCAAATAAAGCTGCCTCCTTGGAGGAACATCGAAGTGTTGACTTCCCGAAAGCAATGGAGAAGCAGATGTTGAAAATGGACTCTCTCTGTAGAGCTCAGCAGCTAAATGATTCCAATATTCAAGACAAATCTTGAAAATTTCAGTTTCTTCAACTTCTGATACCAGTAACATATAATGAAGAGCCTGGAAGAGTGTGTTTCAAACACCTAATTATTATTTCTGAACACAGAATCATATCAAAACCATATTGCTCTGAATTCAATTATCCAAGTGCTGATGAAATGCTGAATTGGTGTAAAATTTTAGAACAAGGTGCATTTACATGTAAGTGACACTACTTACGAGTCCGAGTAACAACCAGAAGAACTCAAAAAAAAAAGTGCCATGTCATCTGCTGTTATTTGGAAATCATACGTCAATTCTTAAACCTAAAATAGCCTAGATGTCTAAAAAATGCAATAGCCACATCAGCCCATTATCTGTATTATCAAAATCATGCCCTCTGAGCTTCTGCAAGACCTTTTGTTTTAGGCCTTAAAAAAAACCCTCAACTACTAGTTTCAAGAACTGCTACTCTCAAGACTGTTACTGCTACTTTATTCTGGAGATCCTTATATCCTGAAGACAACCTTCAAAGCCACGCTACTCATTTGCATTCTATGGAAGAGATCTATTAGAACATTTTCTACTTCACTGACAAAACAGCCACCAGGCAGACTGAAAAGGATGCTGTTCTGAAAGAGATACCAACTACATATGCCAACATTTTTAACACAGCTTATTTTTAAATCCCTGGTGAAAAATACAAACCAATACCCCACCAGTGAACAAAACAGAATGAAGTAATGAAATCTGAATACATTGTCAAAGCTCAGACACTACAGCAACTCAAAGCACTTTAGATAGTAATAGTAGGTAAAGATGTTGAATCAGATTACATCAAAAGAGGGACTCAAATTGACCTGTATAGGCTCTATACAGGTCAATTTATACAGGTCAATTTCTCTTAGCAATTTCACTTTTAATATCTACCTTCCTTCACTAGTCTACAAGGCACCAATGACTCTGTGAAACAGTTTCATAGGTGGTCAGCTACTTCCACAGTGCAAGAGTAAATAGGTTAGAATTACACAGCTACCTTAAAAAGCTTTTTCACTATGTTCTGTTACAGCGTGGGTTACAAGAGTCAAATTTGCAACAATTTCAAGCCACCCTAAGAATTCTGGTGTAACATTTTAACATCCTAGAGAAGACACAAACTCATTTAGAACTGAATTTTGTAGACATCTATTTTAAAGACGTTAAACATTTTAACGTGGTCACACTGAACAGGACAGGTGACAAGATATAAGAACTGCACTACAACTTACAAACACTTCCACAGGACATGCAACAACTTCAGCTGTTTACACTATCTTCTTAATAAAGCCTCAACACAGGCCAAAACATGAGCAGTGGTCCCTGACTGACAGCTATTTTGTGAAAGTTTGTGAAGTTTGAGTTAAGTAATTATTCAGGAACAGATTTTTTTTTCCGTTAATGGACTAAGAATTCTCTTCTAGTTTATTTCCTAAACAAGCTTATGAATAAACTCTTTTTTTTTTAGGGTAGAGAACTATCTGGAAGAGAAATGTATTGAGAATACTATAGATGGAAGATTGACTAGAATTCAGATGGATTAGAAGTAGTGCACCTGCAAAAGATGGACCCTCCCAATGACACCTGGTCTCCAGGTTTAAACTGTGGTTTTGTTTTTCTACATGTGTCAGGGCAGTTCCTCACCCTATGCCTCCATACCTGCGGAAGGCTCAATTCTGGGACACTGGAAGTGGTGCTTCAAGGGGCTATAGAGCCAGTTTCATCCCCTTGGAGCTCAGTCATGGGAGGGAGCTAGCAAAGAAGTCACCACAGAACAGCTCATCCTCAGCAAATCTTTTATTCACAGTTTAAAAAAAAAAAAAAAAAAAAAAAAAGGAAAAACAGAAAGGAAGGATAACTAAGTCTTATTCTCAGGAACTGGAAGATAGTTGATAATCACGGATCACGGGTCCTCTGCCAAGACCTGTAACACTATAATAAAGTGTGCTCAGTAAGTAGCAATTTGCTAGAGCTCTGGCACTGAAGGCAATGTATAGCAGTCACGCTTATTGCACAGGAACTGAATGTAATCCTCAAGGACAACATTCTAAGCATTTCAGTCAAACTTTGGGAAGTGGCGAATTAGGTAAGAAGCTACACCAAGACAGGAGAGCTGAACTACGGCATGCGCTGTACCCCAGAAAACAAGTTTGGATGTTGAATGAAGAGAAAGCGTGTTACTTTACTTCACACACAAGCTGTCAGAAGTTGTAGCAACAACTATCTGTGTATGTGTGCTAAACAAATATCGTCTGTAAAGACCCATGGAAAAGAATACACCGTATTTCTCAACTTATTTTAAAGACGTATTTACACTCTCAAGGAGGAGCAATTAAGGAGGAAAGAAAAACCTATGATTTTTAGGCTTAATTTCTAATACAGAATCACTGAAACTAGAACACCATTGAAGCACAGTGGGAAAAATTTTTGGAAACTTTCTTGTATTCATGTGATTTACTAATTATAAAAAATCTTTTTTTCCTCCCAAAGGAAATCGAGAGATTATACCATCACATCCTTTGAGTATGAGAACACACTACATTTATAAACTGGATAAACTAAGCAACTTACCTCCATTAATGTTTCCCTCAGATTTAATCTTTTTTCTATAAGTTGACCATGCTCCTTGAGGAACGTGCAGAGAAACAAACTGAGATTCTGAATGAAGTTCTGTTCATCATCTTTCCCATTTGAGTATGCAAGTCGGATATTGGTATTTAAAGGAAGCATCTAATAAAAAGATAGACATGATCAATAATGTCCTGTAAGCAAGTAGAAATACTGTTTATTAACAACTATTTCACTGTTTTGGAAAAAAAGCCTTCATAACATCCCCTTTATAGGCCCCTCTTCCAAATGTCTTCCTACTCCTTCACTTCATACTTGTCTCCAAAATGGACAGTAGGATGAAAACATGAACATATACTTGAACATGCTACCCCTTCTAAGAGCAGAGACAAGGGTAATATTACCCTATTCAGAGACGTTTTCTGCTGGCATTGGGCAAAGCCATTCCACAAAATGGTGTGTTACCTATACCCAGTAACATTACATTGTCATAACTTTAAAACAACATGAAAGACCTCTCCCATAATATTTACAAATTAATAAGAAAGATTTGGAAAATATTCAAGATTTGGTGGGCCTCTTCAGAGGTAAAGAACAAGTTTTCAATGTTCTGATTCTTTAAGGCAAAAAAAATGCAAGTTTGCTTCAAATTCAGATGCAACAATTACACTAAAAACCTGCAAGTTGCAAAACATGCTAAATACCCAAGATGGCATTCAACTTTTCTTTTAAGGAAAAAAAGTTAGGCCATGGGTATTTGCATTTAGAATCAAGAGCATCATCTTAAAAAAAAATAAATAAGACAGTGTTCAAACACTAAACACACAGTAATTTGTGTGTCTGCATAAAAAAATCTTCCTTTAAGTCTAATTATAACTAAATAAAAAACCTATAGCTCCAGCTGAAGTCTTTAGCGGGGGGGAATCAGGAAAGAGATGCAACACGAACAGCAATGTGCCTTTCCTAAAGCACTTCAAAGATGGACTAACACCATAAATACAGGAAGAATAGACAGTTAAAAAATAGACAACCTAATTGTTAAGAAGCACTCAAAAAAACGTTTGGCATGAAGATATCTTCCATTAAGACGGGCAAATGTGAAGCACCATGTTCTATTCCCCCTATCCTCAAAAAGTAAAGCTTAGTACAAATTTGTGGCATCTGCTTGAGCTTAAATAATGTGTGCTGAGCCAACAGCAGCACCTCCCCTGCCTAGCATAAGTACTATTTGCTAATAAACTGCTGGCTTCAGAAGCAACTAGTGGTAGCAGCTAGCCCACTGAATTACTAATTCTCCAGATTCAGAAAGATAAATGCTTTTATATGTAACCCCAGGATGACAGAATACTTTCTGTAAGAACTATTTTTTACCCTTGGTCAATCTCCTTTTGCAAGGTACAACTGAAAACGAGATAATTTTAGAGCCCAGTGTCTGCTTATAGCTTGCTGTCGTATTCCTGACAAAAATTACCTGCATCTTAGAAGACTTATCTGTGGGCAGCCAATGACATGTTGAAAATAATCATGGTTCCCCTCATTAGCCAGTATTCCAGAACAGAAATAGGCCAAAAGAAACAAGGCATGCAACACTGGCAGCAGAATTAACTCCTGCACCTTTAAGACTTAAAACTTAGAATTCAGGGGACAGAATTTGTTGAAGAAGTTACAGGGAAACATGGTTTTGAACAGAACATTAAGAACTGGACAAAATCAAGGAAAAGAGGTCAAAGAAACACGTTCTTACACATTCCCCCCAAATGCGGATCAAGCACATGTTGGCTCATTTGTATCACAAACTCATCTTTATACTTCAATGTCAGAAAAACAGAAGTAAACCAATTTATATTGTGGCAACACACTTATAGTCCGTGGTTATCACTAATAAAGTAACAGTTCAATTTCTTCTTTGAAGAATTCAGTACATCTGTTGTTGAGAGGCATGAGTTTCATAATATTAAATGTAGCTCTTAAAATGGCCTTGCTTTCCTTCAGGCTTGGAAGGGACAATACAGCATTTCTTCATAAATTCCACGTCATTTGTCACATACAGTATTTAAGAACATTTCAACAGCGATTGAAGTCAATACACAAAGCTGCCAGGTACCTTTGCTAATCAAGCAAAGCACCTGAAAGAGTACTGGATTACAAAACATTTGTATCCTCTAGCAAATCTAACAGTTACTTCATTAAAGTAAAAAACTGTTTACATGGAGCAGCATAGAATTTCACTCCTAACAGTCCTCACCCTCCAGAAAGGGTAAGCTGTATAGTCCAAGCCACTCTGAAATTTAAGATAAGTCATCCTTACCAGATACATGGAAAACTATACTACTTATCATTGAAGAGGAAGTACAGTAATACCATAATATTGTAATCTTCAGAATAAAAGTACTGGAAGTCAAAGTTATTCAAACATTCAGATTTGAAGTGAAGCCACAGTCTCGAAGGCAGCATTTTTATGATAAAATGATTTAAGCTATTAAGCATACCACTAATCCCCAAAATAATACGTTACTATGAATTATTCTCAGAGCAAGCTAATTTGCCTTCAAATCAGTAGACATGTTTATAGGGAACTTGTTCAAAAATAACTGCATTTTAACACTATTCAGAATGTTCTTCAGAAACATCCATAATTTTAACATTATGAACATTCTCATAGAAATTAGAAAGACAGTATCTGTCCTATATGATGCTTAAAAAGATCAAAGGATGATTTAACACTGCCATGCACGAGTTCAACCTACCTCCTCCCCCCGACACACACACAAAAAAAAAACAAACAGAACACCCCACTTGTAACCGTCCACATCAGAGGCAAATACAACTAGGAAAGATACAACCTCATGACCCTGAAGAATCTGAACTGCTCAGAGGAATTAGCAAGTTATATAATTAGAAGTAGGGATTTATGTGACAAACTTCCACCACTTTCTAACACTAAAACAGCAGCTTGTAGAGTTTGACAGTTTAGGCCTCGTGTGTCATGTAGAACAAAGTTTGCTGCATTTTTCTCAACTTTCCTCAGCAGACAACCCAAGTGTTCAACGCAGCTCTTGAATTAACCAAAATCAAACAGTCCATCAGAAATACAGATGTAATCTAGAGTTCTAAAAAATACACTTAACATCTTCTGATCAAGCAAAAAATACTATTAAAGGACACAATGAAGAGAAACATTTCTCCTATCAAGATCTCTATAATGAATATTAATTTATAAATTGAAGTAGGTTCTACAGAAGTTGATTTTGTTAAAAGAAAACAGATTCACTAGAACCTTACCTGTTTTAACTGCATCATGGTCAATGTAAAAAGTGTTACAAACTGTTCTTCATACTGGCTTACACTGACACCTGCAATCTCTGTGAGGCACTTCAAAGAGACGTTCCGAAACATGGGAACGTTTAAGAACTATTGAGAAAAGAAAAAAGCATTTTACAAGAATGCTGCACGCTAAGTTTTTTAACTTTTGAATTAAAGAACCATCAATAATTACATAAATACCTTGTATATTAGTGTGCTGATTAACTTGGTCTCAAATATATATCCCAAAGGAATCCAGTTCAGAAATCGTAGCAAGGTTTCCAACGTTGCATGAACTAAGGGAGCATTTTGGGAGTTTTCCTGTAAGAACACATTAAAGTCTGGTGTTACTCGGCACGATGGAGAGGGGGTGGAATGGAAGAAAGGTTAAAAAATTAAAAATAAAACTTACCATCACAAACTGACACAGTTGAAATATCTGAGAGAACTCATTGCACATACTATAAGAAACAAAAGTCAAAAATTAATCATTTCCACATTCCATAAACAATCCATTTTAACCAAAGTGTCTGTTTTTAGAGAACAGGTTCTGAAGGCCTACATCCATGGAGGTATTCACAAGCCACCCAACTTCTTAGAAGTTTTGATGAGAACAACACTTTCTATTTTTGAAGTGGTACAAAATCTGTGCCTAGAAATTCTGTCTTCAAAACACTGAAATCTCTGTTAAAAGGCTAGAACCATCAGTCAAAAGAGGCTACTTGCAATAATGCAGGAATATACTTACGAAGTTTGGTACCACCCAACAATCTTGCTTTAAAAGAAAAATCAGTATTCTACAAATCTCAGCAATAAAATTAGACAGATGTAGGTGTTTACTGAAAACCCCACAGCGAGAAAAACTACTTGGCAGCAGGCACAAAGTAGACACTATTTACGAGGGACTAAATATATATACTTGCCTGTCTTTCAAATGCTTAGCTTTCACTTGAGTTATCTGGCCACTGGAAAAATCAAACACTTCTTCGCTCAATAGTTTAAGGATCACCATATTGTTCTGACAAAGGCTTTCACTAGTCCTGCTCGCTCCCACAATATCACTTATAAAAGTTGGCCAGTGCTTTGGCCATTCCTGTTTCAGAATCTGAAAAGGGAAACGCCCATACATTAGGTACTTATGCAAAAGCAAATACTTTTTGACAAGATTCAAAACCTCAGGAAGTCTAACTTACCTGAACAAGAATCATATTCAGTTTCCCAATGTACACTTTCTCTTTCTGGAGAACAGAAAAGAGAAGTTAGATTATGCAAATAATTTGCCTCCCTTTTGCTCCCCTGAAAATACTTCACTTACTTCTACACACGTTGGATCAGAAGAGGTCTTGATAATTAGGCCGACAACATACTTTTTTATACCTGCAGAAGAATTGAGGATTTATTTTCAAGTATTCTGAATGACATTAATGTAATAATAAATACTTCTGAATTGAAATTCTTCTCTCATCTTTAAGAAGAAGCACCTTTAAGGAACAAATATTCATATATAAGTGCGTACGGCTCTTGATTTGCGTGCTATATAGCAAAAACTCACCTTTGTATCAATCCTGCAAGAGAATTTCAGATGTACAAAATAGCTTACAGATTAAGCTATTTTGACATAAAAGAAAATCAGACTAAGGACTAAAGTAAGTTCCTGAATTTATAAGTATAGTAATTGACACCCCATCAACCTATCAGCTTCCCAAAGGCTGCAAGAAAATGTAATGAACCCTGCATCGGTAGCACTGCAGAACACTGCATTAGGCTGAAGACAGAAAGATGGCATTCAGCACTGTCCCGTCACAACACGTGTTGTGGTAAGTTCTTACAAGTGCTGTTGTAGAGCTCCCTCAGCCAACTGCATTTCTACCCCATTACCACTTTCAGGTCATACCTAACAACTCCAAAGTTGGCAAATACATTCTTACAGCTTTAGCCCAATGCTTCCAATGGCAAAACAAACTACAATAAGATAGTCCTTTCACCAGCATCTCTGACTAACACCTTATTAATAAAACAAACTCCAAGAATAAGAAGAGCTTTCTAAGCATGTCTCCAGTTTCAACAACTTGGCTAGAATTACAGCCAATGTCTGGGACATCCCCTCTACAGTATGTAACGATTCTGAGATGCTCCAGTGTACTTAGGTGTACACATCCATTCTGACACCGGGAATTGACACAACACACTTCCAGTGGAACAGCACGCCTCAGCTTACAAAGTTTTGCCTGCACAGCTTTGCAAGAATACTACTTCGAATTGTATTCACCACTGCAGCCTGTTGCATTTGCATCTGCAATACCATGTTCTTTTTGTCACACAAGGTTATTATGTATTACAGAACACTTTTTTTTAAACTGGAGCTTGTTTTTGCCTTTTTTGCTTAAGATCATGTCAACTGGGAACAGCCTGCATTTGTATCATTTGTTTCATTGCGTTACTTCCACAAAGTGTTTTAAAATAACCTGAATTTTCAGCTTCACCACAAGAAAAAAAGACCATAGCAACCTATACTGCCTGCAGTCCCATTTTACCACCTAATCCTCAATTCCCTCCCCACCACTAACCTATCAAGCACTGAAGACATGGGAACAATGGCTTTCCGAGTGACTTTTCATCACAATATACGTATTAAAATCCATCCTCTACAAAGTGTCCAACTTCAAGAAAAGGCTTGCACAGAGGATCTAGAGTCATGAACCACATGAGCACTACTAATGGTTCTACTTCATTATAGCTTTGACACAGTGATCAAACTGAATGTATCAGGGATTAAACATTTCAAACCAGACAAGAATTCTCTTGCCACAGGAAAGAGTTTTAGAGCATGTATATATTTTACTATTAAGCTTAACAGAGCCAAAATCTGTTTTTAATCATTTCTTCAGCAAGACAGTCAACTGACGCATACAGACACAACGCATACTTAGAAGCGTTTTTTTTTTGTTTTTTGTTTTTTTTTAAATTAAGTTGTCATTTAAGCAAAACAAAGGCCTTATATTCAAGAAATTTCTTTTCCCCCCAGCCACTACACTAAATTATAAAATATCTTTAGGACTTACTTGGCCAAAATTAGCCTTTTTTTGCATTTCTAGCCTGAGCAAAAGGAACAGCTCATTCAGTTTTTTAATTGCACTCTCCTGAAATTTGGAAGTAGTAGTTCTGGACTTTAAGCTATTAGATGTATAGTACACAGTAGCTGTCCTGCAGGTCGTTCCAACTACAAATTGAAGTTTTCATCATTATCAGCTGGGATCAACCCACACTACTCTAGAAGCATGCTCATTAACAAAACATATCACTGTCAACCACTGGAGTTATTATCAAGCACCGGACTTGCTCTGACATCATTGCCCTGACCTAACAATTGAGGCCTTTTCAGAAAAAAAAAAAAAAAAAAAAAAACATACCACAGTTTGATGAAGCATTACAGTAATTCATAAGTGAGATGTTAAAGCCCCCAAAATAGTACGGAAAGAGGCTTGCAGTGCCAGAAGCTAAACTATTTTAACTGTCTGCCAAACCACTGAGGGAAGACTATTGCTGCAACTCCTTTCATTCTAAAAACAGAACTAGAAAGTGAATGTTGTTCTTAAGAACATTGTTCTTACTCCAAACTGTCTATTTTCTATCTTGCTGTATTGATAGAATTAGGCTGTTCAGTTGCAACTTGAATGCCATGCTACTGTTGATCTCACTGTGAGATCTGCAAATGGAAGCAGTTGCTCAGCTCCAAACCTTCTCCATTGAAAAAAAAAAAAAAACAGTGACCACAGCTCAGACAACCTGAACAGCTCACTAGTTTTCAAATGTCATGCTGCAAGCTTCTAAGGTCTTCCATCCAGGGAACAGTCACATTCTTAATCCCTCAAACATAGCAGCCATCCAATTCTCTAATGCTTTTTTTGGCATAAATTGCATTTTCTCCATAATTACCCTTTTTCTGCAAAGAAAAAAAGTACTATAGTTTCTGCTCTGTATTTAATAGCTCTGGTTTTTATAACCATTCCATAGGAAAAAGGAAATAATTCTGAGTAGAAGAAAGAGTAATTTATCTTTATATCATTACAGAAATCAACACATATGCTTGTTGACGTTTTTCAGTGGAACGTGTCCAAGAAACTGAGGGTAACAGTGCCTTGTATTTGCTAAAATCAATGTGTTTTGAGGACCTGAGGAAAGCACGTGTACAAGCCACATAAGCCTAGGAGATCCCTTTCAATCACAGCAGCTCTTAACAAGGCCCGAAGATGGCAAGAACAATGGCCAAGTCCAGACCCCTCCTTTAACATCCTTCAAGGACCATTCGACATCACAACTACGCTCATCTCACGACAACCCAGACCAAGGGGAGGTCCCTGTTCTGCATTCCACCACCATCAATGGGAAGGCACCGGCAGACAGAGCTCCTGCTCACAGACCGGTTTGTAGGCTCAGCTAGTAGAAAACTACCAATGAAGTTTCAAAACCATGTTGAAACTGAGCTATCTTAGCACCAGCTTAGCTGCCCAAACCCTGCTCGCTGAAGGGCCAGAAAGCACCAGCACTTGCTCAAAGCCGGGGTTCCTTCTCAGCTGTATCCCACAGCAGACAACTACACCATCAGCCTAGCTCCAACATCAGACCACATTCCAGTTCACTGACAGACTGTCCAGCCAGGGTGCTGTCAGAAGGCCTGGTCTAGAACTGGTGTTAGAATTATCTGGTAAGCAACGTACAGAAGGAAGACAGAGCAAGGACACTAGCAGAACACTGCAACCATACTCCTCCGACTGAAGGCCTTTCACAAAGCATCTGGACGAGCATTACATGTAGTCCTTATGTGGAAGTTCATTTTCTACAGACTTAAGGGAAATCGCAAGACTTCCTGAAGGAAAAACGTTTTCATAGGTCACCCAATCTGTACAAGTTAGCACTGACAGGGGAGAAAGGAACATCACATTCCCTAACATCGCTAAGCTCTGCGGCCAGTATAAAGTGATAAGTGTGAAATATCCTTCAGCTTTATCTTTCCATGTGCTTGTACAAGCAGTTATATCTCATCTAAGCTATGTAATCTGCTCTCAGAGCAGCTCCTATCATGACAGAGTTACAGCATGTTATCGTGAGCGCACACAGTCAGCAAGTACACACCTATAGACAAAACCATGCCTTGTACTTAAGATGCACAAGCACATCCTTTTATCCAATTATGGAGCACAAACAACATTTCCAAAGTGTTTAAAATTGCTATAGCTGGTGCTGCAAATGTGCGTTTACACTACTTTGCTATGATGAGCACATTTTTTGCTTAAATAAGACAATACCGAAGTGGAACAGGTGGACAGTCCAATGAAAACTAACTTGCAACCACAAATAGAGCTTGAAATCATAAAGCTGGATTATTCCTTCCAGAGAGGTTTGTATGTGTACAAGCTCACATTTAACTGAGTGTTCTAAGACTAGTTATGCAGCTTAAGCACTATCTTATTTTTACTTTTGACAATGCATTCCTCTCCTGTCCCAAAGACCATCCTTCCCAAACAGTTTTTGTTTGGGTTCACTATTTGTTTTTTCAGTACAAGTATAAAAAAAGTGATAAAAATTCTTTAAAAAAGCATAAAGGATAGATCTTGCCTGTTCTCCCTCCCCAGAAGTGCCATGTATATAATTGCCCCTTCATCACAGACACCATCAAAAAATATCTCTTCGTAAGTATGCCAGAAATTTCCATTAAGGTATCTAATCACTCCACCGAAAAATCTCTTCTACATCAGTTTCCACTGCATCAAAAGCTGTGTACTTAACTCCAGGACCTTCCTACAAGCCACAAAACTGCATCTCTCTGAACACTTCAGTGGTTTGTTTTTTCCCCTCCATTTGAAAATGAGAAAAGTTGTACAAGCAATTCAGGTTTCATAATGAGGAAGTGCTTATCCATGCCAACTCAAAACACTCCATACAAGCTCTCTCTGTTCACAGGAACAAAATTACATTTCACATTGCAGGATTAATGAAACGTATCTCCAAATTGTAAGACCAAGAAGCTTTTATTTCTAGGCAGGTTTTCACACTGAAAGAGAAAATCCTATCAAGACCATAGCACTTTGACCAAATGACATCCTTTGAAAGCATTATTAAACAACCAACTTTACAGAGTATCGGTGCTTAAAACAGTGTAGCATCACCTCAAACTGATTTTTTTTTTCTGTAGATTAATAGTAAAATGGTCCAGAAATAAACAAGTTCACCACCTTATCGGGTGTTCTGGAATATGCCTGGCTTTCTTATACTGAAGCAGCCTCAATAAGGTTTGAAGGAAAACCACACACCACATCATTTGTATACACACAAGACGAACTCTCCAGAAATGATTACAATTCTAAATCTTTAAAAAAAAAAAACAAAAACAAAAACATCACCACCTGAGGAATACAGTAACTTTTTACAAGTTAAAAGGCCACAGGGCCAGAAGAGCTCAAAGCTAAAAGCTATTTAAAAATAAGAGTAAGTTTAGGAATTGAGGTTCATGTCCAAAGAACACATCTTCTGAAGAAAGCCCATTTCCCTTCTTGCATTTGGAATTCTAGGCTGGAAGCTAAAACCTCCTAAACACAGTCAGAAGCAATAAACCCTGGCTAGCCTCAAGACCCAACAAGACATTCTGATGCACAACTTCAAGTACAGCTACAAAAATCTGAGAAGCAAGGTTACGACTCAGGCTCCATAATTATAGCATTGGTTTATTTGTCCGAGAACCTTCAGACAGGTTGCTTCAGTAACTTTTTATTTCACTGATGCTCAAGTTAGATCTACTCTTGACTTCAATTGTTAAACACTGCTGTTGCTACAAGGGAAAAACAGTCTTTTCTAATAAATTGATTTAGTTCCTTCATAAGGCAAGTAAGGTTCATCAGCTATGATTGTTATACAAATCAAGCATAACAAGTTTTTTAAAGGCACAATTAGAAATCAACTGACGTAACCTGCATGAATAGCTTTGCTACTAAGCTTTACTTTGTTATATTACATTTCTGTTCCCTGAACCCGTATTTTAGTAGTTACACTTTAAATAAGAAATTCCTGCCAACAACAGGGAATACTGGGGTCAGAATCCTCAGTGGAACCAGTCTTCTCAGCTCCAAGTAATTAAACCACTGGAAGGAATTTAGGAGCAACTTCTCTTGTACCACCCAGCACCAATCTTTACCAGCCAGCTGCAACTATGGCCACAGTCCAGATTAAACCAGATCAGAAATGAAACATCAAGATAGGTTTATTGCTACTTTTATCTTTTTTTCCCCCAATAGTTTTACTATTGAGGCCGAGATGGATCAAATGAGATGGTATACACTTGGCTTCTCTTCCATCAATGCACTGGAGAAACCAGACAAGTAAAAGCCATCTGATTCATTTCCCCTAAATTAAGTCAATTTCACAATTTCAGTTTGGCTCTGTACAAGTACAAATGTTTTGAAAGGTTGAACTAAAGATACTCATTTGTTAGGATGAAGGATCATCTTTTCCTCTGCCATTTTCAGAAGGGCAAAAATCAGACAAAATAAGAACAGAATTCCTAAAATTATAATTGAATGATTGCAGAACTTCCAACAGTAATTTTTTTTTCCATTGTACTGTATCTATTATACATGTATATAGTGTAGTATATATATACACACTATATATAGTATATCTAATGTTGCCATCTTCTCAGAGGGCAACTAGTCAAACAATATTACCTTGACTGCAGACAGCAAAATAAAAGTACAAAACACTAACTCAAATATATCACTTCCGGACTTTGTTGAAGTCATGTAAAGCCTTGGTACTTTGCTAAAGGTGCTTTGGCACCTGAAGAACAGATGGGATAGCAGGTGCCAAAGCACAGCCAGCATCCTCATCATACTACCACCAATTATTGTGTATGCATTGAGTATCTTTACAACTTGTAATTATTGAATTATATTCTCTATTTGGCATTTGTCCAGCCCCAAACTACCAAGCAAGTCTACCTCTTACTCCTCCTACTCAACTATAGCTTCTTCCACCAGCAGACATTAGGTAAGCTGAGTTTGTAACCAATTTAAAACCACTTACTCCTTACTGCCTTCCCGCCCTGCTCCAACCGTCCAAATCTTTGAGAACAACTTCCAAACACTGAAACGAAGTGCTCTTAGTCAGGAACGTGGATATATGAGCTAAACGCACACAGAAGACTTAACTTCAGGGTGACCCCTCGGCTTGTTTCTTAAAAAGACAAAGCTGTATTTAAGCCTCAGTTGAAGCTGTTTCATACAAGTCTAATGCTGCCGCTAACAGAATGAATGTGAAACCAAACTGACTTCAAGAGCTACTCTATACCTGTCAGCCTACTGGGGTGAGGTAAGGAAAATAACTGCAAAGATGTGGAAACCTCCCTCGCCACATTTGTTTTCATCAACATTTACAAGTGCATTTTAATCAATATAGTTTCAGAACTTAAGTACTGGCAGTAAAACTTCAAAGCACAGCTTCACACTTTAAAAATAGCTCGCAGCAGAACACGGAAATTTGGAATAACTTTAATGAGTTCCAAAGCCAGTATTTAGTAAAAAGACAAGTATAGAATGGTGACAACATTCAAGTTTTGAAATGTCAAGAATTTAAGCGGTTATACTTACTGCTCTGAAAGCTAAGTTTCATGACTTGACAGAAAGCTTTGTGAACGTGCGGTAATTCTGTACTACTGAGGTACCTCTGTTTACTGTAACTGTACTAACAAACCTCCAAAATTCAGCACATATTGCAAGCCATAAGGGAAGAAAGAATAAGAACCCTGTGTTTTAGGGCTTGCAAATTCATTGCAGTGACTAAGACAGGAGTTTGCCCTACACTGCAGTTTATTTGCAGTCTACCTGTACATACACGTACACAAATTAAAAGACTTTATAGTACCTCACTGCGTTAAAGAATGAATGACCATTAACAAACAGGACACTCTACTTACATACCATTTCTATTTTAAAATAATTTTGACTGCTTACAAGTTCAAAAGAGTCAAATCTGCATATGCTACAAGAGGCAGCAGTCTATCAGAAAAATGAGCGTGTATTGGTGGGGCTGTATATACAGCCCAGACAGGCTGAAGACTGCCAAGCACAGAGAATCCACATCTCCACTTCAAAGCCAGAAGCCAGCCCCAGAAGCCTCTTCAGATTAAGTTTGGCCTACAAATCAATACAATGTTAAAGTGATGATGTTTTAAAAGTATCAGTCCACCTTTTACCTTCCCATGACACTTAGAATTTCAGGTGCTTGCCATTCTACTGAAGCCACTATGGCAAAAGGGGCAAGACATGGAAACATCATCTGGAAACACAGACATCTTATTACAAAAAGCTACTAGCCTAATTGTGTCTGAACTTGGAAGTTATTTACGTGGGGACTGATGGCCTAAATCTCAATTAGCATACGTATGTTAGAAGACAAGGCAAAAATTTTCTCCCTACCTTCACACTGGTTCCTCGGAAGAATCTTCCATCTTGTTTTTATCACATTTTCCAAGATTTGCAGTCCATAATACTGAAATTGGAGAAGAGCAAAATGTGAGTACGTTACTGTAGGACTACCTAACGATCAGGACTCTCATTCAATCAGACATTCACGCTTAATATCTAAGACTTCAAGAACATTAAACTAACAAATTTATTAAACATGTCTATTCACCCATTTACTGAGGTTTCATGCATTTTTTCTTGTTTTATTTTTGCTATACTAAGTCCTGCTGTTTGATCATGCTCACACCAGGAGGAAAAAAAAAAAGGAAAAAAGAAAAGCCCTCTGGCAGACAATTTTGGCTATCTGGAAAAGAGAAAGTAGCAGCCAGATATGAATTTGCATCATAAATGACTGCTCACATGTTCAAGTACTACCACAACCAGGCTCCTAAAATATTTAGCAGCTTGGATGGTCTCAAGCTTCCTATCGTTCCTCTAAGAGCTGGAAAAAAAAATCTTGTCTTAGCATCACATGTTCTGACACTTTCTTTAGAAAGTACTTCCCAAACTTCACTGGTGTGTTACTTTAGGAACAGCAAGACAACCCACAGGTTTATTCAATTTCAATACCCACCCCAATATGGCAGCTATTTCTACTATTTAAAGATGAACTTTTGTGCTCAGTCAAAGAACAATAAAAATGTGACTAAGTTCTTGGAAATCTTTTTACCTTTCAGGAATTCCTTCCTAGTTTCTTAACTGAAAACATTACGTATGCAAAGTAATCAGTAAGGCCAGTCCCTCTGCCCATTTATCCCTACTGCCAACTCAAAGTAACAGGGAAAGAAGTTTTGATGTGATCAAAAAGCTTTAATACGTAAAACCCCGTTAGCATGAATAGACAGCAGAGAAAATTGGACAGGGAATTTTGCATTTGCTTTAAACAGCAGCAGCCTAGGAAGAAGAAAAAAGTATCATATCAATGCCTGAAAGGTAAACTCACGTTTTTACAGTTAAAAGTTTGGCTGAGAATAAGAGTTCTTCTTTAAAATGGTTAGTTGTTATACAAAGTAGGATCATAAGCATTTCAACCAAAGGGATCATATAAACTTCAGCTTAATTAAAAGAACACAATGTAGGCTGTCCCAAACTACATTGCATTTTAATGCCATTTTTGCTGTTCTCATCTTAACATAACCTACATTCCCTCCCCCTTCGCTTCCCTCTGTGACCCAAGCTCCCACCAGCTTCACGTGAGGATCCTGCATCTGCAAAATAGTGTCTTTAGAATAGCGTCATCTTCCAAAGTCTTGGGTACAGAGGAAAAAAAATATGTAATAACAGAAAATTGGCAGGGTATTCTTTTCTTCATTATCAGCAGTAAAAGTTTATCAACTAGATTTTAATCTACAAATTTACAATAGTCATCTCACACAAAAACTAAAAGAAATTAAGGGGGATGCTCATACAGGAAAATGTATGGAAACAATTTAAGTAAAATGCCTCACAAGAAGCTATTTCACTTACTGCCACAGATTTGTAGATGTCATCTGCACCTGATCCAGGCTAATGAAACTAAATATACTTAGAAAAGCTTCTAACAACATTGGAAGTATGGCCATTGATAACCAGACAGTGCTAACTTTCCTGAAGTTAGCCTATAGTTTCCGGAAGTTTCCTATAGTTTTATTTCCAGATTGTACAGGCACACCTATTAATAGCCTTTTCATCTAACCGAAAAGGTTATGTTTGCTTCCACTTTGCTTTCCCCCCCCCCTCCAGCCCCCCCCAAGTCAACTTGCTCAGCCTCAAAATCAGAATGGCAAGCCTTATTTCATTTTAACAACATCAGATGACCAAACACAACTTAGAGGAAAACCTTGACAGAAACTATGGGCAGAAATCATCTTCAGTCTCCCCCAACACACCTTGGCATGCAAGTTGCCACACCTACATCCCCCATACACACTCATGTACCTTAAGCCATAGAGGTTCATCTTGTCTAAGTTTCTACTCATTCTTTGGTACACGCAATCTCAGTTCTGCCCTCTGCTAGCCTCATGTTCATCTCATCTTTTCCTCAGCACTAGTAATATTCATTTTTCTCTAGTACTTGCATGTGAAATGAAATGGCAACAGTAATAAAGTTACTGTATACAGTCTTTACCTATGCATCTTTCTTGCCGTACCATGTTTTAAGGTTTTGTGTGACTGCCTGAACATACTGCAAGGGGCCATGTTGTTTTTTTTCCATTTAACTTTTATTTGATTTCATGGTTATAATTATTTTTGGTACTTCCCTGATAAAAAAAAAAAAAAAAAGATACACAAAGTCCAAAAAAGTCACTGATGCCAATTGTAAGTTTTGCCATCTAAAGTATTGGAGGTGTACTTTTTATTTAGTAGTGAAACAGCACACATTATCACATTTAAACCAAGCACAAAACAGAAGTCTTTCCAATATGCATTTGCTCTTGGTTTATTTCTAATCATCTAACAACGATTCACTGCCAAGTTATGAAGATGAGGGACAGGTTAACAGCAAAGACTGAAAAAAACATGAAATGATCCCTATGGTAGAAATTTCTATGGCACCCTTATTACTTATTCTATGCACCAAATCCCCTCCCTCCCACCTCCCAAGAAACAAAAACAATTGATGAACAGAATTCAGTTAAAGGGAATCAAAAGGGTAGACCTTGTGGAGGCCTGCCGTCAAAGCCTAGCTGTGTCAGTTGCACAGGAAGACACCCCTTTTCTTCCTATTACAAGCAATCAACATAATGGAACATTATGATTAATATCAGGTAGTGTTAACAGCTTTAATTAAAGAAAAAAATATGATTGCATAAAAGCCAAATGTCATAGTGCATAAATTTAGCACCAAATCATTTGCAATTTATGTAAATTGAAGAATTCTTTACCTGTTGCTTTCTTTCTGTTCCTCTAATCATCTCATTTTTCACAAGACAAATTTGAGTTTTTAAAAATACTGTTGATAAATCAACTTAAACATTAGTAATGTCTGTCAGTATAAAAAGCAAAGTTTACCAGGCAAGCAAACAGGCAAACACTGTTACTTATAGGTTAGCACTTTGAGGAAGTTCTTTAAACTGTTTTCCCCTGAACTTTAGAGCATTAAAAAAATTTGAACTGAACTGGTTTCATGAAAACCTCCTGAATTCAGACACCATCCAACCATGATCATTTTCTGTTCGAACACAATGTGTATCAAGCAGAAAAACATGCATGTCCATTACTTAAGGTAATCATCAAACTTAAGACAGTGAAAATACATTTCAATCAACTTTTCTGTTCAAACTGCAGAAATCTTGGTAAAGCCTTGAAAATGGTAGACCAATACTGAACGCTGTCCCTTTAGTCTCTACCATGATGGATGGATTTTAAATAGCAGTACAAAGCAAATGCGTTCTGCATATTAGTCAAGACTAATCTCATAATACAAAGAGTTTGGGGTGCTTCACTTTCATTGACTGCTCAAAATCTTGGCCTAATAAGGTTTCTATTTGGTCTTCAATATACCTAGGGACAAATTCTCTCCTCAGTTACGTGCACATGGCTCTCATTAACATCAAAGACAGCCAAGCACTTACCCAAGGACAAAATGTGGCTCTAGGAGACTTTCCATTACTCGATGTATACACACACCAATCTTTGGAACTGGCATTATGCATGGATGTGGCTTAGAAAATAAAGAAAAATGCTATTTCCAATTTATTTTTTTTTTTAGGAGAAAAAACTTGTCAACGGAAGAGGAGATTTAAATATTTTGTCCATTTATGGTTCTCATCTAAAGCCAACTTTGGGAACAAGACAATAAAAAAAATGTGGTTTGAATCAAGAAAGACTATGGCTAAAAATGAGATACCTTCCTCAAAGTTTATGAATGGAAGAAGGAGGAAAACCAAATAAATAAAAGTTGATTTGCTTACTTTGGTATTCATGTTCTGAGAGAACTCCAAAATAGTATCAACTCTTGTCCATGCATCGGGATGTTCTTTTAAGTGAGTCAAGACTTCTTGAGCCATTCTTTGCTATAAACAAGTTTGGGAAAAAAACAGCATTAGCATTGGGTTATTTTAGAAAAAACATACTATCAGCTAAGACATTCATGTATTATGTCACCATGTATCCACAAGTTAGAATTAAATCAGAAGCAACAGGTCACTTAAACCTCCTTCTGTGTGTCAATTAAGGTCTTTTAACAATCAAATTCAAGGAACACACTAGTGCAAGATGGTCACTGACTTACTTCCCTCTTCAATCCTGAATAGTTCTTCTAGACCAACAGTGAAGATGTGAGAAAACCACACGACACACTAGGGCAAGAAGCTTTCTGCCATCCAAGGAAGTCTTCTAGATAAAATTTTATTCTAGGGTACCCGAACTTTCTAGTTTTTACTGGAAGCATTTATATAAGACACCAGCCAGCTTTAAGGAGTACTGCACCATGATGCAAAGTTCTTGATATATGAACTTTTGATTTTATTTTGAAGAATCACAGAGCAGAACTGAAGTTCTCCAATCCCTGCTTGTGAGGAATCCCTTGATATATCCAATAGCTTACAAAAACAATAACTACTTACTGGGGGGCAGCAGGGCAGCTGGTTACATTAACAGTTTGTTCCTCCTTGGGACTGCCACAAGCAATCATTATACTAGGTACTATGGCTTCAATAACTTGCCAAAACTCCTCATCTGAAGCAATTATGCATTGAAACAGGTGAATTCATTTTAGGTATCCTTTTCAGGCCTAGATGTCCATAAACATCTTTTTAAGAAGCCAAGTGATGTAAGCCACTTCCAAAAATGCAGCGTACTGACAAATCCTGCAGCAAATTGCATCACCTACAAGCACCAGATGCTCTCTCTCAACAGCATGAACATTTTCAAAGTTATGAGAAAAAGTTACATGGCGATTAGCATAGATTAACTCATTCTCCCACTGCACTGTAGAGCCAATTCAATGGAATTACAAAGCAGATAAAGCTTTAACTTCACCAGTTACACCCTACTATAGCCATGCAGACCCCCAGTTGGCTACAAGAACATACTTCAGCTAATTATCAACTAGTATAAAAAAAAACACACTTGTTCGGTAAGACAGAAACCCCATCAAGACTCAAAGTCAATACACATATAACACAAGCAACAGCCAAATTGTGTATGGAATTTATGGAATTAAAATCCAAAGCTAAGAGAGCACATAAAAAAAGATATCTAAAGGCATCTATACAATACTGACATCGCTAGTGAAGAAAACTGAGCGCAGCAGAATGTTCCCCAGTCTGTTACTGACTTGGACTACCAAGTCCCTGTAGGTTACACACGGAGCAGTACCACCTGGGTATTATATTGACCTAAGAAGGCAGCATAACCATTTTCTCACAGTACCACAGAACTAAAACATCCAGCAGTTCTATGCTGAAAGTTCAGTTCAAGAGGGAAAGAATCACTGTATTACAGCCATGCTGAACTTGGGTACGTTTTTACACTGACCCGCCTTGGTGCTTCTAATACCAGTAACAGATCACAGGATCAAACACACATACCAAGAAGATACACATATGCTCACTATCCTTCTCCCAAGCCCTGTGAAATTCACTCTCATACCCACCAATGCCTTACACTGCTGGACATCAGCTCCCATAGTTTCATGCAAATGGTAATGCTTAACCAAGACCGAAGCTTCCGAACATGCAACTGCCTAACAGACCCATGGAATTAAAGAGTCTGGGATGAATACAGCTAAACATCCATTTGAGTTGTCCCAAAGCTATTTCAGTTGTTAGGGGCATTCTTTCTTTTCAGAAAGTACACCAAAAAAGCTAAGAACAGAAGAAAATCTAGAAGTCGAGGACAGAACAAAGCTTCTTACTTGCCTAACACAGATGCGCAGATAGTTTTGCAAGCTGCAATAAGAGTTAAGCAGGAGGAGGCAAGCTAAGAATTATGCGGAAGAAGTCAGGTGGATTTGAAAGCAAGTTCAGCATGGGCTAGCCAGACTGCATCCTAAATCTTTCTTCCATGTTACTATATCCTGTTCCAGACACAATGCTGTTAATATCCCAATATTTAGATTCCTCTATTTCTATTACTCGCATCACCTTTTAAAGCATGTTCTGAACTGGCAGACTCTGCAATGAAGTGCTTTTTCCTGCAGGAACTTTTGAACTTCTCTTGGAAGAGGTAAAAGCTAACAGACATTCACTGAAAAACATCTACACCCTTGGGAAAATACTAAAATAGCAGGCCAAGTTTACATGAAAAATATTAGTCCATTTATTTGTAAGTTTATATCATGATCCCCTTTTGCCAGTTAATAGCCTCCTCTTGCATTTGTTTCTTGTTGCATTGATTTCCTAAATACACAAAACTATCCCCAGCTGATTTATATGAAATAATTTCTCCCAATACAACAATAGCCATTTGATCATTGCATTTAGTGTTAATCCTCTACTCTCCTTATATCTCTTTCCTATGTTTTAAGGTCAATTCGGACCAAAAAATTTTACAAACAGCGCCTATTCTGTAAGTCAGTAAACAAGCATATCACTTCCAACACAAGCACTGGGAAGTCCATGCTACCGAAGGCAAAGGCTACAAGCCACTTTGTGACAAACTTTTTTTAGATACACAAAATGAGTTCAAGGAAGTATATTTTCTTTTTATTCCAATAGTTGGAAGGAAGGAATAGAAAAGCATCAGCTACTTTGTCTCATTTTAATTCACTTTTTATTGTTGTGCAAGAGTATTTTAGTAAGATGCCTGACACTGAAACTCCCAATTTCTTAAGCATGGACAATTAAAACTCGCCAGAAGAGGATCTATGCCAACACCCTTGTAGCAATACTTGCTTTCAACATTAAGCCTTTTTCCCCAAGTAGTTGGAAACTAGATAAAAGCAATATAAAATTCACTTTCAAGACAACATATGCTCACAGACACACACTCCCCTGATTTGAACTCAAATTTCACAATTTGCACTAAGTCCTGAGAAGAGCACAAGAATCCGTGCAGAAGAAAACAGTAATGGGAAAAAAATAGATAAAAGGACAAAATCTTCTCTTAATACATATACTTTTTTGTAAGTATAAATGTTCTAAGGGCACTTTTTTTCTCTTAAACGCAATCATTCAGTGTGGCCAATATTGAGTTTATGGCTTCACAATCCTGTCCAGAACAGTAACTCAGACTTTCCTGATGAACAAAGGCCTAGAAGATGAGCTGCAAGCAACAACACCCCCACCAAGTCATACTTGCTCATCTCTTATAATAGCCAAAGGCATGATAGAAATGAAAACACACATTAAACTATCATTTTTCTGTTATTTCAATGGGCATAAAGGCCTGCTTTAAACAAGGGCACATAAATCACCATGGATACTCTAGTCAATAGCCGAGTAAATCTGTTAATATTACTGATTTTTATTCAAGTTAATTAATTTTGTTCAACTGATTAGCTATAAGGTCAAACACAGTCCATACACATAGGTTCAAAGTCCACATTACCTGTGCGCCTTCTCCATGGTACAAGCAGTTCACCACATTGTCCAAAAGATTGATATCCAGTTTCTGGTTAAAATCCAGCAGCTGACGAGCTGCATGGTCTGCTAACATTGTCATAATTGCTGGCATAGATTACTGAAAAATAAAGAATTTTTTGATCAATTAATAGGAACTTATTAGGTGCAGTTGCAAAGTAGTTGCTTCAAGTTAAACATCTCATTTGATTGAGATGAGCTACATTAGCAGTACTAGGCAGCACTAAATACACAAAACTCCCACCGTTGTTAAACACAAGGACAAACCCATACTTAAAATTCACACATTACTGCCCCAACCGAATTCTCAGGGTGTTCAGCAGGCACAACCCATAATAGCAGTTTGACTAATCAATGGGCCACATTATCAAGCAAGCTGAGCAACTTCTTTCCAAGCAGGCAGCAGCCCCTACAGTTCCCTGAACATTTGTAAACCAGTACAAATTTTTAAAGACTACCAGGTTTGCTGGTAGAAATACCCAGTAGCAACCATTCCGTGACTCTGGAACACGACCCATACCCATCCTACTCATCTCAGTAGGATTTTAAGCTTTCAAGGCCAACATGCACATCTGGCTCTGAAAGCTTTTAAACAACCCATTAGGGAAGTGAAACAATCTACAAACTTGGTAAGAAGTTAGCCACAGAGGTCATTTTTCATATGCTTGGTAGAGTTCACATGTTATCTACATACAAGCAAGCCATTGCCATTGAAATTAGGGCAGTTGCCTGTTTGAAGGCATTTCAAGATGAAGTAAGGAGGCAGTTAATTCAGCATACCACCTCAGAGAACTTCACACTGGAATGGAAAAGCCCTCTGGAGGTTTCAGGTCCCATAACACACCAACTCCTTGCCTTAGATCTAGTAGCCTCAACATTTTGCAAAGGAAATTAGATGGAGCACGTGTGACCGTGCACATTAAGATGCTTACGAGCCAGAAACTGCTACAAGATGAAGGCACCCCCAAACAAGACAAGCCAAAACCCAAGGAAGTGCGGATCAGAAGCTACACTCCACTCCTTTTAAACCAGACCCCTGCTGGGAATAGCTTAAGTTTATTCCCCTCTTCACACAGCAACAGTAACACATTCCTACCCCTCTTATCTACAGTTCTCTCCCCCTCCTGTTCAGGGCCCTCCATATAGATACAAACTTCACACCAAACCACTCTTTTGAGAAATGCCCCGAAGTTTGGAAAACTGCAAGGTCATTCAAAAAGTTACAGGAGCGCTATCAGGGTGTTCAAAGCACTACAATCCATCTCTTCTGGAAACAAATTCACATGCATTCACATGGAAAACAAGAGAAATCAATGTACCCAGCCCACCCCTTCTTTAGGGCAAGCTAAAAGTTCTGCTCTTACTGGATAGCTTCATGGGGAAATAAGAACTCATTTCATCCCTTACATATTTAAGTCTTATGCTTAAAAGTGAAGAGCAAGACAAACCTGTGACTCAACCCAAGCAATTGCTAATTAAGTGAAAGTCCTACAGTAACATGCAGACAGGGAAAATCTTTTGTTTAGAATGTACATTTGCAAGTAGAATCAAGCAGTTTTGTCTGCTTCTATTTAGAATTATATTAACTGGGGAAAAAAAATAATATTTTAGTAATATTTTGAATAAATAACTCGTGCAATTAGTATTATTGCACTAGTGTAATCATTTTGAGGGGTCCATGGCATTATCCAGTCAGGCTTTTTACAGCATCTCCCTGGAAAAATACGAGGAAATAAACATCAAATAGAAACCAAAATTAATTAAACCCTGCATCTGTCCTCCACCCAGCTCGGAAAGTTTTGGGAATCGCTACATACGGAAGCAAGGAACAAAACAGCAGGGAAAGATGATTTCCTTCTTCTAACTTAAAAGGGTACTTCAAGACTTCACCTGGCAGAGGGGCAGCGAGCAGCGCTGCTAGGAGGAAACCCAACCAATTAATGCGCTGCGCAGCGCAGAGCACGATCGCTCCCACCAGCCGCGCGTACTCGCAGGCACGCCCCTCTCCTTTCGCATCTGCCCTCCATGGCTGAAGCGGGAGCTGGGAAAGCAGCCCTCAGACTACGAGGAACGTTTTCAATCTGTGATTCTTTGGGTAGGGCCACTCAGTTTAGATCTGAGCCCCCTTCAGTGGTCTTTACGCAGTCCCAAGAAGACAAACGAGCAGCCACGTGACAAGCAGAAGTTATTAACCACATGGAGGCAAAAAGGAAATGTTTTGAATAGGGCCCTTTGCCACTCCCAGCATTATCTTCAAAATGACCTGCCTGCTTGCAAATTGAAAGACAGAAATGGCGGCTTTGTGGTCAATACCAACGGCAACCAACCTGATCTCCTGCTCCCAGCACCGTACCCACACGAAGCTCACAGCCTTTGGCATACCATGCCCCTACACTTTCGCCGTCATGCCTGAATGCGAGCAGTTTTAAATCTCACCTCTAACCACCACCACCGATTCTTCAACACTGGCAATAAGTGGGGTAACAGAAAGTTTAAAAAAAACTAAACTACAACACAGCAAGAACATGACATCTACCGAAGGTCAAAAGAACTGCATTTGCAGAGAACTGTTTACACAGTTATCCCAACTCTCCGTGACCCTGGACCCTCAGTTTGAAACAACCATTAGCTCCTTAAGACACACCCGATTCATTTAAGCGTGTCGTGCCCGGGAACGAGACCATTGATTCGCAGCAGCGAGACTGAGAGCGTTCCCAGGGAAGCCCGAGGCATACCTCCACCGCAGGCACCCAGAGCTTCGGGGGGCAGCCATGAGGCCACCCCGGGCGAGCCGCTCTGCCCTCCACACGCCAGCCCAGCGCCGGAGGGGGGGAGGGAACCACCCTCCTCCAGCCATTGCCTCGCATCTTTCGGATGTCCCTCCAGCCCCACGCTGCTCAGCGGAGCACCTGGCACGGCGGGGATGGCCAAGCACCCATCCCCTCCCTCCCTGCCCCACAGAGGGCATGGGGGGGGATCTACCCCCAGCGGTGCCCAGGCTGTGCCCAGGCCCCGCCATCCTCCTCCTGCGGGGCCGCCGAGCCCCGGGCTCGCCCCGGTGGGGGCCGGGGGCCGGGTGGCTGGCGGCGGGGCCCCTCCTTCCCCCTCCTGCCCCCCTCTCCCCGCCTGCCTCCCCTCCCTCCCTCTCTCCCTCCCTCCCTCTCTCCCTGCCTGCCTCCGCTCCAGCCCTGCGCTCTATACAGGGCCCCCACGTGACGCGGGCGGACGTTTCAATACTGCTGCACAGACACACAAAAAATATTTCTGGAAACTTCCACTCCTAATAATTTACAGATTAGGGCCCGGCTCTCCCCCCCGCGCGGACCCAACCCCGGCCCCACCGCCCCCCTCGTACCGAGGCCGAGGCCTCCCCCCAGGCCCCCTCAGGCCCCCCCGGGCCCCCCCCAGCTCCCCGAGCCCAGCACCGCGGCCCCGTGCCCGGCCTGGGGCCCCCCGGTGCTCGCAGCCCCGGGCCTCAAAGCCCCCCCCCCGTCCCCTCCCTTCAGCCCCCAGCCCTCGGGGGGCTCCTCAGGGCCCTCCCCCCGCCCCCGGCCCGCTCCGCGCCCTCACCTCCGTGTTCCTCGCAGCCTCCTCCTTCGGAAAGTAAGGGGGGAGGGAGGGGGGGAAGGTGAGCCAAGTTTCTAACCACACGCCGAAAGGAATAAAATGGAGAAAAAAAAAAAAAAAAAAAGAAATAATAATGACGATAAAAAATAAAAATAATGAAAAAAAAAGAACGACGACCCCCGAAGTGAATTAAAAAAAAATCAAGGGGAGGGTGCGCGGCTGCCTCTCTCCGCTCGGTCCCCGGGGCCGTGAGGGGCCGTGAGGGCGCCCCGCCGCCGCCGAGCCCCCCCGGGCCGCTTCTACCTTCCGCGGGGCCCCGCCGGCTCCGGCTCCGGCTCCCTGCCCCGCCGCCGGCCGCCCCGGGCCCCGCAGTGCCGGCGCTGCTGGCGGCCGGGGGCTGCCGCTCGTCCCGCTGCCGCCGCCGCCCTCCCCTCAGCCCGGCGGGCGCTCAGGGCAGCCCCATCCCCGCCGCCCGCCCCCCGGCTCGCAGCGAACTTCGCCCCCCGGCGGCTCCCCCCCGCGGGCTCCCCCTGTGAGCAGGTCGCACGCACGGCGGCCGAGGCGGCGGCGGCGGCAGGGACTGAGCGCGGCGCGGCTCCCCCTCCTAGTGCCACAGGCGCGGAACCGGCTCAAACCGGTTCAGACCGGGAGATTCCATCTCGGTTGAGTTTGCGGCCCATGGCGCCGCGGAGCGTTTGGAAACCTCGGGCCTCCGCCCAGCGCCCGCTCCCATTGGCCGCCCGGCGGGCCGCCGCGCCAGCGGCCTCCGCGCTGATTGGTTGACGCGGCTGTCCGTCCGGCGCTGAGCCGCGGAGGGGGGGGGGAAGGAGAGGGGGGCGGGCCGCCGCGCGCTGAGTGGCCGGGCCGAGCTGTCGCTCAACGCCGGGCCCGCCTCCGCTTCGCAAACGGCGGGCGCAGGTGCCGGCGCGCTGTGATTGGGCGGCGGCTCGGCGTGACGTGAGCGGCGCGTGGGCTTCTTGAGGGGGGGGGGGGGGGAAAGGAGGCGGCCGTTGGGCGGGGGGTTCGCGCCTCAGGGGGTGCGGGGGGGGCGCCCTGTGAGGGGGTCCCTCTGTGAGGGGAGTGGGGGAGTTAAGGGAATTAAGGGAATCTTAGCAGGTAGGATGCTGATTAACGAACACCTAGGTTGTTGTATCGAGCGAGTAGGTGCTGTTTAACGCCTTTTGCTTATTCCTGTGCGAATTAACTGACACAAGAAGTCTTGGGGCCCCTCAGGATGGTTCCTGATAAAAGCGGGGAGCCTGTCTCAAGGAGCGGCTGAGGCCGGCCCTGTGGTTTGGACAAGAGCTGAGGAGCAGCTGGGTCTGCACAAAGGCAGGGGGTGATGAGGAAGAGTCGCCAGCCTTCATCCCCACCACCCCTGGCGACCACCACCAGGAGACACTGCCCAAACGCAGATGGGAGGAGCTTATGGAAATGACTTCTGGAAGCTAATTTTAATATGAAGCGGGGATAGGTCATGCATATGTATAGGCGCATTGGGAAGCTTCGTGCACACGTAACTCTTCACTGCATATAACCCAGGCGAGTTGCCCCACTGAAGTGCACACGACTTTGGTGGGACTGCCCTCCGTGCTGCCCAGTGGTGAACAAGCATCCCTACTGTACGACCTTACTGGGTGTGGAGTCTGTTTTCTGCACATTAGTGCATAAAACCAGCCAGGAGGCTCTCTGCTTGACCGTGGGATCGAGTACAGAGCAGACACCCCTGGGTGCCCCCTGAGCATTTTCCTCGGAGGATGCTCTGCAGCCAGCCGCTCGCTGTGGGAACAGACAACGACCTCCTGAAGGCGTGGATACAGTGGTATGTGTTATAAGAAGGGCACATAAGTCATACGTGTGGCCAGGGCAGCTGGTAAATCGCACAGAGATGTTTGGCATGCAGCATAGTCCTCGTATAGGAGAAGGGCTTAGAGAAGGAGCTTGGAGGTAAACTGAGGCGGCGTTGCTCGGCATGCAGTATTGGATGAAGGTGTACCAAAGCAGATAAAATTCATCAGGCACCAGAGCAAGATCTAATGTATCTGTTTAAGCCTCCCCCTCGACCACAGGAACAGGGTGTGGACTTGGATGGAACATCCGCTCACCCGGACAGTCCTATATCTTCCCGTAGTAGGAAGAAATCTGCCCCCGCAGCCTTACAAACACCTCTCCAAAAGGCAGTAAGTCGGGCCTGATGGTGGGACAATACTGATCAAAGTACCTTTTTCCACTGCTCATTCAGGGGAATGGAAAAGGATTGCAAAGGATTACAGGAGTGATCCGGTAAGTATAATCAAATATTTTCATTTCATTGTAAAACAGCATAACCCTGACTGGAAGGACATACAGTTATTATTAATGAGTACATGACTGAGACAGAGAAGCAACTGATTTTCAAAACAGCAGGGAATTTGGCTGGAGACCATTATTGGATTACAGGAGGGGACGTTAAGGAATACTTCCCTCTCCAAGACCCAAAATGGGATGTTAATAAATCTGCGCATATGGAAAAATTGCAGGAGTATCAAGACTGGATTTCAAAGGGAATGGAGATGGCCATCCCAAAAACCATAAACTGGTCAGCTTTATATGCAGTTAAACAGAGTCCTTCCAAGTCCCGATCTGAATTCCTGGGTCAACTGAGGGCTGTAATGCACTGTAGCACACCGCAGGATCCTGGGTCAGAGGTAGGAATACAACCATTAGTCTCTCGGTTTCTGGGTCAGTCCACAAGGACCATCAGGCACAAGCTCCAGAAGTTGCGTCCTACAGAAAGTAGAAATCTGGAAGTGTTTCGGGATGAAGCATGGAGAGTATTTAGTAACAGAGAGGAAGGATATAGACAAGGGCAAAGGAGACTGGTGGCGGTTCTCAGGGAAGAGAAGGAAAGGAGGCCTAGATGAGAACAGTCCTGATTAGTCAAGGATTAATGTGCTCTGTGTAAAAAGTTTGGTCATTGGAAAAAGGAATGTCCAAGAAATAAAGAAAGGGGATGAAGCCACCAGATGGAGGGAATAGTAGCCCATGTGAAGGAAGATTGGCGGGGACCTCAGGAATCTACCCTACCAGATCCACTGGTTATAATAAAGCTAGGGAAGAAACAACAAGTAGTAGAATTTCTAATTGACATGGGGGCAACATATTCAGTTTTGAATCAAGCCTTGATGCCTCTGGGAAATGATTATATCGTGGCAAAAGGGGCAACTGGCCAAAGTGAAAGGAATATTTCTGTGAGCCTCTAAAATAGCAATTGGAAAAACAATGGGGCAACCACAAATTTCTGTCTATGCCCAACTCCCCAAAAGCCCTTCTAGGCAGAGATTTGTTGAGACAACTGGGTGCAAAGATTACCTTTGAAAAAGAGGAAGTTACTCTGAAGGTAAAAGATCAGCAGTACATTCAAATTCTGAGTCTATCCATAACTAGGCTTCCTACCGAAGGAAAAATCAGCGAAGAGATTCTAGACCAAGTATATCCTGGGGTATGAGCCACCGATGTACTCGGAAAGGCAAAGAACGCTCCACCTCTTGAGATTAAACTCAAGGAAGGTCAACAACCAGTAAGATTTAAACAATACCCCCTAAAGAAGGAAGATAGGGAAGGAATTCAGCCAGTAATAGAACAATTTTTACTCTTTGGATTATTAAAAGAATGCGAGTCTGATTTCAACACCCCCATATTACCTGTTCGTAAACTTGACTGGTATCAAGTGGTCCAGGACCTACGAGCTGTAAATAAGATCACTGAAGACCTTCACCCAGTAGTAGCAAATCCATATACCTTGTTAACTGTATTGACACCCAAACTAACGTGGTTTACTGTTTTAGACCTGAAGGATGCCTCCCTCTCCATGAAGCTAGCCAGAAGACATTTGCATTTGAATGGGAATATCCTAAAAGTGGACATAAGGCTCAGTTCACTTGGACGATGTTGCCACAAGGATTTAAGAACAGCCCTACCATCTTTGGTAATCAACTCACAGAAGACTTGGAATCTTGGGAAGCCCCGTCTGAGGAAGGGAAGCTATTGCAATATGTGGACGATATCCTGATTGCTGCTGAGATGGAGGGTGGCTGTATGGCTGGATGGTGAGCCTGCTAAATTTCTTGGGACTCCAAGAGTACCGAGTATCCAGGAAGAAGGCTCAGGTAATACAGCATAAGGTGATTTATTTGGGCTATGAAATTAGTGCTAAACAAAGAACTTTGGGACAGGCCCGTAGAGAGGCAGTGTGCCAAATTCAGAGACCCCAGATGGTAAAGGAGTTACGGACTTCCTTGGGAATGACTGGGTGGTGTCAACTGTAGATCTGTAACTACAGACTGCTTGTTAAACCACTATATGCACTAACAACCACTGATCAGAAACACCTTAAATGGGACAAAAGGAGACCATGCAAGCTTTTGAGTCACTGAAGAAGGCTTTGGTGTCGGCCCTGGCCTTAGCGCTTCCCAATGTGAGTAAGCCATTTTTCTTTATCTCCCATGAGAAGCAGGGGTTTGCTTTGGGAATATTGTTGATATGGGCCCAGATCTTGTGCTGAGCAGTTGCCTACTTTTCCAAGCAATTGGATGCAAAGGGTTGGCCTGGATGCTTACAAGCAGTCGCAGCAGTAATATTGAACATACAAGAAGCCTGAAAATTTACCCTGGGCCAGAAGACAACTGTACTAGTGTCCCACACAGTATCCTCAGTACTAAAAGCAAAAGGTGGATATTGGCTATCTCCACAAAGATTCCTGAGTTATCAGGCGATACTGGTAGAACAGGACGATGTGGAGATCGTCACTAACATTGTCAACCCAGCTTCTTTCCTCAGCGGAAACACAGGAGAACCAGTGCATCACGACTGCTCGGAGACTATTGAAGCAACATATGCAAGCCGTCTGGACCTGAGAGACAGCCCTATGGAAGATGGGGAGAACTAGTTTGTGGATGGAAGCAGCTATGTTCTGAGTGGTAGGAGGCATGCAGGACACGCCATGACCACCAGCCAAGAAATAATGGAGTCAAAGCCTCTGCCCATGAATACCTCTGCACAGAAAGTGGAAATAATTGCTCTGACTCGTGCCTTGGAATTGGCCCAAGGCAAAACTGTGAACATCTATACAGACTCAAAGTATGCCTTCAGGGTCGTACGTGGAGCAATCTGGAAGGAAAGAGGATTATTAAACTCTCAGGGCAAAAACATCAAGCATGCAGAGGAGGTCCTGAAACTGTTAGAGGCAGTCCAGCTCCCTGAGAAAGTGGTGATTATGCACATGAAGGCACACCTGAGAGTGAGCTCAGAATTGGAAAGAGGAAATGAGCTGGCGGATGGAAAGGCAAAACAAGTAGCTAAAACCAGGGTAAATATAGAAGGGGCTTTGATTCTTGATGGACGAATTTCCCTAGAAGGTAAGCCAGAATACACTAAAGAGGGTCAGAAACTCATCTTGGATTGAGAAGGGTTGTATAACAAAGAAGGGTGGGCTCACACCCCACAAGGAAAGCTAATTATTCCTTCCTGCCTAATCTTTTGTAAGAGAAGAACATAGGAAAAGGCACTGGGGAGCAGAAGCCCTGTATAAACATCTAATCACAGAAATTGTGGCCAGAAACTTATACACCACAGTGAGACAGGTAACTCAGCAATGCGATCTTTGCCTCCAGACTAATCCCAAGAATACCTCCAAGTCATAAATAGGCCAAATTGGAAAAGGTAATGGGCCTGGACAACAATGGCAGATTGATTTCACAGAACTCCCAAGAAAAGGGGAGTATTGGTATTTATTGGTATTAACTGACACCTTTTCAGGATGGCCAGAAGCATTCCCAGCCAGAACATCCAAGGCTTGGGAGGTAACTAAAATATTACTACAAGAGATAATACCACATTTTGGGGTTCCAGTAGCTATATCCTCTAACAGAGGACCACACTTTATCTCAAAAGTGGTACGACAAATTAGCCACCATCTGGGTATAGACTGGCATCTTCATACCTCAGTCGAGTGGCCAAGTAGAAAAAATGAACCAGTACATGAACTAGACCAATGGCGAAGGAAGGACTAAACCCCTTTGAAATCTTGTATGGACGACCTTACAGAATACAGAAATGAACATCCATGCAAGCTGGGGGTGAAATTATGACCTCCTATATGGTGGCATTAGGTAAACAGCTCAACAAGATTGAGTCCCATTCACGTGCTTTCCAGGGTAGAGGGCTGGAGATGGACTAGTGCACGATATACAACCTGGAGGTTATGTGTATGTAAAGTCTCTTGTAGAAAAAAAACACTTTGGAACCACAGTGGGAAGGACCATTCCAGGTACTCCTTACCTCTTTCACAGTGGTCAGAATCAAGGAGCAGAACGCCTGGATCCATCACACCAGGCTGAAAAAGATACCCAGGACTCCATGGAAGGTTACTCAAGTGCAACCAGGAAAGTTACATTTTTCACGGTCTTATTGGTATCATTGATAAAGGAACCAGAACAGTGGGAGCACAATACCTATGTGAAACTCACCCAGGCAGCGAGTGATAGTTTCAACCTTTCTGACTGTTGGGTGTGCGTGCTGCTGCCTAAAGGCAACCTAGAATTCCTAGTATGGGGTATACCCAGTATGGATTGAACACTGAGCTTTGTGCACCCAAGAAATGGAACCTGTCCTTTTGGCAATGACATTCATCAACATCTGGGGGAAAGACCTGAACTACTCCCACACAAGAATGTTAACATATACACCAGATGTTTAAATGATAGCTCCCCATGCGTAGGTACAGGTCCACTTAGCCATTTAGCCCAGGAACCAGACAACTGCAATATGGCAGAATATGTAGGAACTTTTAATCTTACTAAAATTGGTGGTTATGGTGCAGAAGTCACGATATCACAGAATCACAGAATTACAGAATTTCTAGGTTGGAAGAGACCTCAAGATCATCGAGTCCAACCTCTGACCTAACGCTAGCAGTCTCCACTAAACCATATCCCTAAGCTCTACATCTAAACGTCTTTTGAAGACTTCCAGGGATGGTGACTCCACCACTTCCCTGGGCAGCCTGTTCCAGTGCCTCACAACCCTTTCAGTGAAGAAGTTCTTCCTAACATCTAACCTAAAACTCCCCTGGCTCAACTTAAGCCCATTCCCCCTCGTCCTGTCACCAGGCACGTGGGAGAACAGGCCAACCCCCACCTCTCTACAGCCTCCCTTGAGGTACCCATAGAGAGCGATAAGGTCACCCCTGAGCCTCCTCTTCGATAAAAAAGATAATATGAACTCAGGATCTAATGGCCTCAATATTCTCACGCAAACCTGCAAGTTACAAATAGGATTCTGTTGGTTATGTGGAGATGGGCTTGCTAGAAAAACCTGGCCCTCAGATTGGAAGGGTCACTGTGTAGGGGGCTACCTCAGTCCTCGAGGGGGTATATTTGCTGGACCGCCTCCAGGAATAGTCCGAACTTTATGAAGAACACATACCGCTCTGGATAACCCTCTCGTGATGAGGCCTACAGGATTTCATAATCATGAAATGAAGCAGTTGTTTATCATAATAATTGTGGTCATAGTTTTGTCCATGGTTCTTTGCGTGGTGATCCAATGTACCTTATGGTGTTTTAAGAGTACAGGAGTTTCCTACAGTGAATCAAAAAAGAACCAACTAAGATGTAAAGTTGAGTCTAACAAATATCTTGAAGGGGCATTAGATAGGGAAACACTGAATTAAGGTTAGAGGTAGTAAAGAATTTACTGACTTCTTAGAAAAGGGGGGACTGAGAGAGGGGAATTAAAGAGAATCTTAGTAGGTAGGGTGTTGATTAATGAACACCTAGATTGTTGTACTGAACTAGTAGATGTTGCTTAATGTCTTTGCTAACTACTGCGCAAATTAACTGAAACAAGAAGTCTTGGGGCCCCTCGCAAAGGATGGTTCCTGACAAAAACGTTCCTGTCTCAAGAACCATCTGAGGCCAACCCTGTGGTTTGGAGAAGAGCCAAGGAGCAGCTGAGTCTGCACAAAGGCAGGGGGTGATGAAAGAGTCATCAACCTTCATCCCCACGATCCCCAGCGACCACCACCAAGAGACACTGCTCAAACACAGATGGGAGGAGCTTATGGAAATGACTTCTGGCAACTAATTTTAATATGAAGCGGGGATAGGTCATGCGTATGTATAGGTGCATTTGGGAAGCTTCATACACACGTAACTCTCTACTGCATATAACCAAGGTGAGTTGCCGTGTTGGGACGTGCATGACTTTGGTGGGACTGCCCCCCGTGCTGCCCAGCGCTCAGTAAGTATACCTACTGTACGATCTCACTGACTGTGGAGTCCATTTTCCACACCTCTGAGGGAGCCCCTTTGAGTGTGTGGGCCCAGGCTGGCAGCAGGGGACAGGCTGGGCTCTGAAGGCATAGGGTGCTGCCTCAGGCACCCCTGGCTGGCCCCTATCCTGCCCTAAGACCTCTGGGGGATGAAGGGAGTTTCCCACGTATCTGCGCGTCCGGCTCTCTGCGGCATCTCTGTGCCCCACAGCCTGCTTCAGGCACAGCTGCCTGGCACAGAGGAGAGAGAAGGCTTTAACCGAGCAAGGAGCACTCTTCTGCTGTATGTGGGGAATGGATGGGGTGATTTTAGGGCACAGACTGGGTTCGCAGGTGTAATGTAGGCTCAGCAGCTGTGGTTGTGCATCTCACTGTCACCAAAAGGAGTGCAGGAATGAACTTAGCACATTTCGTGTTTAAAAAACAGCCTGGTATGAGTTCTGTTGTACAAACAAATGCGCTGTATTACAACTTGTGTTCAGTGAAAGTACTTGGTATCTGCGTACCTGTTTCAAAGCCTTATCTGGAGAGATAGTAGTTCTAGAGCTTTTACAAAAAGGACTGATTTCTGAGGGGAGGATAACATTACAAAGTATTTATCCCAGGAACAAGCATTGCAGTTCTTACCACCTAGTCTAAGGTAAAGCTTTTCTTTTGCTGATAGTCCTGGGACACCAATGTACTGTCAGTGAAACTGTTTGTAGAAGATGTGCATTCAGTTTGTAGGGCACCAAATTCTCTTGGTAGAATCTAAAGGAAACTTCCTACATAGCACTCTGAGGTATTGTTCACCAGAGCTATGGCCAGTTGGAAGGCAGGGAAAGTTTACGCTTAAGTTCATTTGCACCGTTTTTTTAAAGTGATCTGTACTTTCCTCTGTGTGTTCAGCTTGAGACTTCACAAGGAAATCTATCCTCTTAGAAATGCTGACTTTTGCCCACAAAAAGTCTTCTAAAGTCATCCTCATTTTTTTTTTTCCTGAACTGAAAAAACTAATTTTGTAGTTGTCTTGAGAAACTGTGCTGGTACCTTTTGCTTTTCGCTTTTTTTTTTTTTTTTTTCTTTTTTTTTTTTTTTTTTTCTGTGCTTATTTTTTCTCCAAAGTGGAACCACAGTAGAGATTTGGGAGTACTAGGTTTTTTTGGGAAAGGTGTATGTTGTTTTTAGCAGTTTTGGAGACTAACTACCCCAGAGTATTAAATGGGGTATATAGGTGTTAATTTTTGCTTAGTGTTTTGATTAGTGTTGTTTGCTAATAATAAATTAGCTTAATGAAAATAAGCCCTTTGATTCCTCACTGAGTTATTAAAATAGGAGTTACAATATTGAATTGGAAAATGAAGAGACACAGAAGGGTGTGTGCCCCTTTGTCAACATGTGTGTGTTCTGTATCAATTATGGGTTCAAGTGGTCTGCCCTAATAGTCTGAGCTCCTAGCATGTGAAATATAAGCCTCTCAGTTACTGTTTGTTTTTGTCTACAGGCTCTAAGAAGCTTGTGGTTGAACCTTCTAGGATAAGTTCTCCATGGCTTTATAACAAACAAACAAAAAAAACAAAACAACAACAAGAAAAAACACTAGCAGAACATAAAAGAGTATAGAAAGAAATACTGGGCCATAGAATGCTGAGGATAATAACAGAGAGAGAAGGTGGCTTCCTGTGGGACCACTTGTCCACAAAATGTCTGTCTTGTAGAGTAATTCATGCAGACATAAAATGAAGAATTCAATAACATTAAATTCATTACTTCAAGTTGTATAAATCTTTAATTTTTTCCTACTTTATTATTCTAAAACTCTTGTCCTTGGCAGAAACATTCCAATATTTGTTGAAGTTAATGGATAATTACAGCACTAGCTTCATAAGCCTTTTTTTTTTCTGATTTTTTTTTGTATGTGAATGCTGAAGTGTTATCAGAAAACACTGGTGATTTAAAAAAAAAATCCCTACAATTTACTTAACTTTCCTTGCATTATAGATGACAGCATATATAATGTTTTGAGCGCTTGCTGCCAGAACCTTAACGTTTGCCTTTAAATAAAGCTTCATGCTTCTTTAAAAATCAATTAACTTCTACAAAGGAGTTTAAGGAGCTAGTAGGTTTATGTGGGAGCTAACCTTTTCAACTAAGGGTCCATTAATAGGTTTATATATATTCATGCTGGGAGCTTATTCTGTTATGTTAAATGAACTAAGCTACTAGCTCTGCAATGCCATGTGAGATTATGAAATTGCGAAGTATGTGGAATAGTTCAGAACTGAATTTAAGAATTATACCTTCTCAGTAGGTTATTTGTTCCCCAGTGCACTAGTTTCTTTAGCTGAAGTAGCTTTTGAGATCACAGTCCAAAAAAGGAAGGCATTTCACGTGATGAACACTCAATATTGAGCAATGATGTATTATGTTTCCAATTTGAACAGGCACTTCCTTGCTGGTAGAGAATCACCAAAGAGAAAGCTTGGCAAAACCAAGTCATTAAAACAATGCTTAGCCTAGCAACACCAAGCTCATCTTAGTACCGGAAAACCACCTTCAGTATAGTTGCCTTCCCTAATAGTAATAATGTAAGGCAGAGGGCAGGATCATGCAGAAATCTCAAATGAAGTAAATAAAGATCACTGCTAAATTACTGGTAGTTTGAAGTATGTATCTTAGCAGAAAGGAGCTTGACAATTACGGACTGTGCTGTTCCTGATAAATTACAGAAAGGAAGTGTATGCTGCTTTTTCTGAAGTCTTCTCGTTAGCTTTCCACCTATACTGATTGTATGCGTTCAGCTATTAAAGTGGTGGGCTGTGTGCGAGAACTGTTTTTCCTATCACTTTAACCCATTCCTTCTGTGAGATGTAGCACTAAGGTTGTTCCTGTAGTAATTCCCAGAAGATTTCTAGCAGTAAGAAAACCATCATTACAGCTACTTATATTCTATTCCTAACTATGATTCTCAACAGCCCTACGGGTTCCAAAAGTGCTGTGGGGGTTCTTATTCCTTGGTCTTCATTTTGTGGGTTTGTGTTGTGCTTTTATATATAATTCTGGGAAGGCCAGGTAAACAACACTGATATCCGAATGTGTTTTTCAGGCAGAAGCTGAGGAGATGCAAGACCATATGTTCCCAAATTAGGTCCTGTGTGATGTATTACTGAAGAAATCGCCCTGCCTCCAGGATAGTCACAGGTCAGGTGGAGGGGCAGGAGGAGGTGTGACTGAAAGTTGAGTATTAACTTAGCTTGCCTTAATTCAAGAAGGTGTTCATGGAAGCTTTGTTACCCACAGATAGATGTTGTTTCTGTAGTCAAATTCATAAATTCTGAATTACTCTGCCCTTCATAAATGGAAACTGTAACTCTGAGGCTTTCTTACAAATAATAGTTGTTATCTTAAAGCAATCACAGCAGAGAGCTCCATTTTTACTGCATATGATTAATAAATCGTATCTTTTTATGAGGGGAGGGAAATTTTTGAAGAGCTTAAGAATGTGAATAGTTGGAATATGAACACTCACATTTTTAATCGCAGATAAAAGTAACTGCATCCTGTGACATCTGTCATGATGTTAGCAAGTAGTGCTTTATATCGCCTTGTTTACCTTAGTGTCATGGGTTGACTTGTCTAGTAATTAACAAATCTGTAGTTTTGGCAGCGTGATTTATGAATAAAGATAGCATTGCTACTGGTTGGATTGAATTTGTAAGTAATTCAAAACCAGAATGAATAGATGTAGCAAGTTGCTGATGGGTTAAAAACAGGGTTGTAATTCTAGCACTTAGAATAAACAGTGTGTCTATGTATGTTTTGATGTTCTAGCTAGCCTTGGTGTTCAAAACAAACTGATGTAAGAGCCCAGAAAGTCAGATATTAACTCATTTGGCTTGTGCAGAAGGTTTCCTTTTCTGTTTTCTTTTGTTTGTATTTTTATGCAGGAGAAGAGTTCAAATCCTTGAGATTAGTTTGTTAAACTGACTGTTCGCTATTTCTATTTAAATTAGTTATTTCAGATGGAAGGTTAAACGCAGATTTTCACGCTTGCATCTGTAACATCCCAGAATGAAATGTGTTCTTTAAAAATCCTAACAGTAAACCAGGCCTTACTCTGGCAAGTTAGTAAACTGTATCTTGTGCTTGAGCAGGGGGGTAGTTCCTAGCTATCCTGTAGTAGGAAGCAGTGATCACTGGCTCTTCTTATTTCAGATAACTCTTAAATTCTTTGGTGGAAAAGGCCCTCGTATCTTTATGCAGGCTGTGGCTGTTACAAACAAGCTGTAGTATGAGAAGACAGAGTACTCGTCTCCTTTCTTCTGTAAGAAGCTTGGTAAAGGATGGTTCAGAAACAGAGTGCAGTCATACAAAAAGCAGCTCTTTTAACAGGATAAATGGATCTCAACTTCTTTCTAATACAATAACGACCACTGGTATGTGTAAGCTTATGCCCGGTGTTTTGTTGCCGCTGTTCCCTGCCTGTTGTCTTCTTTGTTATATGTTCAGTCTGGAATTTAGGCCTTGCTGAAATGAATAGGAAAACTTGGTTGGGTTTCAGGTCAGCAATGTGCCCTGGTAGTGATAAAAGCTAACTGTACAGGGCTGTATCAACAGGAGTGTAGCCAGTAGATGAAGTGAAGTGATTATTCCTTTCAGCTTGGCACTCACTAGGCTGCATCTGGAGCACAATGCCTGGTTTTTGGTCCTTCAGTACAAGAAACATGTTGAAAGCTCCATGGGAGCTCTTCAGAGGCCAGGCAATAAGAAGGGGGAGAGGCTGAGGGAGCTGGGCTGCTTCTTTCTGGAAAAGAGATGGCTGAGGGGACACCCAGGCAGCCCCCCAGTGCCCAGAATAATTTTACAGGAAAGGGCAAGCCAAGTTCTTTGAGATGCATGGCTGGAGAACAAGAGGCAACAAGCATAAATGCAAGTGGGAGGTTCCTACTGGAGACAAGGGGACTACTCTGCACTGTAAAAATAAGCATAACAAAGCTGCGAGCTGCTTGGTCTGAATTCAGCATTTGTTGTGGCTCGAGCAGGAGGTTGGATTCGTGAGCAGAGATGTCCTAAGGTCCCTTCCAGTTTGAGTGATTTGAGAGAACTTTAAGTTCCCCATTGGTGTATATAA
The DNA here is from genome assembly GCF_964211825.1 of Aythya ferina. Taxonomy (NCBI): domain Eukaryota; kingdom Metazoa; phylum Chordata; class Aves; order Anseriformes; family Anatidae; genus Aythya; species Aythya ferina. Next base: position 4,664,791 of record NC_140298.1, read on the forward strand.
CTTTCACTGATGTTGTATGTGAAAACGTTGCTTATTTCTGGTCTTCGAACATAGTTTAACTCCTGATATGGTCGGATGATTTTCTTCAATCGACATCACTAATTTTGATTTTAATAAATGCTGTCAGAAATCTTTTGTGGCCTCTGAAAGAAATAGATGTTGAAATGATTAGTTATCTTGTACCCCACTAGCACATATTATATGATGGAACTGCGTTGGAGGAGTGTTTACAGGTTTAATATATTTATCTTTCCCAAAGTATCAAATCTCTGCTACTTGATCTTAAACCTGGGTGCTGTGAGTTGATTTTTCAGGTGTTTGTGAATGTCTGCCAGTACCACTGATACTAACCCCTGGGCAGAGGAAGAAATGCATAATACAGTGAGAGTGAAGTTGGGAAGTGGGAGTATTTAGTTTTAGTTTTCCTTTGCCAAAGGAAAACTGAAGTGAATGTAAATTAGTCCTGTGTAATACCTTACACCCACGTCTGTAGAGACGTGAAGGATCTGCTTTCCTACCTTTTATGAGGAGTTCTTAACTTCCCATGAAAACCAGCAGCAAACATGGTGTAGGTTGGAATGGTGTAGGCAGAATTCAGTGAATAGTTTAGTCTATTTGTTCTTCATCAGGGCCCCACAATTTGTGGCAGCAAGAATATTTTGAACGTTTTCCTAATCCCTGCACACGCTGTTCATAGGTGAAGGGATGGGCCACTGCTCTGATTTTGTCACGAAATAAAGATGATGTGGATTAGCAAGAAGTGCTTACTAGTTTTCACCTACAAGCTGGAAAGCTGTGTAGCATTCTTCCTTCCTGTTATCTCAAATGCAAGTGTTTTTGTTTGTTTGTTTTAGTTTCAGGTTTTTTAACTTCTGATAGTATTGGGGTTTCGGAACACTCTTCCCATAAATTTTCTCTATCAGTTTAGTAGTTTGTCATTAGCACTTTTAGAGTTTTAGCAGAAGAGCTTCTCAAACAATGCTTACTTTTGGTCTCTCGAGGTTTGTCAAGAGCAGGACTACTTTCTAATGTAGTGTACTAGCATTAGGTGGCGTGTACCTCAGAAAGGTGATGTTCTAAAAGCAGATAATGTCATGCAAGTAGGAGAAAAACCATCACCCTGTAAAGAGATCATGACACTAACTCGATGAAGGATTAATAAGCAGAGCAGGGAGGGGAGAAAGAGACAGCTAAGGGAAGTAAGGGAAAGGAAAAGAGAAAGCAGGTGTTGTGTAATGGTGAAGTGAAGGGAATGAGGCATTCAGAGGAAATTGCCAGCTATAAATTTCCAAGGATGTCTGGGGAATGCACAACAAGCAATCTGTTAATGTCACCAGTGTCACTGTAAACAGCTTCAGCCTCTACCTCATTCTTCAGTAAAGGTCCTTTCCCAAACCTATTCAGGGGCTGGGATTTCTGCTGAGTTCTTGCTTGACCTCGCAATGTCTTTTGTGAAGACTTTCTTCTGAAAGCAGGGAAAGATGTTGGGTGGCCTCGTAGTTCACACTTTCTCATGCAGCTGTCATCTTAGTTCTATGATTTTCTGATGTAACGGGACCAGAAAATATGATGGGCTAATTATTGAATGTAGGGAACTTGGTCTGGCCTTACAAGCTTACTTTATCATTCTAGAAATGGCAGAACTAATCCCCACCTAAGCATTCCTCTTCTCATTGAGCATCTGCTGTTGTTTTTAATTGTTTTGTGGTGTTTTTGGTTTTTTTTTTTTTTTTTTTTTTTCTTACTGGGAGAGATTCTAATGTACGTAACTTACTCTTCAATTACTTTTGGCTCTTTACCTTCCCAGTCCAAATTTGGCCAAACTGATTTTGCACTTTAATTTATTCTTGTGTGGAAGAAAACAACTCATCTGCCTTGAACATCCTGACGTGCAGAAAACGGACTCCACAACCGGTAAGATTGTACAGCTGGGCAGCACGGGGGGCAGTCCCACCAAAGTCATGCGCACCCCAACGCAGCAACTCACCTGGGTTATATGCAGTGAAGAGTTACGTGTGCATGAAGTTTCCCAATGCGCCTATACATATGCATGACCTATCCCCACTTCATATTAAAATTAGTTTCAAGAAGTCATTTCCATAAGCTGCATTTGCCCAGTTTCTCCTGGTGGTGGTTGCCAGGGGTCGTGGGGGTGAAGGCTGATAACTCTCCTCCATCACCACTGGTTGACTTCCTGCCTTTGTGCAGACTCAGCTGCTCCTTGGCTCTTGTCCAAACCACAGGGTCGGACTCAGCCAGTTCTTGAGACAGGTTCCCCGTTTTTGTCAGGAACTATCCTTTGTGAGAGGCCCCAAGACTTGTTTCAGTTAATTTGCTCAGTAGTAAGCAAAGACATTAAGCAACATCTATTTTTAATACAACAATCTAGGTATTCGTTAATCAGCATCCTATCTACTAAGATTCTCTTAACTCCCTCTCTCGATCCCAGATCAATGATTTTAGAGGAGTTGTAAAAAGAATATTAACAGTGTTTACAGATGATCTTAAGTTAGAAGGTTTTATAAGCTGTAATAAGAAATAACATAATCCAAAAATCTTGGAAACAGGGAATTGAACGTAACTGAGTAGAGAGGAAAAATACAAACTGATATGTCCTTGGAAAAAAGTGAGAAGTTCAATACAAGGGAAAACTTGGAAGACAGTAATAGCTAAGGGAGGAAATGGGGAGCAGATTAGATGTCTTTGTTCAGTGACTGGGTGAAGAAAAGCACAATATAACTATGGCATATCTGTGGGGATTGTTTTGAACGGTAGCAGGGGAGTGGCCTTCTAAATATAATTTTCATGAGACCACTCATGGAATGTTGTAGGTAGGCTTGAGTATATCATTATCAGTATGTTGCAAACAGATGGACACAATTTCAGAAAATATATGTTAATTACTTCTTTCTTAGGAAGAAGAGAACAGAGGAATGAAATCAGTAAAGTGGCTGAGAGAAAAACAGGTGGGAACATACCAATAAATTTCCTAAGATAAACACTATTGATGAAGGTTTTAAGATAAGCACGTAATTTAAATAACTGTAACTAAAGGTTATTAGTCATTGAATTTTTTTCACAGTACTCATGAAAAATAGGTTTTGAGATAGAGCCAAATAACACTGGGATGTATATTACAAGGGAGAAATTCTGCCTCTACAATCTTTTCAAGCTGTAATGTTTGCGGTGTTTTTGCTGATAGTGGAATTCCTTTTCGAGCTACATCTGGCTTGCCAAGTTCACGTGAAAAGCATTGATGCCCAGAGGTAGGAAGACAAAAGGAAAGAACAAGAAACTTGTCCCCCTCAACAACCTGGCTATCCTTCTGTTAGGACACTTTCCTAGTTTTTACGTTGAACAGCCTGTGAAATTAAAATGTGTCCCAAGTGATGAACACAGGACTTAAATTCCAAAATATGTATCTTTAGCTTGTTCATTGTGGAAATCTGTCAACTAATTACATATCTTGGTGGACAAGAGGGGGTAAGAAAGGAGTAGAAACTAGGTCACTTCTTAGTGTTTTCTTGGAGATACGATATTTAAAAAAAAAATAGGAAACTACTTCCCTAAACTAGAAAGCTCTAAGTCGGTACTGAAGAAAACTATAATATTCTTCCCAAATTTTTTGAAGACAAAGGTGCAGCTTCCTGAATCTGTCAGCTGTAAATGATAAATGTGTGATTAATGTGTAAGTGATTCTGATCCAATTCATTTAAATGTTTTATTTTTTTCAGATTTTCATATGGAACTCTGATTTAGAGACTTTCTTGTGTGCTTTACTGTATTTTCACTGATCTCTCTTTTTCAGACTATAATAAATTAATATTTAGCCTTTGGCAATCTATGTTTTTAAAACACTTTCTTCATTCATACCTGTGACTAAACTTAATCTTTGATCCTGCTCCTCTGTGGCTTCCCTTTTCTCCTCTAAAGGGAAAAGTAAGACTAAAATCAGGAGTATTCCTGTCCATAGAAAACTTTTTCCCTTGTGAGAATCCTCTGGACAGGTTTAGTGGAAGAAAACATCCCTGCAAGCTCTAAGTGTCTATGAACAATTAAGCTATTTATTATGTAGGCAGGATAGAACCAGAAACTAGTCATCCCAGAATTAAAAGGAAAGAGTAAAATCATCCAACCTCAAAGCAAAAGGGAGCATTGTGGGTCTGAGACTTGACAATTTCCTGATCTACTTGAGTAGTAAGTAGAGGGTTTCAGTGGTAGACGAGACTCCTCTACTGTCTGTGGCAATATCTAAACACTACATAGATATCTACAAGAAAGCAAAGATGCAAACTTCCAGAAACTTTGGAAAACAAAAGCTTGTCATTGGCTTTGGATTATCTGTGGGCAAGACAAGTTCAAGTTCATTCAAAGAACGAATTAGCAAGAAGCAGACGCTGTGTGAACCTTGTGCTGTGCGTGGTTAACAATGCTGTAACAAGACACAATCCTTCTGTGACACAGGTTACCATGCTTCTAAGGGTGATGTCAATGGCACCTGCAATGTCAGAAGTTTATTTCCCTGCTCCCTGTAAGAAGACATTGTGTCAAAGTAACTGCAATCACTTCTCAATGCGATGTGTGTGAAGAAGGTGCTAGGAGGTACTGACAGTGAACTTGTACGTGGTTATGGCAGTCCTCTTAAGTTCATCTTGCCTTATGGTAGTGCGGGAAAGATGGCTGGGAATTACATTTCAATAATTCGGGAAATGCATGTCTTAAGATATGTCTGCACAGAGAAAATTGGTAATTAGAAGCATGTGTTCCCCTGTAAGTGTTCCAGTGAGCTGTCTGGATCGGGATGAAAGCCTAGATTAACACAGTGTGACTGTTGTACAGATGCAAACCTGGTGTGCCTTTAACCATTTCAACTAGGCTTGTAATGAGGTTAAAAACTTGTGAACTCATAGGATCTTTAGTTTGATTCTTTTTTACTTATAAAGTGAAATACGTACTAGCAGTAGTGTGATTTTTAACTAGGTGTCACCTAACAGCAGTTAGCCGTAAACCTAGAGCTCTGATGTTCCACATCTTAGATTGAAAAGGATTTGGGATTCTGAATCTTAGTTTCAAGTTGCATGTCAGAATACAACTTAAATAAATAAGTAAAGGTTTGTAGGACAGTGTGCGTGAAGTACATATACCCTTTTTGCCTGTAACTTTTTTCCATTTTTGCTTTGTTTAAAATTGTTAACCTGAAGATTAGAGGAAATAGGGAGGTAGAAAATCATTTCTCATAGTTATTCAGCCAAATAAGTTTGTGGTTGTAGCAGAATAATAAAGAACTTTACTGTTTTTTTTTTTGTTTGTTTGTTTGTTTTTTTTTAAGTGGGTTTTATGAGTTTGATAAAATACTCCATAAAGTCTATGGTTATAAAACAGAGATGCTACCTCCTCTTACAGCAGATGTGCATCCCAATTTAACAATTTCGCTCATGAAAATAACTAGCTTGTAATGTTAACATTTTTTAAATATGTTAGATCCTTAAGCCTAAATGGGAGAAGGGCATCCTGCCCATGATGTTCAAAAGGTCACTCAAGTATGATCAATAATCTATTAGCAGGAATCTGTTCTATTTAACATTTAACACTAACAAGTTTTTTTATCCTTTCCAACTGTGAAATAATACAGAGAAGTAGTCCAGAAGGTTGAATTGTGGAGGAGGTCAACATAGAACCAGAAATAGTCTATAATAAAGATATTTAGCAGAAAACGCACCTTAAGCAACCTTTTATTACAAAAATTTAAAATGTCATGTTAGCCTGCCTGTCTCTCCTGTCTAGTTCAGAGGCACAGCGATGAGCACTCCTTCATTAAACAGCTTAGCATCATGGCCCTGTATACAAAATCAATTTTTTTTTTACAAATATTTATCACACCTGATTTAACGGAGTGGTATGAAATACACACTGCCCATAGGACTAGAGAATGATTCCTAATCATTCACTACTCATTCATGGGAGAATTCCCAAGCATAAGTATTTTTTCCATTCTAACTGAGAGTGACTAGGATAACATAAAGCTCTAACAAGTCTCTATCAGCTAGCTTAAGTGGTATCTACAAGTTTTTAGTGTTTGGGGTGATCATTTCAGCATCTTTTGGAATAGTTGTTCAAGGCCAAACCCTATTTTTACTCTTTTACTTGCTTCCTTTTGCATGGGAAGAAGTATAGGAAAAGGAAAGCTCCTTATATATATATTGGTGGTTGGCATGCTCTAAAATATAGCTTTAGCTTTTCTAGACTGAGAAATCAACTTTGAAAGCAAACCAACAATAGAGGAATTTATGATTATTTTTTTTCAAAAGCCACACATTGTCCTATCTTATTCAGAGCAGGATTTTTCTAACAACCAAATTCTATGAGAGTCTGTTTTTCAAAGTTATGTAATAAAAATAATTGTCAAAACTATTATGATAGTCTAGACTACACACAAAAAAGAGAACTCAAGGGAAATCATGGAGATTTTCCCATGGAAATAGAGAATGAAAAGACCAAAATGTTTCATCTATTGTAAATAAGTATTATCTACAACCTTTCAGAATAGTTTAGTTGCTTCTTGAAAGAAAATGGGTAGTGTAAATTGTTCTGGAAGAAACCATGCTATTGTTAGCCCTGCTCTGGTGGGTTAGTGATAAGAGCTTGGGAAAGCTCTGTGATTTCCTAAGTAGACTATTAGCAAAGCTTCCCTCCTCTGTAAGACACATGCCAGTCATATCAAATAGTTAGTCTGTCAGAAAAAAAAAACAAACTAAAACATCTAGTTTAGCTGGAATAAATGGTGGTTTCTCACTTGGAAAATTTTGTTCTGTTCAGAATTTCAGAAAAACAAAGATCTCTTGGGCTGAGACATGGTATGCCTGTACTGGGGGGTCAGGCAATAGCCTTACAAAAGGGGTGAGAGGAAGGCTTTCCTTAATCTTCCCAGCCTGACACTACGTTTTCCTCCGTTGATAGCATGTGGAAAATAGTTCATGTAAAAGGGAAAGGTGGTGGAATCAGGTGAGAGATTTCTGCATTACAGCAGTAATATGAGCAAAAGACCATTGCAGATGCAAACTGGGTCTCAAGGGCAATAGGATTTTGTCCGTATGTGCTAGTATTTGGGTCACAAGCTCTGAAAGTGGAGAACACAACCCATGGAGTTTGGGAATGGAAGCTGTGAAATGTTACGGTAGCAGGGTCATCCCTTGTGACTTCTGGTAATTAGATAAATTTTGCTGATTAACGAGGCCATGGTTTCATGTACGCTTTAAGCTAGCACTGAAAACTAACCTGACAAAGTGATTTGTTTTAACCTGGATATGCATCGCTGTGGCTGTAATATCACTTTTGCTGGGAGGGACAGGTATGTAGCTAGGAGTAGGTGGGAAGGGGAATGACGGAACAGTGTTTCAGCACCATTGCATGTTGGTAATGATTTAAACAGTATATAAAAGTAGCTTGAGAATACAAAAAAAAAATAAAAATAAAGGGGGGGCGGGAGTGACAATGAAATGTGTCTTCTTGGAGTGGGAAAAAAGCTTCCCAACTCTTTCCTAACTTTCCCAGACCACTATTTGCATCTTCTGCTGTACCTGCCTTTTTGGGTTAGGTGAGGATGCTTCCAGGCTGATAGCCATCTGATCAGGTAGTGATGCTTGCTCTCATCCTGAACTACTGGCATGTCTGAAATGTAATGCAAAATAAGTCCCCTTAAAAGTACACAACTAAAAAATTAACACAAAGTATTTTTAAACACAGAGGGAGGCTTTCAATGAAAGATAAAGTTCAGAAGTCAAAATTCAAACTCTTTGACTTCAAGGGAAGTTGTATGGTTTTTGTACAGTGTAGTCTGATACGTTTTAGTTTGGGCAACAGTTAACTGAAACTCTTTAAGTGAAAATGGTTAGCAACCTGGATTAATGGCATAAAGATTAAACTAGAAAAAAAAAAAAAAAAAAAAAAAAGAGTAAACACTGCTTTTTCCATGTAAGTTATGTAATTGATGCAAATAAGACCACTCTTTGCGTAGTCCACAAGAGGTTACTTGGAGAGCTGTGATATCACTGTGGAAAATCAGTAGGAAGTAGTACCAGTGGCAGGAGTGGTAAACATATCTCAAGGGAATTGTTTCCAGAAAAAGTAAGGTAAGGGTTCCAGAAAATCTGCTTTCTAGTAGCTGGATGGGGCAGGGTTGGTGGCAGTGGCAGATTCTGGGAGCAGCCCAGTGCTCCTCAGAAATATGATTGTGTCAGAAACGATGCAAATGTAAGGTGATAAGGCAGGCTGGAGGTCAACTCCCAAAGTCCACTGAAGACAAGCACAGCAAGGGCATGGCTGAGCACAGACCTGCCTACACAGCTTGGAAAAAGGATTGGAGGTTTCCACCAGCGATTAAACGTGCCAGTGGACTGTGTGTGTGGGTGAGGTCTCAGATGAGGCTGCTCAGGCTAATTAGAGTGCAAATAGATCTTAATCTTTCTAGGTACATTTTATTAGAGAAATCCCTTTTTGTATAGAGGAAAAAAAATACTTTCCTCTTGGATTAAGCTTTAGCCACTTTCATTTTCATCCCAGCAGAACTCCCTGTTACCAAAAGATCAAACAGTGCCAAATGCTGTTCTCGTTAAGAACACCTGAACAGCATATTCTTTGTATAAAGTTTATCCCTGCTTTTAATTGAGGTTAATTGTAGCTTTGCAGTAGCTACCCACAAGAGGGAAAAAAGTTTCCATGTCTGAGCTATAATTTGTATTTATAATTTTTATTATGATTGAAGGTATCACCAGTTTTAGTTCAAGGCACAAGTACACACACACACCAGCCAAAAACAAGTATTATTCCTCAAGTTTACTAAATAGGCCAAAAAATAATGTAGAAGTCTCACAACATCGATCCAGAGGGAGAGTTGAGGAGTCTGCGGACTTTGCCTTGCTCTTGTTTGCAGAAGAAATATTTTTGACCTGAAACGGAAGTCAAACGTTAGCTACAAAATGCTGTCACAACATGAAACTGAATGCTTTCTAGGGCTGCCAAATTAGCATATGTCAGAAGATGATAAGGCTCCAAAGAAGCAGGTTTTATTCTGTTTCTTCCTTTTTTTTGTTTGAGATGCAGATGGGGGAAAACATCTGGAGATTGTAGCCAACATTTGTCAATTGAGTTATTTAATTTTGTATTTGTTCTTTGTTTCCAGACAGATTTTCTGTAGTGAATGTTGCTAAAACACTTAAGTATGACATTTTTTCTCCTTCTTTGACAAGAGAAAAACCCTCTTCTCCTTCTTTGACAAGAGAAAAAGTTAAATGATTCTTTGAAGAGTAGTCCCTAATCCAGGGAAGTTAACTTCAGCCACTGTAAAAGCTGTCTTCTCTTGCTTCAGAAGATAAAACTGAGGAGCTTGGAAAGTCTTGGGAACTTGCTGCTAACCAATCTGCAAACCCCATATGCCTCCTATTTCTGTCACAGTGTTGGGACAAGGAACCTCTAAAGTCTTCTCAAGGAACCATACCTATCATCACGTTAACTAGCTTTGTTTTTAAGTATTTGCTTTGTAACGCAGTTCATATTTCCTTTGTTAATATAAATGCTCTTACTGAAGTTTTGGGAGTACGTTGGTTGTGTTCTACTAAAAGAAAGCTTTCCACCAAACGTTAATGTGTAGAATTCTTGTAGTCTGGAGTGGCCTTTTCAGCCGGGGTTATAAGGAAATAGCCAGTAACAAGGTTATTTTACTGTTCAGCTGGGATAAATCAGTCTGCTGCAGCATCTTGTATCTAAAACATGTGACTCTAATTGTCATTATTCTTTTTGTCAGCCAGCAGTTTGTGGTTTCCATCTCAGCAATACTCATTGTCAAAGAGCAATTTCACTTGTTGATCCTCCTTCTGTCTCCTGCTGAGGTAGCCGTTTTGGCCTGTTTCTGATCCAGCATTTTCCTTCTTCTCTAGAGACTGCAGGATTTGAACTTTGAACAAAGCTTTTTTCCTGCTTCCCCGTGTCCTTTAAAAATAAAGACAAGACCTCTTTGCTAGCTTATGGAGGTTTACCTTAAAGCCTACTTTTAGGCTCCTACAGAGAATAATTAGCTTCTTTCATGTCTGGCTGCATGTTCACAACTCTTCTGTTGCATTGGATCTAGGAAGCAAGTAGTGCAAAATTGGATTTATTCACCAGAAAACAAATGATCAAAACCAAAACTCTCCTTTGGGTCTACCCGTTGAACTGACTCATGGCATGATTTACTGAGAGGTAGGAGGGACAAGCACTACCTCGGGCTCTGCTAGCCTGAAGTTGTACTAGATTAGAGGGAAAAACAAGACACTCATACTATTAGCATTATAGTTTAGGAGTTCTTGGCTCAGTGCAAAAAAATACTCTTGCTTGTATATTCCAGCCAATTACTCATCTGCTTCTTTCTTTTTCTTAATTATTTGATAAATTACTTGCTATTAAAGTAATTAAACCATGAATCTTCACATTATTTATAATTTTTCTCATGTTAAGTTGTAATTTGCCCAACAGATATGAGGATAATTTACCCTATGATTGCACAGCGTTTAATGTACTCCTGCAGCAAATAACTGCTCTAAGCGGTGTGCCCTGTAAAGTGACATGATGTCACAATATTTCTTTGAAAATATAAAATTAAGTATTATTAAGTCCTATAATTATGTAGCTATAGGTTATCTTTGCAGCTTAAAAAATGGAGTCTGGTTCTTCTTGCTCTAGTATTCCAAGAATTTTATCAAAATTGTATGGGAATGAGCTTTGTGTTCTACAGAATGGGAAAGATGCATTTCCCCTGCCCTGTATTTCAATGTGAATCACTTCCTTGGTTCTTTTTTCTTTCCAAGAACTAAAGTTTTCCAACACATGTTTATAAAAGTGAAGCAAACAACAGCTATGTTTCAGGAGCTGTGTTCTTTTTGAAACACAAACACTCTGCTTTACCGTGTTTTTCTCGTTTAGAAAGATCCACTGCAGAGCCTGATAGCCCAAGACTGTCATGAATGATTTATGTGGAAGTATGCTTGCAAGTATGCCTGCATATGAACTGATTCAGTTCCAAATATTTAGGTATTTTTGGCATTTTAAACTTTCTGATTGTCTTATACAGTGGAAGAAAAGTCTGTTTCTCTTGGCTCTGAAATGGTGTGGATTGCAAAGTTGCTATTGTATGACTGGCTAGAAGTTCACTTAGAATTTTTGCTTTAGGCATATATTTGGAGCTCTTGATTTTTACCTGTCAAACTCTTATTTTTTTTTTTTAAGGTTCAATTATTGTCTGTTTCTTTTAAACCTTTTCCTAGCTCTAAAATAAATAGCTAGTTTTTCCCCCAGTTGTCAGTTACACCTGATCTGTGTTGCTTCTACCCTATCCTGCTGAAGTTTTTTGTTTTCTAAGGCACAAGACATTTTGTCAACTGAGGTAGGTTTTTCCCGGAGTTTGTCATTATAGGAAATCCGTTAGTCACTTTTCAGTCAGTTACCCAGGGAAGTTAAGTTTCACCAGCTGATGTATCTTTTGCACAGCTATCACATAGTCTGTTCGTGTTAGATATTTTTTTTTCAGTGTTGTATAAGCTCTTCATATTTAAGAGTATTATCAGTTGTTATGAATATGCAACAAACTTAAAACGCAAATGTACTTGCTAACTATTTTTATTGCATGGTTATTTACTTGGCATCTGCATAGTAGAATACTTGTATTATTTTAAGTGTTTTTTTAGGACTAGCTGCTAATTCATGTAAGTGCGTCTTGTCATTTAAAGGTTATAGTTTCTTAGTGTCCCTATACATCCCTGTTTATTCTAAAAACAGCGAATCCTGTTTTGAAGGTAATAGGTGATTCTTTGACATTACAATAAATATTGTGATGAATATAGTGAAATAAATGGTTTGTGCCATCTACTGGTCTGAATAGGATCTGCATTTCAGTTCAGACTGGATTGTTGCTGAAGCATACAGCGTGAAAAAGTAGGAAACTCACCATAAATAGTGTAGTTGTCTCTTCTGTGTTAAGTGCAACAAACGTTAAAGATGAGCTAACTGAAAGTGCAGGCGCTAACCCTTCTCACACCCCTGATCTCTCAGCCTAGAACTTTATCCTAATTTTGATAGAGCCTGGAAGCATTTGCAGGTAGGGCAGTCCTTTTTCAAGAGAAATTTAACTGTCTGAATTGGTGGCATAGAGTCCTGTGAATATCAACATGTTCTGTCTAAACATGTTAGATGGACTTGTACTTTCTATAATAATTCATAATTACACTATATCCCATTGTCACCTTTACTTATAAAACAGTATTAAAAAATAAATAAAATGCTTCCTTATGGATTTTCCCTGTATTTCAATGTTAAGCCTGGAGTAATAAAGCAGCCAGTATGGGGTCAACTTCAGTATAGCAGTTACGTAAGACCTTTTAGCTGAACCATCTTTGTATCCTGCAGCCTAATAATAGGCTATTGTGTTTTCTGTGATTTCTATAAAGCTCAGATTCCATGTTCAATTCTTAATCAATTCAGTATTAATGTTATCACTCATATATTTGACACATTTTGTATACATTCAGATTATCCTGCAATGAGCTTTTTCTCTTACTGTTGCTTGTTACTTAGTTATCTAAGGGCATAAACAGTGGATCCACAAATGCTACAGTGTCCCTCTAGTTATGGATGTTCTTTAAAAAAGGAGTAAAACCAAGAAAATATTAATGAAAAACACTTATGCGTTCTGAGGAGATTGTATACTTCCGTATTGTGTTCAGGGGTCCAAATGCTTCACTTGGTTACATAATCAAGAACTCATTTTCAGCTGAAATGTAGCCTGTGGGATGGACAACTGGCCTAGAAACAAGGAGGCTTTGGGTCTGCTTCTAATAAATCATTCCTCCTCACATTGCTTCAGTTTTCTCTGTCTGTAAGATACCTATTGGCCTCCTATGAAATCCTGAGATCTGTTAATGAAAACTACTGTATAAAGAGCTAATATATTTTAAATTGGTTTTGATGCATATTGTAACTGGTTATCTAAGTCTATGAAATATAAATTTTAGGGAGGTTCAGTATATTCAAATCCTTTAAGTTTTGGTTAATTTGGAATTATCTAAATGTGTAGGTATATATGTATTAAATTGTATGTTTGTGCAAGTTTCCTGATGCAACCACAGGTATAAAAATTGAATTACAATTTAATGAACTAATATACTGTATTAAACGTTAAATATTTAAGAAAAAGTAGTATTAATTCCAGAAAGATAGAATTTTATATAAGCACAAAAAATGCATTAAATGTGATGATACGAAGATATTATTAAAACTTGCAGCTTTTCAGATTGTCTTTCTTGTATTTGCAGGTAGATGCCTCAAATAGTTGCCTTTTCTTCTTCATGACTGATTACTATACCTGGGAAAATAAATTGTAGTAAGTGCACAGTTAACATGAATATCCATGGGGGGGGGAAAAGGTTAATTATTGCACTGATCGTAAGAGCTATAACACAGCAATAGCTCATACAGATGGAATACATAGTGGTCCATCAGTCTTGTTTGAAGCCAGTTGAATTCCAACGTTCTGTTCCTGCATGGAAATTTTTAAATTTTATTTATATATTCTTCCTTCAAACTGCAGGAATTCACTGGGGGGTGGTGGGGTCACTACTACAGCTGGAGGAAAATAGATGAAATTGCGTCATTCAGCCTGAGAGAGAGAAGGGAAGCTCTGCAGCTGCTTTCCCCTCATGGTCTTATTCCAGTTGCAAGCACTTGTATTTTCACATGCATGTTCACTGGAGGGTCCCGAACACGGGAAAGAGAATGGGATTGAATAAGTAGGACAGGCTGATGAGGTGCAGGGCATGGCCAGACAAGCACACCAACCAGCAGACTATGTACATGCAACCAGCACTCTTTAATCCTCCTGCCCCTCAATTTTCCCATGCTTCTTCCTCTCCAAATCACCTAGCCCCCTCTCTTTTACTTCCTACAGTTCCTCCCATAAACATCCCATAATAAATCCCGTGTTCCCCTGCATTCCACAATGCCTCCCGCATCCCTAGGCAGTAACCCTCCTGAGTCTGGAAGGTGATCTGTAGAGCTGGGGTGTGATGGGTTTCACACCTAGGCCACTAGTGCTGATGGCTCTGCTGGGACAGCCCTGGGAGGGGCCTGAACCAGGTGGTTTTCAGCTGTAACTCCTGTTCACTGCCTGCCCTTGTGTACCTGAGCCTCCCTGGATATGTGGAGATAGGCCTTTGAGGGGCTGATGGCTGTGTGATGGGCCTGGGAGTAGCCCAACAAGACATTGGTTGGATTGGTCCTGTTTTTCTGTGCTTCTTTGGGTGTGCTTCTACCACCTAAAATCTCCTTTTAGGAGATTGCTGTGATAACTGAATATAGCTGATTTATTTCCTATAATGATTATCTGGTCTTTCTCTAGGTAGTACAAATAAATATCAGTTAGATGGGCTCTCACATCTCATTCTTCCAGCATCTAAACTGGAAAAAGTTTCTAATTCCTACCTTCCTCCTTACTGTTGCTTTTAATGACTTTAATAATATTACTTTATTTTATGTGTAAGATATTATGAATTTGGTTTCGATTCACTACAATGGGAAGTATTAAGACACGTTTTGGGCAGGAACCTAATTCTATACAACTTTGTACTAGTGGAATAAAAAAAAGTTAGTCTGTGCAATGTTTGAAACTGCTTCTTAGTTTTGAAGCTAACTCTTATATTTACTCTACTAAGTGTGATTTGTCCGTCATCTCCTGAAATTCAGGAGAAAACTACAAACTTCCAAATTCTGGATCATCTATACAAATATTTTCTTATAGACACTACTGCATCACAGGTATTGAAAAATAGTGTGTTTTTAACAATAGATCTATAACAGTGTTGCTGGCTTGAGTTCCAAATGGTGCGCAATGCAATCCAGTTCTCTAGACTTACAAATACATTCACGCTACACTTGCATGTGTTCACTGGAAGAAAAGAGCCTTAACGGCGACCAGTATTTACCACCCACCTAGTTTACAATTAATTCATTTCAAATATGGAATGCTTTTTCACTAATCAATGATTCTTCTTAAATTAGAAGTGCATTTTCTCTGCATTTGTCTGGTTGTCATTGTTGTAATTGGTGAGACGCCCACACAGCTTACATGTGCTGTGTGTATATATTTGTAAGGTTCTCTAATGTGGTGTAGACCAGGTTTCCTTTTCAGGGAGACGCCTTTGTTCCTCACTTAATGGTTGTGTCAATGCAAAGCACAGCCCTCTTGCATATGCCCCCCAGCCTAGGTGCATTGGTGGCTTTTCTAGTATTAGAGAAGTTGTTAAATCATCCTTTAGGAATTCCAGGCATGAAGACAGTTTATCTTTTGCTGGGTATGTTTCTCTGATCCATCCGCCTGGGTGGGCATATCTTTGAAGCTTTGACTGATTTTTTACTTTGAGTTCTCTAATTTCTACACCCTTTCCCACATCCCACCCACACAAAGAAAAAAATATATATATAATTTTGAGAGAACAAAGTGTTTCTCACAAGGAATGAAACGGAGCCGCAGTGTAGCCTGCTGACTATGCCACTGCTAGCTTCTTTTCAGTAGTGCCTGGAGTCCTTCCAGTCCAGGGGCACTGCCTGAACGCTAAATAGTTGCACAGGTAGGCTGTTTCTAGTAGGTCCATCTATTTTTATGTCTTTGTGTGTTTTTTTTTTCTTTGTTTTTTAATGTTTACTTTTGTAAACTTCTGTTTGCAGCCCTCGTTTTTTGATGGTATCTTCTATTTTGCTGTTTCACTGGCATTTTTATTTTTTAAGCAAAATGTTAAAAGCGATACCTGTTTCTAGACAGGCTGCCATTGTGGCAGGTTCCCATCAATTCCAAGAGCAGGTTCCCAAGGACCATCACTGCTGTAAATACATCTGCAGAAAAATTCATGACATATAGCAGTCTTTCTCCTTGCTGAGACAAGAAAAGGTGCACCAACCAATTCCTGACCTAGGTTTGTCAGCACGCAGCTTAGTTTATTTCGTACTGGGGGGACAGCATGAAGGAGACTAGCATGATGGAGACCAGCAGAAAGCTATGAAGAGCTGAGTACAATGGATCTTAATACCTTCTATCATTCAGTCATGAGGTTAAGACAAGTTAAGTAACCTTTGGAAGAAGATAGGAGAGTATTAGTGATAATCTAAGAATCACAGAAATTAATATAAACGAGGAAAAACATGCTAAAGGCATGGAATCAGCTGTGAGTACTAGAGGCAAGCCTTCCTGTCCCACCAAAGTGAAATTTCATTAAGTATTTTTTGTCTTCTTCCATGTTGACTGTACAGCCCCACTTTTAGTATCAGTGCAGAAAGGTGATCCCAAGCTCCTCCATGAGCCTTGAATGGCTTCTGCTGCTGCTCATACAGCCAAGTCTTCCATGTACCTGATGTGGCATCCCCCTTCCCCTCCCAGGACAGCAGGGAGCAGGCAGCTGGCTTTTAAAGCCCAGCAAAGTTTGAGTCAGGCTTCACTCTGCTCCTGTGATTTATAGTCTTGAGCTGGAAGCTAAAGAAGCCTAGCACAGGGTCCGACACTTTGAGAGAGGCTCGTTACGGTAACAAGGTGAGAGAAAGCGGTAGAGGATGACAGAAGTGTCCAAAGCAGCCATCTGTTTCTCTTGCACTGGACTTGAGAGCCAAGCACGGGGCAGGGCATGGATGCTGGAGGCAGCTGTGTGGTTCCTGTAGCTCTGCCCCTCTTCGGCTACTCCTCAGTGGTGGGGCTGGCAGCATGGGCTCAGGCTCCTGGCCTGGGGGGCTGACAGGAGGTGATGGGAGCTGGGTTTTCCACGTAAGAGCAGGTTTGGTGGTAGGTCGGACAGAAGAGAGAAATATGTGCATCCTTCGTTACAAATCTGTCACCAAAAATTTGTGCGTGGCAGTTACTTAAATCCTCACAGCTGCCGCTGCTTCTCTTTTTATTTATTTATTTTTATTTTTTTCAGACGTTTTTACTTCTTGCAGTAGAGGGCTCTGCATTTAGGGCCATAATTCACAAAATCGGCACAGGTCCACGTGTGCTGATTAGGTAAGGGATTTGACTGAAAAGAGCCGTGTTCAGCGTGCTTTGTGGTCATGACAAAACAGCTGGCAGAGAGCCTGATTCTCCTTGCTTTATGATACCTGCAAGGCAAACTCCACTGGAAACAAAATCAGCCTCATCTCTTTGTAGCAGGGACAGCGTAGCATATCGCCTCGCTTCCGGATTGCATCTGCCGTTTGAATTCTTTCCCTTACTTTTTGTCTCCCCGACTCTCCTCCTCCTCGTCCCCCCAGCTTTAACCTTGCCCAGGGAGCGCGGAGGGCTGCTGGAATGCACATAAACACGGCACAAAGGCAGGGGCCGTGCTGCCGAAAGGTCAGGCCAGCCTGGCGGCACACAATGAGGTGCAGTGGAAATTTACAGCCTGTAGCTGGGTTGAGGAGCACTTCTCCTGCAAGAAATGCCCCGCTCATTCAGAAATGTGATACTTGCTGGAGAGATTCGGTGTAGAAAAGCCTGTGAGTCCTAGCTGTTGCTCTGGAAAGTGTTGTTGCAAAGGCCCTGCTCAATATTGAGGAGAGTTTGGGGTCATCTGTGACACACTTATGATAAGGGAAATGTGTTTTAATCACTCTAATCTAAACTTGCTCCGTACAGTGTCAGATTCTGCAATGCTGTTTTACCAGGACTTGTTCCATGTAAATTACCATGGTCTTAAGCATGACAGCTCTGCAGAAAAATGATAGCAAGTGTGACTCAGAGAAAAACGATCTGCAGCAATTGGAAGGGGCTTCACTCGGAATTGAGTTCAGGAGCTGTTGTCTGTTACCGTGTTGTATCAGAGCGTGCACACAGTTACGCAATGATATCTGCTTGAAGCTAGTCAGGTTTCAGAGGGATGTGGAGCAGTAACCAGTGGTAAATGCTGAAGTGATTTTTTCATTCATTACAAGCAGTAAATGCTAAAGTGATTTTTTCATTCATTCCCAAGAAAGAGCTGTCTATCAAATAAATTAATTTGCTAAGCATAATATGGAATTTATTTGTCTTTCCCCTTCCACTAGCTGCTTTTAGTAGGGACGCTCTCTAAGCTTTGGCATTTATTTTTACATGGCATTCTCGTTACTATCAAAAGATCTGGGTGAAGGGTCATGACAACAGTCCAGCTATTTAGCACAGTTTTTCTGTAAACAGACCAGTGAATTGTTTGGCCAGCATGAGGTAATAATTCCCCACTGCATTTTGAACGAGTGTGCTACACATACAAACAGGTTTCATTAACTAGTGTGAACCTCCAAGATGGAAAGGAAGTATAGGAGGAACAACCTCGTGATGTTCATGTTACAATTACAGCTGGAGCTGGGGGGTCATGCAGCATCTTTTGGGTCTGGCTTTTTGGAAAGGATAAATTTCTCCTTCTCATAAAGTGAACGTTGTTGCTCATGTTTCAACAGTGCTTGAAGACTGAGCTCTCATTCTGGCAGGTGCTGCCTAGAGTGAAGTGCCCGCGATGGAGATACTATGAAAGTAAATGCCATCATTTTCCTTGCAACAAAAAGCCTGTAGTTTGAATTTACAAGGCATGGTGTCCTTATTGTTCCCATTTCCAGGAGGTGAGGAATGAAAGGTCAGATATATCAAATGACTTAATCAGCATCATGAGGGATTCTGGTAGGATCAGGCTCTGGCCTTTTTTCTTTTCAACTGCAAGACCCTCCCGTTCCCTGACAGTCTTCCTTAGCTGGGGTTAGTCACCCACAGCCATGTCCCATGGCTTGGGGACAAAACTGCTGCGTGGTGTAGGCATCTCGCACTGCGTATATATGTACCGAACTCACCTCTAGCTCAAGTTCCACACAAAATTAACCTGGGAGATAATTTCCATTCCTGATAGCATAGGATGAGCATTACCTTTTTGTTTTTATTCATTACCTTTTTATTCTTTACTCAGTAGTAAAGAAGATTTACGTTTTTTCTATCCTTTCTTTTCGTGTAATCTAGCTCCCTTAGAAACACTTCCAAACTGTTCATGACATGCAGCCTTTATCACAGTCAATACCACAGCCATTCCAGTATGTTAAATTCCTTACTGCTAAATATGACTTCCTCTTTGCATACCTTGTAATGATCAATACAATTCTTTATTAAATATAAAAGATTAAGTGACCCCCCTAATCAGTTCTGCCAGCTACGAATCTGTCAGTTTATAAAGGCAGTGGAAAGATGAAGTGGTCGGGATCTTAGGGATCTTTGGAACCTCGTGAGACCTGAACCAGGAGTAATCTATTCTGTGGTGTAGCTGAAGGTGGTTTGTTTCTTCTCCTTAGGTACACCCAGTGTTACAGACATACTTTATGGTGTGGTTGAATACGTGCATCTGTGTGTAGAAAGTCTTTTATCAGAAAAGATAAGAGATGGAACAATTCAAAGTTTCAGTGAGGCCATATCAGTTCAGGCTAATTTAAAATAAAGGGCAACCAGTGTGGTTATAAGTATGTGGAAACAGTATCGCTAACTGGTGACTGAATCCTGGTGTTCTGATCCAGTGCAGACAATACAAAATAGCAGCAGTGTAGATCATCACCATAGATGTAAATTACTGTACTGGTCAGAACACACTGGTAGCAGACTTTAAAATTAAACCGTGTAAGATCTGGGAATGTACTCCACAAATGTCTTGCAAACTACTAGGAGATAGTATTTATCACCTTGCTAATGTTTTGTACACCACTGCTTTGTGTGAGGTGGTGTTAACACTGAGTCTAGGTAGATACCACTTGAGTTGTGAATGACAACCTTTTGTAATAACTGCAGCATTTCAAACATTACTTCCATGCTTTTATACAATGCTTCTAATCCACAGTTTACACAAAGACAGCTTTTTAGGCAGGCTAATTCAGGCTGATTGAAACGTGCACCCACTTTTCTGTGGTAAAGGGAGTGAGAGAGCTTCTAGACTGATGATCTAGCTGGGTCATCAGCCCAGCTCCAAACCTCTACACTAATCATAGTGTGTTACCCATGAGATTCTTAGCTTTAGGCCTTCATTATGATCTGTTTCATAAAATACTGTAGTGATAAGGTCCGTAGGTGACCAAATGGAAGACAAGACTGGAAAGTAGCTCGCATACTTTGTTTCTGACCATTTAGACAGACTGACAGTTTTTCTTCAGCCCTGTTCCCATATCAATGAAACAGATAAAATTAGTATTTTGAACTGAATCTCTACTCCTAAACTGGATTTGGCTTCGGTAAGTTTCTTGTCAGTCTTTCCAGTGAAGACTGAAATAAATAAGACATCTGATGCTTGGTTGTGAAGTCTCGGTACATGCAGGGAAGTATGCTTTCTGAGAAACCCCTGGGGCGAAAATATTCCAGGCACAAACAGAACCACAGAATCACAGAATTTCTAGGTTGGAAGAGACCTCAAGATCATCGAGTCCAACCTCGACCTAACACTAACAGTCCCCACTAAACCGTATCCCTGAGCTCTACATCTAAACGTCTTTTAAAGACCTCCAGGGATGGTGACTCCACCACTTCCCTGGGCAGCCTGTTCCAATGCCTCACAACCCTTTCAGTGAAGAAGTTCTTCCTAACATCCAACCTAAACCTCCCCTGGCGCAACTTAAGCCCATTCCCCCTCGTCCTGTCACCAGGCACGTGGGAGAACAGACCAACCCCCACCTCGCTACAGCCTCCTTTGAGGTACCTATAAAGAGCAATAAGGTCGCCCCTGAGCCTCCTCTTCTCCAGGCTGAACAAGCCCAGCTCCCTCAGCTGCTCCTCGTAGGACTTGGCATATAACCCCTCAAAGTTTCCTTGCTGTATGGGGAACCTGATCAAACAGAGCAGCCAGTTACGTCACGTGGAAGGATCATTTTTTATTCAGCAACCAGATGGCTAAAATGCAAAGAGAAGAAAATCTCTTCCCTTTCTATCCTTCTCTTTTGTGGGCCTCAGATACAAATTACCATTCAGTTTGAAAGCCTGGTTCTCAGTTCAGGCAACACTTTGTAACATCATCACAAAATTTTCTGTAGTATTGGCTGACTGCAGAAAGACATGTCAGCCTTGCAGAGTGTGACACTCTAAAGGTGATACTGCAACATGCTCCTTAGATGAATTCATGGCTCTATTAAGACAGGTAACCAGGAGGATGCCTGGCTATTTAGAATTACCTCGAGCAAATTCTGAAGGTGTTTGAAGGCAGTCGGTTTCCATTTCTTGAGGGTTTTGTTCAAGCTTTAAGGCAGAGTAAAAAATAAATAGCATGCAAATGGACATTACCTTTCCAGTTCTGAACAGCCCCTTTGCATGCTGCTAGAGATGATTTATGTGACCTCTGTCACAACTGTGTTTCAACGGAGTTTGTTCCCAGTATTAGCCCAGGCTGCTTTCAGAGTAACTTGGATACTATCTGTGTACAGGAGGTTGTTTAGTGTGAGCCTGGCAGAGCGGTAGCGACATGCAGGGGATGGTTTGTTTAGCTTGCCTTGAGATTGCAGAAGGTCGCCTCTAGCAGTAACGTTCCCTATTGCAGTTCACAACACGATGTTTTGACTACGCATTTAACTTAAAATCCATTCCTGGCCAATGAGTGGACACAGGAAAAGAACAACATATGAGTACTGATTAGGAGGACTATGTGACCTACTTAGGAGAGGTGGCAGTGATCTAACACCAGTTCTCAGCTGGAGACTGTAAAAATTGTTTTGAATTTGTCTGCATATTCAACCACTGCTCTGCGAAGAAATCTTGCTTAGGTTTGTAGATTTGTCTCAGTAAAAATAACTGCATGCATGTGCATGGAAGACTTCAAGTCTTTTAAATTCCTTATCCCCTCCAAAAAAAAAAAAACACCTTTCACTACTCTTTACTGTATCAGGAGTTGTTAATGTTATGTTTAAATTTCTGAGTACAAAATGAATACCGTACCTCCAGTTGTTTTAAAACACACTAACTCCTTTTTGTTCGTATATGTGTACTTGGAGTCAGGAAGTTTGAAGACCAATGCAGATTGCTTCCTGTGTCCTAACATTTTGGGTTTAGCTTCTTACCTACCATATGCTTCTGTAGTTCTTTGGGGAATTCTTCACAGTCGTCACAGCAATGTAAAAGACCCTGAGGTTCAAAGATGTTTCGTAGTGTTTGTACTTCCTGTAGAAATACAGAATATTAATGTGCTGTGCTGCTAGCATACTGGTGTTACATGCTGTTTCCTGGTCTTACTCTGATGTCTCAGTGTCTTCTGTGATGTTCTAAATGCCCCCAAGCTTAGCAGAGCAGTGACTGCAGGGCAGCGAAGGGAAAAGAGCAAGATAGTCAAATTCTACAGTGATAAACCAACTACAAAAGCTTTATGGAAGAGAGAGTATCTAAAAGTAGCTTGATTAAATCTACATCGA
Organism: Aythya ferina; assembly: GCF_964211825.1. Lineage (NCBI taxonomy): Eukaryota > Metazoa > Chordata > Aves > Anseriformes > Anatidae > Aythya > Aythya ferina. Next base: position 4,687,219 of record NC_140298.1, read on the forward strand.
ACTAAGGCTGGGTCTGTGAAATAGCGAGCCTGGGTTTCCTTTAGGTTAGTGTCTCCTTTTTATCTACCAGTGCCAGTTGAAGCTTTTCTTTTAATTGTATTTATGATACCCACACGTCATGGAATTTGATGGTATAATGTGACATCTTCTACTAGACTCTAAAATAGTTGAATCCAAGTACTAGCACACAAGGCTCATATGTGATTTTTCGTTTGTTTTGTTAGAGACACCATAAACTAAATTCTCCTTCAAATTCTGAAGGACACCAAACAGCAATCTGTGGGCTTTCACTGCCCCTGTCTGTCATTCTGGGCTCTCAAGTGTTTTTAGGCACTAACATGATATCATTTGAGAAAGTGGTTTAATAATCAGGGGTCCTAGTCCCTGCATTTTGAGAGTGCTCTGATCCACCCATGCCATTTTCTTTTGAGATTACTCATGCTTTTGGCAGGGCTTAGCTTGCCTTTCTCCTGAGCTGGCCATAATGCAGGTGCAAGTTAACATTGTCAAGTATTAACTTGGTCTTGTTTTTTCTGTGAAAAGCCAAAGAAAGCCCTAATCTGACTTCACATCTGTGTCTTTATCTAGAACATTTTTCAGCATGAGTTGCAGATTAAAGGCACAAGTTATGAATTGTGGTGTCTTTATACCCTCATTGACAATGTATCCCATCAGTCTCAAGAAAAAACTGTTCTCACACTGGGGAATTCAGCTGTTGAAGATACATTCACGTGTAGTGAGATCCAAGTAAAATTAAATCCGAAGTGGCAATAGCCCAGGATGAAACTTGATGCTAATTGTACATAAATAGTAGAAGGGCTGTCATATGACAGTCTATAATCAATAAAACATGCCTGTTGTGACTAATGTGCTTGTCAGATGTCTTCACTGGGACAGAGTGTTGGCACTGTTGTTTACCTTGCTGTCTCCAGTTCTGCTGGGGATTTAAGCTTTGCTATGTATTTATTCCTCATGTAGAGTTTATTTCTTTTTTCTTTTTTTTTCCACCAAAACAAAGAACTGGACAGAGCAAATGAATGAAACGCTGTTATGCAGATGCTACATGCTGTATCTGTAGTTTTTGATACAATTATATGCAGAAGTGTAGTCTTTGAACAAAATTCATATTTTTCCATAAAAGGAAATTTAGGATCACTTGTTTCATAATAATTTGTGGTCATTGGAACACTTTGAAAAACTGAGGTCAGCCTTAGTGGATGGAATTCATGCTTTTTTCTTTGAACAATGTTACATGTCCAGAATTGTTCCAAGGGACAAATGTTTAGTAGACTTTTTTCAGTGAAGAATGGTTTGTTGCTTTCTGTGCTCACATCACAAATACTATCTTATGTGTTTATTTTGATTTTTTGTATATCCTAACTTCTAACTGCGGCTTGTAGTGCTAATGTTACAGTTATTTCTGCTACTGAATAGGTCGTTATTTTATTAAACAAACAAAAGAACCCCCATTCCTCTCCCCCCCCCCAAAAAAAAAAAAAAAAATCCCAAATCTACATAATCTACATTAAGATTGGGATGGGAAGGGTGGGGATTTGTGCTGACTCCAGAGAAAATGGTAAAACAAGGGTTAAAAGGAAAGATATGTTAATGGTTACAGAATTTCATGTGTGATTTCATTTAAACGAACAGAAGTAACTAACCCAAAGATGAAGTGCTAAAAAGACGGGGAACAGAGCTGGAGCATAAAATGTTCTGATAAATATACTTGGTGTTTGTGGGTATATAAGTGGGGGAGTATGAGTAAATAAAGCCAGTGTAGTCAGATTTTTTTAATAAATACCATATTCCCTTTCATAAGATCTCATACAGAATTTTGTTACACAAGTTACCTACAACCAAAATCTGAATTTCCAAATGTAAATTAAACAGTTAAACTGGTACATTATTGAAGAGGATTCAGCTCCAACTTGAATCCTTCTTTTGGTGATTTCAAAACTTCATTGCAGTTCATTACAACTTTTGTTATCAAATTCCCAGCATGGAAGAGGTCTCTTCAGTTGTCTGTTGCTATTTATTCACTGACTCGTTTTGTACACAATGTTGTTTGTTGCTTACAGGTAGTCAGGAAAGCACTTGCTTAATAGCCTGTACAAAATCAGCCAGTCACCTTGCTCTGGTATCCTCTAACTTGTTAACCAAAGATGCGTGACTTGCCTCACAGTCTTGGGGTAACTAATGTAGGAGCTAGCACAATGTTCTCTCAGAATCTACTGTATTTTTACTTCTTTTTCCCTGTTCTTGTTTTCCTCTATTTCCTGAGTGCCAGGTGAGGCTCTTTTGAAGCACAGTTCCTGAAACCTCTCATAGCTGCAGTGGTCCTTAAGCACTTCCTTGAAGGGCACAAATAAGGCTTGAAGAGTACTCTGATTTGGGCCAGGCAAGAATATACCTGTAACTGGAGAATTATATCTGTGAATTATCCAGGTAAATGTCTGGTTATCGAATAAAAGCTTCTGTTATCATTTATACCAGCATTTATAATTTTCCACCTGAGTTTTTTTTTTTTTTTTAAGACTATATTTACACTACCTTTTATTGGATCCAGCTTCCACTTGAAATCATGAAGAGCCAAAAGCAAGAAAATCTCTTAGATGTGGGTAATGCTGCATTCCCTTTCCTGGTGGAGCATCTCAAATGTCAAAACCCCACTTCAGGCTTCATTCATGACTGCTTTTTCTTGCAAACAACGAATCCCTGAGCTGTATTTCCTCATTTCCCTTCTCTTAATAGTCCATTTTCTTTTCTCACCTTCTCATGTTACTGTCCTGTCATTCTTGCTTGCGATATTTATATAGTTCTCAGCTGTAAATGGATTTCTTCTGGACCTTGAATGGTCTGGGAATTGCATTACACTTCAAGGTGACTTTCCCTCTAGTTACAGCTGTGATCTATCTGCTGGCAGACGGTGAAATCCAAGCTCTAGCCTGTTATTGTCATCTCATGCATTTCTTTCCCTTCAATAAGGAAAAGAATATCCTTGAAATAAATTGTTATTCTTGGCGTAAAATTGCCTGATGGCTTCTGATGAAGTCACCATTGTGATCCACCTGCTCCATCCAAACGGATGAAGGAAGCATCAGCATTTTACCGTGGAACTGGTGATGCTCAGCTTTTAAAAAACTTCAGCTGGGCTTGTCATGGATCTCACCTGGGCTCCTGCAATCAAAAGTCATAATAGAATTCTAAAAGTGGAACACAAGTTAAATTAAACATAATTTGCCTTTAAAACTTCCCTTTCCATAAGACAATCCAATCAGAACGAGACAATGTTTTGTTACCCACATAAGAGAGATCTATGCCGGGTTCTTGCCTCATGATATTTTGACTCATTTTTGTGTGGTGTTCGTACATAAATGTGAATGCAGCTTGATGTGGTTGTTTGGACAGCTATTTGGTCTTCTCTTTCAGCATTACTAATACTTCACTAGCAAGAAATCTCCTTATAAAGGCTCAGAGGTTCTATTTATTTTGGATAAACATGTAACATTTCACATAGTCTCCCAAAGTGCAGATTTTTTTTTTTTCTTTAACCGTCATGAGTTGTGAAGGAGTTATGATAAGGCTCTCCAGGTCAGTCTCGATTCATTGCATAAACTTACCTGGGGCAAACAGAGTTTTGGGAATCTGACTGGTACATTGCGGATATTAATGGAAAGAAAAGTAGGTGTGAAGATGCTCCTTTTGATGCTCTGAAATGATCTGTTAGTATTGGCACCGGGTTAGGAATGGGAAGTGGACGGGAATACAGAGTCCTGAGGATCTCTCCTGGGTTCAAAAAACATTTAGAGAAGTACCTTTTCTGCATCAGTAAGGAGGAAGAGTAGCATCATACTGCTGGGCATGAGCCGCAGATGCACACATGGCTGGAGCTATAGTAGCATGAATGCTCTCGGAGCATGCAAGATGCGTGGCCTTCGTTTTACCTCTTGCAGCACGCTACCTTTCACCGCATATGTTCTCTTGGGTAAAGCAGACCTCGTTTCCTTTCTTGCTTATTCCCTGGAAAACTGGAGCACATGCTCCACTAGGTAATTTCAAAGTAGGTTAGGGGGTTTGCTTGGTACTTAGACACTAAAATAATGCTGAGACCTAGGAGGTAAAGAAGTGGGTTTTGAGGCCATTGTGTGATTCTATGTATTTCTTGTGAAATGGATGTGCCTAGTATGATCAGCCACTCAGGTCTTCTTGCTTGAGTAAGATACCTGGTATAAGCTGGGGATCTGTAGACCACTGAGAAAACAGGTGAGATCTGAGAAAACTACTGTGATCTGCAGTAGCGCTGTGGTGCTTATGCCACGCAGCTTTAAATGTTGTTGCTCGTTCCTGTTGTCCTGTAGTTCATCTATTTCGCCATTTCTCTGTTGCTTTACTCAGACTGCGGCATACTTCTGACACAATTGACTGCATCTCAGCCAGGATAAGAAATAAGTATTTTCAGATGTTACCAACTAACCCATTCATTCATACAAATGCTGCAGATCGTGGTTCATATTCATACAAACCCTAAGTCACAGTCCTTCACAAATCCCTCTGCTGGTAATAGGGACAATTCTGCTAGCTATTACCCTGTCAACTCTTTTGCAAGCTGTGGGGGAACAAGTGCAGACATTTTTTTGGACTTGGAAATGGGCTGTTGTGAAGAGAACTAAACATCTACAGGAGCGATAATGGTACCAGGAAAGAAGGTGCAGTTGGGGTAGGGACATAACTGCAGAGTTTTCACTTATGTCAGAGGCCACATCAGTCTCTTGAAAATGTCTGCTTTTTGTAGGTTTAATTTATTGGTTTTGAGCCTTCTCTGGCAACTGGATTATTATAGAAGTAGGAAAGGTGCCATTATTTTTGTCAAAACAGATGCTGTCTGTTGCTAGCTCTTTGTTTATAGTCAAGCCTATGGTGAAAGAACAAGTGACTGTGTGTGCACGTCAACTCTAAATCCTATCTTAGTTCTTTTCAAATAGCAGGCAAAAGGAAACAAGAGAATGAAGTTAGTGGAGGGGGAAAAAAAATGACAGCATTAGGTGTCGGTTGTACATTTATGCAACTACATTGGCTGCTTAGTGGTTTACCTTTTCTTTGATTTTGAATGGTGGACTGCAAACCTGAAGAGAAGTTCACTTTTGCATTGAGAGCTGGAGCACAGAGCACATGTTTGCGTAGTTTACAGTTCATGTTATGAAATATGTTTATAGGTTCATTCCAGGGCTTTTCACTAGTAGTAGATTTTGCATGGCTGGAGGGTTTTTTTGAGGTAGCAGAAATGTCACTTCTGAGCTGACTGAAAGCACACAGTACTGAATGTTTTTTTCCCAGACAGCCGGGGACAAATCAAAACAAAAGCATAAGTAGTCACAGCCAGTGTTTTATACTCGTGATCATTATATAAAGGGCATTGCTCTGGAGAGTATACTGAGACACAGTGCATTGTTCTCATATCAGCACCTTTTACTGTGACCAGAATTGGATTTGTATTTTTTTTAAAGATTTCCCATTCTTAACAAATTCTCGTTAAAGTAATTTCTTCACACAGGAAGTTGCACTGGTGTCGCAGAGGCTGCACACAGAAGTAAGGACATTTGTTTGACCAGTCACTCAGAGCTTGGGGCCTCATGTCACGAGGTATCAAGTTCCTCACTGAGGAGCTCAGCATCCTTCTTTCTTCACCAAGGCAATGACCTTGCGGGACTGGAGGCTGGAGAAGGATTGCTCTGCTTCATGAAAAGCAAGCTCTCTTGCCTGGGTCCTGCTTAATGCTCCCGCGGAGCTGCTGTGGCACCTGAGAAGCCTGCAGAGCAGTTTGCACAGCTGCAGAGGTCCCAGAGGGGAGCTGAGGCCTGGCCTGAGCAGCCTGTGTGCGTGTTGCAAGGCAGGGCCATGCTCTCTACAGGTGGCATGCTCACCCGTGCAGCCTTGCAAGGAGGCTCCTTCCCCTGTCCTTCTTTTCTGGCTGACATATTTGCAGGAAAGCAACTGTTTTGTGATAAATACTAATGAGCTTTTATGTAATGTCTTTGCATAAGAGTATATTGCTTAGCATATGAAACAATACTGCAATTTAAAATTGGGGGCGTGTATTGAAGTCGTATGTGGTAACTGTGGGATCTTGGAATGGCTCGTCATGCCCAAAGAGCACAGAGGGACATGCCTGTGCTGTATTTCTGAGCCTAAATCTTTAAATGCCCGTTGTATGTAACTTTGCAGAGTGTGCATCACTAAGAAAACTCTTTTCTCTCCCATTTTACCTTGTAGAAGTCCCATTAGAAGTGTTGGTGGCACTCAGTGGTCATATTTTGACATGTATTTAGGCACAGAAAATCGAAGAAAGATACCTCTGACAGTTTTCAGAAGTGCTTAACATTATTTAGAACATGATGTTTTCCCACATCCAAGCCTTCTCTTTGCTATGCCACATAAAACAACCCCTGCTGAGAGAAAGAGCAGATGGAGATTGAAGTGCTCTGTACCAGTGACTCGTGTTTGTGTAGATGGTTAGCTGAATTGCATAAAGTTGATAAAACTTGTTCTCTGTTTCAGCTCTGCAGTTTACAGTTTTCTTCCACCGGTCTCTACAATCATGAGAAGGAAGTGTGCAAAGTTTTTGAGTACTACTCTCTAGTTCTACTTGTTTCAGCAGGAATGACAAGAAAACTGCTATTTAGATTCTGAAGGGGCTCTCAACTTCATTTAAACTGCCATACAGGAGTACTCCCCGCGTTTACTTAGTTGCACTTTGAGTGTCAAAATATATATTATCTGCAGAAAAAACTGAATTTGTCAGTGATAAATATGAACCTGAGGTCTTGCACTGTTATGGTTAGAATTAAGGGGGGTAAATTAATTCAATGTACGGAAGGATGAAGGATATCTGAAAATGAGCCAATGTGAATGTGGGCTTCTAGGAAGGAAATCGCCTCATGAGGGGGAACTTTGGGGAACGATTGAAAACAGATTGGACAGAGCTGAGGCTTGTTGGGTTTTGGAAGGAGCTAGATTAGCTGAACTGCCTTAGATAGGCATCTAAGCAAATGTGCAGTATTTAATTATTAGTCTGGGTGGAGACATGGGGACTCCAAGTGCATAATAATGCAAGTACAGCTTTGGATCACACAGAAGCTTTATTAACTATGATCACAGCAAGAGAACATTTGGACAGCATCCCCGCCTCTGCTCCTCTCTTCTCTGCCAAGTGGTTGCAGAGCCCCAACCTATCTACTGTTTCAAGAAAACAAAAGAAAGAGGTGAGGAAAAACAAAGATTTCAGCTTCTAAAAACAAAGATCAAAGGCTTATTCTGTAAGTGTTCTGTTTGGTACAAACAAACAAACAAAAACCCTGAGTTAGCTGTTAATTGAATTTATCTTGTTCCTTCCCCATGGCTTGCAGCCAGAGTAGGAGACAGGAATTGCTGTATTGAGAGATCCTTTTATATCCTTTTATATATTAAGAGAGTCCTTTTATATCAACAGTACTTAAAAGGACACGTCTGTACAAAACTATCGATAACTTGTAATTCATTTTCAGCTTTCCAACTATTTTCTAAGTCAAAACTAGAATAAATTGGGCAGAACTGAAAACACCCCAGTTTGAAAGATGAGGCCTTTCACGAGCTGAGAACTGCCTGTAAACGGCCTGCTTAGCGCTCCCATTAATTTGGGGTTGTGATTTCACGCTCACTGGTTGTGCTACTGATTCATGTGCTGTGGTGCAGTAACCTGGACCGTCCCTTGGACTGATTCCCCGGGAGGAAAACCAGCAGAAAAACGTCACAAGCCAGAACTTTGAAGAATTCCAAGCAGCAGCTTTAAGCGATCGCTCAGCAATTAGCCCACTGGTGATGTTTTGTTACCCGTAAAACATCCTCAGCAACTATTTGCTCAAACACAAAGGTAGGCTCCGGTTCTGCAAGCTGTTTCTCGTCAATAAACCCTTGCAGGATGGAGGCCTCTTGCAACAGATGTTTGTACAGACTGACAGTCTGTCCATCTGAAATAATTTAAAGGATCTGGGCTTTAAGGCTTAATTGTATTAGTATGGTATAGTAAATCTTTTGTGCAAGGCTGTCACCTTCAGTGGACTGCTGGGGTGCAACTCGATCTGAATGACTACAAAGGCTTAAGGTAACAGCTGCTGTAAAATTGGGCGATGTCTCAGGGAGCGGTGTTTTCAATCTGCTAACCTGACTTGTAAATGAACGCTTCTCCTAAAACTCACACTGAGCAAGTAGCTAAAGATTCCCCTGGAATTCCCAGGGAAGCTCCTTACGTTTCCTACGTGATTCAGAGGTATGAATTCCACTGAGAGTCACCTCTGAGCTTTCAGAAATCTTCTCTTAAATGTTTGTACTATTTCAGAGTGATTTTTAGTGAGTCTATGAGAGCCTCACTAAAGAACTGCTAGTCTTGATTCTTGGCTAAACACTCTCTGTAATAAAGATAAACACAAGCAGCAGCTCAGAGATAGCTGGTAACAGTTCCTCTTCATTGCATTGCAGTGTAAATCTAACTTCCTTGGTGTCAATGCAGTGAAACTTCGACATTATTCTGGTGATGACTTTCAGCTGAAACGCCAGTTGTTTCTAAAATTGTAGGCACTAAATAAAGTAACCTTATCCTAATCTGATCCTGTCGGCTTTTCTATACCACATTCTGTGGTTATTGCTGGGGAGCAGTAGAGATAAGCATCTCCCTAAGTTATGTTTTCTTCCTGCTTGAAAACTCTACGTCGAATATTGTGCTTTTTATTTTAATGTTAAAAAAGAGTAACCTACCTAGTTGTTGGAACTTCAGATGGTCAGCAAACAAACATTTTGCTGTTGACTGAACAGCAACTGCTGTTGCTGTGCCTTTGCAGAGCAGCAGCCGTGTTAATGATGGCTCAGCACATCTTGCAAACTAACACTTAACTTTCACCTTCTTTGCTGGGAGGAGAAATGCCAGTAATTGCGGTTTGTTGAACCTGCGTGGAAAATTACATTCGGTGCAGCCATTTGGAAAAGATGCGTTTCCCCTGCAAAACAGAACAGATTAAGCAGTTGTAAGTATCCTGGAGGAAAGTATTGCTCTGGAATGATCCGTCTCAGCTCAGAAGAAAGGGTTCAGTTCAAACTCTTTTCCAAGGTTTCACTTGCATGTATTTTTTATTTTTTTCCTTTTCCCCAGGTGTCATTGCAATAACACTTTTTTTTTTTTTTCTTTGAGCTCTTTGCTGAGATTTGTTAGAAATGCACAAATCCATCAATTTCAGTTTTGCCATGGCATTGCTCACATCTACAGCTATCTGGAATTTGGGTTTGCAGAAATTGGTGCAAACTACTGCTAGGTAAACTTGCGGGGTTAAATCTCTGAGCTTGGATTTGAGTCCTGGACTTAAAAGAATCGTGGCCCTCCATGCCTGTCTTTGGAATAAATCTGCATTTTCCAGCTTTCTCAAAAGCCAAGGATATCTAGGATCATTTGGATAAGAGGTGTGAAAGTCACAAATTAGTCATACACTGAAAATGTCACGCAGCAATCATTTAAGAGATTCAGTGTACAGCACTTTGAATATTTACTTTTAGTGGGTCTGAACTTTTAGCAAAAATATTTTTCCTTTTATACTAATTTACGTATTTAAAATAGCAAGAAAAATGAAAACCCTGGTAAGAGACTAACACAATACATGCAACATCCTGTTAAAATAACAATTTCAGCAGTGAGTCCAGTGTTAGACACAAATAGAGACATCTTGTTTTGTAGGAAGTATATTTTTCCAAATAATCCTATGTTATCCTTCCAGTCCCTAAACCGGGCCTATGGGAAAGCTGGGGAGGGGCTCTTTGTCAGGGAGCGTAGTGATACGACAAGGAGTAATGGCATTAAATGAAAAGAAGGTAAATTTGGATTAGATACAAGGAAGGCATTCTTTATTCAGAGGGTGGTGAGGCATGGGAGCAGGCTGCCCAGAGAAGCTGTGGCTGCCCCATCTCTGGGGATGTTCAGGGCCAGGCTGGATGGGGTTTTGGTAACCTGGGCTGCTGGGAGGGGGCTCTGCCCATGGCAGGGGGGTGGAATTAGATGGGCTTTGAGGTCCCTTCCAACCCAAACGGTTCTGTGATTCTCTGTTTCTATCTGGAGTGCATTAATTCTGTTTCAGATGTACTGCATCATTACCTGATGTTCATAGGCTTTGAAATTAAATTTAAAAAACAAACCAATCCCCCCTGTAACTCACTATTTTTTTTTGTTGGTCTCATGAAGGCATGTGCCAGTGAGCTACAGACGTGATCATATTCTCTAGGAAGAGAAAAAAGCAGAAAGAAATGGTCAATTAGTTGTTGTAGATCTGTAAGTGTTCTGCCCAGGTAAAGAAGTGAGGATTAAACCTCAGGAGTAGCCAACGTGCCTTCAATAGTTACGTGAAAAGGTCACATCGAAGTGGCTCATGCATAACCAGTATCAGTTCTCCTGGCTTAACGTTCCCTGTCAGCCACAAAGAGGGGGCACACGTGCTGGAAGGAGGTAATTGCTACAGATCAGAACCTCACGTGAAATCAAAAAGCCATAAAAATGCTTTATTGCTGCTTGGCACGAGTTCTGATAATACAAAGTTCTTTTTTTATTATTATTGTATAAGGCAGGCATCTTCTGCAGACTAAACAAAAGTCCTACAAGACAATAGCTCCAGCCTGTGAGCATGGCGCGTTTAACTGCTGTGCACAGCCAGAGCTGGCAGGTGAAAAGTAAAGACAGGATTGCTTGTCCAAATAGGAAGACTTAGATTTCTTCTACTTCTTTCCTGTTTAGTGTAATCTTTTTGTATTTTAGCTGCAGTAGGACGGCTGATATTTTGCCACATGTTAGAGCTGTCTAGCCATTCTTATTTTATGTCTACTAACACATTTTTTTTTCTCTTGCTTTCCCATTGGTAGGAATAAAAAAAAAGACAATTCCCTGGCAGGATCCCAGTGTGCACAAGACTGATCATCAGGCAAGTTTGAAAAAATAATACTCTTGAAATGTCTCACATGAAACTTACACAAGTAGCAACATTTTTTGACTTGCTATGTGTAGAGACAACCCTATGATGACACTGTTGAGACAGATGTGTGCACTTGGGCAGAGATCCATAATTTTTTTTGGATTTCTGGCTTGAAATAACAAACAGGTTATCTCTAGGGAGGAATACAGGGCACTTTCTTACATTTGTGTTTTTCCTATTGCCAGTCATCAAGAACTATGCAGTATATTTAGATCAACTGCCACTGTTTTGCAGAGTTACTAATTTTTCAGTGCTCTGCACATTTTATGCCCTATTTTGAGATCCTGTTATTCCTGTTTGAAGTCAATAGGTGCTCTTAGTGCACAAAAAATGCAGTCTTGAATGTTATGCAACTAAATTAAGCTTCCACCTGCCCAGTCCTCCTGGAAACAGCAACACTTGGTGATAGGAAGAGGCCTCGTTATTAAGAGGTAGTTAATTTTACTTTGATGCTTTTCAGTGCATTTGCTCATATATTATGATCATGCAAATGACTAAGTCACTTAAAAAAAAATAAAATACTAACAGTTTTGATACGATATTGTAGCTCATAATTGATAAAATAGTAAAAGAAAAGTTATTTATCAAGGCGATGTTTCCTTTGTGAAATTTTAGGACTATGCACAGAAAGTTTTTATATACAGAGCAAATGTCAACATGCAAGCATAGGTATACACATAAGATATTACTTTCTATATTGGTGCACTAAGGGCAAATTCTGCTGGCTGATGTAGTGCAGGAACTCAGAATGCTCTTGGGTTCTGTTTGCAAAAACTCAAGCACAATATTGTTGACTTTTGTCTTTGCTTTAGACTAAGAAAAAAGAAAATCTGCATTGTAATGTTGTTGTTGGGTTATGCTAGTGCAATCAAATACATTTGAAAGCGTATTCCTTGTTATCTGCCTGAGTATTTACCATGTGCTGTGCATAAACAGATATTTTAAGTCAGTGTGGCCTCGTTCTAAAATAATTCAGGTTGACAGATGCTGTCATGCTTTCAATGTGGACAAAGATCATTGAGATTTTGAAGCTTTAGGTTACCAAATACTGAAACAACTACTAGTTTTTTTTTAAGTGAATTTTAAAAATACACCAACCTGGTTTTGCAATCATATATTTCAGTGCAAGATTTTCTCCCAACCAAACAGTTCAAATACAAGACCAATAAGAAAAATCTCTCAAAAAGAATTATAAAAGAAAATCATTGTTCCTAGAAATGTAAATGTCAACTGCACTCAATTCTTCCACTTGAATTTCTGCCAAACTCATTCAAATGTTTGGCATTTCCTTTCTCTCTTCTGTATGTTTTCTGATTTGGTCAATTGTGGAGTTTCCTGTTTTGTTTTTGTTTGGCTGAAGCAACTAAATCAACCCACAATCAAGGTCATTGTAGAAAACCAAACTTTCAGTAAAATTTGAACACTTTGAACATGACCTCCCCATGTCTGTTCTCTGTTCTCTGACCTACTATTTGTCCTTGTGGTGTTTTAGTCTTTTCCAAAGTCTGCATTTTCCCCTCATCCTCGTGTCTTGTTTCTTCTCCTTTCCCATCAGCTCCTGTGGTGGTCTTTTTTTTTCTTCTTCTTTTTTTCTTTTCTTCTGATTTTGCTTTTTACCCGTTTTTCTTCTTTAAAAAGGCTTTTCCTCTTTAAAGAGGGTTTTCCCCGCTGCTTTTCTCCTTTCAGCTGATTTTTCCTGCTTTGTCTCATTCCATCTCTATTCCCTTTTGCCACCCTCTGCCCCTGCACGCCCCTGGCTGTGGCCAGAAGTGCAGGGTGGTCAGGTCTCCAAGTGCCTGTAGCTGGGCATGCCTGGGGAGGGCTTTTGCAAGGACTCCGACACTGCCCCTGTACTTCTCCCTCTGACTGCATTTCCTGGGTGTAAGGAGGAGTCCTGAAGTGTCCCAGGGACAACCTGCTCTGGTGAGGTGAAGGGGGAAAAGCTGTGAGGAATAAGGGGGCAATAACTGATGGGGAGGGAGGCTTCCATGTTACTGAATGCATTCCCCTTTCCTACAACAACAGCAGCCTCAGCTCTTTATCTTTTCTTGGGGGCTGCAGGGTGGGTTATCAGTGGGGTCCCAGCCCCGTTTCCTGCCTGCAATGCAGCCATCCTTGCCCTGCCAGTGGCTGCAAAACCCCATGGCTGACAGCAACTGGGGCATCTTGTCCACACAGAGAGAGCCCTGTTTCTGCTTGCAGGGAGCAATGCCTGTTCCAGTGCAGGATGTATATATTTTTTTAAAGCTAACCTTATCTGAGTAGATTTGTCTTGGCAAAAGACAGACCCGGTTCCTCCAATGTGCTTCTGATCCTTGGTAAGTAACCATTCAGAGAAATTCTAGTAAAAACATGTGATTTTCATTCTCCAGCTATCATTGATGTGACTGTAACAGGAATTGCTGGGTGAGAAAAATAGAAATTAGTTTAGAATTGCTTCAGTTTTTGCAGTTTGCATCTTCACAGATTGATTTTAGATTAAAAAAACAGTTTTTTATAGCCAGTGAGTTTTCCTGACGTTTTTCCATAACTATTGGCTTTGTTGCCATCTCTGCCATTTCACCAAACCACAATTTACCAAGTCTGTAGTGAGGCAGTTGTGTTTATTCTAGGAGTTTACGCAGATCTTTGCTCCCTTCATACTACTCTGGAGGAATAACAGGACAAATCGACCCGTCACATAGTGCCACTGCATAAGCGTAGAGACCCCTGGATGTGAGGATGCTGTGAGTTCAGACTGTAGCTGCGCTGCACAAATCCTTATGTGAATTTAATTTTGAATATAGGACAGATGAGACAAAATTTTCACTTGAAACTTGAAGAAAATATATTTTTTTTCTATTTAATACTGAAATTTAAAACCCATTTGGTTGTCCACCTGTCAGCTGAGACTTGTTTCAAGGGTGAGAAATATAGCTCCATCTTAAAAGTAGCTGCTTATTAAACAGTAAGTCTCTTCCTTAATAAGGCTGTAGAGTATCTGAATAGATGTATGAGGGAAGGAATAAAATAATTTAAATAGGTACAGCTCATAAGAAGAAAAGCTGGTAATCGCAAACCACCTCTTCTGGGATTGTATTAAAAAAGAATGAAGAACCTAGGAGGGGAGGCAGGGACTGTAAAAAAAAATCACAACTTTAAGCAATGTTGTGCAAATTTGGAAGAGGAAAGATGCAGCAAATTACTCAGGAAAAGACAGGACATTTAAAATGTGGAAGACCTGCCCTTTAGTTGCTAGTTTGGATCAAATAGTTTGTCCTGGCTAGAGGAAGCACACCTCTGGCCTGGTGCTTCATTTTGCTCCATCCAATAAACGTTACTTACCCAGTTACTGAGATCCATGACCTTGAGAGAGCTCAGAAACAGAGCAAAGAAACAGGCAGGATTCATAATCAGCCTGTCTTCCATTTCAATTCCTTGAACTCCCACTGAGCAGTTCCCATAGCGGTATTATGTACAGCTGTTTGCTCCTGGATGTTGGCATTCCCGGGTCTATATGATCCAGTTTTTGCCTGTGAAGTCTGCACAGAGACAAGAAGTATTTTTTTCCATGCACTGATACAGGTTCACACCTCTGCTTAAGCAAAAGTTAGTCTTGTTTGCCTTTATGTTGTTGCTTCTGATTGCTATGAGATTGGGCAGACCTGGCCGTCTGTGCCAGTGCGACGGTCAGTGGGAAAACCTCAGCACACTGACGAGTGTCTTCAGTACTATAATTTGGGACACTTCCAAAAGCAAAAGGAAAAAAATAAAAAGTACCAATCTGTTTTGTTTCCTGCCTTCCTCCGGCTTGGGATGTGCACAAGTAATACTGAGAAAAAAATATATATATTTTTTATTTTTATCACCTTAGCCCTCCTGGGTTCAGTTGTTGCTCTTAGCAAAATCAGTACCAAAACGTGCCTGAGAGTAAAGGATGTGACCGATTTCTTTTTCAGAAAGCCTGTTTGAAAATGCTCCGCTTTCCTCACTCTTGTGTGTAGTGATGCTGTGTATCTGCTGAAAAGCTCTGGTGGTTTTTGTTGTTTTGTTTTGTATTTTCAGTACTGTTTGGCTGGCAGCCGCTTTCCCTGGCTGTGCTAGGAAGACTGATACACTTGCATGGATAAGTGGTCTTTCACTGGTTTTACATTATCTTACAGATGCAGATGGGAAATTAAAAAAAAAAAAAAAGCTGATGATGTTTATGGTTACTTGCCTGTTTAGCTCATAACCGAAAGTTTAGTAATAATGCTAATAAATCCAGTCTCCACGCAAAGGGCTAGATTTATTGTCCATACTCTTCTGGGTGCTCATACTTTCCTGTAACTGCTGCTGGCACCAAGCTCTCCACACAGCTCCTCCACATACCTTGTGCTGCCCTGGGAAGGCTGTGATAACCTTTAGCCACCATCAGCCACCAGGAGCGAGATTTATTGGAAAAGCTGAGAAAAGGCTGGGAGTCTGGGGCCTGGCCTCTATTTGCTTTCTCTATGAAGTTAATTTGGATGCTTCTTGTAGATTTATTTGAGACTGGTGATCTCGCTGCACAACATTTCCACGGGTGATCTCTCCATACAGTGGAAAGATTACTGGCCTTTGAGCAAATATGCAAACACACAGTGAAGAGGAAGCGGTCACAGGGTCTGCTTGTTTGGGTGGATCAGTCACTGCTGCTGTAGAGAGGATTGCCAATATAACTACCTGTGTGCATCACCCCTTTTATAAACAGATTTTAAAATTGCCTTCCATTATGTGCTCTGAAATCCGCTGCTTTTCCCCATTACTGCAATAAAAATTGCTTATGGTAAGTGCTGAAAAGTGTATCATTAGTTCTGTTCCTCCTCCATGGGAATTATTTGGCTTTTACTCTTATCAGTGGGATATAAGAACACTGTATTAGAATAATAATGGCCTATTTATTCATCTCTAAAATGTAGTCCTCCTTTCTGTTTGGTTTATTTAGAGAGGTTATTTAGAAAATAAGCAGAGGTTCTAAGGAGAAAATATTTGGTAGCAATATAGTTTAAATGGGTGTTTGTCTACCATGGGTAAAGCAACAGTTGGGAGGGGAAAAGCCTTGTAATGTTTTGGGGTCATTACTAACTGTTTGTCAGGCTTTACTCAGAGAAGGATCTGAATTTGGTGGAAATGAGACCAATGACAGTGTCCTGATTTTCGTATGCTTGCAGTAATTCTGTATCATCTGGGTGAGGTGTTTATAACATTCTCGACTTTTTGCCTCTAGAGCTGTTGAGGAGCATTTACATCAGTTGCTTTCTTTGGAGCTACAAGGTACGCCTGCTCTGAGGGCACGTGCAAGTTCCGAGTCCATCGGCTTCACAACAAGGATGTGACCAGCACAGCTGTGTGCGCTGTCTTCTGCCTGACACACCTCCCTTTTCTCACACAGATGTGCTGCTGGCTGCTGGCACAGTGTCCCAAGGAAGTGTTTCCTTGATACACTGTGACATTTATTCCAGAAAGCTGGGTGGAGATGTGGGAACGCAGGCCTTGAGATGTCCGTCTTTGGAGATTTGTTTTTCTCATAAGGATCAGCTGGCTTTGCACTCTGTCATTTATATATTTTTTAAAAACTTGGCAAGGATAATGTGAACATTGATGCTTGTTGTAGCTTGCAATATATATCTTGTCACGAGCAGACTTGCAGCAGAATAGATAATGGTGTTGGTCTGGACCCTGGACCCTGCCTAGCAAGGAAATTTCCTCCCTGCTCACCCACTTTGGCTCCCGGTTTCTGCCTCGTAGCTTGGTGCCTTTGAATCTGGCAGTAGGTGCACTGTGTTGAAGTGCCACGAATAACAGATGTTGCTCTGGCTTAGGCTGTGTGAATGTTGGCATTTTGTTTCTGAATAGCATAATAAATAAGGTGTTTGCTGCTTAACTGAGTGCTTGGATAGATAGGCTGGGGGGGGTGTGTGCAGGCACAGGGACAGCCCCTGCAGCAGCACGTGGCAGCAGATCAGACCTCTCTTTGCCATTATTGTGGGTGGGGGTCCCCACAGCAGACTGAAACCTGGGGCGTTCACCTGGCACCAACATCCCACAGAAGCCACAGCCCACGTTGAGATTCTCACAGGACTGATCCAAAGCCTCGGGATCCTGTCCTGTGGCCTCAACATGTTTTGCACCAGGTTGCTACTGAGAGCAGGTTTGGGGAATCTGCCGTCTGCACTGTTCTCCCTCCCCAAACAGCAGAGGCAATTTGACAGCACACCCTTTGGTTTTGTCTGGCGATATCCCTTGCACAAACTTCCTTTGTCCGTGGTGCTTGGCAGGCAGTATGATTTATCCTAGTTTAATGTGAGGTATTAAGCCTTTTGTGCAAATCTGACTGCGCCCTTTTGGACAGGACCGCTGTTTTGTAAGAAGAAAGGTGACAAAGTAGAGATCATCGTATATGTTGCTGCCCGTCCTGCTGTGTTCTAACCAAACGCCATCTGCTGAAAGGCCGGATCCCTTTGGAGGGACATCATTCTCCAGTTGTCAACTGAAGCACTTTCTGAAAAAAGTGTTTTGTTTTACAGCGGAGAGTTGCATTTGGATGGTCTTTAAAGAATTTGAAATGGTTGGACTAAAGCTGTGCAGTAAGCACGTTAGAATAGGGGAGTAAAACACTATTTCTGAAAATCCAGCAATAAGGCTGCCAATTAGCTTTGTGGACATACATAGGTGCTTTACATCCAGAATTTCAGGGGGTTCCCCTCATTTTGAGCACCTAAATTTGCATGGCTAATCTCTTTTTCATACATGCCACTTCTGATTAAGTGTCCAGAGCAAGTAACAGCAATAGATGGTGGAAAACAAGCAAAAGAGACAAAAAAGCTGGATTAAAAAATGCACACACACCCCAAAACAAACAAGCAACAACAAAAAGAACAAGCTGCTTTTGCAAGCGTTGGCACTAATTGCTTGGAAATAGTAGAAGGATATTGTGTTGGATTGATAGAGGCATCAATTATTTGTAAACAACCGTAAGCAGTTGGTGCTGAGGAATCAGAGTATTTGTCTTTTTCTGCTATTTTTAAACACAGCAGAGGCATCTCTGTCTAGCCAGAGAAATAATGCAAAACTTCCACTAGATGTACTAGAGGGGGAAAATATCATAGGAACCCCTGAGTACTGCTTGGATGCTAAAGGTTAGCAGGTTATTTCGATACCGTGTATTAAATTCATCTTATGTATTTGTTATGGGGGTGGAAGTAACAGCGGGGGGGGCTCCTGAAACTGGCCTCTGGGAGGTTCTTGGGCTCAGCTCTGCCTGTTGGCTGTCCTACAGCTCCAGAAATGCTACTTGTCCAAGCTTTTTGTTTTGCCACAAAACGATCAATCAGGTTCAGTGCCCAAGTGAGCTGCGAAGCAGGCTGGGAACTTCAGGAGAAGGGTTTTGCTGGCCAGAGATTACCTGCAGGTTACAGTGGGTCTGTTTTTATCGGAAGGCTGCAAACCCCCTCTGCGCTCCCGTGCCTCCAAACGGACCCCCAGCCTCAGCGGGGACATCTGTGAGCGTGAGGGCCGGGTAGAAGTGGAGTCCTTGGGAACAAGATGTCACTTACCATTATCACAGCTGGGGTCAGCAAAGTCAAATAAGGAAATGAAAGAGAGAGAAACGCCTGATACTTCAGGCATGCTGGCTGCTAACACTAAGCAGAGCAGCTCTGCAAAAGTGTTCGGGAATTGGCCTTGCTGGATTTCAGACCAGACACTGAAAACGTGAGTGTTTAGTGCCTGAAGTAGGATGTTTTTGGAGAAAGATGAAACCCCTGTGCCTGCTGAGGACACTAAATAAGCGTTTTGCTATGATGACTGTAACCGGGCTAAGTTTGAATGCATGCCTGCTGGCTCCAAACTTCTGGGCTAGCTGTTGGCTGCGTGTACTCCTATTTTACCTTCTGCAGTCCAGAAATGACAACTTTGGATTTTTGCCTTTGTGCCACCATTAGTAAACAAAGACATCCAAAACGCCTCATATCCTGGATAGTAGTTCAACAGAGCATTTAAGCAAAAGGAATTAAAAAATCTTTTGAGTTTGTATCATTAAAATAATAAATCAACAGTCTAAAACCATTTTTGTTCATTTTGTTTAGCTTGAAAGATGAAACAAAGAACTTCCTAGTACTTACAGTTCAGGGAAAAAGGTCTAGGAAGACAGATTACATTCTAGAAAACTGTGGAAATAATTACATAACTAGGTTGTTTGTAAAAATTGTTTACAAACAGGCGGTTCCAAAGCTTGCTTCTAAATTGGTAGCTTGCAGCATTATTATACGTGATAGTAAAATAAATGGAGCTGAGTTGGATTTAGATTTGGTGCTTTTTAATAGATGAGATGCCTGTTGCTAAAATGTTGAAGCAGGAAGGTTTTTTGAGGTCTTGAAAAATAAAGCTGCAAGGGAGAAGTTATAAGGAAAATCTGTTAGCAGCTTATACTTGCTGTGCCACTGACACTTGGAAAAAAAATATTTATTTGTGTCTGATGTTTTTATAGCAATTATTTTCTGAAGTACTATTCTGTTCTCTGAAAAGGAGGATGTCAGGTGAGCAGTACGGCCAGCACGAAGGGAACTGGAGGGTGGCAGAAGGACTTGGTTACATCTCGCTGCAGCAGAGACAGCGGTGAGGCTTGGGGACTTAGCAGTCAGGAGAGCATCAGCTGGAGGAGGGGAGGTTTACGTTGGCTTGTTGAGCTGAGGCTTTGCAGCGCTGGACATAACACATTGCAGGGGTATCTGATCAAAGAGAGCTGATGTGCCAGAAATCCTGTCGGGACTGACCCAGATAGGGTTCCCAGTTTGTGCAGCTGCCGCTCGTGGAGCTCGCATACCCGTCAAGCGGGTGGCACTTGGATATGAAATAGGTCTTTGTGTTAAGGAGGAGGTTGTATCCCCAGCTTGTGTCAAAAGCTCGTGGCTGTCTCTGTGCAGAAGAAACCTGTTCCCCAATGCTTCCGCTGCTGAACAAGAAAATCAAACAGATGTGTAAAACTCACTGTAAAACAGATAAATCTTTATACTGATTGATTCAAAATGGGTTTGGCAGGATCAACCAGCTACTACGTTAATGGGTGGAATTCAAGAATATGAATCAGTCTTGTATTGGAAAAGGGAAGCTGCTGTCCAAATAAAACTCTCGTGAAAGAAAGAAAAAAAAAAAAAAAAAAAGAGATTAAGCAATAACAAACTTCTCATCCAGAAAAGTTATTCCATGAGATTTTTAGGTTATAAACACCAACAGCTAATTTCTGGGACCCTCACACAATCAAAGGGTGTGTGTGCATGTAAGGCTACGTGTCTGATCCCAACTCCAAATTTATAGCAAATGAAATTGAGATGCATCTTCTGTGAGCGTATTTCCATTACTGAACCTCTGCTGTTCTTAAATTCTCTGCCTCCAACAGGGAATTCTGTGAGAGCAAGACGTGGGTGACAGTGGGAAGTGTGGAGAAATGTGTAAGTAAAAGAAGAGCAGGGGCAGTTTCCAGGCCCCCTTCAGAAAGTTTAATCTTGTCGGGTATACTTTGACCTTTTGAAACAAAAACATTTTCTAGTACTCATAGGGTGAAAGGGATTTTGGTTGCCATATCATGAAAGCACTGGGGTGATGTTACAAACTTTGGATGCCATTGAAAATTGGTGATAGTTTCCCTTTGGTAAATCCATCAGGGGAAATAGCCCCTCGTGCACTATGTCGTACTGAGTGGCTTGTGGCTTTGCTCCTAGCAAGCTCTCTCTCTTCAGGCAGGGACTAAAACAGTAGTTTTGGCCTCGCAGCACTTGCCTCAGCGAAGCAATTAAGGCCCTGACTCCTAGATCTGGAAGAAATCAAGATCCTGAATACTGCCTTGAGGCTGGGCCAACTTGTCTGCGATGCAAATCGAGGTTGCTCATCTGACAGGAGAGTGGTGGATTTGGGAGTGAAAATACTGGCTGGCTTACTAAAATGGCTGAACATCCCTCAGAAATGACACTTACAGCTACTAGTTTGGCCAAACTTATTTACAGTAGGCTGTTTGCTATAGAAGCACCATGAAAAATCTCTCTAAGCACTTTGCAAGTAAATTTTATCTTTGTTGTACCATCAGAAAATGCTGTGTAAGAGAATACTTGCACCTGCTGTATCTCCCATAATTATCCTGAACTCAGCACTGGATTTTGTGTGCCTATTTTTAAAAACCAACTTGCTAAATAGATGTAGAGAATGTTCCCTTTGGAAGAGCGAGTGAACAGCAGTGCAGCGTTAGGGAGGCACTGTGAACTTGGCCTGCCTTATATCAGCTGAGTGAAATGATGAAGATAAGAGAACAGAATAAATGAGTATTTTTTATGTGCAGATACTGGCTTGCAAATCTGGCAATGCCAGAGAAAAAAAAAAAAACAAACACTTTCATGTATTACAAGGCACCTGAGGGATAGTTGGAAACTTTTTTATAAGGAATATAGCTTGTCTGGCCTTTATGACAGAATAGTTAACCGAGGGAAAATAGCATTGGCTTGCAAGCATTGGAAAATGAATGTCTTTGCAAAAATAGACAGCAAAACACCAGTATTCTGCATCTTGATTGCCAGGTTTGGGATGTGTTTAACGAAGCTGGCAGCCGTGTGTGAAAAAAGAGCCAAGTGGTTGGTTACAGCTTTGGAGAAGGCAGAGAAAACAGAGAGAAGGAAGATACACAGAGCTGCCGTTTGAATGCACTGTGCTTAGGCTGAGTTTGCAAACCTTTGGGCCACGTCCTGCACTTTGTTGGGGTTATGCTCAGCAGAGTTACGCTCCGAGAGTAACGGGAGGGCTGTGAGAAGTTCCCTGGCCGTTCCTTGCCTGCTTCGTTAGTCCGACAGCCAGCTGGGGATTGCATCAGTCCATGGTTCAATTTAGTACAGGTTTTGTACGGCCGGCAGTGAGAGCAGCTGCTGGCTGCCAAAGTAGGAAGCCGTCAGTAGTAGTGAGGGCTGTGCTGGCTACCTGCAGGAAGATGCTTCACGTTGCAGGCAAATGCCCGCTGCAAACCCCTCCGACAGCTGCTTTGCAGTAGCTGTACGGTTCAACACAAAACCTGCAAGCTGTCTGGGCAACAGGATGAGTGTGTTTGGGCAATGAGGCGGGGCAAAAAGCTAACTTAGTGCTTTTAAAAATACATTTCCAGTACGGGAGGGCTTATCTACACTCAAACTTGTATGGTTTAATTAAATCAACTGTTTAAATCCGTTAATATCTGAGTGCATTTGGTTTGTGCTGCTTTGTAAGTTTAGCATTTCCCTGTAAACTACAGAGCTTATTGAACTTAACTGGAGAATTTGCCATATGTACTTGGTTTAAGAGTCCAAATTGTGAAGCAAGCAACCAGAGATTCATGTTCTTCTTTGCAGTATGTGTAAGTCTTCCGTTTTGGGAAGATGTATTGTGCAGACAGTTCATCTGGGATTGTTCACGACTGTGTGTAGAGAGAGGTTCAGTCTGAAACTGTGCAAGTGGTGGGAAGGCTTATTCTCTGTCTCGCTCGTTGATTTTTTATTTATTTATTTTTTTTAAGCACACTTGGCCTTTGAGAACCAGGCAAAGACATTAGGCTGAAATTCCCAGGAAGAAGGAATTGCTTATGGATGTTTGACTTTATGTAGTTTGTGCACTTATAAGGCAAAGCAATCTACATGTCAGCAATTTCTCCTCCAACATGAGACCGGCTGCAACACTGCAGATATCTGCTGCTGGGTGGCAAAATGTTGATGATAGCGGAACAGGACACACACACGTATAAAAAAAATCTAATTATATTTATTAAGCAAAAATTAAGGACCAGCTCCATAAACTGAACTTTTTTAAAAGTGAGTGAAGCAATAACAAATCTGAATATATTATGCAAAACTCCTCCAAAAGGATATTAACTTAAAAACAAACAACAACAAAATTAACAGGAAAGAAATGTAGATTAATGCTAAGATTTAGGAGTGTGAGTCCCTGGAAGAGAAATGTTTAGACAGAACAAGAAACTTTTAGCTGCAATGAGTACTATTGCTTCCTTAAGAACAAATAAAGTGAAAAAGAATTTAAGACAGCCCTCATTGTTCATAGATCTTCACAAAGGAGGCATTTGTATGTGTAATGCACGTTTTGGCTGTTTGTCCTAACACATTCAGGTACCCAGTGTTAATTAGCAAAGGTAGGTGGTATTTGGTACTTCAGAGTGGCAGCTGCACCGCAGGATATGCTGCACCCAACACTTGTGCAGCAGGGGAGGTGAAGTGTCCAAGCAGGAGTAGTAGAAAATGACAGCATCTAGGTACACAAGTGACAAGAGCAGAGACATTTTACACAGGTGTCAGTGTGCAGATGAAGAACATATCTTCCACTTACCTAGATGAATGAGCCAATTTGGCTGAAGTCTATTATTTGCCTTTGCTTGTTATGTTTAATGAGCATTTCAGGAGGGAAATAGGAAAGTAGCTGTGACAAATCTCTCTTTTTTTTCCCAAAATGATCTAGGGCAAGTTCCAGACCTGGGTTAGTCTGCCACCACCACCAAAACAAGTATCCCTCTTCTTGTGGTTAAAGAAAATCATGAACAAAGCTACGTCACCGGAGGTGTGAGCATGAAGTGAAGAAGGCGCCTTTCACTGCTTGCACAAGGGGCTCCACGGTTCTCTTCCACACAAGGTAACTCTGTACCCAGGCAGTGTCGGTACACGCAGGACTTGGAGCAGACCTCGGCCTAGATCCTGGAATGCAGAAAACAGCTGTTTTGCCTATAAATAAACCAAGAGGCTCTTCTCATATGAGGCTTTTTTTTTTTTTTTTTTTTTTTTTTTAACAGATATGCGGTAGAAATGAAGTGTCTCTTTAACTGCTGGTGTTTGAAGTCGGAGTATGTGGTAGTAGCAGGATTGACATTCTAATCGGTGAAAGTCACACTGCGATCAGGTTTCAGCCTTATCGCCTTGGTATCGTGTTTCAGTGAAGCCACTTGTACTGCAAGAGTTAAAGCTGTCAGCCTTTCTGTTTCCAATCTCCAGAGTGTCAGAGTTTATATTGTGGGCAGAGGACAGAACTCCACTGGATTTAGTCAAAAACATCTCCATGCACCAGTGATTGTTTTGTTTGTTTGTTTAAATCACGTACTAAATTATGCAAAATATTTTAAGCATTTGACAAAGATTTTTACTTGGGAGATGTGGAATCAAGCCTGCTTGATCTCCTGTACTCCTTTTTTTTTTTTTTTTTTTTTCCTTTTTTTTTTTTTTTTTCCCAGCAGCAGTAAGAATGACACTGGCCTTGGCAGTGGGCTGAGACCCCGGTGACAGCTTCTCAAAGTGGCCTCCAGCTGGCTCAGCTGCTTCTGGTCAGCCCTGGGCCACTCTCACATACTGGCCCTAGGTAACTGTGGCAGAGGTGGTGACAATTAAGTGATGGGAACGTGTTACACACTGGGCCACTGCGGCACTAAATGGGGAAAACTTGTTGGGTATCTGACCAGCCCCCAAAAGTTCTAATACCTGTTTAATGGGCACTAATTGAGTATTTTTATTAGTCCCCAAGTAAAGGGGTTCCACTTGCCACTGTGCTCAATTCCAGTCACCCATTACGTAGCAGCCCACATTTGGCTGTAGCCACGCTAGTGGAAAACTAGCAGTTTTTCCTCATGATAGAACAGAAGCTTTCAGTTGCAAGGATGATTTTCCTTTACAAAGTCTAGCTTTGTACCAGCCCTGCTGAACCTGAGCAAGCTGGGACAAGAGCAGAAACAGACTTACTGTCAGTGTTCGATCTGCCCGGGATGAGAACAGCCCAAGCCTCCCTTTCCCCAGCAGCGCGGAGCAGTTTCCACAGCGCTGGGCTTGCAGCGACTGCTGTTGGAGAAAGATGGGCAGCAGCCAGATCCCAGCAGAAGGATCTTCCTTAAACGCTTCTGGTTGCTTTTTAAGGGGCTGGCTAGGGGCCACCGTTTGAGTTTGTCATCTCTGATTGCTTGGGCTGGAGGGAGGGCAGAAGCTTTTAACCCTGATAGTTTCTGACTGTCCCTTTTCCTGAGCGGCAGCTGGAGCAATTGGAGATTAAGGAGAGAGCAGCTTCTTTTAAAGGAACCTGTTACCCAGTTTTGGAGGTGAACCATAGCTCCTTTCTTGAACGGAGCTCTGTTACCTGTTTAGTATTTCTCTCTCTGCCACCAGCCTGAAGTGTCAATGCCCCATCTTCTGAACAGGACTGCCAGTCCCAAAAATAAAAGGGAAAACCAGTGAATTATGTTCAGCAGGCCTTGGCATCCTTGTATTTGCTTTGTGGTTTATGAGATTTGGCATTCGCTTGGAGAAAATTTTGGGACTGCAATCCAGCTCTTCCTTCTCAGGAAGAAAGAAAAGGAAGAAAGAAAAAATCTGAAGCCCAAATTGGTAGCCTCTCCCAGTTAGGTAACTGGAGAAGCTGGGAACTTGAGTCCCCAGCTGATGGCTTTTTTTTTTTTTTTTTTTTTTTTTTCCTCCTTCTCTCTCTAAATTAAAACCAAACAAAACTATCCAAAACCCAGTAATGTAACCTTAGTGGCTGTTCAGCTAACAAAGCTTGGCAGTGACAGTCATGCAGCAGGCGCTGTAGGAAGCAGCCCCTCCTGTTGCCTCTGTGGCTGGAGCCAGCAGGCAAGTCCGAGTCCCATGCCATACAGGCAGCCTTAGCTAGGTTTTAGGTTTGAATTTTAATACCTTGAAAAGGTTTCTTGCAGCTTTTTTCTCGGTTTAGTCAATCAAGTAGTTTTCAGAAAGCATATTACATGCTAGCAGCCCTATTTTTAGGGGTATGATTTCTATTTGTTAATGAAATATTTAGTCCATTATTTCTCTAACAAAAGAGCACGCACACACCCCCACTCTCTGATATGCTCTCTCTGTCAGAAACCTGAACAAAAGTACTCTTCTAATTGCAGCTCTTCTGCATTGGCTAAAAGGGTTGTTCAAATAGTAATCTCCTTCCAAGAGGGAGAGAACAAAATGGGCCAAATTTCTCACAGCCCATTTTGCCTTGGGGGGGGAACTGCTCAGTGTCCTACAGCTGGGTCCAGCCAGACCTCTCTCTGGGACAAGTTCCCTGAGCAGACCCTCTGCTGAGGCCAGCAGCTGCTGCCTTTCTTGTTTGTTATTGAGAGGATATTAAATGTTCTCCTGCTGGTCCCTGAGCAGAATGTATGCGTAGCCAAACAGTAACTGAGGATGGTAGCTGAGGGGGTGAAAGGATGCTCTATTAATAAGGGTAATAGGCATCTGCAGGCCTCTGGGGAAACTTGCCAAAACCTTTTTCTAGTAACCGCAGGGATTATCTGGAAATCAATAATAAGGGCGGTAACCAGGGGAAGGAAAAATACATCTTCAAGGGACGTCAAATTCTGTAAGTGCTCTATGAGAGCAATCACGGTGGGATTTAGTGTAATTGTAAAGCAAATCAGATTGAGGAAAATTGTTTTCCAAGGGACCCTTTGCTGGCAACAAGGACCATATGTTCCTTCTTATCTCTACAGAAATATCCTACTTTTTAGTGTATTAACCTATGTGAGTAGTTGTCACAGTCTTGATTTTTAGCATCAACACATTTCTTATGAAATGTGAATTTTCTTATGAAAAAGAACAAGTGACTCTAAATGAGTACACTATATCGATCTTTGTGGTTTTAACTGTATTTCACCTATACTAGTCTGTAGTGTGTTTCGTTTCATTAATCTGTGGCATACAGGAACATTGGGATAAATTTCCTGAAGTCAGTGGAACTCTATCCTTTAATGCCAGAAGTGATTTTGGCTCATCATCTGTTGCTCCGTGTTCTTCCTAGCAGATGGTCTGTAGTAATGATGTAATTTCTGCTCATGACACTTCAAAACGCTAGGTTGGTTTGTTTGTTTAACACTTTATCCTTCCAGAAAAGCGTTAATTGCTATTAATACTGAAATCTTATTTTGTCTGCGGTGCTGTTCAAATTGGGAATATCAGCTGTTGAACAGAGTTGTTTAACTGTGTAATTTAACACTGTCTGTGAAAAAGAAATCAACACTTCTGAAGTACTGCTCAGATCCTATTTCATTTCTAGGGGCAGGATTTTTACCGACTTTTTGTTGTGTCTAGGAACACTGGCCTTGAGGCTCCCATGTGCTTAGATACAAAGCATAAAAAATATAGAAAATCTTTCTACATCCCAATAGCTAGTGACCTAAAAGGCATATAGGTGGCCTTGTAAATGTCTGCTTCCATAGAGCCAGTGGGAGCGTTGGCCCCATAGATGCTTTGTAAAAAGAAGCTGGACTTGTTGTTTTGAGAGTGTGGTAGGTGTCTGCATACTGTTAAAAATCTGCCAGTTAATCTCACTTGTAAGGGACAGAGAGTACTGGTAAGCTTTTTCTTTTGTTTTACTCATGACCTTGTTCTTAAACCGTTGTGTGATATAGGGCAACTCAAGATCAGGTCTAAAAAAAATAAGCAATTGGAAGTTTGAATACAAGCTGCCATCTTCTAGCTCTGGAGACTTCCCAGACTCGTGCCATTAGCACTCGCTCCTTCCTTTTTCCTCCCTATCTAAGTAGATCTAATCAAAGACAAATGTCTGGTTAGCAGAGAACTGGTCTGTTACACATCCATCTTGCATTTTATCTCATTTTTCCTTTTTTTTTACCCTTTGTATCTTTGTTTTAAAAAAAGTATATATTTTTAAACCGTATGTCTTTAGGGCTAGGTTAACAAATCCATAATTGTCTGAACCATGTTTCCATTCACTTCTTAAATACAGACGTGTTATTTGCAGCTCTTATTGCATGATACTATCCACAAATTATTTTCAGTGTTTACTCCTGGATTTGTCAATTCAAAGGGCAGTTCTTCCTAGAAATTTGGGATGGAGAATGCTTAGTACTTCTCATTTAAAACCATTAGGATCTTTACATTTTGCTCCTCCGTGGGAAGTGGTGAATACTTTGCGGGTATTCTTAGTCTCCTGAAACAGTCTGGCCTTTGTCCCCTTGCCACCATTTTTAATGTAGAAGGTCATGTGTGATTTCAAGGTCATGTCTTAATTTTGAAACTTGTTTATCTTATCTTTATTTTCATTGTTTATCTTTGATCTCTACCTTTCCTTATTATGCCCTGGTTTCCATTCTAATTTCCCTGAGTTGGCTTATTAAAAGCATGGTGAACTTGTTTCTATCTTCTTGTTAGTGTGCTTTGAAAGATCTAATTCAACTTTATTATTGAAAAGTCTTTTATTATTGCACTTCATTATCACTTTAAAAAGTAAGTGGTAAGTGTATCTTTTTGTCTCCTGAATACCTAATATTTATTGTTTTCAACATGGCAATTTGTTCAGTTAGGTCTGGAGTCTTTCCTATACTTTTATTCTCTTCCTGATGATACAAGCTTGAGATGGTTAGAAGCTTACATTCAAGGAAATTCCAAGCCTGCTACTTCTGATTGGAGAAATTCTGTCTTGTAAACATTAGGTGCTTTATTTCCTTCTTGACTGTAGAACTGTAAGTGATGTATCCTGCATTTTGTCTGTTCAGACTCCTGTAACTTCACGTTTAAACACCAACACTGCACATGGGTCTTTGAAGCCAGACAACTGGACAGAAATTTACTAATGCAGTTTTACAAGCATAGAAGTGTACCTAGAAGAGTTTGGTATAAGATGCTACTGGTCTAAAGAACTTTTTTTTTTTTTTAAATATATATCTTAAAAGAAGCCTTAAAAATGCGTATTTGTCTACTGAGAACCATACTACAATAAGGAGACCTCCAGATATGTTTTGAATATGAATTTTGGCATTTACCTAATATCAGAAATTTTAATAAAATGCTAAGGAGTTGGTTAAGAGGTACTGTTCCTAATCCCTTTTATTTATTTATTTATTTATTTTTATACTGGAATTAGTTATACTGCAGAGTGTATTTATATGTTTTTTCCTTTCTGAATTAGAAGAAATGAAACGGTGTTTGGAATAATAGATAAGTCTTTATAAAAATACATTATGCTTTGCCTGTAAGGCTTATTTGTAATAAGAATGTAGCCATTTCTGCCTTAATTGCTTACATCAAAAACTCTTGGGAACCATTTTTATACTAATGCACTTCCCACCATGGCTTCAGGCGTAGTGGTCATGAGGTACTTCTGCTATGTAAATACAATTAATCATGATAATTTTGTCATACGCAAACCTTTCCCATGCAGCAATGATAATTTGGGTTAAGATTCCAGAAACATCAGTTCATTTGGCACCTTTTCTGGATACGAGGGAACAGGAGCCCACTCCTGCTCAGGGAGCTGGCAGGAGCAGTGCCACAGAAATACAAGACCTTTTGAGCTATCTTATTTAAGGAGGCAGAACTTGGATGACGAACCGCTGAAGGCTGTGCAAAACACTTGCTTTCCTCTGCAGAAGTGCTCCCTTCCTTGTGCTACCTAGTACTATTCCTACGGTACTTAATAGAAAAGTAAGATATTTTCTCCACTTCAAGATTTTCAGCTCAAAAACAGTTTCCTTGTGTGCTAACCCTAACATTTCTGTTCTGAGCATTACTGCTGTCATTTTTTTTTTTTTTAATTTTCTTTATAAATGTGGGTGACCCTATAAGACAAACCATTGGAAGGGATGTGAAAAGAGTGTAATTGACATGTAATTTTATTCTGCATTCCTGAAGCAATGTTGAACAGTCTTTGTCAGAATCAAAACTTATTTTATTTTTTTATTTTTTCAGCTCTTCAAGAAACTGCTTGTTGCCGCTTCTTTCAAGTATGAAGTTATGTCTGTAAAGTGAGATGGATCAGAACATCAAACTTTGAAGACATCCCCAGTGCAATATAGTGTTTAGCAGGTATAATACAGATTATTTTTTCATATTCCTGGCAATGTTTTTTGCAGTAGATTGTGAAAACCCACATACATGTGGTAGTAGGTGAACTCACCTGGAAAAGCCACTTAACTTCTATAGAATCTTTTTTTTTTTTAATTTTCTTGCAGAGGAGTAGGTTTAAATGAAGACTTCTCCCAACCTTCTCTGACTCTTACTGTTTTTATGTCTAATATCACAGAGAAGTGAATTGGGTATGCATTTCTTGTGCTTATAAATATATAGGTAGTATGCAAGCATATGATGTAATTTCCTTCTGGGTCTGCAAAACAAAAGCTTTAGAGCCTCTGCAGTTGATAGAAAGCTGATGGAGCTTTCACATGATGCCATGTATTTCCTTGTATTATGTGTGGACAGCTGCAAAGATGGCAAAAATCAAAGCCATTCTTAGCCTGTTCCATGGGAAGTTACAAGTAGAACCAATGTTCACTCCCAGGGGTAATAATTACTCAGAAATCCTCTACTCTAGAGGAGTCTGATATTTATGATACCTCTACTATCTCTGTGTTGACATAAAAATGGATAGAACCACCAGCAAGGTATAACAGTGTGCTGGTAGGACTCATAGCATCCTTCTTTTTTTTTTTTCTATAGCTTTGCCACATAGGTTTGCCATTTAAAGCTTTGGAGAGGAGAGAAAGGTTATTATAATCACAGTGTAGAACTGGTCATATTGTGCTGTCCTTCCCCTGAATGTTACCAGAAACGCAGCGAGACTGAGGATGGAAACTGGAAGTAACATCAGGTATTCCTGTTAGTTAAAATCCTTCAATGATGATTCACCATGTGTTGCAAAGCACTGATGCAACACTATTGTATTACTCTTTTGATTCTGATAACCCCATAACAGCATGCATGGAAATAATAGTAGTCCAGTGTTTATTTAGGTTAAATGCATCATGGTTCTGTGGCAGATGTGAAGCTTTCTGGACAAAACTTGCTGTCTAATGTGTAATACTTTTATAGTGTCACTTGGTCTTTATAGCGTGACCAGTCCTAGAGAGGTTGCTTTCTTGAGTCTGTTTTAATTTGTAATGAAAGTTAATTACAAAGGAAGTATTTCACTGACTTCACCAATAGCAAGTCACCTCTGCAGAAAGTATACATTAAGGGAACATGAGATGTGAATTGGATTTTATTATTATTACTCCAATGAAAATCTTTATTGATCTTCTGCTATTTGTTTTAACTGAAGCAAACTATGCGCTTTCTGATCATAAGAATTCCGGAAAACAAAAACAAAAACAAACAAACAAACTTGAAAATCCAAATGCAAGAAAGGTAAAACCAGAATTTTCGCTATTAGACTAATTGTAATCAAACTGTGGTTGGCAAATACTCTGTCGTTCTGAATAATAACAAGCAGAGATGGGCACTGATGTTCTTCTTGCGCTACATTTGAGGAATGTAATTCTGTTCATTTCAAATGCTATTGCTGACTTCCGCTGGTACAAGCTGAGATTCATACATGTAGAAGCTTTATAAGACTAAGGTAAGGTGAGGATGTTAGTCATCAGAAACAATGCTGTATAAAAATTCAACTTCTTAATTTTGTTTGTGCTATATTTTTTATTTTGCTTCTGTGGGCCTTTTTCAACTGTTGTAAAAATCCTACTGTTTCCCTCATAATCTCTTCAAAAATAAGAGTTGTTTCTCCTTTTTGCTTTTATACCAGTCATGTGTTGATGTAGAAAGGCGCTGATTTTTCTGGAAACGTGAAAAATTGGTGAGAGAAGAGAAGGGAGAATGAAGGAGGGAGGCCTGTACTTTGAACTCTGTTTTCTCTTTCTCTTTTCTCTTACAAACCAGTTTCAGGAGACCTTTGGCCCCATTCTCTAATGTTTTGGGCATTAGATAGGCATTTGCGCTTATGTGGCTGTAAGTAATGTCCAAAACATTTGGGTTACCTAGAGGGGAGTTCACCCCTCTTGTGGGCTTTTTTTTTTTTTTCTTCACCCCCCCCCCCCCCCCCCCCCCCCCCCAGTTGAACTATAGCGTAGTATCTCAGGAATTGAGAAAGGATGCTTACACTGCTACAATTACAATGCAGAGATCATGTCAAGGGCATGATGAAATGAGTACAGTTGCACCCGCACCCATTCCTGGGAAGCACAGTTCTTCTTGGCTGAACAGATATTAGCGGAAGGTAAGGAAGGTTGGAGAGAAGTTTTCAAACACATGTAGGTGATTGCAGACTACAAGCCTTCTACTTGCCCCTGTTACCCTGTCTACTTTTGTTCCGGATCAAACCACAGATTTGGTGTATAGATTTGTGAACACCATGCAGTTTCCATTTCTGTTTCCCTATCTGTAAAAGGAAAAATATTGTTATTGTGTACACGCTTCTTTAGAGGAACAGCTTTACTACCTAGGCGAATACCTGTATAAGTCACTGCTTATAAGTTTTAATTTTTTTCGTTGCATCAAACTGGAGCTACAAAGGTAGTTAAACACATTCAGCTATTATTTAACTCTGCAGCTTTGTTTCTTTAGATATACCACAATTGATTTGAATGATTCATTTCTGAGAAAGCAATACAATTACAAATGGGTCCCACGGCTGCAGACTTCCTTTCCTCCTATTCACTTCTGCCTCAGTCCCCTCACAGGAGCTGCAAATAAAACTGTAAAGACCATGTGTCAATCTTAGATGTTTCCAGAAATATACAGGGGCAGAAATTCCACCTGCCTTGAATGGGGAAGCCACAGGAGAAAATATCAGGACTCGCCCAATCCATTGCTGCAGTGGATAGAGGTAAAGTAGTGACCGATCACTCTCTGTTTCTCAGGTCTCACTCGAGCAGTTTGAATGTGCCTTTCAATTGTACTAGCAAGAATAAATTGAAAACCAAATCCAATTAGAGTTGCCCACTTCAAAGATCCCCTTCTAAAGACCTGCACCTGAAATGCTCCAGGATTCAGACTGTCCCAAGTGCAAAAAGGAAAGGAGGATCCAGAACAAGTATGACACATTAATTTTGCAGTCCACAAGAGACGGGGAGGCCTTGGAGAAAAGGATAGTGGAACTGGAAGCTGAAATGAAAGACCACAAAGAACATAAGCTACCTCTTGGACGAGAGAATGGAGAGGTCTGCTTTCTTAAGGTGAGTCTTCTGCCTTTCAGCTGTAGGGGATTGTGCCTTTTCTTTTTAATTTCCTTCGTTCTTTGTCAGTGTACATTGAAATGTATTTCATGACAGTGAATTCTACACAGAAATGGCTGTACTCTGCTGCTTAAGGAGTAGTTCACCCCTTCTATATAGAAACATTCCTTCTATATGGAATCATATCTGGCTGTGGTCTATGACAGCTGCAGCTTTTCTAATTGTTTTTGAGACAAAGTGAAGAGAAAGGAACCTGTGGTATTGATATATAGGGATAATATCTGCTGGGTATTATTGTTTTTTAATGGGTGCTCATAGAATTAAACAGCTGTTTGTCAGTGTTTTCACTTCTTGATGGACCTTAGTGATAAGAAAAGACTCATTGTTTGTTGTTTGTGTTTGGTCTGCTGGGCAAACTGGTTACCTGGAGTAATACCACCAAGTTTTTCGTATGTTCTATGAGAAAACCATCTTAAGAAAATATGTTTCAAGGAATATGTGAAGTGCAAAGTAGATGTTCCTTCAAGGAACGATTGTGGGCTTTTACACTGTTAGGAAAATATTTTATCCATTAAGCCAAGCCAGTCTTGCTGCCTGTCTAGGGCCTGCCTTGTTTTGAACTTCTCAGGAAAGGAGAAGAATAAATAGATAAGGTAAAGGTCAAGCAGTTTTGTTTTGCACTGCTTTCCTCTGTTTTCACCTTCTCGTCCCTGAGCCTTCTGTGAGAGGTGGGACCTGCTTATTCTTTGCTGTCACATCTATCAGCAGATTGCCACCTGCTGGATACCCTCCACAGCATCTTTGCTCCATCATGCTTGGAGGCTTTACCAGTATTTCCATTAGCAGGTGCAGTGTACTGGGAGAGGTGAAAATGCTCAGTGCAACAATCAGTTTGTGTGTGTTTCAAGGGTTTTACTTTGAACTAGCTCCCACTGGTGGCCGGGATGCATCTTTCAATTGATTTGATCCTAAAGAAATCCAATTTGCATGTTTCAAGACTGCTTGGTGATGTGAAGCACAGCACAGGACACGGGGACAGGAAGATTTGTAAGATACTTCTCCACACCCAAACTGAGATGCTGATGTAGAAGTACCATTTAATTATTTTTTTTTCATGTTTTTAAAAGTTTTTCTGCCTCTTTCATATGCTTCAAAAACTTGCAGGTCAATTTAGTTCTCCTGAAGGATGGCTGGTGGCCGTTGTTCAGTGGGTGGCCTGCAGGTGTTCAGCAGGCTGGCGTCACAGCCTGTGCTGCCAGCGCTTTCCAGGCCTGTCTTGTGAAGGCTCCACGAGCTCTGAGGGCAGCCTTCCAGCCCAGGGAGGCTGCTAACCCAGCCTGTGAAGCACGATGCAAACAGTTTAGCGTGTGCATGCTTTGTGCCTTCTTGCCTCACTGCCTGTCTCGGGCAGAAGCTGGATTTCTGGGAGATGATTAATATCACTCTCTTTCTCCCCCTCCAGATGCCCTAGTTAGTACTGCTGCATTTCCTGCAACATCTTTCTGCCCAGTAATCTCATTCAGTACTGGGCATGTAGATGAGTATTTTTGTACTTCATGAATGGAGAAGCTAGAAAGCCACTGTCCTACAATCCAGCAGTGGGTCAGAAAGAAGTCTGAATGTATATATATTTTTTTTCTGCGTAGTAGACTCTGTGAATAGTCCCTCCACTCATTCCTTTAGGCTTTGTGTGCCAGGCCCTATTACTATACAGGAAATTCAGAACACTTACACATCTCTTCTTTTCCACATAGCTATTAGATGCATTCTTGAGAAGGAAAGAACAATAGAAAAGGAGAACGTTTAAAATCCTAAAACACCCTTAATGTCTGGCAGTTAGACAATATTAATTATACATGTACCTGTGTATTTAGAAACTCAATAAAAGTCTCTTTTGTTTCTAAATGAGCCAGAACAGCTTGTTTTGTAAAAGCCATTTTCTATCTATAGACAGGTATCAGTTCCCTTATTGATGGGACCGATTGCTTCCTGTGCTAATGCATCTACTATCCTGCACCTCCTCGTAAGGTGGCTCTGACATAACTCAGGCACCTCTTTGGTACAGCGGATTAAGAAAACTGTTTTGTTCACAGTGCTGTCAGTGTAGAGCAACTGCACGTGGGCACTTTGAAACAAAGTTGGTTTCATCACCCTAAGAGTCCCCTGATACCGGTTCATTTCAATAGCACACCGCTCTGTTCTGTTTTTTTTTTGTGGGCCAAATATGTTGCGAGAATGAAGGCAGTCTGTCTTGGATGTTCACCGGTGTTATTTTTGCCTCCAACCACAAATTTCATTTGTTCAGAAGCTGATGAGCTTTGTGTCTTTGCGGTGACCCACACACGAGGATGAAGGCAACGCCCTTCTCGTCTACGAAGCATTTGCCAGAACTGATAATGCCTCTAAACAGCCAGCAGGAATTCAAGTGCAGATCAACTCCAGTCTTCATGTTGCTGCTGTTCCTGAAGAGAATGGTTTGATTGATTGGGCTGTCAGTCTTGTTTTTTTCTTTTTTAGATACAGACTTACAATTTTATATTTTAAAGGAATCTTGAGGTTTGAAGATACTCTTAAGGCTTCGCAGCAGGAAGATGCAGCATCGTAGTGTTAAGATACAGGAAATGAGTATACCTCATGGTCAGAGTATTCCCCTACAGCCCTGGGGAATAGGGAAGTTGGGAAGGAATCCTAATGGAGAGACAGCAAGACTTTGTACAGAAGGACAGTCTCCAGTGGCCTGCAGTTGAGAGATGTAGAGAACCGTGGACACGACTGTCCTGCGTATCGGGAGAAAGACAGGTCTCTTTTGTATGCTGCACAGCTGGAAAAGGGGAATCACGCAGCCTTATGGCATGATGCATACTGCGTTTGCCAACTTCTTTCTTCAGAATGTAATTAGACTTGGGCGAGGAATAGGGAGACAAAAGACAGGATTTCATTAATATTAATGGACTTGCTATAGGAGAGTTCTTCTCGTTGACAAGATAATGCACAGCTTTAGCATAGCCTATTTCTTCAGCTGGCAAGGATTCCGGAATCCTCCTTGTGGAAAATGTCCAGCTATAATGTTGTTTTTCAGTGTTCAAAATGACTCCAGAGGGAGATGTGGGTGAAATCCTGCTCCCTGTTTTAGTCAGTGGTAAAGCACCCACTTCCCTTACTGCCTAGGCCTTCCATCCTAATTTTCCCAGTATGTGCTCAGCCTTAAGAGGACATTTAAGCTTTAGTTCAGAGTGAACATGGAGCTCGTTAAGTCTTTTCTCCCTACCAAGGTCAGCTCATTAATCAAAATGGAGAACTCGAGCCTGTCTGGAAGGAGCTCAGGATGGAAAGGAGATGCGAGCCCAGAGGACCAACATGAAGCACAGCAAGCTGTTTCTTCAGATGGAGGAGTTAAAAAGTCAAAGCTCAAAAGGACAAAAAACAAAGGGGAAAAGGAAAAAAAAAAAAACTGATTCTGGATAATGAGAAGGTGCTTATCAGAGGAAATGTGGTTGTGTTGATGCATGCATGCCAGTGTACAGCAGTTTTCTTCCCACTTCTTATGCTTGCTCTAAAGCAATTTAACTTTGAAATATATACAGGAAAGGTGGCTTTTTGCTTGTTTTCTGTGTTGGGGAAGATGAAAAAGGATGAAGGGACAGATGTGGCACCCTTGAAGTTGTTGGGGGACAGAGTTTTCCTTAATGTCCATTGACATTGGATAGAGAGAGACAGCTTCTGAGTTTTATGCAATGGAAAATAACTGATGTGATCTTGTGGAGTTCCCTTTATGAAAGAAGCAAACAAATTCTGTATGAACTTTGTATCTGTTACAGCATTAAAAGAAATACCGTGGTGTTGGTAATGAAGATGTATTATTCTTCCTGGCAAAACACTGGAGGAAGTGGTTAAGACATCCTAACACTTCACTGCTCTCCGGGGCTGTGAGTGTGCAGGTCACAGCACTGCTCTGTGATTAGAGGGAGTGGGACCATTTTTTTTCCTCTAGCAAGTGAAATCCTGAGAACTGAATCCTTGCAGTTCATGTAAAGTCAAAGGTAGGCTTCTTGCTGGGAATAAGATAGCTTGAAAATGAGCAGCTGAGTGCTTTTCTGCCACATTATCCCTCTTTCATCGGGCTGGGATCAGGGCCTCATCAGCAGTTATTCACTGAACCGTTGCGCCGTGGAGGACTTGGAGAGCTGAGATGTTCCAACCAAGTGACCTTCACTTTCATCATCTCCAGTGCTGCAGGTGTTGTCAGAACTTTGCTCTAAGAAAGCATATTCCCCCAATTAATCTCTTATTAAGTCCCTTGAAATCTGTGGTGTTGTCCCTGGCATGCAGTGAAAACAGAGCACAAGCTGCTGTAGTACATTTGTCCTCAGGTTTCCTGAGTCGAAGTGCAATGAGATATGGCCTAAAATGAACCATTGTTTTAACAATGACATAGTTATTTCCTTTGCAAAGAGTCCTATTTTTAATTATTTTTTCCTTAATCTTTCTATTTTATTCTCCCAATGTTTACAGTATATAGTACAATCCCTCTTGTTAGAATTGTTCTTTGTGTGGCTGGGAGGTAAGCAGGCATGTCTGCAGCAAAATGTCTGGGATACTGAGTCCAAAAGTGCTACAGGAAGTTCTAAAACAAAACAAAACAAACCTGAAAGACTCCATCATAGTTCCAATATAGAAAACGACTGTATCCTTTGGAACATAGCCTGTGTTTCTATTCTGATAGGATGTTTTTTAAAAGAGGATACCTTCTTTTTGAAAATTGTATATGCTCCAGCAATGGGGGGATCTTGATTTTGATTACTGAAAGACACGAAAGAAAATCTGTCACCGGCAATGCTTTTTTTTTTTTTTTTTTTTTTTTTTTTGTGACTGGTTGACTGGTTTTCAGTTTCAGCCAGCTCTGCTCTCCTGTAAAGCCAGTGGACCCAAACAGACCTGTGTGACTACACCGAATCCTCCAGTCTTCAGGGAGGCTGCCTTCCATGCATACCTTGAGGTGGTACTGCTGCTGAAAGAGGTTCTCTTGGTCTTTTTTGCCTTTATTCTCATTTCTCCCTTGCACTGGCACAAGCAGAGTCTGGTGAGGGAACAAAGCAGGAAACTAAACAGTGAAAATTTGCAGAAATTTGAACAAGAGAAACTGTTTTAAGGAGTGGGAGAAAAATAGAAAATCTTCTCCCTCACATGCTTTTTGGGTGGCAGGGGCATATATATATATATAAATATATATATATATATATAAAACATATAAGTATATAAATATATTTATATACAAAGTAAGAAAAATGTTTGGGATGTGCTCGTGTATTATGGCTGAGGAAAAAATACTTCTTTTTGCTTGAAGCAAACTCTTCATTCAACTGTTCTGTGAAACCAGAGTTTGGTTAAAAAAAACGTTTGCACAAGTAGTTTAGCAAGCATGTCATGCTGCCTCAGCCCTTTGTTCTCATTTATGGAAAGTGAATCGTGCATACTTACATGTTTGTGGACACAAACAACAAATAATTTATCAAGTTATGATCATTTCTGTTGTTTTACAGGATGCTTGCTTGATGGAAATAGCAGACCTGAGGGTCTGTGCTGAATGGGTAATGTATGAAAATGACTCTCGAGGTGGTGAGTTAAGTTGGAATACAACAAAAAATGAAAAGGAAGTTCATTTGTTTTTCTGAGAATCCCATGAAGCACAGAAGTTCACAGAAGAACTGTGTACTTCAGCATCTTTGTGCTGTTGTTTATGTATAGTGTTTTATTGAGGTTTTGAGAAAAGTATTAGTTCTTTTTTTTCCTCTTGAAGTTATCGCATCATGGAAACTACTTGGTAGCTGCAAGGTGATTTACAAATTTTGCTGTGCAGTTTCTTTATATTGTTTTGAGCTCCCTTTTGAGAAACCATAAGGAATCTCATCTGCAGGCTAATTGCCATGAGGACAGCCTTTGCTAATTTATCCTAATAATTGCCCCTTCCAGAACTACTTCTGCCTGAGGGATTCAAAGATTTTTGCCAGTATTTTAGGAGTCTTCTGTGTCAATACACAGGTCTTGCATGAGAACAGTGCAGAAGGTCCTCTGGAAGACTGCATGCTGGAAGGCCCCCAGTGTACCTGGGCAACCCACTTGGATTTCCTGCCCCTTCAGCTGGCTGCCAGCAATAGCAGGGGATGGAAGGTCCTTTAGGATGTGGCAACTCTCCTGGAGAGAGGACTTATGCAGGGATTTGTTTCTTAGAAGCATGTTCCAGAGTGAATTTTCTTTTAACTTGGTATTAAATCAAGTGTATTTGACAGGTAAACAATGGCACTGAGCTCAGTCATGTGCCATTTTAGCATCTTGTTGGCTGGGCATTAGGATGAGGAGGTTAGATGATAGGCTTTGGTGTTATACAGTCTGCTTGGTGTCTGAAAAAGAGCT
Source organism: Aythya ferina (assembly GCF_964211825.1). NCBI lineage: Eukaryota > Metazoa > Chordata > Aves > Anseriformes > Anatidae > Aythya > Aythya ferina. The sequence goes on from NC_140298.1 coordinate 4,726,633, forward strand.
AGCCGTTGAACAAAATTGAGCAACTTTTTCTATTTAAAGAGAATGTACTGCCTCACCAATGCTAAAGGTGTTCATAGCTATGGGTATTTTCCAGCTAATGCCATTTGGAAATAACCATGTCTCAAGCCAGTGCAGAATGGCATTACTGTGTATTATCCCTGTGTTTTGTGAGTAACTTCAGAAACATAACAAGCTTAGAGGATGCTGTTTTCTCTAATGAGTTAATATATTAACATGTCTGGTTTGGTAGGTAAGAATGGAAAATGGTTTGCTTCTGGAGAAGGTGGAGGAACTACAGAAAGTCCTTGACAAAGAATCTCCCTCACACAGCTGGGCCTCAGCTTTTGGTGGAAATACGGGGATGTTAGCAATGTCCCAGTGCAGCCTAATGGATATTGGGTCAGGTATGTAAAATGTACACGTGTTTTGCATACCTGTGTTCAGAAACATGTGAAGACACTGAATAGGTTCATTCTTCCCCAGACTTCAAATGTGGTTTTTGGCTTCTGAAAGGAACAGTGCAACTTGGTTTCTTGTTTTGAAGCGTTCATTGTTTTGTGCGTGCAGTTAGTGAGGAATGGGTGTCAGTAATAACTCTAGCTGTTTTCATCAATTCGAAAAGTCCAGATACCCTCCTCAGAAGCCTCTCAACCCCAGGAGTGAAGTTGCGTGGCTGGTTTGAAGCTGAAGGCTATTTCTGTGCAGCACTGAGCTGCCTTTCAGTAGGAAGGAGGCTGTGTGAACAGGGGAGCTTGTGTGCTATGAAGGAGCATGTTCTCAGGGGAAGCAACAAGCTGGAGCAGGCAAACGGGTACCCAGACAGCTACCCAGGGAGACTGAAACTCAGCCTCAGCTTGCTAGGACTGAATGAAATTAGCATTAACAGAATATGAGGAGAAGGAAGGTTTCAGCCAGGAATCAACTATGAATCTGGTCAACAAGGGAAATGGGAAATTCTCACCGAAAAAATGGAAGGGACAGTTTTACAGGAAGTAATAGTTCGTGCTAACCTTCAAAGTGGGTAACTCTACAAACTTCTGCATAATTGCTTAAATGATTAATTGCTAAATATCTCAGCTCTCTTATATTTACATGTTTCTGATCCAACTGCCTCAGGAACTCTCACAGTTTTGAATTATCAACTTTATGAACCAACTGATAGGCATTTCTTAATAATTTTAGGATTTCTTGAAGGCAGATATACCCTTTCTAGACTTTCAGGCAATAGAGTAAGTAAAGATGTTCTGACACTTCAACTTTTATTCTCATCTAGAGTGAGCATAGTAGAGTTTGTATTAAAAGTTTATGTTAGGAATTTGAGACCACAGGTTCCAGAATTTGAAAATGTGCTCTCTGTTCCTTCTGGAGCTGATTAATAAGCACATTTTTTAATTCTAGCTTTAAAGAAACAGGCTTTTGCTGTCTGAAGGATTTTCTGAAAAAAAAAAAATGATTTATTGCAGTGTATTTCCTGTCATGAGTAAATATTACTTTTCTACTGAAGCTTTATGATGGATTGCTAGGCTGCACACAGGTATGTAAAGTGCGTGTACATTTTAAATATTATTGTTGCTTACCACAAGCTCTGGAAAAGCATAATGTAGTAAAGGATGTTTATGGACTTTACAATTTTTAAGTTTTGGTTTTACTAAACCAGAAAATCAGATCAACTTGTTGATTGTTGGCTTGTCCTCTGCTACTATATTGCTGTAAATGCCTTCGGAATAAAAATGAATGAACTAATTAAACTGAGGCCAAGCAATAATTTGTGAATGTCTTTGTCCTTTTAGGTATTGCTTATTGCTTTACCAGCTGTGATGATGCCCTCAGAAGTTCCAGTGCCTTCAGGTGTAAAGGTGTTACTGGACTGAGCTCCACAGAGAAGAACTTAATCAGCAAGGAAGAGATGCAGCAAGAGCTGTAAGGACTGATTTTTGTTTGTTAGCTTTTACTACTTAATACAAAAGGAAATTGTGTTTATATCCATTCTAGAAATCGTACAGTGGCATGAAACATACACTAAAAGCATAGCAAGTTATCAGAAGCCCTTCACGAGAACCATGTATGTCTGTGAGTGTGGAGGGATGTGTTTGAAAACAGAGTAGTGAGCTGAATAATGTGATAATGGCAGGGGTTGTAACAGCTCAGTATGCTGGAAACCAGAATTTCCTACCTGTGTTGCAGTAGGGTTACTTACTGTTAATCAGTAACCTGCTTACTCTTACTAACCTTCTTATTACTAACCTGCCTAGTAACTATTGTTAGTAATCGGCTTGTTAGTAAAGCCTAACTATTAGTAGCAAGTTTGGAGCTGTGCAAAGGCAAATACATTTGGTTTTAGTCTTGTTGGCAACTGGCTTCCATGGTACCTTATCTGTTCACGCAATTAAACACAGTCTTGTTGCCAGTCTTAATTGTCAGAAAAGAAAACTGTTTCTTGCCTGTGGACATCTGTCCTCCCTGTACTGCAGCCACTTAAGCATGTGGGGGATTTTCCTGTGTCTAATCCTTGGATGCAGCACTGTGAGACACTGATTATCATAACTGGCTACTGCTAAAAGCGAGAAGTCCTGTTTGTTCGTCCCATCCTTTAGCCTCAACCACTCCTTTTGGCTGGGCTAATTTAATGACTTAATTTGAGTCGGAAGGGTCTGCAAAACAAGGAGGAAAAGATGGGAAGAAAGCTGCCCTTTCTGGGAGTTCAGCTGCCCATGAAAGGATTAACGTTGTGGGTAAACATGATGCACTTCCTCTGAAGTATGCGGTGATGCCCTGTAAGACTGGATTGGGGATTTATTTCTGAGTTTGTGCACACTTAGCATGCTGGAAGCCTCTTAATGCTGTTACTCTGTAATACAAAACTAATATCTAAAGCAGTCCATCAGGTCCCACAACTTTCTTTGTATCTGCACAGTTCACCTCACACAATCCCTGATTTTTATGCTTCTACATTTGACCGATGGTCTTTTTAGTATGCAAGTAGGGAGGGGAATTTTTCTGATACTATTGTAAGCCTTAGTTTTAAACTGGCATTTCTGAAATACCTTGAATTCCTGTTGAAGAAAGAAGCAATTTTGAGTTTTGCTGGCATATGCAAGAGCATTTTTTTTTTTTTTTTTTTTCCTCCTCCCGCCAAGTAATTAGCAAAATACATGTATTATACAACCAGGGATATAAAACTGAAATTCCACTGAACAGACCTCAAGCCATTTCCAATTCTATCTGCATGTTTTAAGTTAGTAAGCGTGCATCTGCCATCTCTTGTAATCATGGACTAGTCGGTCTTTCTGGACAAACGTATTTGGCATACAAACCTTGTTTGACAGAAATTTATGGGCAAATCTATAGACATACTTTCAGAAATAGTTCTTAATGCATGGTTTAATTTTTTGGAGTACCTGTATCTGCTATACTGAGGCAAACATTTTGCTTTCTGCCATTCTGAAAGTGTGAGGACTCTAAATGAGACAGTTAAATCATTTCAAATTAGTGATGACTTTAAAAGTTTTCTTCAAAAACAATTTTTTTTTTGTTAATCTGTTTTTCAGCAGCTGTAACCTTGTGTGTAATTCCAATATTTAATTCAGGAAGGTAATGATGCAATCATTTTTCCTTAAAGGAAAAGAGAACGTAACCTCCTGCTTGATGTTTTGGTAATCATGAATTCCAGAAGATGGTTTCTAGAGGGAGTGATACCATATATACAAAGAAAGCTAGAGAAATGCAGGGGAGATTTGGAAGTCAGAAACTGAAAGACAAACACCATCCTGAAAAGAGGGGCTGTTGTCTGTTGAAAGCACAAAGTGTTGTCTAATAGTCTACAGTGGCATCTTTTCTTGCTCCCATACCCTTGTTGGATTCCAGCTGGGTGTTGTGCTTCCTGTGGCAGATGTGAGCAGATGCAATGGGGGGAAGCTTAGTATGGAATTACCAAAAAAGGCTCCACCTTGTATTCAGCATTGTGAGAATTACTTTGAAACCCAGAAGGGATGTCTTCGCAGACTTGCTTGTACTGTTCTTCCAACCCTGTTGGAAATATTTTGCCTGACACATCCTTAGATTTTTAGATTTCCTTTTTATGATAAGAATTTGTGGTCAATTACCCGTTGCCCAAAAGTCATCTGGGTCTTTCTCCTTATAGCTTTAGGTGACAAATTCCCAAATTACAGAAGTTATTCATGCACTTTGAAATACTTAGTTAAGAATACAGTCTACAAAGTTATCCTCTTCTTCCCATGTGATATTTTTAATCCTTTTTAAATACACCTTCCTCATTTTCTTTGCAAATTTTTGAATATGTTTCTACTTCTGTGTTTTGGACATTAATTAAAATACTAAAGTCAGAATATTCAATAATCTGTGAGAAACTTCTGCTCATCTCTCTCCTGATAGTTTCTCTGAAAGCATAACTCATAATCTGTCCTTTAGTGAGCTTCTTACCTTAAAATGTTTCTATTATATCATCCTTAGTGATTCAAATGAATTATTTTTCTCCATGTTAATTGCATTAAATAGATTTGAGTTCTGACAGAAAGCAGTACATATTTTATTCTGCTTTCCTATTGTGCTATACTACATCCTGGTAATTTACCAAAACCTCTCATCTGGATTTGAATTTTTGTGCTGAGGTTACTGTATTTTTTTTTTCATTAAATATAGACATCTTCATTTAAACATCATTATCCTTTTAGCTTTTTCTTGTCTCATCTACATTTTAAATCATCCACCTGACTGTGCTGGGGAGGGAAGACTTAGTTTTTAGGCCTGCCTACTGTTCATCTCATGACAGTATGGTATCCACACCTCTTTTTATTGTTTAGTCATATATCTGAAACTTTTGTTGCTGTACTTGCTTCATGAGATTTAATTCATCCTGACCAGTCTGTCCACATTTTGTTCTTTCATGTGACTTTTCATTGCTATTTCATTCCTTTTTAAATCCTTATTGGAGTACTTATCCCCATATATTTTCTTAGAGTATTATTTATCCATACAGTATTTTTTTCTTGCTTGTAATGCTACTACTGAATGTTTTTTTTATTTAGATTTCACATTGCTTTCCTTTTCAACATCTGTGCTTCTCAAAGTGGTTGCCCTAATGTCTCAGAGTTTAATATTCTTTTTCCAAATTAAAGAATCCTATGTATGTTATTGTCAAATGAAAACCCCATCTTTTCTTTGATCATTCTTGTCGAATTCTTCCAGTCCTATAACAAATAAATCAATCCCTTTTAAGATGGGAGGGCTAGGACTGCTCACAGTATTCATGCTGGAATTTATTTTTTCCAGTATATGGTATCGTATAATCTAGGAATTTTTTTTTTTACCCTCACATGCATTTATTTGCAATTGCTAAAAATGAATGATATCTACTCTTCTGTCATTCCACTTCATAAGATCACTCGGCATGTTCTTTGCAGTCAGGTGAATTTAATCATAGCATTGAATACTCTGTGGCCTCAGCACTACAGATCACGTCTGAGTATGTTGAACAATTTGAATCTCATTGAATGTCCGCTGATAAGTGCATTTACACTGTTAAAATTGACCTTTTCTTCCCTGATGGCTTAAGTGATTACTAATTCATGAGGACCTTTCTTCTTGTACAGTAAGGCTGGCTTACTTGGGATCTTTTAATGGCACATTGTCAATTAGTTAAACCATATCAACTGGATTTCCTTAGTCCATGTCGTTTAGCTTGGCTCTTTTGGACATGCCGGAAAAGTTGAGGCATAACCTCCAAAAGCTGTGCTTAACTCTTCCTTGTTATATCACAGTTATCCATGTGTTCATTAAATCTGTTCTTCTGAAGATTGTTTTTGCTACCTCCTAGTTCAAATGAGGTTTTCAGTGACATTTCTTATGCTCTGTCTTACTGGCTCAACAATTATACATTTATGTTCTTCTAGAACACTCATTTGAGTGTTCACTAGTGTTCACTCTAGTGAACACTCAAGTGAGTGTTCTAGAAGAACATGAATGTATTATTTGTTAATGTGTTAAGATTTTATAAACTGATTTGAAAATTCTTCAAATAATCTCTATATGAGAAAACTCTCTGAAGCTTGTCTGCTTTCTTTCAAAACAAACAAAAACTTGTTTCCAAAAGAGATGCATATCAGTAATATGTGGCTATAAATTCAATAACATATTGTACAACTTTTCAGAATTATTGTATAATAACTACCGCAAGCTAACCAACCTTGAGTTTATATTGTGGCGTTGTCAAGTATAACTTCATTGTAAACTAATATTTTAATTGTGAAACAATGATTAATATTTTAATATAAGATAAATATGCAATGGAAGTTTTATTTAAATAAAACAAATAAGTTTAGAATTCATATTAGTTAGGCCACACTTCAAAATAAATTAAAAAAAAAAGAGAAAAGATAAAAATCCAAACACTAGGACACAGTTTCTCAAAGTATGGAGGAAGAAATAATAGATTTAGTTAGTGCTTTTACATGCAGTTTGGAAGGAAACCTGAGGAAAACAAACAACACTCCCCTTCCCCAACCTAAAACAAACAAAAAAAGCCAAACCCATATCCCTAGTCATTACAGATGCTTTTGCAAACTCGTTAGTTTTAAGAAATATAATATTTACTATTCAATGAACGTGTTTTGAGTGCTTCTGCAAAGTCATAGTATACTGTTCTCTACTAAGCAGAGAAAGCTTGTTTGAAATCCTTATTTGTGGTTTGTTACATAAATGTTTTCTTCTACTTTCTTTCCTAACACTGCATTTGACAGGTTAGCAGGAAAGCTAGTAACAGTAGGAGAAGCCACTAGCGATATAAATAGAGGGGAAAAACAAACAAACAAAAAACAAAACAAAACTAAACTAAAAAAACACCAACTTGCATGTTGTGTTGTGTAGTAGCTGAAGTCCTGAGTAACAAGTGTGTGAAGAAAGGTACTAAAGCACTTCCTTAGCAGACTTCCATGCAACTACAGTTGGTGAGATGTAAGGTTCTCTTTTTAAAGTATGCTTACTCTCTCAATAAAGAAACTTAATGTCGGCATTTGTTATTATGGTAATGAACTATTTTACATGATCACAGGAAGAGCTCTTTAAAACAAAACGGAGGGGAAAGAACACAATTTTCTATCCTGGTTAGGTAGTAATACAAGATCTGGTAGCATAACGTGTTTTTTTTCTCAAGATATTCTACTGACTTTTCTTCTACCTCACTTGTCTACAAATGTTAAAAAGCTCTGTAAGAGTTTAAATGACTCCTCTCAGTGTATTTTGGTGCATCTTTTTTTCTTCTCTATAGGAACAGCCTTCAGCAACTGCGATGCTCTTTGTATATTAGCTGAACAAAACACTGAAGTTGATCTAACAGCTTGTTTCCTCCAAAAGGAGTCACTTCTTTTCTGGCCCTGGCACTCCTCTGACCCATCACTGAGCCAATTCAGCTCACTTAAGTGGGGAGAGAACAAGCTCCCTGGGAGCAGGAGGGAGGAACTGCACAGATGAATTTGGCCATTTTGTCTAACTGCAGTTGTCTTCCTTACAGCTGCTCTGCTGAAAACAATGAGAGGTCTTGCACAACAAACCCTTGCCAGTTCGTTGCCATCCTAGAAGATATTGCAGGAACAGAGCCCAAAAGGACTGTGATGTTTGAGCCTGGGAGGCATTGATAATAGCAAATTACTGCTCCAAAATCTCAGCTGGCTTTGCCAGTACACGGAAAAGCTGAACGTGCTAAGACCTCAGTAGTTAACAACACAGCATGCAAGACATTATTTTTAACCACTGTTTGGTGTTAATTTTATGAACCAAACTGCACTAATGTCACAGAGGTCTAAAATAAAGAAGATGAATGAAAGTAATTTTCTTGGTGGAAAGGAATAACTTGATCTTTCTCACTGGAAAATCAACAAGGTTTCTGTGCTAAAAAGACTGCAAAGCTAAGAGCTTTAAATTCACAAAATTTCATATCAGTAGCAAAAAGACAAATTTTTCTTTAGTGTCTATTTCACCGCCAGCAATGAAATAGGTTCCTGAGCACCAGCCTGTCCTGTCTGCCTGCCCTTCAGTCAGCTTCACCATCACTGGCTTTCTCTTCCGAATCATCACTTTCGTATTCCTCATCCTCATACCCAAAGGCACCCTCAGCTTCAGGGTCGGACTGACCCTCTTGTGGCTCAGGGGACCGGTCGGACTGAGAGCTAGGTCTTGACTGATTCTCCTCCTCATCTTCCTCCTCCTCCAGGGAATGGTCACGTGGAAGGCCTGCCTTTGCTTCCCCATCCTCCTCTTCACAGTGTTGGTCAGAGCCGGGGCTGGCCTCCCCTGTGTGGCAAGGCTGCTGAACGTGAGGGCTGGCTCTGGTCTCCTCCTCGTCCTCTGCCTCACTGGATTTACTGTCTTTTGTGGAAGCTCTGACACCTTCTCTCCTCTCTTCCTCCTCCTCGCAGGACTGCTCAGCCTGAGGGCTGATGTCAACTGCTTCTGCTGAAAGGAAGGATTCTCTTTCTTTCACTTTATCCTTGTTGGCTCTGAAAAGACAATTTGTATGTTATTTTTATTTTCAGGTAATGTGTTTTAAAGTAGCTTTTAAAGGATTACGCCCTTCAGGTAATCTAGGACAAATCCTGGTAGACTTGGCTGGGGTGTAATCGGTGAAGGAAAAGGGAAGGGGGGATACTAGAGTCTGCTTTTATGCTAGAAAGTAACAGTATTGCTTACATATATATTAATTTTTCCATTTATTTTTCATTTTTTCCATATCTAATTAGATATTATGTCATAATATCGAATGCATATTGAGAAGTATTTTTATAAGGCTTACTTTAAAAAAACAGTAAAAGTAATGCAGTATGAAATGACTTCTCAGCAACCTGCCAGAATTTTTGGTAAAAGGAACCAACCAAAAATGTTTCTTATTCTTCATTTTTCTTTGAAATGCCTTGTGTGTAGCATAACCAGTGCTCTCCTTGGATTTACGAAATGATAGTTAATTCAGGAAAAACAGTAAAATGTACAGTAATGCTACCATTAGTATTACTAACTACATCCAGTAAAATATTTACCTGGGAGATACTGCAAATAATTTTCTCAACATTGAAAATGACTTTCTAATTTCTAGATATGTAGTGGCAAAAAAAAAGAAAAAGCCTTCAGTAATCTCTACCTTTCTTTGACATCAAGACCAAAATCTTCAGCATTGGAGCATCCTAGCAATTTAGTTGTTTGTCCTTTCTTTGAAACAAACTCTGGACATACCCCCAGAGCTCTCAGTGTATTAGAATAATGCTTTTCTGCAGCTATTCTGGCATTTTTCTGTAGGAAAAACACAATGGTTAAGTATTATCTAAATGCATTAAATGGCCTGTCTTCAGATACTTTTGTTTATTAATACTCAGTTTCCTTATTTGCATCCGGCAAGTTGAATTATTAACTGCAGGGGAGAATGGCAAAACCACATGAAAATTTTATACCAGGTTTTCCTCCTTTTTCCTTTACTAGTTTAAATGCAGATTGCTCCCTGCACCCACTGGGTAATGAAAAGCTCTATATTCTGTATGCTGTTACTGAGGGAGGAGGAAGAAGGTGCAGATAGGAAAAATCAGAAGTAGTTTTCCTAGGGCTTCTCTCTTCCCTCTTCTCCTTCTGTCTTCCCTCTGGGGGAGCTGCTGCTCAAAAAGATGGTATTGCTTTACCCTCTTGCAGTGCTCTCTGATGAATGGCCTAGATCTGTATCTCTGCCTCTGAAATGGAGGGGGTGAACTCTAGACCTCCAGGTAACACCTGAGTGAGGAGGACTTGTCCAATCTGCATTAATGTTCCTGCCCCTGCAGTGGTGCCAGACCAAGGAGCACACACAGAAGGGACGAGGGAACTGGTGAGGTACAACTTGGTATCTCTCTGTTTGTCACACAGTCAGGGACTACACTACCACCACGTGGTTGTAAGGAAATGGAGAAATTAACATACTGCATCTCAGCTTCACAGTAGACATGAAGAATGCTTGAGTTCTCTTAGCACTTTTCCCAACTTAAACCTCTCATGTTTTTGCTGTATGCTCTTGTTTTATTTACAGCTGTGTTATAATTGAATCAGATGACATGTTTAGAACAGCCACCTCTCCTCCCTGTGCAAGCCTGCCGTGAACACTTACAGAAAAATATTTATACAGAGGTGGAGCAATGGAGATTAGAATGGACAAATACTGGCCTAAAAAATAGTGTTCAAATACCTTCTAAAAATGCTTGACTGACTACAAGTGCTATACACAGTAATTGAAGATGATATTGAAAAGAACAGAGAAGCAAGACAACCTGAGTGACTCTTTCCAAAAGCAATGGCCTTTGGTTTACTCTTTCTTCCATTTCTTGTAACTCTTGCAAATATTCTTGCATTCTCTGCTTCTCGTAATTCCTAAGGGAAATACAACAAATGATTATTGTCTATAATAGAAGAAGTAATTTCCTACAGCAGACGGAAGTTGAATTGCTTATGACAAACTTAATGTTGTCCTACTTAAAAATATATAAAAGATAAGTTTTTTTATGATGGAAGAATCTTTTGCTATTTTACCAACCCCTCTTCTCACAAGAAGGGTGGCTGTGTTCTGGATCATAGTACCCTTTTTTCCCAGCTGCTTTGTCAAGGTCTCAGTGTGGTGGGATGACAGAACCGTTGCTTCGTCAGCTGAAATGATAGCTCAGGTCATAGCAAGTCCTTGCTAATCCAGCTAGCATGGGCTGTAATCCCGTGTGTGTGACAAAGACCCTGATGATGCACTGTTGATTCACATCCCTTAAGGCTTTAACAGTGGCCCCATAAAATTTGGAGCTAGTTCTTGCAGATCTAGTTCATTGCCTCAGTTCTAACACGGATTATTTTGTCAGGCAGTGTGGGAACACATGGAGCCAGCTCAGGGTTGTACCTGAGCTCCCAAGTTCTTTGCAACCTGGAGTGCTGGCAAACGAAGCAGAGGACGTGTCAGGGGCTGTAGCATGAAGCACTACAGGACTCACTAATTAGCTTAAGCATAGCTGAAGGGGGGCTGCACAGGCCCTGGAAATAACATGGCTGTGTTCACGTGGTGCTGCACCTCAGTTCCTAAATCTTACTGGTTTGACGTTCATCTGCACTGGGCCAGCTCTAGCGTTACCAAGTCAGGCACTGAAGGGCGGGTATGAGAGCTCGGGGACATCTCTCTTCCCCGCCTCCTCTTCCCCTACCACTCTCTGAATATGGCTGTGCATTAAGGCAAGTTATTTACCATTTTAAGGGAGTGAACTTCATTGTTTCTACGTGCTTGCTCTCTCAGAAGGCTTTCTACAAACCCAATTATCTGTTAGAAGAGCACTTACATTAATGTACCTTATCACCCAGCCCATGTTGCAATAAGCATTATCAAGTTAAGCACTTGTACCACCCTTAATGCATCAGCACTAGGGAAGGAGTCTTGCTTTGTAATAGCATCATTTTATGTGCAGAGAAGAATTAAGCGTGAGTTTTTTCACTCTACTCCTAAAATCTGATTAAGCTAAATACTGTAATGTGAAGTCTGCTGTTGAATGAACTTAAATCAAATCCGTAAATACACCCACTGTCTTTCCTAATTCTCCACCTTGCTGCTGTAATTCAGGTTGCTTTCTGCTTCTGTCCCAGAGTCAGCAGATCATCTGCCCAGGCACGACTGCATTATAAAGGTCCTGTTATTAACAGTACCTGCTGGTCATGTCCAGAAAGCATTGGGCTTGAACTCTGACTGACACAATAATTAGAAGGGACTGTCCCTTTTGTTCTGCATCTCTACTGATGCATCTCTGCTGTCCAGGACGCTACCTAAGCCCCACTTCTCCTAGACCATTGCTGTTTCTTCTCCGTGCTTTGGCTTCATCTGTCTTTGGACTACGTGGCAGCTTCCTGCTTTGCTGTTGATACAAGTGCTAAACTCAAGTCATACTACTATTTTGCTTTTCTTTCTGAAGTGGGGAACTATTAGGACAAAGAAATGAATTGTGCAGCCATATCAACATCTATCAACCCAGCACTCTCAATTACGCTACACCTTTTCCTTACCATTTTTTAAACTTAACTTTCATTGCTACTTGGTACGTCAATTTAGAAAAGACTGGACTCTCCCGTTAGCTGGTCTGTAACACTATGAAGTAGAAGGTATAGACTGAGATATTAGAATGGGCAGCAGTCTTCCCAGTTGCAATACTAAATTTGGCCACATTTGTTTTTAACTAGCTGCTGGTACAGTGTATAATTTATCAAATGAGTAATTACATACACTTAAACTCTGCTATTTTTTACATTGTATGCTTAACATACAATGTAAATTCAGAGGTTCAGGATTCAGGGGAATGAAACAAAATACCTGAATGTTTCTAATTTGGATTTAGACATCTGAGCTAGGCTCTGATGTGGGTCATTGGCCTCAGCCCGAGTTGTAACAATTTTCTGCAATTTTTTCGTTCTTTGTTTCTGCTTTGTCCTGTTTCTTTTTTGTTGTTCTTCCAGCTTTCTCTTTTCCTCAAGTGAATTCCTGGGTGGAAAAATAAACTAAGACTGAATTCATTTGGAAGCAAGAGCAAGACTTCAAAGGAAGTTTTGGTAAAGGAAATTCAAAGGAAAAAAAAGAGTGAAAACAGGGTTGGTGTAAAAGGGTACGTGATACATGCCATTGTAAGGGATTCAGGTGTAACTTGGGAAACTGCAGTCATTTGTCCCTTTCCTGTGGGCATGTTCAGAAATATGCACTACTGGTTTTGGAAAAATCAAATACTAATGAAGTCCTGTATGCAATATTTTAGTGTAAGGACTTAATTATAGTATAAAACTTAATATATTTAAGTCTCATATTCACTGTATGGAAGAATTAATGAAAGAAGTACAAAAGAAGTCTACTCTAAGTATTTATAAAATGCAGAACATCACTAAAGTGGTCACCTGATGGCTTGTAGCCTTCGTTGTGTGGATTGAGTGATTTTTGGTGATTTAGATTCTCCAAATCCCGAGAGAGGTGAATTTGCACCTCTCATTTGAGGTTTACGTCTTGGAGAGGCGTATGGCCAGCGCGTTTCCTTCAACCTTTCTTCATCCTCTTGAATGTCCCTCAAAATCTTCCCCTTGTTTGAAGGAATGTGTGGAGTACGAAGATCAAATGGTTCACAGACTGTAAGGTGTTTCACCTGTTTTTTTTGCAGGAGCCGTTTCTGAAATTTCTGGTGGAGTCGTTCAAAATCTGGAACATCTGGTTTGATCTTGGGTTTATGTTCTGTCTCCTTTGGTTCCATGCACTTGTGTTTCTTCTTTTTATTGGTGTTCTTTAAAGCCAGCCTGCTGGTGGGTAGGGATGAATTACGCAGCAACTCCTCAGCTCTCATTCTAATCCTAATTTCTCTGTAGAGCTCTTCCTCCTGTAACTTGTCATTAACAGCTGGACTATAAACACATTTAGGAATTGGTTTTGCTTTGAATGGTTTTGGTTTCTTTTCAGGTGTGGAAAGGTCTCTTAATTGCATTTTCCTAATTTCATTCCTTTGCTTCTCTCTTTCAATGAATTTAAATGGCTTCTGAGAAGCCAAGAGCTTGAGTTTGCTTCTCTCTTTCACAGACTTCCTGCGCTCTTCATTTCTTTGTATGATTTCATGGTAGAGCGGAAGGAAGACTGCAGCGGGCACTGGGTTAGCTCGGAATTTTTTCTGACACTCTGCTTCTTCCTCCAGCTGCTTCTTCAATAAGTTATTTTCCATTTCAATCTGGGACTTTGATTTGACATTCTGTTCTTTTTTTCTAGCTTCTCGAATGGTCATCTGGAAAGGCTTGGGCACAGTCACTTTTGGTGACCATGCCTTCTGCTTCTTCCGCGTCGTTCTGAAGACCGGCGAGTTTGGTAAGCTGTGTTTGGTTCGGGCAATGTAGTCTTCCACAGAGAACCCATCCCACATTTTTTCAATCCGTTGCTTAGCAAATGATGATGATCCAGTTTCACTACCATTTTCTTCAAATACTAATCCTTTGTCAGACCCACCAGATACACCTGAGCCTAAGGAATCGCTTAAGTCAGAGTCGGAGAAGGATTTGTGCAAATTTAGGGGCTGATATGAGCTCTTCTCCCAAGTTGGCCTTAAAAAAGGGAAGAAAAAGAAAAAGAAAAAAAAAGCTGTTTTGAGTCCAGTCCAATATTAATGCAAAGCCAGAGACTTCCATTTTCAATATCATCATTAGGAAAAAATGAACAGTGCTGGTGAGAAGAGGAGAGAGGAAAGAGAAAAGGGAACATTGGACACTGACAACAGATCATAGTTTTAAAGAAGTTCAGATCACGAACAAGTCAGCATAAGGAAAGGCAATGGGCTTTACTAAACACATTGCCGAGTCCCTGCTATGTACACGTTGTAGATCTCAAGGTGAATAAGCCTTTTAATGATTAAAATTAACTTAATTAACTTTTCTGTAATTATCTGCTTATAGGAAAGGGGGAGAGTAACATTTTCCAGCTGCAGCAAAAAACTGCTGTATTTACTGGTGTCTGCAAAGCACTTGAGAACCTTCAGGTAAGAGGTACCCCAAAACTTACCTGCAACACCCATTAGAAGCAGCATCTTTCCTGGCCACAGGCTGTACTCCTTTTAAATAGAGTTTATTCCGATACATACTTTCTAACTTTGCCATGGTCTCCACATGGGCATTCTTCAACTCTTCTAGCTTCAAGTAATATTCTTGATTGGAAGTGCACATTTTGGAAAAGTCTATCCAGTTGTCACTGTCTCCATGTAGAGGGAGGGTCTGCTCTCTGTCAGTATTTGAAGCCACATCAGGAGCGTCCTAGAAGAGATTTGTAAATTTTTCTGATTCTTAGGATAAAGAGCAACAATGTGTTTAACATTGCTTTATTTGTCTAATGCATGAAGCACTAACACCACATAGATACCTGGATAAGGATTTTCACGTGAGTCACATGGAATAATCTTATTGTATAATAATTTATATCCTGAGGCTACTGAAGTCTGTCTCCGTAATCAATATGTTTGTATCAGGAAATGAGATCAAGGATTTATCAGAAGAAAAAAAGCTGGGCCATTTTGTTAAAAAAAAAAAAAAAAAAGTGTAATCCTTCCTTGCTCAGTACACAGCTCTAAAAAAAGCCTTAAACCACAAACCGCCCTTCTGTGTCTTCCAGCATTCTGAAGTCAAGTCACTGGGTGCTGTAGGAATGCTGCTTTAGCCATTTCTGTAACGTGCTGTGCCGTGAGCGGGCTCTGCACAACTTTCAGTTCAAACAGCACTGGGCAGCCCGCCCTTGTGTGGAGGTAAGCATGCTGCATGTTGGCTAACCCTTGGGAGAGCTTGCCCAAGTTTAATAACCAGTGCTGTTAAACCCAGGTTAGGCTGCATTAAAAAGGCTTCCTTTGCATTACGTTAAGCGCTGCTTAAAGAAGCTACAGGACCAGTTCCTTCACCTAAAAATAGCACAACAAACAGCATAACACCCTTCCACACTTTTATTTTTTATTTTTTCCTTTTCTTTGCATCATCTCCCATCCCCCAAGCCCCAAACCCTTCCCCCGGCTTTCGGCACTGCCCTTCCTCCACCCCTCTCAGCCAGCAGCTCCCCCCGGCCGCCCTTCCCCGCTCCCCGGGCCCGTGCCGGCGGTACCTGGGCGGCCGGGGCCCGGCTGCTGGCGCCGGGAGGGGAGCGGGGCCCGGGGGCCGCAGGCACGGCTGCCATGGCTCCGGCGCTGGGGCCGGTCCCGGCTCGCTCAGGGCCCGCCTCGCTGCGGGGGGAGCCGGGATTAGCGAGCGCAGGCGGGGCCCCACGCCTCTGCCTCGCTACTGCCAGAAATCTCAGTCCTTCACAGCGTGAAGACACCCGTGAAAAAACGACGCCGCTGGACACAGCGCCTTGGAGTCTTGTCCGCAATTGGAAGCTGGAAGCGATGGGCAAGCCCTCACCAGAGCTGGCACCCACACTGGCAAAGGCAGTTTGAGACGTGTTTGCTGTAAGTAACCCCGTTATGAAGTGTGATTTGTACGTTTAACCAGGCAATAAATAACGTGCACAGAATGCTACTGTCCCCATTGATTGTCCCTTTATATATATATATCCTGATTTATATATATATAGATTCTGGTTGTCATACTTAGCTTTAAATCATAGCATAGTATTTCAGTAGCCAGTCAAAAGAGCAGTGGAAACTTAAAAGCTACAGCTCTTGAGGAAGAAGTGTAAGTTAAGTCAGGAAGTAAGTTCTTTAACCAAGGAGGAACGTGGCTATTCTAGCAATAGTGAGAATTAAAGGGTTAACTCACAGCTCAGACCTGAGTAAAATAATTTTTAAAATATTCAAAATTATAAACATTCAAAACTGTGAAATGTATTTGACACAAACTAACTCTTATTTGTATGAAACCTGGGGAATCCAGGGCTTTCCTGGTAGCTGAGGTAGGTTACAGCTCTCCCTACTGAACTGGCTCACCTACGTGCACTGTGCTTGCTCCTGTGCTAATGCACAAGTATTGCAGTACTGCCTTTCTCAACAAGGGCAGTTATTTCCTTTAGATACTAACAGATGGTAATGTTTATTCTATGAATTCCTCCATAGAGCATTATTTGCATCAGTATAAAAATGTATAGTTGGTAATTTGACTTCTTCCTGAGTTTGTGTATATACACATGTACATTACTTGAGCTGTCCTGTTTCATTCCCAGGCTTTTCCTAAACAGAAAGGGGAGTTGAACACCATGACAGAAAAAAAAAAAAAAAAACAGAACAATTAAGACCTAAATATTACAATAGAGTGCTGCACTGGGTAACCAAAACCAATTTTAAATAAAATTTCATGGAAAGACGGTGTAGGGTAGTATCAGAAACCAAAGCAGGCTCCAGAAGACAAAGCATGGCAAGGAAGGTGATAGTATTCTTACAGCTACAATTCAAACCTTGAACCAAATCTAATGAAAGGTAAGTACCACTCCACTGTGGATAACTCAAGGAAAAGCAATTCTAAACTACTGTGGTAATACAGTGTAAGTTGGGGAAGTTCAATGGCATGTTCAGAACATATTTTTACAAGAGCTAAATAGTTTGGAAAGCAACATTAAAAATGTTACCTTATTTTCATCAGAACTACACAGTACAGACTCGGGTAGACTACTGCAGGTTTATTGATAAACAACATTTCCTTGTTGAAACCAGAAACTTTATTAAATTAATGTGACAAAAGTACGTAAGCCTTTGTGGACTTCTTAAGACAATTCACACAGGCGCTTTTGGTGAGGAAACCACATTTCAGACTACACGGAAGGAACACGGTCCCAACTTCCATTATGCAGTTTACCGAGTGTTCACCTGCAAAGAGTTCACAAGAACATAAATAAGATAGGTAACAAATATATTATTTTTTTATTCACTATAACATCTCACTATATATATTACATGGCCAAATGGCATAAGCATCATGTAGAAAATTGAAAATTGTATAGAATTATTTTAAATCAATTTAGGTTACAGTGACTATCCTAGTGCTTATGAAAAAGATTAAGCAGAAAGTGAAGCAAACACTACTCACCACATCATCAATCTTTAGAATACTGCGCACAGTTTCTGTGGCAAGAGTCAGTGCACTGACAGACACTAGCAGTGGTTGGACTACCAGCTCCTCCAGGATGTTGGAAATGCCACCCTACAAGAACAAGCACTTTTTACTTAGGGCAAGTGAGCCTACAACTAGAAAGTTGTAGCAAGTTTTAACAGAATCCTGGAAACAACATCCCACTTCAAATTAGACCACTCAAGGGCTTGCACGCTACAGTTCCCAACAGGAATGATTATTGTAGAGGCATTCTGTGGCTACCTGACGTATCCACTCAAAAGTAGACTCACAAAGCAAGCTATACTCTCTTTCAACACTAATTCTGGGAGAATCCAGTTATAATACGCAAGCTTGTCCTCTCTTCATTTTAGTCCCAGTGTTAAGCATTTTTCTTTTAAAATGCAAGATTTTTCTTTTTTTTCTTTTCTCTTTTTTACCTCTGGAATTCTATCCACAATTCCTTATTACCTTTCTGACATTAATGCCAGCTGTTTTCTCTCCTTGAGCATGTCTGTTTCTCAGCTCTGTCACCGTTGAGATAGGATTGAGGCCCGCGTTTTCAGCCAGCGTGGATGGTATGACCTCCAGCGCGTCTCCATACGCACGGACACAATACGAGTCCATACCTCTCAAAGTGCGAGCGTACTCGTTCAAGCGCAGCGCCAGCTCTATCTCTGGTGCTCCACCACCTGCAATTAAAGCTCTGAGGAGAGAAATTAAAATCAAACCTCATGTTACATAAGTCCATAAATAATTAGCTCTCCGTATTACTGTACTAGATTACTCTGACCAAATGGGGATATTACCTTTTCTTAACTAAGCACCTAATGACGCACAGGGCATCATGAATCGAACGCTCAGCTTCTTCTAGAACAAGTTTGTTGGATCCACGTACCACAATGGTTACAGTTTTTCCAGGGTTCGTGCAGCCTGTGATCTGAAACAAAGACACGTTACAGCATTAAAAAGAGTACTGGACAAAATTAAAAAAAAATGGTATTTTCATCTTTTTTAACACTGCTGAGATCTGCTGAACAAAACCACAACCTTCCCAGGCTAGAGGCTCATCAGGGATTACAAGTAGGTGCTTTAAGGCTTCTTAGTGCTGAAGTTATTACATTCAAGTTAGTAGTTATTATTAAAAGAATTGGCAAATGTTAAAAAGCTATTAACATGTTGTCGCTCACCCACCTTTATTAGTTTCCCAGAACCGTTCAAGTTGACTTCCTCTGCCAGCTCAGCAGACCCCAGCATGTCAGGAGTAAACTGGTCGATGTGAGCAACAGGCTTAGTTCCGATCGTCTGAAAATAACCACCACCAACAGTAAGAATACATCCAGAATCTGACCTGCAGAGTCAGCAAGCATACTGTGTAACATACTTCTGGTGTATTACAGTAAAATGCAGCTGGGACTACCCCCTAGAAAAGTAAGGGGCGGATGTAAAGTGTGACTACTCAACAGAACAGGAATATCTTTCAGGGAAACACCTTCTCAGCTCTTACATCACATTCAGAGTGTGAAATGTGTGTCTTATAAGAAACTGGCATTAGCTAGGTACTCAGGTTTTGGTGTTATCTTTAAACACAACTGTTACCGTCATAGACATTTATATAACTCACTTTACCTTACATATAAACTCAATGTCTTCTCTTTCTATGTCTTTAACCACCATGATCTTCATTTTGTTCAGAAAATGTAGGGCTAGGTCACTAAGAGCATCCCTAAAAACAAGAGGGAAGAAGTCAGTCCAGGCCTGTCTTAATAACTGGGTCGCACTAGCCAGCTGCATGCTTCTTTGCAGCAATGCTGAAGTTCTTCAGACTACCAAGGGAGGATGTTACTAAATCCAAAACACGGACAACGCTACTGCTGCCACCAGTGTGTCTGTCACCGGCACAGCCCATCTGACACTGCTCAGTGCAACTATTAATGTTTAGCTTTCATTTTCCAGATATTCCAAACAATTCCAGCTGTTCCCCAAATGAACAGAGTAAGCTGTAAATGGCTACTGACATACCTCAGAATAGATTTCTGAATCAGCAACACATTGCATCCAGCCTTCTTAATTTGTTTAACTAAGTTGAGAATGTAAGCTCTCTCTTCACGCAGTACTCTGTCCATTTGAGCATAATCCGAAACAACAATTTGGTTGTCCATCTGTTAAGAAAACCAAGCATCACCAACTGCTGACTTGATAAAGAATGCAGAACATCTTGATGTTTGCTTAAATTATCAGCCTGGGATTCAAAGCAAGCAAGCAATTTCAGTAAAATATAAAATCATCGCAGAACGGGTTGGGTTGGAAGGGACCTCAGAGTTCATCTAATTCTAACCCATTCCCCCCAACCCAGGCTGCCCCCAGATATTTCTTCCTAAATATATTATTAGAAATTGTTTAAATAACAAAATATTGGACTTTTAAATCGTTTTTCTTTTATACCAATCCTAAGTTCTTTATATGAGTTCTGAGTAATAAGCATTACCCAGCAGACCTTCACTACAGCCACGGAATAGAGCTGACAACAACACAATATCTTTAAAAATTATTTTGTCATTAAATTTGCATCTTCAAAGAACTGCAGCAAGAGGTTTCACTCCAGTTACATTTAACTTACATCTGTCTTTGGAGCAGACAGGCAGAACTGAATTAGGCCAATTTTGGCTTTCTCCACTCTAGTCACCCCTGTATTCGCCACCTTCTGCGTCAGGACCAGTCCTTCAACCAGCTCACAATCATCAATTGTTCCTCTGGAAACAAAAAAAAACAATCCATGAGTAGCACTTAGGGGAGCAAGTTTCATAAAGACATAACCCTCTAATCACAAACTGCTTCTTACCCCAACTTCTTGACAATTTTAATATCTCTGAGGTCCACACTGCTAGCTGTAGATGGGTCGATCACCTTCATCACCGCATCCACACTCATGGGAGAAAGTAAACTAGAATACTGACACACAACCTGCGGGATTTAACAACAGACAATAAAGAAGCGTGAGATTTAACACTGATAAGTGGTGGCTAGGAACTTCTAGATAATATTGCCATTGCCTACTAGTTTGACTTTTCGTAACGCGTCATCTTCTTCAGAGTGACTTCATTCACAGGAAAGAACAGCTATGCTGGTGGGAAAAACCTATTTTTAGGGACTTCAGAAAAAACTTGAATTTTTGTCTTCAACTCTTAAAATAAGCCTTTTGAGAACGTCCCAGATCAGTTTGCCAGAATGGAAACTAATGCATTTGTAGAGACCCTACAGTGCAAAGGAGTATTCTGGGGAAGAGAATCAAGTGCATTGTTGTTTTGGAGCTATTGGCCCTCTAGAACCAGTAAGGAGCTGACACCCAGCCATCACAGGAATGAAGTTCTTGCAAACAACTCATCTCCAGTTTTTGATGCTGTTTTAGGAACCTCTGCCTCACAACTAAGAACTGCCTACATGAAGCTGGCAAAAGCTCTCAGTATCCCACCTGTTTTTTCTGTTACCATTTTTCAGTTTAAGCCTGCATATGTCTCTTAGACATAGTAATATTAGCTGCTGAGTATTTCAGACCGAAATGCAGTTTAAGTGTGTCCATTCAATCTTGATCAGCCACAGCTTTTTGAGAAGTCAGTCTAACGGAGGGTAGCTCCTGTCTCAAAACCAAGTAGATTCACGAGGGAATCCTTAATAAGCGAACAGCAGCGCACTGGGAAGAGCCGAATGGCTCAGCTTGCCTGGAGGTACGAAGGTTGAGAATCAGCCATACCTTTGAGTTCAGCGAAGTAGTGGCGCTATTTAGCAAGGTTTCTCTGTCACTCAGTTCAACGGGCTGTGCCATGTTGGTCAACACTTCGATACCTTTTTCCAAAGCTTTCTGGAATGACTCAGAAATGATGGTGGGGTGAATTCCTGTGAATTGTATAAAAGGTGATTATATTTGGTCCTACTTTCATACCAATGGTCTATTTTTTTCCCCACCTCCCATTACAATTTGGGGTTAATTTAGAGACACTAACATCAGAATAAATATAAACTATTTTAGCAAAATATGTTCCTCGTAAGTAGGTAGCTTCCCCTTACTACTGTCTATTGTTAAAGCTGAGGAAAAAAGCTGTTATGTTCCTAAGGATTTGTCCTCATGGGCAAGTACAGCACATTTCCCTGCAATGTTTGACAGAGCAAAGACTTTTCTCAAAATATTGTTTTCCCTTGGCATTCTCAAAGCCCAGTTTTGTGATGGCAAGTGCTACATTTGCTGAGTAGGAAAAAAGAGAGTAGAATCACTAGCTTCAAGTTTTATTATCCCTTCTTAGGTAGTTCTCTGTCCATGAGAGAAGTACAAGTATAATCTAGGTGAGCTTTGACAAGGCAGTATCTATCACGTCAGTTAGGCACTGTTTCCTGTGTCAGTGGTAATGTATTCAGCTCAAAAGACTAAACAACGAGAATTTTAATCATTGGTGGGACTCGAGTGAAACCTCAAGTTACCTTTCACGTTTAAGCTGCTAACAGCAGCTTTCAGCTTCACGATAAACATGCAGCCAAACATGGGACTTAACTAGTTCATAACTAAGGTTTTTGTATTAAATACACATGCTCACCTTTCTGAAGGAGTCTGGAACAGGCATCCAGAAGAGCTCCAGCAATGACAACAACAGACGTAGTGCCATCACCAGCTTCAATATCTTGTGCTTTTGACAGCTCTACCAGCTACACAGTGAATTACAACAAAAGCTTGTATGTAATGGTGCTTAATCAAAAACTCTGACAGTTACCAAAAAAGAGATATCCAAGAACGCAGTGCTGCTGAAGCTACCCACAGTATCACATCTCACACTAAGTGCATCTTTTCTGATTTGCAAGTGACTTCTCATACCGTTATATGGCTGGATGAGCAACCATTAAAAACAAACCGACAAAAACAAACCACAGAAGTCAAGGAACTTTTCTCCCAAGCATAAAACAGGTCACTCCCACGTAACAGGTCAACCTTTCCCCTTACTTTAGAAGGGTCCCGGGTAGCTCATTTCCATCTTTAGCCACAGTCAAATCGAGGAGATCTAATACTTCAAAAGACCAAGCTACTGCATCATAGGGTCACAATGTAATTCATTCTCTTCTCTGACTCTCTTCTGTCCTACTGGTTTGGGATGTCACCAGCTTTTCTTTCGCAGATTAAAAAAGATGTGGGCTAGACTATTTTATAGCTTAAAAAGTAGTGGAAAAGGATTACGCATGAGAAATCTGAGATAAGCAATAAAGACCTGAAATTCTACAGCACACCTTACCATCACAATAGGTTGTCCTGAGGCATCCCACGCAAAATCTCTTGCCCTATCACTGCTGCGTAACGCTCCTCAAATCCATATGAAACACTACTACGTTCATTTCTCCCGGAGACAAAGCTCTAGCAGGTATCACTGAGTGATGGAGAACCGCTTACCATTTTGGCAGCAGGGTGCAAAACCTGCATTTGTTTCAGGATAGTAGCACCGTCATTAGTGATCGTCACGTCTCCTTTAGCATCCTGGATCTGAAGGGGAAACAGCACTGATTAGCGACCAGAATTTGTTATTGTGGTGCCTGATGTAAGACAGCTTTCCTGACAGCATCATTTCTCAGACTGGGATGTGCGTTTCGTTGACACTTCCTCTAAATTAATAGAATTTGGTCACAAAACTAGGAGTACTTTTGAAGCTTGGAACAGAAGCTCAAGACAGAGGGACGGGTGCTCTACCAGCCACGCTGCCGCGCAGCACCTTCAGCAATGTCAGCATGCACAGAACTCGGGCGCGTTACCATTTTATCCATCCCCTTTGGTCCGAGGCTCGTCCTGATGGCATCCGCGACGGCTGCAGAGAGAGGAGACAGGGACAGGGACAGGTCTGCAGCCGCCCCGGGCCGCCCCAGCCGCCCCCCAGCCCCCCGCGGAGCACCCCGCGGCCCCCTCACCCTTGCCGGCGGCGATGTTGCTGCTGCGGATCTGGGCGGGTTTGTCGCGGTCCTGGTACGCGCCCTTGGCCCGGCTCCCGCCGCCGCCCGGGCCGTGGCCGTGGGCCTTGAGCCCCGCGTTCTCCGGCATGGCGGCTGGGCACGGAGCGACCGCCCCGCCGCGGGTGGGCAACCGGGGGCTCGGGGGGACGCGGGGGGGAGCGGGCGGGCACGGATGGGGCGCGGATGGCGGCGGATGAGGGCGGATGGCGGCGGATGGAGCCCGATGGCCGCGAAGCTTCCAGAAGGCGCCGCCGCCACCCTCAGGAGGCGCCCGGGTCCTCGCAGCCGGCGCCCCGCGTGACGTCACCGAGCGGCTGCCCCTCGCGCCGCCTGCTGCCCGCAAGCGGCGCTCGCCGCGGAGCAGGCGGGCGGCGCGGACACCTGCAGGCGGGCAGCGCCGCTTCGAGAAGGAGCCGTGCGGGGGCCTCGCGGCGAGCCGAGCTTTCCCGCCCAGCGCGGGCTACGCTAATGGCGTAGCGGGGCCCGCCCTGCCTGGGCGGCCGCCTCCCGCCTGGCGTAAGTGCGGCCGGCAGCGGGCGCTGCCGTACGGGGGGCGCGGTCCCGCCCTGAGGCAGCCCCTGAGGGGGACGGAGGGAGCGAGCGGGGCTCGTTTGGGCGCAGAGCCGGTGTTTTTGGGCACGGAGCGGGTTTTATTTTATTTTATTTTATTTTATTTTATTTTATTTTATTTTATTTTATTTTATTTTATTTTATTTTATTTTATTTTATTTTAATTTAATTTTATTTTATTTTATTTTATTTTGGCTACGGTGCTGAGAGGGTCCCGCTGCCGAAACGCCGCGATCGCAGCGGGCGGGCGGGGGACGTGCGAGGGGCAGCGCCCTGAGGGGGAGGTCGCCTCAGGGCACCCACAGCCAGGGGCGCCCCCGCCCGGCTGCGGGTCGAGCAGCTCCACAGCTCACGGTTATTGTAAAAAAAAAAAAAGAGAAAAAAAAATTAAAAAGTATAGCTCCTTGCCTGGGGAGAGCACCCCGGGTTTACCACGTCCACATTCAGCGTACTCTGGGGGCAGAGGTGATGGCACCGCCATGAATTACTGCCAAAAACACAGTGACAGCCTCTCACCTACCAGCCCTGGGTAAGTTATGAAGTGCCACGACTCAACTGTGGTCTGGTAAGAGCAAGCAGCTTCTGCTCGTTTCATGGGTTTCACACCAATGCCTTCCCAGAATCACAGAATCACAGAATTTTCTAGGTTGGAAGAGACCTCAAGGTCATCGAGTCCAACCTCTGACCTAACGCTAACAGCCCCCACTAAACCATATCCCTAAGCTCTACATCTAAACGTCTTTTAAAGACCTCCAGGGATGGTGACTCCACCACTTCCCTGGGCAGCCTGTTCCAATGCCTCACAACCCTTTCAGTGAAGAAGTTCTTCCTAACATCTAACCTAAAACTCCCCTGGCTCAACTTAAGCCCATTCCCCCTTGTCCTGTCACCAGGCACGTGGGAGAACAGGCCAACCCCCACCTCGCTACAACCTCCCTTGAGGTACCCAGCACAAGCTGTTTTGCACAGTGAGTAGATTACAGTCATTCAGAGAAGAAGAAAGGCTCTACCCGCTGCTGATTGCCTGGTTATTATATACATATATATTTTTTTCTCCTGGCCTGAGCTTCGTCCCGCGGGATGCGGCTGGTGGTGTCTCAGTGCTGTTCCCCAGTAGGAGCTCGCAGGAGCCACCAAGTTTTTTACTTCCCTTATGGACCTTTTAAAAGAACACAAAACCCAAAGAGCCATTGTAAGCAGATGAAAATAGCTGCACACCCATTAAAGAGGGTTGCAGAAATGCTTCCTGTGGTAGCACGCTGGGAATTACACAAAGTGCCAGCTTCTCCTTATACGTGCTAGTGGGTAACGTCATCCAGCACTGACATGTGAGGGCTAGGGAGCACAAAACACAGTTGCTGCGCTACTGGAAGGCAGGAAAACCCCCTGTTTCTGGTGGTTATGTTCTGAGACACGAGGGTAAACATTGCTAAGCCAGTGAAGAATTTGCTATAAGGACTCCTATGGATTTAGACCTGTCTTATTGAAGACTGTACTTTAAAGGTAGCTACGTTATCAAAGTAACTCTTTAAAAAGTGTTTATTCTTATTTTTAAGCATGAAAGTGTTGCTTAATGGATCCCAACTGAGTATTGTGATATTCCCCAGTAACATTAGGAAAATCTAGTTTCCAAAATCTACAATATTTTAAAAAATCCTTACTGTTCTTGTAGACCGATTTTCCAGTGTGGGTTTTCTCAGGAATCCCCTTCTTGTTCTTTTCCTTCCCGGTGTCAGCTCGGCAGAGCGCTTCCTGGCCATCAGGCTACAAAAAGAATTGGAGATGAGGACAAAGTGCCAGAAAGTAGCCTGGGACAGGGGCTGGACCTGCCGACAGTTCTCGTCACTTCTGCTTAGTGAACTGAAAACAAATGGGCACCCCAACAGAAAGCAAATCGCTGGGTGAACAATGGCACAAAGGAAACAGGATTTTCTGTGTAGAACCCGCAGCTGCAAGCTCAGGCTGAAGCTTTTCGTTTGGCTGGGCCTTTATCAGGTCTCTGGAGGGGTTCCTCTGCCTCTAGAGAGCACTGAGCTGAACAAGGGCAATTTCTGGAATCACCTGCTGGAATATTGGGCTAAATGCTACTGCTTCTATGGAGAATCCCACAATTTCTTTAAAGTCCGGTAATGCCAGTGACAAGGTGTTGTGTATCCTCCTGCTATTATCATGAAAACTGTTAGAAAAAGTCTTTTAAAAGCTTCTTTGAGCGTTGGCAGGTGCACACAGTCATCTAGCCAGCTTCAGTGAGCCTTGGTCTGCGAGGTGCGGGCTGAAGTTCTGTGGTGGAGCCCGTATCTGCCTGTGGGGTGGCAGCTAAGCGAGATGATTCCACCCTCTCCCTCTAGATGACAGCAGAACCCAGCCTTGCTGTAAGGGGTTGTTTCCTGAGTATATTTCAAAAATAATGGTGTTATTTGTTGGCTTGCTTGACTACTTTTTTAAAAAAATTGATTTTACTCTTGATATACTGCCTGACTTGAGAACAAACTGTATGCTTCGGACAGCTGATAAAAAGGAAAAGTACTGGGAGTTTAAACATGATGTTCTTTCATGAGTATCTGCTCCCACAAACACAAAACGTGTTCTCACATGTGATAAATGTCTCTCTTTCACAGGTAAAGTGCGAACCAGATGCTTCTTGACAAGCAAGATCCTGAACCCTCAGAGCCATCCTCGTTTCTCCCTCCAGGTGAGTGTGTTTTTTGGCTACTGCTGTGCAGGAGAGCATCTGTGCTGCTGCTGCTGCGCTCGCTGAATGAGCGTGGGGTGTTGATCTTGCATCCTTCCACCATGAGGCCGGTAAAGCCAGCAGCATGAAGTGAACACCCTGCCTTCAGCTGCTTTGACTCTGGGCAGTTAGATGAGTGCTCAGAAGCAGGCCCCTCTCCTCTCCATGGCGGAGGTGGATCTGGGTGACGTGCCTTCTGCTGCGCGGGGCTCTGCACCCACCTTGTGCCACCCAGGAGAACACTCCGGGTGACTGCTTCTCTAAACGGCATGTGTTGCACTAAAGATGGTGATGTCCCTCACGGTTCCCTTGTAACCACCAAGGCTTTTGCCTGCATGGTGTCTGATCCTTGAAGAGAACAGTTTTTTTTCTGAATTGAGGCTCTTTCAGGGATCCTCTCCTTTTTCCTGCGAGTTTCTGCTCCCTGGTTGGCTCTGTGAGGCTTGGTGACTGATTTTTGCAATGCTGAGCTAGGAGAGGGAACAGCTCGTGCCTCTGCTGCGACACCCAGGGGATGCACCCACGTGCACTATTGGCTATTTTGGTCTTCCTTTGCTTGGACTGCTAGAAAGAAAGCAAACGTTGCCAAGTGAAGGGAAAAGGTTCTTGGGAATGCATTTTTAAGGAAGAAAAGCCCGCAAAAAATTGTAAAACATATTTAAATGCTCACGGTACTTCCTCTGAATGATCTTTTCACAGAGATAAACAGGACAATTATGTACAAGGATTATACACGGGATATAAGATGGGCTTCAAGAAAACTTTACCCCTATGATTATTGCTCCCTTTTTAGGGTGGAATTGTGAAATCAGTAGGTGCAGCTGCAGTGAAAGGTCTACAAGGGCCAATGTGGTGATTCACTTTCTCTAGAAGTGTATGCTGGTGTCTAGTAGCAGCGACAGGCAGTGCTTTTCCAAGAAATGGGTTCTACCCAAATGCTTACTTTGTGTATGTTGTCAGTTGTTTAAACTAAAATTGCTGGTTTGAATAATTGCCATTTTGCCTGTTCCTGGGCTGCAGCGGTTACTTAAAAGACACGGGTTCTGGCGTGGGTTGGTGGGGACATTTTGCAGACTTTTTTTGGCTGGACGTGGAGTCTGCTTTACCTGCCCCTGCAAGGTGCTGCTTCTTCGGCCTCACGGCAGCCGTGACTCACGTGGGGGACACAGCAGTTCTTGACACATACGTGTGAGGCCTTGGGTACTCGCCTCTTCTCCTTGCAGTCCACATTTCTGCACAGCTCGTTATCATAGTGCTTCTTTTCGGTAGCCTAACTGCTTTAGGGCTGCTCAGTTGCATGCTGCCTCTGCAACAGGGCTCCCCTAAGCGATATGTTTGCAAGGGGGGTTATTTAAACATGTTGTGTGTTGTTAGAGCTCTTCAGGTGTCGAGCAAATCTTTGATGCTGAAAGAAATGGAGCTCTAGGTACCACCTGTGAAGCAGCACAGAGACTGGCAGCAGGTGGAGAGCCCTGCTAAAAGAGCACGAGAGAATACGGAGTGCCTGTGTCCCTGCTGTGGGACTGCTCTGCCAGGGGTGCAGCCAAAGGTCAGTCTGCTCAATCAGAGTTGGCAGCTCTTGCCTTCTCGGGGCTGTGAAATGGGGAGAAGGTGAGAAGGTATCCTGCAAAATGTCTGGGCTGCTCTGAGGGGTAACCAGGCGTTTGGGAGAGCCACAGGATGTGCTCACGCTGCTGTGCTTGGGTGAGGACAACGGGTAGGGCTTTTCTGAAGTCGGGGTGTGATTCGCTCTCTGTGGGGCTTCAAAAGGGGTGTGCAATCAGCGCACACAGCTCGGGGGAGCAGCTGTGAGAAGTGACTTGGGCTCGGTTACGACCACACGAGGAACTTGTGAGCGCTCCCACGTCTCAGTGCAAGGCACGTGGGGGGCAGCAGCGCCAGCACTCCTGCCTGCGGCGGCTCCCCAGTGTGCCAGGCCGTCCTTGGAGGGGCTGGTGCTGCCGTGGCAGCCTCTGCCACGTCCTTCACCCCACTGACGGGATGGATCAGATGCACTGTTAGGCTTTTGGGTGGCTGTGGGGTCCCCTTGTCACTGAGTGCAGTCAAATCCTGTTACCTGGGGATCTTCTGGTGAGCTTCGTGGAAAGCATGATTACACTTTGTAACGTAATAAAGGCTAGCTAAGGCACCAAAATCTGACTCTAAATGCATCCTGTTGCTTTGGGCTAACAGCTAAACGGGAACAATCTGTGTTACTTCCAGCTGCAGTGTCTTTTTCCTCTTCCCCTCTAGAGTGAATCTTCAAGAGTTTACATGTAGCTATTCACAGATCTCTTATTTTGCTGCACTTTGTTTCTGTTTCTGGTAATACCAAAGACCCCAGTCAAGGTCTTCTCGAGCTCTGTTTTACAAACAAGGGTGTATGTGATCCCTGCCCCACTTTGGAGTAATGTGAGTCGAAGGTTCTTGCTTACTTGGGATGAAAGTAAAGTATCATCTGCTCCTCTTTACGTGACCTCCCAGACAGTAGGGGGAAAAAAACACCTGAAATAAATACGAGAAACTACATCCAAAGAAAGAAAGTTATGAACTACCAGAGTAGGCAAATAGAAGAGATTTGCAACGTGAGAGCCGATACCATCCTGCTTCCTTCATCTGCACGTCACTTCTGCTGGAAGCTGAGCCACGGGGCCCAGCCAGCCTCAGGAGCTGAGGACAGGCACAGCAGGGAGATGGAGGAAAGATGCAGGGAGCATCTTTCCAAATGCTGTCCTTTCCTGCACTGGTGCAGGGAAAGGATCCGTTCGCACAAAAGGGTTGCAGGCCCTTAAAGGTGAGGATGCCACCGCCCGCTTCTTACGGCACATCCAGAATGAAAACTCTGGTGACATCAGATACAAAACGTATCCCAATAAAGATCCCTCAACTACATGCCTAAAGGCGCCAGAACAGCAGAATGTTTGAATTTGCTCCTTGAGCTAAGCAACATAGATAGTAAACACAGCTCAGAGATCTAGATCTTTAACAAAGAACCAGTCTGTAGCTTTTATTTCCATTAATACAAGGAGCATTAAAAAACTATGGACAGAACAGAGACTTTTTTGCACCGTACAGCAGCCTTCATTCTCTGAGATCGGGGGATTCTACATATTGCATCTACACAGCAGCACAAAACAGACAGAAACCTACAGGGCTCTGAACACTGACTGTTAGAAATATGTGATCAGGACAAACACCTTGTCTGACAAAAACAGTTCTTGGATTTATTTATTTATTTTTTTTTAAAGGAAAAGATCTCAATGCTGCTGAATTCTCAGCATCTGTTGCCATCTTGTAGTGGAGGTTAGTACCTGTAAGTACACCTGAAAAACAGCTGCATGAATATCTGCTGTTGCTAGTGGGTGGGATTTCATTTTTCAAGTCTCAGCAACACGCGCCTAAAATGGTTTGGTTACTTGGCTCTTTGCCTCTGCATGAGGTAAATCGTCGGCCTGCTAAATGTGCAGATGGAACCGAGCAATAAGCTCATGTTGAAAATCAGTTGTGAAGCAGCTGCTGATGTGCTCCCCCTGCTTCAGGGGCACTGCAGCATTGCAAACTCCTCACCGCCTGCTCGCTGCCTGGGCTCGGGGTTGTGGCAGCTCTCTGGAGCCTCAGTTGCGGAAGACAGCGTGTAAAGGCAGAACAAAAGGATTGTCCTGCCTTAATCATCCTGCGGCGTCTTGTTCTTCCCCTTTGCAATTAATTTTTGTGCTTCTTTCCCTGATCCACATTAGAGCTGAGCAGCTGCAGGCAGCAGAGCTGTTTGCTGGAGCAGGATGCGCACAGCACCTTGCTGCCGAGCCCGAGGAGATCTTTCTCACGTTCCTTCCAGGAATGTTCTCTTCTTGACTAATACCTATGTACTTACGTTAGGAGAAATGGTAAATTCAACTTCACCGATGTGAATAAAAGCAGTATCTGTCTTGCTTGGTGAGATGCCTTACAGATTCTTGCTTTGCTTGGGCTGTACCCGCGGCAGCTGGCAAGGCAACGTCTCACTGCGTGCAGTGTGTGCTGGTGTAGGTGATTATAGAAGTAACTTCAGGGGTAGTGTCCAGGTTCGCTGCTGCCTAGCACATGAACAAGAACCCAAAGGCTCTTTTGTTTTCCTAACTTTTGGTTTTGTTCCTCCTTTGGAAGCACAGGGGCTATGCAGTTTGGTTTTGCTGAAGTAACCCTAGCTTTGCTGAAGGACATTTTGAGGATCTCAGGAAAATGTACCAGAGTGATAGAGACAGTGAACTGGGGTGGACAGCAATCACCTTGAGCTAACTCGTGGTTTGTAGTTTTAAGGGGTAATCAAACGCTGGGTTCTTGTAAGAGACCAAGTGTGTGCCGTACTGCTCGCTGCGAGGCTTCTTGTGTGCCTTGCACAGACAAACTGACAAAACGATTGTGGAAAGGAGAAAGAGTCCGCTTGCCGCAGACAGAGCGGCAAAGACAGACTTGTAGCTGGGCTTCGTTTGAAATCTGGTGCAGGAGTTTCCGGCAAGTCCCTGGCTTGTCACCTGGCTCGCCCCCGCTTTGTTCGAAGCAGTCACGCAGATGTGGTACGTGGTGTACGGCCGCAGGTTGTACAGGGTGTACTGCCTCGCTGTGGCATAAATATTGTCCAGGACGAGCCGTCTCTCCTCGTTGCCTTGGTCGTGAAGCATCAGCTGGTAGGTACGAACAACGGAGTTTGGGGCGCACCAGTGGACCTGTGCAGAGCTGTCTGTGACTTCAGACACCTCTCTGAGCCTCGGCGGGTCCGGGATTTCATCCTCCCTCGACATGCCGGGGCACAAACATCGGGACACGCTCTGAAGTTCGCTGCAGGGTCTCTGAAGGTGCCTGCAAGGATTGTAGTCGCACGAGGTGTACACCTGTGGCACGGGGGGTTCTGTTGTCTGCTCCTCGTACTCGTAGTCGTCCACGTAGTGTATCAGCGACCTGGTGGATGCTGACGCCGAGTGAGCGCCGGATCGCGTGGAGTTCAGCCGGCGCAGCTCTGGCTGCGGGGTTCTTTCCACAGCAAAGGAGTGAACGAAATGGTCAGCGGCCTCTGGGTGCCCCCTTGCTGGAGTGGAGTAATCGCTGGTGGGCTGGCTGAACGGGCCTTGCTGGGGAGATGCCTCCTGAGTTGTTCTGAGCTCCCTCTGAGGCTGCTCTGTCTGAGCGTGAGTCACGGCGCTGCGCTGCGGGGCCCGGCTGTGCAGCTCTCTGAGAAAACCGGGGGAGGTGGTTGCTGGAGCGAGGGAGGGGGCTTGGCTCGCGGCTTCGGAAACTGCCTCGTCCTCCCGGGAGGAACTGCTGGCTTTTATGAGCAGCAGCTCGGCTGGGTTGGCTGCGGCTGTGCTCGGCGCATTCCTGTGAGTTAGGGAGCCTGGGTGAGTGTCTTCGGTTGGCAGGGCAGAGCCTGTCGTTGCTGCGGCCGTGCTGCTGTAGCTGGCAAAGCTGAAAGCTTCGTCTCCCGGGGAGGGTGTGTTTGAATGGGGCAGCGTGACGTTTCTCTCAGACTGGCATTCATCGGAGAGCTCTTGCAGTGACAAAGAAGTGGAAGGTCTGTCCCAGTTTCCTTGGGACACGTTGCAAAAAGTGTCCAAAGCCCTGCAGAGGGGACAGGTTAGAACAGAGAAATTCAGCGAGAACATTACAGGTCCCTGTCAGCCTTTTGGATGGGCGTTGGCAACCCGCTGTCCAAAAGCACTCTTCCCATTAAAGAAGACATGAAACTTAGAGCGAGGCCAGGTTGTACTGACAATAGTCCTGTGCTTGGCAGACAGACTTCCACAGCATTGTGAGCGCAGCTGCCTGGCTTTGGGCAGACTTTAATGCTTTGGTAAGACGGGACTGCCTGGAGAGTTGTAACGGGGCCCCCAAGACCCTTCAGGCCAGCTGGCTCAGGTGGCGGGAGCTGTGCTAACACGGGGCGTGCTTTCAAGTGACGGGGCTCAGTTTCTTTCTTTGCTCAGCCACTGCAGCTCTTTGTGAAGAACGCAAATGCTAAGGCTGTCCTGATGAGAGGCGAGCTGATTTTTAACAACCTACCTCCCTGCTCTTGGCACTGCGGGTGACAGAACTTCTTGGTGGCCCTTCCCGAGGAAGGGAGATCCTACATAGGCAAAGTCACTGCAGCTTACTGCAGCCAGGAGGGTGGAAACAACCAGGACAAATGGTGCTGTTTGCCAGGGGCCTTGTGCTCTGCCCATGCTGATTGAGGCTCTGGGAATACGAGGGCGAGCAGGAAATAATAAGCGAAACTGCTTGCAAAGTCCTCTGGTCCTGCTCCCAGGGCTGGCCCACCAAGGCCACCTAGCCAGCTTATTTCTATGTTGTTAGTACAGAAAATATGGACAAAAAGAGCAAATAAACTATTCTCACCCTGGAGTAGAATCCACAGCTAATACCACTTTACTTTCCTACATATGGCCATCACATCTGTCTGCTTTCGAGTATAATTCAGCCATGGTTGTTACCCCCAAAGAAGACTTTATTTTGCATTTTTACCTCTAGAGGAAGGGAAGAACACACAAGGAGTCTGAAAAATTTGGATGATGGTGAGTGTTTGGTCCCCAAATAACTTGCAGATTTGAGTTGTGTCTGAAGAGCATTACTTTACCTCCTTCAACTCCCTCACCTTTGCAGCACAACTTTCTCGGGCTTGGAGAGCAGCCAGGAGAGCCTGCAGTCACACGGCAGGGGATTTCCATGCAAGTTGATGACGATGCCGTCTGATGAAGTGATGTTCCAGGGATTAAAGGAACTCAGGTTACAGCTACAAGATGACAAACACAGTCATTAGCAAGTGCTGAGCCACCTTCCAGGAACTGGAGCCTGCTTAGTACCCCGGTGTGCGCGGCACACAGAGCAACGTCCCCAGCTCCCTCGGGGACGTTGCTGCCCTTGCTGGCAGCACCACCAGCACCTTTTTGCACGTGGAGCTCCGGCTGCCACCTGCCCAGCTCTGGCTTGCACGAGGCAGCCGCTGCCTGCCAGCATCTAACAGGAGCTCTGCGAGCAGCCAGGGGCTCCAGAGGTGGGTCACACCTTTGGAGGTGGCAGCTGGAAAGGAAGGACGGTCGCTGCCATCACGCAGTCAGCTGCGCTTTTATGTGCTGTCATTTCTCTGCCTTCTTTCTCAGTCTGCTTGTAATGATGTGACTCTGTGCCAGCCACCCTCCTGTCAGCTACCTCTCATACCACGTGCACTCACATCTCCTGCGTCAGGTGCTGACCGTAGGAAGCATTGTTAGCCTGGCGGAGCTGCAGGAAAAAAGGGTGGTAGCGTGACCCCTGCAGCCTGAGTGCTCAGAGGATGCTCTCTTTCGCCTGTGACTTTAACTGTTGTTCCTCTGGTTTTTGAGTTTGGGTCATGATTTTTGGTGCTGGTATGTCTATGGGTGCTGTAAAGTGCTGTGTAAATTCAGGGTGGCACTCTAGTGAGGTATTTTTTTATTTTTTGGTTAAACCGGTTTCTTTATTTTCCTGAAACTGGTTCCTAGAACACAGCCACTGCTCTGGTGTTTGCTTTCTGATATGCTAATCTGGGCTGATAAAGAAAGTTTTCTAAAGTGCTCTCCAAATCCTTTTCTTTGTTGACTGTTCTGCCTGCAGTTTACTTACCTCCATAGAGGTAGATAAACGTTTTTTTTAATAAAAAACCAACAACAAACAACTTACTTCTGAAATGAGAGACGGCTCAGACGAGGCGTGCTTTCGAACATCTCTGTCCTTACGAAACCCAGCGAGTGGGAGTCATCACAGTTGAGCTCCCTGAGATGAGGCATGGACCTGAGGTCGGTATCGAGGCTTCGTAGTCGGGACATCTTTGTCAGGTGAAGCTCTCTGAGGCTGGGCAGGTCTTTGGTCCACTCTGGTTGAACTGAAGCAGAAAAGAGATTTTTACCTTTTGCAGGAACAGAGCACTGCTGTGGATTTCTGCCGAGGGGAAAAAAAAAAAAAAAAAAAGTAGACTGAGCTGTGTGAGGTGAAACCTCAAGCCTGGGGAATTCCTAAACTGCTGGTCACTGGAATCAGGGCACATCCACGTGGGAAAACCCCTCTGTGCTGCCTCCACACCTTGCGGATAGGCCAGGAAGGCAGTGGACCAGCGTGCAGGAGAACCGGGGGCAGGTGTTGGCTCTGCTCCAGCTGGGCAAGGCGCTCAGCGTCTCTCCCTCAGCACCTCAGCTACGGGGTGAAGCCGACAGAGGAGGCAAACAGAAAAACCGGGTGTCAGTCGCCCAGGGCAGGGCTGGGCTCGCTGTGTGGCAGCTCCCTGGCTGGCTGCCGACACAAAACGCCTCTCTGCGCTACTTCAGCACAGAGATACAAGCGGAGTACGTGTGGGGCCAGACACTGAGCGATGTCAGCAGTGTGTCTGGAAAGGGAAGGGACTCCCCTGTGCTCCCCAAAGCTCACCCCAGGGCTGGCAGCAGCAGAGCCCTGTTGGTGCTCTGCCCGTCCTCAGGGAGGCCGCTGTGCGTGAGGGCTTCTCCCCGGCAGCTACGTGACCGGCTGGAGAGCGCCTGGCACGCTCACACCAGAGCGGATGAGGCCAAGGCCCCGTGTTTACAGTGAGGGATTTGCCGACTTACTTTTCTCCAGAAAGGTCCCGCTCAGATCAAGCACGTTGATGGTGTTCCCAGTCCTGTTCGCAGCCTCGCTGGGAGATGTGCTGATGGCAAAAGCAGACTCCCCGATTCCCCTGCGGTCGTCCTGCCCGAGCAGGGTTGTGGAGAGGTTCAGGAACTGCAGCTGAGGGTAACAGGAGAAAGCCAGCGGCTGGATTTCCACCAGTGGGTTTCCAGCCAGGGACAGCCACCTCAAGCTGGGCAGGAAGGAAGCGTGGCACGATGGCACAGACGACAGCTTGTTAAAGCTTAAGTCCAGGAAAAGGAGGCTGCCGAGGGCCTCGGGTCCCCACCTGACCGCCCGGAGAAGGTTCTGCCTCAGCAAGAGGACATGCAGCCGCGGCAGGCCTGCTAGCTCCGTGCCATTCACCTCTTCTAGGAGGTTGTTGCTGAGATCTAGGGTCTCCAGGGCCTCTGGTAGGCAGGCAGGGAAGGTCGTCAGGGTGCTGCTGGTCAGCTGCAGGGTGATCCAGGTCCTGTTCTTCCGATCCTCGCAGGACAAGCTGGTGAAGTTGACGTTCTCCCAAGAGTCTTCCTGAGCCAGCTGGAAAAAGGTGGTGACATCCCTGGATGCCACGGGCTCCGCTCTGCTCGCCGGGCCTGCCGCCGTGCTCCTTGCCAGCAGGGAGAGGGTGAGCAGCAGGGACAGCATCCTTCTGCCACGTGCCTTGCAGTTAGCTGCGAGATCTGTCCGGGTTGTGTTTCAGGGAGGGGAAGACAAAACATCAGCATCAAGAGCTAAATTAACGTTCCCCCAGGTGGCTACAAGCTGTTGGAAAGTGAAACATTTATAACCGCTTTCCTGGTGCACCCAGACAGTGCAAGTGGTAATTAATTTCTCTAATTAAGCCTACGCAAACTCGAGCCCTTTGGGACAGCAGTACCGTGTGATCTGCATCTAAGTTTGCCTGCAATCTTCCATGCGGTCTGACACGATGAACAAGCGAAGTCAGTAGGGAGCTAATAAAAGAAATAGTTGGTGGTTTTCTAGGATAATTCAAATTCTGGTAAATGTGGAGGATCAAGAGCAGTAGCTCAGGACCAGTCTGGCCTGGGGCGTGCTGCTCCGCTGGGCAAATACCAGTCGGTAGGGCACGAGCTGCAGGAGAGAGGGATATTGCTGCCTTACGGGGCTTTGCTTTCCCACCTGCTTGTGTATCTCTGGCTCTGCTTGCTCAGAAGAGGTGTCCGGGGGCAGGTAGCAGGCAATAGGGCCGGGGTGACCATGGCACGGGATCGTTCTCTGTGAGGGTGTTGGTGCCAAGCAAGCGTATGGACCTGGGGCAGGGGGGGCCTGCCAGGCACTCAGCTAAAGGATGCAGGAGCCCAGGCTGGGCTGGGCTGTGCTGGGTGTGCAGGTGACAGTGCCTTTCCTCCTGAGGAGCAGCTCTCTGTCCCTTAGCAAGGGTAGAAAAAGCAACAGCCCAGGGCAGTTCTGGCACGCCCAGCTCCACCCCAGTTGGTTGGGGTGGGCATCGCAGCCCCCCGAGCACTTGTCCCCATCCTTTCCGAGGTGGGCAACAAGTGGCATTTTTGACAGGGAAACATCTGTGAAAAATTCATGAAGTCCATGGGACTCGTAAGCACCAAATGAGCCTACGTGGGTCTGAGAATTTTAAAAGCTCAGGAGAAAACTGAGGACCCGTAAAAAGAATTAAAAAAAAAAAAAGTCCTAAATGACTTGCCCAAGGCCACACAGGTAGGTCTGTGTAAGGAAGGAATTAACACAGCCCTAAACTAGCCCCTGACTTGCTGGGCTGCCTGTCATGCTTGCAGGCATTGCGATGATTATTTCTCATCTAAAAACCTACCACTGTGCGGGGTGGCTGAAGCCCCCTCTGGTATGAAACATGGCAGGCTCCTTCCTGGCCATGAAAGCTGCTTGGCAGTCCCTGGGTGGTGCCAGGAGCTGCCAGGCCATCGCCTATTGCTCCCATCTCAGCTCTGAAGTAGGGACCGGTACATTTTGGTCACTCATGCACTTTTTGGCATCGGGAGCCGTGCAGGAGCTGAGCTGGGTTCCCCGCTCCATGGCACATGGCAGCCCGAGGATGGGAGCGGTGGCGCTGCTGGATCCCGGTCCTACATTCGCGCTTAGTCCCCAAGTTAAACCGCAGCCGCTCGCACCTACCTGCCCGGCAGTCCTGCTGCCTCGTGCCTCCCCTCTGCGCAGCACCGGGTGCCTGGCCCCGGTTTTATACACTCGGGTGACTCAGCCGAGGAGCGTAAAATGTCTCTGCTCTCTTCCCGGCTTCCCCTGCTCACGGCTCTGCCCACAAGCGCAGGCGAGGTTCGTTCCAGGCTCGCTCCCCCGCAAGCAGCTTCCCCCTGCCTGGAGAGGGGGTGGCTCCGCTCAGCTTTCCCCGCTCCTCGGCCCGGCAGGAGGAGGGCGGGAGGGCTCCGTTTCCCAACTCCGCTCCCCGGGCAGGGCTGCTCCGGCCGTCTGCCGCCAGCAGCGCGTGGAGGGAGCGGATCCGCGTCTCCCATCCCAACTCACACATCTCCCACTGGCTGGCGGAGAGGGGCCGGGAGGGGAGAGGAGTCACTGCCTGTGTTTTGCTGGCAGACGAAGATGCTGTAGAGCTAAGGCTCTGCCCGCCGACGTGGGCTTTGGTACCTCTAGGTGCCAATAAAAGGCTTAAAGTATTTACGTTGCTCTGCGAGACGTTCCCCCAGCACAAACGCCTTTGACACGACGGGCCCTCTGGGGAGGCTGTCTGCTCTGGGACGTGCCCAAAGCAAAGCTCTCACCTGCTGCTCCTGCAGGGAGCTTTTAGCCGAGGGAGCAGGCCTGAGGCATCATGTACCGAGTGGGATGGCCCCAGAGGCTGCTCTGTGTCCTGCTGCTCGGGGCTTCTCTTCTCAGCTCTGCCCCTGCCCTGCTGCACCGCTGCAGGCAGTTCCCTCCCGCTCCCTCGCTCGTCCTTTGGTGTGAGTAAGACTGACGATGAAAAACCAAGGGACCTGCTCTGAGCCGGGTCTCTCAGCATTGCCACGATTCAAATAATTAGGGCAGGAACTCAAAGGGAATGAACTAGCAGAGGTTGTACCAAAGGAAAGGCAGAAGTGTGGTTGCCCAGTTGCTGCTACAAGCCAATTAACCATCAGGATTTCAGGGAGAGCAACAGTTGGTGCTTTCTGTTAGGAGGACAAAACAGATCGTGGCACAGAAGGCAAAACAGACCCGTGAGTTTTGGTGCTAAAGTGCAGATAAGGGCCTTGCTTTCACAAAAACCTTGACTCTGCATGTACGCAGGCCTTATCTTCCGACCGTGTCATTCATTATCTGCATGGGGAGAGGGCCTTGAGGAACACCAGAACATCCCCAGAGCGCGATACGGGCTTTCGGCTGGGCTCTGGAGCCCCTGCGCTTCCCTCGGAGGCTGGCTGCGATGTACACGCTGTTCCGTGCGGGATGGCTCTCGGGCAGGACGAGCAGTTTCCTAACCGGGGGGCTAAGCCCCCAGATTAACCCGGGGGGAGCCGCTGGCAGGCCTGTGCTCTGGGGAGCACGCAGGCTGGGCGCCTGCAGAGCAGCAGGTAGCTTCACAGAGCCGCCGGGTTCAAAGGGCAAACGGCAGCAGGTTAAAAAATTCTGAAGAATTTGCTGCAGGGGTGAGTGGAAGCAAAGTCCGGCCTCAGCCAGAGCAGTGGAAACCCTGCCTTCCCTTTGCCTTCGCAGGCAAATACTTGCCCTGCCAAATTCTGCTTGGCTTTTAGTGCCTTCAACCTTACGATTTCATTTTGGGGACTGTGACGAGCGGCCTGGTGAGACTGGAAACTGCAAGCGAGCCGTTCGTGGCAGTGAAAGTGGAAGCGAGGTGGAGTCACTGCCCAGGGGAGCCTGATTCTGAGCGATACCGAGAAGCTCTCGCATGGCGCACAGCACCACATTCGTCTGGTTTTTGGATGCCCAATTTTTGGGGCAGGCTTTATGTTTTCGCAGCTCTTAGCCTAGCTGCAAAGTGGTAATTTGGAGCCTTGCTGCCGTGGCGCAGCTGGGAGAGCTGCCCAGGTGCTGGCGGAGGTTTCCCCGGGCAGGCAGCAGCTCTCTCACCAGCTTCCCTGAAATCCTCCCGCAGCAGCAGGCAGGGACTTCCCCGCTGTGTCACTTGAGCCTGTTCTCACGGCGCCGCTTCCTCAGGTTATTGCTCTCCTTCTTGTGCTTTCCTGGGAGTTTCAGTGGCGACCCGAGGGAATGTTCATTAAAGGCAGGCGTTCTTGTCAGCCTTTCTTCACTCGGATGATGGATGCGGCACGAAGAGCTAAAGCAGACGCCCCCTCCCCAGGGCTGGCCGTGCCGCACAGCCCCCCCCTGCCTGCAGGAATGCGGCAGAGGGATGAGCCCCGCATTCCTTCGTGACACCGAGATAGGGAGAGAGCAAGGCGAGGATGGTACCAGGCTGTAAAGTTTAAGAGATGAGTGTTTCGCCGTGGCTGTGATCCAGGCGATGGCTAATTATGAAAAAATCCTGAAAAATCTGGAGAATGGCTCTTAAAGCCAACAGAAAAAAAAAAGGAAATACTTCACAGGTCACTTCACCGAGCAAGCACGAGCAAGATGCTTTCCTGCAGAGAGCAGGGGGAGAGGATTATTTACCCTGAGGTTTCAGGCGTGTGTGCTGTCCGCTGCAGTAACGCCGTCTGAAGGCAGCAGCGAATCCCCAGGGAACGTGTGTGTGTGAGCAGGCAG
This sequence comes from Aythya ferina, assembly GCF_964211825.1. Lineage (NCBI taxonomy): Eukaryota > Metazoa > Chordata > Aves > Anseriformes > Anatidae > Aythya > Aythya ferina. Next base: position 4,766,795 of record NC_140298.1, read on the forward strand.
CGGCCGCTGACATCGGGAGCGTTTTACCCCGACCTGCTGTTGGTTTAATTAAACACGACATACAGAATGCAGTCACAGCTGAGCCAAGGTATTCGTTTCCTAAAGGTTTTTGGTTTAATCTGTATAACATTCCTGTCCTCTGCGTTGCAAAATGCCTCTTTCTTCAGCAGTGCCTTCCGTTCCAGGGCGGACACTCTTTCTGTCAAGCACCTCTCACGCATCTGGCCCTGTGCTGATAGTGACTCGGTTCCTACAGCCCACTGAGGCCACGGTCTTTCAACCTGGGCATAATCCGGTGGTACAACGCAGCAGAAGGCAAGTTTAACCAGGTTACTGCGTGAGTAGGGGAGTGCGGGGTGCCCTGGGGCGTGACATCCCCCTCCGGCTCCCCTGTGGGCTGCTGCAGGAGCTAGGGGCACTGCAGGGGGGTGAAAACACTCCTCTCCTAAGCACTCCTCACCGCTCATCGACAAGCCTTGCGAGAGACAGACTGCTGATGTTCTAAAAAGCCAGAGGCAGCACAGGGGCAAGGGAGCACATCCCTAAAACGAAGGTGGCACATGGTGGGGCTTACGGGCAGCCCTGCGTGAGCTGGCAGAGCTCCCCCCTGCAGCAGGAAGCGCTGTGCGAGAGGCAGTGACACACCGCAGGGGGATGGAGGGAGGGGCGGCACCGCCATCGGAAAGATCTGGTGGTTTTGGGAATCTCAGCCAAGACAGCCCTGACTGCAACGGGCGTGTTCGCTCAGCGCTACCAGCAGCTGCACGCCGTGTGAAGGAGGACTGCATTTCAGTTCCCCGGGCTCTGCGTTCCCATGGTCAGATCATTCAGACAGCAGGTCGCAAGTCGAGCTCCTCCACGTGACAGCTGTGACAAGCTCTGCACCGAGGGTGGCGAGCACGGCGCTGTGCTCCTGGTGAACGATTGAAGGGAGCCTCTTGCTGCTGAACAAGGGGCTCGGGCAGGCTTTAAACATTGCGAGTGTTCAGACTTGGCCTGTTACCTGGCTTGTGCCCAGCCTGCCGCTTCTCAGCTGGAGTAAAGCTTGGTGGTCCCTCAGCCCCTGTGTAGAAGGTGCTGAGGAGAGGGACGTACAGCGGGCTGGGAAGTAGGCAGCGTCTGCTCACTGTCCTGCAAAATACAAAGCCGTGCTTTGTCTAAAACTGAACGGGATGAGTGACAGCTGTCCAGTCCTGGGGACATTCAGGAATTACACTGATTTCTGCAACATCTCGTAGTGATAAGACAACACCTGCCCACTGTATGTCTTTAGATATGTGAACCGGTTTGGGGTTTGTCCAGCAGTTTAATGAATCCTCCTGACTTTGTTCTCTCCTGTGCTTTACTGGTCACAACGCTTTGTAGGGCAGAACCAAAGTTCTCCCGGCGCAGCGCATGTGTGCTGCTCCCTCCAGCAGGCAGAGCTGGTTGCTGCAGATCTGGGTCCTCAGGCGGTGCTCCTCAGTAATCTCTTGTGTTCTGCCTTACGGCCAGGAGAAAGGTCATTTCTACGGGTGTTTCATCTCCTAACTCAACTTCTGAACAAGTTTAGTTCAGAGTTAGATGTTACAGCAAAACAGTAACAAGGACAGAAGACAGAAGGAAGGCCTACGCTCTGAGGCCTTTTTAACAAGCAAATAAATCAAAATAGTACCTAAAGCATTTTTTCAACCTGGAAATTTACACAGTTCCTCAAAAAGTTAACCTTCTGAATCCAGTTTTATCAAGATTAATGCTTTGTTCTAGCCACCTGTGGCTTCTGTGGAACTATTTACATGGGCGAAAGTAGGCACGGTGTGACATTTTTGAACAATTGTGTAATCACTCCTTGGGCTGTGATAGCTCAGTGTGCAGGACTGCAGAGCACTGATGGAATGCTTTTTGTTCACAGCACAAGTGGTAGACAAGCAATAGAGCTTTGAAAACGTATTTACTTAGTGTTTGTTCTGTTACACACCGGCCTTTTTAAGGGTGGGAGTTGCACAGCTGTAACACAGCAGAAAATTTGCTTACAATATCCTCAAGTAATTTGTTCTGTTTGAACGGATTGTTGCAGCTGTAAGTACTGGATTCAGAAGTGCCCAGTGCCTAGACACCTTTCGTTGGAAAACTTCTAGCTGTACTGAAGGAAAACAAACTCAATTTCTAGTGTTGGTGATGGAGTTGCCACACCCCATCCAGCGATCTTGGCTTCAGCATTCAACAAAGAAACTGCAAAGAATCAAATCATTACAACACGGATTGACACATACAGGGGATTTATTTGTCAGTAATTAAAAAAGACATTATACAATAACTATGGTGTAAGAGATTATTGTATAATCCCTTGTTCTCTTAATCTGTGCCAGCTGAAGGGGAAGAGTTTGCCTCATTCCTGACCTCCAGTTAGCTTATGGAACAGTTCCTCATCCAGTGTTTCATTGTGGTCTTTGGAGCGGGTTGACAGGAAGATGTAGCCCCCGATGTACTCGTGGATGCTTTTGCAGTCTGCGCTCAGGCATGTGAAGGCGATAGACACGTTCTGATCAAATTCAATTGCAACCTAAAGAAAATACATGCGGCAAGATCAGGAATGGAGATAAACTGCAGCATTTCTCTACCTGAGTTTGGGAGACTGAGTAAATGTGAGAGCACAGCTGGATCACAATTACTTTCTCTGCAAACCAAGCATTGTAAAAAATTCAGTGTCTGCTGTATGTTGAGGGTCTTTGGCTGCTCGTTTCTTAATTTTCTACTCCAGCAGGGCCCTCTTGTGGTCAAAGGCCAGTTTAGACAGGCAACAAAACTGATTTTTACTGTGTTTTTTTTTTTTTTTTTTTTTTTTTTTTTCCTAGTGGTGCACTGAGAACACTCAGAAGAGCAGCAATGGCAGCCCTGACTCTTTGCACTGAGCCAGTTATGTCACTGCAGTTTAGAGGATGATGCATGAGCTAGGCTATACAGAGAGAGTACAATGAGATTTCTCTGGACAGAGCGGTAACATAATGGGGTGGAATTTACCTTTGACTCTTTATATTTCATCCCACCAAAATCAAGGGCAACTTACAAAGAATAAGCTGCAGATCTTCTAGTTTTCTGAACTTTGACTACAAAACCCATTAAGAAAAAAGTTAGATTATTTTAGTATTTCACAACACTTTCAAAATCTTCTCACTGTGATGTTTAAAAAGATGTCCTGAAAGCATCCTCCCATGTCTTAAATGTCTGAATGCAGAGAGCTGTTCCTGTGTTACCTGGCGTATTTCCCAGTTCACATTCCACTGCTTCATGTTGGAGAACCTCCATGTTGTGATAGGGTCTCCTGTGGCTATATCTATTCTTATCAGCCTATTGTAGGACACCCCAAGCACATCATCCTTCTTGCTTCCTTTAAACCTGAAAAAAAACCCACAACCAAACAACCCGTGAGCAGACTTAGTTTGCAATTATTTCTGTCTAAAGAAAAACTTCATTAACCTTCCTGCCAAAGTGCAAAAAATGTGGGAAAGTTTACAGCAGCCTGGGACTGAGGAGAGCTTGGGCCCTGCTTCAGGACAGTATTTGTTACAAAGCAAAGATGTAGGCTGGTGAATCATGGCATAAGATATAAGATGGCTGACGTCTTTCCAATTTATTGTTTTCTGTTAAATACTGTTCTGCAAAAGGCATGAATTTGATTCTTTTTTTACAGGCAAAGCGTCAACAACATTTTTCCTTGCTTCACTTCAATAATGCTGCAACATGTTCTTGCATTTATCTCCACTTAAATGATACAAGCATATCAAAATATTTAATATTTTTTTATTATGTACCACCATTAACTTATCAAAACAACTCAGTGTTAGCAAAATATGCATTTCTGAGTAGAAATCATATTGCAAAACATTTCAACATTTCAACTTTCTTCTAACTAGAGATGAAAAATAAATTCAAAATGATCCGAACTTTTTGCAGACAAATTTCTGAGCTGGAAAAAGCTGGGAAAAGATGACTCAGGTAAAGAAACTACCTTCATCTGCACTCATAAAAGTTGGAAAAAATCTCCTCTGAATGCTGTTTGCATTTTCTATTATTTTGATTCTGTTTTTGAGCCTTCTGGCCTTAGATTAAGCTGGCCCTGAGGGAGACAGCGTGACCTGGACCACAACTGGTGCCTTATTTAATAACCTCCTGAGATACTGCCCATTAGTTTGTAGAAATTCACCGCAGGGGATTTTGCCCATTCTATAAAATGCAGTTTATTTTACTTTTTAGACAGAACTAGTGCTGACAGATGGGGCAAACCTCTTCACATTAGTAAATTAAATACCAACAGGGCATGTTTCTGGGCACTGAACCCCAGTACCTGGTTCAACTGCTAGAAGAGTCCCAGGTGGAGTCCTGGCTGCAACCCAACCAAGCAGCACGCTCCCAAATAACTCCCGGGGATGGCTCAGGAGCTGGAACACAGAGCTTAGGTCTGCGTTCACTACCAGCTAACGCTGTTCTGGTAGTTTGCATGGCACTGCCAGCTTTGGGGACAGCAGAGAGTTTAATGGTACGGATGTGGGCTGTTCTGTGCCAGCTGGACTCTGTGCCAGAGTATTTTTTCAACTTAGTTTATACTGCAGGTGATTCCTGAGTAGCACTGAAAGAGGTGGAAAGAACAAATGAAGGAGGGTGCCTCCAAGCGTGGCTGTGTAAACACTTCTCATTTGTTTGGTGTTTTGTCAAGAAAAAGGATGCGGGCCAGGTACCCTTGCAGAGCCATGCCATATTCAAGGCAAGCACCCAGGGAAAGTGCAGTGAGCACAGAAGGACCTTTCTTGTTCTGACCACTTCCAGATTAACCTAAAAGAGGGATCGTGTTCACTCTTTTCTTAATGAAATGCCAAAGCCACCACGCTCAGCAGGAAGCATGCTATCATACTCTGATGAGGAAGAGTGGGAGTGAATGAACATATTGCAAACCTGAGAACACCAGTAAGATTTGCATTTTCTTTTGCATATTAGCGAGTTCATGTCAAGAAGGGTTTAATCCTGCTGATAGATTATTTCAGCCAAAGCCCAACAGATCTGTATGAAAGCAGACACAGTGGAGCCTCGCTCCAGGAATGGAGCTGCTGAGTGCTACTGCTACAGAAAAAGCAGCAGCATGGAAGTTACTACAATTAAAAAAGGTCTGTAGGGAAAAAAGTACTAAGAGAATGTTTCCAGAACAGGGAATCAAAGAACTTCCTGAAAATCACTGACCGCGAACACGTTCGGGCAGCTTGACATTGCCGTAGCAGTGCGATTACCTTACAATGTAGTAGGACAAGCCAAACTCGGGGAGGGACTGCCATGCCTGAATAAAACGCAGCTTGGCCTCCACTAGGGACATCTGGGACACATTCTGGTGAGCTTCCAGAATACGAGCAGCCAACTGGGAAACACAGGAAGAGAGAAAGATTGCAGTTGACTGGAGAACAAAAACATCCTTGCTCTCACTAAATCAAACCGCGTTCGGTGTGATGCCGTGTTCAGATACTGCATCGCAGAGAGAGAGCACCTGGGGACGGATCCTGAGCTACGAGGGCAGAACAGCACAGGAAGGCCTCGCTGTTTGTGGTTGTGCTGCACTGGGTCAAGCTCCAGCACGCCATAAAATGATCTTGTCCCTGCTTGCTGCCCACAGGCCCATTCTGTATCAGGAGCTTGCTGGGAAATGGGGATTTTCTGTCCATTTCCACTCCCCTCAGCCATGTCTCCAGAATTATCGGGGCAAGGTCTTCCCTTGACACCTTGATTCAACTGCTGTGGTACTGCCAAGCCAGACTGCTGCGCCTAGCTAGTGTTACAGCGAGATCTGGCCCTTGGCTCACTGTTGGAGAAGGGGAAGGTCTGAATTGCACACTCATTGTAAAAATGCTCCGAATCCAGCTACCCTGCAGCAACAGGCTGCTCTCATTCAGAACCTGCCCCACCCCAGGCCAGAATTCTTTTAGACAGTTTGTTCTCGGTTCCTCCTTTGGCAAAGCGGGCCTGACCGTGCTTGCTTCGGGCAGACTCCATCGGCTGCAGCTGAGCTGAGCATCAGAACAATCCTGCTGGAGTGCTGAACACGCTGCACACACCGGGGAAATGGGCTCCCGCTGCCCTCCAGGTGGGCAGGTCATGCTCACAACTGAAGTGCTGTGAGGGAGGGAACGAGCTCAGCAAATCCTCAGGGCTCCTTGCTGAGGTACCTACCACTTGCTACTCGTTCAGGCATCCCAGAAGCGCGCTGGGTGCCATGCACAGGCTGGATACCAATGTTTTTACGGTAACAAAAGTCCCCTTCCCTAGATAGCTGCTCTAGCTATGGAGTCATTTATCCAGTCCTGAAAGCAGGCTGTGGAATCTGCAGCAAACCCCTCTGAATCGGTGGCTCTGACGAGGAGATGGGATATTGGGGGAGATGCTGAGAGGCAGGTACCCTACTGCTTTGCCCTGCAGACTGTATCCTGAGGACAGCTGGGCTGAACTCTTGAATCGAAAGGACAAAGTATTAGGTAGAGAGGAAGGAGGGGCACCCAGGCCAGGAGGACAGGAAAACGTTGTTTAAGATGTGGGCAGAACCTTCCCTTCCTTTAAAACCTTCCTTGCTCACTCTGAAGAGACTTTGAGGGGCAGCACCATCAGGAAGAGACCACGAGTGACTTAGGAGGCAGTGTGGATGTAGGGGTACTTGGGAGAAGTGCTGAGAGACCTGTCCCTGTCTTCAGTTTAATTAAAGGCCTCTTGCTAAATATTCAAGGGACAAATGAGTATTGTGAGGTGATTCTAGTGTATGGCCAGGAATCCCTCCATAGTTTCCAAATGCTGCTTGGATCCTGTCTCCTCCCTAAGCAATCATCTGCCTGGTCTTCGGAACCACCCATCCCCATCCACAAAGCCACGCTCAGGATACCTGCTTGGACTTGTATTTTTTTGTGTAACGTAATGAGACGAAGCATTCTGGTTTCATATCTACATTTTCCGGATCAGAGACAGCCTGGGGTGACATAGTCCAGTTCTTCATCTTTAGAAATGAAAGGATCTTGTGGACCTCAGGACGGTAAGAGCTATCAGCCATTGTTTTGCCTTTTGAGGCCAAAACACAAGCAGCCATCCACCGAGCATACTGATTCTCCTGCAACAAATACAACTGTTGGATATTTGTGGACAAACCATATATGAAGACTGCTGCTGCTCACCCATCTTTCACTGCGCAATAAAACCACGCTGGAGTTACTCTGCTTAATTTCTGTGGATGTGTAGTTACAATATCATTACTGTTCTTCCCTGGCCGGGCTAGTTCCATCTACAGAATCTGCCTGCAGACCAGTTAGGTTTTAATGTTTGAAAGCCATTTATCTGGAAAATGGTGTTATTCCTCTAAAAACATGCTTTCTTATAACATGCCAAAGAATGCACCATGTAAAGCTGAGTTTGGTGTGTCTGCAGCTACCGCTGACATCAGCTGCTATGTGCTATCACTGCTGCAGGTAATAGAAAAAAAAATCAGTGTTTTATCCATTTGAGTATTTCAGGAAAACGGTCTGATGCATGAAGTTACTAGTTCACAGAAATAAATCCAGTATTTTGGAATAAATTTGATGGAAATTTTGTCGCATGACTACTTTCCACCTGACAAAGTGTTTTACACAATTTGGATTGATACATTTCAACACAAACAAAATAAATTGAAATTGAAAACAAATGGAAGACCCTTATTGCACTGCTCTCATCTGAATGAAAAGTTCTAATTAAGAAAAAGGAAGAGAAAAAATCCCGAAGAAAAAATCCCAATCTTCTGAAACCACCGAGAAAAGTTACTGCAATTTCTTTTGACATTAGTGATAGTATGTTCTTTTGTTCTTTACAGCAGCTATGCTTGGAAACTGATCATAAAGATAGAATTAATACTCTTTTGTCCCCTAAACCATTAAATATTTGTTAGACCCCCCCTTTGCATCATTCTTAAGTTCTACTAAACATATAGATCATAAATTCTCTGGAGCATCCTTATTTTTCTATACAAATTCTGGAGCAGGACAATGATTCTTCTAGACAATCTGCTAATAAATGAGAAATAGATTTTCCCTTGTCTCATTACTCACATTTTCACATCTTAAATACAGTTCATTCATGCCATCAGCAACAGGAATTAGCAATTTGATTCCAAACTTCTTCGCTGCAACATTTACATCTGGTACAACTTCACATCCTAAACCACAGAGAATCAGAAAGAAATGGATGTATTTAGTTAGGATGTCGCTCACTTTAAGTACTGATTAATACCGAAAAGGAGTATGTAATGGTTGTTTTATTTTGAGATCAAGGGCCAAGACTTGGAAAAGTCAGGCCTAATGAAAGCATTTTGTTCTAGTTCACCGCCTGGACTGGCTTGGCAGGGTGATGAGCGCTCTGACCTCAGAGTGTTATTCAGTATGGAAGAGAAAAGATGCAATGCTCTCAAAACCTCAGCCTGATCTTAGGAAATGTTCAACACTTAAAACGGAGGATGAGATAGACAGGCACGCTTTGGAAATTTTACCCTAAATGACTTGAAAGCCTGGACTTTATTCTCAGAAGCAACTTAGTACTGAAAATGGGACAGAGGTAACGTCTACAACAGAGCAGGCCAGTTCAGGGACCCCAGGGAACTCTGAGGACCTGGCATTTTGTGTTGATGGTGCTACGTTAGGCCTGCTGGATTCAGCTGGAGTCAGGAAGCCTACAGTTCCCCTTGGTGTCAAGGAACACCGAGGCCATGGGCTCCTCGGTGAGGTTCCAGTCACCCTGGCTAGTTTTACCATGCATTTATCTGACCTACTGAGGATGTGCAGATTGGTATGCAGAGCCATTTGTTCACAGGGGTCAATCTTCTTTCTATTTCAAGGGTTTCTTCTAGGATGAATCCTGGGCATCACTGGTTCCCTGATGCTGAACATATGATGTCCCTGCAGAAGCAGATGTAGATGGAGGCTATATATAATGCTGGCGTCTGCCCTGTTTCTCCTCCAGAAGCACCTAAAGCTGGTTGCAGCTGTGGAAATCCCCATGCATGAAACAAACAAGGCCTAGAGAAGGTCTTGGAGGTGACCCTGCACAGCAGTATCTAGGTACAGCCTACAGCATTCTTGCCCATTGCATCGTCCATAATCCTCTGCCACCAATGTGCGTTTACCGAGGCCAGAGGTGAGCACTGCCACTTAGCAGAGAGTAAAAACATTTGGCAGGAGAAGGATCCCACAGAGATCACATTCTCCCTGACTCGTCTTCAAGTGAACTCTGGGGTACACGCCATTTTACAAGCTGGGTCCAGATAACCTTGATTTGGGCTAAGCTATTGAATCCTTTCTGTTTAGGCTGCTTCTGCAGATGCAGTCTGCCTGCTTAGGAGTATCAGTAACTGAAAAAGTAGTTTCAGGACTAAATACTACTGTGCTTGCCTTCTTGTGCCTCGCTGGGATTTCTTGATCTATTCAATTCATGAGTGCAACAGAGAAAGGAAAGAAAGGAAAAAATTCCTACCTTTTAGGTTTAGTTTCTCAATCGGTTCTCTGTGTGAGGATTCTGTGTTTTTAAAGTAAGATACAGAAGTATCTTTAAAAACAAACCAGTATGGCTTGATAGATTTGATTGACAGCTTCCTGGGCCTGAAAGAAAAAAAGCAATCACGTTTGTTGTCACTGAAATGCCCAAAGTGCTATGTCACACAAAAATGCAACAAAGACTCACAAAGATTCAGTGTATTTCAGGAGAGAAAACCAGAAGCGTTAGCACTGATTTAGTAGAGAAATACTTCACAACTACCTATGAAGATTGTCGGTAGAGTTAAAAAAAGAATTCTACTGTCTACGTAGTACTTCCCTTTAAATCTAAGGTGATGATACAAAGATTACACAGCTAGCTGAAACACAGTGCTTTACTACCCACTCCTGCCTTCTCCAGAGCCTTTCTAGAAATCCTAGTTTAGTCCTTTCCAGAAAATTATGGTTTTTATGTTTAAATTCCAAAAATAACATTGATTTTCAAAACTGCTAACTATTTTAGCTTTCAATTTTCCAATACAGGCAAAAAAAAAAAACTTCAAGAATAAGACTATTAGATTTTCTTGGACTAGAAAATATTTTCATATCCAAAAAAAATTAATAAAAACTTCTTTGAAAGCTTCTAATCATTATTTTTGGAAATAATATTGTAGTTCTTCACAGTATTATCACCCACCTGAAAGCAGTATTTACTAGTGTGCTATGTGGTGCACACTGAATATTTTTGAATAAAAGCTCACTGTATAAATAGAGCCAGCAGAGCTCTGCATTTAGGTTTCTAATGAGGCCAATAATTTTAGTAAGAAAATGCCGTTCATTTAAAGAAACGATGTACAACTTACCAAATTTCTACAATGTGTTAGATTTAGTAAGTGATTTACCATGTCTCTAGGAAATGTTTAATGGTGAAAAATAACTGCTGAATGCTTTTAAAGCAAGCTGCTCAGCTACTGGGGAAAAATAAACAAGCCACTGTTAGAGGCAAGTAACTGGTGGACCTTAAAAGGCTTAAATTCTCTTTCATCATAAGCCACCTTAGTAATTTGCATGTCAAACACAAGTTTTTAATAAGAAATTAATAATTCTTAACCGTTAACCACAGTTAACAATTTTCCTGTGCAATTTTAAGTTTGCTGACTATACGTATGACTTGTTAACAGAGTGAATCTAATAAATATTAATGCAATAGATACCTTTTATCCTTCTAAAACCCTGAGACTGCTTTGCGGTGAAAAACACTGTAGACTTGAGATGTGTGCAGTCGTTTAAATAACCCTTATATCAGGATACTATAATGGGATCATGGAACTATACTTTCCACAGTTAACGTATTTAGGTATCACTGAGCTGGTTTACTATACTTTTAGTTCAATTTGAAACTTATTTTGATATTAGAAAAAACAGACTCCACATTTAGTGAGAAAGGGACAACTGGTTTGAAAAAATACCCAAGGTTGCTTTCAGAAATCCTTCATGGGGGGAGCTGAAACGTTTTTTTTTTTTGTTTTTCATTGGCAAAAATGAATCGCAGTAACATATGACTGCAAACAAAATGGTAGACTCTCTTACTTAGAAACGATGACCGACAAGCACTAGGAAATCACAGAAATATAAAGAGCCTGGACCTTTAGCAAGCACAGATAAGGCTGCCCTACCACCTCAGAAGCTAGAAAGATGTGCTGAGAATCTGGCTCAGAAGCAGTAAGAGAAAGACTTGAAGAGGATGATATTAGGCTAGTTAGATCTGTCTGGTGTATTTACAACCTCAGGATTTACTGTTATGTTAGAGTGCAAAACTTAAGGGATCTCTTTTATGGTAAGCTTTTTGTTTTGTATGTTTTATTATTAGCTTTAGTAACTCACCTAACTAGCCTGAGATAATCAGCAAGTTTCGGGATGTCTGTGATGTCCTCCTATCAGGAACAATCAGGAATAATTTTAGTACAATACACTTTGTAATTCTCTGTTAACTCTGGTAAGAAATCAGGTAGGCTCATCACAGTACATTAGACACAGCAAAAGTGCTTGTGGGATGCAAAAGGACGTACCAAAACGTTACTTGTCTTTCCCCCTTCCAGTGCCACTTCCAGATTAGAAAGCGCAGCTTCTATTTCATCTACTTCTGATTCACCAGGGAAATTTTGCGTCTCTGATGATGATGATAACTTGCTTATGTGGTACTAAAATAAATCAAGAATCAGATTTGAATGGTCAAACGTACTTGAAATATGAGTCAAATGCCAATTGGCAACGTGTAATGACAATATATGATAACAGGCTATTTGTCGTCTGGGTCTTGGCAGAGTTCTGCAACGTGGCACCTCTTAGAGGGAAACAGGTGAGCCAGGGAGGATTTGCAGTGCAGTTACCTACAGGAGTTTCCTATTTCAGTTGCCAGGATTTATGTTCCTTCACTCTAATCATCCTGTTCTGTGCTCCGTGAGGCTGACTCTGCTAACGTTAACATCCTAGGGCTGTGACCCTTAAGTGCCATCTGTACTAGGTGGAAACTTGGCAGCAAGGTCTCTGGTGTTTGTGGTGGCAGGCTGTGACTTTTTGGCAGCTCCATTTACATTTAAATGGAAGGGATTTATTAATAATAAACATCTGTGCCTTACTACCCACAGTCAGGGACTAGGCCACAGCAAATCACATTAAATGTATACGTACTCCATAGTGTAGCTATCTTCACATTGCTATACAGTTGTGTGGTTTGTTTTGCCTGTTGTGAGCATATGTAGGTACGTATTAGACTTTCAGGAAGAACACGTGAAAGGGTGGTAGCTGGTATGAGAAGCAACACTTCGTAGTAAACGCCCTCAGAACAGACTGGTATCCAAGTGATATCCCATGTACTACATCCTGGCACTGTTAGTAAATGGTTCTGTAAAGTGTATAATTATTCACTTTGAATAACGGCATGCTGCTATTGAATTTTAGTTGGATGTTCTTATTGTTTCTCACTCCAATAGCAGATCCCCAGCCCCCGGAGAGCTATTGGCCTGGGCTCTGTTGAAGTCCTGTCCTAGCTTGTGCCTGCCTCTCGAGAAAACAGGTTTTGCAGCTTGGATCAAGCTCAAGTACATGCCTGTAGTGCAGCAAAGATCAGCATTTCTTCCTCCGTGCAGTCAACTTCTTCCAACAGGATGGCCCAGCGGGCTTGCTCATATATTTGGTTTATCCGCACTGCATCATACTGTAGCAAAAAAGCACAGCACTGGTCAGTAACGAGACAGATTGAACAGGATACAGGTTCATGATCAGCTGCAACTGATCGAGCATCGGGCTGAAGCCATAAAGGTTGTTTCCTTCCTTCCCCCACTTCTGTCCTGCTGTCCGTTCCTGTCCCTCTCTTGTACTAGCTCACATGATGGTACGTAGGCTCAGAGTGACTTGCTGATCCAACAGAAAATTAAGCAGGACTCCGTGGCTGAAGCAGAAGGGAAGATTAAGACATCCCTTTTTGTGGTAATAGGTTTTGGATTGGCTTAAACCAAATGTGAAACCACACTGAGAGTGAAATTAACGTGACACAGCTGACATGAATGTAGCATTCAATGGTTTGCTACTGTCAGAAGACAAATTCTTTTTGCTCTTGGCTTCTTTGGTTCCAGCTCTAGTCTTTCACTGGCTTGACATGTGTCAGATCCTGTTGTAAAATGCATTAACTTTCCATTTTTTGCGTATGGATTGGGTTTCATTCTGGTTAATAAGCTGAAGTGACTCATAGATGATCAAGCTTCAGAGCTGGCAGAAGGTGGCGGATGGGAGCGTGACCTCTCTCTTTCAAAGGCTACTTAAATAGCTCACTGCTATCTTGGGTTATTTCATGGCTAGGGCAAAGAATGGAAATGTCTGGGCTGCAGAACTGCAGGCTCCTATTTGATCTTTAGTGGGGAAGGCATTTCACCCATAACATGCCACTTGAACTAGAAAATACCCTTCTGTTTATGTGAGATGCCTGAAATGAAACAGATTTAGAGCAAATAACAATGTGAAGGCCAAATCCATCTGACATTTAAATTCTTGTTGATTTATACTGGTCAATGGTCATGCTATAAATTTCTCTAAACGTACCACCCAGGCCTTAAAAACGCAGGCTTAACAAAACCACAGTGACTGACTTGTAGTGAAAATAAAGGCCAATAAGAGGCAACTTGAGAAAATGCAGTCTTGTTTTCAAATAGGACTCAAACACTTTTGTTGAGTGCTTCTGAGTGCTTGAGCCCAGAAAAGCTGAATATTCAGTGAATGGCAGTGAAATGTAACTACCGCTTTTAAGTCGATTTTCAAAAATAGGGCTTATACCTTTACATCACTTAGGATAGTGTTGATTTACTTTTCCCCTTAGTTTGTCATGTTAAACGTGAAGCAGAAAGTGAACTACCCCCTCTGGGTACTGTTTCTGGTGCTCTTCAGATCTCATCTTTATACTTAAGATCTTATCTCAGGTAAGGAATGGTGATTCAACATCCAGAGGGGAAAAGTGCAGTCTTAGCTATGGGGAAGAATTAGAATTTGATCTCTGAAGGGCCTGTAACAAATCCTCACTAAAATTCTGTATCCTTATGCTACAGATCCTTGACATGAAAGCAGGCAGACAATGAGCAACTATAAAAACGAAGCTCTTACTTTTGGGTTCAAATCAAAGAAAGTGTAATATTTAAAGCGTAGAAGAAGCTGATCATCCTCCAGAATGCCTTGTTCCATAAGTGATCGGGATGAATCTAGCCAGCTGCAGAAAAAAAACACCCACAAAATCATTTGTACAGGAAAAACTATCACATCTGCAGTGCTCTAATGTAATTGTGAAACAGAAATGGGGATGAACAGCTCTAATTCCTGCAAGTCTGGGAAAAATCCACATAATTGGAGAAAGAGGAACATTCACATGGATTTCCAACTTTTACTGTACAAACACAATACCTAAAATCTTTCAGTTCTTGTTCTCCAGCGCTATTCAGAACATCAGGAATAGAAGACAGAAACTGAGCAGTAAATAGCTACAGGGTGACCTGTGCTAGCAAGATTCTTTCTAATTGCTCTCCAGAAATAGGATGTTAATTTAACTTCCCATGTATCATTAGAGCTCTTGCTTTTCACTTCAGTGTTTGTTGTTTTATAATTCCAGCTACTTTTGTCTTTTGGTGAAATTCAGTGACAATGTTAAAGTTATTGTTAAATGCTCCATAGACCTGAAAGATGGCAGTCTGTATTTCAGTCCTAGAGACGATCCTCTTAAAAGCCTTCATCACTTCAAACCCCCAGCGTTCTGTATTCTTCTATAGTGTTCAATAAGTTGCACTTGTTTGTGCATAATTCAGTTTGCTATCCAAACTGTCCTTTAGCTTTGCCCACAATGCCACTCACTTCACTGGATCTGTCTTCATCTAACAACAGAATTTAGTCCAGAGCCTGCACAATTACATCATTCATCACTTCAAAACAAAATTGTCTAACCAAGACTGCTGAAAAAAGGAAAAAACATCAAAAAGAGTCTAAGTATTTCCAAAAAACACCCACCTAGATCAAAGCATGGTTTTAAGTATCAATATATCCATTTATCACAGTTTTGTTTTCAAGTTCTGGTCTGCACTTAAAAGCTGGATGAATGCCACCCCTGTTCAGCCAGCTTACGAAGAACTCCGAGAGGCTTCTTACCCTGCATTGAGTCTGGCTTTGTCAGCTAACGTCCGAGGCTGGTACATCTCTGCTAGTGTTTCTGGAGAGCAGATGGGATGACTGAAGGCGAGGATGTTGCAGTTCTGCTCAGTCAAGGGACTGTCGCTGAACCAAGTGATTGTAGAAGAAGCTGGCGTCCCACTGACGGGATCATAGGTGGGCGTCATGGTTTTACTATACAAACCTGGACTTGCTGCAAGTTAAAACAGTAAAGTCTTATTCCACAGAATAAGACTTCAGACTTACAGGTAGTTTACCACTTTCCATTTATGTTTTCAAAAAGCTGCAGCACATCCTTTGTGCAGGACCACAGCTGATCACCTGTTTTCTGGTATGGCCTTTCACACAACAATGGAAAGGAAAACATTTAAAAAACAAGAGAAAAATATTGATGTATTGGGGATTTCAGTAACTTCTTGAAGCTACTAATTTCAACTCAGCAGTGTCTCTGACCATCATCCTACATTAAACTGTTCTTGTTTTTAATTGCATAATGAAGAATTTCTTCCTCTTTTTGACTTCTAGTTTGAAGAATAAAGTCATTCTAGTTTTTACCTGATAATCCAGAACTCACTGGAGAGTTGCACAAGTTTAAAATATCTTCTGTAACTGGTTCTTTGTTGTTCTTGTCTTTTTTCTTCTTCTTTCTAATTGCATCTTCTGACTGCTTCAGCAAAGAGAGTTCTTCTGACCGTCTGATATCTACAATGGCAATTTGGGAAGTAAAGTAAGATGAAACATTTGAAACTTACAAGATTACACCCAAAAAAAACCATGATTTGTAACAGCATTTGGGGAAGCTCCATGTTGCAGTCTGAACCTTATTTTTAGGAATCCAAAAGGAGTACCCACGGAAAATCCGGTCATTTGATGACAAGGCCAAAGACTTTGGGCTCTGGAAGTGAGTTTTGCCATGATTTAAGCCTCTTTTGTAGCAAACATCATTGTATTTTAGGATGGGAAAAATTCTTCCTAAGGGCTATGCAATCACCTTTGAGTGTAATAATCTCAATGAAATGTCTGACTTATTCATAAGCAAGAATGGAAATGGAACCACTGTATTTGAAGTTCATGCCTTTTATTTTTCAGTTAAGAATTTTGTGTTTCCCCTAAAAGATTCTGTCTTGGCGGTACGCTGTTCACTACTGCACTACTGGTTCAGACACGTATTGTCAATTGCAAATCAGAAAAATCTGCAAAATATTTGTATCTTGGAGCAAGCAAAGACATTTCTGATGCTGTTCACTCCTGAGAAAAGTTACAGGGTCCTTGTACTAACACAGTCTGAAAGTACAACTATTTAATTCAACCTAATGTCAGTTGAACAATTATGGCATTATTTTTATCAGAGCTATTAAATGTAATCAAGACATACTATCCTTTCCACAACCCACTGCTAAAGGATGAAATTGAAAGCTACATTGTGGTCAGTGTATCTTGAAATTCCTTCTGAAGATGAATGTGTTGATGGGCTAAGCTTTGAAGATCTAAAGGAAAATGAGTATCAGGTGTGCCCTAAAATCAAAAGACTCTGAAGATGCCTTGCAGACTCAACTTATTCCTATTGATCACGGGCACACAGGTCTGGCATGCTGCAAAACCTCATTTCTGCTTTGGTGCTCCATCCTGGCAAAGAGCTGCAACACATCCACAGGCTTTTATAAGGTAGCTGGGTATGCCCTGACCCAAAGAGGTTTATGACAGTTCTGAACACTCAAAACATGCTCCCTCTAAAGTAAATACATGTTTACTTTAGAATACATATTCACGTATTTACATGAATACATATTCAACCAAGTTGAATATCATCTCACTGACATTGGTGCAGATAGGTGATAAATCAGTTGGCATCAGTAAGATTGCCCATGCTGAAAGCTGCTGTAGGAGATTGATAAGCTCGAGCTTTTACTCAGTGGCATAAAATAAGCTGGACTCAGTCCAGACATCTCTACAAAACCATCAAAAGGGCTTTGATTATCCAGTCTCCCTGCGGCTCATGGGAAGCATTACTGATAATTCTTCATCAGACTTATCACAATGACGGAGAAACACTGACATGCACTGGATACTAAAAACAACAGCAAAAAAAGTCTTTGTCTTTTCATCCCAGGTCAACCCGATCAAATTTTTCCTTGAGCTAAAAGGGGAGTAAGGACTTCACATCAAAACAAAGTCACCTAATAAAATGCTCCAATGTAGCTGCCAGAGGGGATTTAGCTTTACTTACTGAGGATTTTGCAGATGTCACTGACAGCTTTGAACACCACAGAAGAAAAGCTGACTTTCAGTCTCACGGTCTTCATGTTTGGCAAGCGAAGCCGCAGCATTTTGTGCTGAGTAGTAAAGAGCAGCTTAGCGTCTGCCTGCACCCCACATTTATCAAGAGTCCAGTGGGTTTTCAGAAGCCAGCATTTTTTTTGCTCCCACCAAAGAGCATAGTCTGACCAATCTTGTGTCATTTCTAGGAAAAAAAAAAAAAAAAGGCTATTAATACATTACATAGCAAATATGCTAAAAAATCAGCTTTGGAAACAGCACTCTGCACATAGAATTTATTTACATTAAAGTAGCGACTACAGTTCCTCAGATCTAGACCCCATCTGCTGAACACTTGTGGCAGTTGCTGGGATTTAACTGTGCTAACCCAGACGATGATTGTCACATTGCCTTTATCTTGCAGGTATCCACAGGGACAGCACATCTCCCAAGTCCTTGAAGTCTCAGTGACACACAGCCAAGGGCTGTTCCAGGAAAGACATGGTAATTCAGCTCTTCTCTGTGGCTGCACCGTTAGACTGAGAAGGATGGCAACATACTTTAAATAATCAATGAAGAGAATTATTAAGTTGGGAGTAAGCCCTGTAACAATCAGGAAAGGGTTAACAAGCTCTAACAAATAAGATGACCTTCTCTATCACACAAGATGCAGAAACTTGCAACAGCGGTAGAAGCTTGTAAGGGAGGTAGAATGAATAAGATGCAATATGGTACAGGTAATCCTTTAATGGTCTGTGCAGACAGGCAGGCTGGTGCGACTGACCAGGGACTGACAAGAGTTGCCTACAGAAGCTTCTCAGAAAAACAGACAGGCTGCAAAGAGATGACTGTCTTGTTTCACTGATTTCGACTTGCCTGTGTTTTGATGAAGTAAAAATGGGAATTCTGTACTTTGAAAACTTGCAGATAGAGAAGCGTTTGCGAGTCAAGAACAGATGGAAGACTTTGTTCATGTGCTACACAAATAACTTTGGAAGGAAGAGAGCAGTGTCTTTTGTCTGATGACTCTTGAGCACTAAGTATCCTGACCTGAAAGGTATAAAACCTTGGCTAGATCAGCTTGAAGAGTACACACATAAGGAAGGATATGAAACATTGCTGCTTACAGTTCTGTGGGGAATTCCAAAATTGAATGACTTCCAGATACCAATGGTGTGTATTGTCGGCTAAAGTTTGTGTGATCTTGGTCAAGTCATTTCGGTCTTCTGAGCCATTTCTTGTTCCTCCTCACCAGCTCCCCCAGGCAGAGCGTTCCTCCCTGTGTCTGTAGCACAGTAGAGCCCTGTCCTGTTTTGGAATTTCTTGGGAAAATTGTCTCTCAAGAGAAGTGTTGGTGCAAATCACTTATTTAAAGATTTGCTTTAACTATTATTTAAAATAGAAAGCTTTTTGCACTAATTGAGTACACGAGCTTCTTCTAGTTACAAAAATGCTGTGAAAAGTTAGCATCATGACACAGTGAAACTCAGGCTACCTTTGCTTTGCTGGCTGAATCATGTGTTTAAGTAAATGGAGAAGTCAATAGAAATGTATCTTGCTTTTTAGATTTTCTTCATCACAGATATCCTACCTGCTCTAACGCTGGGAAGGGGATCCCTTAATAAAATCACTATCTCCAACTAGAGTTTTTCCATTACAAACGATTGTTGTGTACAAATGTCCTTCCATTGAATAGGAGACTTCTGAAAAAAATATCTTGTGTCTCCCTTTTGTTTCTGTCAAACTCCGTGTTTCAAAACAAAAAATTTCATCTGGCAGTAAGAGCTCTGAAATTCTTGAGTTGCTGAGTTTAAATTTCTTAAGACTTTTGCTGAGGGGTTTTCTTATAGTTCAGTTTTTCTTTTCTTGTTTGTAAAAAGTCAAGCCATGTGAAAAAGACTAAAGTTTCAAGGAGGTTCTTTTTTGACGGATAGTTTTTTGTTGCCATAGATCTCGTATTTCTAGAGCAGTGTGTAGAAACTCAAAGCTTGTGGCACTCCCATTTGATGACTCTAGTCTAGCAAACGTGTTCATTTCTGTGTGAACTTGGTGATCGAAGACTTCTAGGTATAGATTTCCAGAAAAAAAAAAAAAAAAAGAATAGCACTTGAAGAATGCATTGCATATGGGACCCTGTGACATTGGTGTAATGATCAAATGCCATACTGCCTTGTCTGTATCTAGCATTCTGCAGTGTCAGAGTACAGATGATTATTTTGGGAGGAAGCTCCATTTGGTGGCTTTGAGTTAAAGAAACTTTGATTCCCTGGTTGCCTGTAGGGCTGATGTACTCTGACTGTACACATGGCATTTAACTTTTCATCTCCTTACAATTTTGACTCAGCCAGTCTCTGCTCTGAGCGGCTGTTCCCTACTGGATCTATGAAATGGATAATGTAGCTCAGATTTTGGGTCGGGTGCTACTGTAGCACAGTAAACTATCTTTCTAAACACACTTGTAACAACTGATCCTTTCTCTGTGATGGCTACAGATGGATAAATCAAGTATCAGCTACTGGTATTGCCCTCAAACTAGCCACCTAGAAAGTCTATCTGGAATGGGAGCTGAACAGTTACTGTATTTGTCTAACTGAAAGAAAAAAAAACACCAAAGTTTTGTTTGCATTATGATAGTATAGGGGCTCTAATCACAAACCGGGGTTCTGTCCACATGAAAAGCAATCCTAAGCCTGCAGCACCTACGTGCTGGGTGTACTGTTTCTAAGACCTAAGTGAGGCAGTGCCATTTCTAAATGTGCTGAAGCCTTTTTGTAGAGGGAAAGCTGCATGTATGATTTTAATAACACTGTGTAGATGAAACAGGTCTTTACTCACTGATCTGCTCTACTAATTTCAGCATCACTCCTCCAATGTGAAGGTCGCCTGTGACCTGTAGCGTAAATTCTTTTTGCTCCTCTTCATTCTGGTGATCAACTGACACCAAGAGCTCCCAGGAGTTAGACCCATATGCACCCAAGGAAGTCATTTTCCAAAGATCTGTGTAAGCTCTGCAAAAACAAACACAAACAAAAGGGATATACATATGCTTTTACTCTATACTTTGAAGCCAATGCATGTTGTTTTCTCTCCAGTCTCAAAGCACATCCATGCTGCCAAGACTTCACAACAGCCTTGGCAGGACTTCTGATGTGTTATCTTGTTACCTCTGAACTAGACTCTGTTCTTGTGATGACTGTTACAAGACAGGCATGCAGGATTTTTTTTTATTTTTATTTTTTTTTAAATTCTGGATGTATTTTTTTCCCTAACTCAAGCATCTCCTGTTGGGTAGAGAAAGCCCAGTTTCACCCAGGTTTCCCCACTGTGCAATGCTCATCAGTCAGTCAGGACACCGTAACGCCTGCAGCTGTGGGTGGGATCTGTTTTTGCAATCTATCCAGCGAACAGAAGAATTTCCTTGACTTGTACGCTTATAATTGTAATTTTCACTGTAAATGGAAGTTTATACTTGCAGCAAAAGGCAGATGAGTTCTGCTAGCTTGATCCCATGAGACCAAAACCAGAGCAGTTTTACTTCTTTGGGTAGACACGAAGGGGGAGACAAGTAACTGCAATGTGTCTCTGCCAGCAACATCGAGGCACGTAACGGCAGTTCCAGCTGACTGTCTGCTTGCCCAGGGATGTAAGCACCTATCCCGTCTCGGCACACATCACCTGAGATCCCACCAGGCTCCTGCCAGGACAGGTAAACAGCAATTGTGCCAAGCCAAACTGGAGAGGATGCTCCAAGTAGAAGCTCTGGTTCTGATCAGTAGAGTTCTGCAAATTAGTGAAGCAGGAGGTAGGCATCTCTGTAGGTATACAGTGACTGATGCTGCAGGAAGGATTTGGGATATTTGAGCAGTGAAAGAAGGCACCAGATCAGCACTCAGTGTCTGGTCAAAACAAACCCTAAGAAACTCACCTTTGCAGTGCAAGCTTAGGCAATGAAGCGGGTGACTTCCACTTACTACAGACTTTCAACAGCATCTGAGAACCCAAGTCACAGACACCCTGGTCTTTGGTACAGTACAGACTGCTCGAACATGAAAAATAACTACGTTATATCCCCTCTAACATTCTTTGTAAATGACTCAATGTTGACAGACGTTTGCAGGTCTTTTAAAAAAGTAGTAAGTTATGTCAAAACAAAAAGCCAAGGACCATTCCCATAGGTGAGGAATGACAGAAGAGGTGATGACCCTTTCGAGGACTGACCACAGAGCAGCCTAGATTAGGTTATGTGAACATAAAATGAAACTAGGGGTTAAGGACCTCATGCCCAGAAACAGGGTTTTCTAGTTTTCAGTCCACCTATGCACCAAATTTAATGTAATTATGAAACTTTACGTTACCGATTAGATAACAGAAGAGGGATTTGGGCCAAAAGATACTACTTGAGAGCAAAGCCCAGTTCAATGTTCAGAGGTTCCCTTCCAGAGGCTCAACAGCCAGCCTGTTACAGCTTAATCTTCCCCAAACTTTCAAATGTTATTAGTGCTTCTTAACTTCCTACAGCTTAAGAATTTCAATAGGAAGGCTTCTGGTATTTTGTTAAATTACAGATCATTCAGTATTTTTATTGTGGAGTAAGCCATAAAGTCATCTAACCATTTCAGTCAAGTTCTTTGAAAAGCTGTTCTCAGAATGCTGCAGACTTGGTTCCTTGAACTCCTTTGGATCAGGGCCACGTCTGTTGTCAACCCTATCGGTACAAAATTGGGTATCAAAGGAATAATACAGGTACGGTGGTAATGACAGTCTGCTAATAAGGAAAAATGATTCCAAACCTAAAGGCAATGAAAGTGTGTGCGTGTGTGTTAAAGATTCGGCTGAGGCAAAAAAAAAAAAGAAGAGCAACAGAAATGAAACAATCTGTCCAGCTCAAAACCATCCCTTTAGGGGGAAAATCACCTTACCACTGAGTTTTGCTCTAGGAGTGCTGGTAATCTGAATGTCTAAAATCGTGACAACTTACAATAGAGCTCCAACAAAAACAACAGAGGGCTCCAAAAGGCCAATTTACACCGAGGAACAAACGTGGCTCCTATGTTCTTGCATGTGCCAGCCTACACCTTCTCACCAAATAGTTGCTCAACTAACAAGGGCTGGTACTTATCCAAAAAGTCTGTTTTTTCTTGGTAGATAAAGACATTGTGTTGTACACTGGAAGAAACTACGGCTGTACTGCCTCAGGGATGGAGCTGGGATTTTGAATTTGTGCTGCTGTGCACCACGTGGATTTACTGTGGTGTGCTTTAGACCAAGGGGTCGTGGAGGGCAAGGGCTGTGCCTCTTGAAGGCTCAGTGCCCAGGAGGCAGAGCTGCTGAGCCGGTACAAGGGCAGCACAACTTGTAGAGGTCAGTTGTTATTACTCTTTATGCACAGCAAAACAAAAACCCTGGCTTTAAGAAAGTCAGAATGCCACCAGTCACTCCTAAGCATCAATAACCGCATAAAAAAATTAAAAAATCTATAGCTGGCTAAGCATGGAAACATGTGCATGCGATTTCACTTTGAGAGCACGTGTATGAAATCTAGCAAAATGATCCCCGTATCTGCGCTTCACCACAAGTCAGTATCATTATTTAGTATCTCCTCTGTCCTCGTGTCAGCAAAACCACCTGGGTACATTTTTTCTCTTCTTCTTCGGTTTCCCTCGTGGATACAATTCCGCGTACAAATGCCTGTGCTGACACGGGTGAAAGCGAGCAGCCCAAGGCGTGGGCGAAGCTCTCTTCAACACCGCTGGCTTGCAGGGCTTGGAAAGCCACGGGCCTGGCACCGCCACTTGTGGCCCTTGGGCATTCCCCAAAACTGCTCCCGGCCCCGCTTCCTCTTCAGACCCAGGGCTTTCAGCCTGCTGCTCAAACACCACCAGCAGCCAGCCTCTCGGAGGGCACCGCACAAACACCGCCTCGGCTTGAAGAAGAGGCAGCAAGGACAAGGAACTGCAGTGCATTAAAAGCAAAAACCACCAAGCTGCCGGGGCACGCCGCACGCCTCCAGACCCTCCGGCCAAGCGTGGAGCTGCGGGGCTGGCACCGGGACATCCCTGAGGTGCCTCTGCTCGGGGGATCTGCAGGGCAGCTCTGCCCAAACCGCAGCCCTTACAGCCCCCGGGGTCACACTGAGCATGGGAACAGAGGAGGGAGTCAGGGGGTGAGGGGGTGAGGGCAGGAAAGGGCTCGCCGCGGGGGCAGCGGGGAGAAACCGCCGGGGATGGCGGCGCCTCGGGGCGGTTGTGGGGCAGGCGGCATTGCGGCTGCTGCCAGGGGAGGAGAAGGAATAAATCGGCACCAGGCCGGGCCCGGGCCTGTGAGGAAGTGCCGGGAGGGATAAGGACAGCAGCCTGCTGCTGGCCCCGCGTGTGTCTGCCCCTGCCCGTGCCCGTGTCCCTGCCCCAGCCCCAGCCCCTCACTCACTCACTCACCTCTCGCTCCGAGCCGGGCCGTCCCTGGCCTCCCGCCCGGTTCCTGCGCCCTTCGCCTGCACCTGGCAGCTCGGGAAGGGAGGAGGAGGAGGAGAAAGGGAAACAGGAGGAGGAACAGAGCAATGCCCGGCCCTGCCCCGCACCGCACCGCACCCCCGGGGGCTGCGCTGCTGAGGGAGCGGCCCCGCTCCGCCCCTCGGCCGCAGCAGGCAGCACAGGGCTCCCTGCGCCTCGCTGCTTTGCCCTTCCCTTCCCTTCCTTTCCTTCCCTTTCTTCCCTTTGCTCCGCTCCTGCCGCCGGGAGGGTGAGGAGGAGCCGGGGAGCGCCGCCCTGCCCTGCCCTGCCCTGCCCTGCGCTGCCCTCCTGGCTGAGGAGCCTGGGGGGCGCGGGGCCGGGTGCTGCCTGTGGGGTGAGGGCTGATGGTGTGCTGAGAGCACCAGGGAAACCCACCCAAACGCCCACCCCAGCCCCTCGCACCTCAGCCAGCGAAGTACAAGCGATAGGCACACAGCTGCGGCCATAACCAGGCTCCGCCGACTGGTTTTGGTCACTGAGCTTTGGGTGCTCAGCTTGCGAACGCACCCCAAGGGCTTGCTCTTGAGTGGGGCCACTGCGGGCCGAGGGCTGGACACATCAGGAGCAGTCTGGGGACAGCACAAAATGTCCCTGCTGGTAGAGGGGGCTGCACCCTGAGGAGAGGCCGCCACGGGGAAGGTGGTAGGTAGCCCCCAGAACAAAGAGTGGAAAGCCACGTCGGAAATACTTCCATATCTCCCACTAGGAAGCAAAAGCCGGTGTGCATAACCACGATGTTAAGGTTAAAGATTAACGCCAGGTAGCTTTGTAGTGGTTATGACTCTGGAGTGAGTGAGTGTTTGAAAACGTAGCAACGCGGATATAGGCCGCTCTGCAGTGACTCGGGCTGAAAGCTTTCCTCCTGCTTGAAGCCTCCTTTCCTCCTCCTTGTTAGGGAGCTCTGCCGAATTTTCATTTAACTGGAATACCCAAACTCCAGGGCTGTCGAGCCACGTCAGGCATAGCAGCGTTGTTGCTTTTAGGATGAACTTGTTGAGGGATTTGAGACTGGTGGTTAACATAGTAAAAAGAAGTTTGGTTCTGAGGGTGAGGTGCCAGAGAATAGAGAGGCATATTTGTGGTTTAGGGATGTGTTACAATGCACAGAGTAAAAGTGCATTAGATTGACTGGAAGTGGGCAAGTGCTTCTCCGAAAGGCAAATTCTCACAAAAATCCTTTCTTGCCTTAAGCATTGTGACCTGTTTGGTAGGCATCGTGACCACGTAAAACACAGTACGTGAAAAAAACGACAGGAGAGAGAAACAGAGAAAATCAAGGGAAGTGTTTTTTCAAATTAGACTCACAGTCCTAGAGGCTGGAGAGGTAGAAATGATGCATTTTGAAACTCTCTGGAGCAAACAGTTTCTCTCACTAGAACAAAGCAGATGTGAAGCGGCAGAACCACAGATAAGATCACAGCCTGTTTGCTCCCTTTATTGCTGTCATGGAGTAAGCCACTGACCTGCTTTGGCTGTACCTGTTTCCTCAGGTTGTTTGCACGTGCGTTGTCAAGACTGTGTAAGCCTCAGACAGTCTTTGACTCAAAGACTTGAGAGCACACGGCTTTCCAAGCCCTGTCACCTGGAGGCACTGTCAGGCCTTTAATTGCCCTGACCAGCCTCACCTGGACCATCCCAGCCCCTGCACATGGACCTAGTAAGCTCCAGGTGAGTTTAGGTTAGTGTCTTCAGCCCTTGCATGAGTGATTTTGCAGCTGCCCTAGTTGGTTGGGGTGCTGGAGGGGTTGTTCCTCTCACCTGGCTTGCGGAGTCCTGCTTTTGCTGTTCCTTGGCAGTGGCTTCACTTGAAGGTTGGCTAGCTTTTAGCTCTTTGTAGGGAGGTTTGACAAGCCACCGATTTGTGTTTTAAGTGTAGAAACAGGTATAGATGAGTAAATAACTTTTCATGGAATAGGTCTTTGGGAAACATGAAGCTCAGAACTGAGACACTTTTAATAGTTAATGGTTAGAAAAGTAGTCAGAGAAACCTGGAAGGTTGTCCCTGGGCCAGAATATTCTTATAAATGCTCTTCCTGGCTACGTAAGCTTGCATTGTCTTACCTTTGTCTAAGATACAAAGCTAGGAAGATTGTCTTTGTGTTTCATGTTGCCTAAGCATAGACACGATGCAGAGGTCTAGGGAAACTTGTAATCAGCTGGGTCTGGTGCTGCTCAACTTGGAAAAAGTCATATTTGGTGTTTAAAAAAGGTTAAGTTTCTCTTTTCTGGTAAAACTTCAGGCCCTTATTAAATAGAGGAGGAAAAAAAAGGTGATAATAGATCTAAACAGTGGTAGCTGCTAAGCCAGAAGCATCTACATATGCTGACTTTTTTTTTTCCCCCATGTTGGTCTGTCTTGACCTCTTCTAAGTGTCCTCTTTTTTATTTTTCAGTTCCTTGTGAATGACTGACTGAAGGGAAGAGAACATAGAGGTTGATGTCAGCCTTGTTCTGCTCTGCAGGGGGCTATGGATGGAGCATGTTCTTCCTGGACTGCTCTAGGACTGCTGGAGAAAACTGTAACCAATCCACCCAATCCCTTTGAGAGGGAAGTGCATTCCTGGGAAGCTGGAGGAGTTGGATGAAGAAGAGATCGGGAAAAAAGCCGGAAGACAACGGAGTTTGGGTAAGTTCTCTTTGAGTCTAGCATAAATTTTTCTAGGATATATGTGTTAGGAGACAAGTGGATTTCAGTCAGCGTTGAACAATATCCCAATCACAAGAGGTAGCAATGTTTCTTTTCTGAAGAGTGGCAAAGTTCGGGTATGTTTTGAAGTCAGAGTGCTCATTTTCAGCTGTCTCAGAGGAGGCTGAGGAAATTGGATTTGGAGAACTGCGATTTGTCCTTTCAGACAGTGAGTGGGGAAAACTAATCGAGCAACAACTGTTCTCTGCCAGGGTTTGTATAGAAGATGACAGCAAGCCTCCATTTGCACCCCTTTAATCAGTTTACGTGCTAAAAGCCCATGCTAGTCAAAAACGGGGCTTACCAGAGATGGTACCGTGTGACTAACTGGCTTGAGTTAGTCTGCTAAGACTTAGCTTGATCAGCTCAGAGTTTAATTCATTTTCCTGTAGGGTCTACTAAATGGCTATAGCAGAGTTTCTTAGTCGACAAGTGTGTATTTTGAGAGCATGGGAAGATAATGTGACAAAAACAGAAAAATGAATGTTACAATTTTTAGAAATGTATTTCATCTAGTATACTTTTTAGAGCTCCTCTTTAATTTATTAAAATTATCAACAAGCAGGTGTGTAAGATCTGTTCTATTGTATTATTTCTTGTGTTCATGTTCCCTTTATCAAGCACAAGGTGTAGACAAACCATCTTCTCTTCTTGGTAGGCCTCTATGTATCCGTTATGATCTGACTTTATTTACGGGAAGAAAATTTGCTCAGTATTAAACTTCAATTACTGTTGGGGTCATTTCAGTTCATGGATGAGTCTGTTATCCAAGTTCCCGTTCCTTTCCTGTCTGCCTTCCTTACGTTCTATTCACATCCGCCATTTAAGTGCCTAAAGATATCAATGAATCAGATTGCAGAGATAAGTGAACCAGCGCGTTGCGTGATGCTTCCAAAGAGACTTTGGAAATGTGGCTCGGTTCTTTGTGTGGCTCTTCCTGGGAATCTCCATATAAAGATTATATGTCGTGGCAGCATTCGTGTGTGGCTAATGCAGGATCTTTTTCCAGACAGTGAATGTTGGTAGTAATCTGTGATTAGTTTCATTAATGAAACCTTGGTGCAATGGAAGGTAACGAAGAGCAGAGCTTCTGTTAGCAGAAAGAAGGTCAGTTTTTTACTGTGACTCTGTAGGGTCAGCTAAGCTATGTTAGCTGTTCTGCTGACGTTTGTATGTTAGTGCAAGCCACACAGTGCTGTAAACGTGCGATCACAGCTAATGCTGCAGCTTCTGCTATTGGTAGGAATGTGAGCAGGCAGTAAGTGAACAAATTGCAGGACAGCGATACATAAATAGCAGGAGAGTGGCATACAGCTGGGGGGTGGGGGAAGCATCTCTCTCTCCCATTGACGTGCTCAGCACGTGCTTTGGTCAAGCACAGACTAATCTGCAGTGCTGCCACAGATCTGACACTTCCTTCCCCTTAAAAGGGCTTTCCCACTAGGGTGTGTCAGGCTGAGTCAAAAGTGGATCCGGAGGGGGCTTGGGTGGAGGAGATGACCAGTGCATTGCAAGTGTGGGTTTTCCCTAGTTCCTCGTAGACGTTTGCTGACTTCACTGTCTCATGACTTGAGAAAAGCTGCCCTGAGTTTGGCAGTAGACGAACCCTGAGGGTAGCCTTTGAGGTGCCAGTCGCATGAAGACTCTTGTAAAGTATTACAGATGGCCCTGTAGGTATCTGGCAACTTAGATTTTACCAAAGCCTTGAAGGTAAGGAGCTATTATCACTGTTGCTGAAATTCTTGGCTCGGGTTCCAGGTGAACACTGGTAAAGCTGAGGAGACAACATTTGTCCTGTCACCAGTCCTATAGCTCATCACTGGATTGCTGTTTCATGTAACAGCATCAAAAACCAAAGTGGGGGAATTGAGGACGTGTCCCCTCCTCCTCTGGAGAATGTGTTACGTTCTAACGTGATTTCTGAAGTCAGCCTTTCAGACTTACTAGGCAGGCAGTTGGCTCTTGTTGAGCTGAATAACAGCGAAGTATTTTTCATTTGCTCTAGGGAAAGAAGTAACGTAGGTATCTGTTATTTTCCCACCACCTTCTCCTTACTGAGAAGAAAAATCAGTGTAAACCCCGGAATGGGCACTAGGCAGGAACGACAGAGTTGTTGAGGAAAAGCTGGTCTTTACCACAGTGGATCTGTAGGCCTCCATGTTTAGAGGCTGCTGTAATAAATGGCCAAAGTGAGAGGTGGTAATGCTTTACCTGTTGGTATGCCTTGACTATATCCCAGCTGATTAAATTGGTAGTCATGGTCTAAACACCTGAAATGCTGGGAAACTTCAGCTCTGAACCCAAGTCCTATAAGCAGTACTTGGGTTAAAGGGAAAAATAATGAAATGCTTATCTTACTCTTTGTTTAGGAGAGCTTATGCTTCTGTTGCAGATCTGGGTAGGGATCTGGTGGTGCGTCTGGGTTTCCCGAGGTGCAGACAGCAGTGATCCATAATGAATCGAGCTTGCACGGAGTGAACCTGCCCTCTGGGTGCAGGTGTTTCTGGAGGATTTTGAAAGTTGACCCCCTCTCTCTGGCTGTCTCATGCTTGAAAAGCAGACTGTGATGAAACACTGGCATGTCTAGCACAACGCCTGAGTCATTTACCAGTGTTGCCAGAACCCCCTTGACTATGAGGAACAGCGAGGGGTGAGTGGGAGCAGTGTTGTCACACGCAACAGGCTAAGGGCAATAAATAGCCATAACAATGTACGTTTCCCCAGGCAGCTGATTTAATGACTCAGAGCTCCATCAGACTGCTTTTAGCTGGAGCAGTGAAGCTCTGCAAAGCTTTACTTGCAAGTAAAACTTTTTTTTTTTTTTTTTTTAAATGACTGAGGATGAACTAATCTGTTAAGCCTTCCATTCAGCCTTTCGCCTTGCTTTAGCCCAGTGATTGCAACAGAGCAAAAGCCCTGGTTTGCACTGTCTTGCCTTTTCCTCCCTTTCCCCTGCCCCCAGATGATTAGTGCCTGGTTTTCAAATCTGTTAGGTGCTGTCAGACTGCCAGAAATTCATGGTGTTACCTTTGTTGTGCTCCTGTGAAGCCAGGGCTGCGAAGAGGTGGTGCCAAGTAAATGCAGGCTGATTTTCAAACTTCTGCCTTTAAATAAAGACTTGTCTCCTCCACTCTTAGAGCCTGAAGACCTGCTGTGGAGATGTGAAAGTTAGGAGTTGCAAGGTATTATGCCTGGGCTATAAAATACAGCCTTATATAAGACATTGGCTAGTGGATTTAGTCTGCGTTCATGTTCTGTTGCATTTCTTGTAGATCCCATGTCAGATTTTAACATGTTTCCTTTGAAAAAGGAAGTAGCAGTTCTTTCTTGGCAGATAGGAAATATGAGGGCTTGAGCGGCTACAAGCCTGTGCTGTTACACACCACTCAGAGGATGGAACCAAGGCTAAAATCCTGATATCAAGTCTGGAGCTTCAGCTGTAAGGCCATGCTCTCTAGCATATCATACTTCTTGTATTTAAAACTAATATTGATGTCCTTTTTTTTTGTAATGGCCTCCCAGTAATATGACTCTTTCTTTGCAGTAATAAGTGGCTGCGTCCTACAGAGCCGTGTGGGGTCGGTTACATGTATTGATTTGCTGTCTGTTGCTTACCAAACAACTAAATGCTTTCCATTTGTAAATTTTGGTAATAATATTCCTCAATGTTGAAAATTATTCTGAGACCTTGGGTGAGCAAAACTAGACAGTATAATATTTGTGGTGTGCTGGGCTGTGTCTAGTGCTGATGTACTCTGTCGTGTCTGGTGGGCATTTCTTGCAGTTCTGCTCTTAACCATAGGAGCAGGTGAAGAAACGGTCCCAGAGGCAAACACAGGATTTGTTACTAGTCCTACCAAAGTTGGAATGTGAAGGAATGGGTTCAAAATAATTTGTTTGATTGTGTAGTCTTATTGTAACTGTTTTCTTTAGGATACTATTTCTCAGTTGGAGAGACATTCTGAGATATTATCTGAAGCTGGATTGGGGCTATTTGGATGAAAACTGTAAAGATAATTAGACTTACCTTTGTTTGACCCTTTATTTTAAGATTGTTTTTATTAATACTACCCTAAGTCATCCTTCATCCTTTTTAGACACTTAAAATATTACAGCAGTACTTACAAGATCTGAATGAAATTGAACTTTATATGTCTGTGCAGCCTGACTAAAGACAGTCTTTTGCCCCAAGGAAAAAACAGGGGGATGTAGAAGTTGTCCTCGTTCTGTTTGCACAAAAAGAGGAATGACTGGAGTTTGTGGAGCAGCTCAGTTGTAAATCAGGGTTTTGAGCAGGGTTGTGCAGGTGTCCCAGGGTGGAGCTGAGGAAGGTCCCCCAGAGCCCCCAGCTCTGGGTCAGGTTGGTGCGAGCCGAGCACTGCTGTCTTCTTGGGCAGCAGAGGCTGGCAGAGGGCTGATGCTGGTGGTGGGCTCTGTGCCAGCTTCCAAGGAACAACTTCTCTGCGAGCCCCTCCTGCTCATTTCCTGGCCAGGGCACGGGAGAGAGCAACGCTGCAATGACTCTGCCCCTGAGGGGGGCATGGAGCTGTGCCCTGCTGGCTGGATGAAGCCCACAGACCTACTGCACGGGAAAATCTCAGGCAAAGAGATCTTCCCTGCACTGTACAACTTTGCATGGAACAGGATTTGATGGTGTTTTTGTGAGAGCATGGGATGGCAAGGAGAAATTGTGCAATTCTCCTCCCTGTGTAACTCCTGACGAAGGCACTGTGAATATTGCTAGACTTGCTTCTCCCATCTAAGTGTGTAACTCTCTGTCAATACTTGACCCAGCTCTTTAAAAATAGAAGGTTTAACCAAGACTTCCCTTTCTCTATTCATGCGGCTACATCAGGGTCTGGATTTGAAAATCTGAAAAGACAATTCAAGTGCATTCCAAACCAAGGAGCAAATAATGTATTGCTCATTTAAAAACTAATTGAAAAAACTCATCTGGGGCACGGCTCTCTGAAAACTGGCAAAGTTTTCCGACCTTGAAGTACTGCTTCAAAGATGATTGCTTTTTAAAGAAATATTTAAAGATGACTAAAAAGGGTTGTCATAAGAGCGGGGTTACTTGCATCTCTTCTGTTTTCTGGCCCTAACCCAAAGTAGAACTTCTTGCCTGTGCTTGCACTTGGGGGTTGGACCAGTTATTATTTGTAGCCCATGTGACAGAAGAAACTTTGAGAGATCAAGTGAGTGTTGGATTCTCAAATTTCCAAACTGTGAGTTAAGAACTGCATTCTTAAAACTCAGCCCTTGCTTGGTTTCACCTTGCAGTTGGAGCCGAGTACTCACAGAAGAGGAACTCTGTGAGGGCGACCATTAGCGTTACGCACACATACGCAACATGTATGTACACAGTCAGTCTCATTTAATCGTTCACTCCAGCCTGGGTTCAGCTTTTCTTATTACCTGTAACTGAATCACATCCTGTCTCACCCATGCAGGTCATTCTTAGTACCTGAGGAAATACAAATATTGTACGATATGGTCAACAAATACGAAGGGAGGTCCAAACGTCCCAGCTGAGTTGCTGGAAATAATCAGCCTTGCCTGGCCTCAGCAGCCCGGCTAACACAGGCATCAAACAGCCCTGACTCCAGTTATGCTGCTGCTAACTGGGGGTTGGTCAGAGCGCTACATTCATGCTCCTGAGGTTTTTTTATTCCTCTGGTTGTTGATGACAGTCAGCTGCAAGATGTCACTGCCCTGCAGGAAGTATTGAACTATTTTTCCCTTCTTTCTTGGGGAAACCCAGGAAGGTTTTTTCCACTGGCAGGAACTCAGTTGTAAATTAATTTTTCTTCTAAATGCAAGTCTTACCGCGTTGCAGTATATGGCTCGGATCATTCTTGTGGTGTGTGTATTTTAAATATAGGCGGGGCTCCTCGGAAGAGGGATCGACCTATCTGCAATAGAGTCATTAAGGTTGGAAAAGGCCTTCAAGATCATCTGGAATAGCATTCTGTGCTCGGCCTCGTAAGGAGAAGATGTGACTGAACCAAGTGACTGCTGATTGAGGTGCAGTGTCGTATGTGTGCCCTGCCTAGGGAACTGAGGTTTGTAGGAAGGGGAACAAAGGAAAACCAAACTCCAGCTGTGGTTACCATCAGAGGTTAGTATGAGAATTGAACTAACTTGTTGCTGGAACAGCTAGGTTTCTGTGTCCTCATGGCCATACATACATGCGTGCACTCTGATAAAACAGTAATAAAAAATTATATATTACACAAAGCAGAAACTGCTTCATAAGCACTTGATTTGGTGGAAGGATAACTTTCTGTCTAAAGAATTTAAATGAAATTTTCTTGGCAAATTCGCTGACCAGGGCTGAATATGCTTATGCTGGCCTTCCCTACGGAGGATGGGATGACTGAGGATGTGTAGGTACCAGTTTTCTATTCTAATGCAATTTTTTAGGAGTTAGTCAGCATGAACTTTAATAAACATCAAAATGATGATGTTTATTAAGAAATGCATTCAAAAATGCAAAAAGATGCATGGGAATTGTCGTGACACTGCCCTTGATTGTATGTATGTATTTTTTCTAAAAAAATGTTTCCAAAGCAACTCAACAGTGAAAACAACAAAAAATTAAGAAGCCTTAAAAACTCATGCTCTTCTGTCGTATGAGAAACTTCGGAAGCAGCCAAAAGTACCGCCTGCCTTGCTGGGCTGTGACCAGCAGGTGCCACTGCAGCCTTGTTAACAGGGGACGCAGGACTCGGGAATGGGACTGCAGCATAGGAAGGGGATGTCTGGTGGCCTTCTTACTCATGGTAGCTGATGACATGTGCCGTACCACCTGCTGCTAAAGGAGAATGGGACGGACACGGGGTGAAACAGCTTTAAGTACACATCTACATGATTAATTTTTAGGGCGGATGACATGCTTCCTGTTTAGGATTCTGTGGAAAGTTTGCTTTTCCTGTCTGGGTTTTTGCTTGCACTTGCCTTATGGTAGGAGTGAGATCCGTGCTGGTATGTCTGCTTTCCCCTGCCAGAGGAGTGCAAAGGATGACGTTTCTTTCCACTTAACTAGAGCTTTGGGCTCAGCAAGCACTGAAGGTTTCTGCTTGGCATCACATTCAGGGTTTGGTCAACACTAACTATTGCTTGTTAGTGAAATAACGTGAGCCATCTTGTGGAGGAAATGAACACCATGTTAGGGGAAAAGAAAGCTTATATGTGTATATAACACCTCCACTTGACTGTAAACTGTGTGGAGCCTTATGATACTTTTTGACCTCTTAAACCAAAAAGTCGAACTTGCTGCTCATACAAAACCTACCCCCAGAAGAGGCCTTAAATTGCTAGGAGAAAACTGCAGTGAGGGTATTTGGGATAAAAAAAAAAAAAAAAAAAATCAGTGCAGCTGTATGATACAGATGGCAGGAGAACTTCTGGGCAGAAAATCATGGATGCAGGAAGGATGTGGTGCTGTCAGCTCTATGTCATTCATGCTTTTGTGTGGTGTTTATTAAGGGCAAAAGGAGCTGGTGGTTGTGCCAGTCTCTGTTTGGGCTATTACAAGCTTGCAGATGCTGTTCCAGAACAATTCCATTGCTTTAGATGGAAAATGCCTCCCTCCCGTCACCCACCTAATCATCCATACCAGGAGGTGTGTGCATGGTTTTTGTGGCTGCTCCTGGAGGAGCTCTGCTCCGAGTGCCTGTAACTGTTGTGCAGGAAGACCTCAAGAAGGACACCAGCACTAGATTCGCTTTTCCTTGCCAGAGCTTCTGTTAACACAAGCTGCTAAGGGTAAGATAAGGGTATTTTGGATCACTTTTCCAAGTACTTCAACAGATGCTTACCTTAAGGATATGAATGGTCCTGTTGAGGGTGTTCCTCCGTGCTTTAGCCTGATATGAGCTCTTTGCTGGACTGTCAGAGATCAAGCTGTGAGTTACTTTTACATACTGGAGAGGTGGACTGTTTTTATTTTATTTTATTTTTTTTTGGCTAAAGGATACTGCAGCTCAAGCAGCGCAGATCCCTCGCGATTTGATAGAGATGAGCTAATCCAAATAAACGTATTCACTTGTGGAGTGATTGGGAAGACCCCCCATTATCAAGCCCTGAAGATCTTAAGTCATGAGCTGCATCCTTCCAAAAATTAACTCATGCCCAATGTGCTGGCTTTAATGTAAGTGGGCAGAACTAGTTTTTGCTTGTTACTTTTTTATTTGACGTTCTGAGCCCTCGTGATGCATTCAAGTCATGTTGTCAGTCTTACTGTGCAACTGAAAGGATGGGAGATATACCTAGCTGAAGTGAAAGGTGAGATCCCTGAGTAATTGCATGAATAAAAAGAAAAATAATCTCAAAACCAGAAAATATCTGAAGAACTGGCTCAGAAGTTGTGGTAGCCTTTCAAGGATTTGATTAAACTGGATTGGAGTTAGGATCTTCTTTCCTTTAAAAGAAAGCACATGAGTGCATGGAACAAAGGAAGAAAGAAAGCAGTTTAAATGAAGCTTTTTTTTCTCCTTATAGATGGATCTTGAAAAATCCTTTGTCTGTACGTGGGTTCTTCTAAACTGATTACACTAATGTGGTTGTTTCTGTAATTTAATTATCTCTGCTCTCAATGAGAACAAGTTAATTAAAAGTTGTCTTTTGTTAGTTGAAATATATTAGTCTTTCCTACATGGAACTTCATGGCTTTTGTTTGCTCCTCTTGTAGGTTGTTTTTGTTCAGTGCAGCTGTGCTTTCTGTTGCATAACAACTTAATATAGCTGGCTTTATAGCCCTTCGTTTTTATAGGCCGGACTAAATTACCTCCGGGGATTTGCAAATGTAGGTCAGTAGTGTAAAAGCACAAGTCCCACTCCTCTATTAGTTTGCTCCTAAACGGCCAGTCGGCTCTGCTCGCAGCCTCTTCGGCAGGTTGTGTTGCAGGCTCTTTGATGTTGGGAGGCTAAAAGTGTGTGCGGGGAGATCGCTGGGCTTTCCAACATGGTCCCAGTAGCTTGGGGTTGGAAAGCATATTTTGTTTGTAACCAGAAAGGTTTTTATTTTCGAAAGCTCTTGGGAGATGAGCTTAACTTTGGGCTACGGTAACGTTAGGACTGAACAGGGCTGGGCATAGTTTGTATTTAGGTTGGCGACAGCCAATCCGTCAGAGCTGCATGACTCGAGAGCTGACACACTTCCTTCTGGGTATGAATGCTGCAGCGTGTTGGTAGGAGGTACGGGCTGACTCATTAAAAACAAAGCACCGTATTTTTCCTGTTCATTAAAGACCACTTGGCTCCCTTAGCAAGAGCACGGCTTTGCCTGGCTGTTCTGACTAACCCCTGCCTCCAGTAAGCTCCTGTTCCGCACGGTCCCCTCCCCGGCAGTCCAGTTTCATCATCTGCTCTTTGCATTTCTGCTGAAGTGCTGTGGCTTTGTGACGTTGGGATAGAATAGCCAGTCCTTTTTATTACTGGGGAGATAGATCCATGTGCTTCTACAGCTGGAAACTAGAAGGCTAAATCTCCAGATAATGCAAACTGGATCATCTCGTTTGATCCTCAATGTACTACAGAGGCCGGGAATCTTGAGTTTTTCCATTTTCCTAAAAAAGGTCCTTGGGGTGAAATCCACCTGCCCGAAACCTGCAGGTTTCTTGTCCGTTTCAGAAGCAAGCAGGAGCTTCCCTTTTCTTGCAGCGGGGCTTTGAGCTTTGCAGATTGATGAGGACCAGTTCGATCCTGTGGCAGCAGTACATACGTAGGTTTCCTTGCACATCTGTTGCGCTGTGACATCCTCGTAGTGTCCCAGGGAACGGCAGGCGGTATCCTGCCATGAGAAAAGAGCAAAATGTTTGGGTCATACTCAGCAGGTGAGCTGCATAGCAAGGCTGCCAGGACTCGAGGATGCTTTGTGTATTCCAGCTTTGTGCTGGAATACAATTTACATTCATCTGCTTCACGGTTAGCTAGAGCTGGTGGTGGTCAGTTTGCTTTACTGAGCTGCTCGCCCTCCTGCCTGACCTCTGCAGACCAACGGGGCTCCCCTCATTTTAGGGCTGGCAGGTTCTGCCTGGATAAGGATGGAAGAAGAAAATGCAGAAATGAAAACCAGGCAGTCATGCTCCTGGGTGTCTGGAGAGCTTTCTGGGTCTGTCTGCTGTAACAGTATAGGTGTGGGTTCCTGGTGGCTCGTGGAGATGCCTGCCCTCTCCACTACGATTCATCTGTTGAAGCTTTTTCACAAGAATTTCTTACTCAGTGCATGTTGTACCTTGCCAGCTCTGTCGCAAGTTTGATCTGGAATTGTTTTGGGAATACTCAAGTATGTGAGAAATGTCTGCTCTTTAAGCAGGAGTAGAGGCTCAATTTCTGGATCAATATTTCATAGTCTTCACAAGTATCTTACTTTGATAATATATATTATTTTTAAGTTACTTTCCCGAGAGCCCTAGTTCTGACACCTCAGCTTATTGAGTTGACGGCCTGTCTTGCTTGCAGGTGGGACTACATGTAGGGCAACTTGGGCAGGTTTCCAGCCCAGAGATAAACTTCTACTTTAAAGCTATTTTTCCAACTTTAATTTCAAAAACTTAGCTGCAAAGGACGTACCTACGTGGAAAAAAGTACACCATGGAGCGTTAGCTATCTTAATCACCCCCTAAAATTTTTCTGGAAATCACGGCAACTGGCTTTACAGTGCTTGAAGTCTTCTAGCATATTGGAATGATTCTTAGCATTTTTTGAGATGCTATTCAGTAGCCATCCAGTATATAAACGTTTAACCAGAGGTTTTTAAAAGCTCAGTTATGTTTCTACGATGAGAGGTTAGCAGTTAATAAATTCTTGACAGCAACAGGAGTCTTGTCTTAACCTACTTACTAATTCAATACCTGGAAAACTCCTCAAATGTCTCAGAATCAGTATTGCTTTTAAGTGGATACTTACAATAATATTTGTAGCTCGCATACTGATACCATGCTGTGCTTGTTCTGACCTCCCTTTAAGGACCTGATCCAAAACCAATTTTGAAACGAGCAGAAAGTCTTCCATTGATGTTGTGCTTCAGAACAGATCCTAGAAGAAACTGCAGAGGAAGCGATAACATAGTGGTGGGTCATGTGTCTTGTGTCTGTAGTACGGGCGAGCTGATGTCATGTTTATTAGAAGCCAAGATCAGAGTTCACAGGCTCAGGAAATGTCTGCAGAGTTTAGGAATGGTTTGTAACTTCTATCCCAATGACAGGTTTATTTGGCACTTTTTGATAAGTGGCCTGTTTGAAATTTCCTCTCCGAGTAAGCAATTTGTAATTCCCACTTGAAAGGGCTACTGTGGGGGATGGTGATGGGGCCATATTTGAAAACCATTTATGGTTACTAACATCCTGGCATCTGTCATCCAGGAGTTCTGTGCCTTTATTGTTTTGATCTGTCCAAAATGACTTCTTTATATAGAAACAGGAAAACTCTTTGTGTCCTCAGAGAAGATAAAAATATTTACGCTCCCTTAAAGCGTATAAATAGAATTGGTGACTAAGCTAAAGGATCATTAGAAATAGTTCTGCTTTTATTCGCTATGAAACTTGCTCCCTTTATGTCGATCACTTTGTCTCATACGACTTTACAGCATGGCTTTCTCGGGTCCTTGCCAAAATACCATCGTTGTGACACTTGAAATCTGCCAATTCTGAAGCATTGCGCTGATTCACAGTCCTCTTATCCCGAGCCCAGCTTCTGCTTTCTTAAGCAACAAAGTAGTCATTTTGCAGGTGTTGGAGGTTTCTCCCGCTGACTCCTTCCATTGGCTGCTGAAGAAAGTTGGAAAAACCCTTGTAGTAGTCATGGTGTAGCTGCAGTAGTCTACGGATATCAAGGAAAAAAGTTTATTGGGGCGGTAATGGCTTTTTCTTGGGCTAGGCTGTGTAGCTGGAAAGAAAGAGCAAACAAACACAGAATCTCTAGGGATGTGACAAAGCGAATCTGAGCCCAAAAGTTTTTTCAGCCTTTCTAAATGTGTCGGATAAATTCTTCTGCCTTCCTGGATTTCAACAGAATTGTCAAGCTCAGGGAATGGGAAAAACGTGTCATTATGTGCTGTTAGGAGTATGGGTAGATCCTAAAACTAACTGGACCAAAAAACAATGCTTGTTTTTTTCTGATGGTAATTGGGATACAAGAGCTTTGTTTCATATATGATTGGTGTGACTGCCCTTTGAGGCGCAGAAGGAGTACAAGGGACAACAACCAGCTGCCTGCCAAGAATGGAAATGGAGATTTTCCCTCCGGCTGCTCTTTTTCCTGTTTCCAGAAGCAATCAGGTACGGTAGACATGAACTTAGCTACACTGGTTTTTATTTTGAGAATTGAGTAGGTTTTTAGGGAAGTGTTACCGAAACATAGGTTCTTTAGAATCAGCACTTAAGGACATCGTGGCACCAAACACATCAGCTGTCAACTCCCTTGTTTTTAGAGAGGACTGATAGGAGGTACGTTGTTACTGGAGTTCCAGGGAGCACCCAGGTCAGGTAGGGGCCCGTGTGCCTCTTTTGGAACCTGAATACCCTGAGAATTGAGTCTTTTAGTATGTGTAACACTTCTCAGTAAATCCTGGATTCCCCTGTCGTTTGTGTGCTCTTGAAAGAATTACTTCAGCTCCTTTTAGTGGTGGCATCTAGTTGGACAAACATCTTCACTCTTCTGATGCTTCTAAAATCCAAACAGATGGAGGAGACCTGATTTGCCTGAAGACACACAGAAGACTAGCGGGCAGGCTGAGAAGAGAATCTGGATCCCATTTCCAAGTTGCTGCCCTGTTCGCTGGGGCATAAAGCCATATAGGCTGAATCTTTAATCATACTCAGACTTATTTTCTGTCACTGGAAGTTTGTGTCAAGCAAACCCTGACCTCTGTCCTCATCTGAGGTAAAGCAAGACTATCCAAATAGCACTTTATTATAGTGTTGGTTTTTCTTCTATTTTTGGCTTCCTGTTCAAATAATTTAGTGATTTATTCATGATCATGTCCCCAAAAGCACGGGGAAAGGAACTGCAGTTGAACATGACAAAGGGAGTCTGGCTGCTGCCAGCAGAGGACACTATTGTTCAAGAAGTTTCTGCAGAAAATGCTCTCTCTTGCTTTGCCTTTTAAAACCCCAGGAACAGAAGTGGAGAAAAGTGGGAGTTACCTCTCGATGGCAGCAGCGGGCTAGCGCTGTCACAGAAGGTTTAGGGAAAAAAAAAACCTCTTCAGCCATTCACTGATGCCTGATATGGAGGTGGGGGCTAGGGCACTGTTAGAATCAGCCTTTTAATGTGAAGGAATCTTTGTTGGGCCAGTCGCAGAAATGGGAGTCCTGGCAGACACAGAGCAGCTTGAAGTCGTGTCCACAACTGTGTGGGTGCTGCGAGGTGCTGGTGAGGCTGGAAGACAGCCCGTGGTCCCGTGTAGTTAGCTGTAATCTGAACTGAGAGCGGATGTCCGGTCAAGTGTCTCCTCTAGGAGGTGGCTCCTGTAATTCTGGAGGCTCTTAAGGTGTGTAAACATCATCCTTCCCCAGAGCGAGCAAACCAACCAACCCCAGAAGCCCCACGCCCCCTCTGAGGGTACCAATAGAGATTAAGCCAAGATATACATTTCTTGTTCACTTCATTTCTTACAGTACTTGCTAAATGACAGTGACATGAAAAATAATGCTTTAAAAATCTCCAGTGCTCACTAGAGTAGAGCAGTCATTTAATTCCCTCCTAAGTTGCAGAGTTAAGATGGGAGAAGGTCTTGAGCTGACTTCAGTTCCAGTGTTTGACTTCTGAGGCTGTGATGGGCCGACAGGGAGGGCTCAACTTCTGATAGTGACCCAGGGAATGTGCCCTGTGTCCTGCTTCTCCTTCAGCACTTCTAATGCCTACCACCCTCCGTTATTTAGTTTCTAGTGGGTACGTGAATGGAAGAGCCCTGCTGGCACTGCCAAACCCAACCCGTGGCCTCCTATCCCAAGTGTGCAAGCAGAGCAATGCTGTTCTCTTCTCCAGTGCGCCTGGGGAGTCAGTCTGCCTCCGTGCTGCTGCAAAGGGCTGCAGCAGGGCTGGGATGTGCTCAGCAGGCCTTGTGCTATCAGCCTCAGTTGCACCATGTTGGTATTAGCTGAGGATGTGGCTTTGGGTTTTGATTCCAGTTGTTGGTTAAGTCAGGAAGCCTAAGTGTCTCGGCTGTGCTGCCACTTCTTTTTTCCATTTGCATGGAATCAGCTTTTAAATGAGAAATGTAGCTGACTAAATGTTGCTTTTCTGATGTCCTGGTTTAGTTCTCTCTTGGGATTTCTTGGCCTGATGCCTCCTGAATGCTGCCAAAGCCAGTTGTTAAATTGATTTGATTTTTAAAATTGGCCTCTGAGAAATGTGTGAATTCCTTGGGGGAGATTGTTCCCCCCAGCCCTGCTAAGCACAGAGGCAGGCATAGACTGGTAGCACTGATTTCAGTGGCACTGTGACTGTTTGGAGCAGGGCTTCACCCCAGAAGTACATCTGGACCCAGTATTGGAGATAAGCCTTCATGCAGAGAAATATGATGGTGAACTGAAAAAATCTGAATCTACTTTGTGGGAAAGGAAATAACAGGTTTATAAGGAAAGATGTGGTGAGCTTCATGCTTTGTGACTTCCCTTTCTGCTTCTTCCTCCCTCCCAGAAGTTCAAAAGGTCTGCAAAACCTCAAGTGCCACAAAGTACCATCTCATCCTAAGCTTCAAATCTCAGCGCTGTATGCAGTACTGGTGTGAGGAGGAAGCACTGCCCCCTTTGCCGAACGCCCCCTTTCCAACAGAAGCACCAAAATCGTAGTTTATGTTGGGAAATGTGAAAGCCCCGTGAGTCTCAGCATCCCCTGAAGTAATTCCTTCCACTGCTAGGTGCAGCCCGCTCCCTATTTATTCAGAAGCACCGTACTGGCCGTGGGAGAGGGGGCACGCTACGAGGTGCGGCCTCCTCAGCTAAACCTCG
The DNA here is from genome assembly GCF_964211825.1 of Aythya ferina. Classification (NCBI taxonomy): domain Eukaryota; kingdom Metazoa; phylum Chordata; class Aves; order Anseriformes; family Anatidae; genus Aythya; species Aythya ferina. Next base: position 4,808,406 of record NC_140298.1, read on the forward strand.
GAGCCGGGCAGGCAGGCAGGAGCGACGTGTTCCCTCACGCTGCGTTGCCTCAGGTTTGCTTTTAACTCCTCCACAAACCTGGAGATGCTCAGGGAAGAAAGAGGGCACCCCAGACTACTTAAACTTACAAAAAACCAACAAGCTGCTCTTGTGCTGGCTGTAGGGTGGGAGCCGCTACATTTGGGGCTCCTTTTTTCCTCACAAGTAGCGGGGCTGATCTGTGGGCTCTCTCAGGGGCGGTGCCCAGCTCAAGTCAGGGGGTCTCAGTCCCTGAAATGGATGTTGTAGTTCAGTGACGGAGAAGAATCGGAAGTCCCGGGACGGATTCACTTAGTGCACTTTATTCTGTCACAGGGACCGGGTTGTGGCCAGCCTTGCGTGATGAAGAAGAAGGGAGGATGCGAGAAGTTCTTGAAATCCCAGTGTCCTCGGGCTGTCCTGCCTGAGTGGTCTAGGAGGTGGCCGAGGGCACAGGCTGACTCTTTCTTCCAACACTGTTAGGAAGTGGCAAATTTCAAGAAATCTCTCTTCTGTATTTGTTGATGGTGTTGGTTTCTCCCTGTTCACTAGCAGGGGACAGGAGGTGTTGTGATAGAGCCTCAGAGCCTGGCCTGTAGGTGGCTGCTGACAGAGCAAATATCAACTGTGCTGTATTTTGGATGCCTAAAACCAGCTGACTGTGTAGGGATATTGGAGGAGGCAAGAAAAATGTGTGCCCCTTTCATATGCCTAGAGCCGAGTCTGTCTCCTGAGCTCAAAATCCACTTCTTTGGTCTTAACTGATTTTTATTTGGGGTATGGGGTAAACCAGCCAAAAAGAAGCTTAAAAAAAACCCCTTCTCAGTGTTTTGGGATTCTTTCTCAGACATTTGCTTAAATTATTTAGACCTCTTGAAGCTGAGTCCTTGGCGGATGGCAGAACTTAAAGTAGGGCCTAACCAAAAGTGATTTGTTTTCAAAAGTGAGGGACAACAAGTGGCTCCCATCAGCTCAGTGAAAATTATGACGGGCCCAGCACTGTTGACAATCAGTCTCTGGTTTTGCCTGTAGTTCATCAAGATCCTTTAATTTCATGCTCGTCTTTAATCCTGTCAGGAATGCTATGCGATGATCAAACAGAAGTTGAGAAAGTGTCATATTTGCATGTTAAGCTTCAGCTTTTCAGATGACATTCTGTCTCTGAATTATGTACAGGTGATTTTTCATACGTTTGTGGCCATTGTGCATCAGAGGATTCAGCTTTGGAGCTGCTTAACAGCTCATGCAGCCAAATAATTCCTGCCTCTTCATGTGCCAGTGCTGTCAGAGTGCAAAAGTGAGATAGACAAAGTCATCTTTGTCTAACTTCAGGAGTCTTCAATTGAAAATCAGCCCCTTTGTGTGAACTGCTTGGGAATTCCCTTTAGGAAATGACTTGAAGTAGCTTCATCTCCAGTATTGCTAAACTTCAGTCTTCTGCGGGCACCCTCTTCTGATGTGATTCTTTTCTCCTTTTTTTATACAGTGAGGTCTCGAAGAACAAGAGCAAATATAGAACAACGGAATTATTTGGGTACTAGTGTATGTGTGCAGTTAGAAATATATGTCTGTATATAATGTGAATGTGTCTGTGTGTGTCAGTTTTCAGAAGATTATTGGAAGCAGCTGTGGGTGGAAGAGAAACAAAGCCGTGGATTTGTGAGCCAAACAATTAACATAGGAGTGGAATACTGTAGTTACATCAGTCTTTCTTTAAAAAGCCAGAATTTCTCCCTTATTCCCAAATGTATATTATTAATTCTCTTGGCATGTAACATAGCAAAATGACTGCGTTTATGAACTTGACTACTTCTTTTAACAAGTTCCAATAACTGCTTCCTAAACCTTGTGTTTTTATATCAATTACATACAGTAAGCATTGAAATCAACCAAAGAGAACTGCTGAGGCCAAGAAGGGTTATTTATGTTAAATGAGGATTGCCAACTGCCAAAAGTAAAATGTGGATATAATTTTATAACACCATTTTATAATTAAAGTCATAAGTGAGGTTTCCTGCTATTGTTTAAAAATGTGTCACGATAAATTTAAATCAAGGATAAAGGCACAGAATGGGCTACTAAAGAACATATCAATACAACAAAGATGGTACAGCGAACATGTCTGTTGCAAAAGGAAAACATGTGCTAACAATTTCAGTGAAATAATTATATTTATTGCATATAGATTCTGCTTTAGGAACTATAACCACTTAGAAACTGTTTTCATTCATGTCAGATTGAGGTTAATTTGTTGTTACTGTATGTCTATAGATAGATTTTACTGTCAGAGAAATTTAATATGTTGGTTTAATGATAAGCCTTCTAGCAAGACCAGATTTTTTTTTTTTTTTTTTTTTTTTTTAAGGCCAAGAAATTCAGAAAAAGTTAATAATTTTGGCTAATATTTGTGTCCACGGCATAGTGGAGTTAATATTGTATCAATAAAGAAAATAGAACTTTGGCAGCTAAGTACCCACTGGCCAGGTTCAGGAAAATATTTGAGCACATGCTTAACAGTTTCAGTGGGATGTTGATTTTAATAGGAGTTAAGCATATACCTAAGGACTTTTATAGGGATTCTTTTTTCAGTCACAGTCTAAATTCGAAGAAGAAATAACTTCAAGTTGAATTGAACAGGAATAATAATACCCCTTTGTTTCAATTTGCTAGTTGCATATATAACTTTGCTACTGCACCGTCGCAGCCATTTACCTATTAGATTTTAGGATTGACCCATTACAGCCTATTGGTGTTTGATAATGCCACCCTTTTCCCAGAAAGAAGTGGTTTAATTCTCCTGCATTCGTAAGAGTTAATTGCTAGAACATTCCTGACTTTGGTAAGTCATGTTCGTGGAATAGGTAAGTAATTTCCAATGTATCATTTCATACATCGCTTTGCTAATATAACCCATGTGTTTCATATCAGCACTGAAAGGACATTAATCAGTACACACCACTTCTGCCAGACATATTCTGTGCAGAGTCCCTGGTTACATCTCAAATGTCAATATGTGGAAAAAGATGAATAATAAAATGCAATAGATATCATTTGTTACATATGCCATTTGCAAGTTTCTTGTAAAATAGATCCCATGGAAAGAACTGAAAGTAATACAATATTGAAGTTGCAGTTAGGCACTCGGAGGTAAGAAATGCCCCAGTCAGACGTGCAGACAATTCTGCTGCCTTGTGCACAGGCATTGTTATCATAGAGAAACTATAGGACCACAGGTTATTCTTCCAGTGGTGCTGTTTTTTTTCCAAACTAGAAAAGAGCATGGAAGCTGCACAATGCAGGAACTGCTGGTATCTCTAAGAATTCTACCTCACGGCTAGAAAACTTTGGACAAAATATATGCATTTTTGAGTTATTCGTGACTCTTGAAAGCAGAGATGCTGGAATGGAAGCAAATATACAGCCATAGCATTAGAGGTCACTTTAACCAGTGGCAAAATACATGCTGAAAAATGTTCTTGATAGGAACACAAATTCATTTAATTCATTTGAAGCAGAATTCCTTATCTGACTTACATGAAGTCAGTGGGAGTCTTCCATTGACTTCAGAGCTCTGAGCTGCTTAGGATGAGCATCTTGATTCTTGTTCCGTGCTTCTGTGAGGATCCAAACACAGCAGGCTTCTGCTATATTGGGGCTAGTTAGTGGGCTTTCTGGATGTAGAGAAGCAGACTCAGTGGCAGTGGGATGCTGCTGCCTTTGGTGGAGTTGAGGCTGAGCTCTTCTCCTTTCATGTGGCTTTTCCCAGGTGAGGTAAAAACATGTTAAAAAGGTGCCTGTTATATTGCAAATGTTCGGTCCTGAATAAAGTCAGGAGTTTTTGGAAAAAAAAAAAAAAGAAAAAAAAAGAAAAAGTTACAAGGTGAGCTTGTTAGCAGCCAACAAATGCACGCACTACTGAAATGTGCATAGCCTGTTTTACTTTAGAACAAAATGAGATCACAGTGGAAATACCGCATAGGGCAACCAGAATTATACTTAGTAGGTCTTCAGTGGTGATGTATTTGATTCAGAGGGGTAATGTTTGGGGTTATTTTTAGCATCAGAAATCAGAACCTATTTTCCTTTGCATTCTCAATGCATGTTAGGATATTTGCAAAAACCATTTCCAGTTTATTCCCAGCTCCTGCAATGACTTCTGTGCAATTTGTTTAATCTTTTCTGAAGCAGAAATTCTGGAGAATATCTGCAGGTCAGAGATCAAATCTCCTTGAAATCCTGTTGAGAATTCTAGTTCCTTTGACAATTGCAGATAAACATTCTCAGTTATTACTAATATGCCTTTTATTTTAGAATCACAGACGTGTATGTCTGGAAGAAACCTCAGTCATCTGATTCTTTCCCTGTCCCTTGAGGAACAGGGAAGAAGTGGAGCAAGAAGGGGATCATGAGGCAGGGAGGAAATGAAATGGGATGGCAGGGGCAAGAGGAACAAGAAGAGGTGCTGGAGCAGAGGGGAGGTGGGGGGGCGGGGGGGCTGGAAGGTAATCAAATAGATAATTAGCCTAAAGCATTCTATCAGGAGTTCTGGAAGTCTCCTGTGACAGGTGATTTCACAGTTTTCATGTAACTTGTTTAAATTCTTAAAATCTTTTTGACCTCTCAATTGAACTCCTCTTGTTTTTAAAATTAAGCCCCTTATTCTCACCATGTCCATGGGTGAGGACGTGAAAAAAATAAATCACTGACCTCACCCTCACCCATATTTGGTGTCCTGCAAGATGCCGCTCATTCTTCTTTTCCCTCTCCCTACTCTCTAAATCTTCTGATTTTGCTAAAATTTGCTTTTATTCCTGTTGACTCACTGTTTTGTGAGAGTGTCTAGCAGGTTTCTTCTCTGCTCTCCTGTATTCCGTAAGTGTCTTCAGGGAGCACTATACAGATGATCAGGGACGGCTCATTCATTTGGATTCTTAAATGCTCTGAAGTTATCATGTGTGGCTGATCTGGATATATCTAACTATTCCAAATATTTTTTTTTAACATGCTTTTTTCCATAGCCTGGGCTGTGTGCTTACTCTGTTAAGTTCAGCTTTAAGTATCTGATCTCAATTAACTTCCCTTAAAAACTGGAGCAGGAAAGGCCATGTTTAAGCCTTCTAGATGTTATCGATAATCAGGAAAAGCATCACAGATGCCCTCTCCTATTAAGCAGTTTACTATCAATAGCCTGAGAAGGCAAACATGAAAATGTCTTGGACTATTTAGAGAAAAAGACTCCGCTACCGTTGGGGGAGGTTATGCTGCCAGAATGCTCAAATATTTGTGGATTACTCAATGTGAGTGCAGATGACTGAGCTGAAATCACAGCCTTGTGCATTTAACAGCAGCAGGAAGCATTTTGTTGTGCTACTTCCCTGGGTGCTCTCTAATGACAAAAAAATTGCACACTTCTGTCTGGTGAAATTCAGTCAGAATCCTTGGTAGCTGGACAAAAATCAGGCTCGACGTAGCTGCTTAGCATGGTTTGCATTACGTACTAGCTGCAGATATTGCCTTGAGGAGAGGATACACACGGAATGTTTTGTCGTAATTGACTCCAGTCCGTTTCGCCAAGAGGTTTCTAATCTTTGTCCTCAAAGTTAATACGTTAAAAGGAGCAGAAGGTTTCTCTCTTTCATTTATCTTTTATATAGGTGCTTGTTTGTCAAAATTGTTCTATAACGAAATACGGATTAGATTGTTTGAGCTGAAGTAAAAGGGGAGCTTAAGATCAGTCCAGACTTGGCTAGTGAGGGGGAGCTGGGCTTTGGTGGAGCTGCTGTCCCTAGAACCAGAGGAGCTGAGCTGGTGTCAGAAGAACAAATAAAGTTGCTGTTCAGAGCTGCAGCAAACTCTCATTTGCACGCCAGGCAGTTGCACACCAGATCTTCAGCAGATCTGCCAAAAAGACCTCTCCAAGCTCTGTTATGGAAGTATCTGCATGCAAATTCCTCTGTTCAATTAGAAACAAAAATAATTGTTCTTTCATTGCTGGGATGTAGCTGACACGTATTCTGGTTTTCAAAATGAACGTAAAGCTAATAGCATTCTGCTCGTACGTCCCTTCCTTGCTGTATGGAGCACAGGGATAAACTAAAAGCTGGTTTCAAACTGGTCGAACCTCCAATGTCAGTCAAAGCAGACGTGATGACCAGTGGCCAGCAGTATGTTTTTTGATAGCTTTGGTGAGAATAATTTTGATTTTACAGTGTCTCTGCAAGGTCGGAGGTCTTAGTTGCTTTGAAAATGAGAAGGTTGAGCATGGAGTAACTAAGTTATGTAAGAACATTGTGATACAGCAAAACACTGATCCCCAATTTCAGTGGCTGAATTACCTCTTGTCACTTTGAATCCTAAAAAAGGTGAGCTTAAAAGCTGCTTCAGGAGCATGCCAAAAATGCATGGCAACTTGGAGGCCCTCCTTCCATCTAGACATCCTATTCTTTGTATCTAAGACAGTTGCATCATTGTTAATATTGATAAATCAGCAATCTACAATAAAAACAACAACAAAAACCACATTAGTTCTTGTTAGAGGAGGTCAAGTATTGCTCTGAACGGTACCTGTCTCTTGCTGTCTGAGTGCTGCTTGAGGCTCTGGCTTACAAGATGGAGAATAACTTCTGGTCTCCCCCGGCCTGCTGTATATTCTAATATGGTTGTCGTAGCTTTCAGCAGCAGCTTGTACAACTCTCCCATGGGTCTTGTGCATCGTGAGATCGGTGGCAAAATTGTTAGGTGATGCGAAGCCGGAATTAAGAAAAGCATTCTCAAAAAGCTCTTATGAAACTTGCCTGGTTTCACGGTTCATTAGAAAATTTAGACTCCTGCTATGCATGCTGAAAGACTTGCTTAAGTCAGTGATGTCTTTTGAGTGAACCTCATCAGGCAAAATTGGTGGTTCCACTAAGAACCCAGAAGAGCATTACCAGTTGCAAACAGCTTTTGCTCTGAGATTTCTTTGATTCGTTTGGACCTGACACAGTAGAGCTGTGGAGCAACTTGAAACAAAACCCTTAAATGATCTACAAAGCAAAACCACAGAGTTTTGTGGAGTTATCATTAGAGCTGTGTTGAAAGCTAGATCTCTTTTTTGAAATGAGAGGGGAAATATGAAACTAAGGTCTGTAAAATTGCCTTACTATGATTGCAGTAGCAAGAAGCTTAAACCCTGGTCGTGTCACCAACTGCTAAGGCTCATCAGAGATCTCAGACAAGCCATCATTACCGCAGCAATAGGTACAACATCCCCCATCAAAGCCCTGTCTGCTGAGCTGGGCCCTATGTGAAGAAATACATGGTTCGTTAGTCCTGGTCTCAGAAAGTTGAATAGGCATGGGGGAGATTTGCAAAACAGCTTGAGGGAGCCTTGTCACCCAAATTTTACTGAAATTCATCAGTAATTGCTCTGAAAATCTTAACCACAGGAGTCTGGTATCATCCAGTAGGTAAAAATGAAAGAGTGGACTGAGAAAGTGGGGGATCAAAGTCTAGTTTTGATACAAATGGACAGCCGTGGGCACTTGATTTAGACCTCACCTTCCAAGCTGTGCTTGTGGTACTCTGAACTCTAATGAAAACAGAGCATTAAGCACAGCCTTCTGAAGACTTTCTGTAGATGCTAACACTGGTGCATCTGTACTATTTTGATACAGATTTGGGGGTAGAAGAGTGGGGACAGAAATCAATGGTACCTCTTGAGAGCTGTCATCAAACCAGAGATACCTGCATATAAAAGACTATGGAAATGTGAGGCAACCGAATTACAAGAATTACAAGATCCGTAGTAATGCATTTTCAAATGGCTTTACGTCTGGTTTTAGCTTATATATTTTTTTTTAACTTCAGAAGAAAATTAAACTTTGAAAATTAATTGAGAATTGATGGAGAAAACCCATCTTCCAGCTTGCTGCAACCCAGTGGACACATTTGGAAAGCTGTTTAACTCAGGAAGAGATACTTACTCACAAGGTCATGGCAGCTTCCTTCAGTTTATTTCCTTTTCTTCTCAGAATCGTCTTGTCACACCTTTCCTCAAGCACATGAAACCAAGAAGATCATCTTTTTGAAGCTTCCTACCATCTTGTACCTCTGTAAGGGAAACGAGGAAAGGGGTAACTACACCACTTAGGATCCCATCTAGAATCCCCTTTTGTATCCCACAGGATTTAATCCACTGGTCAAACGCTTTCATCTGGCCAGTTTCTCCCTTGAATTATTACCCACCACATCAAGGAACATCTTTGCTCAGCATATCTTGTTCTAGTCTCAGAGGAGATGGTTTCCACCATTGTTGGGCATTGCAGAAGCACAACTTCTAAATATAAAGCCCCTTCTGCCAGCACTAGAGCAAGGGCAGCACAGCTTTAAAATCCGTATTAAATGAACCTAATTTCCTCTGAGATGTTAACGTGCTGCACTGATTTCAAGTTAATCAAAACAGATGCTTTCTGAACTGCATCAAACAGGATGTAGAAAATTTGGCTATTTAATGCAGATTCAAAAGCAAATTCCTTATAACCACCACGGAAACCATGGCTGTTTGCTAAGTACTGCGAATTGATGCCGTGCTTTTTAAGTGCCACTTGCTGACTTAACACACGCTGTTGCCTACATACTGCAGACTCACTGAAAGCTTGGTTGTACAGAGGCAGTAAAGATAGTTGGCCAAGCCTTGTTCTTGGGGAAATAATTAATGTACCCTGCCAATTTTTAAATAGATGCAGAATCAAATTTAGTTCCTGCGTGGCAGCAAGATGCTTTTACGTATATTAAGTCTTCTATTCTGGAACCTTTGCTATGAGATTAACACACGTTGCACAAAAGAAATGACATCAATGGAATTAAAGTGAGGTGTTCATGACAGTATTTGATGTTTCCTTTAACTGCAAACACTTTGTATTTGATCAGACCCATTTCTGACCTTTAAATTCAATACTACTTAAAACTGAGCCATAGTTGTCTCATTCCTTCTGATAGGGACGCAGAGGTGAAAGCAACTTTGTAGTCCAGGATAATGTTTGTGTGAGTACCCACCACTGAAATAGGTGAACGCATCCAGTTCATGCATTGACACTTTAGTTAGGGACAGCTCAACGTGAATCCCATCTTTTTAAAGTTTATCCTGTAAGTACAAAGGGATCAGGTAGAGAACAGTCTGAAGTAGAGAAACAGTCATGTTAATTTGGCAAATATAACATCTGGTGTGCAGTTTAGCATTTATGCTGATCTTAATTATAGTTTAATCGTTCTGACAGCTAATTGAGTTGGCACTTCCAGAAAGAACTGGGGAAAACTGAAGAGTTGCAGGAGTTCTGGCTTCAGGAACGGCCCTTTTCTCTTTTGATAGCAAGAATTACATTTTGCCACTGTGCAGATGATAGTTAATGATGGGACCTTCATTTGAGCCAAGGGAGAACTTTTTGTTTCCCAAATTCTTTTTTTTTTTTTTTTATTTTTTTTTTATGAAATGAATCCTTCCCCTTCTCCCTTTCCCCCCTCCATGAATTGATATTTTCGTGGGTTGACTGAAAAAAGACAAACAAGAAAGTAAAAATAATCAGCTTAAGTCAAGCAAAACATTTTCTTTAAACTGTTTCAAAATGTTTATGTAATTTCTTAATGTGAGTTTACATTTAAAACACAAATTCTTTAAGAAAAAGTTAACTATAAACTCTCCTTTTGAATACTGAAACTCCTTCTTCTTAACTTTTTTTTGGAAGTAAAAGTTAAGTCTCTTCTTTTAGTGTTGCTGTCTTACTGAACCAATAATGTGCAAGGAAAACATGAACGCCCTTTAGACATGTTTTCCTTGTCAGGAATTTCCTATCACAGGTGCTGGAAAATCACAGAATGGTTGGGGGGGGATTGGGAGGAGGGATCTTGAGATCCCCTACTCCAACCCCCCTGCACAAACAGGGCCACCTAGTGCAGGTTGCCAAAGGTAGTGTCCAGTTGTTTGGAATATTCCCATGGATGGAGACTCCACAACCTCTCTGCACAACCTATTCCAGTGTTTGACTGCTCTCATGGGTTAAAAAATAAATTCTGATGGTCAGATGAAGTTCCCTGTGTTTCGGTTTGTGCCCGTTGCCTCTTGTCCTGTCGCTGGGCACTGGTGGGAAGAGCCTGGCTCCCTCTTCTTCGTTGTCCCCATCAGGTATTTATCGGAGCTGATGAGATCCTCCTGAGATACCAACACTTGAGGCTAAGCAGAGTGACGTATTTGGTGTTTGTTATAAAGGTGCACATGGAATTGCTTTAGTTAAATAACTGGAGAACACTTCCTATTAGCTACACAACGAAATCCTTTAATCTGCGTAGAAGGACTCTTGTATTTGGCACAAGAGGGGGAATCAGGTCAGTTTTTGCAAGGTACGGGTATAATGAAACTAGCAAGAGTCTGTGAAGTGGCGATTTAAATCCCTTCCCGTGGAGTTGACCCTTCTCTGGTGAGCAGCGTGCTGTGGCAGGTGGGGGCTTTCCAGACATCTTGGGGCCGTGCCCCTTGTGGTGTTTTGTGCTCCAGGTGGCTGAGCACTCTTTAACTCGTTACCCTGAGACTGCAGAGAACTCGCTGTCTCTGAGCTTTGTAGGTCAGAAGCTTCTACAAGACCCTGGGTCCTGCCTTCTCCCAGGATCTTAGGAGCTCAGGCCCTGCTGCTGTCAGATCCTCCACATCCTGAGAAGAATTGAGGTGACTGAAGTCTGCTGAGATCTGTTGCATGGAACGCTCTTAGTCTGAGCTCTGTTAAGGCCTGGTCTGGGATGGGGCGTGATGGTCAGACCGCCGTACTCACCCAACACGGAGGTGTGATGGAGTCCGCTTCTGCACTTGCAAGTGCTCGAGTCACAGAGCAGTTCAGGTTGGAAGGGATCTCTTGGAGGTTATCAGTCCAACCTTTAACCTTTGTAGAGGAAGGAAAAATCCCTTCTTTAAACCTTCAGTGATAACCACTTGCAGTTGTCTAGCTATATGTGTCTTTGGGCACCTGTATTAAATGCTTTGTGCACACGCTTGCTGTATCAGTTCCACAGTGGTGACTTAAGGACCACGTTGATGGATTCCAAAACAGACCAGACACATCCAGGCACTGTAGGTATTCAGTTCTATAATCCAGACTGAATTTATGAATACATGGATGTGTTTTCTTTTCATATGTTATACTGAGTGGCAAATTCTAACTATAGCTATTCGATGCTTTCTGCTAGCTGGGAGAGAAAAGCAGCCTTCCCCTTACGTTTTCGCATGTTTTGCTTTCTGGTCTGTAATTTCTAATCCCAGAGCATCTGTTTGCTTTATAGAATCACCTGTATTTTGTGAATTTACATGTAGGAAAATTGATGTGTGTTCAAGGAACAGTCTGTATATTTGACTGGGCAGCTCAAAATAAACACCAAAGGGTTTTTCTTTTAGGTTGGTCATTTCTTTTTAAATTTTGTACAAAGGGCTGGGAAGCTGTGGACCTAGTGGCAATTTGTACAGTAACGACTGACCCGCAGACCAGTGGTCAGCAAATTGTCTTCTGTCTTTTGCAGCAGCAGAATGCAAGGGCTTCTAATTACATTAGAAGGTTAAATGTTGATAAAAAGTAATAATAAAACCCACAATTATTTCAAAAATAAATGAACCGTGCTTTCATGCAATGTACAATTTGTCTTTGGAACTGACTGCTGCTGGTCTGTGGTGAAACCAAGGAGGTGTAAGGGTCTGAATCAGCTTTAGAATTTGTGTGCGTAACAGAAATGTTCAGCTTAATTATAGCAAAAATGACCAGCGCTTTGTGAAGGGCTGGCATTTTCATGCTGCAAAGACAGGGTTAGCTCTTACATTGTCCTGTGGCAGTGCTCCTGCACCTTCCTGTCAGGGATCTGGTGCGGGTTGCTATCAGGTCAGGGGGTGACTGCTTCAGCTTGAGTCTGCTCCAGGGTGGCACTTTTTATTTTTTTTATAATATTTTTATTTCTTAATTCAGAAAGTAAAATCCAGAGTGAAGCAGTAGGTGGCACTACAGACTCTGTTTTTAGGTAACTTTCCACAGTACTTCCTTGCCAGTTCACCCTGAACAAGTGTATGCGTTTCCAAAACCAACAAGGCTGTTTCCAAGTTTTCTTGAAATATATGCGCGGCCGGTTAGTCATTCATGATCACTTCTTTGCAAACACCGCGGCTGTTTCACATGAGCAGCACGTCAGAAATGGGAGTTTTGCAGGAATTCCCACTGTCGCAGAAAGGAGTCCCTGAAACCGTTTTTCCTGGCCGCGGGGCGGTGGGCTCACCTCCATCAGTGACACAGCTGCAGCAGTTTCCCCGTTCCCTCCTCTTGAAGCTCTTGCTGTGTTTACAGGCTGCGGCCAGCGTTTGTCCAGATGAACATGGGCAGAGCCTCGCTGGAAGGCTGCTTTTATGGCCGGAGGGGCCATGTGTCAGCTCAGGTTGCCTTGTCCCTTCTGCATAGCCAACCTCTTGTGCATGAGGAGAGCACAGGTGGGAAGAAGGGCTCTTGTGAATCTGTATCCCCTGACTCAGCAGCTTTTACCTATGTTACATGTGAGACCAGAATTTGGCAGCCGAAACTCACATACCTTTGCTGTCATTTTAACCGTTATTTCGATTTTCTTTTGCTAGAATTGCAGGATTTTATCATACAGCAGGTACCTAAAACAGGACCGGTGTGATGGAGCTGTATATCATCGAGGGGAAAAACGTCCCCAGGTTCTTTGAGGTGAATGCTGTGGAAGATAGGAAGACACAGCAGGATGTTGTTCTTGCAATTGTACAAATTGAGATCTTGTTGCCTGTCTGGCTCAATTGGACTGGCCTGATCTCAGTTAGAAGCAATGAAAAGCTCTCGTACCAACGAAGATGACAGTTTTCCATGTGTCATAGAAACAAATTGTTAGCCAAAAAGTGAAAATTTTGCACTAAGAAATAGTTTAGCTTTCATATAAGACTGTAGTGAATGAATAATATATTCTGATTTTTTTTTTTTTTTGAGGAAAATAAGATGTTGGATTATGAAACACTGGAGCATGCAAGGGCGTGTAAGCAAGCATATTTGTGTACGGAGTGCCCCTGACCCCGATAACTAATTTCCACAGGTTTTCCTTCGGTATTCAAAAAAAAGTGAACGTCTCCCTTTAAAAAACAAAACAAAACAAAAAAAACAAACAAAAAAGTCTGTGCTCCCATTTGAATAAGAAAAGGCCTTTAATAACGTTTGGGAGTAACTATCCTCTTCCCCAGAGGCTTGTGAAGATAGCTGCTTCCATTTGAGGAAGCTAAACAACTTTAAGTCCCAGGCAACCTGAGTATGTCTGGTCATCGGTGCCTTCTTTACCACTACAAGCCCACAAGCAAGAGGTTGGTGCTGTTAGCCTGGTCTCACTGCTGCGGGGCTGAAGCAGACAGAGGTGACCAAAGTTGTAAGAAAGGCTGTGGCAGATGTTAAACTGGAGCCAAAATGGTCGCATGTTTTTGCTCTGACTACACTGATGCCCTTGTTCTGGTCCATCTGACTGGAATTTTTTGAAAACTTGATGTCCAAACACGTTGTGATTTGGATCCACTGCTACTGAGAAGCGTCTGCTGGAGTCTTCCATGCGACAGGCATGTAGTAAATAAATCTACCTCTGAACTTTGTCCTTGCATCCTTTCTCCCTGCTCCAACCTGTCCCATCTGCCTATCACATCTTGACTCTTGCACCCTGGTTCAGGAAACGTACAGTACATCTGTTATTCAGAGACGTACATAAGCACCTGCTTTTGGCAGGTGATTAGAAGCAGCTGGTAATAAAGGAATCAGCGGGACACGTGCGTATGTTTAAAGCTTCAGCACCTGAAGCTAGTGGCCAGGTATGCTTTCCATATGCCTGGGATAGCTGCTTCCTTTCTGTTCAGTGTGCTAGCGTAACAGGGCCGGGAGCTACTTGATACCTGAAGTGAAGCCACAATATAAATAACAATGCTGCTGATTATTATTTTAGCTGACTATACTGCTGCAAATATCATTGCTGGTTTTAATTTGATTTCCCTGCCAACCTTTGTTCTTGAAGACAGGAACTGTTTTTCTTTGCTGTCCAAGAACCCATGGCGTGAAGGAAGAACAATAAATAAAGATGGGAGCAGCACAGATAAGCTACACCACAAGAAACAGAGTAATGTTCGTGATTTTTTTTCCTGCTGAAAAAGTGAGCGTTTGATTGTTTCTATTTGTTTAGACCCTGTATTGACACATCAGTTTAAGAATGCCTAAATCAATTAGAAAACAAATCAATGTCAAAAGGTTGTATCATGAATTTCAGTTTGGATTACACACCATCATGCCAGTGATCCTGATAAAATAGGAGGTAACGAGGGTTGTTTAATCTCAGGCAAACGCAGGCTCTCCAGAACACGTCGTACTGCTGCGTTAGTATCTCCTGGTAGTGAGTTGAGATGTCGGTGCAAAATCAGCCACATACTTAAGAAGCAAGAGACAAAAGTCAGTTACCCCCGAGCGTGCTTTGGAAGGGAACATGAATTCCTGCAACTGGGTTTTGCACGTGTGGGTTAAAGCATCTCTGTAAAGGCCAGTGCATCATGCAGTGTGTATACCGTCCCCTCCAGCGTGCTTTCCCTTGTAGAATGTAATGTAAATACAGCTGCCATCGCAGGGCACTATTGCCTGGCTGATCCTGATCTTCGGTACTGTAAAATTACAGTTATCCAACAGGAGGGTAACGGTCTCTGCTTCAGTGCCTGTGTGCACTCTGCTTAGCAAAAAAAAAAAAAAAAAAAAAAAAGAGGGGGGGAAGAGTTTGGGTGGTCTTAAGCCTATATTCATATAATTCTAAAGACCAAGAGTCAGAATAGCTAGGAGGCCCTGGGAATCTTTTTAATCTACAGCTGTGCTGTCACAAAGGCGTTTCCTTCCTTGAGCTTACAACTTAAGGGACTTAGAATAGAGGTTTCAGGAACTTCTTGAAATTGTTATTTATTTCTTGACTTTTGTCATGAAAATGCTTGTTTAGCAAGGACAACTGGTGCTCTAAAACCACCGCACAAAGATGCCGGGCTGATTGTTGCCGTGCCTAAAGGTAGCAGATGATACAGGCTGGGAGCATCTTTGATTCATTGCACTGAATTTTGAGGAAGTATGGAAAAGAAGGTGCAGTGTGATAGTATTGGGGCAGGGCAGGTTCTGAACATACATGCTAATTAGTTTACTTTCTCAATTATCAGCTTGGCTAAGGTTAGAGTCTGGGGTCAGTTAAGCCAGGAAAAAAATCCTTTCTAATGCTTTCCCTTAAAAATACACCCTCCCTCCATCCTTCCCTCCCTCCCTCCATGGAAGCTCTTTCTTATCTCTAAAGGCCAAGCCAAAACTAAAGACTTCTCTTTGGAAGGTTTATATGAAAATAAATTTGTATTCAGATTCAGATTTCAGATAGAGAATCTACCTAGTCAAGAGTTAGAGTTCAGCATGTGTATCAGTGCTGTGGGGAAAAAACTTTGTAGGAGATTATCCCCAGACCACTGAAACCTAGGAAATTAGAGGAGTTCTGGGGGAAAACAAATGATAACAACAGCAACAGTTTGACATGGCAGTATGAGGAGCTGCAGAACCTAGTTAATAACTCTGCATACAAGGTGACCCTTTATTATGATTTTTTGAGGTTGGGCACCTGCAGTTCTAAGCAAAGTGCGTGGAAACTGCAGATTTTCTCCTGAAAATCACGCTCACGATGTCCTGTTTATTTGCCTGCAGCCACTGTTCCTTCCACAGGAGAGGTTTTAGCACAGTAGCTAAGTAGGGAAAACCTGGGGTTATGATGAGGTTATCTCCTTGCCTCTTTGGGTTCACCTCTGTTTCGAGGTTAAGAGAGTTAAAGGTGGCCACTCTGTGGGGAAGGTATTTCATCATGCCCCAGGGTAATTCCCAAGAGGTTTTTGTGACTCGTGACCCAGGACACGGATACATGGCCCAGCATTCAGTGTCTGCGACCACGTACCTGGATTTTGAAGCAGGGACCTAAATATCAGAACTCATGTTCGCAACCAAATCTTCATAGTGCCCAGCACTCGGTAATTTTTAGGGAAATGACTTTGAGGCAGTGTTCAAAAGTCTCCTTCATCCTCTGTGCTGGGCTCTTCTGAGAATCTGTGCATCCACAGAAGCAGAGCTAAGCACAGCAGAGCGAGCGGTTTCACAATCCTGTCTTTATTTGCCATGCAATGAGCAAGGAATTTTCTTTTCATTACTACATCATTCATGACCTGGTGCGGTGGCTCCAAGAATCACATAACCTTATCCTGCACTCACGTTAGCATGAATAGTTTAAATCAACATTTCTGCTGGGGAAAAGCGTTGTTTGGGAAGCGGGGAGCATCCAGTAGGCGTGTCTGTCGGTATGTTTTTCCTGCTGAGTCTCTCCATGGACTCCAATACCTGTCTAAACAGAGCTCCCTAACACTAGCCCGGCTGTTCCTTTGGGGTGGGCACCGAGGTCAGGTCACTACGCCCCAAGGTACAGTACCCACCTTATGTTGTGCACACAGATTGCTTCAGCAGGAGAGCTCGTGGCTGCATGTGCAGTGGTACCACTTTAACTAAAGGTGAGATTTAATTCAAAATAGATTAAGGGCTTAATTAAAGTAAGAGCAAAGTTTCTAAACTTGGGAGAAACTGGGCCTTAGTCTCTGTCTCCAACATGGAGGCACTTACTGCCTTGCTGGCTGCCCTGTAGGACACTGAGACGTTACAAGGAGCGAGGCTTTGAGAGAAGAAAATGTTCATGGTGCTGCAGGACCTGAGAAAAGTGATTTTTGAGCAAAGAAATGGGATTTGCAAATACAGTCTCCTGGAGACCTCAGAGTACAGAAGGCATTCTATTTTGGGATATCGAGATGATAAAGATGCTCAGGGTGTCTGGTGAAGTGCTGTCAGTGCATGACACTGGCAACTACTGTCTCTGAGATGACAACGATAAAGATAACTCTTTTGGGTAAATCTGTCTTGGAATTTGACTGGTAAAGCTTTGTCACTCCGTTCTCATCAGACAGTAATATCGGTAGTGGTAAAACTTGATTTGTAAATATCAACCTTTGTCTGCTAGCAACACGATAAGGAAAATGGATCATTTTGATCATTCTAAATGCAATTTGTTCAGTTCTTTTCAAGCATATAATCCTGATACAAAGCAAGGATTTTTGTTAGGGCATTTTTCAATTCAAATGGAACAAAAGCACAGACCACTTGGAGGTTGAATTATCACTTGCAGCTGCACTGATAAAAGAGCAAACACTAAATGCCTCTACAGTTCTGAATGCTTCAGAAGCAATGAAGTTTCTCTAAAGCAGCTGCTTTCTTCACTGTTATCTGTTTTCTCATTGAAAGCAGTATCTCCCTCCTTCCTAGGGCATTCCTACATCTGTCTTATGCACGTAACACGGGCAAGTATCAACAATGGGGAGAAGATCCGTTTAGTAGCCTGCTATCTGTTGTGAGAGAGATGTCATGCTATTATCGTTGGGCTGTAGCTTCTGGCCCAAGTGTATTCAAAACAAATCAAATTATCAGTCATGATTTGTTATATTGTCTGGGGTTATGAACTTTCAGTATCTTCATTCTGGGTAGTAAATAGAGAGTAAATCTGTTCATAATAGATATGTTTAGCTTACGGAAGAAGAGGCCATTTGCATGGGGAAAATAGGAAACTTCCCTGCTTGGACTGTGTACGGTACCTCCAACTGCTGCTGTGTTTCTGGAAACCAGCTTGTGTCTTGTTATGAAATCTGTCAGTTTTTATGTAGTATCCATGAATTTCTTGCCGTGGCCACCGACAGAGATAATGAACTAAAAAAGCACGTGTGAACTCAGCCTCCTGGAGTTTCTGTAGAGGAGACCTCGACGGTCAGTGAATCAGAAGAGCAAGGACTCCTCAGCAATCTCAGACGCTGCTTTCCTAAAAGAAGCCCTAGGGTAGCTTCTGTTCCCCTCTCGTTCATTTTCACCTCGCTGCTGACAGTCGCTATCTGCGGCCTGGAGGTAAGCCAACACCAGGGCCACTTTGTGAGTCAAGTGTCAGGACATGGCACGGAGCGATAGTGCCTGAAATCTTCCTGAGCCCTTAGAGATAACAAAGCCAGGTGCTCTTGAGAGCCGAAGTTCAATTCCCATCACCTTCCGTCAGGCCTGGAATCTCAAAAGGGCAAGCGGTGAGGCAGCTGTGTTGACAAGTCAGAGGACGGGCTTGCTCTGAACATTGACTTTCTGAGGAGTGGGAGAAGGTTGGCTGTATACACACACTTGCTAGATACTATTCTTACATATGTAACTGGTTTGAAGAGTCCACTTCTGCCCTATCTGGGCACTGGAAGCGATAGGCATTACAGATAGCGAGGACCTGGAGCCCAGGGTCCCTGCTGATGGAAATCAGCACGGAGCCGGGCAGAGGCGGGCTGACTGGCAGCCCAGGCTGTGGCGTGTGCTTTAGGGGACAAGCACAACACCGTGGAGGGGGTTAATAAACATTTAGACCTCTCATTAGCACCAGTCCACACTCACTCCCGTTACTACCAAGGCCCTTGTCGAAACAAAGCTGCGTCCATCATGTCTCCACATATGTTGTATTTTATCAGCTATCGACAAAAGGTTTATGTTGAAATTGCCAATATTATTTTTACGGATAGGCAAAACAAATAGTCACCCATCTAGTTTATTTGCTGAGAAATCAGGCTCAGTTCGACTGAAGCTGTTTGCAGTCAACCTTGTCAAACTTGGCAAACAATTGCAGCCAAACTTTCCCACCCTGGAAAAAATGACTGAAGTGAAAGCTGTCATTTCAGCATTTTCTATGTGAAATGTTTAGGCTTTGTTTTGAAACGGGGTTCCAGGCTCAAATTCAATTAAATGAAAAATAATAATAATACAAAAATCTGAATTTAAAGAAGTGTCCCCAAATGGGGGGGGGAGGGAAGCCTCTTGCCAGTTCTGAATGTAATGAAACACTTCTTTCAGTCTGAAATGCGTTTTCTCCCGAAGTTACCTTACTGAGACATCTTTATTTTACGGCCCTAAAGAATTAGAATGAATAACCAGGAGAAATATTTCCTCAATCCTTCCCTGATCCAGGCTCTGCTAGATTATGCGCATGTGCTGATGCTAACGGCTGAGCTTTTTGGGGGGGGGGCTTACTTTGCACTGAGGAAGCGGTGTTATCTCCTCCTAGCTATCTCCGTGTCACCAGCTCAGTGCTGTAAATCACTATCAGGGCTCCAACCAGTTGTAACGGCAGTGCAAGGACAGCGATGTGGTGGTGCATTTTCTTGATATCCCGGTTGTTTATATTTTGCATGAGGGAGTGAGGGTGTCCACAGCAGTTTTATCAGATAATGCCATGAAGGAGGATAAATGAGGGGAAATGGAAGAAAGAAACATTTACAGTCCATCACCACAACAGAAATTTGCTTCGGTGAAAATGAAACCCAAGAGACACATATAAAAATAACTTAGGACATGTTTAGTTAAAATAAGACTAAATCTCAGCATTTTGGCCAAGCTAAGTGGAAGGTTCAGATACTGACTGTACATCTGCAGCCAGAAATATTTTGGACATGGACCTGTTAAATGATCAAATGCGTGTTATGTGTGGAACCTTGTTTAAATCTGAATGTTAATACCACTCAGAAGATTTACAGATACTGTTTGATTCTTAATACCTCTTCTAAAGATATATCTCTACAGTCCAAGTGTGTTTATTGCTCCATAATAAACAGTGTCGACAGGAAACTCATGCAGAGTAAACATCATCCTTATGTTATGTTTTACTTCTGCGTTTTCATAAGAGGTCAATGTCCTGTTACAGCTTTCTTCTCCAAATTCTTAGTAGTTCAGTTTAGATGTTTCTTCAATGATATGTGTTATCAAAGAGTAGAAGGAGCTTAATCTGTTAATACACTTTTTAGGCCTGTGAAATATTTGACTGGTAAATAATTCTGTAGGAAGACTTTATACAAACAGGCATCTCTTTTATTTTCTTCAAACTTAAAGTGGCTAGCAGTAATTTAGTTTCACTGACACCAATGATTCTTGTACAAACTGCTTTTTTATGATGTTAATCACGATGCTAATTAAGCTAGGTAAGGCAAATTTGAGTGTTGTCAGTATATCTTGTTCACATTTCCTGTTAAAAACATTTCCGAGACAAAACATAACCTTCTTAGGAGATTAGAAACAACACGGTTTGCATTTTCATTAAAAACAGAAGTGTTTATATTGTGGAATTTTGATATTTTCATTCTGCCTTTTTATATTTTCTCCTGTATTGCTGCTGAATGCAATTGAAAAAGATTCAGAAGACAAAAAGTCTAGGAAACTTGTAAAGGGTAAGGAAAAGCTGAAAACGAAAATTAAAAGGTGTATGCAGTGATGGTCGTGATGTTTTTTTTTTTTTTTCTTCAGAGATTTTATTTCAAAAAAAAATAAGAATGAACAAAAAGTAATACTCTTATATTTTGTTAACATTTAATTTTTAAGGAAATGTTGGTTTGTAGATATTTTCAACATCAAATAATTCCACTATGGGATGAAAATTGCCGCAAAATCCCCCGATGGCAAAATGCCACTCAATCTAGAATTTCTGTATCCCATAGATGTCCCAACATCTTCTACTCAGGACTGGAAATACCAAAGTTTGACTAGGGAAGAGTGTCTTAAATTTTTTTTTCCTTTTTGTTAACCAAAATTGTTTTCTTTTCCATTTTTAATTGCAGCATTATAGATTTTGTAGGTTCCTTGAATTCTTGAAACCAAACAAAACTCATTTCTACCTTGTGTCCTGCCGGAATTCTTTGAACCTTAATGAACGATGATATAAGTTGTGGGGACCACTTTATAAGACCAACAGGCTTTCTGTATTAAGTTTGTTTTTCTTGCATCTATGAGCTTTGAGAAACAGAAGATTCCCTACTTTTTTTTTTTTTTCATAGAAGAAGAGAGAGATGAACGTGTATCAAAACAACCGTTGTCTTTACCAACTCCTATCTTTGCAGCTTTACAGAATTCAAGTTAGTGTAGACTGTCTTGGACATCAGTAGAGCCAGTTACAAGACTGTTTAAAGAAGGAAAAACAAATGAAGTAGAGCTCCGAACTTTGGCTTATAAAATCCCAATGTGAATTTACATCAGAAGAGGGTCTTGCCCTGCTTATTCTTCGATGTTTAAATTATAACACGCTTGTCTCTTAGCCTTAAAAGCTATGTCTGCGTTGAGGGGTGCAGCACAGTATGAGTGCATCTGTAAAGAGAAATGGTGCTGAAGAGCAGACGTCCACACTGCGTGTGGCTCCAGGGTTTCACTGCAGATGTCGTTTGGGCCCATGGACTCACCATCTTTGATAGCTGGAGTGCATCTTCTGGGTTTGGTTTGTGAGAAAGAATTAAGCTCTTGTGCCACGAGTTGGCTTTGCGAGTGAACCAACTTACTCTACAGGGCCTTTAATTTTTTCTCTCAGTCCAGTGGCTGATGTGATGGGTTGATGCTGCGTGAATTCTCTGGTTCCTGCATACCTCTGAAGCCGCAGAACTGCCCTTTCTGTATGAACTCAATAGTCGGAGTCCACTTCTTATGTTTTTTTTTGCCAGCAGGGAGTAATTGTGTTGGTAGTGGCCCGTAGCAAGGTGTTTGGGTGCTGTTGAATGTAAAGCATGCAGGCAGCAGTCTCTTTGAGGGTGTTGTGACCTGGGGTGGTGCTGCAGTTTGAGAACCAGCACAAAAAAAAACTTTGTGCAGATATTAAAATCTCATGCTAAGTGCCATTTGTGATTCTTTAAGTTAAAACAGCTGTAGGAACTCCAGAGTCAGTGATGTGAGTGAACACAAGTGCTCTTCTCCAAAGTGCCTGGGAGCTCGTGCTGCCTCTAGCATGGCCTCACCACATGAGTTTTTAAAGAGTCAGATTGTGCTTAGGGGAATGTGATAAATACTTCTCTAGACATGAGCCAGCAAGTGGTGAATTCTCGCAGCTTCATTCATGACACTGCAGTAACGTTGCAGTCGAGACCTTTTGCCTGTATGGTTTTTAGTAATGCACTTTTTTCCCCCTGTATTTGAAGATGGGTTGTGTATGAATTTTTGTTCGTGTCCTTATTTGCTCACTTGCCAATAAATACAGCACTAAGTCATCACCACTCGTAGCATTTACTCCGACATTTAGCATTTATGCTAACCTGGTGCAGCAGAGCTGTAATCTGGGGCCTTGCAAGTCTGTTCCCAAGTGAAGAGATCATCGTTTTTATTCTGCAACGCTGCGTCTTTCCAGTTCCATTTCTGCCCTGTGAGAAGCTCTGAGGGGACGTGCCTTTGCCTGACCCTGCTTTTCTAGAGATCATTCGAGGCAGCATTACCAGGAGCCTGGTTCCTCTTCTTTCCAGTAACAGAACAGCAGTTTGTGGGGGCCTTCACTGGGAAGCACTCTTTCTTCTTGGCATCTGCTGGGCGTTCCCCAAGCATCTTTTAGCTTGGTGCTGTCAGTGAGTGAGTGTTCAGCAGAAGTGGCCTTTCCTTTGAAGAAATACAGAATTCCTTCATCTGGATTATGGATATGAAATGAGGATATTAAGTGCTGAACATGGCATTTGCTTACCCCAATAGATTGCTTCCAGCAGGGCACTGTGGCGTAGAGCATCAGTGCAACATCTGTTGTGGCATCACATTGAAGGAGAGCCTTTGAGACGGGTCTTTAAGGGATTTACAAAAGAAAAATTACCGTGTTTTTAAATATACTCTTTGGCCAGTATCTCCTCTACCTAGTTTATTGTAGGTTTCAGTGTATAAGTGCATAGTTTTTGATTTGCTTCAATAATTACTTGCCGGTCGCCTCTAACATACGTGCTGTTGTTTTGCAGTTGAGAGGCCAAATTTCGTTACCTTTCACTGGTGTGTATTTTTTCCCCACGTGAAATGCTAAAAACATTTCTACAAAAGGGGGCCTGGGAACACTTAAAGGCACTTATTATTCAGATCTATTTTTAACCAACTAATACTCTCTTAAAAGAAGGGGGAAAAAAAAAAAGAGCTCTACTTAACTCTTTCAAACTGTCCACCTTGAAAGACAATGATTTTTTTTTTTAACATCAACTATTAAATTTGTTCTGACAGAAGCTGTGACAGCTCCCTGGGTGGGTGCAGTTCCCCACATTGTCATTTTTCAGGTAATATGGTTTCTGTGTGAGAGGTTACTGTTAACATTTTCAGTGTTTCGCAAGGGATTTGAGATCTGGCATCTCTCTCTCATTCTGGTCAGTGAGTTTATCAATGGGAATGTCTTCTGAAAGGGTACAATAAATTGAAGATGTCCTCGTTGGGAATCTGGGGATTATTTTGCAAAGTGGCGCAGCTGAAAACCTTTGTCCTTCTGTGTGAAGCCCAGAGCCTTGTGCTGGAGCTCCGAGTGCTGAGGTCAGTCCTGGCCTTATTAAAGTCAGTGGCAACGTTCCCGTTGACTTCAGCGGAGCCAGAATTTCACCCTTTATTTTTATAATTCCTTAAGGGGATTTTTGGGGAGGGGAGGCGAGGCAGGAAAGTACGGCTTTAATGCTTGTGAAAGGAGCCTGGAGTCGTGCGCAGGGCTCAGCGGCTGAAGGAAGTCTGGCCTGCTTGAAATGGTGCCTGGGGTTGGGCATGGCTTTGGCTGCTCACACCGAGAGGGCTCCGTGCAGAAAATGGTCAGAGGGAAAACAAGACAAGTGAGTGTGTGCATCCAGTGGGGAAGGGATGTTCAGAACACAAGGCTTTTGCTGTAGGCGCTAGGAACAAAATCAGGGCCATCAAACACGAACTCACAGAAAACGCAGTGCTCTAAAAAGGGAGAGAAACTCGGAGTGGATGTGACATGGGATGTAACTGCTCAAAAAAGTGATCTCAAAATTGCAAGAAAAATGTAAAACCGAGCACAGACAAAACTACAGTACAGAGCTGTGGGGAGAGCTTGCAGCTCGGTGCTGCTTGGAGGTGTGGAGATGATGCTGTGGAGCCAGTCCGCTTGATACCTAGAAATACTTGGGCTGAAATTCTCCGGGCACGGAGCTGTATGTGAATCCTTGTGTGACTTCTTGTCCTTGCCAGGCAGCGCAACATGCCAGTCTCAGTATGAAGCCCGTTTCTTCGCTGCAATTCAAGACTGGACGACGCAAACATATAAAGGGGATTAATGAACGCAGCTCATTACCGGCTCTTGATTGAGACCACACATGATGATAATCAATCACTTTGGAGTGCTAATGGCTTTGGGTGAGTGACCCCTAACCCAGGCTTTGATGGCCATCTTGTCAGGGACACTGAGCAGAGCGCTCTGGACAGCGTCCACTGCTCTGTAAAGCAGTCCAAGAAACCCTGGCCAGATGCACGCGTTGACTGGCGAAATGACGTGCTCCGCCGTACAAATTGCCCCCACGCTGAGCTTTTCCTTCCCGCGGCGATACAAGACCAGCTCGGGGTGTGCCAAGGAGATTCGGATGAGGAGGTCCTGTGAGGAAAGAGATAGGAATTGCGTAAAGGAAGGAGTGTGAAGGTAAAAGCTCAGCTGAATTCCCCTCGGCAGCGGGGCCTGGCAGAGGTGTGGGTGAGTTGCTTCAGATGGCAGTTCCCTGGTGTCACACTGGGGAAGGGTGGCAGAGGCCACAGCTGGGTGCTGGAGGCACCTTTCCCTGGGGCAGCTCAGCCACGGGCAGGGGAGCTGGCTGGCTGCTTGGCAGTGTCCGGTCTGTCTGTGACCCGCTGGGCCACGCTGTCTCTATCTTTTGTAGATTTTGAGGAGCACGGCACATGTTGCCATGTTGTGTGACAGCGTGCATCCTACTTGCCAAGGAAAATTCATTTTTTAATTACATCGAGACTGCTAATGAAGAAGCTTCCCGAAAATACCCGTTCCCTCCAGATTCGATAGATCCTAATGACTGATCTCAGTCGGCTGTAATCCAAAATGAGCCGATGGACTAGTTTGGGGTGTCCCAGACAATAAAATGAGATTATCTAGTAAGGCTATTTAGATGACACCTCATCTTAAGCAGAACAGTGCTGGACTCGGAGAGATAGAAAAAATAACTGGAGAAGAGCTTGCAATGGCAACGTGTGGTGGGCCCTCACACCCAGGGCAGCTCCTCAGCTGCAGTTCCCTGTTTGCTGCCGCACATCCACCCTGACTTCTGTGCTGGTCAGCTCGGTGGGAGCTGAGGGCGAGCCAGATTTCCCCTCCTCCCTCCACCTTGGCCCCAAAATATAGAGCCTTTTGTTTGGACGAAAAATTACAAATTCAAGTGGTTCGTTTTGAATAGTGAGGTAAATTAAAAGCAGCTGGACCTCGAATGGCTGAAGCGAGTCAGGTTCCTAGCGTATTTGTATTCATGGCTAAAAGTAGGTTTTTTGGAGAGTCCTCTGAAGGCAGCTCGGTCCCGCTGTGGCAGGAGGGTGTTCAGAGCAGTAGCCGGTGTGTTGTAGCAGTTGCCTGCTTCCTGCTGAGACCTTGCTGTCGCTTAGGTGTATCGCTTACCTCCGAGTAGTTGTCCATTTGTCTCTATTTGCTGCTTTGTCACAGGTAATAAGAATCACAAGGAATCGGAGCCCAGGCTGGGTTAGTCCCACGGCTGGTGTGTCAGCACAGCACAAACCTCACCCCGAGATTTTGGAGTCTGTCGGTGTGACTGCAGGTAAACCTGCTTCCGACACGCTTCAAGGCTAAAAATGGGCTTACCTTTTGAATTATACTAACCTGCAGCATCAAATACAACTCTGCTCACCTCGGATCGTTTTCAGATGATGCCTGATTCACACTGACACCACGCTTCAGGGAGGGATTTCCCCTCCTGCACAAGGCGATCCCTGCAGAAAGGAAGGTTTGCTGGCAGCTGCTCTGGGCTCTGAGAGCAGCACGGGCGGTGAGGAGTGGCTGGGTTTGGAGAGCTGACAGCAGCAGGCCCCGAGTCTAGTTCTCACAGCAGGTCATTCGTCTCTTTACTTAAAGCACTGATGTTACTGGCGCCGTGTCACAAAAATACAGAAATTCAGACTAGGAAGACCACAAAACGTGCATCTGTTCCCTGGTTCTGCTCTTCTCATGAACCAGCACCTTGTCTACCCTCCCCAGCTCTCTCCCAGCTCTAGACGTACCTCCAGATCCCAAATCCAGGTGCCCTGTCACTGTCAGGGGCTGGATCTGTTGGCTTACAGCTTGAGGGCTCGTGCTGTTGGGGTTCATTATGCTCAGTACTGACGATGGACACTGGTCTGGAAGGATTTAGGAGCTACTTGGATATCCTTGCTTGCATGAAATAGTTCTGGGGGCTGGAGGCTGTGGTTGTAAAGCAGAGAGAAGAAAAAGGGAGACTGATGGAAGTATTGCTCTGGCTTTGTATTGGCAGGTCACCCCTCCCAATCCCTTTGGTCTCTCTTGTAATATTTTGACAATTTGGATCAGTTTTAGCCCATTAAGAACTGTCCTAGAGGAGACGCTGAGGCTGTGTGTTGAAGGCGGGCGGTATCGTGATATCACGTTTGGGGCAGAGCAGGATCTGGTGGATCTGCGTGTAATTAGGGCAGTGCAGAAAGGACTATTCCCAAAACAACCAAATCACTTGTATCTCGTGGATTTTGTGCCTTTGATAGTGCTTTGGCTATCTTTTATTAGGGGTTTCCTTCAGCATTCGGACTGGCCGTTCAGTTTTGACAAGCGGCCAGGCGTTGTCGGTTGTCTCGGAAAGGTCACTGCAAGTCGGTCTGGCTAGCTGGAAACCTCATGACTCTGGGTCTTCTCAGGAGATTTCTTCCTCTTCAGGTTTTCACTTGGCTGGCTGGAAATGTTAACAGCTGCCTGTGTTTCACCACTTCTGGACCTAGACCAGGCATGGAAACAGAGGTGTGTGTGCCGAAGATGGCTGTAAATGCACCGTGGGATCTGCAGAGCAAATCCGAGTCAGAAAAGGATCGCGCTGCCAATTTTATCACATGGCGTTAGGCGCTTCACTGGGAGCTGCAAGTGCAAAAGATGCCTGGGTGTGAGGAAACTTCAGCATCTAGTAAGGAAGAAAAAGTGGGACAGGGTGTTCATAGTCCTTTTGTTAAGGAGAAAATTAAAATAAGCGCATGAAGGAAGGAAAAAAACACCCATCAGATGTGCATGAGAGCCTTGTGCTAAAATAAAAGCACTTGGCAAGACACTTCAAAGCAAATTAAGTGTAGAATCAACCGCTTGTTGTTACTGTGTAAAAAGATCACTGTTCCTTCTGTGCATTAGTGTCTTTATCAATTAGGTATTGCAAACTAATCAATAATATTCAAGAAAAATAGAAGGTCAAAATAGAAGCTGAAACTAGAGCTTAATTTTTAGAGCTTAAAAGAAAAGCAAGTAGAGCTTAATGCAGTAGAGCTGTGTTTTTTTTTTTTTCTTTTTTCTTCTGTTTGATAAAAAAAAAAAAAAGGAAAAACTTGAAACACCAATGAAATTTTCAGCAACATCTTGTTTTATACCTGCAATGAGAATTGGAGATTAGGCAGGGCTTCACTGCACACCCCTCTTAAAATGGCATCACAAAGATAAATGTGTAAAACTTCGTAGGATCTTTTGCTGCTTGTGTTTTCTGTGAAGCCTACATTTTATACTTGCAGGTTACATTGAAAAGGGCATGATGGAATCAGGCAAGAATTTCTTTGTGAATGATGAAACCTGAAAAATAATCCCAATTCCTGACTTGGGTTCAAATTTTCCTTGCAGAAACGAAGTTTTTCAGGAAAACTGCAGATTTCGATAAGGTAATGGTTTCACAAGTACATGTCCCTTTAACCAAATTGTTCCTCTAACTGCAACAACAAAAATCCCACAAAAAAATCACCTAAATCAAGCAGATCTTGAAATCCTAACATTTCAGGGGGAGGGGTGTAGTGTTTCAAAATTGTCTTTTTAAAATGCTTCATAATCAAAATGAAATAATCCCTTAAGATCAAGTTAATGTTTAGTTTGGACCCAACCTAACTAATTATGGTTTTCTGCTTTGCTGGAATTTTTGAAAGATATTTGGAATGAATTAACCCAAAACGATGCTCTCCAATTTTTTAGAAACTGCTGGAAAGTCAAAATCAGTTGTTTACACAGTTCAGCTTCTGAATATGATCCTGCTCTTACTCAAGACAATATAAATCCTTTCTCTGACGTAGGCTGATTGATGTCTTCTGTGCAGTTTCTGCCACGACAGACGATATTTAGTGGAAGTGGAACAACACCTTCCTTGTTGCCAGCAATAGGCAGAGCCGTGGAATGGGATGCCAGCTCTTCCAGCTTATTGGGAATGCCCTTGCTTTATTTCATTGGGTTAATTAATCTTAGATCCATGGTTCTGATGTGTTTTCTGACGCTCTCAAATCTTTCTTATTGCAGAAGATGAGGGTTCGTGATGCTCAGAGTAGGTACACGTATGTCCTTGTGCTCTCCCTGTGCAGATGTTCCTTGTTTGGGTCCCAGCTGCTGTTGACTTAAGTGTGAAGTTTGCTGCTGGGGTCAGCAGGGTAAGGAGTGGTTTGCAGATAGCTTTAGCCATCCTTGCAGAGAATGCTTTGGTTGCTGCTCAAGCACTTATCAGCCTTATGGGGTACCAAATTCTTAAAACCCTTTTGCCTGAATGCAAGTATCTGCCGTGGCGCATGGAGGGGTCTGCTGAGGCTTTCTGGAGGCACCGAGTTACCGTAGGGAGCAATTGCAGATACTTGCAATTTCTGTCTTATTTGCCTTGCCAATAAATGTCATTAAGACTTCTTTATGAAACAAGTTTAATTAATTCACTTGAATTTAATGGCCACGTTGCAATAGGCTGTCACCCATTTACAGCAGTACTTTCTGAATGTGCGCAGCCCTTTTTCAAGATGAGAGCTGGCTTTGCTAGATCAAGTTGTCATTACGTTTAACTAGGTCTTTAATTATAACCAGATGGATGAATTATTTTAATCGCTGCTATATATCTTAACAGTAGTTTGTACATTGACACAAAGTTGAGAACATCAAACAGAAATTAAATGCTAGAGCAGGAAAGCTGCCAACCTCTAAGGGAAGCAGTTGATCAGAACCTGTCATCTTAAAAGGCTCAAAGAACGCAAAACAAACATTCAGGATTAGTATACTAAATATGGTTTATCAGCCTCACTCTCTTCTCTGATAATTCATCTATATCATTTATTTTAATACTTTGCTGTGCATATCTGGCTCTGTAATTAGAGAGCTTCAGGTATTTACCTCTTCCTGCCTTTGAAATAGGTTGCTTTGAGGCTCTTCAGAGAGAGAGATACAATTATTACAGGGCTATTTGATGCACAGTACAAAAGAATTTTCTTATAAAATTGTCCTTTTGTGTGTAACAATTGACAAGAGTTAATAGTGGCACCCACAGTGATTTTGGCTTTTCTCATCAGCCTTACGGAAACCAAGGAAAGGGCTTCCAGGCTGAGATGGTACTGATCTTGAGAATAAGACTATGGATAAAAGCAGGCTCGACGCAAACATTTCACTGCCTACTAGCATTTTATTTAAAGAAAGAGGGAAGGGAAAGAACCATTGGGGTGGTCATAAAGGTTTTTGCATCCCGCATACCATGAAAAACCTGTGCTGGGTCCTGTACTGAGAGCACGCAGTGTTGGAGAAGACACTGGGATGTTTAAGCTTCCGTATCATGTCTGCAGGGATAATCCCTCATCGGGTGGGAAAAGGCATACATGTAGATGCTTTTCCCTTGGTAGGGAATAGGGATCCTTTTCCCTATTTTGGGGGAAAATAGGGAAGTCTTGTTTCGGAGACTTCCCGAAGGGGGTTCAGGAAGTCTCTGGACCATCGGCTGTTGAGTAAAGCCTCCGAAGGGAGTAGGATTGATCTGACACCAAGGGATTTTGCTAGAAACACCCAGGGTGATTTTGTCTGTTTGATGTCTGATTAGACAGCAATTACTTTCTAATTATGGTGTTGATTTGAATTAGATTATTGTGCTCTTGATCAAATGCAAGTGCTGTGATAAAACCTCCGCATTGGTTTGTTTTCTTGCCAAATAACAGTGATGTATTAAGTAGGATTATATTATCTCTTGAGAATGTTTTACACTTATCAGTAGTGGTCCAACTCTAACCTTTGTTTAAAACAGTGAACACCTATCTGTAGAAATCAGTTATGCTATAATATTTCAGAGTTTCTCTCTTGATTGTGAATAATTTCTGACTCTGCTAAGTAGAAGTAGTAATTTATTCCTTTATGTAAAGCAATATTTTGTGTTAACAAAACAAAGATTACAAACAAACCCTTGACCTCAATGTGCTTTTCACTCAGTTAGAAATCTTTCCTGCCAGAGCCAAAGTGATTCTTTCTGCAAGAATGCTTTAGACTTACTTTCAAACCCAGCTTTTTTTTCCAAGAAGCTTTTTTCCTCTAGAACTGTAGGTAGTTGAGAGAATGTTAACAGGGCGCTGGATGAATCTGGAAGTCAGTTCCAGAGGGCATTTCAGTGACCAAAATACCTTTCAGATCTGTCGGCCAGACTCTGTGCCTAACACCCCTGACAGGATAAGCATATGAGGTGATTGGGTGATAGAAGTTTTGCAGGTGGGAATCATAAGCATATCTAAGACAGGCAAAATACTCTTTTTGTTTTCCTTTCTTGTTGTTTCCCAACTTTTTCAAGCTTAAATACAGTTTTTCTTTTCCATAAACTTTACTCTTATTTGTTGTTCATGAAAGTAAGATTTCAAGTCTCAAATAACAATTGCTTCAAAAAAAATGTTTTTCCCTTTTCTAAAAGCAAATGTTGGAAAATGGAAAGCAAACAATGCACATTTAGTGGGTTTAAATAACTGCAATTGCCTGTAGCTCAACAGATGACTTCTTAAAGTCTGCTGATCTGTAGAAACAGAGTATGTAGACATCTTTTTGACTTGTTAAAATTAAGTCTGTAAACTGGGAAAAAATAGGTTTATACAATATCTCATGCTCTGCAGATCATACTGTGTTTTTTTTTTGCAAGTTCTGTAAATTTGAGCTGTTGAAGACTTCGATCTAAATTTTAGACTTCCTAAATGACCTCCCGAGGAATCTGCCACTACTGGAAATGGAAATAAACTGGAATAAAATCAATAACTGTCAGCATTGGAGGTGAGTGGGTTCCAAATTTGGGATCTGCGCTAATGGTGATGGCAGTGGTGGTTAAATGGGCATCCAGCAGGTGCCAGGAGTGATGCTCTGTTGTGCAAATCACAATGCAAAACAGCAGCAGAGTTTACCAGGAGAGAAGTGCAGCACGTGCAGGCAGAAGAGGCCGGGCAGCTGCAGGGTGAGAGGAGGGCTGGAACACCCAAGCAGAATGACCAGCATGAACCTAGCAAGTGTCATGTCAGTTATCTGAAAATTCATCTCTCTAATGGGTGGTTTAAAAAAGCCCAGAGCTCAGCATGCAGGGACTTGCATCTTTGACAAGTAACTCCTGAAAGCTGAGAGCAGCTTGCCAACTGAACACTTGCCTTTCCAAAGAGGGTTGTAAATGCCTTCTCTCGTTCAGTTGTCCTTCTTCTGTCCTTGTGGTTTGTCCACACTTGAAGACGGTGCCTGTTCTGCTTTCCTTGCTTAATGCTCAAACACTGAACGGCAGAGAGCTAGTGGAGGTCTGAACAGGAGAGGAGAGCTTAACATACTTTTACCTGCTGCCTCCCAGAAGCCAGCAGGGAGAAATGAGCTGAAATTGGCATCTCCATTCAGGGCGTTTCAGTGTTTGCTTTGCCATTTACCGTCATGGGACCATAGACTGTTGTAGGTTGGAAGATGCCTCCGTGTGTCATCGGCTCTGCCCTCGTGCCGAACAGAGGGCTGATTTCAGCTGGGTCTTTTTCCTTCTGGGTCAGAGTGAAGAATCAAAGTTTATGCACCTTTAAATCTGCTGGCTTATATCTATAAAAGGAAGGGAATAAAAAGTGCAAGAAAAAAACCTTTGATCCAGGAATGATGAAATATTCCTGATCAAAGTCGAATATTGTTGACATTTCTAAATGGGAACGCTTCATTAGTATCTGTTTGACAATAAAATACATCTGCTTGTGACACCAGGGCCTCTTGTGGAGGTTGTAGTTCTAGTTGCTGATGCTTTGTATTTTCTTGAGTGCCATGCTTCGTGAATTACACTTCTGATGATGTTCCTTCTTTGCCTCAAGTCTTCCAACCATTTTCTAAAATCAAGTATGTGTTCTTGCTAGTCTCTGGCCCTACTTTAGTTTTTGATCTGTCTCAGCTTTTCTAAAATCCCACAGGAGCTTCATGGTCTGCTTCCCACACACGTGCAGCAGGTGTGTAGTGACATTTCCAGGCAATCAAGGAGTTGCCCTTTGCCTAAAGATGTGATTATTGCTTTGGATGACTTCTCTGCCTTTGGGCAGAGAATTTTTGCAAGCTGTTCTACATCTTACGTTGGATAATTGTGGTATGTGGAAAGAGGGTTGAGGAGTTAGATGTTTGTCTTTCATAAGAAGGTGGATGCTCAGTGCATCCTTAAGGACGTTCGTCAACAGGAGATCCTGGTCTCGACAGCTTCTTCTGGGGAGAAGTATGGGAATGGACAAGGTGCAGAGATTTCCACATTGGACTCAAAAGCTCATATTGGCTGTGATGGTATTGATATTATTGGTAAATAAAAGCAGCTTTGAGATTCTCTGTTTTCTCAAGGATTTACGCTTGCTGTGCTGGAGTGCTTGCTGGAATCACCTGGCAAGAGAGCCCCGGCCTCGTGCTCCTGTGTGTGGTGCTCAGTGCCCAGTGGTGCCCCAAGGGGCAGGCTCTGTGTCAGCTCACCTTTGGGCAGGGTGTGAATTTGCACCTCCAGGCCTCAGTGTGCCTGCTGAACAGCGATGGCTTCCTCATGCCTTCTGTCCTCTTTTTCCTTTAGCCCTTCCTGGAGCTGGCCAGATTTGCACACTCACAGGCTGCACTGGGGCAGCGGGACAAAGGAGCTCCTCCTGCGAGCTGGGCCAAAAAAAGAAAGTCAAATAAAACCTCCATTCATGGGATGAAGGACGATGAAAGGCGGAGAGGAAAGATGACACGAAGCTGACAGCTGTGGCACACGTCTCCTCTCTTAGCCAGGAAAGCTGACAAGTAGATTGCTCAGGACAGGCACTTACAGGTTACCCTGTCAGCTACTTGAATGCCTTGTCTTTTATCTGCCACTTTCATAGCAAAGAACAGAGCGCGCTTGTGCCCATCTGATGAGCCGGTTCGTGCTGGCACATCATCAGCTTTAGCAATGCATGACCGCTGCACGGTCCAAAAGCTGCAGTTGGGTTACTGAAATCTTTCCCTTCTTGATCCACGCATGCATAAAGACACGTACCTGCCCCAGCAGCTGGATGCCCCTGAACAGCCCCATTCACCAAGCCAAATGCTCTCTCTTCAGAACTGATCGCTTTTTTTGTCTTCTACAGCCCCCCTCCTTTTGTCTGGCTTTGTGTGGGGTAGCTGCGATGCACCGAGCTGATTCAGGCTGTGTGACTGCAGTTCTTTTGCCTTGTTTCTCTCTCCTCTTGCTCTGGTGGAGCTGAGGCTGGGCTCGGTGTGTCTGAAGAGCAGGAGTGTGTGCGGAGCTTCAGGCAGGCGATGGGGCCGTGGTGCTGTGCTCTCAAGCAAAGCAAACCTGCCAGCTGTGTGGTTCAGCCCACGATGGTTGCACAGGAGACCGTGAGGGTTGTGGCTTCTTCCTCCCAGCGTTTGTTCAGAGCTTCCTGTAAAAGAAAGAATCCAGTCGTGTCTAACCTCAGAACGAGGGGGAAAGAAGTGAAACTTCCTCTTGCCTATTACGTGGTGCCACAGCCTTGTGGGGGAAAAAGTGTGTGATCTTGTTGTAAAATGCATCCTAGTGCAAAGTGACATTGCAGCTGAACAGAACCTGCCCAACCAACCTGAATTTCAGCATTGCCTGACTTCAGTTGTTCGACGTTGCCATCTCAAATGCTGGCTTAAGATGGGCTATTTGTTGGAGGTGACATAGATACCTGAAAATTTTACTTCAAACTGTGGGAAATGTCTTGTTTTGTAGCTCAGCCATATTCAAATTTCCTTGGAAAGAACATTGCTTCTTTTGCACAATTTCAATTTACTTCTGACTGTGAGCGTGACAGAATTCTTTGCCCTGGCAGCAGAGATGCTTCATTCTCTATGCTTATTAACAGAAATGACTCTAATTAACAGCTCTCTCCCACTTCAGCCTGAGATCAGTATAAAACATAGAAATGATGTCCTGCTCCAAACAAGGACATGGAAGGTAGCATCAGAACAGGGTTGCCTGCTGTTACCTTAAAAATTCAAGGCTTACTGCGTTTCCTGATAATGTCAGCAGTCAAGGTAACCACTGCTTGTAATGAGAACAAGAAGAGTTGTGAGGCTCTGCTCAAGAAACAACTTAATCGTGTATTATTTTGGGTAGGGTCAGGATTCAGTGATGCATGCGCCCGAAGAGTTTTGCTGGAGTGGAACCTGGCAAGGTAGGTGCCGACTCCAGCCCTAGGTACGTCGGAGTGCTGTCTGGGACTTGCCTGTAGACCAGGATTTTTAGTTCTGTGAACAGAACCAACACAGATCCCTGCCGACTCTCAGAACGCTCTTAGATGTTAGTAAAAATAAATGCTGAGTAGTGAATCTTTCAACAAATGTAGTAATTTCTTTAACACATCATCCCCTCCCCCTTTCCTGCCCCAGAACTGTGGAGTCAGTGATTGTGGGAGACTAAACATGCTGCGTGGTACAAGAGTTTAAAGATAAATTAGTAAACAATTAGGATACACTTTGAAGAGGAGAAGAGTTGAGTATGATTATGCTAGAGATACATTTGTGGGCCATAGGCCATCCGAAGCATTGCCAGTAATTAAAGACGTGTTCTCTACTGCTTCTGTAGCGCTTTTAATTAGCTCGTATAAATGTATACATCTGCGGTATCATCAGGCAATTTTCTTGAGCATACAGGTCTGTGTTGTTATAGATCGTTTGAGGTGATTGCATGCAATGTTTTTTGTGGTTGCTCGTTAAATGAACTTAACTGCCTACATGAGCTATTTCTCAATTGCTATAAATCATTGCCACGCCAGGCCGGGGAGCTGTGCTGCTGCTTCCCACCGGGGCAAAGCTGCCTTCAGAGGGGTTTTCTGCATGTTGTGACCGGTCATTGTTGGTCAGTGGAGTGTGGTTGGGCTGGCAGACCGTGCCCACAGCACCTGAGAATGGGAGGAGAAGGCGTTTGTGTTCCTCAGGGCTGCTTTTGGGCGCTGATCACGCTGGTGAGGAACAACATTCATTTACTCACGGAAACTTTGGAGAGCAAACTAGCTGGCCTGCGTCTCAGGAAACCTTGGTTTTTAACTCCATCCCTTTTACTGCCCTCCACCAGGAACCCGTTTGCAGTCCAGGAAAAGTTATTTCTGTTCGAAGGGCTATAATCGGACAGGGGTGCTGAGGAATAGTCACGGCAAAGCGGTGGTTTGTGCTGCTCGAGGAGAGCAGCATGTGGACACGACAGGGAAGACGTGAAGTTGGGTTGGAAAGCCAGTGGCTCCTGCTGGCAGGGCTGCACTTGGAGCAGCCTGGCTTTCCAGGGGGAGGTCTGCGGGGTGGACACAACCTGCAGGAAAGGAAAAGGAGGGGAAAGCAAGACCTGTTTATTAAAGAATTTAGCAGGAAAAACATGGTGCAACTCTGCCAAGGGCCAAGAATGTAGATGACCTTGGCTGCGGTAAGAATATATTGTTCACTTTTAACAGAGAACAGAAACAAGGAGCTGTGCTTACTCCGGTGTCAGAAAAAAAAATATTTCTGTTCAGTGTTGGAGAAATGTCCAGAAATAGTTCACCTTAGTGAAAATATTACTTCTGGAATGCTACCAAGGTCAGCAAGACCCTGACTTATCAATCCTGTTAATGTTCACATAAATTCAAGCTGTCAAACACTAGCTTGTCCAACCAAGATATTATAAGAGACTTTCATCTACGTTTCCTTTTTCTGTATTTCTTTCCTTTTATGCACGCTTCCATCCTTTTCCCATTGCAATTTAGAGGTTCAGCCTGCCTGTGGCAAGGCAGGAATTCAAGGCTTTGGATTTTCTAGGCATTAAATGAGGCAGAAAAGCTAGATTTTGAAATGTCTTAAAATAATATGCTATTCCCAGAATGTTCTCCCGGTGTAGCCACGTATACGAGCAGGATATCAATGTCTTAACAATGAGCTGTTGGCCATGGTTACTGCTTACGTGAGTGAGTGTAATAGGTGCGGGCTGAGCATATGGGATGTAATTCCCTGCCGGATTTTGGTTCTGCAAGGTGCTGAACTGTTTGCCCTTGAAGTAGCAGAGCAAGCTAATGGTTGTTTAACACGAGGTACACAACGTGCACGACCCATGCAGATAAAGGAAACCCGTGCTATGTTGGAAGAAATTGAACCTGGCAAGGATATGGTCGAGATGGTCCTTGGGGTTTCGCAGTGTACCCATTTGTATCTGTGTGAAGCCCATCCCCAGCCACTAACGTGTTACCCTTGGGTCACCGCTTGGGCCTGACAGACATCCCCATGGCCACCAAGGGGAAGAAGGGGCAATGCTTTTTCCAGCTCTGTGGCGCAGGTTTACGTTTTTAGACCTTGCCCTTGGTCTCAGTGCCAGCCCCACTGCAGCAGGAGTCTTCTTGCAGCTGCCTGTCTGCAAGGGGACTGAACAGGCAGCCTGCGGCCAGGGAGAAACTGCCCCAGGTAAAAGCTCCCTCCTCAAGTACAGTGCACAAATCTAGCACAGACTGTTCTATATTTAAAAGTTCAAAAAATGATTCTTCATTTATGGAAGACACAGTAAATGACTTGTCCTTTTCCTTCTTCGTTTCTCTCCCTCCCTGTTTCGTACTGCTCTAAAACAATAGCTACGCATATCTGAAAGGCTGATAAGAAATGAGAAGCCCGGGGGTACTGGTGACATTTCACAGGATGAAGTTAAGAGATAGCTGACCTAATGTGACAAGTGTCTTTTTTCAAGTCTTTGCTAATAGCAGTAACCACTTAGACTCCTTAGGTGTGTGTCAAATGCCATGGGCAGTCAACTGAATCATGTCAAAAGGCTGCCTCTCGTGACTAAATAGTCTCATATCAGCACAAAGCCCTGTAAATCCACCAGGTGGACTTTAATCATTTTGCTTTCAATGGGTTTTGGTTAGCAAGAAGTGACTAAGAGCTAATATTTCACCCGCTGCGGCTGTGAGTTGTTCAGGAGTGCTCTGCGCTGCTGCCTGGCCTGTCCCTTCAGGTGTACGGCCTCCTCTGCTTCCCTGCCACCTGCGCCTTGAGGACCAGAGCTGATAACAAAGCTCGGGAAATTTGCTGTTGATTTCACCGGGCTTCAGTCGTTCTTGACCAGCGCTGCTTCCCGAAGCACTTGGTAGCTGCGCTCCTGGTGGGAGGATCTGGGGCTGGAGGTAGATCTTGAGATCTGCTTGAGGTAGATCAGCAGACTGTGCCTGGGTACGATGGTGAAGCATTGTATTGTCATTCTTTTATTTTCTGTGCTTGGATTCAGTTAATCCCAGACCAGGCCTCCGTTTTTCCTGGTGCTTTAGAAGGAGAGGGTAGTCTATTTGTATAGCAAGAAGTGTGCCAGACAGGTCTGGTTCTAGGAGCAGAAAGAAACTAGCATAAAAAATGGGACTGGAAAGTGAAGTTTCAGATTGCAATGCAGAGTCCTGCTTAAAAATGAGTATAACAAAATGATAGCGAAGTTGGAAATATCTTTAAAAAAAATCAGCAGTGGAAACATTCATATGTCTCGGTTATTAATATAACTCTGCCGTAGAAAATCATTTCTTTAGCCCTTTCCCTCTTTCTCTGCATTTCCACTCCTTTACGTACTGCCCTCCAGTCCTTGCCACTTTCCCTAGAAGAAAGATGATGCTGGCTCTTTCTGACAATGTCTAGAGCATGAGTATGCAGAGCTGGTGTGGGATACTTCTTTTTGCAGAAGAGGGTAAATCATAAGAACTGGCAAGAAAAATCCGTGCATGTTCCTCTATTTGAACACTGCTGTACCTACTTGTGGCCCGGAGGCTTTATGAAGCAGTGACACTCACTCCCCATCTCTGTTTCTCCTTGAGTTTGTGTTTATTCCTCACCTGGCCCGCAGGCTGCCCACGGCTGTGAGTGGATGCTTCCTTCTGCAGCTGCACTGCAGTAAAGTCACTGCTCACAGCCTGTCCCAGCTTCTGGTTCCTGCCTCTCTGCTGGAGCTTCCGATCCAACCACGGAGGAAGAAGACAGCGGCTTGTGAGTGCAATACCTAAGCTGCTTCAACCCACGTGAGTCCATTAGTTTGTCCTTACTAACATGGCTCATCTGGAATGGAGTAGGTTAAGAAGTGTTCGTGTGAGCAACACCACAGTGGAAGCTGCAACCTTTAGGAGAGGTGGTGGTGGACCCTGAAGAGGAAGACACCATCCCCATCTTCTGCTGTTTGCCAAACCCACGTCCCTTTTCACTCATGGGCTGCTCAGTCAAAGTCAAGTGTTTCTGTAGTCACTGGAGCAGAAGAGAGCTTGAAGGGAGGGATTTGAAAGCTGATAGTAGAATGGATTTGTCTTGTTTACACGGAGTCCCTTGCATGCTTGAGAAACACTGTGCAAGGAAGCATGAAGGTGCTCCTGCAGAGCACCAGTAAATAGGCATGAAGGAGTTGGAAACTGGCTCTAAGGCCGTGATATATGATAATGCAGGTAAGAATAGGTGGAGAAGATCCTAAAAATGAAGATAAACGGTCTGTCTGATGTAGTGTAAGAGGAGGAACCAAGAGCTTGTCCGCAATGACCATTTTCGTATTACTTTCTGTTCTTAGCTGGACTGCCTGGGATTTCAGGTGCTCTTGTTGGTCAATGCAGGCTTTTTAATGCCCATCTCTTTTTTTGAAGTCTACTCTTTTTTTTTTTTTTGTTCTGAAGCTCATTGTTAAAAAAAAGCTTAGCAACTACAAGGACAGGAAAAAAAATAAATAAAACACAAACAAACCTGCCTGTGACAAATTGGAAATCCCCAGAGACTTGTAAGCCAGCATGACAGATTGACTTAATGGAGCAGTATATTTCTGATACAGCAAGGAGCCCCCCGATCCTCTGATTAGACTGATATATAGATTTTGTAGAGATTAGCAAAATCTGAGATGCATTAAAAAAAATCCAGTGTGACAAAACAGTTTTGACAGCATAAATGAAACCTAAAGCAATGTAAAATGTAATTACTGCAGCTCTCCCTGTGACCCAGCAGTATGTGCTGCCTTGCTCTGGCCTCAGGAGAGCTGGGCTTATTTTCCACCTATTTATTTTTCTGCATGTTTGGCAGGGGTATCTTTAGTTTATTCATTTGCTCTGCTTAAGGACCCCTTTCTGGTTCCTCTGTATTCCAGTGTGGGTTTTGGTGGAAAGATTAAAAAATCAAGAAGAGATTGGGTAGTCAGAGGAGGGTACGGGAGGTTCAGAGACACACCAGGATCAATCCCTCGCTGCCGCTCCGTGCGCTGTGGTGGTAGGGCTCTGTGATTACTTGATTTAGCTTACAGAGCTCCAGAAGAAGTGCTGGGTTTTATTTCCATCAGCGGGGAGGAGAGGGGCCATCAGTGCTACTAGGAATTTGTTGTGCCGGGCTCTGGAGGTGTAAGTAGTAACAAATGAGTTCTGCTTGGACAGCTTGAAGTGACCAAAGGGCGAAAAGACTCGCAGGTCCCGGGGTCAGGCAGGACCCTGGGAGCACACCCGGCCTGCCAGCCCTTCCTCCTGCCCCATCACCCGGGAAGCTCAGCTTTATGTTTCCCCGAGGACCTGT
The DNA here is from genome assembly GCF_964211825.1 of Aythya ferina. NCBI lineage: Eukaryota > Metazoa > Chordata > Aves > Anseriformes > Anatidae > Aythya > Aythya ferina. Next base: position 4,848,291 of record NC_140298.1, read on the forward strand.
GCCCGCGGGGCATGGGGCAGGGCTCGCACCTACTTTGCTGCTTCCTCCCCTTTCTGCCTCCTGGGGCCTGCCGAGGAAGGGCTGCCGGCAGTGCCAGCAGATGAAGCGTGCGGTCTGTGCCTTCTGGCCAGGAGGGGCTTTCTCTTCTCCTGTTCTCCTGGAAGCCAGCGTGTGACTGTGGTGTGAGCGGAGGCGGCGAGTCCTAGCTCAGGGATGACACGGGGATAGCAAACAACTTCTGAGATAGCTGCTTTATATCAGATAGCGACCAGGTCGTGAACTGGCAACCGCTAGGGATGAGGTTTTGATTCTCGGGCCACCTCGTCGTCCTAGGCGTTGTCACAGCAGAAGATGCTAACTCCGTCAGCCAGCAGCCAGCTCCAGATGGGAAATCCTATCTTTTAGAAACGACCCCGGGGTCAGTTATTTGGTGTTTTGGGGAGTGATCGTAGATGTAACCGTTATCGGGCTCTTGGACGGCGTCTATCTTAGGTATTTGTGTGGCTTCCATTACCACGGGATCCAAGCAGCCCTGCAGTGTCAGCGTGCTTATCCTTCCCGCGAGGAGGCCAAGTGCTGGCAGGCAGATGCTGGCTCGTGGGGGCCGTTCGTGGGGTCTGCCGGTCCTCTTCTATTTGCCGGTAAGTCTTAAGAAAACCTCGAACTGCTTCCACCCCCTCGTCACAACTTTTAATTCAAGCTGCTGTTCTGCCAGGCTTGGTAGCGGCAGATCACACACTCAGGCCTCGAGGACCACAGCCTGGCACAGGTACAGGAGGGGCCCCTCTCTTTGGGGTTGTACAAAAGGGTTTCCATGACCCACAGCAACCTCATCTGACTTTGGTTTGGCTCTGTTTTGGGCAGGGGGCTGCAGGAGAGCAGCGGGAGCAGATGCTTCTATCTGCCCTAAATCGTTGTACGGGTCTGTGTAATGAAAACAGAGATCATCAGGCAGGGAGGGCGAGAGGCAGAGTTCTCATGAAGCTGCTAAACAGGGCTCTCAAGTCCAGGGGCTGTTCCTCAGCTCGTCATGATCCTTCCAGTGCAGGTGGCAGCGTTGCACAGGGCGGTGTTGCTGCTCAATGCATAGCACAACAGGTTTCTGGTACCGACATCATCACATCATTTCTGTGAGTACTTGTACTGTAACGGGATTATAACATCTGCTGTAAAATAGGTGCAGTATCATGAATTTAATGGTGAGCCCCCCAAAATAACCAGAGCTCCCAATGATTGCCAACACGAGCTGCGTTTTGTGTAGCTTTATGTTTGCGTTGTCAGTACAGCCAGAATGGGTTTATAGCCCTGGAATTCAATGCATTGCAGATTTGCTAATCTCTCTAAAAACTGTACATCAGTTTAATCAAAGGATTAAGGCTTCTTTGGTAAATCAAAAATATACTGCTCAATTAAGTCAATCTTTCACATCAGCTTATAAGCCTTTGGAGACTTTTAACTTGTGAAAGGGGATTTTTCAAGTAGGATTTACACTCTTACAGCACTGTAGGAAAACAGACAGCAACACAAAGTAAATAGACTTTACAGTTAAGTAATGTCCATGGAGAGCAGGATGCATTTTTCAGCCAAAGTGTGGAACTTTGGTGATGCCGATGCTATAGGTGAGGTGCTCCGAATTCACAGCAACCCAGGAACCTTTCCTTGCATTTTCTACAGCATAGGTTCAGCCCGGTGAGGTTTGAGATGAAATTAGCCCCAAACCTGATATAATCCTAAGGAAATTTTCATTATTTCTAATAGGTTGTTATATCTGAAACTTTCTGAATCACTGGTCACGGTGTTAAGAGGAGAAGCCCCATCCCGTAAGAGCCAAACTTCTGCACCTCCCTCTGAAGCAGGGGTTATGGACTGCTCCTCGAGACTGGCCAAAGCCTGAAGTTCTTGCCCAAAACGACTGAAGTTGGGGACATCTGTGGTCTGTGTGCCAGTGGCTGCTGTTCTGCTCCCTAATCGAAGTCTTCTTCCAAGCAGCGTTGCCACCATTCCCCAAGCCGTTGGTATCCATCAGTGTTGTTTTGATGTGGCTGTGCTGCGGAACAGATAATGCCTTTTAGAAACAGAAAAGCTTCTGTAAACCGCCTTCGAGCTGTTATTTATTTCACACATGTCTGGGAAGGAGAACAAAGAGCTAAGTCCAGTGCAGAGCAGCCCACATAAGAGTCATTTATTCGTGTTTTGTGCCAAAGTAGCGCTGTGTTAGATGGGATGAGGTGGCAATATGCAAGTCAGTGCACACAAACATAGTGTTGCTAAGTCTGACCGTAATGCCTTAGGAAAATTAATTTGCTGTACAGCCCCCGTGTAAAAATTATTATAGTTGTTGCAATAGCAAACGCAGTTGTTAAGGCAGAGGTCTAATCCCCACTCTAATAACTTTTGCTAATAACTTTCTCAAGCTTTTTGCTCTGAAATTTTCCGTGCTTCTCGTTAGCCCTAAGGTGATTTTTTTGGAAAGTCTGAGAGGATTTTGAATTACGAGAGCACGAATAAGGAACATTTTCCTCCTTGTGTTTTAATCAAACTTTTTGCGTTCTGAAAGGTCTCTGAAGAGAAACTCCAAATTTGTTTTGTAGCCCTGAGGAAGGAAAGGAAGAAGCGCAATTTCTGCGGGACGTCCTGGTTCATGGAGCTGTGAAAGTTGTGGCGACTGTGTGTGGTCGTGGAAACTTTAAGGTTGACCTTCTGAGAAGTGTCTAATGATTGAGACCCATCTCAAAAGCAACTTCGACGTTTAGGAGATTAAATGTCAAAGAACCTTGTAGGGTAGAGGCACCTGTGCGCCTGCCACTCTTGAGAGTGAAAGGCTGTTTTGGTAGAGCTAAGCAAGGAGCGTTTCTTTTTTCATGGAGCATGGGCTCCTTTTGACCTTTCTGCCTTGCCCCAGGTTGGATCAGGAGCCCGGTAACTCGCTGCAGCTGAGCACCAACACGCTAAGCCCTACAGAAGAGCACGCTGTAGTGCCGGGGGTGTGTGGTGAGGCATCCCCGCCCTGCAAGGGTGGGAGGTCTCCACGGCAATTCTGTGAGGCTCTGTGTGCTTCGGGTGCTGTAGGCTTGGTTTGAAGTCTTCTCTGGTCCTGACAGAAAAATGAGCCATGCCGATCAAATGTAAACCTCTGAGCCAGTTTTGAAGCGTTAATCTTAAATGTGGTGGGTAAGTAAAACAGACAAACAACCTCTTAGAAGCAAACCTCTGTATGGGAAAGTGCTGTGATCTACGTTGTCTTTTAGTCTTTATGAACACCATTAAACACGGTTTGTTTTTCATTTCGATGATACCTTTAGCTGAGCTCCACTTGAGTTTGTCTGTGAACGCCCTTAGATGCCAGCAGCACCAGAAATGCAGCGAGTGCTGCTGCGGTGGCTGGCAGTGAGGCTGAAAAGCCGTGGCTGTGCTGCAGGAACAAACCTGCGACGACGTGGATCTACAGCCTGCACCTTCTCCTGCCTTTCACTGCCCAGTTCTAGGTTTGTCTAAGGGCTTTTCCACTAGAGGTCTGTTGGGGAACGTTCTCTGAGGGGCTGAATTTCCACTGGTGTCCAGAGGAACTTGGTGACAAAATGCAAGAAGCCCTGGTCTGTGAATGATGCCCAGGTGAAGGCTGCTAGAATTAAAGAAGCTGCATTTACTGGTAGCTGTGTTGAAGCTGCTTTAGGTATTGATTCCTAAAGCAGTGAACTTTTACAGTGAATGAAAGAAGTCACTGAGATTGCACGCTTCTTAGAAATTCTTCTGCGCTTTAAATAAGTGCTAGAACGATATGAAAGCTAAGGGATATAAAGTTCAGAGCAAGGAGAGCCCAGAAATATGTGTTTTATATCACCAACTCAACCACATACAGGGGGTGAGACTAGAAGGCATTTTCCAGTTCAGTTTTCCTTGTTAAATGTAATATGTTACTGTCTGTTATTTAATCTATGCATTACAATATACAGGATGTATAATGTGGCTGAGCTAATATTATGGCTGGAAAGTTGATTTTTGGAAGTTTTTGCACTTCGAGACTTTTTTTTTTTTTTCAGCTGGATTTAATGTCAACTTTTGAATTTTCATTTATATCATGCAGAAGCACTGCAACTGAGTGGTTTGAATGCATGCTGCAGTGCCCACCCTGGGACCAGCAGGAACTAATTCTCTTCTTGAGCCCCCCCCAACTGCTGCTGCTCCTGGCAGAATTGCCTGAATGAGCCTTTGGCTGTATTCAGTTCTTTTGTTTCCTCCCTTATTTGCAGGGTGGCTAGGGTCAGCTTCACTCCGCTTGCTGGAAGCAGGTTAAACGTGATGCCTTTGCTGATGCTGCTTACCCTGGTCCGGAGCTGGTCTCTGAAAGCGGTTCGGTGACACCTGGATGAGGGGACATTTCTCGTCATTTTTGGTGGGTTTTGGTCAAGCCCTTCCTTCAATTCAGCTTGGGGGAGCTGCAAAAATGATCAGAAAGAGGATTTTTGGAAGGGACTCCCACATTAACCGACTAACTTCTTGTCTGTGGTATGAGGAAAAATTCTTGTCTGAAAAGTGACAATAACAATGATTTTCAAAGAGCTCATTAAAAGTGTATAAATATCAGCCACTGAGAGAGACACAACCCACAGCCAACATGGACCTGTTTGTAAAGCAGTGGCTATCAGGCTTCCATCTCAGCAGATCCGTTCCTTTGACATTTCAGTACATTACACCTTCCTTTCCTTGCATTTCGAGAACTCTGTATGTCATGCACATTTTGGCTTTGAAATCCTTTTTTTTTTTTTTTTTAATTTATCAATATTATTTCTTTCTCTTAAGACAGTTTCCTCCGAGACCTGAGAATCTGGTATGCTTCATAGCTGCCATGTGCTAAGCAGCTAAATTGCATTACCAACGGGGGGAATAATTATCAGCCGCAGATTATGGCATTATTAACGCCTTAAGACTGGTAACTCTTAGCAGTTCACAAGACCATCAAATGTTTTCTTTTTCATACAGCCACGGATTTTTCAGCGAGCACTGGAGATAACGTGACAGCCCAATAGAGCTTGATGTATGTGTCTGGAGAGGGGGGAAGGAAAAAAAAAAAGTTGAGATCCTCCAGTCAAACCAATGTCTTTAATGGCTTCCCTAGATTAAAATAATCCCTATGGGAAATCCACTATGACAACAGTTCTTACACAGATTTTCCAGTCACTGCTTCTGTGCCACAAGCATTCTTTGAAACTGTTTATGTTAGTGAAAGGCCACATTCTCAGACACTTAAAAAAAAAAAAAAAAAAAAGTGTTTTAACTCCATTAAGAATAGTTTGAAGTTCTCACTTTCTTCCTTGGGCATTAGTGTGCCTATTAGTTCTGTATCTTCTGAATGTTTGACAACGTGAAGAAATGTAGAGGTCAGCTCTAAGGCTCGTACTGAAGGCCAGCTCAGTGCTTGCACTTAAGTACAGTATTTATAACGAGGGTGATCGCAGGCATCGGCCCGACAGGGTACTGAGGAATTCGACTGCGTGACAGAAGGCGAAGCAATAATAATGCTGAGACTAGCGCTGATTTAAAATCAAAATGAGATAAAAGATTTGCAGTCTGGAAACCAGACGCTGTCTTACTCCTGTTTAGATGCAACTGCAATACGAATTAGCGCCGAGCAGGCTCTGTTCAAACAGGACTGAAGGCCAGACTCACATCTGGGGAAACTTTTTAAAGAGCCTAAATTAATCCAGCAGTTTTATTGAAAGAAAAAAGATGTCGTTTTGGACAATGACAGGAATTTAATGGGAAAACTCGAGACTACTGGGGAAATGAGAGACAGAGCAGAAGGCTGGGGTAGTTTGGTGGGTGTCCGCTGGCACCCAGGATCATGCAATTGTAGCATCATTGCTCTTACCCCCCTTGCACCTTGCCTTCAGGTTGTGTGATCAGGCAAAAAGCCTGGAAACGGGAAGGACGTGACAGTATTATTTGCCTCTCTGCCACTAAAATAGGACTGGAGCACACTGCCATGGCCACAGCGACTGCCAAACCAAGCGGTACCGTTAGATTTGTCCTGCTCTCTCCCAGCCACGGGGACTCGCAGCTGTTTGCCATTTAAACACAGTTTATCTTGTCCCAGTTTCAGTGGATTGTTGCAGCCATCAGGCTCAACCATTTGCGTTCAGGGCCCGTGTTTCTGTGCAGGAAATAGCTCTGAAGTGCTCTGCAGCCTTTCTGTAGCGTGCCTTGTTATTGCAGCACCCTCCTCTGGCTCTTCTACCTATCTCGCCTCTCAGAAGGATGAAGCGTTAGGTATGTTATGTGAAACACATCGATTTGTTCCCACTGAGAGTGAACAGAAACCCGGTACCCCAGGCACTGTGGAAATGTTGGCTTTGTATTGACGCTGAGCTGTAATTGAACAGCTTGTTAGCAGTAATAATGATTCGTGGGGAATCATTCCTGCCTTCGGATCAGCCTGTCAAATTCATCAGCAAGGATGATAAAAAGGATGGTGCTGCAGCTGGAGCTTGGGGAATTTGACTCATCGCTTTACCATTACTCTGTGTTTAGAGCTGCTCTTGCATCTTGATGCTGCTGTAGGTGCGGTGCCACCCCGGCCAAAGAGCAGCATATTTTTATGCCTTTGCAGACCAACTTTGCAGGGAGAGGTCGGTGACATTCCCGAAAAGTCATCTGCTTTGGCTCAACACTTCTGCCAGTCCAGAGCGAGGTGGGCATGTGCTGGCCATGTGTGGTTGTCACCCTTTCCTCTCTTGCCAACCCCAATTATCTGTCTCAAGGGGAGCTGCCAAGGAAGATCGAGCTCGCTTGCTAGGCACGGCTCTCTCATTCTCCTGGGGAGCTTCACGTGGCAGCACGAGCTTTGCTTTGGGAAGGCAAGGTCAAAGTCAGCGAAGCAGCGGCCGCTCGGCGTGCCCCTCAGGGTGGGTGCTGGGTGCGGTGACCTCTCCGCTCTGACCGCAGCCCGGGCTGAAGTTCAGCTCTGCTGATACCATCTCGGGTGTGTTTACGTGGTCGGCTATAAAAACAATGTTGCTCCAGCAAGTTTTCACAGTTCCATTTGTTTTAAGAGCTAGAAGGAAAAAAAAAATTAAAAAAAATCAACATTTCAGGAATTCTTTTCCTCACCGACAGATCAGCTTGAATGCAGCGAGCAGTCCCACAGCCTCATGGCAAGCTTTTCAGCTGCCTTTCCTGTTTCCCACACACCGCAGGCAGCAACCTTTGCCCAGGGCAAGGTGACCGTTGATTAACGGGGAAGACCTGAGCCCTGCCTGGAGTGGGAAGGATGCTGCAGCAAAGAGGATGTTTGTTCCACTTGCAGCCCAAGGAAGAGGAATTTCTGGAATGATCTGGGTAAAAAAAAAAAAAAAAAAAAAAAAAAGTAATGTTTCTTTTGGCAGCCTCGCTCGGATAGTCCTTGAGCTGTTGTTTGGTGGTTTTATTTACACCGAGGAAATCCAAGCAAATAAGGCTGCCCTGGGCTATCAGGATGGCTTAAGTTTCTGACATTTTTCCTGCGAAGCAAAAGTTTGGATATTTGCCACTCGGTCATTTCATAGCACCGCGCGTGGAAAGCATTTGGTTCTGCTCTGCGGCTGCGGTCAGGTTGTTTCCTCAGGTCTCCAGTTACCGCTTTTCCAGGAAGGGTCAGTGCAGTCCCCGCTCGGAGCAAGCGGGTCCTGGGCTGGCAGGGAGAGGCCAGCAGAGAGGGGGATGAAAAAGCAGGAGCTGGCTCGGCATCTCCTCCTGGCTGGCGGCAGCAGGCCGGGACCTTCCTGCCCCGATGCCAGCCCCGTGAGATGAAATTTCTGTGCTGGTTTGGCACTTCTCACCGGTGGATTCCCCTGGTTTTCTGAGCATCACTTTTAGAGCAGTAGCCCGTTTCTAAAGCAATAGCCCTTTGGTTGTAATGGGGTAGATAATAAAGTTTTGCACCTTGTCTGTGTCTGCGTGCATGAGATTGCCGGACATTTTTGGCCTGTGCCAGCCAGCACTCTTGAATGAATCCTGGGCATGGTTTGGGACTTTAAAGCCTCGTGCCACTACTGGCAGGGACGTGCTGCTTGGCCTCGGTGCCCTGCAGTGCTTCTGGCCTTGCTGAATTTACTGATACAGCTGTAGCCTTTGAGAACTGCTGATGAAAAACATCACACAATAGCAAAGTATATATATATATTTGTTTGTTAATAATTGGTATTTCAGTGGCAGTTGGTGCTTTTCTCTTTTGAAATAGTTTTCTTGACCTCACAACAGGTTTGAGTTTCTCTAAATATGAAGGGGAATGATGTGAAATACCTAGTAAATTGAACCAAGGCGAAGAAGTAAGCCACAAATCCAAAATACAGTCCTGCCTGCGATTGGATTTCTTTATCTCATTTTTCCCCCAAGATTTTGCAAAGTTAACTAAGGTCACCTGCCAGTTGCTGGTAGATTTTAGCAGGCAGGCAGTTCAGAGTCAGGGATCTTGGAGCAGTAGCGCTCTGCAAGGTGCTGCTAGCAATTATCCCTGGTTCCATTCTGATTTCTCTATGTGACCTGAAACACCCCCAACTGTATCGGAAAAAACATCGGATGCTTGAAAAAAACCTTGCCCGTTAAATGAAACGCCTCTGCGTTTGCATTTTCTTGGTCTAATTTTTACAAATAACTGACCCTTCCAAACTGCTGCTAGTGCTTACAGTGCTGTTATGATCATTTAATCCTTGCCACCTTTCATTTGTAAGATCATATAGCAATGGCAAAGGCGCATACTACGTGGTACCAGCAGTTGGGCTCACCCTCTGTTGCTCGGCCGAGATGCACAACTCCTGTCATGCTGTTCCTCCAGCACCTTGGTATCATCATCTCCCCATCCAGTTAATGCCTGGCGGTTTGCTGACTCGTTCCCAATTTATGGATCCCGGAGCACATTTCTTGAAGAATACAGCAGGGTTGTGAATGGTTGTCAGGAATACTGCAGGGTTTTCTTCTCTGTAAAACACATTGCATCCAGGAGGACGGCAGGGACTAAGGAAGAATTAGCTTCGGCTGACTGGGATGAAGCTGGAATAAGTGTGGGAAGAGCAGAGCGCTTTGCAGAGATCTTCCTTCCTCTGAAACCCAGGGGATGGCAGCTGAAATCTGCAGCTTGTTTTCTCTCCTACCATTAGGTACAAAGAATGGTGGAAAGAGAAAGATTTCTATCAATATTATAGGAACATTTAGTTGTTTATAATAAAAAATGTGTTCTCTGTCTATGTATCATGCTCACCCTACCCTCATTCCTGCCATGACTTCAGTGCCAGTATCTGAAGGACGTAATGGCAAAAAGTCTTCCAGTTGTCTTCACGTTGTGCCTGGGCTTGGACGATTTTCACAACTTTCTAACTTTTCAAGCTTTTTTTTTTTCTTTTTTTTTTCTTTTTCTTTTCTTCCCTGCTCTTTAAAAATTAAATATCCCAGCCTGTTTGGGCTATGGCAGGTTAAGCTGGTTGCCCCAAGCAAGTCCTCCCAGTCTGCCCTTCACTGTCCAGCCCTGTGCACGGTGCTCTTCTTTCCTGGCTCCTGGGGCAGCTGGAGGTTTTTTGTTTTAATTTCTCGAATGCAGCTGATCAGAATTGCTGTCCATAACCCTTTGCGTGCTGGAGATGGGATGTTACTGTGGGCTGACCAGGGAAAGAGCAATCAGAAAAGAAACCAGCCTAGTAGCTAGCTTCCACGGAGGGAGAAAATGTAACTTTTATCTTGTTTTATTTTGCAATCTGTTGACATTCATTGGTAGCATATATGGAGAGATTGTAGTTCCAGGAACGGTCTCCAACTTTATTTATAAGGGAAATAGCAACAGAGTTGCTCATATTGCCCATAAACAGGCTTCCAGGGCCTTGGACTGATGTCTGTTTGTTCCCTGAACACCATGGCTAAAACAAAAATGAAAGTCTCAGGTGGCAGCCAGCTGATGGCTTAGTCTCACTGGCTGTGTGGGGATGGGGACAGCATGAGAGGGCACAGAGCAGTGCTCTGGGCCTGTGCCTGCTATTTATTCCCTGTGATCATCCCAAAGCAATGCCCCTACCTGAGCCGTGCTTCTCCATGCCTCCATTTCCCTGTGTGCAAAAAGTTAGCCATGATCCCGACTCTTTTTTTTTAGAGACTCTTTTTTTTTTTTTTTTTTTTTGGAAATAGTTTTGACCCCTGCTGCTGAAAAGAGCCAGACACTTCTTCGTGATTGACCCAGGTGCCTGGGATGAAAGCAGGCTGCCTCCGAGGACCAGGCTGCCTTCTTCGGGGCGCGGAGAGCTGGTGTTGCTGGAGGTGCGTGACTGTCTGACGTGTTTACATCCTGGACTGCTGAAGTAATATCTGTAGGCCATCACTTTGGCTTGAAAATTGATTTTATTAGGTGAAAATGAACTGAAGAAATGAACTGCAAGCCCCATTGCTGCGCTTACTAAGTGCGTTATCCAGCCTTATGTGCCCGGACGTAATGAATACACAGAGACCACCTACTTTGAACACTCCTCTGATTTTTCCAGTTTCTTTAAAGTCTAATAATATTGGCGATGCAGGATGAAAGCAATTGTGAAAAGTGAAAAAGTCCTTGTTTGCCTATCCTGTCATCTGGGGTCTGTTTCACTGAAGCTGAAAATGAAGGTAACTTGCCTTAATGCAGCAGGACAGCTTTTAGTCTAATTGAACCATGCATCGGCAAGAACCCAGTATTGAGCCTTCAGTCTCGGGTTAATCCCTTTTATTGGCTTGGGTGCAGGTTATCATCCCTTCTTATCAAACAAGGACCCCTTTCTTCTCGCTCAGGATCAGGACTAAAAGCCAGTTGAGAAAGAGCTGACAAATTCAAAGCGGTAAGCCTCCCCCCGCTCCGAAACTGCCCCGCGCACCCACGAGGCACTCTGCGGCACACACACGCTTCAGCTGCAAGGCTCGGGCGTGTTTTTGTTGCTGGGAAGCTCCCTCCCTCTCTTCCTCCCCTTTCAGCCGTGATTTTTGTAGCAGCAGCTTCAAAGTGCACGGACGTGGTTCAATTGTTTTGCCCAGCGTTCGCCGATCAGCATGGCAGATTAAATTTATGGGCAGTTGACCAGCGCTTAGTGTTTGAACACCTGCTTCAACCTCCTCGTCTGGCACAGCTCTGTGAGCAGAGGTATGTCAAAGTCACCGATAGCGAGAGCATGGTGCAACTTGGTAATGTTTTCAGAGGAAAATAAAGGTGGCTTTTGGGGGAAAACCAATAAACAGTCCTTTTGTGTGAGGCAGCTGGTCAAGCTCCAGCATTGCAATTGTCCTTTCCGACCTTAAACTCCAGAAATCTACTTAAATCACCCTGACCAAAAATCCCCTGTGTTTGCTAGGGAACAGTTTTACCATGATTATAGGTCACATCACAGAGAAATGAATAAAAGGATATACTCTGCGTATTTTCAACGCAGGCAAAGATTTTTAAATGAATTAACATGAAATCTTCCACAAAGGCTATTCTGTATGTACCTCTAATTTATTCTGTGCTACTTTTTGAGTGTCACTTATTCCAACAGTGTATTCTTTAAATACAGTAGAACTACCAAAAAATCCCCCTTTTTCCTTCATCCTCAGTGCCTGCCTTGCCCTTTTGAAACAGCTTCTACAATGAGAGCAATATCTTAACAGGTTTTATAACAAGGAGGAGAAGAGGAGGAAAAATCAGCCTTATTAAAGGTCAGAGCAGCCTAATAGGAGATACAATAAATGAAGATCTTTAGGAAGGCCTGAGACCGTCATGCTTCCGCAGCAGGGTTCGTCCCCCTTTCCTCTGGGACATCTGGTCTGTGACTCCCCGAAACGGGATACTGAGCGAGGTGAGCCCTGGCTCTGATCCGGTTCGGTGCTTCAGTTCCCCCTTGCACCCTCCAAGCTCCAGCAGTCAGCAGCAATTTGAGGTGTGTGAGAAGCGTGTGACCCAGCAAAATTTTGATGCCTCTGAAAGAATCCGCTCCTTTGTCTGCTTCTGGGAGGTTTGGCCAAATTCTCCCCCTCGTCGCTTGCATCCCCTTCATCACTCTTTCCCTGCAGGCGCTCTAAAAGAAAAGCTTGCAATATCTTAAAAAACTTCCTTTCCCTCCATATTGTTCTTTGGCGAAAGCATGGTGAAGCTGGGATCTTTTTTTTTGTTGTTTTTGTTTTTTTGTTGTTGTTTTTTTTTTTTTCATACAAAACAGCACAATGCCTGCTGGCCTGGGTATCCGAAATATGGTTTTATTGTTGTGGAAAGGCCTTAATGAGGAAGAAAAAAACCCTATTTAATAAAGTGCATCAAGTGCCCTTGGGAAAAATTAGCACACAATGACTTCTTGTGCTGCCAATTGAAACAACAGATTGGTGTAGTGATAGGCTTTACAGGAAATATTAAAAAAGCACAGATGGCTCAAGTTTACATGTTTACAGTGGAGTTGGAACAGCAGCTAAAACCTTCCAGTGTAGTATAATTTACTAGAAGGTCATAGACCTAGTGGTTAAGAATGAACCTGAAGACTATTGTAAACACACTATTAGGGTTTGTAGAGGTCTAATCCCAGCATTTTTCATTCTTTTCTGCAATATTAGAAGCAACTGGCTGCAGTGTTAGTGAAAAGAGATACTTCAAGCATGGAAAAATGTGACATTCCACTGGCACTTGTGGGGCTGAGCTGTTGCAGGAGCTGGAAGAGGGTTATGCAATTGCTACTGTTACTATGTAATTAGAAGCTCCTTGGCACTAGTCGGCGATTCAGCTCACAATGTGATTAAAAAAAAAAACAACAAAAAAAAAAACGTACTGAAAATGTAGCTAGAAACCAGCTGCTTCAGCAATTCCGGGAGGATGGGCTGTGCCCTTAGGAGCCGTGGTTCGCAGCTCTCGAGGACGGCTGGCCAGAGGAGGAGAGACCCCTGGGCTCCGGGGCAAGTCCTCGCTCTGCCAGAGCTTCCTATAAGGCCCAGGCCAAGCTGGTGAGGATCTTCCCCTATTTAGGTGCCTAGATGAAATGCTAGAGCCCTTTCTTTATTTTAAAGTTTGCTGCATCTGCAGTGGGATCTAGTAGAAATGCGGCCACAGCAGGTAGCAGGGCTCTCGGCAGGGATGCCTTGAGCATCCCAGGCATATTTTTCATCATCTGTTGCCTCTTTTGCTCGTTCTCTTTGTTCAGACTGTCAGCAGTTCAGGACAGGGATTGTAACATCCACAATCCAGGCAGGAAATGGGTTTTAGGAAGGCCTGTTACAGTTTGTAGTGTAACAGGTAAAATAAACAGTAAAATAAATAGCGAAAAGGTAATAAAATAGGGTCACCAAATGCATGGGTGAGCCCTTGCTAGCAGAGGACCAACTGCCTTTGATGACAGGTGTCCTTCAAGCATTTGATTGACACGGTTTGTTCCCTACAGAGATCAGCAACCTGGGATAATCAAGCATCTCCTTTCCTCAATGACAATTTAATGTGGAACCACGTTCTGCCTCCCCTGCTGTTTGAGCTATTTGGTTTAGGTAAAACAATAGCTAGCCTGTGGAAATAGGACGAGCAGCTAGTCTGGCCTAGACACCGAATGTAAATCGGAATTGTAGAAAGCTCTAAACAAACACACAACAAAATCTAGCTCGTATTTCCCTTCTCAACCAGTTTTCAAAGCCCTATGCAAAGCAGTTCTGCATTGTTATCGCCTTCCGCCAGATGGACAGACTGAGATACAAAGAGATGAAGTGATTTGCTAGAAGAGTGAGAAAGTTCAGACTCAAAAACAGGTTTCTTGATTTCCCAGTCAAATGTTCTGTCCTTTGGACCACAACCACTGGGTTGCAATCAGCAGAGTGCTTATCTGGCATATTTAAATGTCACCAATTTGAAAAAAGACATAATTCTATTTGCTGTCAGCCCAGGAGCAGCTGTTTTTTTTTTTTTTTTTTTCCCTTGCACATGTACATGCAAATTTGAACAGGGTTATTTTCATTTAACAAGCTCCTGTAATATCACTGCAATCACTTGATAGTTAAGTCATGTTAAATTAAAACTGGCTGCTGCTGCCATGTCATCAAATCAACAATACAATAGGTACATTATTAACTGAATATTTACTTTGCAGGCAATTATCTTCCTCATCATAAAGTTGACTTCACTTGGGAATGTTAAAACAGGTGAGTTGAAGCTGGAGTTCTCAGCTAATCTGGTGCTGATCTAGATGGCAATATCTCCCTGTGAATTTTACCAAATGAAACCTGCATGACTCACCGTACAAAAATCCCAACCAATAACATGAGCTCATTAAACACAAATCAATTACCATAGCGACTGAAACCACAACATGTCAGGGAGTACTTCAAAAACCAGGAAATTTGGGTGAAAGTGCCCACCATGTGCAGCTTTTCAGGCAGAGCTCCTTATTGGAGGTAGTAAAGGGCTAGAGCAGATGGTGAGGGTTGTTCCAGGACAGGTGAGTGTGGCAAGCCTCTGACAAACTAACATTTTATTTACTAGGCAATCTCTTCCCTCACCTTGTAGCAGAAATCTTTTCAGGAGTCAGAAGCCTGGTTGCGAATCTTGCAATTGAACATCTGGTGGTATTTTACATCTCTCATTTCTCTGCTGGAGATGGTGCATACCTGATATATACCACATCAGAGTCTGAAAACACTTGTGTCTGTGTGCAAGAGAGAGAAGTGGAGTATAACACATGGTTGCCCTTTCCTGGGTCAGAAGGAGAAAGGAGTCCAGTTGCCTCAAGCTAAGGTCAAGAACCAAGCACTGATCGTTAGTTCTCTTCATTCAGCAAGTCTGTGCTGATGCTGAACACAAAAGTGAGACCATAGGGTTGAGCTCAGCGCCGCTTTGGCCTCGTGCAGCCTTTCTGTGCCTGCTCTCAGCTTGTTCTGGGAATTCTGCCAACCAAAATTCCCCGCTCACTGTGTGAGTAGCTTTTCAAACATCTCAGCCTAATCTGGGGGTGTACTATGCCACCATTTCAATTAACAATCTTCTATGAATCCGAAGTTCAGGAGGCATTTCAAGTTGAGTATCTCGCAGTTGAACAGGTTTTCTCTGTGGATGCCCGTGTCCCAGTTGTGAGAATTGCAGGGCGTGCACTGGAGAATGTCCCAGACTGGAGCTCTGAACATCTTCTGGGTCCTAGGGTCAGCATCATCACCCTGGCAAATTTGGTGACTTTGCTTTGCACATCAATTGAATGCTACAGAGCATCAGGAGCTTCAGCTAATCTGCATGGGATTTATTTGGTTTATACTTGTGGGTGTATGCAAGAGGAGAGAGAAACAGGCTGAAGATCTGTGATTCTCCTACTCACTTCTGACCTGGGAAGAGGAAGCTTTAATACCAAATTCACATTGTGATGTCCCACGTGAGGCAGCGTGCCTCACCGGGGTCTGGTTGTGTCTCAGGGACATGCCTCCCAAGTAGTTTGGGCTCACTTAACAATGATTAGTGTTCACAGCATGTTGTAGGGCTGAGAACTTCCCCACTGGTGAAAGCAGTCCTAATGACCATGAGGGAAGGAACAGGGAGAAAATTTCTGTTCTCTACTGCAGCAAATGACGTTTTCTACTAATTGCAGTGGGATCCAGACTGGCTCATGCTGTGGCTCTACTGCTTCATCCACTGAAGTTACACGTGCAGTGCACACATGCATATAGAAATGTATACACGCACAGTTATGCAAGTTCAAAATCCTCTTTTGCCAGTTAGCAGTAGCTTTGGTTTCTAAAAAGAAGTGTGCTGTATGGGACCCCAACAGTCTCTAGGTACGTGTGTTTGTATGGGCCGGGGCTCCACGTGATGCGAGTCAGTGCTAGCTGTTAAATTCAGGGATGAATGGGAGCTGAGGGGCACTGCTGCTATTCATAGCACAAGCCCTTCTGTGTTTTAGGTTTTCATAAGAACCTAAAATAAATTACAGTAAAAAAAACAACGTTAAAGCTGTTCAGCTAAGGGACTTCTTAGGCAGCAAATACCAGTGTTAAAAGTGCTTTAATTTCTGAGAAGAAAGCGTAACAGGAATCGCTGATCTAGAACTGAGCTTGACAACTTCAAATGAGTATGTTGTTAAATTATAATGTTAGCTGGAGGCAGATGTAGCAAACCACCAAAGCAAGGAGTGGATTTGCCTTGTGAAATGGTCCCTTCTTCAAGAATGAATGATTTTTGGGGGAAGGGGGGGGGGATATTCTCAAACCAGACATGAGTTAGTGGATTTTGTGTAGAAAAACTGGCCTGCATTAAACAAAAGCTCAGGACCAAATGATCTAAACCATCTCTTCTAGATCTTAAGTGTGTGTAAATATATTCCTATATTTACATAAACCCTGGCACAACGACTTCTTGAACTCAGCTGTGTCTTTGTGGTGCAATAATTATTAAGTGAAAGTTTTTCTCCATGCATAAGAATGCAAAAAATCTCTTCATATTAGCTGTAGGTATGAATTCAAAATGAGGCCGATAACCTGCTTTAAACTACTGGTGAACAATCTCTTTCAGGAATAAAACTTACCTTAATTCAACCTAGCCTAATTTTCAAAGTGAAAGAATTAAAATCTGTCTGAGGTCACAAACTCAGGAGGAGTCTGTTTTCACAGGGTTTTAGCAGAGCTGAACAACCTGTGGTAATTCAAATTAATCCCCCGAGTGTCCCCGTGTAGACAAGCCCGTGGTTCTGATGCTCCTCTTGTGCGTTTCACAGTCTCTACACCGAAGCTAATATTTTCCTCATCTCTTTTGGGTGATGCTAAAACTCTGTCCTTTATCTCGTAGATGACTGTTATGGTAAATGCAGAATGCGTTAAATTGGATGCCTCACAGTTTGGATGAAATTTGTTACTTCAGGGCTTAACATTTCATCTTGGCTTATGATTCGGAGGATGAACGCTGATAGGATGTTGTCTTCATTCTCCAGGAATGCCAAAGAGGTAAAAACGGTGTCTTATTGAACAGAGTTTAGACCACACACAAGTTGTTGGTCTTGCTGTATATATTTTATATATCTGTATATATTTTATATATCTGTATATATTTAGAGAAAGATGAAATTGCAGGAAGAGTACTGACCAAATAAGTAAGGCTTTTCTACTGCGGCTTAAAGTTCAAATTCTCTTTCTGTCATATAATTCGCGTGTGAAGTAAAAGATGATAATCTTGCCCCAAACCTGTTAAAAGTAAGGAGAAATTGTCAGCCACAATCGTTTTGGACAGAGATCGTCTCTCACAGTGTGCCTGCACAATATGTACAAAAATGAGAGTATATAAAGAGAGGCTCACACCGTTTGTGGCTCTTAGTACTTGAGACTTCTGAGAATCTGTCTAAAAATCTGGAAGAATAATTGCATTGTGTCAGGAAGGGAGAAGACTTTTGGTTTCCCTTCTATTCAGCTGAGCCAAAGGCCTCACGGGGGGGGACAGAATTGTCCCCGTGGCCATCGGTGGCTGCCGCTGGTGGGCTCGGACACCTCCAACCTTCCGCGTGGTTTCTCAAGGAGTTACGTGCCTTCAGCTTTCAGGTGCTGTTCTTACACTCACGTTTCATGTGTAGACGTTGAAATGTCACCTTGAATGCTAGATCATCAGAAAATGTCATCTGTTTTTCTGCCCCTGGTTTGGACTGCGATATATTACCTCACTAGATTAAATTTCAGTGCTTTCTTTAGAAGAAGTCATGTTAACTTGCCTCAAGGGACTGGAAAATTCAAGAATAAAAATCTGCCAAGACTGTTTAATGCAAAGACACCATCTGTGGCTCAGGAAATTCACAAATCACAAATCCACAGATGTTGGGAGAGTATTCTGGCTAGATATCACCGTATGTGTGCTCTGACTATTTTGCTGTTCTCTAGGTGCCTGTTAGTGGCAGGGGCCAGAGTCAGGGGTTAGATGGGCTCCTGCTTGGGCTTGCGACACTGTTCTTATGCTGAAATCAGCTGCAGCAGACTCGAATTTGAGCGGACATTCCTGGTACCCTGTGTGCCTGTAAGTGCTTGTATATAGATGGTGGTGATGGTGTTGCAGTCGTCATTTTTACTTTTATGATCTCCCCCTACAGTCCCCGCCGAGGTCTGTACCAGGTGCTGTACAAGTCTCTGCAACAACGGGCTTTTAGCCAAAGGGTGGTGTTTTCAACCTCATTTGAAGATCTGAGAAGTGCTTGCGCCACTAAATCCCTGAGACCTGCATAAATCGATCCCAAGACTCAAGGCAGATGTAGAGCAGGTAAAAGAAATGGGGACCGAAGTGAAAGGATTTGTCCACTGTCACAGAGCAGTTCTTGGCACAGCTAGGCATGGAATTCAAGTTCCTTTAGCCTTAACGTGCTGTCCTGTGCACTGTGCAGTTAGTTCCTCCCCTCACATCTACCTCTTCACAAAAACGTTACTGTAAAACAAAAACATTTTAAAGCTTTGATTCAAATATTTCCCCTCTGCGAACACCAGTTGATGAATCAGAACAGTAAGCTGTCATTTCCAACCCTAAATCCTACATGTTCTGGCAGTTCCTCTGTGAAAGACAATAGCTTAGGACATGTAGTTGCAGTGATTTCCGTTCTTGACCACTTTTCATCTCTTTGGTGATCAGAGATGCTCTCTTTAACCCTAGCTGAGCCTCTGAATATTCCCTCTTCTTTATAGCAGCGCTCACTGCTTTCTCATGCTTCTTTGAAGGCATGATTGAGTTAAATCACCTATAAATCCTACTCAACACAGTATCTGTTTCAAGGTAGTGAAATATACATTTCACAGCATCATTCTGAATCATTAGCTGGTGCTGGGAGAGAGGAAGTATTTCAATCAAAGCTTACAAGCATTTTGTCTTACATTAGCTTTTTGACAAGACCCCAAGGGGCTGACTTTTGTCTTGCTAGTGTCAGATGCATCACACGGTACTCAGAAGTTAGGATGAAAAATTCTCTCCTAGGATTGATCAGAAATCACAGATGCAATGGGATAGCTGGAATTGGAGACGTTGAGCACAGGTAAGTAGCGGCCAGCTGTATCGCTCTAGGGAAGACGATCCTAGTCCAAGTACATTGACCATATATAGTAGAAATAGACTGGGGTTCTATTAATAATTTGTGACTGGCTCTCGGCTGTATTATGATGGAAAGTGTATTTTGTAAAAGCATGTTACCTGTATTACTACTATTACTTTACAAATAATTTAAAGCTATTTAATAGTCTGCTTTGAGCATCTGAATAACAATAGGGAATGTGTTTTCCTGGGTGATTCTGCTATGAAGGCAGTAACTCCTCTTTGAAATCAAGCATATTTAAAACAGAATGATAATTTGTAAAGATATAATCAGAGGCTTTGCCAACAAATCCTCGTTGCTAGATGTAGGGTTTTTCAGGTCAAGACCTTTTTTCCTGTACAGTGCTGAGCCCTCTGGTGGTGTTCAGCAAACAACAAATGCAGTGTGGACCCTGTAGGACTCAGCCAAATTCACCTCGGGTGTAATGGCCTATGCAGGATGCACCGGGGTTGAACTGACCCCCTAAGAGAGAAGTGAAGAACTAGCTGCCTCCTGTAGCTGACAGCACCTGGCTGTGCTATTGCTACTCAGAGAGTAGCTTGGGTGTAGGAGAGCGTGGTGAGGGACAGAAGACAGACCTGTTGTTCACCTTCTCCTAATATTGGTCCTTGTTTGGTATTTTTGTTTTTTTTTAATGTATTTTTGGAAAGCTTCACAGCTGTCACGCGGGTGTCATGTAGTTGGTCCAGCATTGCTTCTTACCCCTGAGAATTGGATCTGCTGCCATCGCTTCCCTGTGTCTCAGCGTGAGCAAAGCCACCCTTCTTCCTGTCAGATACAGCGAAACAATCCTTACCTGGTCCTGGCTGGGGACACTTTCCTGCCTCTCTTTCTTTCTTATGGCACACGGCTGCTTTCAGATGACTGCAGTGGATCAGCACGTACAAGTACCGGTGTGTCAGCGTACAGCGGAGTCTCTGCATGCTGCTGCTCATAGCCTTGTTTGTTTGTGATGGAGATAAGTGAAGGCTGAAAACGGGGAAACAATAGGCAGGGGAATGCTGATGAGAGATGATAAAGAGTTACATTAACACTTCTTGCACACAGCTTTATGTTGAGTTTGCAAATTTGGAAACTTGACTGCTGGTAATATTGGATACTTCTGTCAAACGAGGGCAGGGCGATTTATCTTAACAGGCCTGCCTTGTGTAATCGCCTCCAGGAAAGGAAAGGCAGTAATCTGTGCTACCTACAGTAGTGCAGAGCAGCAGCCAGCGCGGTGGGGTCTGGGCCCTGCACGGGCTTTCTGCAGCGCCTAGAGCTTCCCCATTTATTTATTAGCAACTGTCAGTAAAATCTCTGTCTTCTCCGTGCCATGCCTGAATGTAGTTATTAAGAACTGGGATTATGTGCCAGGCAAGCTGTTGATGTAAGACACCTCTGTGCACCTGTCCACTTAGGAGGCTGATCTTATATCGGTCTTAACTTCAGGAAGTGGCTGTTCCTAATAATTTATTGAGTGCTGACAGCCTGTTCTTTTCTGTCCAGAATACCTCCTCCCTGTGAAGGCTGCATACTGAGTAAGGCAGACAGTGCCCTATAAATCACGATCAAATGCAGCCATGCTGCAGTGATTCAATATGTGATTCATTTAAGATTGGAGGGGAGGAGGAGAGATGGGAAAAGATGGGATAAAAGCACTTTCCTGAAGAATGCTAAGTGGAGATCACAGATTATTTTCAATTAGATTTGCTGGCATGCAGCTTTTGCAAGCAGGCAGGAACTGGTAGTCATGTGAACCGTCTGCTTTATTCACGGGAGCAGTGCTTAGATGTCCTTCTCGAGAGCTACTTAAAAAGCAGTTCTATTTATCTGCAAAGGAAAAAAACATTATAACGTTGCTCTGCTTTTCAGCCCTTAGGTTATGTCTATTTTCACCAAGGTCTTGCTAAGCATTTGTTCTTGAATCAAAAGGCATTTTCGATTGATGAGAGCAATTAAACAATTTGGAGGTGGCTGCCTGTGTTAGGTCTGGCTCGAAGGATTTTGGTGTCTCTCAGAAATTCTATACTGAGAGGTTTCTGATGTGTGTCAAAGAACTCAATTTAAACTCCGGTTGTGGGGCAGGGTGTGTGTGTGTGTGTGTAATGACACAGGGGAGGAAGTCTGTCTTTCAGCCGCGCTGTCTGAAGAGGTGTTCAGAAGACTCCGCAGCTTTTGTCAGCCTCGCTTTCTTGTGCGAATGACTTCAGAGTTCAAAGAGCCTGCTGCACAGACCTACCTCTGAGATAGCGGTCCCCCTCGGGGGCAGCAGCCAGCAGCCTTTGTGGATGATGACTGACTGCCTCTCCTGGCTGGCGTGGCAGGAGTCAGTGGGACAGCTGGGAAAGTACCTGCGAGGCAGAAGGAAGGCAAGGTTTGTGGTTTGAACCCAAGGCGTGTCCTGGGAAGACTTGAACCCTGTCGTGCCCAGCTCTGGACAGACATGGAAGCAAGGTACAAAATGAGCAAAGAGCAGGGCCCTCCGGTGTGGCAAGCTGTTTGCCCAGAGGGCAGAGGGTTTCCTAGGGGGTCTCTGTTGCACTCTGTGCTGGCATAGGCACTGGAGGTAAAGTTTTAAAGCATCTGCATGCCTTGGGAGGCTGTAGGTGACTGATGTGATAGCTAAAACCAGGCAGCTGAAGCTCCACACACATCTCGCTTTTCCATGGGCTGCAGACAATCCCGTCCTGTCAGCTGTGCCTACGAGAGCATTGCAGATGTGCTGAATGTCTGGGCTGGTGGGAGACAGGGCCCAGTTAGCTCCTGCCTGGGCAGCCTCGTGGCCCTGAAACCAGCAGGGCGTGAGGAAGTGCAGTGCTGCAGCCCCGGGGCTGTGGCCCAGCTCCCTTTCTAGACCTCGAGTCGAGGAGATCCAAGCTGCTTTCGGCCTGCGGGGGTGCCTTGCAGGTGGTCTCCTCAGGGTGCCCATATGGACAAATGCCGCTTCCCCACGAGCTCTGTGCAGGTGCAGCCGTGCTTCTCCTTGGGTCACGACAACCTGTGAAGTGGATCTTTCTACCACCGCGCTTCAGGAACCTTCCCGGAGGTCCTGGGTTGCTTTTGGATGAGACCAGGCCACGAGAAGTGCAGATGACAAGCCCCAAATGCTGACAGGCAATCTGTTCATCGGTTGGGTTTAAGGCCGGGATAGATCTTAACAGTGTTCTCCACAGACCCTCTTGTATTGCTCCACAGCATTTGCTAACGTAATGGGAGCCTCAGGCTGGTCTTACAGGCGGCTCACAGGTGCAGTGTGTGGACCCTGATGCCTAGGGTACTTTTCAAAATGTGATCTATTCCCAGATGTATTCCAAACCAACATAAATCGTATTTTGTGGTGGTTTCTCAGCTCACCAAACTGCAGCGGCATCACTTGGGCTTGCAGAGGTATAAACAGGGTGAGGTGAAGCTCAGCTGGTATCAGGGAGGTGGCCAGGTGGGATTTGGGGGATCCAGGACACCACCTGACAGGGGAGATGTCAGCATGCCAGCCCCGTGCCGTGACCCCAGCTCGGGCTGGCAGGTTCATCTCTCCTCAAGAGGGCAGCAAGGCTTTAGGGAGGGCACCTGGACCGTGAACCTGCAGCCCCTGAAGAGAACTGGGGTTATTTTAGCAAGAGGCTTTCACAAACAGATGGATGTCCAGCAGATGCCACAGGTTCATGTCAGGATCATCTCTGGCGTCTAGGTAGCTCACATTAATCTATCTTTATACCATTTTTAAACCAAGCTTCACTGCAGCAATAACTGGAGTTTGTGCAAAATGTGTTGGCTGCCTGTACAGCTGGGTGGACAGGAGTCCCTAATACAAAGGCGTCCCAAGATTTTCAGCAAGGGAGAAGTCTCCTTTAAATTCAGGGCACCAAGAGCGACGTAGAAATGGGTAGTTTTCATCTGTGAGTCACCAGCACATGTCAGCTTGGGTTCCTCTCCCATTTCCAAAAGCTTCCTGGTACTGAATCCTACCAGCTCGTCGCATGCTGCTGCACCCCAGCGAAAGGTGAGGCGCTGCTCGTATTGTTCACCCAGACACACAACACGGCGTGCATCGACATATCCCAAACGGCGAGCGGCAGCCGAGTGAATTCCCAGCGCTCAATATACTTGTCAATGCACATTTATTCGCACCAGGCTTGGAACTTAGGGTTTAATTAGGATTTATTAGAGGGTACATGATACTCTGAACAGAAAATACGATCTAAACTGATGAGGGTTTTGTTTAAACACACACTCGCACACACACGTTTGAATGTCAGGCTCTCATTCAAGTTCTTGTCCTCCAATATTGTTATCTTTTCTACTGAATCAGAGAAAAGAATGGGTTGGTTTTCTTTTCCTTAGTCAAAGTGTATTTTAAACAAAATAATTGGAGTGCTGCTAGTTTTGTGCCTCAAGGCGATGACTGTCAGAAAAACAGTCTCAAGATATCTTTTCTTTTTTTTTTTTTTGGTCTTTTTGAAGAACATGCTGGGCAGTGAGACAGATGGAGCAGCCCATCCATAACTGTGAGCACGGGGCAGCCGGTGCTGCGGGGTGCTGCTGGTGTTGGTACCACCCAGATGCCTGGGTAAGTCAGAGGTAGCCCTGGACACCCTTGTGCAGTGAGGTCCCTGCGTGGACACGAGGTGGGGCATGTTTGGAAACACGTCGTGCTTTTGGCCTTTTGCACAGCCATTCCTTACCCGTGGTGTGGTTGTGCCAGCTCAAGCCAGCCCCTTCCCATGTGTGCTCTGCATGTGGGAACAGGAGGGGAGATGGCTGGGGGTGGGAGAAGGGGTGGATCAGTGACAGAGGCTACTGCGACACGTCCTGATCAAGAGAAATACTTCACCTGGGCAAGGAGAGGAAAAGAGGGAGCTGGCTATATCTCTGCTAATAAATTAAACAATGTGCAGGAATGTTCCTGGGCCGGGAGCGTGACTGCCCGCCCTGGTGAACTGTTCGAACAGTCCCTGGCGAGGCTTTGGCATGTGCCAACCAGCGCTGCCCCGGGTAGTTTTCGAGTACGGTTTGGCAGCAGGCGAGTTCCTGGGACCATCCTCAGTCGGCTGGTTGCATGCAGCCTCCCTGTTTTGAAGGCGAAGGGTGTTTACTGGCGGAGGCTCAGCCCGCTCCGTGCCAGCTGGCCTCCGTGCCCAGGAATGTTCCCAGGCACACTTAATTTACTTGTAGAGATGTTAACAGTTAGCATCTCTCCCCGCATCTCACATCGCCGTGCTAGACTAGGACTGTGCTGCTTGTCCACAAGCTTTTTTTCAGTGGTGCCTCCTGCCATGCAGGGCGTTGGGTCTCGTGCTGCATGTGCGTGAAACCCCATCAAGGTGTCTTCTTCCCTGGGAAGTCCAACACCGGCCACAGCTCCGTTCGAGATAGGGCTCCAAATAACACTGCTTTCGGGACTGACCTCCCCCCTGTTGGTGGTTCCTTTCAGTTCATCATCCGTCTAGCTTGCCCTGCCACTTTTTCTTATTTACTTCTCATTAAAGTTGCATTCGCTTTGGCATTGTTGCTTTCTAAAGGAGGAATCCCAACTCAAACGTGGAAAACTCTCACTGATTCTACAGGCAGAGGATTTTGCTGCAATTTCCTACGTCTATGAACGCTCTGTATTACCGGTTGTTTTATTTTAGATGTATGTCTTGTATTCTTATTACTTATTTTCTTCCCGTATTTCTCAGACTTTTTAAGTCCCATTGCATTATTCTCTTATTTCTTTGCTCTTTACAGTTCTTTTCCTCCACGCATCTCCAATCCATTTCATTACGTAAGAAGCCTTTGGCATATTCATGATATAGTTACTGAAAATGTATTTTCAGTCATTCTTTAGGTCAACACTGATCACAGAAAACAACAGGTCAATTGGGAAAACATAATTTTCGCATGGCAATATCTGCTTTTGAACTGGTACAGTGAACAATATGCTAGGGTGCCTAGAAGTGTATGATTTCTTCATTAATGATCTGGAAGAGAATAGAATATATTTTGGGATTGGCACACGCTTTATATTCACAGACCAAAAAGATTAGTTCATGCTTCAGTGATATTCCAGCAGATTTATGAGAGCTGTTACTTATAGCTGAGATAGTCACCAGATTTTATGATGAGAGCAGTGGTGTGTATTCTTTATTAGGTGTCCATACCCCGTCTTTGTTGGAGATTTCTGTCTCTAAGCCAAGACAAGCAAGGTATTTTGGTTCATTATAGTTTAATTGTTGTTTTGAGAGTTTTGTTGTTTATTTTTGAAACCTGTATAATGATGTCACGGGTGGATAATGCTGGGGGTAGCCACTTCCCAAAAATGCTGAGAGAGAAGACTTATGCTAAAGGTTATTAGCTTTGTTCTGTATTTTTAGCTAAGAATTCCAGCAGTTGCTCTTTGAGAAAGTACTGATTTCTGTCATGTCGTCCCTGCAAATAAATCTGGCTTTAATACTTAATCTTACTATTTCATCACATGTGTTTATACTCAGTCACTCAAATGCTTTCCGTGGCTCTCTTCTCACTTTCAGTGCAAACAGGCATATTTCAAGAAATCTGCATTGTTTTACCTGGGGGGTTCTCCGAGATTGTACTGACTGGTGTGTTTCCTTGTAAAAGATTATATTCATTGAAGCTTTTGGCTCTTACTATGAGAGAAAAGAAAAACAGTTTATAGACTTCTCTGAGGGGCATGAAAGAGCTGAAGCCAGTGAACTATTTTTTATTAAAAAATAAGCAGCTGTGTGGCATGGTGGCAGCCTCCTTGGACACGGAGCTACCACCTTCTCCTTCCGTAGTCCAAAACTGTCAGGACAGGCATATGTCCATATCCTCCCTCTTGATTTATTCTGCCTAGTTAGAGAATAATCATAAAGCCTGTTATTTGCAGAAGAACAGCTCAGATTGATGTAGGTGACTGGCACATAAGTAACTGATCTGGAGTGATTTTGCAGTAAATAAAGCAGCAAGTAGCCCCCCTGTGTGTCTTCAGTACTATTACTATATTCGTGACAGACCGTGTGTTTGAAGGTAAAGCTGCCTCCTGTTTTTTTCACTGGGAGTTGAACATCTGAAATGCTTTTGGTATTAAAAACTCAGAAAAACAGTTTCACTTGGATAGACAGTAGTTCAGACCAGATGCGTTACCCTTGTTTTAAATTCTGGTGTTGCATATTCCAGCTAGCACGCCATATATCCACTGTGATCCAGTCTCCTAATAGGCTTTGATGGATACATCTCCTCAGTAAAGACAGAAACAGTTGAAAAGCATGGTGTAATGCACGTCTCCCACATCTTCTTAAGAGGTACACTTTATTCTCTTCTGGACCACCAGCTCCACAGCCAAATTAGCCACTGCTAAGAAGAAAAGGCCCATGGCCTGAAGGAAAGTTTTATGGCTTAATGAAACAGTTAGAAAACAAATATTAAGTTCTTAATGAAATAAACGAAAATGAAAAGCACGCAGTAGTCAGTACTTTATGATCCATGAATTCCTTTCTCTTGCCCTGCAGAAAGCACATGTTCTGCAGTAGCTGAGGCGATTCTACTGAAACTACTGGCAAATCTTTTATTCAGCGTAGTGGTGCAGGATCAGGAATTTGGGAAGGAAGCTAGGAACAGAAATGGATGGGACCTGCTGAGACAGAAATCCAGCCTGCTGCTATCATGGGTTCTGCATCATAAAATCACTTCCATAAACTTTTCAAACCGCCATCGCTGATTGTCAGAGTTCTTTGTCCTCACAGCTCCCCTTGGCAGGCTGTTCTGGTGACTCACCTTCTTCTAATCTTTTTGCCCAAATTAATTCATGGCTGTAGATGCCGCTTTGTTCTTGAGCCAATATTCTTCTTTAGTTTGCATGGATCTCCTTTCTGCTGTGCATCCCTCTGACACACATGGTGAGAGCAGCTATGCTCCCCCTGCTTTTGCTTTGGAAGCCATAACAGCCAAAGTTTTCTGGTCTTCAGCCACGGGACAGCACTGTGATTGTACAAGCTCCTTTGTCCTGTCCCTCGTAACATATACTCTACATGTTACAAAGAACAGCAAACAACTAAGGGAATGACAATGTTAGTGCCACTTTGGATACCACCCCCAACAAACTCTGGTGCTGCCAGCAAGTGAGAAATGAACAACGGTGTCCCACCAATATCAAAGCAAACCCATCGGCTGCAGAGTTCTCTAAATGACTTTTGTGTCCAGCTCTAGTATTTTTGGGCAGACCCTGCCATACAGACATCGGGAACTACATTGCTGCTGCACGTGGCTGGGTCACACCGCTGACATAGGGCATAGGGATATGATCTGAGTGGGAACTGTGGGTGGTGGCAACATTTCCATGGTCTCTGTAATTCAATGTCTTCAGTTTTTCATCACTAATCTCACCTTTCTCAGTGTTTTCAAGATAATTATGATTCCTTTATCCATTGAGTTTGTAAAGTCTTCGAGGCACAATTTGCCACTTTCTGTGGGCAAATTCATCACTGAACACAGAAGAATCATGACAGCCAAAGGTTTTTAGACAGAACTGTAACGTGAGTAATTGTCATTAGATGAGCACTTTCAAAGGAGTCCTGTACAAATGATTTCATGGTTTTGCTAGCTAAGTGCCTCTGTACCCAGGTAGGCTCAAATCAAAGTCTTTCGACCTCAGTATGTTTGAGCGAAGCCTTTATTGATGGAAATTTTCATGGAACACATTTTCTCATGGAAATTTAATTTTCTACATTCAAAGCTGTATTTCTTGCAGATGAAGTGAGTGTGCTTGTTCATTGTGAAGATAACAATACAGCCAATGAATTGCATATGCCTGAGTAAGCTCTAAACACACCAACCTAACATGGAATATAAATCTAAATGTCTTGCACATGCTATGCAAATTCAGGAGTCTTCAATAGGGCCCTGTTTCACCAAGGAGCTGATTCCAGAAAAGTCTGAAAAAGCAGTGGAATAACTTTAACATTATTAACCCACATAAAGACTCCTGAATATAGTACAAAATCACTCATGTTGATATTGGCTCCCCCCCGGAAAGAAAAAGAGATCAAAGTTTTTTTTTCCCCTGAAAATATTAGCCTTGAGTTTGTTTTCAGATCTTTAATGTAAAATTGCATTTACTTTCTATGTTTTCAAGACTGAGGCATTATTGTTACTCCAGTTCAGTAGGCCTTTTATAATCAGTTCATATACTCGCATTTATTTAGCGACTTCTGAATGGCAGATGATTTTCCCTACAGAAATGGAGGGTCTTTTTAAACCTGGAAATATCTTCAAGAATTGCACCTTTACGACTATTCATGGACTTGTTTATAAGGTTAGAACCCCATAAAATATTTAGAAGTTGTTTAATTGGTAAGCTAACGCTGAGTTGAAATAAATCACTGAATCTTGATGATTTGTCCATTTTCTCTTCTAGCATATTGTACTTTTTATTGCATTGTAATATCGGGTTATTCAAATAAACAAGAAGAGGAATACTCATTTCAACAAGAGCAGAACTAGAATTGTTATTTGAAAAAAAGAATATCACAATCTTTCAGTGTTACAGTTTCAAAATGGTGCTTGAGTATTCCTGTCAAAGCAGAGAGAATTATACTGTGTCTTAACAGGGTATGTGTTTTAATATCTGCAGGAAAAACAAACAAAAAACAGCCCACAAAGTAACCTCCTGTATCTTCTCTTGAGTTTGTGCTTTGTATCTTTGTTCACCAGGGACCACACTGACTGGGCCTTAGTGCAGCTTTGAGAGATGCATTGCAGCGGACTAATTCACTGCAACTCAGTGCATTTACACTCCCTAGGCAGGCCTTTACATGATGCAAAGGGATGTGAAAAAACCTTTTCAATTTCATTTTTTCTAGCTATACATGTTAACTCCTTTACCTACCAGGACTGGGTGGGAATACCTTTATCTTAAATTGTTGGTGCTGCATCCTGGGTGCATCCTGCTGCCCCTCCTGAGAGCAAACAGCTCGGTCCAAACTTTGGCTCTTTGTTCCTGCCTAAATGAACCAAAACAGCTAACGTGGAGGCAATGACAAGAGCCAGGATGGCTTCTTTCTTTCTTTTAAAATTAAGACCATCTCCTGCAACCATCATGTTAGAAGGGAGGTCTTGGCCTGATCAAGGAATGTGGCACAAAATGAGTTCCTTACACCAGGACATTAATTGCTGTTGAGAATATTTACGAACGGGCTTCTTTGATGAAGTGATTTGTTGGTCCTAAGTAACTGCTTTATCTCATCAAGTCCACAGCACAGGAAATCTAATGAGAAGGTTTGGTCCCAGCAAAGTATGCTTGGGTTGAAGAAAAGAATTGCACTTTGGAAAAAAGAAGTAAGGGAATGCTAAATTAGTAATGGCTTTTGCAGATTGTTTGCAGTTTGATCTTTTTATGCTGTAAAATGATTTTAGTATTTAATTTCTGGAGCTTAATTTGGGCTTTTACTTGGATTATTTTTTTTTTAATAATTTCTTCTGCTTGTTGCTTACAACAAAAGAATAATGTTACAATAGATGGTTTGCATTTGTCTGCCAAAAGCCACATCCGCTGGTGGAGGGTTTTCTGAACGAGTGTTTAAGTGACATTAAGACTGACCACCTTCCTTGAATCTCCAAGAAAATATGCCTTACCTTTCCTAGGCCTTCTGCCCAGGAAGACCATTATGTTTGTATTACCTTGACTTCTTTACAGGCCTGTTCGCATGCTCAAGAGTTGGATAAATGCTCATCTGCTTGGCTGGACTGGAGTCGTACAGCTGTGTCTGCGCTGCTGCAGCTCATGTAAGCGTACCCAAACTCCTTTACATGAAATCTCTTGGGTAGGGACACAGGAACTTTGAGCACAGCACGGATCTGCTAACGTGCGCTGACCTCCACGCTGCATTAGCCATATTTGATGTCCAGCCTGCTAGTTAATGATACGGCAGCAAAAGCTGCGGTCACAGCTTGCAGGTGTTTCCAGTGAGCTCAAAGCAAACGAGGGTACTGGCCAAACCCTCTGGTGTACCCTGTTGCGGGGGGAACAGACCTTACTGGGTCCACAGCAGCAGAGTTACACCTTTGAGGTGGTGCTGGTGAGTGTCACCATGCAGTTGCCTCCTCTCTCACAGGCATCCCTGAATTTCTGCATCCTTGCACTCATTAGATTAGATACCTACACTACAGAAGGGAAGCTGATGGCCAGAGAAATTAAATGATTTGCACTGGGTCAGGACTGGTGGAGCTGCAGACTGAATCCAAGTCTCTTGAAACCATGCCAGTACCTCAACCACAAGGCCACTGTTCTTCATGGCATCTTTTCCTTTGACTCTAGCAGCTTTTGCAGCTGGCTGGCTTTGTACAGAAGATCCAAAGCTCACTGAAGTCGGTGGTAGTCCACTTACCGATTTCTAGTGGACTTTGGATCCAGCCCCATTAGGTGCTTTTTTTCCTATACACTAGGAAGCTCAGTCTTTTAATGCTCCTTTAACACGTCCCCGTCATGTAGTAGGGAAGCTGCTTGAGATTTGGGTGGTTTATTTTACCTCATAAGGACCCACAGCAGCTGTTTGAAAACAGTGATAGAAAACAAGGTTATTGCTCCCATCTCCTCACTGGAAATTTCTGCTCCCTCTGAGCACAGCTATATAAACAGCTGATTTGGCATTTAGCACAAGG
Source organism: Aythya ferina (assembly GCF_964211825.1). Taxonomy (NCBI): domain Eukaryota; kingdom Metazoa; phylum Chordata; class Aves; order Anseriformes; family Anatidae; genus Aythya; species Aythya ferina. The sequence goes on from NC_140298.1 coordinate 4,878,920, forward strand.
GAAGGAATGGAAATGCCTGGCAGGGTGGTGGGAATGAGTTACTGGAGGTGGTGGGGAAGGGACAGCAGCTCCGAGCAGCGCTGGTGCTGGTGGAAGAAGTTGTGCTGGATGCTGAACCCATCGGGTGGATGGCTGCAGCCGATCTGAGGGTATGGGAACTAGCAGATGTGGGTGGGCAGGAATCTCTTCATGCACTAATAAAATGCTGTATTTAGTGTGATCGCTGTTAGTATTTTACAGCTGCATGCGAAGATTTCCTTCAGTTCCCCAGGGTTGCTACTGACTGCCATGTCCCCAAACTCAAAATACGGTGGGTGGGAATTCACTGCTTTTTTGTAATGTTCCCATATTTTCCCTTGTGGGCTCGTGCCCTTTCTTCTCAACAGACTTGTCTCTCTGCTCATGAAGGATTCGATCCTCTTCTTTATGCAATCAGTGCTTAAGCTGCCATTGGCTTCTGGGGTGTGGTTTCGTGAGGTTTTCTTTGTGATGGAGGGAAAAGGCTGAGCAGAGCTAAACGCAAAGCTGACGTGCAGCAAAGCCTACTAAAACTTTAGCCGTTTTTCTGTTGATTTGTTTTGGTCTTTTCATCTTACCCAAAGACCACTAAAACTGTCTTTTAGATGAGGCCATCTACTGCAATCACAATAGTGCTATTATCTTGATTTAAATTAGATTTAAACTAATATACATGGCCTAGAAAGGTTCTCCTAGCAGGTCCTCTGCTTGTTTGCTGATGCTGCTGAGGACCCCAGACTTTGGGTTCTTCCCAGTTTTCATTGGAGTCTTATGTAATTGCTTAAGTCCCTCTGTGGGCACGAGATCTCTGTATAACCAGTGGAAAAAATAGTTACTTCCAGAAAACAATTCAGAACTTAGGTGGGATGAAAGTACCTGCAGTCTTCATGGCCCTGTAGTCATTTTCACTGAGAATAGGGGTAGTTCAGTGCAGGTAAACTCCTAATTTAAGCAGTTTGGTGAAGTGCCTTGAAGTTAGGTGAGATGGATTTGTGGGCTGATGACTAGTGATTTCTCATGGACCTCACTAAACTTTCATGGAGCTGCTTAAATACAGATATATTGTTTAATAAGGAAAAGAGAAACCTGTGGGAAAACAAAGAATATCAATAATCGCAAGTACTTACATCTGGCAATAAAGTTTTTGGAAAAAAAAATCAGTACAGCAGCTTGTTGCCTTTGAAACTTAATGCTATTAAAATGTTCAGCATGAAGTTTCTATTTTTAAAATAGCAGTTGAAAGAAATGCCCAAGATTAATAAGAAACTAAATTGAAACCATGTTGGCTTGTAGGTAACACAGACGAACACCAAGTTAATGGGGAAGCATTCTTGGGGAGAGCTATGCGTGCTCTCCGGTTTGTGCCACTGCTTGTTTGTTTTTTATTTTGTCTTTCTTAGAAAGCAGAAGGGGGTAGAAACACCAGCCTGTTAAATGTTTTATTTCCTTTTTTAGTCTGTTGTTCAGTCCAGTTTATTAAGCTTTCTGAAACAGCAGACTCTGACAAGTTAAGACCTTGTCTACCACCCCAGTACACAGGGAGCTGCTAACACAAACCATTCTCCGGCAGAACTGGACAACAGGCCTGCCCGTGGAAAACTTCGTGTAGCAATTATGTGAGGTCTGATGGAAGGGAGATTGGAGCATCGTGCTATTTACCTGTGAGGCAGAAGCCTGGTGTCCAAGAGAGCAGGAGATCTCCGTCTCTCTTTGTCTCCACCAGAGGAGCTGCAGCTTGGAGTAGGCACCTCACTTTTGTCTGGCCAAAAAGCAGGAGGAAGGGTGTGCCTCTAAGCAAGAGTTTACACAAGCAATTGCAGATCGAAGTTTTTTTCCAAGATAACCACAGCTTTGCAGTTATCTTAATATTATATCTTCATATATCTTAATAATATCTTAATTATTTAATAATATCTTAATTATCTTAATAACTGTAATTACTAGCCTAGAGGACTGGACGCTACTAGTAGTATCTAGTAATATCTAGGACTTGATATTGGATGAAAAACCTGAGCTTGAGCAGGGAAGTAGGGTGTTGGAAGGTTGGTCCCTGGAGCCCAGCTTTGGTTTCATTGGCACTGTGACCACTTACACCATGTAAAGATCTGGCCCACTGACTGCCGTGGGGTTAGGATGATTCATGCCAGCTGCAAGAGCTGTCCCATATGGTTTTTATTTTCTCCCAGATTATTATTATTATCTTTTTTTTTTTTTTTTTAAAAAAAAGTCCAAAGGGAACTGACTGTGTGGTAATAATAGAGAAATGAGCACTGGAGGACCCTGTTAGCAGCCTGGAGAATGTGCAGATAGTTGTTGCTTCATGAATTGTTAGCAGAAGCAGTGAACGTTACCAGCAGGCACCGAGTGGAGCTCTGTATGGAATAACCTGCAGTGAATAAACTGCACAAAGCGTCCAATGTATATTTACATAAGGGAGACGTCTGTAAAATATTGAAGTAATACATGTATTTATGTATATTTATATGTGCATTATTTCCTTATACTGATACTTGAATGCGGGCTTTGTATTTCATTGTATTTCATTCAAAATGTATCTTTATGGGGTTGAATTAATGTGGTATTAGTTCCCGATCAACAGCATACTGAAGGTAGCAGGGTGCTTTCCATTAGCTGTGGTTGGTATTAGTGAAGTGCTCCAAGATGCTCAGCATTCATGAAATCAGTTAGGGATGGCTCCTGCCTTGCACTGTTGCCAGTGGCACCAGGATGTAAGGCATGGACAGGGAGGAGCAGACCTGCCCATGCAATGAGGTGACAAACACGAAAAGCAAAAACTTATTGAAACAGAAGGACAGGATAATGCCAGGACAATTTCTGCTGCCCCAAAGTTTGAGGCAGCTCTCAGGCAACTCTAGCAATGGTCCTAGCCTCCTTCCATGGCAAAATGACCTCTACATGTGCTTCACAAAACTAGGTTCCTGGCTTACTGCTCTCAGGATGTTTGATTTTCAGCTGAACGCTGTGTGTGTCCTCCTAAGCTTTAGGTCTTATGTTTGTGCTCACAGTTTGTGTTTTATGAATCTTATTGTTTAGATGATTGGGACTGATGATGGGGGTAGAGCCAGTGGTGAAAGAACATCGGGGAGGGCCATGGATATCTGAGGAAGGATCTGCTTGTTTTTAACAATGAAATGTGAAAAGCTCTCCAGCTAACTGTTATGATAGCTCTGCTTTTGTGTAAAAGCAAGTTATGTAACTTAAAAAGCTTCAATGAATTAAGCTCTGCAAAATGTCCAGATGAATGACAGGAACACAGGTACAAACTGCCTGATGGTAGCATGTTGGAGGAAGTAACCCCTGTTTTTTCTCACTGGCTTGATGTCTCATTTTCACAGATGCTGAGAGCTACTTACTCGAGCACTTTAGAGTCCCACGGTGGGCATTTAGGTGTTACATGCTGTTGGTAGTATTGGTTGAACTTTGGTGAAGTAACATTTGAAGTTTCAAAACCAGCTTGCGTACCCCATCGGCATGTCAGGTGGCAGTTTGGCACCCACTGTGCAGTAGATATTCCGAGAAGTTTTACTTTGGAAGCATCAAAGCATTTTGATTCTGAAACTTGAAAATATTACATTTGGTAGTACTGATTTTATAGTATGGTATAGTACAGTATAGTATAATAGTAATACTGAGAAAGGTATAACAGTATACACACATGGTACTTATTAACATTTTTTTCATGTAATATATGTATAAGTTGAAACAATGAAATACAGTGATGCGGTGAGAATAAAATATATGAGTCAAGATTAACTCAGAAAGGCAAAACATTTAGCTGAAGTCAGTTTTTGTAAAACAATTTGGTATCGAAAAAAGGGTGTTTATTATGTAAAACTACTGCATAAAGCTGCTTCTAGCTTTCAACCGAGTTTCATTATTATAAGTGAAACCAGTGATGCCCAACAATTTCCATTGTAGTAGCCTCTAATGTTGTTAAACTTTTACCATGCATGCTGAAATCATATGTCCTGAGGTCTGCTTCAGGCTGAATTTCTTTGGAAATGATCAGCAGAAATGGTTCAGCAATTTTTGAGACTGAACACAAGGCGGAATACATTATTTGACTTGCATAAAATATGTTACATCTGTTTCAGAGTAGAATCTTTATTATTTTTTTTTAAAAAAAAGACTTGAAATCGGGGTGATGCTGGGATGGTCCTTTTGGCCTCCCTTCTGAGCATCTGCCCTGGTTTGGCCAAGGTGCCAGCCTGCAGAGTGGCTCAGGTGACACGCTCTCTGGGTTACAGCTCAGCAGCTAAGCCCTGTCGGCTCAAGGAGGGCCTGGTGGAAGCAGGGACTTGGATCTGCTAGTGCCTTCCTTGGGGAGGAAGAGCTGGCTGGAGTCCTGGCGAGTGCCACATCTCAAGAACCAGTTCTGGGGCAGGCAGGCGATAGATAGCACCCGAACTGCTCAGTTTGCTGGAAGCCTTCTGCAGTGCCATCAGCAAAGGGAGAGAAAAGCATCACTTGAAAGGCTGTGTGTCCACCTCGGGAACGGCAGACACAATTGTTTTCTCCTTTAGTCCCTGTTCTGCCTCAGAGCACTGGGAGGAGAGGACGAGAAGCTGCTGACAGACAGCATCCAAATACCAGAACTCTGACAGAGGCAGGAAAGCCCCAGTGCGTGTTTGGGGAAAAGCTATTGCTTTTCATAAACATCACTATTTTGTTAAATTCAACGTGAACCATCACCTCTCTCTCCTCTCATATACATCATTGGCCCATCTATTGTGTTATTTTTTAATCATTTTTACTGTTAAATACGTAGGCAAAGTTCAGATGCAGGTACCCTACGTTCTTGACTGTTCTCATTAGTTAATCAGTCCTTTGTGCTAATGAAAATTCAGCTGGCCTGTAGCAAAGCAACTTTGCTATGTGGGACATCTGCCATTCCTTCTGTTCTGCCTTAAACCTCAAATCTAAGTTTTAACACAGGCTCGCAGACTTGGTGAAACGATGGTGTCCTCGTTGCCAAAGAGGAGCCAGCGGTGCCAGAGATCTAATCAGGTGGTGACACCAGGGACTAGCAGAGATGTTTATGAACATGGAAAAGGTAGTTCTCGTGGCTCTCTGAGCCAAATGGCCGGCCAGAAGTAAGGTTTCAATTAGAAGTAAAGCTAAAATGTGCTTGTGTTAATGACAGATCCGTCAGCTGAGGTGCAGGTACTCTAGTGAGAATGTGTGTAATGGGATTATGTGCACGCCGCTAATTCATTTGACATAGCTGCTTACTTGAGTTTGGTAATTAAGACAGATGATCTCTATTGGCTTCATTGAAATGAAATTCCTGCTAAAAATTTAGAATTGTAGCATTTTCTGGACTACCAGATACCAGGGGAAATCCTGAGCATTAAACCGAGGGTCTGTATTGAAAGGGTCAGCGGCATGTAACAGAGTTGGCAATAATGCAAAATGGGGCGATTTGCAAAGTCAGAGCCCATGCCTGGGAACGCAGTTTATTTGAAAATCTTCAGAACCCAGAATTTGTGGTTAATTTCTCCAGGATCTTCAGAATGTGTGGTAAATTCCTCCCATTTTTGTCTGAAGACACAGCTGCTCCCTGTGCCGGCTGCTGGTGCCCAGGCGTCAGCCACAGGGGCCGCTGTGAGGAGAGGCCGGGGCTACCCCATGCCAGGTGTGGCTGGCTCCAGGCAGTTCCAGTCAGTTCCGGCAGGTTCTAGAAGGTTCTGTCTGGTTCCAGCCGGTTCCAGCCAGTTCCAGCCAGCTCTGGCCTGCTCTGGCAGCCGCAGCGGGCTGTGCCGCCTCACGCATGTGTGGGCAGTGTTTGTCCTCAGTGGAAAATGAGCACGGTAAGTGCTAGCAAAAAGACCAGGCTTGAAGGGCAGCAGTTTCTGTGCATGTCAGGGTGTCTGTGTTTCCACCACGTCCCTGAAAAGCTCCAAATGAAGAAAAATTGCCACACGGCAGTGGCAGGGTGGTGCAAGGTGCAGCTGCCAGACACTTTGCGGGAGCCCTGGTGCTGTGCGCCCATGAACTCCTTTCTGTAATTCTGCCTCCTGAAGGAAGGATGAGCTTAAATCTTGTTTATTTTGAGTTGTGCTCACAGCTCGAAATGCCTTGGGGCTAACTTTCTTTCTTTGGGTCGCGTATTGTGCCAGTGGCCTCTCACTTCTGCACTGGCTCTGGATGCGGAGTGGAATGTAACCTGGTTGTCCAGGGCTGACTGCTAATCACAGCTTTAATTTTATTGTGTTTAGGAGGAGACAGATATCCAGCCTTTTCTTACCCCTAACTACGGATCTGAAGAAAGGCATGAGGGCAGATAAGGGGTGTTGACAGAGCGCATGGCCCCGATGGCAAATTGCCCGTCAGGTGAGTAAAACCTGCTATTGATGAGCCATGAAACGATGACTATTGCTCCAACAACATATGTAGATGGATACAGGCATATACCTACATACACATACAGTCATTACACACAGATAAACATCTTTGTTTCCGTGTGTTGTTCACAGAATCAATTAAAAATATTAGAAAGGAGAAGAAAAGGTAAGTTTCATATTACACATGTACAAAATTCCTTATGTAATACATGCTTCATTTCTTCTGGGGACTTCTTGAAGAAGTTACTAATATATAAGCGGTGAAACTTAAAAGAAACCAACTGGAACCTGAATAGTTTCTTGTAATTTCTACAATCTTATGACAAGCAAAAAAATTGCACTTTAAGGCAACAGAAATGAGCTATTATTATACTGTAAGAATGTAAAAGCAAGGCTGTTCTCTTAGCTCTAAATATTGAAAAAAATATTTTAATTTTGAAAAGGGTAGGCTGTAGTTTTGTTACAAATTGCAGCCCCCTTGCTTTAGAAGTGAAACAGCCAATTTATATCAGTTGAAGGTCTGTGCATTATTTGTCTTTTATTCAGAATTCTTGGATCACACTACATTAGAAATTGCTGCGGTAGATTTTACCATAAATATTCAGGTTCTGTGGTGCATTATTCCTTGAGTAATTCCATTGATTTCAGGACTTGAGGCCAGATTCCTCTGGAAAGAGAAACAGCTGATCAGTCCTGAAACATGAATATTACCATGGCCTGCTTTGCAGTGTGGTGATGAACTTAACTGGTGTAGCATCAGCTCTGCTCCTTGTTCTGTGCACTGCTTGACAGTCATGTTGGGCCCTGTACAGCACCTCTTGAAATTGATAGGAACCTTTCCGCTGAGTTCATCAGGTATTGGGTAGTTAGGGATCTTGAACTAGATCAAATAGCAGCTATTAATGTAGCCTGGCCTTCTTCCAGCTTTAGTTATTGCCTGTGGTGCTTATGCAATCTGTTTGGTATATAATTTTCTCACATTTCATAAAAGAAAGAGAATGACTCAGAAGCATGCTATGCCACTTGGTGTTTTTGTTTGTGTATTGCCACTTACCTCTATTCAGCGAAGATAAATCCAGCAGCCATCTAGCTACTCACCCCTTCTGTAAGTGTTGATGTTTCTGAACACTGGTGTTACGTTTATATGATTAACCAAAATGATTACAGAAGTTCAAAGCCATGTTCATGTTCTCTTTAAGTACTCATTTTTCAAAATTGGGATAGATGCTTGTTACTGTTGAAAGAAAAAACACAAAACATTTGGCCATGCCTCAAAAATATGCTGTAAGTCTTGACGGAAAGATCCTGTCTTGGTGCTGAGGATGCTTCAGAAATGGAGCTGATTGAAATAGTTCCAACTCTAAGACAGTGTCAGTCCTTTTAATTTAGATTTCAGGCAGAGTTGAAGAGCAGGGACACAGTCAGTGAGGAGCCTACCATTGTTACAGGCGCATGAATTTAGCATTGGAGAAGGGTTTGTTTTTGGCGCTACGGACTGAAGAAAGCCAGAAGATCGCTATCCAGAGTTTGGCAGCTCTCATCACACTGCAAGTTTTCTCTCAGCTCCATTTCCACCAGCAGTTTGTCCTGCTCTCTGCTTTTTTTACTCTTAGTTGAATGAAACAGGTGTTTCACAGAGAGCCTGAGTGCTTACAGCTCTAATCTCTCTCTCCCAACTGGATCTTTTGTACTGTCTGGTGGATTAATAGGGGGTGAGGTGCTTAAAAAAAATAAACAGCGAGTGCAAACAGTGGGAAGGAGGGGGGAAGGAGTGAAGCCGCATGTGGCTGATTGAGTGAGATGATGTCATTTATTTAGCAGAAGAGATACAGTAGTCAGGAGATGCTGTAAGAGGAAGGGTTCCTTTGAAGGAAATAGCGCAGTATACCACTGAAAGCTGGTACACCACCAACGGTGAGGCAAACCGCAGCCTATCTGTTAGTGGGCAATGGAAAAAGTTCATTGGTTTTGAAGCCTCAGAGCTCAGGTGCAGTGAAAGAGAATAGGGGCTCATTGTTAAGGCAGGGATCAGCACTCCCTTTTGTTCGTTCCCCTGCCCCCCTCCTCCTTTGGCACTACTATAATAATATCTTGTCACTCCTAAGACATGCTGGCATAGATCACGTTCACTGATGGATGTTCAGTCAATGAATGCACTAAAATGGTTTGTTTCTGTTGATATATGTCTTTGTAGGCTCCTCTAAAGGGAATGTAAATAAATGAACCCTTCACCAGTGATTTCTTTCACTGTAGTCCAGTTTAACCCCTGAGTGCCTCCCTGCTAGGATGGAGGCAAATGTTTTACTGTCTTATATTGCTACTCCTTTTGCATCTTTACTGAGTTTCACTTACACAGTTTGCTGTTGGAATACACAGGCAACTTTCTACCTGCAAATGCAAATCACTTTTAAAAATCAGTATTCATTAAAATGAGGTAGAGAATTTAAGATGGGCAGCCAAGAAAGGTTTGAGCCGAATGTCTGGTGAGACCACTGAAAAGATTTCTCATGAGCTCACTGGGAACCGTGGGGGTGAAGACAAACTTTTGAGATTCACTCCTTTTAATCTGTGTGTGAGACCTGGCTTGTATGGGTTTGTGAACTGAAGAACTGGAATGGTTTTTTTCTGTGGTCAGTTCTCATTAGCATACCACTACAGTGGTACTTGTCCTTAGGACACTGGAACTCAAAAACATTTTCGGAAAATATCTGGAACAAATCTGTCCTTAGTGATTAACCGTAAATAGCTTTTGTGGAGAAAACAGGCATAATTATTCTCAAGAGAATTACTTCCTCTCAAATGTATGGAAGTGAGAATTTTGAGAGGTCTGTTCTGGACTATAAAGTGCTCATACTTTACCTACAGAAACACAAAACGCCATATTCTGTAATTGTGCATTCAAAGAACCATTTAATAACCACAGTGGCCAAAACCCATTTTCTTAAAGTCTCTTTACTCTACCCTTAAATTAAGGGGGCTTGATTTTCAGAGAAATCTGTATGCCAGCAGAAATGTGCTTCTGGTGAAGATGGAAGATGGTGAAGATGGAAGGTAACAGGGCTCATGCTGTCAGTGTAACTTCAATTGTCATATGGAAAAATTGCAAAACTGATTACAGTTTCCCTTCTGTTTCCATAATCAGACAAATCTATTGTGGAATAGGGTATGTATGTACAGCAGACGTTAAGAATGGTGGAGCGTCACACGCTCATGCAGAAATGCTCAGAAGTGCTCATGCAGAGTGTTACAGGGTATAATTCGTGTAACCTTGTAACTAGTTCATATGTTGGGACAACGTACAGTCCTTGTATGGTGTATAGGGAACAAAGGCAATTAAAAACAGCCTTCTCCCACTTCATCCTCTTGTATGTAGGAGATGCAAATGCCATATTATTTTGCCCGGAGACAAACATTGACAGAGATCATCCCTTACTAAAATGATACTGCTAAATCTCATCTGCTCTGTAGTTCTAAATGCAAATATACTCACTGAAGGAGAAAACCTTTTAAAGATGCTGTTCAGCACCATTTTTAGCCTACATGCTTGCTGCCCTGATAACAACGTGCTATTTAGAAGCTGTGTTCTGGAACAGGGAACTGTGTACCACCGCCGCCTTCTCCTGTATATTTATTGTAGTGTAACCTAGGGAATTTATTGAATGCTTGGCTATGAGGACACTGGAACATCCAGTATCTCCATATCATTTCTTTGTTATTTATGGTCGCAGTGTAGTAACATGCAGTGCCAGATGTGAGTAAGAAGAAGGAGGGGTGCAAAAGAGAACTTCAAATGACTGTGATGAATAGTTGAAAGTGAACAGAGGGGCTTTTAAACCTCCTTTAAAGAAAGCCTAATGCTCTGCTTCCCTAAGCAGCAGGCTGCTGATGATGGAAAAGTCACAGACATACCTGCAGAGATTTGGGAAGCTCTTGTTTCAGTAGGTCTTTATGGAAGCTAAAATTTTTTTTCTGTGTTCCTGACAACTTGGTTGGTGCATCTAAGTTGGGTTTCTTTGTGTTTTGCTATCGGGACAACATACAACAACTTGGACAGCGCTGAATTCCAAACTATTTAATCTTTGTACCACATTGTGAGCAGTTAGTTACCCACAGCAAGTCCAGGCTCTGCTTTTCTCTGGTGTTGTATCATCCAGTGTCCAAATGGGTATATTGTGACTATCTGAAGTCACACAGAGCGAAGAATTTTGCTGGGAAAACAATTATTTGTCATCAAGACCTTTGACAACAAGACCAAGTTGCAATTTCACGTGGTTGTAATCTTCTTGTCAATGCATCTTCGAGGTGTGAAACATAAAGGACTTGATTTCCTTGGTTTATGCTGATTGCCTTCATACAAAAATGCACTCAAAGAGCCTTAGCTCTGAAGTTAACACAGTTTGCGTGGGGCTGAGCTAATTGGCATAGCAGGCCATGCCTCCTCGCACAGACATTTAGGAAATGGTAAAGCAAATAAAGCCCAGTGGTGCCAAAATCAGAGCGATAGCTGATGAAGCCCTGATGGGGAGAACAGCTAAATAGTGTGAATGGAATGTCAGTAAGCACAGAAGTTAAAAATATACATCTCAAACCTTGAGGACACTCTGGGGACTAAGAAGCTATATTGATACTAGACTTCAAAAGATCCAAATAAACAGCAGGTTTTTCTCAATGCACAGAACTACATACTTGTGATGTCAGTGAGATGTTATTTCTGTGCTGCAAATCTCAAGACAGATACCTAAAAAAAGCAGTCCAGACACACTGCTTCTTATTTCATTTACAATTGTTTTTATTTTGTTTTCATTTATCTTAGAAACTTCTAGTGACTCCTAAATTTCCTTACTTGTAGCTAATGCTTGTTTAGGGGAGAGTGCGTGGCCTGTGTGGTTCTGAGCAGCATTTCAGAGTACTGCAGTTCAGCTTGTGTCTGTGCTGGGTGACCTTGGACAAATAAATCAGGAATAATGACATTGATCTGCTTTCTGAGATGCTTTGAGATACACAGATGAAAAATGCCAGAGGAGAGAAAGGTGTAAATCTAAAGCCAGGCTTTTCCTGGATGCTTCCCAGTATTAGGAGGACCAGTGGCTTCCCAGTTTCAAACCCGGTATAGACTGTGGCTCTCTCTTTCTTCTTCTTCTTTTTTTTTTTTTTTTTTTTCTAAACAAATGATGGTAGATATGATGGTTCAGTGGCAACTGCTGGAAATATCTACAGTTCTGGTATCTCCCGCTGTGTTACCTTGTGAAGCAACCGGGAGTTGCTTTTGCAGATACACTTTAACTCAGTTTGAGCTGTCTAAGGAAAACAGAAAAAAGAGTAAGGTAGAAAATGTTGATATCAGCACCCTGGTTGCTCTATTGGAGAAGCTCATATAAAAGCAAAGGCAAGACAAATAGAGACCAACTAAGGAAATAAGGTGTACCAATTTTAAACAGAAGAGAGAAGCTCTGGAATAATTCACTGTGGTGCAAAATCCTTGAATCATACCTGTAGGCTGGATTAACTGTTGACTGTATTCTATGAACAGATCAGATTGGTGAACGGTGATGGTACTCTCAGAGGTGAAGAACGAAGCAGAGCTGTAGAGGAAACTGAAGAGCCAGTTGTTGTTACAACACGGTGTATTTATGATGAATGCCAATCTCAATCTGGGGGCCAAATCAAATGGTTTTATGAGTTTGAGAGAGCTGCAGCTAGCTGCTGCAGGAAGAACAGCCTCACTCATGGCAGCACAGCTTGTGCAGGTAGACGTGAATGGAAATAGCAGCATCAGAATATTGGAGGCCTGCACATCCTTGTGTAGAGGCTTCCTTATCTCTGAGAACATGAAACTCCTGTTTTCCACACGTTGTTTTGCCCAGGCTAGGCTTTGCAGCAAAAACACAGAAAGTGTAAGAAAAGACGTAAGAACAGGGTTTTAAAAGATATATGAGAAAGCAGCACCTAGATTCACCAGGTAAAATCAGGGCCTGCTGTCCCTACTGCTGAGCAGTAGCAGGCATCCTGCTGTGCCAACACTTAAACACCGAGGGAGCAGCGTTTTGCTCATGGATGGCTCTGGCCACGTAAGTTGTTACAGTGTGAAAGGGAAGAGCTGTGTTGGAAGGAGACCATTTCTGTGCATTTCTTCTCGTTCTGTTTTAGAGAATGCTGTCATCCTCGTGAAGAAAAATACCCTCCATAACCTGTTTTGTATTTTTAATACATCCAGACTATTTGTAGGAGAATGAAGCTCAGGTCGCCGAGCTTTTCTTTATGTATCCCACCTTGCAAATGCCCTTGGTTCATCTTGTAACTTCTGCGCTTCAGTAGTGCCAGAGGGCTCTGTAGCACGAGGTGAGTTTCAGCTGCTTGTAGAGCTGGATTTGAGCTCTGTTACTGAGAACTCATCGCAGGGCAGCGTGCTACAAAGTGGGACACTTGAAAGCTACGAGCTGGGGAGAGGGAAAGTGCTGCATGAGCAAGAAGTGAGATTATAAACTAGAATTCAATTCGGTGTGTTTGGGGCCACATAAATAGATTAGGGGGTTGCAAAAGAAAACCCTCAAGGATTCAGAATTGCAGCCAAAGAGGAGGGGAAACGTAACATGTTCGTACCCTGTGATTTATGCACCAAATAAGTTTGAATTCGTCACTGATGTGAAGTGGGTTTGGAAGGATTAATAAGCCTTACCCAGCACTTATTGTGTGATGATCGGCTATAAATCTTCTCTGAGCGAAATAGGAAGTAGTCAAATCCCTTCTCTCTGGAGACGGGACGTATTTGTGCCATTGTTCAAGGGGAGCCCAGTTTGAATTCTGCTTTATTTCATAGGGTGAGGCTACCGATTGCTCACAGCAACTTGGCCATTTCCCATTTGCTCAGAGGGCACGTGCTGCCTGATGGGCCTGGTAAGGGAGCACTGGGTGAGAGCATGAACTCCTGTTTGCCTGGCCTGTAAATTAGGTTCCCTTCTAGGAATGTGTCTATTTGCCTGCAGAGTGAACAGAAGAAGCGTGAAAGTGCAGTAGGTTGCAAGCTCTTTGTTGTTGCTTTTCTTGCTCCGTGTCAGTCCTGAATGACTTTTAAGCTCATTTGGCCTGCTTGTTGTGGTTGTTTGAAGTGGAAAACTTCACATTAAGGACTAAAAATCCCGTTCTAGTTGATGCTTTGCCCATCTGGCTGTGCGCCAGAAACAGTGTGACTTCTGATTTCTTCTGAGCATGTGTCAGCTGGTGACCCACCACACCTTCTCTTGTGTGGGCTGCATAAACCGATGCGGACTGGAGCTTCAAAGAGTGCCTTTCCTCCCCGTAGGACTCTACCTCACACTTATTTCCAATAAACTGCCATCCTCTCGATTTTCCACAAGCACTAGTGTAATTGAGCGGTAACCTCAGCGTATGAAAATCTGTGTGGCAGATGAAAAAAATATCATGAGGCTCGAGGCAGCTGGAGTGCAGTCATGAAGCACATGGGGCTCAGCTCCCTCATGCGTATTTAGAATTTAAAAGGAAATCTCTTCAGCTGTATGATGGAGGTAAAATTCTTATTGCAGCAGCAAAGAGGGAGCGTGGACTGTTTGATGAAACAAATTGTTTTTCTTCTGAAGAGTATGGAAGAGCAGAGTTACCTGTCCTGGGGCAGAGGTCAGGCTAGGTAGGCAGCTGTGAACCCCCTGGGGTGTTGCTGTCAGGGAGTCAAAGTTGTTGGGGCTTTAGAGGGAGAGGCATGAGAAGATGCACTGTGTATAAGACACAGCGAGTCCTCCGTGTGGCAGAGCAGACTGCTGCTATGTTATGGAAGGTATCTTTTGTGTCTTACTTTCTTTATTATTTAAATGAATCTTTAATGTCTTTCTGTTAAATGTACCTGAACTTACCCAACTGATATTTCCGGCAATGTGGCTGCTGCAAGCTGATTGCACAGCGTGTCGCTGCTCCGCTCAAGGCAGCCTGGTGGCCTGAAGCACAAGGCTGCAATGGACCTACAATCAGCACTTGCTCTCGAGTCCATCCTTACAAATGTCGAAGGCTTCTCTCCCCTGAGGGTACACCACAGAGGTCGTTGTGGTTGCTGAGAAGCAGGATGTGTGGAGTAGAAACAATACCTGCTCTTTTCAGTGTAGCTGAGTGGTCCTGGAGAGCCAGAGTAGTTCCTAAGCCAGGAGTCACATGTGTGTGTCACCACAGCTGCTGACCACAGAAGTGGTTCCAGCTGGCTCTTTCCCATTTTCCAGTGAGGGGGCATTGCCTGTTTGCTTCTAAGTGGACCTTGGAACAAGCTGGAATACCCAAATGAAAATCAAGTGAGAATTGCCTTGGATTAAATCTAACTTTTGCGAGTCAATCAAGTCTGTATGAAAGTGCTTGCAAAGCTGATGGGTAGAGCTTCTCAGGATTAGGCTCCTGGTAGTACTCTTGTGAATAATGACCATGGAGCCAGGCCCATAAAAGGCATTAAGATACTCTTCCTAAGTACACTTACCCCGTGCACAGCTATGGAATGTGATTTTGAAATGCCTCAAATTCACACACAGAAACTGTCACCGTTCCCTGTGACCTTGATCAGGAGCATTTCTTTTACTGCCTGTTATGCTTCCAGATAAGCCGAGCACCACCCATTGACCCAGGCGGGTCATTATCCTCTTCCTCTTTATCAGGAATCCTTCAGCCAATTAATCACGCACTGCTCTGCAATCTTGAGGCTCAATTATGCCTGGACAAGTGTTGCTCAGCTGTTCCTCCTGCTGCAGATGTGGCATATCCTGAGATTAGCTCCGATTCACAGAAGGTCACTGATTCGGTATCAGGCGCTAAGAAAAGCTGGGCTGTCTGGGAGGGAAGTGACACCATCTTAGAAGCATTTTATCACAAAGTAAGTGGAGATGTCTGAAAAATCCTGCTTGCCACCACCACATCACAGCAAGTCCTTTTCACTCACTGTTGCCTCTCATCCTGAGACAACTTACTAGTTTTGTCTAGATGGAGATGTCAGCAGACTAATAACCTGTTAGTAGCACACCGATGACAGACGGTAGCTAGTCCTCCTTTGGGGAGAAGATAGCTTGGCTTTGAATTCCTGCGAGAAACCTGGTTTTCCCTCTTCTGCAAAAACCCATTTTATGCACATTAACTGGGCGTGTTTTCTGGCCCAGCTGGTGGAGCACCCACTGAAATTAGGAGCAGGCTGTACCTAGTTCTGGCCGCATGATTCTGCAGTTGTGAGGGTCTTCCTTTGTAACTTTTTTTTCCCTCCAGTTGCACAGAAACACAGGCAAGTATGGAGTTGAGATGCTCGCAGTTCTATAATATGATACTCTGCTTTGAGAAAAAATTGGTCATCCAGTTTCTATAAGAAGACTTTGTTTAAAAAATCTGAATTTCATGTCTTTGGATATTGTACTTACTAGGCTTTTATTTAAAAAAAACACGCACTATTTTGAACCAGATAAGCAGATTCTGAATATATACAACTGTTCACTATAAGAAATGTTTTCTGTACAGAATAGCCACCCTTTATTGCTCTCAGACTCAAAATAGGGTTTATTGGAAACCCCTACAGAATGAAAGCAGTATACGCACTGCAGCTGCAGACGGTGCCACGTCGAGTCAGCAAGCAGCCAGGGTCTGGTTCTGCACCCTGCCCCTGGCCGGGGGCGCTTCACATGCTGGTGTGGACACAGAGCTGCACAGTGAGGTTAAGCAGGGCTTGGGGCTGCGTCCTAGCGCTGTGATTTAGCTGGGGCCGGAGCAGCTGGAAGCACACAGCAGGGCTCTGTGCTCGCTCGAAGGGCTGAGCCTGCTGGTTTGACAGCTGGAATGCTGCTGCCTTGGAACACCCAGCTATTCTGCACCTCGCTTTCTGCAGGCAGAGCTATTGCTGCTAAGCATCAGCATCTAAATTTGCAGTATTGGCTGGAGCTGTTGTGGGTGAGACGTCGCACAGAAGTGTAAGCAAGGTAGCTCTTTTATTTGTAACAAGTTACCACTGACTGGACTGGAGAAAAGCATAGCGTGTTGCCTAAGGCTAACACAACTAATAAATGGCAGGACGAGGAGAAAAACCCAAACTGTGCTGAATTTCAGGGTTGCGGGTAGGAGTAGGCTATACAATTCAGTTGGGTGCAGCTAATTTACCCTGTAGGTACCCAGTAGGAACCAGCTAGAGTTAAGAACAGAGCAGGTATGACAGCTGGCACTCTGGAGATACGACATTGGGCACTCTGAAGAGTGAAAGACATGGTTTTCTCCCATCAAATTGAACGTTTTTGTTCTCACTGCCATCCACCCGCAGTTAGCCATTAAATCATTTGGTAAAGATAATAGAGACTGGGTGAGGAGGTGAGGAGCAGTGTGTGCCTGTTACTGTGACCACCCAGTTCAGCACGAGTTAGTGGATATTAATGCAGCAGCTCTCTCCTGGGCTGCTTTGTGGAAAGGACACCTATCCATAAAAAGGAGAAATGATTGGAAAACTTGAATAATAATTGAATAATAAACTTGAGCCAAGCTTTTACCTCTCTTCATTTTTCTACTAGTATATTCAAGTTTATTGAAAGGCATCTTTGCTATCACTGGAAAGCACAAGAAATTTTTGGCCATGTATTCGGTATTAAAATTTGCCACATTACTTCCCACATTGCGATATTTAGAAATAATTCTAAAAAAAATAAAAAGTTCTTCCTCAGCTTTGGCCCCAAACTTTTCAACCTCTTTGGCTAGGAATTAAAATATGTGGCATAGAATCTGAAAGGGATTATGTAGCGCTGTTTCACCAGTGCTGTACCTCTAGTGCTCTGCCTGGGTCTTGGCAAAATGACGAAAAACTGAGTGAAGTTTATTTCCCCTATGGCCTAATTTTATCAGGGCTGTCTAAAAGCACATCCTTCCGCTTTTGTTATTGCATTGCCACGTGTTGTACAAGGCTTCCTTCTTGCTTGGAAAAAGGAAAAAGGAAATCTTTTCCTTATTTTCAGTTAATTTCACCAGTTATAAAATACAGCTTGAGCATCATGGTTTATTTTTGAAGCTAAGTAATTTTGCTTTCCCATGTCTCAAATGAAAGCTTAACATCACCAGGCTCCTTTTACAGGTGGGGATGCAGAGGCCCAGAAGTACAGCAAGTTGCCCAGGATCGCCCCATAGCTCAGCAGTAGACTCAGGAGTAAACCCCATGTTTCTCTGCTTAGTCCAAGCAGTGTTGCTTTCTTTGGGGTCACATAAAATTGAGTTGAATTATAAGATATACTGCGGATGGGTTTGTGGATGAACAGGTTTTTAGTAACTGTGGTACTGGCCAGGGAAAATAGTTGTGTTGAGATGCTAATTAACTATCAGGTGCGACTGTATGTGATTTAGCAGAGGGACTCCATGAGATTAGGAAAAGACAGACCTGCATCAGGATATCCGACAAGTAATCTTGAACTGCAGTAAGGTGCAAATATTTCAGCCAAACAGATAAACGGAACTGAAAGCCTGACCTTACAATGAGTTACGGTGGTAAAACAATTCAGTGTTTGGTCTGTAGTGGTGGAGATGGGATGGGGCCCTAAGCACTGCGAGCTATGGCCAGCTAACAGTGCTGTGAATGTGTCTGTCAATGTAAAGAATAGTGAGTCCTGTAAATATCTGTGCTGTGGTCTTCCTCTAAATCTTCTAGTTTCTCAATGCTGTTTCTCTTCCCTTTTCTTCATAAAAAATTCGGGACTCTGTCAGTGATGGTTGTGGTACCTTTCCCAAGGTCCTTGGTTCTGGCTGGATGTGGACAAGGTTTCACAGGACTTTGGATTAAGGTCCCGCAAGCAAATGCCAGCATGTGTGTAAGCACTGCTGTGTGCCTCTCTCCTCTAATTTATTACCTTACAGCGACTGAATGCAGAGGAAATTAGAGATTCAGATTTGTACCTTCTCCCCCCAAAAAAAGAAAAAAGGAAAAAAAAAAAGAAAAAGAAAGGGGGAAGGATCCCACCAAAATTGCTTTGTGATTCACTATGGGGTCGTGACCCCATCCCGCTGAGACCGCTGTTCGAAAGTAGTAACTCGGTAGCTGGAGTTTTTTAAAGTGGTTGTTGATTGGCTTAGCTGTAAGAAAATCACATTTCCCTGAAACTCTTAGGGATACTTTAAATGGGTGGATTATCCAGCTGCCTGATTAGAAGTTTGGGTTATGTAAACACTGCGTGTTTAGATTTAGGCTTTTCAGTTGAAGTCCAGGCAGCTGTTTGCACTTAACTCCATCAAGAAGCCCAGTTAATCAAAGAGCAGGAAGGATTTTTTACCTCCTTAAACCTGTGTCATTATTTCTGCTGTCCAAACTCTTTGGAGTTAGGCTTGCTGCAGCGTAGAACAAGGTATTTGGGGTGTTCTGCTGAGGAAACAGGAAAAATGGATGGGGTTTTGGTTAGCAGGATGTTGTGCCTTGTGGATTTTTCCCCCTTTGCCATGACGTAGTCACTTCTCCACTCAAACCTGCATCAAGCCTCGAAATTGCAGCCAGTTTGTACCTTTCAAGCTGTGTCGTGGTGGTGATCTGTGTTGTTATACGGTCTTGCTTGATAACTTCCCTGCATATTAATACTGAAGGATCAGCTTGCTTTTGCAACATAACAGACCCTGAAATTAAATCCCTTTCTGATGGAGCGGGCGGGGAGCAGGCAGAGACCTGTGTGGGACTGGGCTGTGTGCGGCACCTTTCCACTGCTCAGGCCTCGATGTCCATGTCTGTAGCTGTGGAACAGCAGCTGTCAGGGACATTTTTCGTGGCCTTGGTGCTTTTACACCACAAGGATCCTACGGCCTGCACCTTCTCATTATTTTTATTTTATTTTTGAATAGCTCCAGGAAGTCCACTTGGGGCACTCATAGCCCAAAGCTGTTTGCGTGCCAGGACATGAGGTACGTGTTACACTGCCTCATGGTGCTTGCTCAGGGAGAGAAACATCAGCAGAGGACAAGGTGGGAGAAGGAGGGGATGTGCTGGGGAGCAGGGAGCTGCCAGCCTGCGGGGACACAGGGGACAGCAGTGTGTCCCTGCATGCACTGGGCATGTTCGTGCTGCAGCTCAGAGCTGTTTGGGCCAAGGAAGAAGAGACAGGGAGAGTTCCAGTTACAATCCTTACATCACAGGCTATGTCCCCTTCCTATCATCTTATATTTGCCTCGAGTTTTTGCTAGGCAAAAAATAATTAAATAGGTTGCTGTATAAGTCCAGCTTGAATTTTTGAGTCTTATTTGGAGAGCTTATTAGAACAGGAGAGTGAGGCAGATCCACCTCAAAGCTGATTCGCTCATGTCGCTTTCATGCACATGTCCCAGTTCCAAACATAAGGACCTATGGACCTTCTTTACACTGGATTTCTTTTAGGGACCTCTTGGCTGTGTGAATAGATAGGACAGCAGGGTAACTAGCCTAACACTTCAGGTTCCAAGCAAACTAAAGAGTCTTTGTGTAGCAAAGAGACAGAGTCATTCTCCAGAAAAAAAAAAAGAAAAAGAAAAAAGGAAACTTCTAAAAAATGTGGTTTATTTTCTGTGTTCTGTTCTAACCACTACACATTTTGAAATTTCAGAAAAAAAATAAAAAGAAAAAGAAAGAAACTCTTTGTGAAACAGCTTCTCTCAGCAAGTGTTTCTTTACATCCCACTTCTGGCTGCAATTATAATTTTGCTTTTTAATTACAAGTCACTGATATTGATTGTTGATTTCTATTTTCAACATTTTTTTTCTAACTAGGGATACCCAGAGGCAAACAAGAAGGACTTCAATGTTTGGCTCTGATACATGTGTACTTGTCATTAGCTAAAAATAATTTATGCTTCCCGGTATTTATGCTTACAGCTGGACTCCGTGCTACCCAAGCAATATATAATGCAGTTCAAATTTGTAAAGTTTAAGCTTTTACAAGCAAAATACTTTATTATTTTTTTTTTCTAAAATAAAACAGATGAGGCATATTGTCTTATTCAGATCCTTAAAACTGCCAGCTCTTAGATAGTTCCAGTTGTGACAGCATCGTTGGTGAACTCTCAAGGTTCTGTTAGCACAGAAGTGATGCTGCTTGCACCGTGCTGGCCTGAACCACAGCGAGCCCTGCTGCGAGCTCTCACAGCCAGAGAGGAAGCACCCAGAGAACTGTGCCCGACCAGGGTAGGCATTTCCCTGTCAGTTGACTGGATGATAAATCCAAGGCCTGAATTCCAGCCCGAGCTGCTGATCAGTGTCATGCTGCAATTACAGAAAATATTTTTGAGATTTTTTTTTTTTGCTAAATACTGATTTAATTTATCAAACCAACCTTAAGTTACATTTTATAATGTACATGCCTTTGCCTGTAATTATAGCTAATACTTATGATCTTGTTAACAAGGGAAATGCGTGTCGAATTACCGTGTGGAAACCCTAACTGACACGGGGATCATTCTGTCTGGTGCACTGCATGGCGCCTGGGGACAAATATACTCCTGGAAGAATTAGAATAAAACTACACAAATAATAAGCATGTGGGGATAAAATAGAAAAGGACTCTGGTGAAAAGTTGTCATGTATGTGCTGACATGTAACAGCGTTATCTAATACTGAGATATTGATCAATATTTGCAGACAACTTAAACTGATGTGATGGTCCTGACAGGCAAGTCAGACAATGAAGCCATCTTTAATATGTCCTTTCCTTGTGGTCTCATTGCTCTGGCAACACTTCCCGTGTGCTGATCTCTAAGGTTTCAGTTGGCTGCCAGGTTGTGGCAAAGACTGCACGGCATATGTACAGAAGCGATAGTGAGGTTTTGTTGTTATTGCTCCTATTGTTTATTTTCAGGGAACCGGACATCTGGATGGGATGAAATATTGCCACAACCTTTTTGCATGTTGTCCCTGTTCTTTTCTACTTGCCTCTCTTGTTTTGCAAGCTTTGCCCATGAAACGGAGCAGGCAGTGTTTCAGGTAGCTCCTCCTAGGCAATGCAGTGCTATTTATGACACGTGGAGGGCTCTGGTGGCCCTTGTGCAAAGAACAAGGTAGTACGTGGGGCTTGGTTTTCTTACAGCATGCCAGGCCAGAATAGCATCATAAGGCACCGGGCTCCTGGGAGCTGCTTCCACCTTCTACCTGTGATTAACCCAGCAGGCCACTTTATGTCACTATTGCTCCACGTTCAAATGTGGCTGGAGCAGCATTCAGTGAGCAGCAGAGCAGGATGCACTTTCCAGTTTCTTCGGTACTTCAGAAATCCACCCTTGCAGGGTCGGGCTCTCAGGGTTGGCCTCGGTTGGCTCATTTCAGTGGGGATGTCCCCCTCGGCCATGCTGCATCCAGATGACTGGTTTCCAAATACCTGGGCACTCGGGCTCCCCGGGGAGTTATTTCCTTTCAGGTTGTGCTCCTCCGTGACTTCAGCTGAAAGTAGACGGGCTGAGGCATGACCTCATCTACTTTTTCTCTTTGCCCTCCAACTTTTGGGACAGCTGGTTACATACTGAGGTGGAAACTGGGCTTAGCAGCCACCCAGTCAGGAGTGGTAGCAAGCCAGTCCTCCCTCCCTGCATGAAGGCTGTGGCCAATAAGTAAATGTCATGCTTGCCAAGATAAGGGTAATAAAATCTCATGCCTGAGGGCATAAGACAATCATTGCAGAAGTCAAGCTGGAATTCCTCCCCAAACATGCTCCAGCATTGCGCGATTGCCTCAGCCAGCAGTTCTCATGAGTTTTCCATCATGTAGCTTCTCTTTACAAGGAAGGTCCCCTCAGACAATCTCTTCCCCACTGCTGCCTGTTGGATCTTCCTTGTAGCTGTTCCAGTGCTTACTTGTCCAAAAAAGTAAGGTGGGCAGAGTTGGGGTGGGGGGCAGGCAGAACCTCACCCCGGTGCCAGTTGTGCTGTTGCTGCTTGCTGCTGTCTGTTTCCCACTGACGTACGTGCTGGTGTTTTTTCCTTCCCTTTGGGGACATGTCTGCATTGAAGCGGTTTCTGCAAAACCCCTGCTGCTGCTGTAGTGTTGGCACAGCTGCAAGGGTGGAAGTGTGAGTTTAAACCAGCTGCACGTGTCTTCACCTCCATATGTTCTAGATTCTGCTTTATATCCAGGCTTGGTGGAAAAGAAACGTGTGCCAGAGAGCATGTCTAGAGGTTTAAATCATCAGCTGATACAAACGGGCATCATTCCATCGACCTCAGTGGAATGACACTGGCCTTTGCCAGCTCAGGAGTCTCCGTGGTGAGGAAAACTGAAGAAAAGCAACTGTGAGGAGTATTCATTCACTTGATTTAGCCCGTGAAGTAATGGGAAACTTTCCTTAGCGCTTGGTCCGGAAAAGGGCTCGAGCATCCGCAGCCTCAGGCTAGGAGTTGGGCTCCCCCCCGCCGTGCCCCCACATCCAGAGCTCTTGGTGCTGAGCCTGGCCTTCCTCAAATACCTCCCCGTGGGCCTTGGGAGGCAGGAAACTGCTTCTGGAAGTAGGTGCTTCAGTGGCCTTGTGCTGAAAGGAAGGGACGTGAAATGGGGCTGCCTTTCAGCCAGCACTCCAGGGACTGGTGCTCACTGTCTTGACCAGCACCAGGGTATCGGGGCAGTATCCTCCTGTGCCCACAACCCCTCCAGGAATCAGCGTGTGGGAGAGCTCGGCAGCCACCTCCAGGTCTACCTGTGGGGGAGGCCATCTGATGGGGCTGGACCCGGCGGGGCCATCCACGAGCCCCAGACCCGTGCCCCTGCTCACTGTAGGCTCGCACACGCCTGGGCTGGCCCTGTGAAGAGTGGGGCACTTTGAGGCCTGGTGGATGCTGCGTCTGCAACGTGAATCAGATTCATCAGAGGGTTACTTAGCAGAGCCGGTAAAAGAGAATCTGTAATTATGATTCAGTGGGAAAATATACAGCGGTCAATAACCCACAGAACTCCGACGTCTATTTATGTGGAGCAGCAATGAAGTGTCAGTGGCCGGAGCTGTAATACCGTAGGTCTGTGTGTATTGGGTTTGCCCAGTGCTCTTTGTTCAGTAATCTGAGCGTGCAGCAGCTGTGAGCTCTGGGTTTTCCTTCTAAGATGGGAGAGGTGCCACAGTACCCATCCACACGACAGTCAGCAGTAGGAATGGCAATTGCTGGAGTCGAGTGGAGGTTCGCAACCCAGAAAAGGGGTTCTTTTGAATTTTTTTGCATTTTAGTAGCCAACTCACCTGTCACATCCATTGGCTTTGATTCATTTTCAGGATAAGTATTTGTGTCACTGGTAAAATTGGTTAGCATCACTAGGCTGAAATAAATAGGATAATGCAAAGGTTCTGCTTTGCCCCCTGAACAGTTTGGATGGCTTCTGCTCTGCAGACCAGCCCCTCCTGCTGCAAGGTGCACCGTTGCTGCCTGGCAGCCTAGGAGCAAGTGGGGACAACTGTGGGCACCCGGGTCCCACCTTCTGGGACACATGGCAGAGCCAGGCCTGGAGGAGAGATTGGGGTCATGAGACAACTAAAGCAGAACTCTTCAGCCAATGTTTTCAAACAGAAAAAGCTGTAGTTTTGGCCAGAACAGTGAAAAAAAAATGAGTTGTGTCATCTTTGCTTCTGAGGGATGTTCAAGATAGCTGGAAAGATTACTTTCAAGTTTGTTTTTTTTTTTTTTTTTGTTACATTTCAGATATTTAGCCCTTGTATTCTCCAACTTTGAAACACAGGCAGGAAATATACTCTATATATGTTTATATACATTTGTTTATAAATATACATGTATATTTACACACTTATGTAAAGAGCTCTTGATAAAGTCACTGAAGGGAAAAATAACACGAATCCTTAACAGATTCCCTTTATCAGAAATACTGTCTGTCCTTGTCAATAAAGATAAAGCAAATCCAAAAGACTTTAAACTTCCTTTTCCTCTTAATGGTTACATTATCTGCATTTCAGCACTCCTACAGTCATTAGTCTCTTGGTCTAGAACACCCTAACTTTAATGTTGGGAAAAAAATAGTACACAATTTTAAAAGAACGTGAAGCAAATATGAAACAAGTAAGAGCATTCTTGCTATTATTTGCAGATAATCTCTTAGATTTTCAACAAAATAAAAGCCTTCTAATGAATCCAGTTCTTCTTAATCTGCAGCAAATAAGTTCTCCTAGTTTTTTTTTCCTTCTACAGTGATCGTTTGTTCCCTGTGATGCTGAATCTTACTGGTAGGTCACACCCAGCCTTGTTGCAAATTGAGGGTTTTTACCTCTTGGATGACATAAGGCACAACTTTCAGTGTCTGTGAATCTAGGAGGAGTTTGAAGTGACCGAAATTATATATACCTACATGACGTTTTGCCCCCGCAAACCATTAAAGGAGAAAAGCCAGCGAGAGACAGTAACGCAGTGTATGAAGGCTTATTTGCCATTCAGAGTGGTGATCACTGCAGAAAATACACTAATTACCTGGTTACTTTATTAAGGGCTAGGAAGGTAACCTCTGTTTACTTTTTTTTTTTTTTTTTTCAGTTTGTCAGGTTGTTGAGTCCATCTCTAGCTATTCCAAAATCAGGCTCCAGCAGCAGAGCAGACTGGGAAACCTACAGTGCCACTGCGGAGCGCCTGCTGCTCCCGCTTATAAATAGCTGCATCTGTGCAGCAGTAATTACAAGCTGTAACGGAATGGGCCACGTTGCAGAAGGAGTTTGGCCAGGCTAGTGTGGCCCAGCACTTTCTTAGAGGCATCACCTGTTTCAGTGAAATGGCAAGTTGAAGTACCTTACCTGTCAGGGGGAACACAGCCAATCATGCCTCGTATGTTTCAAACCTAAGAAACAAACTAGAATGGGGGAACTGAGGTGACCAGGTAGTTTTCTTATCCTGTTGTCCTACCTGCCTAGTCCTTCCAGTCTATTCTTTTCAGCTGCAGGAAAAAGAAATATGGCTCTTTTTTTAATCGTTGTTTTTCATTCAATCTACCACTATTGGTAAAACCACGGCAGCTGGTTCTCTGAGTCACTGATGCAGTGTTAGGCGTTCATCTCCTTTTGCCAATGTATACAGTGCCATATATTTACTCTAGGGAAGCCTACTAATAATAAATAATTCCATACCATCATTTTTCCTATGGCAAAACTAAGAAGATAATCAGCTGTTAGCAGAGGAGGTGTGGAGAGGGAAGTGTCCTGGTGTGCTCAGAATATAAAGACGTACGTGTTAGTGCAGGGGAAATATGTGCTGTTTGCATTGCTTGCTACTTTGCGTTTTCAGCGCCAGAGCTTGGCCTTAGCTGCTTGCCTTTCTGACAGCCAATTTCTGACCTTTCATTCTCTGTGTTCACTCCTTGTTTGTGCAAGAACCTTGGTCTCCTTTCTTGTCCAAAAGTTTTAAGCAAATACTGTTGTTATGATTACCTCTGCAGGATTGGCTTCTAGGAACCAAGAAAAATCTCACATCACCACTGTGTACAATTACATCATCTCAACATCACGGCTGCCAACTCTTACTGTTTGCTGGAGAGTCATTATTTTTGCTTTAAAGAGATGGAGTGACCTCATGAGCTTCTGAAGAAACCCCACACTGACTGCTTGCCGTACCAACATAATAAAACAGTCACATGGGACTTGGGTTGATTAATACTTCAACACAGAAGCACCTGTGCTCTTTGCAAGAGATCAGGTCCTCTCTGTTAGACCAGATCCTAAACCCGAGCTCCTTTTCTGCATCCTTTTAAAAGTAGTGAACTGAGCATGGAAAAGAGTAGCTGATGTTCACAACTAATCAGGAATGTGTTGGGATTTAAAAATAGTCTGGCATCAGTTCCAGCTTCATATTAAAGCTGAAACAAATCTAAGTGTAATTGAAAACAAGAACGTGCTTAGAAGTTGTGAACCTGATTCTTATTTACACTGCACACCCTTTGCACCTCTCCAGCACTGTGAGAGGTCTTGGAGCACGGCTTGGTTATTTTTACACTCTTATGAAGGGGCTGTTTATTGAGTTGGAGCTTAGAAATATTTATAAGAGTGCAGGATTTGCCTTTTAGAGCAGTGGAAAGCCAGCACTCTGTGACTCTCAGGCACTGAGCTTTAACTTATTTGGGGTATCCAGTTGGACAGCTGAGGGGAAAATAGGGACAGGGCAATGGGTGGGTCAGAGGTTCAGTAAGGAGATGTGAAGTACCTCATCTGTGGGTCGTTTGTGGCAATTGAGCACGCTGTTACTGGCTGTGAGCATATGCAGCCTTTGAAGTCTAGGTGAAAGCAAATGGTCTCTGGGCTGTCTCATTGGCCAGATGACCTCATCCCAACTGGCAGTGTTTGACAGATACACCCTTGTTTGACACTGTAGCTCTCACCGAGCCACCTAACGATGCTACGAGAGAATGAAGTGTCTTCGTGTCCTTATGGGAGAAGGTCTGCAGGTCAAGGTGTTGAGCATCCTGTGTGGGACACTGCATGGAAAAGCTTTCATTGCTGTCGCCTTTTCTGTCATCCTTCTGAAGGCAAGCAGAGATGCTCAGGCTCCTGGATGACTCAGAGGTGCCTGTTGTAAGCTCTAAGTTGGCTTAACCTTTGCTAAAGGAATGGTAGAAAATGGAGAAGCAAAATGAGAAAGTGAAGGAGTGCTCTGGGAGGAACAGTCATCGTAAAACTAGCAGGATAATAAGGGCTTGATTGTGTAGCTCCAGGAGGGCCCAGCCAAACTGCAGTGCAGCGGGAAGAACCTGAGCTGGTGGCAGTTGTTCCTCAGGGTGTTGACATCCTGTGTAAGGGTGGTGCTTTCTGTGCTGCACTGAGCATCGTGCATTTTCTTCTCCCAGCTGTCCGAGTCTTGCTCTGTGACCAGGAACTGTGATTCTGGGATGTTGCAGGTTCCCTGCTGGTCAGCTGGCTCAAATGACTTGGACACGAGCAATTCTTCAGCAGAGAGATGGAATACAGCAGGAATGCAGCTGTCTGCTTTTTCATGTTTTATCAGTTCTCATGGTCCTTCTCAGTACGTGAACTCCAGAAGTTACTGGAGAATTTCACCATCCAATTTTAAGTGGCTGTAGAGGAAACCTGGAAAACACAAGACTTTTTGAAGTTCACTCAGAAGGAAATAAAAAGATACAAAATCAACATCTTAAAAAGTCCTGAGCAGTACTTGGGGAACGTGGGAGAGGAAAGAAGATGGAGATATGTAGATTATTGCCAACATAAAGTACTCACCACTGTTATGCAACATCTGACACAACAGATCCTCTGTCAAGTATGTTTTCAGGGAACTTTTGCTGCATCAAGGTTTGAGTCCATGCTGTACAGAGAAGGTCAAATGCAAGAATAAGCTCATACCCTGTAGCTAAGCCAAAAATATTTTCAACTTCTCCCCATCCCCAAAAGAGCCAAACCACTAGCAAATCACAGCTTCAAAAATATTTGACTACAGTAATATTTTTATGAATCGACATTCAAAATAGACCTGAAGAAATAGGCCTTAAAAAAAAAAAAAAAAGAAATTCTGCTGCACTGAGTTTCATGTCACTGGTGGATGTTGTATTAGGTTTTGATATGAAATGTGTTTTTCTGAATTGGAATTTGCCTTAAATTGCTCATGAACAATGAACTCTTTCAAGAAAAATAACTGCTTGCTTATCACAAGAATTAATGCTGTGGTTTTCGTAATTGAGTTTCCACAGCTTATCAAATCCTTTCGTTCCTCTTAGTTGGAGAGGAACTGAGAAATATCTATCAGTTAATTCTCTTCAATTTCATGTTCTAAAATCAGGTAATATTCCACATTTTGCCTTGCTAAATGTGGCTACAGGCCCACTATTCATTCTTTCTCTCCTTTGTAGTATCTGTAGCTGAAGGAAACTCACTCATTTTTTTCATTCATTTTACAGCTGCTTTGACTAAGGAATCGTATTAACACCAGCATAAATCCCAATGTTCTTTTGCAGCTCATTTTGTTCTGCAGGATCCCAGCGTGGGTATTGCGCAACTGTGTCAGCGTCTGAAGTACTGCCACCTGTGGGTGACTCTGAGTCGCGATTCTTTGTGGCAGGGTAAGGGGAAAAGGAAGATTTATACTGCTGGTTTGATTCCAATTCAGTAATATATATGTCTGATTTTCGCTGTTTTGAAGCTTATCCGTGCTTATTTAGGAATGTCACATCAGTTATATGTATGACAGTGGCATTCCAACACTTTGACCTTGGGGTTGATGGTGTAGTAGTGTTAGTAAGCTTAGTTCAAGCTATAGATAGAAAAATAATACAGCAAACTTGACAAGTGAATGTTACAATCAATGTCCTTGACGTCTGGCATCCCTTGAAGGTCAGCGCTTTAGGGCCTTTTCGTATCAAAGAGGTACATTAGAGGTGTTCCCAGCAGTGTCTTGCAGGAGCACTAGCTAATTTCTGCAACTGTGGCAATGTAGGAAGATAAATGGTACCCGAAGATTTGATCCAAACCCAGTGAGAATCAACAGGACTTTTTTCCTCAGTGAGCTTTGGCAGTCTCCAAAGCACTGATTTCCAACCAACCCAGTTAAGCCAGCCCTAGAGCTTGATCACACGAGCCATTTGGTTGCACAAGGAATCTGGGAGTGCAGCCTAGGAAACAGAGCACTTCATAGTGCAGGGAAAAAGGGTTATACTGGGATCCTTGTGTTGCAGATGAAGAAGCAGAAGCACAGAAAAGTGAAGTCATTTGATCAGGGTCCTCCCACAAGCCTGAGAATAGGATGTACTTGGCCCCTTCTATACAATATCACACCTATGAAGTTACTAGCAGCATTCTCGCACAGCCAGGTGTGAATTGCATCGCAGGGCTTCTTGGCCCTTACCTCCTGGCCAGCCTGCACAGCTGCCCTTTCAGCACTCTTGGCAGTGAACACACAGCCTGGTGAACGGTCTGGGTTGGCTGCTGGATGAAGTGTGGGTGGACTTCAAAGGCTCTGACTATCAGGATTCAGCAAAGAGGTGAGCAAGGGATGAATGTGAAATGGAAAGACCTTTGATAGATGGGCAACATCTGCAGATATGACTCGAGGAACAGCAGTAATCACGTTGAATATTGCTTTTTAAGGCAAGTAGCTCTATTCCTGCAGTCACAGTTGGAAGTTAGAGGAACATGAAAATCTAATACAGCATTGCTGATCAAGTGATGAGAAGTTACCTAATTTGGAAGGCTGTCAGTATTTAAAACCCATTAATCCTTGAAAGTATCAATAACTACAAAAAAAAAAAGTCACAACGTGAAGACTAGGTGAGCTGCAGTTTGCAATTCAGATAATCACTTAGGCATGTGCACAGAGCTAGGCTGAAAAGTTTAAATGTTATTGGCTTCAGTAACAGCAAGCATACACCCAAAGTTGTGTTTTCCAGGAGACTAGTTGTTTCTTGCACTGGTGCTAACAGCTGTAGCTTAACAGCAGCATATTGTAACTCCCGTGTCATACCTTGTTCGTTATTTCTGGGACACAGATAAATACAGGTACGTGATCAGAGTTAGTATGTATAGTTCCATATAATAATACACTCCTTGTGCTTCCACTCATGCAAAAAAACTTGGTTTACCCTTAATACAGTTGTAATATGTGCCTGAATGCAATGTCATTTGTAAAGCTGAAAGCAGATACCTACAACAGGTATTACAAATGAAAAATTGGGCTTCCTAATTTGTATAAAAGGGAAACCTGTTAAAAGAGTACAGAGGATAATGCTTGGATTATTTTTCAAACAATAAACAACGTGCATAATCCTATTATGAGCAGTATACACCTCACAGCCCATCTGGCAGACAGTAAACGTTGTGATTCCGTGGGCTCGAAATGCTGGGCATTGTGCTGCCAAAAAGAAAAGCTCTGCACATGTGGCGGTGGGTGAAAAAACAGCCATGGCACATCTGTCCCCAAAATATCCGGTATGTTTGCTGGCTTTCTGCTTTCTGCAAGGCAAAATGTACTTAGTGACTATTAAGCAGACTTAAATGAGCGTTCAGCCTTGAGTGCCTGCCGCTGAGGTGGCATGGATTGTGCCACGCTGAACTGGCACAAGGGCTGTGTTCCTGTGCACAGCCAGGTACTTTATATGGCTGTGGGTCAGGTTAATAAATTTGCTCTGGCTAGAGCCATCTTCCAAGGCTCTTCTCCTTAGAGTCTTAAGCCTAGTAAGTCAGTCTAAGTCTTTCCTGCTGTTGTCTTTATCAGTGGTCACTTGAATTTTGGGCCAAACTGCATGCTAGTCTTCACTGTTAGCCTCTGTATTCTCATATGCATTATTTTTTGTTCTTTCTTTGCGAGAGAAATGAATCGTCTTTGCTGTTTTATTATCCTTCATCATGTTGCCATCACCAAAGGGAAATCCACTGCCACAAGGCAGCTGGGAATAACACCTGGTCAGTAAGATAACTTGGTTTAAACTGTCCGTGACAACTGGTTTCCCCCTCTTCCAACCCTTCCCACCTGGTTAGCTCCTGGGTACTCCACAGAAAGGGCCGGAGCCTCTGTGAAGTTCAGCACTAGTTCACATCAGCTGAAGATGTGCCATAAGGTAACTGTCCACACCTGCAGCTGGCCTCCCAAAACGTCTGTATCGTTTTACAGGCAGGCTTTCCCACTAATTTCTCTGGATGCTAGAAACGGAAGGTGTGACCGTTTTCAGGATCCATTACAGGATGGGGTGTTTCATGCAGTCCCTCCTGACACATATGAGTATCAGGCTTCATTACTGTTATTTTCAACCTCCTATTACTTATGCCACCAGGTGTCAAGTTCCAACACTAGTGTGAACAGAGAGGAAGTATCTGCAAACATGTTACGTCCACACCTTGAAGAGTTAGAAAACCTTGGGCTTAGCTGAAGAGTTCGTGAAAGTAGCAGGCAAACTGAGTGTTGTCGTGTTGATGGTTTTCTTTTTCCCATGTCTTGACTCATTCAGCTCCTGGGGCTGTGTGACAACCCACAGAACAGACAGTGCCAAAAAGAAACACATTTCTCCACGCAGCTGCCTTTATGTTATGATGAGCATTGCCTGTGACGGCATCATTGCAGTAAGATCACGTTACTTGGTTTTACCAATTCCATGCTTGTTCTCAGAGTGAAAAAAAGGGACTTAAACCCCCTGTCTTTTCCTCCCTTCTGATTTCTTTCTCTTGAAATATTTATGAGTGCTGCAGCCCTACAATAGCCGAGCCTTTATGATTTCGGCACCATAAGATTGCTTTGGGACAGAGAATTACCACTCTGTTTTGTAGCTGGAGTGCTGAGACAGAGTAAGGTTGTCCATGACCTCATCAGGATTACACAGGTTCCCTGAGACAGAACCAAAACACATTTGCATCTCCTGAGTCCTGTTTCACTCATTGACTCAGATCTCCTGAGACGCTCTTCTTCTTCTACCGATTCAGACAGCACTAGAAGGGCTTCCTGTAGCAAACAAAAGCTAATGAATCTCAGTAGCCGGCTAATGAGTCTTAGGAACTGTACGTGGGTATGCATTTGCTTGAGGTGAGAGAAGAGTTCTCCAAGACGCTGAAACTGGCATGCTGATGAAAACAAGCAGAGATCTTTTATAACTAGGAAATTATTTAAAGCTCTGCTTTAGTGGAGGAGTTTCAAAGGATTTTCATGAAAGGGTAGGAAGCATTATTTCCTGCTTCTGTAATTTTGTTGTTCTTTATAGTTGATTAGAAGTTGAAGAGAGATCTGAGAAGCTCGTTGGAGCTTCCTTTTTGCAGAGATCCACCGTTGATTGTTTGCTTGTAGGACATCCATTTGCAGCTGCGTTATCAGTGAAGTTGCTGTAGGAAAGCTGATACGCTGTTGTCAGATTTAACTTTCTAAAAAAATCAAGTGTCACTTTGCAAGCTCTGAAATGCTCAAATTCGCTTTTATCGTGGCACCTTTGATCTACAGCCTGTGGCTTCACTGCACAGTCAGGTTGGGCTTTTAGTAGGCTGTTGTATTTTATCCTTTCTCTGTCCCATGCAAAGTCGTGCAGTGAGGTTAGCGCTTCTCTCAACAGGAACAGATCTTACTGGGAGCGAGAGCTGAGAGCATGGGCTTTGATTTTGTTGCACTTAGGGTGGAAGGTTAAGTCATTCCAGCCTGGCTTGTCCTTCAGTGCCTTTTTACAGCTCCCAACTTGTGTCTAAAAGGGGAGGCAAATTCCCCTGTGATTCCCTGGGTGAGAGCTGTGGGAGCACAGGGAGCCATGGGGTGCGCTCCCTGAAGACTCAGCAGGTGCTGGGGGATGTAGGATCATTAGGATACCCTTGCTTTGTAGAGTGGCTCACATAGGCTTGCCTAACTCAGGTCCTGCTCACCAGCAGACAATATCCTAAGCTCCCATCTTCACCAGAAGCTTAGGTGTGCATTCCTGGAAATACCAAGCTCTCTCTCTCTCATGTTTGAGGAATAAATCCTTCTCACTTCAGCAAGTCAACGGTTGGGAAAAATCTTCTGGAGGTATTTAAAAATATTTGAAAAATAGGAGAATTTTTACTTTTTAAGATTGGTGCGTAGGTGGTACCTCTGGTTGCATGCCCAAGCATTAAAAGCCATAAACGGCGACCAGGCACAGCCCTGTATTAAACATTAACTGCTATATAGCCCTATATTAAATATAGCCCTGTATTAAATGCTGAGCAGCTGACAGTGTCCCACGGATAGCATTGTATCCAAAGGATGTTTGTTCTGCCCCTAGACCATGAAAACACACCTCCCATTTTCCTCAGTATTTGAACTGTTCAGTACAAAAACCTGCAAAGAGCTGCTTTCTCCTGTTTGCAGGCAAATCCATTTTTCTTCCTGTGAAGAGACAGAATGAGAATGGCAAACACTGCCTCACAGGAGCTCATACGCAAATGTTTTGCCATTTGATTTAGGGTGAGTTTCATGTACAGGGAGCAGCTAAATACACAGCTCCTGTTTAGTCAGAAAAGGTAGCAGCCTTTAAGAATTAAGGGAAGTAGCATCAAAAGAAGTAGCCTTGTGACTGGAGAAGAACAAATTCTCTTTCTAAATTATTTCTCTAATTAAAATCTGCTACTTTTTGTGATTCGAATCTACTGAAGGAATGGCTCTCACTGACATTTTTCTTTGCACGAGTGAGGATTGCCTGATCGTGTCCGAGTGTCCTGGCTTTGCAAATCAAATATGCAAAAGCAATCCTTTTGCATTGCATCTTCTAGAGAGCTGAAACATCAGGTTGTCTAGTCCCAGCTCAAAATGGGAGTCTTGCAGGAGCTGTTAGATGGATGTCCTTGCTCTGCCAGTGGCAACTCACCTTATTTTGGGTTTTCTCCTGCGATATTCCCCAAGTGTCATAGTTTGCGACAATTTCCATGACAGGAGAAATCCTGGGGGCTAGAACCATGCCTTTCAGCCTGCCACCCATGGGTCCCAGGGAAGGATTTCAAGCTGAGTAAGCTACAAAACTCCACCACGAGAACACCTCCGTTCTCCACGTAGTACTGGCAGACGTTCCAGCAGGCGCAGTGTCTTGCTGCAGCAGCCACTCTCTGTGCCTGTAAGCTCTTCAGGGCAGGGACTATCTTTTGCTGTGTGCTTCTGCAGTGCTCTGCTCTTGCCTGGTTCCTGTAGGGCCTACCACAGTAGGGATCACATCAGGTGTAACAGATGGGAATGATTTTCAGTGAGGGTGCACAAACAAGCAGAAGGCTCCAGGTGGCTTCTTCACATAGGTGTGTGTTCACCAGTACCAACAGCAGGAGAAATTAAGCCACTGAGAGTGCAGGAGCTTGGAGAGATGTTGGTAACTGCAGGCAGCACACCTTTAGGCTAACAGGCTGCGGTAGTTTCTTTTCAGTCTAAAAGGGATCTTGAAGCCTGAAACAAACTTGCAGTCGTTGGGAATATTCTGGGAGTAGGTGAGTGGTGGTGCTGTTGGCGTTAGCTAATTGTAGCCGTTTTAGGATGGTGCCTGTTATCAGGATCTCTGATAATACTCAGGCAGCATTC
The DNA here is from genome assembly GCF_964211825.1 of Aythya ferina. NCBI lineage: Eukaryota > Metazoa > Chordata > Aves > Anseriformes > Anatidae > Aythya > Aythya ferina. The sequence continues at coordinate 4,913,200 of NC_140298.1, forward strand.
CTGGTGACAGCTTGCAGGGTTTGGATCACCGCTTTCTTCTCAGAAGGTGATTCTTCCACGGGACAGAAGATTTTGAAATATGTCACCTCAGCACTCTGGTGTTTAAATGCCAAGAGCTTGGGAACTGGTGTGTTTGACTGCTCTACTTGGAATGGCAGCAGGTTCTTCAGCAAGAGGTGCTGTAAAGGCTGAGTGCGCTGAGTGCTGTGTTTTGTCATAGTCTGAGAGTTAGCTGCAGCTGACAGAAAAACAGAAAAGTACAGGTAGTAGATAACTAAGGCAGGAGGTAACTTCCAATGGCAGGGACTTGGGTTGGAAGCAGTGCCGTTGGCAGGTACATGTTGTACCTTACAGATGGTTTCAGCCCTGCCTGATGTTTCCCTGGCATTAGCTTCAAACTCCAACAGTGTCGTTGTGGTGGGGGATCTGATCTGCATGAACAACGTTTAAAAAAGCGCTTCTTCTGTTTTCTGAAGTGACTTAGAGATGTAGGTATTTCAGCCTGATTGGCAAGATGTAGAGTCCTATGCAAAGCAGAGCAGGCATTTTTTGAGAGGTGTTTTTCCAAAAGAATGAGGTGTTTACTTGAAATGAAAAGCTTTTGCAATAATGAGTCAGCTTTGATGTATCATTTTATGTATTTTTTTTTGTCAAAAAAATAAAACTGAGTTAAATTAGCTATACACACAACAATTAACTTGGCAAGGACTGGGAAAGGGATGGGATGGCACTTGTGCCTCCATTTTCATTTGCTTTTAGGACTGGTTTAAAGTTTGAGTGTGGCTGGAGCATCTTGCTTAAAGTGGATCAAGCAAATTAATGCAGGACAGAGGGAAGTATTCTTAACCTAGTTCTTCTGGCCAGGCACTGCCCAAGCATCTTTGCTCATGTGGCAGAATGAGGATTGAAGTCGCCTTGTGAGCCCCAGTCTCATCACTGCTGCATGGTTCCAGCACACACGACTGAAGCCCCGAGCCCCCTCCGTGCCATTCCTGCTCATGGTGTGGGATGGTCCACTTTGCTTTTTTGTTGGACAGAGGAATCGGTTGGGTTTGGATGTTTTACGTGGCTCATTAGTGGTGAAATGGGAGGGATTGTATCTGCAGAACAATGCTGACAGCTTTGTGCCCAGAAAAAGCTGGTGACCTTTTGCTTCCCTTTTGGCATGTATGCACTTGTAAGAAATTCAGTTTGAAATAAAATGTATCTCACTGCTAAGTATTTCAGTTATTTAGTAAACATTTTTCCACATGTGCCTAAAGGCAAGCCTGAACAATACAGTGCAAAACAGTGGCTTCTTTGTTTCTTATTAAAACATATTAAGCCTAGCTTTATTCCCAACTTGACCACTTTTCCATTTTACTCGATTTAGATGACCTTCAGAAGGAATCATGCCACATTATGCAGTGTTTTCTGGTTCTCTGCTTGGAGTGGCTGTACAGAAAGTGTTCTTCATTGGAGAAGAATCAGGATTTTCCGTGCTGTAGCCACATGGCGTGTCAGAGGAGAGCAGGCATCTTCTGCCAGAGGTCAGCAAGGGAAACTGGGCTGGCCTGTGCTTTGTTATCGATGTTTTTGGAGCCTGAAATTCAGGTTGCCTCAAAAACAAGAGTTTTGGGGTGTCCCCCAAAACAAGACATGCAAGTTTCAGTAATTTACGTTCAGTCTGATAATTTATCTCACGGGGCTTTTCTCATCTCAATCATCAAAGTGCTTTTTGTACTTAAAAAGAGAAACCCTCTTTCCAATGCCATTCCTGGGAACTGAAATTCATAAATGCTCCGAGTCAAAGGTTTTAGGGTATACTTGGATTTCCTACCCCACTTGCAGCACCTTCATATTCCACTAGCCATAAATTATTTCTTCTCCCTGATCCTACAGAGATTATCATGTTGTCACGCTTAGCTTTATGCTGCAAAGATCCTCCACATATAGCAGTTGCTTTTTCTGTCAAAGGTGGTCCTACTAGTACAAATTAAGTTGAACTTTAGATTTTTTATTTTTTTAAAGTTGCATATAGTTTTGAATTCTGCTTCTTCTGTTCTAGATCTGGAGGAAAAGCCTGTGAGCTCTTCTGAAAGCTTGTTTGCTTTTTCAAATGATGCTAGTTAGTCTAATGAAGGAAATTCGTTCCACCTACAAACCTCATGGATGAGGGATGAGGTAGTACACTTAGTGGTTATGTGTCGGTCCTGAATCTCATTTTGCTGTGATTTTTCTTTGATGGTAGGCTACGTGAACATGGCATAGGGAAGAATGAGGCACAAAAGTAAAAAAAAAAAAAAAAAAAAAAAACACAACAAAACACATTATATTTTAGGAGAAGGAAGAAGGCACTTGTCTGGCTGGAGTTTTGTATTTGTAGGCTTATGGACACATGTTGAAAATCTTACCTACTCTTAGCCCTTGCAGTGGTAAAAGGATTGTGTCCACAGAGCTGGACATGGGTCTGCGTGCTGCTGGCCAGATGTACATGTTGAAGGGTGCCTTTATCAAATCACTTGGCTGCTCGTCACATGGCTGTTACTGATTCATGCGTAGCATAAACACCAAGTAAGGAAAAGAACTGCAGCTATAGTGATAAACAAACAAACAAAAAGAATAACAAGAAAATATAAGGTGAAAGACCAGAATATTTCTGTTTGGAAAAGCTGCCATAGTACCTGGCTTTAAACTTTAAACCTGGCTTCTATTTGGACTGATCCTCTGTGGTCTCCTCCCTTAAAGATGATAGATATATGACATTTGAAAAGTAATTCACTTAAGGAGTTTGGCTTAGATGAACACCAAAGAATAAAGTCCAGCTCCCATAGCATATTGCAAAGGCATGCAGAAATGTCTTTGTGCATGGTTGGAATACTTCAATATTTTGAACAATCAGTTTCTTCAGGGGGAAAAGGATCTTTTTCATGCAGAATGGGCACTTTTCAGAAGAATTGTGTTACAAAAAAAAAAGCCATTCTTCATCAGAACATCTGTGATTCATTTTCAGACCACTGTTTGTAATGATAGCTAATTTGATTCATATTTTCCTCCTTCTCTTCACAAGTTGTATGTGAAAGGATGGTGATTTTCACATACGGCTTTACATTTCATCCATGCTTGTCAAGCAGCCTTTGCCTATAGATCATTAACTGCCAGTTTGTTGCAGAGACTCAAGATCCAAAATTTAATTGGTGTTGAGTTGCTGTGACATGGTATAGAGGGTGGGATTTCAAAGTAATTGCTTGATGATCTACCTTTACTGCTGCTGAGCTCAGAGGGGATACGTGGGAAGGAAGATGCTGCTGCCTTGGAAAGCCAGCTTCAGTTTCTGCCAGCAAAATTGGAAATGATTGGAGCTGTTCAAAGAGGTAACAGCACAACATTATAGGGCCTGGTTTTCAAAAGAGCTCAACACCACGCTCACTTCAGAAAAGCAGTGATGAATTCTGCCCTTCCCAAAGAGCAGGGTGGTGAAGAGTGAGTGGGCGTACTTGGCAGTTTTGTAAATCTGGGCATTTCATTGGTACCTCAGCCAGGAAACTGAGTGCATGTGAGAATGTGTCCTCAAGTGTGGATGGTGAACTGTTTCAAAATCGGTCTTTTTGGTGCTTTTTGCTATCTATTTGCAAGACTAGATTTTCAAAAAGCATGTCTGGGACTCAGAAGCTCAAATTTAATTGAAAATTGATAGAGTGATAATGCGCTGAGGAATATTTTAAGGAAGTGCACTTTGGAGATGTAAATATCCGTAAACATCTGGCCTTACGGTACCTCTGAAATTTGTGCCGTACGTGTCTTGGGGGAGAGCAAGTGCCACGGACTTCTGGTGGAGGACATGGAGACAGCTGTAGGAAAGTTTACACGGCTGCCAGAGTCCTTCAGTTACCATGGGCGCAGCCAGACACAACTGAAGAGAAGAACAGGACTGTCCAATCCTGCCATGTATTGCCGAAGCGAGGAAGGGGTCTGTCTCTGGAAATGAATTCTCTCTCATCGTGCCATTAATCTTCTCCTGGAAGTAAGGCTTCCTCGTTTATAACAGAACAAACGACAAGAAAACCTGAAGAGATCTGATGCCTTACTCCCCATCACATCCTTCAAGTGTCAAGTCTGGGCTTTGAAAAACAGCTTCCCACCTTTGGGGGAACGTTGATCTCTAGGCTATGGAATCATTCTGGGCTTCTTCTCAGCCCCACTGAATCTCCCAATGTCTTGCACAAAGCAAAGCAACTTCAGCAGGAGGAGCTGCCAAGCTGGGTTATGGGGGCTTCAGCAACCACAGGATGAGATGAAGTCGGTGCGTGTTTGTTGTGTGGCTCGCAGACCCAGTGGGCAGTCACTGGATTTCTGAGTCAGCCTGGGATTTGGGCACAGGGCTGGAACTGAGCTGCTCACTCCTGCCAAGACACAGCCCGTGCCTTCCCACTAGGTAGGCACACGCTCGGGGACTTTCCAAAGAAATGAGGTGGTGGCAAAGTCAGGATCTGGGAATGCCAGTCTGACTGGTAGAATTAACTTGGGTTTCAGAAGGGGGTTTTTGCTCTTAACTTCTTCTTGAAAATGGGACTTTGACTCCTGAGTCAGTAAAAAACTTTAAAAAACATTACCTTCAGTCCTTTAGAAAATCCCAGCCTTGATCCTTACCACCATCCAGTTTCATTAGTGCAACGTGAAGAAACTAGCCTGGGATCTTTTCTGGGGTTATTGCTTACTCAGAACATCTGAGTATCTAGTCCTCACTGTATATGAACTCTTTTTTTTTTTTTTCTTGTCTCCAAACCATCCAAACCATCTGGGGCAAACATGGTTTAATTCTGTGCAGACCTTTGGAGTTGGGCTTTCCTTTTTTTCTTTTCTTCTCTTTTTTTTTTTTTTTTTTTAACCATCAGACCTGAGGCATTTGGCTCACAGCCCAGGGTGACGAAAGAGAAATAAAGAGAGAGCAAGAGTCTGTCTGAAGTGGGAAAACCAGAGGGAGAGATGAGCAGAGAGGTGAAGGACAGAAAGCTGGCTACTGTGGAGGTGGAGGAGCAGCAGCTGTATGAGAACAGAGGGTGTGATGGCAAAGCCTGAAGGTCCTATTCCATCCTGAGGCTTGGTGGAGGAGAAGGGGAGAGCAAACTGCAGCAGGCCACAGGTGCTGCTGAGGTCTGACATGTTACTGGAAAGAAATAATCGAACGGTGTGCTGAAAGCTCTTCTTGTATTGCTACGAGGACAGCATGGGTCAGGCTGAAAGAAGGAGGCATAAATTAGTGAAGGAGGCATAGGAAAAGAAAGGAAAAATAAGCCAATCTAGAAAAATGAGACGTGCTGCTAGGGTGAATGAGGAAAGGTAAAATGGCAGCGAGAGAGGAGAAAGTCACAGCATTTTCCAAGTTCAAGTGGAAAATTATTTCCTTAATTTTACAACCTTTCTTACATAGGAAAAAAAAAAAAGAAAGAACATTTTCAGAGAGACCTGATGAAATCACTGATTTTTGTGAGCAAGCCCTTTCCTTGCACAGGGAGTTATAAGAAAGGGATTTGATGTATCTATTTTTCAATTTGGCAGTTGTATTTTAGTTTTTTTTGTAGGCGAATTCCAGGGCTGTTGTGGTCTAGAAAGGGAATAGATTGTGGGGTAGTTAGGGATGAGAAGAAAAGGAAAAGTCTTTCCTATAGCCTTTATGACCTGAATGTGATGAGAAAGATTAGGGTTGATGGATATTTCCATAGCACAAAACAGGGGTGTGTTCTTAATTTGGATTGGCTAACCTGAGCTAGATAATTCAGATTAAATCAGATAAACCAAAGCAATCTGAGAGCCCTCACTGTTAGTTAAACCCGAATTGGCCAGCCCCAATTAAAAGCATGTATCTGTAGACTTGCCCTGTGCGAGGGAGCCATACCTCTGTTCACACTGGCTCTGGGAAGCATCTCTAAACATGCCATTTCCACAACTATTCCTGCCAGAAAATTAATTTGTTAAAATATTTGTTGAAAGCAAATATGGAAAGGGGGCTGGCACACAGCTGAAGCAAACTAATGTTAAGAATTCAAATGAATATTAAATCTCTCTTGCAATGGTACATTCCTGTCTCTAATTATGACTCGGGGTGAGTGGATGACTGCGAAGTCGCTCCTGGAAGGTGTACGTAGAGCAATCAGCGTGATAACAGCCTTGCAGATCGAAGTGGGTGGATGACTCGAGCAGTATGGTAATGACACATGGAGCCTTTACTGGCTTAGAGACAAATTCCTATCTAGCTCAGATCAATAGTGGGGTGAGCATTATTGCTGGCGGAGAAGCTCTGTAGCGCGGGGACATCCGGGGGCTGTGCTGTGTCAGGAGATGCTCTCCACAGCCCTGCCAGCTCCAGGAGCACCTCCTGCGGTAGGGCTGTGGTGCTTCCCAGCAGATGGGCCCTGGTGCTGTGTCCCCAGGCTTCTGCCCAGCACTCATGGCCAGCTGCAAGTTGCAATTTGTCAGGAAAATCGCTCCCACCATCTTTCTTCTACTCTTCGTTTTTTGCCTGTTGCTCATTTGATACTCACGGTCTTTCATTTTCTCATGGGTGTTTCTGGTTTGTCTTCTTTGTGCTCTTATTTTTGCTTCAGCCACTTTTCCCTCCTTGCTTCTCTCCTCTCCCCACTCCTTTCCTTTCCTTCCTCGTTATTTTATGCCAGTAGATGGTGGTATTCAGTAAGGTCTTTGAGTGCCAACATAGCTGCTTTTGTCACTAGCTGGCAGTCCAGGTCAGCACTAGGCAGAGCTGGCAGCGCGTGCCCGAGTTTGTGGCTGGATGCCTGCCACAGGGGCGATCTACATCAACAAGGTGTACAAGGTCTGTTAGAGTTGTTCTTACTTTCTTTCTTGCAAGATGTGTGAAAGGGCTGTCAGGTTGACAAAGAGCCCTAAAGATCACCATTATCCGTTGTGATGTACATGTATGTGATCTGGGAGAACCTCGTGCTCACATTGCCGTGGGGTTGCTCAAGCAGATGGCAGAAGCTGAATTTGGTTCTGTAGCCTGCTTCCGGGCAAAAAAATAGGGCTGGAAATGAGGGAACCTATTTCTGAACAAGATTTATCACCGAGGGGACAGTAGGTCTCAGGTCTGGTTTTCCAGCACATGGTAATTGGAATATAAAACCTCAGACCCCTTTAAACGATCTTGTCTCAGGCAGCGAAGAATTGAAACCCGCGGTGCTTCAGCAAGCGAGTTCTCAGCGAGCCTCACCCCTACTTAAGGGCAGGGTTTGCAGCAGGAGGTTGGCTGAGGGATTTCCTCCTATCATGGGGAGTGTAACGGGACCACGCGTGCCTTACACCGTGTGTGATGTGCTCAGTGAAGAGGCTTAGCCCAATGCCATGGCGCTGCTCTGGGTACAGGTGCAGGAAGCCTTCTCTTCCACATCTTCATTTTGTGTGCTTTATTAATTCTTGTGACATCTGTTTTCCTCTTTGGAAATGATTATTGTATCGGCACCTTGATGCTTAATAGACCCAACAGGAAGGCTCTACGGAAGTTGTAAGAACAGCATTAAAGATCAAAACAGACATTTTCGAATTTGGCAGTCGGAGTCATACACAAAATTCCTTCTGAAAGAGGATGGGAACTGGGCTCTCTGCAGGCTGTGGTGCAGGCATGCTGTCCAGGTGCTGGCAGAGTCCTTGTTCTGCTCCACGCTGCCTCCTGAAGAACCTAACCAGCATTAGTCAAAGCTTTTTAAAAAAGAGATCTTTGGGTGTGAAGCTCTCTTTGCCTTGCGTCTCTTTGTAGTTCTTGCATTTTCTGCCTATCACTTTGCAGTTTCTTCCATCCCCAGCCCCTTCTGAGCCTTCTCAGTAGGGAATAGCATTTACTCCATCTCCGAGTTTGGAATTTGGACTCCTTTCCTACAGAGAGCTCGACTCCAGCAGCAGATCTGAAATTAATTAGTTTTTTATTGAGATCGTTGTTACTCAGGTAAGAGTAGCCAGAAAATATGAACTAAACTGTTGAGGTATGATGCTTTGATAAGCTTCTGGCTGGAAAATTACTGATTCAATTAGGTGGAAAAAGCTGAGAGAAATCTGAAATGGTGTGTGGTTCGGGGTGTCTGTTTTAAGAGATTTTGCAGGTCTCTGGTCGTCAAGGAGTTCTAAGTATTCACTTCCTATAACAAGTTGTTTTAAATATTTTACCCGAGAAACAAATACTTTTCTGAGCTGTAGCAAAAATCACTTAGAAACTTGAAACATAAGCCTTAGAGAGGCCTCGTGTCTCACTGCAAGAGTTGCTGTGTTTTCAGTGTTCCAGCCTGTCACTGAAAATTTGCTTATCTCTTCTTAGTATCATACCTGAGCAAGGTATCTTGTCCCAGGAAGTATTTTTTTTCTCCTTCCAGTTGCAGCACACTATTGTTCCTTGTTCTAGCAAGGAGTGTTTCATAGCCAATGTGTCTCCTTCCCATTCTTTCTCCCCTTTGTCATTCCCTGGGGCTTTACCAGCCCAGTTGATAAGCCTTCATCAGCATACTGCAGATTACCTCATCCTAAGATAAGAGCTCAATACACAATTACAATTCTATTTCTAAATAACAGTGGGCCAGGCTGTAATGCCTTTACTCTTCCTAAATAGCGCCCACAGTTCACTACTGGAGTGGCTCGGAATCAAAATGCCATTCCATGTGGGTAAGAATATCTGGGTTGAGCCCTACAGTCAAGTCTGATGGATTTTAATGTAGTATTACTTTTTCAGTACTTCTCGTCTTTAATTTTCATCTAGTTTTCATGGATTTATTCCAAATGTTGCTGGCCCATTTCTAAAATCCTTTGATTATCTGTAAAAAGCATGTTCTCCAGGATGAGCGATACCTGCATCTCCTAAATGTTAGCAACGCTACTGACACTGCTTTGTGTCTGCATGCATTAGCAACAGGACTGGTTTAGAGATGTCTTTTCCATATGGAAAAAAAAAAAAAAAAAGTACACTTTAAAAATCCCTTCCTCCTATATTTTTGATGTATCCAACTTTTTTTTTTTTCTTTTTTCTTTTTTTTTTTTTTGTGGGAGGGGGTTTCAAAAAGTTACAAAAGCAAGAAGTAGTGTAAAAGAGAATTTCAACATCTGAAATAATGTTTTGTTTTTTAATCAAAGACACTCTCTGATCCACAATCACCATGTTTAGTTTAGGATTTTCAGTGAAACTGAGATTTCAGTGAAAGCTCCAAAATTTTGTCAACAGTTGAATTGAGTTAGCAGAAGAAGCCAACATCCTTCAACAGATGAACCTTGCCCACTTCTAATCAGCAACGCTGGAAAAACTAGTGGGTCTTGCAGAAGTCCCCTTCAATCAATGGAAAGACATAATCAGCTCTGGACTTGCTCCTGTTTATGGAACTGTGGCCAACCTGGCCGCTGCTCTATCAGATGATCCCACTGAGAACAAACCTCCCTCCATGTGGGGTTGAAATTGCTGGTGGTGCTTTATAGCGCTGATGGAGGTGAGCCAGTGTTTGTCACAGTAATCTCCGCAGACATAAGGTTGATTTCCAAAAAAATGCCTCAGGACAACTGAGAAACATTTCAGAAATGATGAATCCAGTTCTTCTTTGGAAGAGAGAGCTGTAGCACCAGTAGGAAACATTTCTAATTTATGTGCCCACTGAAATGCCACTCAGCACCCTGCTGGAAACAGTGGACCCTGTTGTGGAAGCACGTGCCAGGTACTGTTCCTCTCCCTTGTTCCCTGTGCTGGGTTAAGAGAGAGCGCTCCAGAACAAGGGGCTGTCTGTATGAATAATATGTCATGGGCAGGTTCCTAAAAAGCTGTTAATTTTAGGATTCCTGGCTAATTGCCAGGTAGACAGATGATTGACTTTATAATAAGGACAGCTCACTTCAGCCACTGGAAATGTCAACTAGCATTGCTAACCCAAAGCATTAAGAAGTCATGAGTCAAGCCTCTCAAATCATACCACTGGTTAAAAATGATGAGATTTTGTAAATAATGCCTTCTGGGGTTTTATTTGACTAGTGATTATTCAGGTTCGTGTTTCTGTATTTCATTTACTGCAGCTGTGGGAATTAGAGTCCTACTGTTCTGTTTTTTTTCTAATAGCAGCATCTCCTAGATCGTCACACCCATGTCTGCACTTACAGGCTCTCCGTATAATGTAAATAGCATTGGCACAGAGACTTCTGCCTTCTGGCCCCTCAAATTTTATTCCAAAACTTGAGCATAACTTGCCCTGGAAGCTTTAAAGACAAGCATCTGGAGTAATTTGGAAGATACTTGGTTTAGACATTACCAGGTTATGGGGCTGGCAATTTCTTATCGTTTTAAATTAGTTCACATGGGATGAGCTAGAGATCACAATCTAGGAAATTATATAATCTGATGAAGGTTATGTGGTCCAGTGTAAGTACCAGCAATGTTAAGTGTGCCAGTAAAGCCTGCCATGCTTTTTAAAATTGTGCGTCAGATACCAGCACGTCACACTCCCAGCGAAGGCAATGAAGGGCACAAATTGCATCCAACATCTTTGGTAGATAATTTGCTGCATATCTACAAATATAGATGTTAGATGAGTAACTGAGCAAGCCGTGCTCAGAAGATACTGGGTATGTTATGGTATTCTCTCTCAGAGCCCGTTTCTATAGAACTTTTCTTTCTTCTCAGCGCACACTCACCAGAAGTTTTGCCTGCCTGAGGAGTGTGGAAAGGATCCCTTGATGGGCTCGGAGGTTTTCCTGTGGGTGAGCACATCTGTGGGTGAGCGCAGCCTGCAGTGAATGCGTTATGAATCACACACATGGTTCAGTTCAAGGGGCTGACTGTTTCCAAAAGGATGTCTGAGTAGGCCTCATCTTGTGTAATATTCCAAGCTCATCAAATATAGGTTTTGGTGAGCGCTGGGAGACGAATAGCAAGTGAAGGACACCTGTAGGAGAATGTCCTGTGAGATAATAGGCACTCCGGTGTCCCTTCTGAAAGGGATTCCTTGTTTTCTTTGACATTTATACAAAAGGGATTCCCTTTTCGGAAAGTTTCATTGCTTGCTAGTTAGGAAAGGCTGAGCCGTGCGGGGATGAGGCTGCCCTGCAGTCCCAGCTCTCCCTGCTGTGCACCTCTGCACAAGGTGAGGAGTCTGCATAAACCACATGAAATTGCAAGCTCTTTTTCCAATTTGGGGAAGGCAAGGGAGAAAGTACTTCACTCCTCTGAATTTGCTGGTGAAAGGGCAGTTTATGAAGAGTCCCAGACTTGCTCTGGGAACTTTTCTGGTAACCAGAAATATCCAGGTGGTGTCTCTTGTGTTCCAGGACTCTCCAGGTGTGTGCAAAGTGTAAAGCAGGTGACTACTGATGCTGAAGAGAGATTCACGCCAGCTTCTGTCCTTTCATCTGAAGCTGGTAAGGAAGCTCCTTTGAAAGGTTTTTTACTAGAAGAAAGAAAGAGTCTCTCTCAAGCATCAAGGCCACCACAAGGAAAGGAAATGGCTCACAAATGCAAGACATCTCACATCTCCATCTCTTTCATCCCCTACCAGAAGCTCTACTGTACTTCGGTGCCTGAAGTATTCCTGAATGCAGCATGTGCTATCTTGCATTGGGCTTCCCTAGATACTCTAACGTGAGGGGGGCTTCAAGCACTTTTGACTGAACTAAAGAGAAAGGTTAGATGGTGGATTTCCTACCCCAGCCCCCTGGTACTTGTGTGTAAAGCCCTCTGTTTTGCTACCAGGGCTGAAAATGGCAGCAGATGGAAATTTGGGGTCAAAAGTTTTCTATGGGGGGATAAAGTAGGAATGCTTTCTCTCAGTGTAACCCTCTGTGAAAATTCAAACCCCATCAAAATGCATTGCTTTTCTGAAGACAAAACATAAGGTTATTTCATAGGTCTGGCTTATTGGAGGGTCCTTTTGCCTTTTGTCAAAACAAAACTATCAGTAGGGCATGACTGAACTTAAAAACAAAGGAAATGCTTTTGTTTCTTTAAACCTTTTGGTAGAAGATATATTTCTCACTTTCCTTCTAGTTGGGACCAGAATCTCATCTCCACTTCTCAGGTGTTACCTGTATCTAATCTGAGCAGGCACAGGGAGATACTGGTGCTGTCACATTGGCAGATGTGGAGCAAACTCCGTGCAAGTCACTGGTGGGGGAAGGGAGAGTAAGACTTAATTTTAAGCTGTTTGGGAGAGGCACTGTCATTATGTTCAGTATGCATTAAATGCAAACACAGAACAGGTTCGGGTCTGTGGCTGGTGCTCTTAGGTGTGACAGCAGTACAAATGAAATAATAATATCGAGTAATCTCAGCTGGTCATTAACCCTGCAGTAAATGCCTGGTGCAGTTGCGAGGTAGGAACTCTCAGGGACCTCAGCTAAAATTGGCACCTTATTGTGCTAAGCACACACAGACACCTAATTAAAGGCAGTCCCTTTCAGTGAAGTGTTTTTTGGTGTAGATGGGCAAGACTGATAAAGGATGGTACGAAAGGATAATTATTCCTGTTTCGAAGATGGGGAGCTGAGGAACTCTGGACACACAGGGACTTTGCCTTGGCTTTTTAGTGCTGTCCTGGAGGCACGCCATGGGTTTGCTGGCTCTTACGCCGTTCTCCTGTATTTCAGCCACAAGACCATCCTTCCTCTGCAGAAAGGTGCACTGAGTTTCTCCTTGCTTAAATAGAAACCTTGATTTACATTTTCCTTGTTCCTCTTCTTAAAAAAAAGCTCCCTGACCATTTTGCTTTCTCTCATCCTCTCAGAGTGTTAGTCATCATTTAAAATACACACAATGATTAAAATGAGTCTGATCATGTTCAGGTACAATATTTCAGGGAGGCTACTTGGTATGACTCGCATGAGGACATGAAATGCCAGAAGGACCAGTGCAATCAACAGCAAACTGCTGTGCCAAAGAGAGTGGGTGGGGTCATGTGCCATATACAAGGGATTCATAAATGTTTACTATAATTTGCTGCCTGGTTATATTTGACCTCTGTGGGTTGGCACATGGACTGATTTATTGCATCCATGCTATCTTAATTACTAAGGACACAGCTGAGAGCTTTTTAAAATTAAAAGTGGCTTATTTTCCTCAATTACTTAAGTGTAGAGGCTTGAGCACATATGCAGTTGTATTTTTCTATCAGGAGAGCCTACAGTTCGTATAGCTGGTTACACCTGTTTGTGGTTCTCCCAGACTTTGGACGTCACTATGCGAAGATGCAGGCACTCAACCCTGGCTCATGGATATGCTTACCGAGACTTAGCAAACTTTTCTTCCCCCCACACTGGTCCTACTTCAAAACTTTGCTCTTTGGGTCTCAGCTGGACCTGGGAGGCAGAGCAAGGAGGGTCTGAAAGGTTGTTCTGAGTGTTTATCTAGCCTAGCTGGATGCAGGTATTACTGGAGACCTCATGAGAAGGATTATTCCAACATTTTCACCCTGGCTTCGTGAACTAAGGGATACAAACAAGTTTTAAATAAGTATCCAAACTTGTGCTTGCTTAGCCAGACTCAGACACTGAAGCTTTTGATGCAGCCCTGCTAACACGTACATTGTTGGACGAACTTGAATGTGTGACACTAAGCAGTTATGTAGCAGGTCAACAGGAATTCACAAGTGCTTGGATTTAGTTTTTTTCATAGTTCTCATTTTGAAAATGTGTCTGAATAATCAGGTACAGCTTTAGCAAGGTTAGTTTTCTGCCAGCTACAGCCCTGTCTTGACTTTTGCAAATTTAGGCAGAGATGATGAGAAGCAGTTTGCAAGTTGAAGTTCCCTGTCTGGGACTTGAGACTTCTTCAAAGGGTCTAGCTTTCAGAGGCTCTGTTAGCGTATTTCCATAGCAAGCCCCTATAAACGGAAGAGTCTGAATTACTCTTACCTTTCTCTTACTTATTATTGCAGTTCTGTGTACAGGTAAGGTACGTGGCTGAATTCATGGATTCTGCATAGTTGCAGAATCAAGCCCTTATGGGCCTTATTCTTACTTTGCATTAGTTATGCTCATACATAACGTGGCTGCAGCTGCTGGCATTTTTCTTGACGTCAGATAGCAGCATGGTGCAGTGCACTCGTTTTCAGCATCTAGTCCCAGGACCTGAGCATCTTGTAAAGAATCTGAGGAAAGTAAAGCTTAGGAAAGCAAACTCATCAGAAGGCATAAAGTCACTCTAGAGAGGTTCACATCCCTTCTGTAAGTGAAAGCAAATTGTAAAATCTAAACTGGATGAGAAAAGTGGTGATTCAGTTTCTGGGAATATTCATGGTAGCTCATCTCATCCTCGTTCCATGTTCGCTATGGACAACTTCATGCAAAAGTGCGTTTCTCTCTCTTTAACAGATCCTTTCTGGAAAAGCAGCTAAAACAAATTCAAGCTGTTCCAGTCTTAAGCCCATCTTCTCTTCCAAGGCCTGGGGAAGAAAAGGGGAGATCGGAACATCACAGTGCTTGTGAGCTGCTAACAAAACTCAGGCTGCTCTGGAACAAAACAAGCAGACTGCAGACAAGGGGTGTTTCCTTCCTGCACAGCTTCAGTGTGCTCCTGGCAGCGCAGCACGGAGAGAGGAACGGTCCCCTGGTCACTGGCTGTGCCCCTGCGCTGCAACTGGGAGGTACGATTGCAGCACAGATAATCAAATAGCATCTAGCTTTAATCTTCACAGGGTTTAGGGCAGGCTGGGCAAGCCTGCCCAGGATGTGGCATACATATGCAAGAGCTGGTGCCTGAACACTGTGTCTCCACTGCTTAAGGTATCCAAACGAGCTAGAGTGAAGGTGGTCAATGTGTTGCTCTCACGCCTTTGGCTGCAAGGCGGACAAAGTCCTGGTTGCAAATTAAGGTGTTGTAAGTTAACTTGAGCAATAGGAATCCTCCATCCAGAATTACCACAGGGGTGCTCCCTGTTCTGCACAAACCCCAGGCCCCACTGCTCTTGCTGCTGTGCAGGCAGGCAGCAAAACCGGCGCTGGTTCCTGAAGGACTTGCAGGCTGAATGGGCAGGATGTCTCTGTACTGGCAGAGATGGGTCTGAAAACGGAATGGCTTCTTAAGGGTCACACCAGAAGGCCAAAATGATCTGGAAACTTAAAGCAAATCATTTTTCCTAGATCGCTCTCTGACAGCTAGCATCTGTGTATAGAGCTGTATTACAGAAGGGTGCTAAACATGGAAAGACCTGATCACGGAAAAGAGAAGAACGGGGGAAGGGCAAAAAACATCTGAAACTTGAGACAAGAGAGGAGAGACAACCCAAGTGTTGAGATGTACATATGGATGATCTGTACACAGGTATGCCTGGAAGAGGGAAGTGCATCTCTAGTTGTACAATACCAAAGGAAGAAGGGAAGCATAAGATACATGAAGCTTTCAAACAGGCCCCTGTAACAAGTCAGAACTAACCCCTGGAGCAAGATTGGAGGGAAATCAGCAGCACAGAAACCCAGAGCCAGTTAGTAAAGAGTCATGTAATTAAGCCATGAGTCCAATGGCAGCAGAGTCCTGCATGAAATCATGACTCTACTGAAATCAGTGGCAAAACTCCCAGTGATGTCAGTGGAGCAGCTCCCAGTGTCTGTAGCAATCTCTACTGGCTCTTCTCATGAGATTGTACGTGGGGTTGGACATGGTACTGCAGTCTGCATAAAAAACAAAGGCTAGTAATAGGTTCATATGTGCACAAAGGGGGCATTTGGTCAGATACACCTTTGATAAGGTGTGTTTCTTCTGAAAGAAGCTTGCTTTCTACGAGAAATGCCATTGTCATATCAAAAAGGGAAGCTCCTGAAAAGCAGCAAGTCTTCAGCTGAAGTAGATGACCTTTCTGGAAAAGATCTATCTCAAGAACCTGACCCGTGGAGAAGAAGCATGGCTTCATTTCCCGTGGGACACCAAAGACACCATTTTGAATCACAATATTAAGGGACGGGCTGGAATACTGCAGTGATGTTTTACCTCGTCAATTTTTTCAGCACAAAACCCTGTTCTGTTTTGTGAGCGGTGCAGAAGCCGACCTCGGAGGCCTGTTTGGACAAAACCCTGTTTGTCCAGCTGCTGCACAGGAAAAATCAGCTTCTTCCCAGGATAAGCCAGCATCTCGCAGCCTCTCAGAAGGTGCATTGTCACCTCTCCAAGGGTAACAGCACCACAGGCTGAGGCGCTGGATGCAGGAATTGGACCCGGGACCGCCTGTTGTAGTCAGTAGAGGGGGACAGAGAGCCACAGTAGGAGAGGAGCCCATGCTGCGCTGCGCAGCTTTGTTAGCAGATGGGTAAGAAATTGAGAATCGCAGTGACGGTGGGTCTTTGGCAGAGCGCCTGCATTCTGCTCTGTGTTTTTACAGCGACCGAAGCACTGGAGTGTTGGTTTGTGAGCAGAGCCCCTGTATGCTTTGGTCTTACAGATGGAGGATAATAGTTCAACAAAGGAGCATTGTTAGATACATCTAACTTAAAATAAAGGCTGGTTTTGCAAAGCAAATTCAGAGCCACGGCAAGCAACACTTTTCATTTTATCTGCTGTTAAAAGGAAGATGCTTAAGGGCCTGTCTCCAAAGGGAAAATATGTGCTCACTTAATTACATCTTTTCTGGCAAAGGAACAGTGCGTTATTATTATTTATTATTATTATTATTATTGTTAGACATATTAGAAAGAGCTATGTACTGTAATGTCCTTCATTGCGACCACA
This sequence comes from Aythya ferina, assembly GCF_964211825.1. Lineage (NCBI taxonomy): Eukaryota > Metazoa > Chordata > Aves > Anseriformes > Anatidae > Aythya > Aythya ferina. The sequence continues at coordinate 4,929,860 of NC_140298.1, forward strand.
TTGATTAGCACTAACTGAGAATCTAGTATAATATTAACACATGGCACATAGGACTCGTTTGGCTTGTCCTGTTTGTTATTTAATTACACGTGTATAAAGTAAGAGGCACAGCACCTGTAGAGATTCCCAGCACCTCCTGTTAAGCTGGGGCAGGAGCTGCAGTGTATGAGAGCAGTAACCAAATCCTGCAAGCATGTTTACATTTTGAACTTACCAAATCTTCCCAAGTGGAATGCAGGGTCCGATTTCAGCCAAGGAACTGTTAGCAGTGAGTGAGAGTTAATGGATCAATCTGCTGTCTCTTGTCAGTGCTTTTACTGTTGACTTCTGGAATGTGTTTGATGAAAAGAAAGCAACTTCTTGAGACAGAAGATACAGATGTAGCATGTTAAGGTTGGGACCTACATGAACAATAAAGCAATGTTATCAGTGTTTGGCTTCCCCAGTGCTGCTTGCCAGAACTGACAATAGAGCAGCAGCGAAGCATTTCTTTTTTTAACTACCATAACTGCACGTTAACCATTTGCTCTGATTCTTTCTGGCGAGGCAGTCAGATGCTGTGCTGGCATTGTTAGTGCAGGATGCCAGGTATTTAAACGACAGCATGCTGCACAGCCCCCTGCTGCCTTTCTGTGGCCAGTGGGAGCTGCTTTCTGAAAAGCTGCATTAAAATGGCTTTTGCAGGGCTGTTTGGCTGCACCAAGCCTGCTCGCCGCCGGTGCTTTGTGTGCTGCCCACCTGGGCACCGGGTGAATGTGGCTGGCTGTATTAATTCCTCCCGCAGTGTAGCTCTGAGGTGTGGGGGCTACACCTACCCAGCACAACGCCGTGCTGTGGGAAGATACCCTGGCCTTCTGTGAGTGTGCTGGGGCCGGGAATCCAGTGGTGAGAGCTCTCCCCGATCACATTATATTTCACGTGTGGCTGAGGAGGAGACCAACAGCAGGAGCTCGCCCTTCTGTAGGAGCCAGGTTGTTCAGAGCTGGCTCTGCTGTGCCTGCCCGGTCCTACGGAGACCCTCACGCTGTGTAGACAACCTCAGAGGCTCAAACCCAGAGCCATAGAGGTACTTAGGCTTTTAACTCTCACTGAAATGAACAGGAGTTAAAAGCCTAAATACCTTTGGGGATTTGGGCCTAAGTGGCTTACAGAAAGCCTGTGGCACAGCAGAGTCTCAGATATTTTGACTCGGAGGTTAGTGCGTCCGATCTGAAATCATTCTTCCCCTCTACATCTGGTAGCAGTTTGCATTCACATTTCCCAGCCAGGGCCATCAAAAATATGCCCATGCTTAGGACAGGAGGTGAAGAATAATTTAGGTAATTGAAACTACAGCAGGAATGTGGTTCTGTCAGAGGGCTGCAGCCTGACCTGGAATTTAACCAGACAAGTAGGGCTCAGGGAAACTGCGAGCCAGCCCTCGCCTTTCAGGTGCACTGGAAGCAGTTAGTTTCTCTGGTAGAAGTGGGATAAATAGTTGAGCTTATGTGTCTGCTGAAAAGGAAGCCATATTGCTGCGAATGAAAGCAGGAGACTTGCCAAACACTTGCCTTGTTATCCACATGACTGTTTATCAGTTATAACTAGAGCTGAGCCAATAATTCTTAATGGGTAATTCATATGATGAATATCTCCCCCTTACACTCTGCTTGAATGGTCTATGAACCAGCCATTACTTTCAAATATTTATTTACTAGTCACAATTATTTGTTTAATACTGTGAATAATTCATGGTTTGTGGAATGTTTTCAGGCAGTTCTCTGAAAGTAGCCAATATTCAGGCTATTTTGATTGGGCAGAGAAGTAAATGTCGCCTTTTTCTGATTACGCCAGTGTTAACTGAGGATAACTTGAAGTCAAAAGGCTGGATCCGTCACTGATGTAATTTGGCATAGTTCCTTTTTTTTTTTTTTTTTTTCCCAATTGATTTCAAATGACCAGTGTTAATTCACACCAACTTACTAGATCGTCTTGAAAAGAAGAATTGTATGAGGGAAGAATGACTCCCATGCCATATTGTCCCAGGACTGGCTAAATGTACTGTTTTTTTACAGTCACACTTTCTTCATGCAAATTGTAATATGCATAAATTCAAATTTTAGTTTCTAAAGCATCATTCAATGTTAATATCTCGGTTGCCTTATTCGTGAGTAGTTTTGCATTAAATTACATGCAAGTGACAATTTTTGCAGAAACAGACTTGAGTTCAGTTTTTATTTTATTTTCTGGCAGGGGGGAAATTGCTTTGAGGACAAATCCACGGCTTGTGCTGAGGTTAACCCAGAAAACAGCCTTGTTCAGCATGTAGGACTTTTCAGATCCAGTGTTTCTCTTACCATTACAAAATCTTGCCTTATATAAGTCTCGCTGACGTCACTGGAGCTTTGCCACTTGTATTTGCCTTATCAGATTTCCAATCCTTAAAGCTATTTTAGAAGACATTTTAAACTCCATTCTCTGTGGTACCCTGCTAATGATGGGAGAAGTCGAGCAAGGATCTGTTGGGTTGTGTCTCTGGTTCTCACCGCTTGTCCATGGTCTCCAAGGGTTGTACGTCAAGAGGATTTCACTGGAATACCCCAGGCCTTGTCTGTATCCTGTATCAGTCCCTCTCTGCCCCACTTCCCTTTATTACAATAGCAAATTATATGTACTGATTACTCCAAGAGAACCAGGGAGGGGCTAAAGGCTTGGTCCCAGGAAGATTTCCAGGTTGTTTCCATTTCTGGATCTCCAGACAACATGTCAGGCTTGCACTCACAACATTGCTGCAGATTTCTTAGTTGGATCTTTAAATATCTCTGTTCCTCTGTAGTGTTTTTTGTCTAACTATACAGCAAAATATTAAGCACTACCACTTCGATTGCCACCATCGTGTGGCTGTGGGCTTGGCTGTAGGATCCTTGTGTTCGCAACACACTGATTATGACAGTGCTTTATGGGGAAGTCTTGTGCTTTTCTTTCTTCTCTTTTGTCCTTGATTTTTGGCACTTGTGGTCTGCTTATGATACAGCTCCTAGAAGTACAAAAACATAAAGAAAAAACATTTCAGAGAGATCTGTTGCCTTTCTTTGCTAAAGAAGCACAACCTATTTGAATGGTAAAGAAGCTGCTCAGACTAAATGTCCAGGTGCACGTCATTGCTCACTACACGTAATTTACTAGTGAGTGGATCCAGACAAACAAACTGAGGATCCAGCATGCCCTCTGGCTGCCTATAAAAATGAGAACAGATAATGAAGTGGTGTGAATCAGGGCCTTTCTGTAGCAGCGAGGCATGAAAAAACTGGAATACGACAGCTTTTGCTGCTAGGTACCAAATATTATCTCAACAGTTCTGCACCCAACCAGGGGGGCAAATCAGTTGTTAGATTATCGGGCTTGGCTGTTGAATATTTTTTGGTGCCTCAGGTTTCACGTGGCAGGATATCACCGAAAGTTTCCATTGTGAAATTTGTATATGTTTGTTTTTTTTTGGCTGTGCAAAGGTAAGTGTGGTTCTCAGAAAGATACAGCTACTGACCTCTCCTTAAGTACCAGCGAATGCAGGGGGCTGATGGATATTGCCCTGCTGTTGGTCTCTAATGTCGAGTGAACATTACTGAACGCCCTTCCGACAAACAGTGGTGTCTTTGTGCTGCAGGCTGCAGCTCGCTAGGAACACACCTGGTTACACCAAGCTCTCTTCAAGCAGAGCCCTGCACTGTGTCAAAGGAAAATGTTTTATTGTAAGGGTAGGGAAGAGCAGAGGCATAGGAGAGGGGTCAAAGAAGAACAGAACCAATTGACCTGCTACAACAGAGTGTCTTTGGGAATTTTTAGCAGAAAGCCTCTTTGTGATGGTGCAACTTCCAATCAGAGAGAACTGCTGAGCCCCAAAGGCCTGACACCTTTCTGTACGAGGCCCATCCAGCCACCATTTCAAAGGCTCTACTCTCCTTCAGCCATGTACTCTCATTACAACCATATCCTGGACTGTGATGCAGGGCTTGGTCTTGCAAACACTTGGTTTCCCATCTGTATTTATATTTGTATGACTCCTACTTCCTGAAGCACAGCCCCCAGAGACTCCGGCGTAGGAAATTGTCCCTATTGACAGAGGGAGTGACGGAGACGAGGAGCGCACACCCCGTGCCGGGGAGCTGGCTGCCCATGCGTGGGGACACTTGTGTTGGGCCAGCACAGACCCACCTCAGGGCTGTTACGCTGGACTATTTCAGCAGTGTTAAATAGCCCAGGCTTGGCATTGCACCGACTTGCTGGTACTGCTGTGGCTCTTGCCCTGTCGCTATCTCAGATGTTTGCTATGGAGTCTGAGCTGTCGGTGGTCAGCAGCACACATATCCCCGGTCACTTGGCCATGCCCAGCAGGGAAAGGGGCACAGCATCAGCATTAGCCTGTTATTTGAGCTCAACAGAGTGCTTCTGCAGCAGGTCTCCTAGTGATCCCCAACTGACCTGCACATCTGTGTTTCAGTGCTGTCGTGGAGGGTGTGAACTGGGTTCCTGTGGTGTGGCACAAAGCCGGTGGATGCTCGCTGGGACTTCACTGGCATGGGGCAACCTGTGCCAGCTTCTGCTGCTGCTAGACTGCAGCTTGTCTGAAGTAAAACCTGCACAGAATGGTAATGCACAGAGTGTGGCTGTCGAGTCTTCGATGCCAGTTTGTTTCTTCAGATGTTTCTGCACATCTGTTCCTGCTGTGCTGCAGCACTTGCTGATACAAATGCGTAGATGTCATCAGAGATGCCCCAGGTCCCACCTCAGTACATTGACCTTTCCTTCCCTCCCCTGGGACATGCCATTCGGGCCATTTTCAATATATTTTAAAAATTTTGGGAAATCAGGTTTACTTCAGTATGGCAGCCCGTATGCTTACAGTGATTTCTACGTGTAGATACCTAGCTGGGTCAGGTCTGGAAGCACAACTCCTAGACCTCTTGTCCCAGTGCAAAGCTTCAAGGTGCGTAAGGGGCAAAGGGTGAATTTTTTTCTTTCTTTCTCCCCTTGCTGTACGGTATCTGATCCCATCTCGTGATAGTCCCCTTCCCCTTACTTGCACTTACATAATTACTAAACATCGCTCTTTCGTGCTGCTTCTGGAGATTGACACTGTTGAAGCATGCAGTTTAGCTCTCCTATTGACCCTCTGGGGGAAAGATAGGAAGAAACACTGAAATTAAACGTAGGTGGGGTAGCAGTGATAATTAGGTTGGATCATAACTTCCACTGATCTAATTAATGCCACCTAGGTTGTGGCTTGTGCAACTGCCTTGATTTATTGGTTATACCCACAGTAGGCAAGAAGTTCTTAGAATGACGTTTCTGCAGAAGGCCCGTGGCTCTGATACACAGTGTGATAGAAGTCCTGTTTGATGAACATCACGTGGTGTTATTACAGTGCACATAACAGTTTGCAAGATGCCTGTTCTGCAGTGCCCTTTAGAGGCACTGTAAGTTGGCCAAGCAGGATTAATGATGTAGTCTGTACAGCCCAATGAATTTGTTTCTAGCCAAAATCCTTTCGTGCCGCTCTTAAAATTACGCTTTCCTACTGAATCTACTACAAGGAGCTCTAGGTGTTCCCAGCATTAAGTGACGGCAAAAGATGACTCTCTCACCTAAGTTCCAGTTTATGTATTTGTTTTATTACTCAGGATAGGTCTGGATTTTACAGCTGAGTATGTCAGGAATTTAGTTACAAGTTGAAACCGCTTTATAATGCGTGGCTATAAAGATCAAAGGTTGCAAAACCAACATTGGAGAGCCAGGTCCTGTTCTTCCAAGGCTCATCAATCACGACTTAGTTCTGGCCCATCTCACATAATTTTCCACCATGTGCTGTCATTTGGACAAATGTTTACCCATAGCAGTAGACCAGAGACTCCCACAACTCTTATGCTAAGTATTGCCATCAGGTCCTGACAGCACTCCTCTTTTCCTATTTACCTTGTATCTCTTTTACCTCCTCAGGTTTTTTTTGTTTTTCTTTACTTCACAGTTGATAATTTCTGGTATGTGGCTTCTGCTAGTGGTACACTGGGAGTTCCCCTCTGTGCCAGGTGGACAAAGATCAAGATCGATATAAGACGAAGATAAAGATTTTTCTTGGTTTCCCTTGGGTATCTGCTGAAGACCTTTACATCTGTACTTGCTGCAGTTTGGCAACCCCCTGCTGGCTCCCAAAGCAGAAATAAGTCAGGTGAAACCAAAATAAAGGCTTTCTCCCGAGTCTGACCATACGCTGCTATCAGACAGGTCACTGAAGGAAGAGTCAAGGTGAACCAGACTGCTGTCAGTTTGCTGCACGGCACTAGGCAAGTTACTTTGGTTTTGTTTTCCCATCTTTCTCTCTCTCAGTTGAGCCCCTCAGGTAAGGGGCAGCCTTTTGAATGATGGGCACCTGCGAGCCACAGCCATAGGAGGCTTCTCGATGCTGCTGTAGTAGGAAAAATGGTTGTTGTGCAAGGCATTGTCCCAGCTTTGCCTGGGAAGACTGGAACACACGTTGTGAATCTTCTTGTGAAAGGTTCCTTGGTGGAGATGTAGGAGCAACTGGTGGGCACTGGGATCACCTGCAGTTCTGGTTTATTAGGGCTTTCAAAATGAATTTTACCCCTGAAGTATTCAGTCTGTCAAAAATGAAAAAAAAAGATCTGTTTGGCCTCAGAGGAAATGTTTTGTGCAATCTGAAACAACAAAAACCGTCATTAGTGATGGTGACTGAGTTTGAGAAAGCCAGCATTATAAAATGTGTTAGTTGATCAGTATTTTTAAGGCCCGAATAGTTTTTGAACAAACTTTTTGTGGTACTCCAAGGCGTGGGTTGAGTTCATAGTCAATTATCACGGATGTTACAGGGTTGGAAATGAGAATTAAAGTGAGCAGCTGTTCAAATAACTCATTTGTTTCCTTTTTAAAATGTCTGTTTCTGTAGACCAGCTTCAGTTTTCTTACCCCGTGCTGCCCATTGCTTGTAAAGATTGCTAGAAAGAATAATGGTGAATTTCATTGGCTTGTTATTGTGGCTGTCACTGCCGTGGCTGTCACTGTTGTGGCTGGAGGGTCAGATACATATTTGATGATGGAGATACAGATCTTCAGAAATGATTGGTGAAGCTAGGTTCTTGTTTTTTTTACTGTCTTGTCGGTGGATATCTTGAAGAAGCTCAGCACACAATATTGAGCTTTCTTTTTTTAAGGTGCCTGAGAAAAGAGTTGCAGGCGGAACTGTTTCCTGTTCTGCTTCATGCCTTTGAGGATACAAGAAAGTTGCATCAAAAGGAAAATAGCAAAAAAATAAAACACGGAAGCAAGGCTGTATCATCGTTCTGAAAAAGCATTTTTATGCAAATGCATGTAACAGTTAAAATAAAGCTCGTGTTATGTTGTCTTTGACTTTTGTAACTGTTGGGGTGTGACAGGATTTAAACTTTTCATGGCATGCCAAAAATATTTCTTAACATAAAGTTACTTTGCCTAGCTAATGTAATTATGTCCATTACTCACAAGGATTCCACTTTGTCCCGTACTTTGTCTTATTAATGTATTTGCTGCTAGCGGGAGCTGGGGCCAGTGGCGATACCAGCACTCAGATGTTTCTTGCTGCTGCTCTTCAGCCCTGGAGAGTCTGCCGGAGGTTTCGTGGAGGAGGAGGGCAGGCGGCTGCCTCGCTGCAGGGCTGGGAACGACCAGAGCTCCTGGGCTGGGGTAGAGCCAGGGGTAGAGGCAGGGCTTGAGACAGCAGCTGCTGCAGAGCCGAGGGAGAGCTGATGGGTGAGCTGTGCTGGCTGAAAGCCCTGTGGACCCACGAGATGCGTCCCCAGCTGGGAGCAGCCCCGTGCATGGATAAACCGAGCTGAGACGGGCCAGGCTTGCTGGGCTGCCTTTGGTGGGGAGCAGCTGTGTGCTGGTCTTCAGGGGCCAGGCTGTGGTGGGCCCTGGAGCTGGTGCTGGGGGAAGTGTAGGCCTGGTGGCAGGGGGCTGCTCTGCCCGGGTCTCTGCCTGAGGCTTGGCCGCTCTGGCCGAGGGTCAGGCTGAGGGTCAGGCCGCGCAGCTTCGGGTGGGATTTCTGCAGACACTCGGCCAAGCGCCCTGTAACTTGCCGCAGGGCAGACTGAGGCAGGTCATGAAAACCCAACCTAAGGGGTTACGTAGCAGCTTGGATCAGAAGGCCCCAGAAGTTCTGAGGGAGCTGTTTTTTTCTGTCCCTCTTCTCAAGGTGGAGCCCAGGCATCCAAGATACACATCCCTGCGAGCACGGCACCGTGCGGGTGCTCCTCTCCCAGCCCTCCTGGGCAGGGGCATGGGCAGGAGCGAAGACCTAGAGCCTCAAGCTGATTTAATCTCTACCTGCCTCTGTAACTATGCCTGGCTTCCTCTGACCCAAATTACCTAACTCAGCTGGTATTTCCTTCCTCATATTCCTGCCCTTACATCTACGCATCTCACCTGCTGTAGTTTAACTGGCTGCAGTGGGGGAGTTGGGGAAACTGTGTGCTAACGCTGCGCCCACCTCTGCCCTTCTCCCCGCCTGGCTTAGAGAGACACTGTGTAAATGGAATTTTTAACATCAAAAGTTTCAATTACAGCAGGAAATGTCAGGCCGACAGAGTGCGACTGTTCCAGGTTTCCCATAAGGAATACTCCCACCCCTACTATTTACCCATATGGAAAAAACAACCTCCGACGGTATTTTTTTAAGTTCTCAGGTAAACGGAGCTGAATGGTATCATCACATACACGGCAGGCTTTCTACAGGAGATGAAAAAGTGTAAATCATAGCACAGGGCCCAGAGCCTTTACAGTGCCTTTTTCATGGAAGAAAATCCCGGGATACAGGCTAAGTGGGAAGGGGGCTGTTTGAGAGGCAGCTTAACCTCCAGCAAGTCAGCAGCCCCGGGGAAGGAGGAACAGGCTGGAAACGTTGATCTCAGAGCGGGAGGGCACGTGGAAAGCAGCGTACATGCGGCACGTAGGCACACTGCTGGGAAGGTGGGCTTCAGGAGCAGAGCCCTGCGGGAAGGGCCTCCGCATGCAGCAGGCTCAACTGGGAGGCTTCGGCACCTCCTTCTGAAACAGGCGCCGCGTTAAGCATGGGGCTGTAGAGAATAGGCGTGACTGGGGCTGCAGGTGAGCAATATTAAAGAATACCTGCTTTTTCTTTGATGACTTCTTATTTAAATAGTGTTATGGCTGAGAAACAGGACATGGATCCTGCCCCTGAGAGGTTATCTCACACTCTTGCAGTGGTTCCCAAACATCGGGATCGTGTTCATGAAAACACGGAATAGTTAAGGGCGGAAGGCAGCTCTGGAGATCATCTAGCAGCAGGGCTTCCTGCTCAAAGCAGGTAGCTGAGGGCCTTGTCCCATCATGTTTAGAAGATCTCCAAGGCGGAGACAATCTTTCTGGACCTCTGTCTCGGTGTCTGACCACTTTTCCTGGTGAAAAGGTTTGTCCTTATATTGGAATTCTCCCTCGTCATCTTGGGTGCTCTCTCAATTCATCCAGCAAATGTACTCCAAACACGTCTTGCAGGTCACTAGGCAGTATGAAGCTCAGCTTTAATTGGAAAATATGTGAGACTTTTACCATGGCCTCAGAGACCTCCAGTGGTCCTGCTTCGTAGGGGAGAGCTCCTGCAGTGACGGATGGTACAGGCAGTTAATTCACTCCCACTCCCGCAGGGACTCCATCGTTTGCCTCAAGCAGGAACAGGTCACGCTTTTAATGACAGCGTTCAACCTGTGGAATTGTCTTGGACATACTGGTTCCTGCAATCACAACTAGGGCTTCCAGAAAGCCTGGAGAACTTTAGTGGTCACATTAAATCAGTAAATGTGGCAAGGAATTTGGTATTTAAGTCACCTGCTCTTTTGGATTATTCAGTGTATCCCCAAATCAGGCTGGGTCAGCTCGTTGTCCAGCAGTGTTGTTGTTGTTTTCAGCAGCATTTAAGCTCTCCAGCCTGCTCAGCAAACTGTTTCTGAAAGGGAAGTGTCTGGCTTCATGCTTTGTGTGCGTAGATGGGTGCTTGCTTCCAGGAGGGGAGTATTGAGTGAGGTTGGGTTGTAATGCCATGTGAAACCTTGTCATGTTTCTCTGCAGAACGGCACAAGATCATAGCACAATGCAGCATATTTTGCGGATGTGATGGTACAGTACTTCTGGTTAGGGCAAGTGGGAACACAAGAATTTCATTTAATAGAAAATGGTCAGGTTTCGAAATGTGTTTTTACTCCATAGGAAGATGAAAGCAAGGCGTCTCGAAATGTTTCATGAAATGAAAATGAAAGGGAAGGAGAACTTTTTAAAAATAGCCATTAGCTTGGTGGTTAAGGAAATCACCTGGGCAGAGGGACCTGTGCATCCAGGTCACTGCCCCCTATCAACCACAGCAGGAGTTTTTACCCCCAGCCCTGGTGGTGAAGAGGGCCCCGTCCTCCGCAGGGCTCAGGGACATTTGGGATGTGTTGGGACTCAGGGAGGTGGGGAGGGCACGGAGCTACGCGCCAACAAGGAGAGGCGGCGGTGGGTGCAGCCGTGGGCCTCTCCTGCTCAGCACCTCAGCTCTGCTCTGGCTCACGTGGCCGTGGGAGGACCCTTTAATCAAGCGAGGGAAAAAACAAACAGCCGTGTTCCCCGTGATGTAAATCTGTACAGCTTTAAATTGATGGGAGAAACTTGCAGCTTGTGTAAACAGGCATAGCTCTGTGAAGTCACTGGAGTCACACCAAATGATATCAGCTACGGATATAACCCATTATTTTTAATGCTATCATTCTTCCACACAAGGCAAGGAAATGGGGGCATGTGAGGGAGAAATTTAAACAACAACAACTAAAACAACAAACACGCAACAGCACAAGATTTACACGAGCTCGTCCATCACTTTGCTTGGCCTCTGCATGGAAAACATCTGCATGTTACAAACACTTTCATGTCTAACGTGCAGACTGTGGGCCCTCCTGTCCGCTGAATGGCACATTCACGGGGCATTGCCTCTCTGATGTCAGCTGCCCTCGCTGGGAATAGGCAGGCCGAATGCTGCTCCGAGCAGCTGAACACACACCACCTGCTGATCCCAGTGAGTTCATAGCGCTTGTCTGCAAATATAAAATATTGGAAGGGTCACAGTTATTGTTCCTTTGGAGATATTAAAGTTTAGAAGCTGCCTCTAATGCCTGATGTATAGTAGAGCCTGATCTTTCCATGGAAAGTTGATGGCTCCTACAAGATAAACCTTGTGTGGGTAAAATAAATAGTCTTTCTCCGAGGAGCTAATGCGTGATGTTTGGTTAACCAGTGGTGCCGAATCCAGTGGGAACATACCCATAATTATAGCAGGGAACCACGTCGCTTTCTAAGCTCAGAGATCTGCTGGGCGAAAGGCTGACTGGTAACGCAGGACACCAGCTGAGATGTCTACAAAGGTCCCTTTTGGGGCTTTTTGTCTGCAGGTAAGGACTTGGCTAACCAGTTCTGCTTCCAGCCTTTGTGTTAGAGCAGCTCTGCCTGTGCACACGTGGCGGTCTTCATGTTCTTGTTGCTTGTTGGAGGTGCAGGGACAGGTTCCCGTGCTAGGGGCAATCATAAAAGACGGTTTAGAAGCAGGCCAAATCGGTGGGCGAGGAGCAAGGGACACACACAGGGCCAGCTGTTCAGTAAAACAACTCTGCTTTTAACCCATCACAGCAGCAGCAGCGGCTCAGCATCTGACCACTCACTTGGGATGGGATTCCTCTGGCCCTGTGTGGACATCTACAGCCGATCCAGAGCTAAATGCTCTCCGCAGCTGTTGGGGAGCAATACCAATCTCCTCCCGAGGTAGGTATCTGCCGCAGGCTGGGCGCTGTACTCCCCAGCAGTGCATATCTCCCTCTGTTAACTCAGCTGGGAGGTGAATGTGGCTGAGCTGATGCAGATAGCAGCACTGTTGGTCACTGCTAGGTGAGAACAGCCCCATCCTTTGCTCCAAGGGAGGTGGCGAGCAGGCTGGCTGCTAGGGAAAAAACAGCAGCTCAGTGAGTGAAGGGTCAGGCAGACACATCCGAGCAAGCACAGTAACAGCGAATTGTGCATGTGCAGAACAGATCCTGAAAGACTCAGTTACTTTTTGCCAGCTGCCAAGCTATTGCCAGGTGCAGACATTGGTCCTGGGTTGTATTTAAAGACAGTTGAGTTGGAAAAGGCAAAGGCAGCCTCTTGGCATTGCTGCAGTGGTCACTGTTGGACAGTCCACAAGAAATCCTGTTTGCTGCTCGCTGCCAAGCCCCACCTCCCCAGTGGGACCACAGTTAGCAGTGACATCAGCGGCGATGTGTGCTGAGTGTCACGATGGCAGCAGCTAGCACTATGGACGGGCTCGCCCCAGCGGGAGGACGCTCCCTTTTGATCTGCTCTGCAGATCCATTGCCCCCGATGTGTGGGTCTGCACGCCTCGCTTGTTCCACACGCTGACATCAGTGGAAACTCCGCGTTCAGGCAGGTGCAAAAGATGTGGTTCTTAGATACGTCGCAGCGGTACGGGCTCTGAACTGCTAATCTTGGGAGAAAATGCCCTATCCTGTGCCTACCCCACAGTTTAACTTTGTGTTACCTAGCAGGAGAGGATGATTCTGTGGTGTATCCTCTTCTGAGATCGCTGAATTTTCTGTACAGTGAGACTCACTGCACCAATATGAGTCATTTAAAGAGTTCAATTAGTAATTTATTAAACTAATTAGAAAGATATTAAAGGCCTAATACAATGGCGTGCTACTCAAGTGGTCTGTTGAAGGACGTGTAATGCAAGCTGTCATATCAGATAGGCTAGTAATAAAGCAGACGCTCACTCAAAAGAAAATAGTAACGCTGAGGTTACCATCCTCAGCCATCAACAGGGCAGTGAAGCAGGGCTAGTGCTGTGGGACGGCAGTGAGCAAAGGAGAAGGGGTTTCCTCCCATATTCCGATATAGGAATGGCAATAGCTTGTAGGTTGCAGTTAGGGATGTAAGAAGAGGGCCACTTTCTGTGTAACTCAGGCAATTCTGTGGCACTTGGAAGGCTGCATCTGGGCTGGGGCTGGGTCAGAAGGTCCCAGCACAAGCTGATGTAGCTGGGGGCTGGGCTGGCTTTAAATTCCAGATTTGGGATCCAGGTACACTTCTACCACCACACAAGGGAAGGGGCCCACTGGCAAGCAGATGAGCCCACTGCAAACCCCGCAGCACATGTGGGGAGCCCTCTTTAGCCTGAGCCTGGCGAGGGGCAGCAGAGGTGAGGTACGGGACAGAAGGAGAGGAGTTGCTGCCCCAGCACATTTGGCCAGAGCTGTTCTTCCTCCAGCCCGCCGGACTTAGACGTGGCTGAAGTCTAGTGCACACTTCAGTCCAAACAAGCCTCCAAAAAGGCTCTCAGCTCAGCTCTTCCTCAGCGGTTCCTCTCAAAAATTCTCCTACGGAGATCTGCGCCCAAGCAGCAGCCAGGCTAGCAGCCAGGGCTGCGGACAGCCAGCAGGTAAGTCCCAGCACTGGGCACACTTGAATGGCTTTGAATCCCACTCATTACGCAGCGATGTAGAAATAGCCTTGGCTTATATTTGAAAACTGTTTAGCCCTGACCCACATCCCAGTGAAGTCAATGAAATGTTTGCCAGTGACTTAAATGGGCTCTGGAACAGGCCTGCAATGTTACTCGTGCCTTCAAATACTTCCTTCACCTGTAGGATGAAAGTCCTCCTGGCGAGTCAATGGGCCTCCTTACTGCTTCCTCCCCTCTCACTTTCCATGGGCCCCTAGCATGGGAAACTCAGCCTTATTCATCTTTGTATTTCCATGTCTCTGAATCAGGCAGGTTCTGGGTATGTTCCACATAGAAGCCTGTTATCTTTTCAAGTGGCAAAAAAGAGGGGATTTTTCCATAGTCACATAGTTTTTCCACAGAAATGTATTCATGAGAGTTAAACTTGCCCAAACTATGTTAATGTATGTGGTCGGCTTCTGTGCCAATTTTCATTGTGAATAAGACGCAAAATAAAAGGGCTCTTGTGTCTCCCTTTCCTCCTCCCTGAATCCCTCCCATAATTTTTGAGTTCAGAAGCCCATTTTGTATGCGAATCAGATCGGGAGAGGAAAGGCAGGGGGATTGCTTTCCCTTACGAGCTGTGCCTTTGCTGGAAGCTACTGACAGACACGCGGGAGCTGGGACCGAGGCGAGGAGGCATTCATACAATGGGGCTGCAGCGCAGGGGCGGTGTAAATCAGGGCAACTCCGTTTGCCCCGAGTGAGCCTTGCTGATTTACACCAAAGGAGGACGCGGCCTTAGCTCGTCAGAGGCTCTGTTCGATGCTGCGTTGCTCTCCTAAGACACGCAGGGTCTGCCGAGAGGAGCGGTGTCTCTCGGGATGTCTCTGCGGGTGTTGGGGCTGCAGCCTGACGGCCGCCCTGCGGAGCACGCAGCGTGGCTCACCACGGCGTACACAGAACACCAGCTGAGCTGAGGCAGCTCGCGTAGCCAGGTGGCTCTGAAACATTCATAATACAAGCTGGAGCTATTATGAGCCATTTCTCCTCGCTGCATGTCCTGACAAGCTGCTGTTATTAAGTTTCAGTGTATTTCTGTTAATGTTACCTACCTATTTTCATTCCTGCATGCTGTCACACCGAGCTGGTTGGCGTGGTCTTGGGAACTGGGCTTCAAGGCTCCTCCCTGTGAAAGTTGCCAGCTCATTTATTTGTTTCTTTCCAGTGGTTCAAGCCAGTGCGTTATTCAGAAACTTCTGAAAGAGCGGGGTTGGGTAAACCTCTGATTCAGTTCATTTGAAAGCACCCTTGAAGTCCTCCTCCACATCTTGCCCTCCTGTGGCTCTTATTTCAGAGGCTTGACGAGGCCAGTTTGGAGCCCGTTTCCGACAAACCACGGGTGCTTCTGTTGGAAATGTCCCTCAGCTGGAAGGTCCCCGAGCTTTCTTGCAGGGCCATGAAGGTCTCATTTGGGCCCTGGTTCCCCCTGGTCTTGGCATCTCAGCCTCTGCAGAGATGCAGGAGAAGAGGGGGGCAAACACGGTGTGAGGGTTATGGTGAGGTGGAAGATCACTCGTGTTTTATCCTCACCCCAGTGTCACTCTGAAGGGGCAGTGGTTGCTGGTCCTAATTATGCTCTCCCAAAAGCTACACACTTTTGCAAAACCCTTTAGCAAAGCCCTTTTGCAAAGCCCTTTAGCTTTGCAAATGCTGGCAAGGATATGGGAGGCGTCCAGGAGCTCTGAGCACTCAGTGCCTTTGATGCTGCCAGTGTTGTCTCCCCACTTTCAGCAACACCGAGAGCTGTGGTGCTGTCGGCCACTGGTCTGATCCCTCCCGGATGGATCACATTGGGAGAGGTGGTTTTCCTGAGAGCTGTAGGCTCTCTTCAGCCCACTTTTGCCCTGCAAAAAAGCCACCACTGCTGCTCTGGCCGTGCAGGAGCCTGCACCCAGCCAGCAGCACACAGGCCACGGGCTGCTGCTGCGTGCTGGAGCACCCACTGCCTGCCCGCACTGAGCAGCAGCAGTGTGCCAAGCGGTGTGTGCAGCTGGGAACACGTGGTGTCCCAGTGTCATTTCTGACAAGGCACCTGGCTTTTGGATGTAATGTATGTAAGATGAAAAGATGCACTAAGGAGGCTATTTGCAGAACGTACTTCCAGCAAACCAGTTCAGTTGGTTCGCCAGTTTATAGCGCTTCTTATTAACCACCTGCGTACTGAGAGCTGTGTCTCTTTTATATGGCAGCATTCAGAAAAGTGGGATCTTGAGATCGGCTTTAGAAATCCTGCCGTTTTGGTGCCTAGAGCTGGAGGAAAGTTGCCTTCTGGTTTTTGCATCTTAGGCATTCAAGTCCCTGCATTCACAAGGGATACGAATTGACTGTAAGTTAGAGATGAGGTCCTTAGGTACATTAAAATTATTGGAGTGGAAACCAGTAGCTGTGGTGCTACTCGCTGTAAAGTTGCAGGAGGTGACCCCTCTAGAGAAATCCAGCAACACCTGGTGTTTGTGATGATGCTTCACAATACAAGCACAGCTTTTTGTTGACGGGCAGCTGAATGGATAGGAAACATCTACATTACCCCTTGCAAATATTTAGTTGTGGAGGTGAGTGCAAGACCCTTAGGGATGGGTACTGCAAAAACAAGACAGCACTGACAGGTGCTTGGACTGGAGCAGCTGTATCAGCATCCCACAGCAGTCTCTCTGGGACTTGGCCTCGTGAGCTGAGGGGCAGTCCCCAAGGGCAAGCTCCCCTCTTGACTGATTGTGGTGGTTCTTATTCAACTGCTGCTTTTTGGAGAGGGAGAGAGGGGAGCGAACACGTGGTCGTTGTTTTGTATTGTGTAGCAGGAGAAATTGCCATCACATTTGCTGTCTGTTTAGGTGAACCCGTGTTCTCCCTTCCCAAGCTGTGAAGAGAAGGAAAATCTCTGGCAGGCAGCACCCAGCTCCGGGTGTTCAGGTACTGTGGCAAGGCTGCGGGCAGCGTGTTTAGAGTACATGATCCAGCTGCACAGGGAGAAGGGTTTTCTTTGCAGTCGCATGTAAATTGTTGTGGAAATGGGGAGTAATAACATTCTTGTTTCAAGAATTGTCACGAATGCTTGGTTTTGAGGCCAACCATTCAGCTCCTGTTATCTCTAGGAATCAAGATGTTTATCTGTCTAAATGATTGCAGTGTGTCTCAGGTATTTGAAGGTGGTTCTTCCTATTTGTGAAAAAAAAAAGTATAAATAAAATCAATCTTTGTTTCCGAAACTATCAAAAGCTTATTAGCCTCGGGCAGATCTTTTTATCTGTGAGGAATAAAGTAGATTTGTCCAGATCCTCAGCCAGTATAAATCAGTTTAATGCCCTTGGCCCATTATTTTTCCTCATGCAGTTTCTCTTGAGTGGGGTTTGGGCTGTGGATAAGCATCTCCTTGTCTTAATGCTTATGTCTTGGTGCAGTTTGAAGCTTGGCAGAACGAGCATCAGCCCCAGCTTTTGGAGAGCTTGCACCAGGGGCTGCCCTGCTCTCCCATATCTGCAGAGTCAATGGAGTGAGGCTGAGCCACTTGCCAAGTAGCCAGGCAAGGGGACAGCTTTGAGGGGGTCAACCGAAGCTTTGGGGCTGCTAGGGACTGAGGCTTCCCAGCTAAGGTGCTCTGGCGAAGTGGAGCGTGTCTCCAGAAAACCTGGCAGCGATGTTTTCCTTCCCCAGAGGACACCTACACTTCCACCTGCAGTTGGTCAGACTGATTAAGGGGCATGGAGCTGAAGGCTGCAGCGTTCGTAGGGACGGGACCCTCCCCACAGTGTCACGCTGAGAAGAGGACAAGAGCTGTTTGACAGTGCCTTGGGGTGATGGGAAAAGTGGGGCACTCTTGCCCTCATCAGGGGACAGGGATGCTCACTGGGAGCAGTGGTGACACCAGGCGAGGGCTCTGAGGGCTGGGGGTGCCACTGGTGCCTGCACTCCCCGCTGCCCAGGAGCAAACCTGCCTGGGGCAGCACAGATGCACCCCGCATTTCCCAGCCCCGTGGAGCCCCTCCACGTCCTCCCTGAGCAGGATCCTGCCTCAAAGCCAGGGCAAACCCTTATGTAGCCACAGGTGACTTCTTTGGGGATAGGGCTACCAAATCAAGTGGGTTGGCCTTCTGGCCAAGACATTCAGGTTACTGCAATTCTCCCCACACTCCTTCCTTTTTTTTTTTTTATATATATATATATTTTAAGGGTGTGGTATATTTTGTAAGTTTTGTGTTTATCAAGAAGTTGATTGTGTAAATAAAATTGCGGCCTTGTGTGCCAAATAGCTGGGTTATGATTTCCTGGAGGGGAGCCAAGGCGGTGTGTGGGAGCATGCCAGTGTTAATACGTTCACTTTGCGAAGAGCTACGGCGTGTGTGGAGGAGCGAGGGAGGACACGCCGTGAGCCCCGCTGCTGGTTAACCCTTCCGGGCACCGCCAGCTCCGTGCCTCTGCCAGGCTTTCCCCAGCGGTGGCTCACATCAGTTGGAGCATTCACGGGCTGAGGTTCTTACCTGGAGCATGGCCAAGTCAACGCGGGACTGCACAAGGCGCAGGATCCCACCCTGCTTCCCCTCCTGGGGCAGGCGCCCGGGGTTTTCGTGAGCTGGCGCGTGAAGGCTGCGTCGCGCAAACCTCAAAGGGGCCTCCGAGAGAGGCCAGGTCAGGCACGTGCCAGGGGATGCCAGGGCAGGGAAAAGGGCCTTGGGCTAAATGAGAATAAACTGCCCGACTGTAATGACTTTATTCCCTATTTACTACTAAGTGCTCTCCAAAGTTTACCCTGTTCCTATCCTGCAGAGGCAGGCGGTGTTTTTCTCCACTGGCTGTCCCAATAGCAGCTGAAGTACCGAGCCGTCTGAGAGCACGTTCTGCGCGGGATGTGCTGCGGAGGTGAAGCCTCATGGCACCGAAGGCAGCGGGAGGATCGCTACCAGGCTCTGACAGTGCCACAGCTCCGCTCCGCTTGTTTGTTACCTTGTCCCTACAAACCGTGCAGTCCCTGTCTCAGAGCTGCTCGTACCTCCTGCCACTCGTCCTTCGGTCACCGCGTTCCAGAAGTATTTTAAACGCATGAGTGCAGCAAATGTAACCTCTTGCTTTCCACCAAGGAGGAAGTCCTGAGTTGGCTACTTCTGCAGACAAAGCAAAGTCCCGAGGAAGCATGAAAGGACCTCATTTTGGCAAGCAGCAGGGAGTAGGGCTAGACGTGTTACAGTGGGGAGGGGAGTGTGTGTGCGCAGGGAATTCTTGCAGCTCAGACAAAAATAGTGGCTCCCATTATTTACCTACCTAAGCCGGAAACCTGCTTGCATTTCAGGCATTTATTGTAATTCCTCACATAGCTGAGGATGATAAGCCCCGCTAACTAGTCATTGCATGCTGACTGAAAATGATAGTTAATGTACACCGTCTACCCAAACAACTTTCTTCTTTAACCCTTGCGAACCTGCTAGTCTGGGGGCTTCTTTTGCAGACACTGTTGTTGCCGATCAGCCTCTCCTCAGCTCTCCGTCTTCGTGCAATTCAGTTTAGAGGAACTCTTTGATCGCGGTCTAATCTATATGGGAGCCTTCTCAGAGCAGTTCACACGTCTAAGATGCAGTGACAGTTATGGCTCGGATTTCAAAGGAATCAAAGGGAGCCATTTGGCCGACTTCCACTAAATGTCACTGAAATTTGGATGCGTAACTCCTGTGTGTTCCACGAGTTGGCTGGATGCTGTGGTTTGAGCCTCATGATCCTGAGCCGTAGCCCGGTGCAGTCAGTGAAATCCTTTTCTTTGTGCGCTGTTTGCTATCATTCAGGCCCAAATGCTGAGGAGGAGAAAGGGCTTTGCCCTCCAGAAAACGTACGGGGGGAGTGTAAGGCTGAGCGAGAAGTGCCAACCCGAGGGATAGAGCTCGGGTGAGGGGAGCTTACCTTTCCTGGCTGCGTTCACGTACGCATATGTGTCTTTCTGCAGACTTGCCGTGGCTTTGCCCTGCGCAGAGCACGCTCGGCGGTCCTGGGCGCGCGGTCCCGCGCGGGGCGTCCTCTTGGCAGCGCGCAGCGTGTCCTCCGTGGGCTGCCGTGCCCGGGGGCTTTGCGTGGCGCGCCGAGCTCTGGACCTGAGGTCAACTCTGAAATGCCTGGTGGAAACATTTACTAATTTCAAGAGAGGTTGGCATGGGGGAAGAGAGAGAAAGAGCTCGCAATCGGGCTCCTGCCCAAAGCTGTTTGCGCCGGGATGGGTGCACCACATGACTGCCAGCAGGATATTGTTCTGGGGATTTGGCAACGTCAAAGGTACGAGGTGCATATTGCTGTTTGGTACCAAAGTTATATAAATGCTCCTTGCGCAAGCCCAGCAGCTGATTTTACAAGACGTGGGGGAAGACGCATCTTTTTCCAAGGGCGGGATTTAGCCCCAGCTGCAATATCTTCCCAGCCATGATATAATAACAATACTTAAGAAGCATGTAGCTCTTAAGATCATCAAAGTGATGTACAAGCAGTAACTAATTAATCCTCACAACACCCCTGTGAGGCAAGTATTACTACCCCATTTCACAGATGGGGATGATGTGACTTTGGAAGGTCAAGTGACTTGTCCGGAGCTAAAGAGTCTGCAATAGAGCTCATTAGCTCCTGGCTCACAGCCACAGCTCGCTGTACATGCCCAGCCTATTACTGTATTTTATTATGCAAATCCCCATGGAAATTAGAAGCCCAAAGCAAGCCACAGATCTAACCGTGGTGCCTTAGATCTAAATGCTAGATCCATTTGGTTTGAGATCGAGATTGGATTTTGGATGGCAATGGAAAAAAACAGAGTGACTGTCATACCTGGAAGCCTCCAAGAAAAGCAGAGCCCATGGAGATGTTTGTTGGTGGCTGCCCAGCTTCAGCTTTGTTTGCACAGTCTCTTCTCAGGCTACCGAATAGAGCCAGCGACAGGCTGTCCCCGAGACCAGGAGAAGGGCAGAGGAAGTCCAGCTCCATTCCTGCAGGTGTGTTACAAGCAGGGCACGGACATCGGTCTGCAGAGTCCCTGGAAGACTCTGCAGCCCCGAGGTTAAAGCTGGCTGCAGGGGCAACCCAGGAAAGCCAGCTAGCTGCAGGAACCGGGGTCTAATTCAGGCATAAAGCTTTTTTTTCAGTCCTAGCAAGCCTCGCTCAAAAGCTGATGTTGTCCATGCAAACTGGCTCTATTTGGATGATTCAGAAAATAAGCCAAGCCCTGTTTGGCTTGCACAACCGCAGCTCTTCCGGAAATTGCCAGGGATTTTGCGTGTGCAAGGGGAGGAAAAGACATTCGGCGTGTGAAGCTGTGTGGGGACTGGCTCTTGGCTCCATGCTTCACGGGCTGACAAGTGCACTGCTAGATTTCAGGAGGGTGTCATCCTGCCACCGAGAGTTATTTACACCAAGTCACCCTCCAGGAATCGGGTCACAACTTTTTCTTTCACGAGACTTGGCAGCAGTCTCAGGGGTTAGTAGCCGCCGAAGAGAGGATGCCTATGTGCAACGCCAAAACCGACTCAGATGCGGGGGGAGCGGGGCCCCGTGCCACGGATCGGTGCGGGGCACGGCGGGCTCTGAAGGCGATGGGATGGGGCTGCAGTGCCACGCAGCTCGAGCGGTTGCTGCTGGTCGCCCTGTGCACGACGAACAGGTGTAAATGACTACCCAGAGGCAAAGCATGGCAGAATCGGGGCCAGATCTTCAGCTAGTGTCAGTCAGTGCCTCGGCTTCAATGGGGCTGCATCAATTTGCCTTAGGAAAGGGCGTGATGTGGGAAACAGAGATAAGGGAACTCATGTTCTAGCACCCTATATCCCATATAATTGCTTAAATGAGAGCACAGCCCCAAACGGGTTTGCCGGATGCCGGGGTGGCGCAGAGTCAATCCCATGTTTTCAGGGCAGGTTTATGCACCCGGCCAAACGCATACACCCAGCAGAACTGAGACACCGACCGGAGGGAGCAGGTGGCCGGGGTGGGCTCGCTTTGGGTACCAGCAGCCGGGAAGATGTGGGGTGCAGAGCTCAGCACGGAGCCCGTGCGGGGGGGCCTCTTGCACTTGGGCCGTGGCTCTGCATCTCCTCTGCGCCCCTGGCCCACAGGAGCTGGAGCGAAGCCAGCGCAGGTCTGTCAGCTGGAGCAACAATCATGGCTTTGTCTTGCCGGGCAGATGAATAGATAGATAAGAGCGAGTTAATGGATGGCAGCCCCTTCCCCCCCGAACGTCCGCCCTGTCACTCACCTCCTCCCCCAGCAAAACGAGGCCTCGGGGACAGAGAAAGAGCGCAGAGATTAAAACTAACCCGTTGCTTTGGGACTCCTCAGCGAAAGGAGCTGATAAGAGAGGGCTGAGATCAGGAATCAGATTTCAGGGGGTAACAACTGAATCACCAGAAAACGGAAGGATGCCGAAAGGGTTATCAGAAGAGAGTGAGATGGTGAGCACGTCCCAGCAGCTTCTCTTTTGGGAAAAAAAAAAAAAAAAAAAAAAAAAAGGAAAAAAGAAAAAAGAGGAGAGGTGTTCCTCTTGTAGCAGCTACAGACACAAAGAGCTGTTCAGACCGCTGTGCACCCACCAAGACCTGGAAAGATGGAAGAGCGTCCCTGAGCTCTGGTGGAGGCTTTAAGCTGTTAGCTGTTCCTGTTTCCATGCTGGCAGATTCCTGGGATCTGTAACCCCACTGTTCCCTGTTCTCGCTGCGAAGCAAGCAGCACTGGAAAGACTCGGGGAGTAGACAGGGCTCATGCAGCAGGCTCTGGCTCAGGCTGGGCAATGTGGTTTCAATTTAGGAGCTCTCCTCTCCTCTCAAGAGCCTCCATAAAGCAGCCTGAATGTAAAAGCCCATGTTCCTACAGCGCAGGAGCACTGGGAGGACTGTCCCCCCCTCTACAGAGGAGCAGGGTTCAGCAGTGGAGGTTTCACTAAAGCTCTGCAAAGGTGAAGTTCGCCCCTCTGCAGGTCGCAGCAGAAGGGTTGCTGGGGGCATGGGGTGACCAAGCTGTGTGTTTCCCCCACCAGCACGTGGGCCACCATACAGTACGTGTACAGGACAGACTCTCCAGATTATCGATATCAGATTATCAGCACAGTGGGACAGAGGCATCAGGGGCTTTTCCCTTGTTTTCAGGGGTGTGAAACCCCCCACTTGCTGTATTTCCCAGTGGAAGATTGCCGGGGGTTGTTGGGTCAGGAGGAGGCAGGCAGGCAGCTGCGGCAAGGCTGCAGTTACTCCAGCACGTGCAGCGAGCAGGCTTCAGCCCGTTAGCTGGGCGACCTGGGCAAAGCTGTGAAAAAGGCTAAAAATGGGCAGAGAGGATCCTGGGGCCTTGTCCCTTGCGCCTGGCATGGGGGGAGCTGGGCTGGTTTTGGGTCTGTCTCCAAAAATGAAGGTAAGCCTGAGGAAAGGGAGGAGGAGAGATCTGCCTGTGAGACTTTGTTTTCCCATTCCTGAGGGGTGAGCCTGTCTACTTACTCACTTGTGCACATAGTACTTAATACGATCTCCTTGATAATAACAGTTTGGGGGCTCCAAAAAGCTGGCAGGTGGGAGCCAGATAAACCAGTGGTGACGGCAAACATCGACAGACGCTTGGATGGCCCTTGCCATCCCATGCAGCCTTGGCACGGGGCTGGTGACCCCTCTCCGGGACACAGAGCTGCCTTGGGGCTGCACCCGAGCGGCATCGGGATCGGCCGCCTCCACGGGTGTCCTTCAGACGCCCACCTGAGCGGGGAACAGGCTGCAGTCTGCTGCTTGGCTTCTTCGTGTGGGGCTTGGAGCCCCAGCTGGCTCCCCTGCTTGGTTTCCAGCAGCCCTAGGCAGGCCCAAGGCTGGTGGGCACGACACCTGTATGGTGCCCTACACCGTACAGGCTTTGTGGTGAGAGCTCTAGGGCGGTCACTGTTAGGATATACTGAGATGCACAGCCCTTGTATGGAGATCAGGCATTCGTGGCAGAGACCTCATTGCAGCGCCGTGAGGGTGAGCAGGAAGGTAATTACAGTCTTGCTTTTTATTGTTCCTATATAATGCTGCTGTGGATATTTTCCACCCCAGCTGTGGCTCCCAGCTGATTCTCTGCTGAGGTGTGGATTCCCCATCATGCAGGAGTCAGGGATATGTGGCAAGATATGACAGGATGGCTCCTTTTCACCTCCGTGACCAGAGAGGGGCAGGTGGACCCATGCTTGCAGATTTTATCAGTGCATGAGGCCAGGGATACCATCCAGTTTTCTTTTCCTAGTTTTCTAGAACCAGGGAAGGGCCTGACCCTAAGGCTGGGTTTGTAAAGCAGGAAATTTTTAAAGATGCTTGAAACCAGAATCTGGATTTCAGCCCACCTCTTGTGAGCAGTACTTTCTGTACCAACCAGCGTGGTCAGAAGTCATTGCGTTGCTGCCTGCGTGGCCGTGCTGGCAGGGCCTGGTGGGTGAACGCAGACCTCGCCCCAGGGTCAGGGGAACTGCACTTTTGGAAGTCCCAAACTAAGAGAGCAATTCCTCTGACCTCTTTTCAGGTGAGATATCCAAGCAGGGAAACAGAGGGTAGAAAACCAGACATGCAACAGCTTTTCTTATGCTGTGTGTTAGCCTTCCCTGGTAGCTCTTGACAAGCTCTGCGAAATGACTTCATAAAATCTTTCCCTGAGGTAAGAGTATTCCTGCAACTGGGAGAAACAGAAATCTGTGCTACAGCCCTGTGTGTCCTACATTGGCATTTCACACCTGATTGCATAATTACAGAAACATCGGAGGAATACGAAAAAGACATTCTCGACTGCTTCATCCCGTGTCCAGCAAAGATACCGTCAGGGATCTTACCGCTGACCGACCCTTTTGATTGCACATTTAGATCTGAGACTCCTCAGGGAGATAAGAAGAGATAATAGCAGACACCCCATGTGGTAACCGGCAGGGCTATCAAATTCCGTGTCTCACCACCTCTGTGGTACTGGGTCGCAAAGCCTTTTGTTGTGTGTGAGTAGAAGAACGAGCATGTTGAAACCTGTTAGCACGGCAATGACATTAGCAGTAGTATTACTACTATTAACACCGCTACTGCTACTAATACGTTAATGAGTCATATCATTAATAGATTAAGAATGAATTATGTACTGAGGTAATGTATGTTACACTTTGATTTCAAGTGAAGGTCATTTGGAAATGTCATGCATGCCTTACTGTGGGGATGTATTTCCTCGCTTAGGAGCTCCTGTGCTGGAGAAACGTCTGGCATTGCTCCTGTTTTCCTAGAAGTTTTCCACAGAATTGCAGTTTGTTAAATGGTGCTGCTTATTTTGCTCGTGTGTTCATTAATGAAATTAGGAAGGACCTAATTCTGTATTTTTTGAGGTCCGGAATTTCTCATTAGTTTTGAAAGGATCAAGGAAAAACACCAAAGAAATACAGAGCTAGTTCTCAAATGTGCTTTTTAGGTAGTAGCTAAGAGAGAGTGGAGCAGTCAGTGCTCCTTTCCAGCTCCTGCAATTTCAGAGGAAATTCCCAGAGAAGCTCCTCTAGCTCCTTAGACTATAGCTGTGGTAATAGCTAGAGTACCTACTGTGGCGTGGACAGTGCTCCTGCAGCATGTCGTGCAAAGCAATATTCCTCCGTGTCAATGGAACGGTACTTGATTTATATTTGTGGTTTTGAAATTTGATGCTATGATTTAATTTTTGGAGGAACTCTGCTCCCTTCCAGGGGAAATTCTTGCTTAAGAAAGAAAGAAAGGGGGTGGGGGAAGAAAAAAAGAAGAGTGAGAATGATAGAGGTTACGATAGTATTGCGTTACCGATTGGATAAACTGACAAAACAGCCTACTGTGACTCAGAGAGTTTAATTTTGTACATTTTGGCAACTTCTGAAAGCAGAAAATGAGAGCAGTACTGTCAACAGGGCTTTTGATATGTCTCGGTGTTTATACTAGAGATGAAAGTGCATTCTGAATGAGGGTGGAAGGCAGCAGGCCAGATTCTGACTTTGGCGACACGAGGTGATAAACCCTGCAGATTTACCCCCTGTGGCAGCGAGTAGGAAATGGTTCTCCTGTTGCACAAGAGGTTGTGAGATTTCAAGTTTTTTCCGTTCTGCTTGAAAGACACGGGATCCATCAAGGTTTTGTTTTTCTTATTACCGCAGTAAACCAGTAGCTAGCCAAGTCACTCACTTGGCGTATGGGAGACCCAGTGCCAGTCCCTGCTCCTTCTGGGTCGGGGTTCTGGCCTCCGGGCTGCTGGACTGGTCTCACTGGTAGCAGCAAATCTTTCAGTACTTGTGTCCAGCCTGAAATGACTCTTACAGGAAAGCAACATCCAAGAGT
The DNA here is from genome assembly GCF_964211825.1 of Aythya ferina. Lineage (NCBI taxonomy): Eukaryota > Metazoa > Chordata > Aves > Anseriformes > Anatidae > Aythya > Aythya ferina. The sequence goes on from NC_140298.1 coordinate 4,955,714, forward strand.
GGCCTCTTGCCTGGGAGTTGAGATATCCCTCTGGGATTTAGCAGATCCTAGTCCAGCTCCCTGAGCTGTATCAGGCCTTCAAATGTAGGGCTGCTGCGCTCCAGCCGAACATCGAAACCAGCCCTGGTCAGGTCTGTTTATGTGTCTTCTGACCAGAAGTTTCCTCCTAGACCAGTGGCAGTTTTACTGAAGCCAATCCGTGTAAACAACCAAAACAAGCAGGGGCCGCAGGGAGGTAACAAACATCGGAACCAGTTCTGTGAACAAAGATGGGTTAAGACGTGTTTGCCAGCCGTTCGGATCAGCCTCTGTGCCATTGTGTCCTTTTATTAAGATTTAATGGAAACAGCTATAAATCGTGGTTATGATTAGCCAGCAAGAAAGGTATCTGTCAGGCAAGTTCTGCCACCCTTACTCATGTGCGGTATTTCATTTCCCAGGTCGTCCTGGCTATTTTGCTGGACCATCCCTGTAAGGCTGCTCTGCCCTGCTCCTCTCTGCCTCCAGCAGTGCTATTAAGGGAAGGAGGGAGCTGTGAATTCCCGCAGTCTCTGGTAAGGTACAACTTCCTTCCTTGCTCACAACTAATGAGAAAGGCTTCACCTCTTCTCCAAACGTTCTTGCCTGTTTATTTATAGAGGCCAGTATCCAGACAGTATGGGTAATGCTTCAAACCAGACTTGGACCTGGGATGTAGGTTGGTCCAGCTCAGCTGCACAGTAGAGTTTTTGTTGGGTGGAGGCATCTTAGTGTCCTGCTTGGGACATAATATCTTGCCTCTAAATAAATGGTCTGCTCTGCAGGGTAAGGTGATTCTCAGCATGAGTGAGGCTGGTGGAACAGGGCTTATAAAAATATCTGAGCAGGGGAAGAAAATAACTACTGTTTTCCAAGAAGATGCATTTTTCTATTTTAATTTTTGTAAGGCTGTGATAAAATAAATGTTGCCTATGATGTAAAGCTGAAGGGTTGACCAGAACTTCCTTTGTGGTCAAGCTCTTTTTTTTACTGATTGATTTTAAGTCCTCTAAATTTGTCAGGCTCACAAGTGCAGCGGTGACTTAAATTATAAGAGAATGTTTGTGTCTTTAAGGAAAAATACAGCGCCCCCTCCTTCCCCTTGCCCTTCTCAACCTTGCAAGGAAACCTACACTTGGACAGAATATTTTTTTCACCCTCAGTGGAAAACGTTGATTAAATATTCAGAAAGAATAGCAATGAAAATTCCCAGACTCCTAAATCCAAGGAATTCTTAATGGGAAACTGCAGAATATTAGTATAATTGCGTAATTTTGACCGAAAATGCACAGTGGCATTTTTATGGTAAAAGTTTAAAACTTTAGGAGAAATCTATTGAAAAAAAACACTTTTCTGTTGATAAAAAGAGGCAATTTTTCAAGCATTTCTATACGAGCTGTTCTGCAGTTGAGTTGGATAAGCAAAGCTGTATCTATGTGGCCATGTCTTTCCCCACGGATCTTTTCTCCCAGAGCCAGAAACCATTTCAGTTCAGCTTTTCAGTGATTCTTCACACTGGGACAGATGTCAGGATTTGGGATCATTTGGGTGGTCAAGCCCAGTCTTGTCACACTGTGTGGATATTGCTGCTCCTTTCAGCCCCTGGGGGCATCGAGCTCTCTCTGCACTTTTGGGGTGCATCTGTGCTTAGCTGGTTTTACTGGGGTAAACATCCTCCTCTTATTACTCCCCACTGGCATACTGCTTTGCTGCTGACTCAGGTTTGTTCCACAAACAACATGCAAGGGTTGTGTGCAGAGGTACAAAATACGAAATGGTCAGGTGAGATGACCAGGTTACGGCAAGTCGGCGACCTGAACAGCAAAGCTCAGCTGAACTCCATGTGATGAGGCCACAAAGTGCTCAGCCTTCAAATAACATGCAATTACTCACCTTCCATCAGAATCCATGCCTACTTACGTAGCTGGCTTTTGAATATAGAAATATATGGAATACAGATTGCATATATTGGATATGAAATGGAAATTCAGGTAAGAGAAAAACAGCATAATGAACATGGAAGAGCTTTGCAAATCAGTGCAAGCCCTGCACACAGTTATTTTTATTTCCTGGGAATGCTAGCTGCTTCTCTAGTGCATTCAGTGATCAGTGCCTCTCAGGGTTTTCTGTATTTGTGGACTGATCCCTCTCCTGTCTGACCGAGTCTTGCTTCTGGTTGGAGATTTAGAGCACAGCTGGATATTGGCAATCTTTGCAAGACTGGAAAGAGGAAAAGTGGAGTCAGGTTTTGGTGTAACGTGAGTTTATTTACACCATATAGGATGTGGACTTCTCTGGTTTGTTTTCCCTCAAGGAGAGGAGATACAGAGAGGTTAAAGGTGCTCTCATGTATGATTGTCAGTCAGTCAGCAGCAGAATCAGCCATCTAGGTTGCCTGTGGGGGTATTTCTTGGCGTTGGCTTGGTGATCTCTGCTACGGGAGCTGAGGTTGGCCATTCCTTGTCCACGTCCCAGTTGGCGAGGGACCCTTATGATGGCCAGCAGTGCAGCTCCAGAGTAAATGAGAAGCTCACCAGGTAGTTTCCAGTGTCAGCAGGGAAAACAGTTAGCAGGAGGGGAAGAGATTGCTTTCCACAGACCTGTGTTCTAAAGGGCATTCTGGGATGCGAGTTAACCTTTCCTTGGGTCTCTTGCCAGCAGGTGGGAACCTTTTAAAGTTGTCCTTTTACTGAGAAGGGCTGAATCGTCCGCCCTAAAGCATCCCTTAATGCAATTAAAACCAGCACTACTGCTTCTCTAACACTGGGGCCTCCGATACTGGGAGGGGAAGCGGTGGCTCCTCTTTGAAGTCCCACCTACGTGAACATCAGTGGCAGGACTTCAAAGGGAAGCTGCTATTTCCTGTTGGAGCTCAGCCCTGGTGCTCAGCACTGCTAACAAAGCAGTCGGACTGGTTGTGAAGGCACTGATCCAGCACAGCACTTAAGCACATGCTTAAGTCCCTCGGGACTTAACCGCATGGTCTGCTGGGTTGGGACTCAACTGGGCTGGAGACTGGACCGACGGTCGGGGTTACATCTCCTGGGTCACATTTTCCAGGGGAAGAGCCAGGTGTAAAACCTTCCACCGATGACTGGGTGGGCGCAGCGAAGCTGGGCTCCCCGTACAGACCCCAGTGGCTTGGGGCCCCTGTGCAGCAGCAGGAGGTGGGAAGTACCAAGAGAAATCCTACTGAATCTGGCAAACAACCTGGAGACAGACAGCAGGTTGCAGAAACCATCAGCAACTGCTTGAAAGTCATGGATTCATGCTAGCCTGAAACAGCATTGTTGAGTTTAGCTCCAAGAAGCTGGCCAGGTGAGGACCTGGCCTAAAAAATAGAGTTGTTAAGATGGGAGTTTATTTGCAAGCAGTTAAGAAATGCTGAAGGCACAATCTGTCAGCCCCACCTTCTGCTGAGTAATATTTTATTTTGGTATTTGTTCTTCTGCTGTCTGAGGAGCGACTTGCAGGCTAACGGATGGCAGAATGGGGATGTAATTTTCCAGCAAGCATTATTTGGGTAATTCGCATAATTTGCACCAACTTCTCTCAGTTTCTGTCCTCAGGCTACAGGTAGACCTTGTGGTCGTGACCTGCAGCTGCTGCACAGGTGCCTCACTGCCAGCCCCGCTCCCAGCATGGCTTCACCCCCGCTCCGGTAGCAGTGCAGCCTGACAGCGTCTCCCCATCACAACCTACGTGAAGCTCTGGGGTTGCCTCACACGTTAGATATACAAGAAGTTGGGAGACCATCCATGTGTGGGTCTTTGGGATTAGAAAGGCTGCTCTTCACTGTGAAGGGGTGTATTGGGATTGCATGCGGTGATTGCATTTTGTAGGCTGTGGGAATAAAGGAATTGCGAAGCCTGAGAAAGCCCCCCAATAGTTTCCAGCTCCTGCTGCCTGAAGTCCTCTGCCTGAGGTATCACAGTCCCCAGGTCCTGTGGCAGACTGCAGTTTTCCTCTGCCTTGCCCCTCACATAGGTTTGGAGTCCCCAGGGAACTTTTTTTTATTTGCTAATCCCAAGAAAGTGAAGTGAGAAGTGTAGTTCCTGGAGACAGTCACCCGAGACAAACTGAAAACATCTTCATTTAGGTGATGGAAATACCTACCCAACTGTTAGGACGCAGTTTCTGGCCCAGCCATTCAGGTTCCCGGAGGAAATCAGTGACACCCCTTTGCTATGCAAGTGGACGCTGCGAAGTTGGTGCTGATGGAGGCAGCACGAGCCGCTCCGTGTGACCCCTTAGTGCCTCTGCTCTGTGGTCTTGTGAGGGGTCTGGCTGAAGGTGTCATCACTTCACCTGAAGGTGAAGCTGGAGACCTCAGGGGCTTGCAAAGTGCCAGCTTGGCTTCTCTGCACCTCGCAAATTCACAAGAAGCAGCTGGTGCACTTGGGCATTGTGGCTGAGGCATTGGGGTGAGACAGAGGTGCTCGATGCTTGCTTCTCACCAAGGTGCCTCGCGTGGCTCCGAGCACTTCTCATTCCGGCTCTTTTTTATGTTGGTCTCCCACCTGTAGAACAGACCAAGAGCTTCTTACACCCAGCTGGCTGCTAGCCAGCGAGTTCTTCAGGTGAGGGGTCTGTCTCACTGCACGTTGTCCCGGTACTGGCCTTGCTCTTGAGCGGGCTTCTCCTGTAAAACGAATAAAGAATAATGAGCGGTGGAGGCAGGATGGATTTTGGAAGCCTTTCTTCCAAAGGCTGCTTGGATTCAAAGAAGGTGCATTTTGTTAATCTGCTTCATTTGTGTGGTTTCTACCCATGGGTTAACACTGAAAGGGTTTTATCCGATTCAGGGTGTACATGCAAATATTTCTATTTGAATAATACTGGAGAATAAATTTAGAACTGTTTAAAGAAGGTATGAATACCTCAATCTGCTAGGTGGAAAAATTACTACTTCTTGTGGGTAACCCAACCTGTTTAAGTTGCTAAAAACATACCTGACTTAAAAAAAAAAAAAAAAAAAAAAAAAAAAGGAGAAGAAGAAGAAGAAGAAATAGCTGAAAAGAGAGCTTTTTTAAAAAACAACTCTCTTCACATTTCTAGTTTAATATTTCAGTACGCAACCGTATTTTCATAACTGCAGCTTTTTTGGGCAGAGGTGGGGAAATTAGAATATATTAAAGAACTCTGGAAACCACTTTCTATTTGTAAAACATGTTGCGTGTGTATCATAACACCTACAGGACTTGTAGCTCTGCCAGGCTGCGCACCGACTGCCAGAACTTTCCTCGCTCAATGACATTATACTACTTTGTGGGTATCGAAAACAAATATTTTGAGGGGAGGGAGCATTCTCATCCACAAAACGTTCGGCGTGCTTGCAATATTCAGTCATAGTGTTGTATCCGAGGGCTGCCGTGCTCGTCAGCTGCTCACCATAAGGCAGAGGGTAGGTTTGGTGGATGTTTGCCTGCCTTCCAGCTGTTTATCAGCAGGGATTGTCTGCAGTATGGCAGCCCCGAAGGAGACAGGGACTTTGCGGTGCCGGGCACTGTATGAGGATGTAGCGGAGGACAGGAATGGAAGTGGGAAAGGGAGGCGGTTGGCTTCAGAAGTGCAGCCCCGAGCTGATTTCCTCTCGCGAGGCGGTGCAGGGAGGGACGTGGGATTGCCCGGCTGGGGGATGGAGCAGGGCGGCGTGCCACCACAAGGGGTGTTGAGTGAAGCCACGGGGCACTGCAGCGAGGAATTCCTGTGCAACGGCTGGCATCTGGGGCTGGAAAGGGAGGCGGTGGGAAGCTGCCTTGCCGGCCTCTGCAAAGGCTCTGTGAAGGCTGTGGCCCTGCTGCGGGGCGCAGACACGCTGCAGGTATCTCCAGCCACTGGAGGTTACCCATTAACCAGGGTCTCCCATGGGCTTGGGGGTTTGCAGGGTGACCCAGGGAGGCATCCCCTTGCCACATGAGATGAGCCCTGCTGTATCATGTTGTAAAAGCCCCAGAAGAGGAGCAAGGAAGGCAACAACAGGCTTCGAGGCTGCTGAGGTCTCCTTGGTTCAGCTGCTGGAACAGCCTCCAGCGGGCTTTTCCAGCTGCTTAGGAAGTAAAGCTGCCCTAAGAGCTGCAGCTTGCACCGAGGGCCACGGCCCAGCTACAGCCCGAAGGAGCGGGGAGCGCTGCCCAGAGCCAGCCCTCGCTGCTCCCACGTCATCGGCACGCTGCGAGCAGCCTGTGCCAAGCAGAAAAGCAGAGACATTCGCTGACATTTTATATTAGGGTTCAGGCACGCTCCTCTTTTTCTTTGCCATGAGAGCTGCCAGCGAACTGTAAGCTAATTAGTAGTTAGTTATTAGTATCTGGTTGCTTTTTAATCGTAGTGGACAGTTGCGCTCATTTTCACGGGGGTAAGGGATTAGCGTCCTGCTAAAAACCGACGTGCCCAAATCCGCAGCTCTGCACTTCTCTGTGAGGGGAGAGGCCTGCTGGATTTTAGAAGCTGTTACTAAAGATGGGTGATGAAACTGGAAAGGAAATGGGAAGATGCTTTGGAGCCAGTTAGGGAAAAATCTGCAGGAATGGGCTCTCCTGCCCTTTTTACTGTCTTTCTAGAAATGACATTATCTGGGATGGATGGGGTTGCTCCAGAGGCTTCGGGGCACATTAAAGGGTAATAAGGAGGGCACGGGGTGAGAAAAAGGTTCCTGCTGGGTTAAGGAGAGACACATGATAGCTCATCTGGGAGCAGAGAGTCAGGTTTAATAATGTCCTTGCTAAACGCAGTTAATAATTGAGGTCAGGGCCCTGGGTGAGGGTAATAAGGGGATAGTGTCCCATGTGTGGAGTGATGGGGTAAGGAGGAGCTGTTCACAGCACGAGTGGTGCTCCTGGGAGCGCACAGCAGAGCAGGGCTGCCTCGCTTGGGACCGTAATGGCAGCAGGGAGTTTGCAGAGCAATTTTTTATTTTTTTCCCCTGTCTTGTCTTTTAAAACGCTCGGTAATTGCATTGCTTGCAGAGCAGGGGGGCAGCACAGAAACAAGTGTGCTGGCTTAGTGCAGTCCAAACGCTGATCAGATAGTGGAGGTCTGATTAAGACAACAGGCTTATCTCGCTCCATCTTGCTGCTGTGGTCATGTACAGCTGGAATTAGGAGCTAAAGGGCTAGGGATGTTCCCAGAAGGATTGGTTTTAGCTATCTGGCTGTCATTACGCCCGCTGTACATCGCAGTGCCTCCCAACACCCATCGCAGGCCTCCTCAGAGGCCTCCCAGACTGCTGGGAGAGGAGCTCACGCCCGCTGCGAGGGATGAAATACAGGATGCGCATGTTCAAGGCATCACCTTTGGGGTTACACATGAAACCGGGCTGTTAAGAGCAGGGTAAATGCTACTTCCTCGCTGCCCTTAATTGCCACCACTCCGAGCAACCCACGCGTCTCCTTACCGGGGCTGCCCGCCGGGGCTGTGCTGTGTGCTGGCAGAACGGGGCTTGCTCAGCACCCGGCTTTGGGCTGCAGCTTGCTGGCACCAGGCACGGGGAGGGGAGGTGACTGCAACCCATCACGGCTTCTTCCACCTCATGGCAAGACCGGAGGGAGGATGGGAAAAAAAGCGCTCTCCGATTACAACCCGTGGATGTGCTTTGGCAGAGAGAACACAGCGTAACTGTGGGCCAGAATTTTGCCATTAAGTGGTAAAGCCCTGAAAAGAGTAAATCTGCAGGCTTTAGGCAAGGGAAAAGCGTGTTTCTGGGGTTTGCCCTGAGAGCTGGGAGGACTGGGAACGTGCTGGGGAGACAGAGGCATTGCAGGGCCTTGCGGGTCTGGGTTCAGCTCCAGGCACTTGCACGGTTTCTTCTGCGGCTTCCCCCTGTAGCCAGCCTGTACCTTTGCTGCCCTTCCCATCGCTGAGGGGGGAAACCACCCCTCTCCAGTTAAAAAGTGTGGGAAAAGGACACCCCGTACTGGCTGACACATCGCCCCGCGCAGCATCAGTACGGTGCCTAGCACGGGGAGGGTCCGGTGACCTGCAGGGACTTGTGTGCCAGCAAGCCATAATAAATCACAAGTATCACACGACGTCTCTGACAGACCCTTCCTTCCTTCCTCAGGCTTGTACTCAAGGTATGGGGTAAGAAAAACAAAAAGGGAAAGAAATAGCTTACTACATGGCCGGAGCGCATTAGCTTGGCAGTCTTTGCCTGAAAAAGGCCTGGTAGCACATGAAAAATGAATCAGTATGTGAAGGACTGGAACATTAGTGTGAGATCTAGCAGGCTGATGAAGGGCTGAAAACACTGCCTGAATAAGTCATTCATGGCTTATCATCCCGGGAATCATTTCCTCGGAGATAACCGCTTTTGAGAAAGTATGAAGCTGAACGTGGCACGGACTGAAAATTGGAGATAGATCCAGGTCATGTTCTGCCCGGCGGTGAGGCTGGCTGGAAACGAGCCCTTTTGGGGAGCTCTTTGTGCAGGGACGTGTGCTGGGGTCGGCGGTGCCTGACGGGATGTCCAAGGGATGCAGCAGCAGACAATTCCTGCCACGTCCCACCGCTGCAGTCCTCCCGTGCTAGCAAAATGCCTGGCACAGCTTGTGGCTAGCTGGACCTCCCGTGCGCCCCGCGCCCGAGCTTGGGCCCTGTGCAAAAAGCCAGCATGTGGTCTGCAGAAAAAGACTCGGCCGCGAGGCATAAGTTAATCTTAATTGCTGTGTTTCCTCACTTTTTGGCTTGGCTTTGTCACCGCCATAATGTTCTTTTAATGCTGTTATTGTTTCTTCCATACATTAAGTGTTTTACAAATGATGGATGGTCAGGGCTCTCTGATGTTGGCTTGCAACAGCTCAGTTACGCGTCCTGCTAAAATAGTAGCCAAAGGAGAAGATTAAGAACCTGTGTGTACAGCTAAGATGGATTTGGGGCTTCTGATCCTCGGGCTGGGTGTTGTCTGTCCTCACAGGTATTTCCAGCTGCGATTTCGCTGCCGTACCCCTGCTGCCAGTTCGCCTGCGTTACTCCGCTGTTCCCAGAGGAGAATCCGTCCCCACTGGTGGTGGCGGGGGCTCCCAAGATCACAGGGGCCCAATTGTCCTCCCCGTGCGATTCGTTTGCCACATGTTTAAAAATGAATGTAGCTATGTTAATAAGAGGAAAAGTTCAGGCAGAGGAATAATTTATAATTCCCAATAATATTGCTTCTAGCTACTGCTCTATAGTGCCAGTTCCTGCCCAGTGTGGTTTCAGCAGCTAACAGCTATAAAAGTTTGTTGACCTGAGAGGCTTAATATCAACCATAGGTACAGTCAAAGTCAATATGGAGGCTGAAAATCCAGTGCTAATAGAAAAATAGAAGTCAATATTTAGGATATGAGTCAGGAACTTAAAATAGGAAAGCGAAACAGATGAGGGCTGTAGCTGCAAGAGTGCTGGAGGTGAAATGTTTAGATCCAAGGCCCACTGCTGATTACTATCTTCCCCTCTAACAAGGTTGCTCATTCTGCTTCAAAAATTCATTTCCAGTGGCCAGGCCACCTCCCTGACCTATATTCCTCAGACTGCCATTACGTCAGAGCCTGCCTATTTGGGGTTATAAGTGAAATCCTCTGTCTTCTAGGTGAAATCCACAGGTAATTATACATGGGGCAAATATGGGCTGGGGCACGGAGAGGCCAGCAGAAGAGTTTGGCTTAGGTCTGTTTATACTGGAAAATCCCCTTCTAAGGCCGTACTGTTAATTCTTCGAGGGAAGGGGAGGGGGCACGGGGAAACTCCCCCCCTTCCAGGCGGTAGCTGACGGGAACAGTGATTGCTCAGTGAGGCTTTTCCAGCTAAGCATCAGGTGGAAAAGTAACCAGCCTTAAGTGGGGGTTTTCGTGCCGGAGAGGGGCACGAGGAACTGAGAGCTCTTACCCACAAATGAAATATGATGTGGCCTTATTTACACTATGAGGTATGGGGAGCAATGCCCGAGCATGCTGCTCATGAATTTATATGCCCTTCGGCGGGGTGGTATTTTAATTTATCCAAGTTCCCTCAGTTTGGTTGCAGTGGACAAGATCTCCAACAGATGCAAATCCGTCCAACCCCATTAAAGTGCAGTCCGTTTACACCAGCTGAGGATCAATCCACGTCTTCTGGAATTTCAAGGAATTGCTGTCCTCCAGATTCTCCCATGGCAGTGGTTCTCTCCAGCGGCTTGGTGGCTAAGAAGGTTTCTCGGTGTCACACTGACATTGTTTGGCTTCTGTCAGAGGACCCCGTCACATCCTCCTCCGACACATGCGATGACATTCCTTTGTTTTGGCTTTGATGTCATAACATTGTTTTCACAGACTTGCCCTGATCTTGTTGTGACAAGGTCAAGTCCCATTCAGCTCAAGAGGGAAGTATTAATAGCAGGGTGAAAAACCCTGGTATTAATTAAGCTCTGAGCTGTAACTTCAGGCGTGTGCTGCCGTCCTTACTTCTTGTGTGTAAAATGCTTCAGCCAACCCAATTGGTCCACAGTGTGATGCTAGCTTTGATTTTTAAAGATATTTGTACTCTAATGATTGATTGTTGGGCAGGAAAAAAAGCAGATGCAAAATCTGAGCTGTGCTCACAAGGAAGACCAGAAGTAGCAGGGAAAGAAGTCCGACAAACAATGGTGCAGTGTAACAGAGTTGAATGGGAAAATCTGTTGCCAAAGGTAGTTTTTTGGTGAAATGTAAGGTTTCGACTGAAGTATGTCTCTGTGTAAATTTCAACTTCTAATTTTAAAATCCAAATGTCCCAAACCTAAAATACTTCAGCTGCAACACAGTTTGATGGTAATATGCTTCCTGTTTCATGCAACCCCTTCGGAGTATGGGGAACCTCACCGGGTTTTAATTTAATGTAATTGCAGACTTTCACAGTTTGCTGCCATTATTGTAATATCAAAGGTTTGTTATTTTTTCTGACTAAGTCTTGGGCAATGCAGATAGTAAGCACATCCTAGAGTCCATACATTGGGATGTCCAATGCCTGGTAGCTATTTCACTCAGTATTTTAGGCACAGAAACCGAGACACAGGGCGAGTAATGATTTGCCCATGTCCTAAATGAAACCTGTTGCAGACTGAGTATGTAACGGGATCGCAGTCCGATGGGACATTCCCCTGGACCAGAAAACCTCCAGCCATCTCATAGTCCCCTTTGCTGCAACCTCACGTTTTGCTCAGGAGAAACGAACCCAAACAGTCACCATTTGTGCCACCCTGGGGGTTGACATTAAAAGGGGAGCCGCACCTTTCAGCCAGGCTTTTTCAGCTGGAGACTTCCCAGAGATAAGGTACCCGTAGACATTGTCTATATATAAGGGTGTACGTAACGGGCTCTCTTCATGCTGGCAGAAATCCAGTTTCAGGTTCACAAGAAACCAGAGAAAACGACATTTTCTTTCCCTTTTTAACATCAGGTAAAGCAGCAGCTCTTGGGTCTGGCAGCTGCTCAGTTTCCCTTCTGTAGCAATTCTGCTTTGATGCCTTTCTGACTCCAAGGGCAAAATTAACCTGTTCCTGGCCCCCTGCTGCCCTTGGGCTCCTCGCTCCATCCCTGCCCAGCAACTTAACGCCCCCCCGCCGGTGTTGCCCTGGTATTTGGGGCCGTGCTGTGGGCTGGGCGATGGGATCCCAGCACAGTGGGGCTGCAGGGAGCTCCTGCTCTGTCCTGCCCTACCCGCGCTGGGGCACAAGGCAGGGGATGCCTGCTTCAGGGCCACATCGGCTGCTGCTCCCAGGTACGCCAGCACTGCAGGCAGGGCTCTTTCTACATTTTTGCTCTGCCTTTGGTAGGGCAAAAGCAAATCAAACGCAGGATGTTGTGTAGGAAACTTCTCGAGGCTCTGTGAGCCCCCGTGTCTGATGGCACTTTCTTTCCACAGCGAGGCTCCCAGCTGGGAGCAGTTCTCATCGTCATACCTCTGGGGGAGTCCCATGATTTGGGAAAACATAAACCACGGCTCCGTTTTAAACAAAACTGCTAACAAGGTACTAAACAAGACCATTGTGTAAAGGTATGTGTCAGATGCTTTGAAGATTTTAAATATAGTAGGAATTGTTACATGTTCTTATTGCAACAAAAGTTTTCCTATCATCTGGACAGATTCAGCAGTGTGGATTTCAGAGGGACAGAATGTCCTAAATGGGCCTAAAATTGTTTTACTCTGCATAAACATGTCATGATTTTTAAAGAACTTAGGATCTTTCATGGACAGAAACTTGGAATTTCTCCCCTCAACCAGTACAAAGCTTTCCATTGTGAGCTCTGGCGAGTCAGGAAATATTGGATCTTAAACTTATCATTCTTCAAGGCTCAGTGTTGTGTGCTGTGTTGCTCAGAAGATTGCAATTTTGCAGAGGTGTTGCCCACTAATGAAGAGAGCTCAAATCACTGCCACCTGGGCTCTTGTCTGAAGATACGTCTCTGTGGAGGTCCAAAGGAGGAATATTAAAATCCGTTTCCTTATTCTATTTGCCATAAAGAGGATGAAAAATACCTTGACAAGTAGATACGAAGAGCTTTGCAAGGCTGGTCTAAAAATGAGTTGGAAGACAAAGCAACAACTCCTTTATTGAACATGTGACATCTCAGAGTAGAAGAAGACGAAACTCTTCACTGCCACCCCTACACGAAGAAACGTATGCCTGGACATGTTAAAACAAAGCATGTTTCCAAGATCTTCCTACAAAACCACCTGTGAAAAAGGGAAGAGAAAGAATTAGAAAATAAAATACCGCTCTTGAAGTGCCTGTTTGACAGAGACACGCAGACATCTCAAGGAGCAAGGAAGAGCCCCCACAGCACTGTGTGCTCCTGGGTAAAGCTGGGGAACAGCTGCGGGCTCACCTGCTGCAGGTACCTTTGCCCCTTTTGCCCAAGCTGTATTTCACTAGGATATCTCAAGGAGGACGGGCTGTTAAATGATTCAAGCTGGATAAGATTGACTTCAATGGAAAATTTGTATGCCTCTATGTCTCTCTAGCTGAAGAACCATTAGCAGAAATAGATTAGCACCCGATTGTTGCAAACTGGACTGTGAACCCAAGCGGAGAAACTACAGGTGGATTTGAAACTGCATTTTAATTTGCCACGCTTATAAATAATTTATCGTACATCTCACAATATATTGAAATGAAAACCTGAAGTATGACATACAGTAAATAATTCAGAATGGCTCTTTCATCGAGTGTGAGCTAGGATATTGATACTTCATTTTAGGTAGACAGACATCACCGTCAGCTCCTGCAGGGACCTTGCAGCCGACTGATTTCGCTTGCGTTGGTCCTGGTGAAATCCTCTGTGGGGCTCAGCCACCCGAAGGCTCTGGGGAGCAAGCCGTGGTCCAGCCTGGAGTGAAACACACACAGCACCGAGTTTCTGGCAGGCAGGAGCTGGTGTGATGCCGCTCCTGAATGCATCCCCGCGGTGTCGGGGAGCATCTGAAGGAGATGGGGCCGTGCCTGGAAGCATCCAGAGCAGTGCTTCGGGTGGCTGTGCTTCCCTGCCTTGATACCGCAGAGGGGAACTTCTCTGCATTCATGGGGTAACTGCTCCGGGGGGAAGGAAATCTTGTAGACCAAGAACAAGGAGTCCATAGTTTCTTAATGAAACCAAATATTGACATGTCCCGTATAATAAAACTTCCATTCTTGAACCACTTTTAAGGAAAAATATTTACAAGCCTAGAACAAAACCTGAAGGTATCAAGTGAGAATCACGGGAGGCTGTCTCTAAAGAAAAGAGTCCGAGTTTTCTGGTCAGGTTTGATCAGGAACTGGCCCCAGAAATGCCGAGGTGTTGTAAGAACACTTCTCAGAGGAGCTAGGTCTTCAGCTTCTGTCAGTCGACACAGTTTGAGCTGAGCCGCATAGGTCTCCAGGCTGACTTCAGATTTCTCTCCAGGACTTCCACCAGGAGCACTAAGAAGCTGTGAACCAAAGTTGTGCTAAAGCAGAAAGTGTTCTGTGTTATACTGATGTGCAGTCAGACACGAAAGCAGCTCTGTGCTGCTGTACAAAAATCTAAATCTGTATTTATGATCTGAATGTAATTATTAGCAAATTGGACTCCAGAGATTAAATCATCTATAGAGGCGGCGGAGAACTTTTGTAGACCTTCAGGTGGGCACAGAAAATTGAGCATCCGATGATGACATCTGGGCAATAAAAGGAAGAAATGAACGTATTGAAATCAGAAACAATCCACCTTCCTTCCCTCGCTCATAACTCCTTGACCACTCATGGTCTTCATGGGAAGTACCCTGCAGAAGGCAAATGTTTGTGGTGAGAGACAGGTAATATAGTGGGCGCTGACACCGCGCTCAATGAAACGCCTGCATGAGCTGTGTGTGCGTGGCTGCTGCCCGTGGAGCATGGAAATGTTGTCTTACCCCATCCTCTTTGCTTTTGTATCCACGTGTCCATGGGTGGAAGAAGTTCCTCACCGCACAGAAGGAGGGTGGTGACTTCAGCCCCCCCAGCGTTGGCTGGAAAATTGTTTCAAGCTGTGCTTCAAGCAATTCTGATTAGTGCTTCTCTGGGTGGGAGGGTGTGGAAGGACTGTGTTATTTGTGACTTATCATCCTGCTGGGAGGGCTGCCGGGGATAAGGGGCTTTTTGGCACGGGGATGGGAGTGGATTTCTTTTAGTCGTGCCTGTATTTCCTCTTACTAGTAACTACACATTTTGATCAGTGTAGGAGGGCACCCTGCACCTTCCCTTGCCGTGATCCCTAGCAGCGATCCAGCTCCATATAGTTTCTGTACCACCCAAATCTCCATGCTTAGGGTCTCCTCTGGGGGTGGGTTATAGGGTCTCTGAAACCATCGCCTGCCAGCAGGCAGCACTGTGCAGGGATATGGTAGTGATGGCTCTGGGTGTTATGATTCATGTGAGATCCGGTAAGAAACCTGTTTTGGAGGAGCCCGTGTGTCTGTGGCACTGCTCTTCATGCCATGAAAGCAGAACGCCACCTCTGCTGAGCCCCTGCTGGCAGGCTGACCTTCTCCAGCAGCAGGACTTGTCCCAGGCAGTTCTCGACTGAAGTTAGACAAATATAAAAGCACAGGAAAGGTGTGCAGGGGCCTGGGACCCAGCTCCTGGTGAGGTTCCTACGTCCTGTGCTCTGCGGTGACTGCTGGCACCGCACCGAAACTGCTTGCGTCCTCCACGTGCTGCAGCGCTGGCTCTGAAGGCTGCTGCAGGAGAAGACACTTCTCCCTCGGCTGCAGGAGCATTGCAGTGAGATTAGGAAACCTGTGCTTTACAGGCTTTCCCCCGTCGGCCGCTTATTTTCCTGGTGCTGCGGACGCTCCTCGTGCTGGCGCTGCCCCGTCGGTGCAGATCACATGGGCGGCATTCCCAGGGAGCCTGGGTCACTCGGTAAGAAAAATCAGCTTGGGAAAATCACTCCTCTTTTCTCCATGCACCCGTACGCCTCCTCCCCCCCATCCTCCCTGGGCATGTCTCTCTCACTTTAAAAAAAAAAAAGGAGGGAGGAAAAAAAGCTTTGAAGGCTTAAATCTCAGATGTGAGCTTACTTGAGCTTTTATTGCCTTTTTTTTTTTTATCCAAAAAAAGCTCATGTTCACTCAAAATGGCAATTACTTGAATCTAATTGGAACCATTTTCTGTAGCTCCAGACTCATTGCTTGATCTCAATAATAAATGAACTTACAAAATATTTTTGTTACTAAAGGAATTGTAGTTGGGCAGGCCAGATCATCAATCATGATTTCCTTTTGTAGGCTTAATATGAACCTCATTTGATTTTGAACAAAACAACGTTAGCTGAAATGTTAGCTACTGTACCTTCAGCGATGGCAGGGAAGGGAGTGCAGCTCCTACAGATTCTGGAATCCCGGTTTACAAGTTAAAGATTTTAACTGAGATTTAACGAGGTTTGATTATTAGAAGAATTTCCATGTAATTTAAATATAAGGGAAAGAACTTACGTTTAACGTGGAAGTTCCCACCCAAACCAGGACTCCACTACCCGAAGCACAGTGCGTGACTTCTCAGGCAGAGCTCTTCAAGCTCCTCAAGCTGTTTGCTGCAGGAGCTCTGCTTTTGGCAGAGGAGATGGAGTGGGGAGCTGGGGCTGGGGCAATCAATGGAGGGGCAGTGGCAGCCCATGCTTGGGGCACCTGAATTGTTGGGGCTGCGCTCTTGGCATCAGGTTTGTGGACCAAGTACAATGCAAAACTACACTGGGTACATGCTATTAGGGTGCCCATGCAGAGCTCCATGGGTTTCAGCAAACCTGTGGACAGCTCGCAGCACTGTAGCTATCTGAAATGTCCTTCAGCCCCTCTGTGGGAACAGCCACGTGGGGCAGGCATCCTCAGGACCTGCTGTATGAAACCACCACCAGCTGGCCAGTGGCTGATAGGGTGAATCCCTGTTCTGCATCCTCCAGGTGATGCCTGAGCAGGGGGAACGAGGCACAGCCTTGGGCTACATCTGTGCTTTATATATAAATAAAGCATCACCTGGGAATGCTTCTAGGCCCAGGGAATTGCCTGGTAGTGCTGTCAGGACAGCTCTGGTATGCTTTTGAGCCAGGCCAAGAAGCTCTGTCCCAAAGGGTCTCCAGGCATGGTTGGTTCTGGCAGTCTCCGGCCCATCCCCACGCAGCAGTTTGAAGGCAGCCAGCAGCGAAGCAGGCTTTTCCATGCCAGTTGGCCTCCGTGCCCAGGAATGTTCCCAGGCACACTTAATTTACTAGTAGAGACGTAGCCTTAGAGGAAGAGATATAAACAGGGCTGTGGGTCTAGCTTGCTCCCGTGGAAGCTTGCCCTGGGCTTTGAAAGAAGAGGATTTTCCTTCCCTGGCACTGCAGCGGGGCCAGGAGGAGCATGGAGTGATTCCCCTTGGAAGGGAAGGGACACGAAGGCAGTACTTTTTTTGGCAAGTCTTTGAGCTGTCATGCCGACAGCGATATGATGCCACTTGGATGCTGCCAGACTGGGGTTTCTACTCAGTGCCCTTAGTGCAGGTGTGAGCAGTGCCTTACACACAAATGAAGGAAGAGCTGCAGCTCCACTAACCTGGGGCTAGACTATAGATGCTCTGACCCCCAAATCCACCTTTCTGGCCCAAAAGACTCGTCTCACATTGTCTTTGCAAGCCAAGTGTGGTGTCTGAAGCCCTCCGTGCTGCAGGTGCTGACTTCCAAATGCCCTTGCCACTGGCCCATTACGGGTGAGATTAGAGTCAATTCCCAACCGTCTGCTTAGGGTTTTGTTTTCTGCCTGGGATATGACATTGGGGTGTTTTCTGCTCCTAGGGTGTGAAACGTTACAACAAGAGAAAAGCTGTGCAGAAAAGAGCAAACCCATCATTTAGCTGGGTAAGTGTGCCTTTCCTGGTTTTATTCCATCATTTATATCAAGGTAGCAGTATTAAAAATGCCTTTGTCAGTAGCAGGGCAAATGGAGGCATTGCCAGCAGCAATTACACTACTCTTGAGGGACGCTGAAGAAAACCTTCTCTGAACACATGGGGGATATTCCTTCTGCTGCTCTGCTTGGAGACGTTGGTTATAAACAATCCCTTTGGGGCAGCTCAGGCATCTCCTCTCATGGTGCTTTCAGAAAGCCACAGAACAAATCAAAAGCCAAAGAGATGGAGTTAGACCTTAAAGCTGTCTGCTGCAGCAGCTGATACCTGGCGTCTTGGGACTGCCAATATAGCAGCAGCACCTCTGTGGGGTCCTTAGGATGCAGAACTTCTCTGCAGAACACGTAACTCAGACACCTTCCTGCACCTGCATCGTTGCAGCTTCCCAGAGGCCGACCACAACGTGGCCGAGGTGCACAGCAAGGGAAATCGATGCAGAGCACAGCAGCAGAGGGCCCCTGTGCTACTTTGGGCAGTAGCCTGTGGGGCTTGTTAAATGCAGGAGACACATTTCAGGTAGAAGCCTGATCGTGATCCAGTGTAGAGGAATTTTTATTTCTAATGAAATTAGAATTCATTATTTCTAATGAAAGAAAACATAAAATATGCGTCCGGCTGCCTGGACACACATGGCAATGTACTGCAAATGGCATTCACTCAGGGTTAGCTGTGAAATCACTTTGGCTAAATATAAAACCTCTATTTTATTTAATCTCTGTATATTTTCATTTGGAGAGTTTTGAGAAAGTTGCTTTTTAGCAATGTTGGCCTCAGTAGATCCAGCTTGCTGTGTCAGAACCTGTCCAATAGTGTAAATGAATGGAGGGAAGGAAAAAATATTATTTACATATTATTACAGGGATGCATTTTTTTTAATCTGTCAAAGTTCCTTAATATTAACATCCGACATTTCAGAAGTTGCTTAGGGAAAAAATAGATACAAAACACTCTACTGTTTATTAAATTTATCTTGCAAGGAAACTATTTTCCCAGCAGCTGCAGAAATGAATGTCACATTCAGTTGCGCAACTTGGAATTTCAGCTTTCCATTGGTATGGAGAGAGTGGCCCTAAGTTTTGAAGGATTTATTCATAACATTCATTTCTAGGTCCTCGGGGCTCTTCCCAGGCTGTGTGAGCATCTGAACCAGTGCTTACTGAATGCATCCAGTCTGGTCGAAGTGGATTGAGGTAGCAATTTGGGGCTCACAGCGATTGTGCTTCTTCCTTGACTCGCGTGCTGGCTGCCTTTTGTGGGGGACAAAGAGGGGCAGGAGAAATTTGGGGACGGTTCCTTTCCCTTTTTCGCACCCAGTGGCTGGCGGGGCTGCACGCAGGGGCGTGGGGTGTGCACAGAGAGCAGGTGAGAAGGGTAGAGGTGTGAAATAAGTGAAGTTTTTCCATGGTTCCCCATGGCTTGTTTGTTTGTTTGGTATTTGGATTTCTGTGAAAGGAGTTTATTCCATGGCTGACTGAAGGCACGCACGCAGTGTTTAGTATACCCAGGTGAGTGGATGTGAATGTTTATGGAGTGCATTCGGGTGAAAGCTACAGAGAAAACAGAAAAGGTAAGGAAGGCAAACCAACAGGAGCACGGTGCCAAGGCTGTGTGAGCCTGCTAGGGAAGCAGATCTTGTGCAGAGCGAGAGCACTGTGGGGTCTGAAGCTGCTCCCGCTGAGGGACACCTTAGCAGGGGGTGACAGGAGCACGGCACAGCCTTGGGGTGCGCCGGGGCAGGTGGCAGGGAGGGGACCGGGGGGCTGCACCGCTGCGGGTCGCGGGAGCAGGAGGGGAGCCAGAGCCGGTGCTCCCAGGACCCGTGTGTCAGGTGGAGGCAGCTGTGGCAGAGGGACTGGTGGCAGTGGGAAGAGGGAAGCGCAGGAGATGGCAGGAAGAGCAGGAGTCTGAGGGAAGGTCGTGGAAGGTGTTAGGGAGCATAAAGGTCGGTCCGGGCTTCCCCAAAGCGCCAAGCAGACTGGCTGTACAGCTCCCACCCAGCGCTCCGTCCTTCAGCGGTGAGAAAAACAAAAGGGAGGAGGTGACGGCACAGCACGCGAGGGAGTTCACTGCTACGTGCACCTCTGCTGCAGCGACTGATCCGGCTTGGGAACAAACCTGTGTGTCAAAATGATGACCAATACATCTGTTGTCCTGGCCGAGGTTGTAAAAACCCCTCTCTCCCCAGCACAGATAGTCTCCTGCAACGTCAGAGATTTGCTCCGTAGCTGAATGAGGCGATTTTGTTCCTGCTAGGATTTACGGGTTTCAGAAGAACTGTGGACAAAGCATGGCAAGAATTTTTCGGGCAACTATTGGATAATGGATTTGGGATTGGGATTTTCAAAAATGTCGACATGAGCCAGCTACTGACGTCTTTCTGAAGTTTTGGGAATTTGTGTCTCTAACCTGATTATGCATCCTTGAAAATCTCGTTGTGACCTATATAGGTCTTCGGGCTTCTGTATACCTCTTAAAAAAACAGCCTTTCACTGCTCTCTGCTGCTTTTCCCCTTCTGTAAAACGGGGTAGCAGTTCTTCCTCCTCTTGGAGAAGAATGGGGAGGAGAAGTACTGTGATGTCCAGGCTGCAGATGTTCCGGGGATGAACACGACACAATGCAACATGTGCCACTAATCAGTTCCTGCAGTTTTGAGCATTCTCGCAGGACCGCCGCAGAGGGAGCTGTGCAGCACCGGAGCAGACGAGGGCCTGGGAAGGGTGAAAGGATGTTGTTCTCCCAAGAAACCCCTTCAGTAAGGTTTGTAACGCACAAACCAACCAAACACAAGTCACAGGGTGCTGCTAGAACTGAGGCCTGTTGCCATCAGAGCTTCTCTGAAAACTGGGCAGAGCTGGGAACAAGGGACATAATTGAAAGCAAATAGCTTTGCTCCCAGTGTGAAGCAGGTGCAGCAGCTGATCACTTGTGCCGAGCACATGCCGCAGAACAGGCACAAAGCTTTACTATTACTTTCCATAGTCCTGTCTAGTTCTAAGAGGATATTTAAAAATTGGAATGATAATGACCTGAGAAAACATGACTTTAGACCAGAAAATAAAATTGCAACCATTCATTATCAAAGGCACACTGGCAAAGAAGTGTTAGAGAACAAGAATGCCTGATGATGCAATGTTTTTCATCCTGCAACTGAGCACAGAAAACCTTTTCATATGCCCTAAATCTGCAGCTACAATAAAGCCTTCATACAGACAATCTGCTTAAACAGAACGTCACGCTTGCCTTTATTTTATTTTAATTGCAAAACATGATCCAGTTTCACTGCTGAAATATGCACTTCTTAAGGCGACATGCGTAGCTTTATATTATCCTCCATTTTACTTGACGTCAATATCTGTGCAGTGATGAAATTATAAGCTCCTGAAGTGGACCATCTATGACACAGCTGTTTCTCTTTTATGTGGGGGAACGCCCTCACCTCGTTTTCTTCCTACCAAGACTTATATAATTAAAAAAATCTCTCTTTGCTCTGAGTCTTCGGACTGGAATAGTCAGCATCCTGGGCGCTTTGCTACTTAAACGTGTGAGCCTGTACCACCAAAACCAACAGGAATTTTGCCACTGACTTGAGGGTGAGATTGAGCCCTGGGATTCCAGATATTTGAGATTACTACTGGCATTAACCCACTGTTGAGCCCCAAACAATAGCAAAGCCCAGGTCTTAGCACTTTTCCTAATAGGTCTTGCAGCGACCTGCAAGTGGGGGGTCAGCATCACCATCCCCACTTCCAAGGTGGGAAAACTGAGGCATGGAGGGAAGGAAAAGGAGACGTAGTGCCGAGGAGAGACCTGAGGTCTCCCGAATTGTAGTCGGTTCACTGCCTACCACATCTTCCTAGTCTGACAGTCTCTGACTATTCATGCTGCATGTAATTAGAAATATATAAATGATGTGATGCCTAGAAATCTGTCAGGTGACATCTTCGTTGTTCTCCAGGCTTTCAGAGGTGCTTGAGCATTTTTTCGCCTATTGATGCTAAACACATCAAAATGTTATCGTGTTAGTCTCCCTTTTTCCTTGTTCCCCAGCAATGGTAGGAGTTACAACTGGTAGGAATTTGTCGTACGATACGACAGTTGTGCAGCCATGTGAACTGATTGCTGCAGCCTGCATTTGCGGATGTAACAGCGTTACAACTGTTATCACTCATTAGCAAGGGAGACGTCCTGGAAGTGTAGAAAATACTGGGTCTGGGTTGTATTTCCTGATAAATCCCAATTTTCTTGCTGCTATGACGGAAGGAGAGCCAAGATTTGATGAATGAAATTGAGACTCACTGTGAAACACAGCAACAGCTTTGAAGAGCTGCCAGATTTCAGCAAAGGTGAATAAGAATGAAATAGACATTTCTGAATAAACTGCCTTTCCCCTCTTCAGAAACAAATGACTGTTTTATAAATAACCTTTTTGAGTGAGAATCCATCCTTAATGGGAAAAGGAGACAGACTGCGCAGCAGAGACAACTGATGGATGTTAAAAGACAAACCACCAAAAGTCAAATACATCTTCAGAAAACAGCATTAAGTAGTATTTTAAAGAATGACCACACATCATATTCACACAGATGCCAGCAGGAAGCAGAGTCCAGAAACAGAAAAGCTTTCAGATAATCTCCACCCTTTATGAAGCCAAAACCTCAACATCACTAACACATCTTAACTCATTTTCAGGAGTGCATTTGATGCTGTATCACGTATATTTTCTATGCTTCAGCACAGATTTTTCATAAGAGGCAGGTTTAGTCACGAAAACGTACAAAATGTATACTAAAAAGCTCTCTGCTATTAATGTATCATGTCAAAAGTTCATCATACCTGGGGGAAAGTAGTCTAAAGTGGGAATTTTAAAAGTTCTCAGCATTGGTCTAACTGGTCTGCTGAAGTCAGCGGTAAAACTGTTGGCTATTGACAGGCGTAGAGCAGCGTGCTTGTTTCTACAGACCCACAGCTCTAACTAGACCAGAAATTGTGGGGTTCTTTTGGCAAGGATTGTCAGTAACGGCCAGAAACCCCAGTGAGCATTTCTAACCTAGGTCCTCCAGCTGAAGTCTCCTGCCCCCAAGATTTCCGAATTCTTGTGCCATGGGTGGGCACAGTTTAACCAGGCCAGGAAAGAGACACTACCTGGTGGCAATATATAAATGTCATTTGGTATAATATTTTTGAGAAGAAAATGCTGTGGGAAAAAAACACTTTCTTCTTGTCCTTCAGGGCTTGATAAAGGGCACTCAGGGTGTTGCAAAACCTATCCTCGTATGGGTACTTTTCCATCATTTCACTAAGAAAACCTAACAATACTTAAAGTCGAGATCTATCAGCTGTGTTTGGACGCCTGCAAGGAGCACCTGGATCTGAAACCTTAGAAGCAGGTGTCGCTCATTGAATACTCACTGGCTCAAAAAAAAAACCCAACCCCAAACCAAAAAACCACTAAACCAAGAAAGAAGGAAAAGTAGGGCGCAGAGACAGGAAAGAAAGAAGAAATTAATCAGTCCACTCAACTATACAGAGTTCAGGAGCAGGGAAATGAAGTTTCACAAAGGAGATTAACAAATATGCATGGTCAGGTTTCCTAAAAACCCCACATCTGTACCGGATCTCTTCAGCGTGAGCGCGGGTTTCTCCACCAGGAATTCAGCAGGCTCGATCTGCAGGATGAAATGACGCTGCGTTGGGGCTGACTCGAGCTGAGGCACCGCTTCCCTCCTCGGTTTGGCGGAGCCTGTGCAGAATTGCAGCACCAGGAATTACGGCTGGGTTAGCTTTGGTTTTGTCCTCTCTGGTTCCCCACAACCGCGCGGTGGGAAGGCGACAAGGGTGTTACATCTGCTGCACTGCTCCTTTGGGGAGCTAAGGCTGGGTGGGCACGTCCCGGTGTGTTTGCACCGCACAGAGCGATGCTGAATGCACCTGTGTGTGATGTTGGCTGCCAAAGGTCCTCCTTCACTTGTGGCCTCAGCCATGTTGGCGCTCGAGATGTAGGAGGTTCTCGTGCAGGGGCCGGGGGGCACGTCACAAGTGCTTCACTGTTGTCTTCTGGGGAGAAGCAGGACAAACAGGGAAACTGGTTCACTGAATAGACCAAGGGATGAAAAACTAGTAGGGGCAACGTCTCTCATGGCCAAGACAACAGATGACAGTGAGAGCCAACTTGTATTTAAAAGCAGAGAGGGGCAAACCTACAAGAAGCTCTCGATAGCAGGTCCAGGCCTTCAGAGCAACCACAAGCACGCTTCTCCCTCCCAGGGCTCACCGTCCCGACACAGAAAGCTCCTGGAGATAAAGCCTTGCCGGGCACACAGCACAGCCTGTGCTCCAGGCACAGGCAGTAAGCGTTGAGGCAAGAAATGACTATTTCCTGGCATGACCCACTGCAGATTGAACTGGAATGGCAATTAGAAGTTGAAGTGCTCATTTAATGTCAGTGATGTGTAAACTACGTTGCCATTGTTATTTTAGTGCTGATTTACATAATTGGCATACCCTGAAGTCACACCGCACGCACCTTCAGTTCATGCTAAAGACTTGCAGGAAGTCATAAAATTAAACATTATCTGCCCTGGAACGCAGCGGACAGGCCGCCGGGGCGCGGAGGGCCTTCAGCTCCCCGTGGCACCGCTCCTGCCGCGGCCGTCCCCGGGGAGCAGCGGGCACGGGACGGCCTCAGCAGCCCTTGGGGTCACATCGCACCGCGGTGTCCCCACAGCGAGCTTCTGCTGGTGGAGCTGAGGGCGGCCTAGGGTGAGAGGAAGGCCAAGAGGCCCCAGCCCAAAGGCTCCTGCCTCAAAGCGGCGGAGAAGCCCTGAGATGGAGGGAGAAGGCTGCTCCCACAGGAGCGCTCCCCTCCCCTCATTGCAGGGCATCGCCTCGGGCCCCGCACACAGCAAAGGACGCGGGCGGGCAGCCACAGGGGGAGCAGGCGGCAGGGCTTGGGGGGCTGCCAGCCGGGGGGCTCGGGGGCAGGTGCCGCGGGGCGGAGGGGAGGCGAGCGGCGGAGGAGCCGCCTCCTTTCCGCCACTGGAGGGCAGCCACAGCCAAAAAACACGCGGGCAGCCAGGGGCCGGACCCGCAGCCGGGAAGAGCGGAGCGGAGCGGAGCCCGGCTCCACGGCCGGCCTCGACGCCTCTCTCCGGGGGAGGAGAGCGGGGACAGCCCCGGGCACGGCGAAGTGGGGAGCCGGCCCCGGGGCCGGGGCTGCCGCGGGATGCGGCTGTGAGGGGCGCTGCGGGGACGGGGCCGGGGCCGGGGCCGGGGGCGCTGCCGCTGCCCTGCGCGCCCCGCACCCGGCCCCTGGGCGGCGGAGCCCGGGCTCGCCCCGGGGCCGGGGGCGCACGGCGGGGCCGGGCCGCGTCCTAACGGGACCGGGACCGGGACCGGGACCTGCCCCAGCCCCGTCCCCGTCCCGCGACCCGGGCCGGGCTCGGCACGGCTCAGGCGGGCTCGGGAGGGAAGCGGGCGGAGGCGGGGAGGGCAGGAGCGAGGCCGGGAGGCGGCGCCTCCCTTAAAAGCCGTGCGGGGCCGCAGCCCGCTCCCACAGGGCGCCTGTGATTGGCGCCGGCCCCGAGCCGCCGGGGTCGTGACACCGCCGCCACAAAAAGCCCCGCGGCCCCGGCCGGCCCCGTCCATGGTGCGGCGCGGGGCGGGAGGCGGCCGCGCACCCGCCGCTGTCCCCTAGCGCAGCCGCTGCGGGCTGCTCTCCCCACCCTTTTTTTTTTTTTTTTTTTTTTTTTCCCTTCCCTTCCCTCATCTTCCCTCCCCCTTCCCTCCACCCCCCCCCCCCCCCCCCCCCTCCTTCTTTCTTTTTTAAGGGAGCGGAGAAAAGTGAAGCTTCGGCTCAATGGTGCTGCGGGAGTGCCGGTAAATGTCCATCTGTGCGGGGCGGGTGATGCAGAGGACATTTCTCACAAGGAGCCTTTGAACTCCGTAGACACATAGGCACCCATTCACGGGCAGGCACACGCACACACACGCGAGGAGGAGGAGGAGGAGGAAGAAGAAGAAGAAGCACCAACTTTTCGATCGCTGCTTTTAAAAGGGAGAAGCCCTTCCCTGGCCGGGACTTGCCTCCTGCCTCCCAAACCGGCTGCTAAAAGTATGTTTCTGGGGCGGACTGCACTTCAGGGAACTTCTGGTTTCTGCTCGGCAGCTGTAGAGGAGCAGCAGCGAAGTTCGGAGTAACACCAAGTGATGCGGGAAAAACACCCCGAGAGCAGAAAACCCTCCTGCAGACACAACCCCTGCTGCTGCACACAGGTATAGCTCTGGCGGTCGCCGAGCCGCTGCCAGCCTTCCCGCAGGATGACTCCGAGGGCCACGGCGGAGGTGCCGGCGCTCTGCAAGAGAGAGGGGGGCCGGGCCGCTAACGCTCCCCGTGCCGGGAGCAGTAACCCGGCGCCGAGTCTCACGGGGGAGAAGGACGTCCTGCGGCTTTGGCTGAGGACCTAGCAGGATTTGTATTCTCCTCCTTCCCCTCCTCGCGCTCCGCCGAGAGAAAAATAACCCTGCCTTTCTCTCCGGCCCGGGGGGGGGGGTGCGGAGCCGGCCCCGGAGCCGAGCCGAGCCGTGCCGAGCCGGCAGCGCGGCGGGGAGCTGGCTCCGTGCAGGGCTCCCACCTGTGCCGCCCCGAGGGCAGCGGCCCGGCCCCTCGGTGCCCCCGG
This sequence comes from Aythya ferina, assembly GCF_964211825.1. Classification (NCBI taxonomy): domain Eukaryota; kingdom Metazoa; phylum Chordata; class Aves; order Anseriformes; family Anatidae; genus Aythya; species Aythya ferina. The sequence goes on from NC_140298.1 coordinate 4,981,782, forward strand.
CCGGGCTGACAGCGGCCGCCCCGGCCCCGGCCCCCTGCCCCCGTGCGTGCTGCGGGGCGCCCCGGCCCCTCCTGGCCCCTTCTGGCCCCCGCCGCGGGGGACCCGGGACCCTCCCGCCCCGACGGGGCTCCCCCAGCCGGGGTGGGACCCCCTTGCGGGCCGTGCCCCCCCCCCACCCCCATTTTCCCACCCCTCCTTCCCCCCCCTGCCCGCGCTGACTGCCTCCCATCGCCTCCTCCTCCTCCTCCCCCGCGCAGGTCCACGATGGGTGCCGCGACCCGCTCCCTCCTGGCGCTGCTGCTGTGCCGGGTGCTGCTGGGCGGCGCGGCCGGCCTCATGCCTCCCGGGGGCCGGCGGCGTCTCGGCGAGCCCGGCCGCGCCGCCCCGGCCGCGCAGCGCCCCGAGGAGCTCCTGGGCGAGTTCGAGCTGCGCCTGCTCCACATGTTCGGGCTGAAGCGGCGGCCCAGCCCCGGCAAGGACGTCGTCATCCCGCCCTACATGCTGGACCTCTACCGCCTGCACGCTGGCCAGCGGCTGGGGCAAGCGCCGGCGCTGGGCTACCCGCTGGAGAGGGCCGCCAGCCGCGCCAACACCGTGCGCAGCTTCCACCACGAAGGTAGGGGCGGCCGGGGGGTGTCCGGGGGCGGGGAGGGCCGGGGGGGCCCCGCGGAGCCCCGTCGGGGGGGTCCCGGCGCTTTGCGTCCCGGCTGGGTGCCGGCGGCCCCGGCGCGGCGGCTCCCGCAGCTCTCGCTTCCAATACGAAGCCTGCCCGAGTTTGCTAATCCCCGCCTAATCCCCGTGGGAGGCGAGCGAAACCCTCGGCCGATCCCTGCGAGGAGCCGTCGAGCCCCGGCCCCACGCCACCCAGCCCACGGCCGCCCGCTGCCGGAGGCCCCTCGGCCCTAAAAGCAGCGGGTGCCCGGCCAGCCCCCCGAGCCGGGCACCCGGCCCTGGCAGCACCTCGGGGCCCCCTGCCCCAGCCCTGGTGGGCGCCTTTCCCCCAGAGCAGCTCCCGTCGAGCAGCTCCTCGCCCAGGCCCACGGAGCCGGTGGCGCGCGTCGCTCGCGTGCTCGTTGGGAAACGTTTCCCCAGGTTGTAATCTTTCCTGGCTGTTAGTCTCCGGTGCTGGCACGCAGCGGGCTCGCTGGAAAAGTCATGAAAATGTGATTTCCCCACGCTCCCCAGCGCGAAACCGGGGCGAAAAAAAAAAAAAAAAAAAGAAGTTTGCTAGGATGTAAGGGGTCCGATGGGTAAAGGAGGTGGCCTCGGAGAAGTGGAGGTGGTGGTTAGTGGAAAGCACCATGGTGGGAAAGGAGGTGAATGGTGAAACGTAACCTCTCGCTGTAGCCTGCTTCCCTACGTGGAAAGTAAACACTCAGCAGTGAAGGGGGAAAAGCCAGCGCGTGGCTCGTTCCTTTTAAACCTGAGCACAGCAGGCATGGCACTAAGCGAGAGAGGAGCTGCGAGGGCAACCTTTACGGTTTGGAGGCAGATGCAAAAACATTTGAAGTAGCAGTGTTGTGACAGACTCTTTTTGACATAAAAGCTATTCTCCAATTTTCACAAAATGTAGAAAAAATCAGTGTGACTCCAATTTTTCATTGAGTTCTCCCTCGCAGTTCATGACTTACTAAAGCAGGAGTTTGTTTTGTGACCACTCAAAGCTTCTGCCTTATTCATAAATACTGGTCTGGTCCTGAAATGCCATAAAGCCGAGCCTTACCTTGTACTGGAAGTCCTGCTGCAACCAGCAGGGAATGGTTATGGGACTAAGAGTTGCTTGCACCAGTTCCTGCAGCCATTCAGAAAGTGAGTCTTTCTCTGGGATGCTTAGCACCAGAATTAAAAGTCATGATTTTAGAGGGATTTCCCTGGGCAAGCACTTGCCATCATTTCAGTGCCTTTAGCAACAACATAGCTCATAGCAGCCCTAGATACATTGTACTCCCCCTGAAGTCCCATTCAAGAGTTTGTTGGCTGAAAGGGGAGAATGGCACGGGGTTTAGGGTTTTGTTTTGTTTTGGAAAACCTGTTGTTTCGTCATCCCTTCACTGTCCATCCCCTTCAGCAGTTGAACCCTCCTGCCATTCTTTACAGTCCTTTCGAGCAAACACTAGGGTGTGCTTCGAGAAGCGCCTTTACAGATGTTGAGTTCGCTGTCTCTAATTAAGACACACAAATCCCTACATCGAGATTAAATAAGTTACCTAAATTGGGGAGTTCCAGTGTTGAGAATGGAGTTTAAGGGATTGACGTTAGAGCTGTATTCTCGAAAAATGCCAAAATGAGATAATTACCCTAAATCCTCAATCAGTTTTAATGATTCTCATCAGGCCTCCGCTAACTACAGTGCTTGAGTTTTCTCACTGATGTCCTTGAATTCCAGCGTAATGCTTCATGTTCCTTGCCACTCATTATAACTACCTGGAATGCAAAGGGCACCAGCATTCAATCAAAGCGCATAACAATGAATGAAGCGTTCTTAACTTCATGCTATACGTGCTTGCATAAATAAACAGAAAGACAAGGGAGAGGGTATGTTCTGCCTGCGAGTCTTTCAGACCTTGTATGTCACGTGTGCGAACTGTCATTTGAAAGTTGCCAGCAGCAGACTAACTGAGGGGTTTGGTTGCTTGTCTCAGTTCCTGATTTTTTTTTCTCTCTCTCTTTTCCCCCCCCTCCCTGTTTAATCAAATTAGAAGTTTTGGAAGAACTGCCAGAAACGAGTGGGAAAACAGCACGGCGTTTCTTCTTTAATTTAACTTCCATCCCTAATGAGGAGTCTATCACCTCAGCTGAACTCCAGATTTTTCGGAAACAGGTGCACGGAGCCTTTGAGAACAACAGCAGCTACCATCACCGTATTAATATTTATGAAATTATAAAGCCAGCCACAGCCACCTCTAAGGACCCTGTCACAAGACTTTTGGACACCAGGTTGGTGCATCATAATGCAAGTAAATGGGAAAGTTTTGATGTAACGCCAGCTGTTTTGAGGTGGATTGCACATGGACAACCTAATCATGGGTTTGTGGTAGAGGTGGTTCACTTGGACAAAGAGAACAGTGCCTCCAAGAGGCACGTTAGGATTAGCAGGTCTTTACATCAGGATGAAGATAGCTGGTCTCAGCTCAGGCCATTATTAGTAACGTTTGGGCATGATGGCAAGGGACACCCGCTTCATAAAAGAGAAAAGCGTCAAGTGAAACACAAACAGCGTAAACGCCACAAATACAGTTGCAAAAGGCATCCGTTATATGTGGACTTCAATGATGTGGGGTGGAATGACTGGATTGTTGCCCCGCCGGGGTATAGTGCCTTTTACTGCCACGGGGAATGTCCTTTTCCACTGGCAGACCATCTAAACTCAACAAACCATGCCATTGTTCAGACTTTGGTCAATTCAGTGAATTCCAAAATCCCCAAGGCTTGCTGTGTGCCGACAGAACTGAGTGCTATTTCAATGCTCTACCTTGATGAGAACGAAAAAGTTGTATTAAAGAACTATCAAGATATGGTTGTGGAGGGTTGTGGGTGCCGCTAACACAGCAAATATATTAGACAAACACAAAAAGAAAAAAAAAAAAAAAAAGCTGACACTTTAATATTTCCCAATGAAGACTTTATTTATGTAATGAAATGGAAAGAAAAAAAAAAACACAACTATTTTGAAAATATATTTATGTCTACGAAAAAGTTGGGAAAACAAATATTTTAATCAGAGAAATATTCCTTTAAAGATTTTAAATGTATTTTAGTTGTACATTTTATATGGGTTTAACCCCAGCACATGAAGTATAATGGTCAGATTCTTATTTTGTATTTATTTACTATTATAACCACTTTTTAGAAGAATAGCTAATTTGTATTTATATGTAATCAAAAAGAAAAAAATATAGGGTTTGTACATAATTTTCCAAAATTGTAGCTGTTTCAATTGTGTGTATTTAAGTTGAAAAGAATACATGGAAGGTTACTATGGCAAAGTGCATAGCACATTTGCTTTCTGCTGTGCTACTGTTAAGGTCACGAGTTCAAGTCCAGAAAAAAGTGGATAATCCACTCTGCTGACTTTCAAGATTATTATATAGTACAATTCTCAGGAATGCTGCAGGGTGGGCTGTCCAATCCATGAGAACTGGCATCCTCTTTAGGTGGAACATTTGGATAAGAACCAGACGTTGCTGATCTAGTATAAATACTGCTATTCCCAACTAATTTGCAGAGTGAATATAAGAAGGGCCAATAGAAGTCCTAGGGGAGGTGGGGGTGGGGGAAGACTGAGTCCTTTCTAGACCTACAGAAAAGTGAATGTTTGATGTTTCCTTTAAAAGTCCTTCCTTCAAAAGTCCTGGCCAAATATAAAATAATAAAAACGAAAATGTCATCTTTTTTTCTGTGATTATGTATGCTAAAGAGGAATGATTATCGTATTTGTACTGGCCCTTGTCTTTAACAGTTGAAAAAGCGTTGCATACTTCCTCACCTCAGATGAGAGCTCACTTCTGTGGAGTGTAATAGTGAAATTAATCTTCAATTTTTGCCCTTCATACAGCAGGTTGTTGTCATGCAGCCTCCTATCTAACCTCAGCTGACGGTTTTGCTGTTTTGCAGATTAGCTTGTCTTCCTTTCCAGGGTTTTGTGTTTGAAAGCTTTTTTTTATTTTATTTTTTATTTTTTTCCAAAAAATGTTTAAATCTATTTCAGATAATAAATCACAGAACTCTGCTATGTCTTTTTGAAAAGTCCAGTCTGTAAGAAAACGTGGTTCGCTTGTCCAGCCGTCACCAGGATAACTCGTGCTTACATCTTTTTACATTTTAAATTCTTTGTGCAAGGGGCAAAAGCGTGATTTGCAGTTGGTGAGCTCAGCATCGAAGCTACTACTCGTTGTGCCTGTTGCGTGTTAAAGGACTGGTACGGCAGTCAGCTCACTGGTTGAGGAACATGGGATGAGCGTGCAGAGGTTGGGTTGCTTGTTGCACGAAAGTTACGCTGAAATAGTATGGCAGGGAAGTAGGTTAAAGTGGCTTCTTGGTGATCCGCTGCAAAGTGCACCAAAGCCAGGAGCAGAATGAAATTGTGTTAGACTACCAGTGGTAAGTCCTTGCCTATCTCGGGAGCTGTCTGCCGTGTGTAGTGAACGTGGAGTGACTCTGTGCTGACACCTCTGGAGACCTCAGAGCCCTCTTGTGTTGCTTCGTGTCCTGATGAGTGGATCAATTTCTGGATTTGGTGAACCGAGGCAGCACGTTCTGATGCCACGGGTACGGGTGTTCCATTAGAGACCTCTCTAAGTCAACTGGAAACCTGATTCTGGCTTACCACTAGGATAACCTTCCATTAACAGAAACCTCCTCCTCTTTGTCATGACCCTCCCCAAACTCCTCCTGGTTGCCAGAATCCTCTGGGTTACGGAAAAGGCACTAGTAGGCAGGCTTGTTGCTGAGAAGGGCAACTTGGTGATGTCTTACAGGTGCTCTTACAGAAAAGTTCGCTTCCTCTGCTGCTAATCATCGGAAAGCACAATAGGCAGAGAGGACAGAAAAACTAACCCTAACTTCTTGTTGGCTGCTTCCATTTTTGTCTCGTGAGCTCAGAAATATATTGGGCAAGATGTAATCTTCTGTGGTGAGATAAAAACTTAATGCATTCTTTGTAGCAGCAGTATTTTTAGTAACTAGTAGAGAGCAATCTGCTGCTGGGCAGTTTGGCTCTGTTCTTGTGTTATTGGTCACGCTGATACTACGTAGTAGCCTGCAAGTTTGCTGGGTGGTCAGCCTCCTCTCATTTGTGTTTTCAAGAGACCAGTGCTGTTTTGTTGGCTATTGTGTTGTTTTTAGGGCGGGAGTCTCTTGGTGCAGAGCTTTGGTTTGCCTTTTGCTTGTTAGGAAGGGCACGCCAGTGTTAGTGGTGATGGGTGAGATGATGGCTCTCGCTGTGGCACATCCAGCAACCTTGCCAAAGCGAAGGTGCTGCAAGAATTTATTGGTTATTTGCCAGTTATTTACATGGTTGTGCCAGTCAAGTCACAGCGGCGCTATCATACTCTATAACCCCTTTTTTCAAAAGCTGGATGTAAAGTGCTGAAAAATTAGGGATTGCACCATTTCTATGAGAAGAAAAGGCTCGATCCCAAGCCTGCTGAAATCAGTGAGGACCCCATGGCATGTCTAACCAGATCCTGAGCTCCAAGCTTGCCAGGCTTAAGTTTCGTAGCTCCTAGTCCAGGGAGTGCAACTAGACTGAGGGAGGCTTTTTCCAGAGTGGCGACTGCTTTACATCTCCTCTGAGGCATGAGAACACGTTGATGGTAATCTTGGTTTAAAAAAATTGGCTGCAGCGCTTGTCTATGCATGAGCAGGAGCTGGCTCATGACGTGATGCTGCGTTCCTGGTAAAGGCAAACTTCCTGTTGCTTGACAGAGAATTGCATCCTTCATAAAACACACCGTGAGGCCAACGGGTAATTGTAAACATAGGAAGATCCACTCCTCTAAGCATTGCTATGCCCGGGTAGTGTTAGTCACAGAATCGGCAGTTCCTGATTTTGAGGAGGAAATATGCATGCATCAAGCTCGGCAAGTCAACAAATTTCTGCAGAATTGGTTTCAAAGTATATCTTTTTAAATTCCTAACCCTTAAACTCTCTAGATTGGAGATGTGAGAGTGCTGCACTGAAGTTTGAGTAGGATTTTTAAAGAAAGGAAACAAAACAGAGGCTTTCCTACATAGGTAGTAGAAAATCATCTTACACCTCAGTTGGGTTCCTGGACTCTGCTAAATAGTGTTGGTGATCAGACAGCCCTCCTGAGAAATGTGGCCTTTCTGGTATCTTCTAAGTCTGATAATGACTGCTAAATAATCCTAAACACCAAAAGTATGCCGTTACCAAAATACTCTAGAAATTATTTTAGTTTGTTAGTACTTATTAGTGTTACAGTGCTCTACAAGAAGCAGTGAGCTTTTTTTTTTCCTCTTAAGAGGAGAAAAAGCAGAAGATCTAGAACGCAAAACTGCCCTTGTTACTCTATAGCTCGTTTCCCCTAAACTTGTTGCTTCTAGGCACTTAATATAATCTATATAGGCAGAGATTGTGATAGATAATGTCACCCTTTGTGCATTTCAGATAAGCATCTCTCTAAACACAAATGTGATCAGCATCTCTCCTTGTCCTTTTGAGAATCAGTAACAGCTTTGTCGAGTGGCTTGATAATTTTTGCGCAAAATTCAGTTGGACTTCTGTGGTCAGCAGCATGTAAAAATGACGCGGGAAGATCTTCAGCTGAGGTAAGCTCTCCTGAGAGCACTGGCCATTTTCACCCAGCAGGATCCGTTCTGCTGCGCTAACCTGGGCTCGTCATAATCAGGCACCGAGACCTTTCCTGCTCACGTGGTCGTTGGGTTTGGGTGTCCGCAGACTGTCATATCACCTGCTTGCTCCCCTGCTAGGCAGGTAGAGGTCTTGCAGTGGTGCAATCAGTACTGATGAGGCTTGGAGAGGAACGTTATTGTACTCTCAGCTTTGAAGATGGAGCTCATCTGGACTGCATTTATATTAGACACACTTTGCTACACTATTATAAGAGGATAATTATTGAACTATTTTATTATATAGCTATTCCTAAATTGTTGATTTTTTTTTATTGATTTCAGGAGGCAGCTAATTGCCATATGGCAGCTTGATGTTAATGTTTTATGAAGATCAGGAAACAAAAGTTTATGAAAAGCTTTTGTATAGTAACTGCAGAGTTTCAAGAACTGTTTTATACTTCCTGACAGTGCAGGTCTGGCTTAATGGTTTGTTTTTATTGCTTAAGAGTGTAAACCTTTCTTTAGCCGATGTGTGGAAATTATATCCTCATCCCGCATTACGCATTTCTCATTGCTCATTACTCATTCCCTGCTTTCATTTCTGCCATCTGTAATCAGAGCTTTACTGTTTCAACCGCATGTAAAATGCTCCTCTCCTTTGCACAGTAAGATATATTTCTTTAGCACTCACGCACCCCTGAAAAAAAAAAAAAGAAAAGGAATGAAAAGAAAGAGAAAAAAAAAAAAGAAGGGGAAAAATGGAGGAAAAGCCTACTCTGTCTATATTGTTTTTCTCTGTTTTGGGTGGAGTCTGTCTTAGATTCTGGTTGCTAGATGGTTTCTGTAGTAACAAGCAGAGAAAAAATTCAAGAGTGAAAAAGCAGTTTTAAAGGTGCCATATCTTGCCTGAAGTATTATTTATCTAATTATGGATATGGAATGCTTCTCTTCTCCTTTACATTAAGGCAACCTTTCCCCTTTCAGTAGGGCACGCTGCTGCTATGAGAACTTGATTTGTTGTGTTCTTATAATGCGAGAACATGAGAACCACAAGGCTTGTTCCCAGTTGACTTAAGCTGCTCAAAATGAGGATGAAAAGCCAAAGGCATTAAAATGTATTTTTAAAATGTTATAAATGGTTGTTACAGGCACAAACCACTTTGTTTTTTAGTTACATAGGAAAAAGAAGAAGTTAAGTTCAGAAGCCGGAGTTTACATGTGGTTGCTGCAAGGAGGCTGTTGGATCAGAGTGGTGGTCTTTTATTTTATTAAGCTACTGTGTACAAGGAAAAAAAAAATCCCAGCTCCTTTAGAATATATATTTTACTCTGCTGAACTTCTATATTTTTTTTTTTTATTTCTCCTAAGAGGTTTTGCAGGTGTACGAGAAAGTAACAATTTGTGTGTGTCCACTACATTGGACTTGCTTGGGCACAAACAGGATGCCAAAATGACTGTAAGATTGGTTCTTCCCTTTCTGCCTGGTGCTAGTCCTTCATGAGCTGTACTTCTGATAGCCGTGTCTGCAACAGGCGGTAGTGGTTTCCTAGGGTGGAAATTTTTTCTCTTTGGAATCCAGGCACATGTCAGGGCTCTCGGGGGTCTAGCCCCCTTTGGTCCACCAGCCTTGTGCAGTGGGCGCTTACCGAAGCAGGCACGCTGCTTTTCTCCTGCTTCTGTCTTATTCGCAGAGGGAAACTTGTCCCTGCCTTCAGCAAGAATTTTAGTTTGGGAAGCCTGCGAAGTTTTGCACGCGTTGTTTGCACCTGGGAGCACCAGGGACCATGTTTGTAACTTGCCAGCAGTCTGAGGGCCAGAGCTCATTTGCTTCTGTATTTACATAGTGCTGTGAAGGCTCAGCTGTGCTGCCTGCCCGGGCTTGTATTGCCCTCGACAGGCAAACAGCGGCTGAGAGCTGTTGGACTTCTCCAGAGCAATGAAACTTGCAGTGGGTCAGCTTGGCTCTCGGCTCGTAAGGCAGGGCAGCGATGGGTTTTGCTCCCCACAGTTCATTCCCGTGGGGGCTTCTGCAGAACGTGGCTGGCTCTTGGTGCAGAAACTGGACTGGGTTAGGGCAGCGGTTGGGTATACTGGCTGAGCTCCAGGAAAGAAGCAGCTGTCTGGCTTTTTAGCTGGCAACAAGGCAGGGAAGAAGTTAGGGGTGAGGGAAGTGGGGAAAGGCCTGCAGGCTTTTGAAGCTGAAAGTGTTAAAAGTTTCTGAAGTAACCTCAGGTAGAGAAATGAGAGCAGCGAATTGATAACAAAAGTTCAGGTTCCCACAACAGCTGGACTGTGGCAGATTTACGATTTAATGAGGCTGATAATCCCATTAGAGATTAAATTAAGAAGGTTTTTCTGGGAGATCACCAAGAAAATTATGAATATTGTACTGTAGCTTGGGTTGTAATGCCAAGGCAGTGGAGAGCTGACATGTACTTCTTGCACTGCAGGATGCTGCTTCATTCAGTGTGTCTCATTAAAACAAAGCATTCAACTCCAGCAGAGTTTCACTACAAACAGAGGCAAATGTATTATTATTATTATTACTATTATTATTACTACTACTACTACTACTATTACTAGCATCATCATCCTGGAAACAACATGCAGATTAAAAGATGGAAATACCAACCAGATCTGCAAGTGCGCGTAGCTCTACTGAGTTCATTCTCAGACAATCTGGCTCTTTTTATTAAAGCAAAGCCTCAGAAGGCAGGGAGAGCACATATGAAAAAGAATGTATTTAAGGTAACTATTGACATAACTCCAGTAGCTTGGAACTTTCACAAAAACTTTTTTTTATGGCATCCTGCACACCCTAGTGATGGGAAAGTGTTGTACGGAATAATGACTCTGTAACCACAGACTTCAAAAGTATAGAATGTCTGCGGCATGATGGAAATAGCTGTTTCCACATCAATAATATACACACAGGCATATTGAAGCTTAATTGCAAGGCCAATGGTGTTGGGAGGGGGAAGGGGAGAGGATGTCTGACCTGCCACTGCACCAAACACGCGGGCTGAGCAGAATGCCTCTGCTTTACAGCCAGAAACAATGATTCATTTCATTATAATCTTGACTTTTGCATTTTTCTCATGACTTATCAATAACTTCGTATGGGACTCCATAGACCATTGGAGTTATTGGCTTGTTAGGAATTAGGAAGAGAGACAGGGTATGTATTATTTCTGATAAACATTGCTCGCTGACAATTGTTTTAAATATTCTATTTTAAGGACAGTTCTGACACAACTTTTCTGCTTGCATTTTCTCTTTTCCTTTGAAGGAAAAGATCTTGCACTTAAAAGGAAGCTTGCTCTTTTAAGAGTCCAGCATCCTTGTGCATTTTCATGAAAGGTCCTGATCCTCCAGCTGACATCGTAGTATTGACACGAAGGCGGTTTTGATGTCACAAACTGTTGTCGTTGGACCAGCTCCTAATGCGTGTGGAAGCTGTTTTCCCAGCCCAGGAACTGTGAAAAAAAATATAGGCCCAGCAGCTTTAAGTGGAAAATGAGCAGCTTTGTACTGCAAAATACTATTGGCATTATTGATTGTCTTTTATTCCTGTTGTTCAAGGCCTAGGTTACTGGAATGGCAGAAAAGTAGCTATTATTTTAGCTTTCAATGTACAGACCAGTGGCATCATGCAGGCTTACTTTAAAGCATCCAGTGCTGGAATGCTGTGAATACACCACAAAATCTGAGATCCCTACAAAGAAATTTCCTCACACTCTGGGGAAAAGCCTCAGAATGGCACCTTGAGACCCAAAACTCAGAAGGAAATGGAATTGAAGCTCTCCTTTTCTTAATTGCAGGTATTTTTAAAGTCCATCAACACTTTTAGTTACTTAGGTTTAGCAATAGCCTATGTTCTGGATGATGTTGTTACTGAGGGGAGAATCAAAGATTAATTGATTTATTTTTCCTGGTCTGGCGATTTATTTTTATTTTTTAACTTTTTTTTTTTTTTTTTTAAAGGAAATAGCTGGTTGTTAAGTACTTTTTGACAGGTTGGGCAAAGAATTCTCCCAGGTTTGCAAATGAAAAGATTTTCATCTTTGAAAATATAACCCAAATGTACCCTAGAGGGCAGAGTCATTTAGAGAGAGATCCTACACACCTGCTAAGTGACTGATTCATGCCCACTGCAGAGTTCCTTGGGGAGAAGGACCAACGCCTGGGAAACTGGAGTGGAGAGCGTGGGTGGAGCTCTGGTGTTTGTCGGCAGCAAAGGTTGGGAAAGTGGTCTGTGACTCTCCCATGTGCAGGTTCTGGAAAAAAAACACAACACAAAACACCACCAAAACCAACCAAGCAACAACAAGAACAAACAAACAAAAAAACACCTTAAAAAAAAAAAAAAAAAAAAGGGCAGTAGTTTGTGATCAGCTCTGTGTAACCCAGCAGGCCATTCTGCTGGCAGGTAGCTACTGCAGTTCTCACCTGCTGGAAGGTCTTAGCCTGTTTTTGCAGGTTTTTAAATCGAAGTAGTCCAACTTGTGTGTTATATCAAAGAAAATAAACCAGGTGCTGCCCTTTCCAACAGCTGCCTCCTCTTGAGACCTTAGCCATGCAGCGGCTTACTGCCAACTTTTCCATCTAACTGGTGAGGAAAGTTTGTTGTTCTGTAAGCCTGAGTGTCTGGGAACAATCTGGAATGTCTTTCCGGCTCATCTTGTATGTGAATACATCCTTCAGCGTTTCAGGCTCCAGTCCTCTCTTTTTTTTACCCCATTCATCTGAGGGGGAGGGGAAAAAAGGGTCAGATGCTGGGACACTTTGAAGAATGTGCCTTTACCAAGCCTTGGTTTTTCTCTCTTCCTGGAACTCTCATTATATGATCCTGGTTTTCTGAGCCAATTGTTAGCCCAAGGCCAAATCCTTAACCTTGGGCTAGATAACAAAAGCACAGCTGAGGTGATCTCGACTACTTTAAAAAGGCTGTCTACTCTTTGATGCACTCAGAATGAGACTCATAATTCATTTTAGTTCCAAAGGTTGTTCTTAGCATGGGAAATTAGCAACCTCCGTGATAAAGAGTCAGCACATTGAGTGTGTGCGTGCCTTGTGTTGATCTCTGTGCTGCATTGCGTTCCTCGTCCTGGAGGGTGTTGGTGTGTCTAGGGAGAACCCGAGACTGAATCCTATCTGGGGAGCTTTGCTTTATGTAACTGCATCGGTTCATTCGAAGGCCTGGATGCTTTGTGCCAACAATCAGAGGCTCTTTGGCCAAGGCAGCCTTCTGACTTACAGCTGGAAATGAGAGGAGTGCGTAACCAGAGTGTATGCCCGAGAGAAATGAAGCTGAGGTCAGGTTTGTTAGTGGATATCAAAACTGGCTTGTGAAGTGCAGCCCTCTTCTGTGCAAAGACTGCAGCGACGCGGGAGAGGCTGACGAGTGGCACTGAGCGCTAGCAGCTGGCAGCGCGGCGTGCACAAGCCCCTCGGTCTGCATCGTGTGGAGGCTTCTCTGTCAGGGCCTTCCTGAGCTTTTCTTTGGGAGAGGGCTCTTCCACCAGCTGCTCTGCTGCTGAAGTCTTGGTGCTACTCCTAACATCTCTGCAGGTTTATTTTCTGCTCTAATCCAGCCCGCCTGGTGGCAAGAAGCATGGCAGCACTGTTGGCTGTAGCGTCAAGCGGGCCTTATCACAGAAGGCAGAGAATTCACGGCCAAGCTGGTAGCAACAGGACTGGCTTTGGCAGCCAAACCTGTTAAAAAGAGATGCTGCTAGTCAAATACTGCATCAGAAAAAAGGGCTAGTCTGAGCAGCAGGGCCACCAGACTAAGGAGTGGAGAGACTGCAAACCTCCCTGTGCTGCGGGGTTGCAGTGCACCATCGGAAGGGCCCCTCGCTGTCTTTTTGTGCTTATCCTCAAATAGTTTCTCCCTGCCTCCTAAGTGTTTTCTAATGATACGTACCTGAAAGAATTTAGAGATGCCCAAATGCGCTGCTGTTTATCCTGTAGGGTAGAGATAGATAGCTACATTAGATGGCATAATAACAGGTTTCGTCCGCTGGTAACAGGTTTGCATGTGAACCAGGTCTGGCCAGTATTAAATTGGAAAGCAAAGATGGCTTTGTGATTAAGGTGCTGGAGTGGGACGCTGGAAATCTGGGTTCAAGTTGTGGGTCAGCCATAAACTCCCTGTGTGACCTTGAGCAATATAATTATTCTGAGACTTCAAAGGTATCTAAACAATTTGGACACCCATTTTCCAGTCATTTTAATTAACTGGGATGCTTTGAAATGCTTAGCTTTAATCTCTCAGTGCCCAGAATTCTCATTTGTACAGCCAGGATAATAGTATTTCCTCGCTCACGAAGAGGATGTGCGTGTTAATGGGTGGGAAGTGTGCAGCTACCCCAAGTGTGGCAGATACAGAGCGTGCAGAGGGTTTAGCAGGAGGGAGCATGCTGAATTTTGCAGGCACGGGACTGAAAAATCTGGGGGTGTTTGGTACAGGGCAAACAGCTTATTTCAGTGAGACTTGTTTACGCACAGGCATAAACTGGGGGACAGTTACTTACCGTGATATATTGCCATCATATTGGGTTCACGGGGAGATAAATTCTGCTGCAAATAAACTCCAATGAAAATATTTACTGGGGGGAACAGCTCATTTATTCAATATTTCATTTAGGTCCATAACAACATCTTGCCATTTCTTTAGTGTCCTGCCATTCTTTAATAGTGAATATTAAACTTTTACAAGATAAAGCGACTAGTTATTAACATTTTCATTTCTGTAGCTTTACTTCATAACAAGCCATGCTCCCACTTAAACATCACCTACGGTTATGTCCCTTTGCCCAGTGTTACGTGGGTGTGTAATGAAAAGCCTGTAATGCACGCAGGCAGAGGGAAGGGTTAAAAGAGCCACGGGAGTCTTTAAATCCTTCATTTTCTGACTTTTGTGGGTTTAATACACAATCTTAACATTCCATTAATAAGTTTTTTGTTGTTGCTGATTTTTTTTTTCCCTTAAGAGATTAAAGGTTCCTTCAGGTTTTTTTTCTTCTCTTTTCTCCTTTTTCTCCCCCTTTCTTTTCCTTTTTTTTTTTTTTTTTTTTCCTTTGTCTTTTTCTCTTTTTTTTTTTTTTTTTTCCTCCTATCTCTTTCTTCCCTACTCTCTTTGGCCATGCCAGTTTTGTGTGTTGGGCAGGCAGGGAATGAAAAGCTGTCTACAGTAACCACTGATGCTACTCCCAGAGCTAAGTGGAAGGCTTAGAGGGCTCCTCTAAGAGGCAGAGGGCTGCTGTTCCCAGAAGGATGTCAGTCAGGATGGAAAAATGTTTTGAAGGTCCTGGAACCCGGGTTCTTCACTGGCTCTCGAGATGACCATCACCCCTCAGCACTTCTGTTACTAAAGTGCTTTGCAAGCTACTCACAAAACACTGTGTCGTGCTATAAGCTGTCAGAATATCTGATCCTGCTTGTTATGCTAGTTATTGGCAAGTCGGTGGTAAATATACATCGAAATGAGGTTTCACTGTACAGATATGGAAGGAAGAGCTGTGCTACTCTGAACAGCTTCAGCTGGATCCGTTGCAGTGGTGACTTCAGTATTAATCAAACCAGAGTCCTTGCCACTGCTCTGTGTATTAACTTATCAGAATGACTGCTTTGTAGGCAAGAAAACCTGTCTCTCTCTCTCCTTGTTAGGATGAGTGGCATTATGCTAGGGTCATAATGGACTAAGTTGTTATTTATCATTAGGAAGTCTCAAATCTGGCTGGCAAGATATGCCTTTCTCTTGAAGTTTGCTTTTCAAAGCAACTGTCAACTGAGTGCTTTTTTAATGTGCTGATGTGTTTGCCTGCAGAATAGGTGAGCAAATATTTTTCTCAGTTTTATTCTCAAGTCGATATAATGAACATCCTGATTTTTGAATGGCAAATTTTCCTCTATAAAACTTCACTGGAAGAAGATAGTGAAAACTGGTTGTTGTTTTCACTGAAAGCCAGAGTTATCGGAGTAATAGAATGGATTTGGGGTGGTAACTATTGTTACTTAAGATTTTTCTATTACTTTGATTTAGCTTTTTACTGAAGTGAGCAGATAAGGAATACCGGCAAAGGGTTACTTTATGTTGTGTACTAAAGATTTTTTAGAAGAATAGCTATTTTATGATTAGGCCAAGTAAACATTTTCATGTAGTCTCACCTTGTGGAATGTGGTCCTCTGTCTTGGTTTGGTAGATGCCTACCTTAAAAACAAAGTAGGAAAGAATCATATCTAGATACCTAGCAAAAGTTAAAAAATCTAAAGAAAACTGCCTGTGCATTTACCAGGAGAAAGTAATGCACTGAATTAACCAAAAAAGATAAGCTAAGAATGAAATATGGCAATATTTCTTTTTTGTTTGTTTTGTTTTTGCCAGTGGCCCAATTCTGGAAAAAACTTTAAATGTTCTTATTAGCTATTTTGTAGGCTAGGCCCATGAAAAAGTTTTGGACAGAACTTAATTTAGTACGTTGTTATAAGCTCTGATATCTGCCCAAGTTCATGAACCTTTTGAACAACAGCCCCCCGCATGCCCCTGGGGTTCTGGAGAGGGATTTATGGTTTCATGTGCAAAACAGTGTGAAACTTGGCACTTTTGCTTCGCCTGAACCCTTACAAATCCAGAGCACTAAGCAAATCAGGGGCTGTGAGCTCACCCAGCTCAGAGGCAAAGTAAAGGTTTATTGAAACTCGCAGCAACTTGAACTAAATTCTGTTTAAAAAATCTGGCCCTTAGTTTCCCATTGTTGCCTTATCATTTACCTGGGGGAAATCCATCCTGCAGGGCAGTTGCGGAGGCAAATTCGGTAAAAATTATGAAGTGCTCAAATAAGGATGGTGGCAGTAGGGGTGTTGCAGGGGGATTTAAGGTCGTCTGATACATAGGAGGGAGCTTGATGACCAGGAGACACGAATGTCTTAACAGCCAGTGTATGGACAGAAGTTCCTCGGAAGTCTCACCTGCTGAAGAGCCAGGACAGATCAGTCACTGGGGCTGTGTGACAGGGTGAGTGAGTCACAGCCAAATCAGGCACTCGTTTACATCACCAGGCTTCTTCTGAGCTTGTGTAAGCTGTGCGAGCCAGTTCAAACTGAAGGCCAAGCTTGCCTTATGCTTACTCTGGTTTCAGTGGGGTTGAAAGATTGAATGAGAATTTGGCCAGAAGTCCAAAAAACTACCTACTGCCTGATTTAAAGCCAGCAAAGGTGCTGCCTGCAGCCAGTAACCGAGTCCTTCAGAAAGAGAGGGTCAGGTTCCTGATGCTACTCTGTGGCACTTCTGCAGATCCTGTCTTTCTGATAAGAAATGAAGACTCTGACAGTCATTGACTGGGGGGATTGGACAGGGCCCACAAGGTACAGAAATGCTTCTTCCTTTGCTCATTTCCTGGCCTTGCCCTCTGGACGGGTGCAGTAGGCAGACTGGCTGGCTGGGAGCTTTCCTCACTCAGGTAGGTCACGTTATGCCTCTTCCTCAGCTCCTGGCACAAGCCACTGCTGCTCACCCACAGGCCCTAGTTGGCAATAAGCAAACACTTCAGGCATTAATTCTGTGTTGCGTTGCCTTCACTTCTACACTGTGTACAGAACTCCAGAGATCCTCCACGAGTCTGAACGGACCCCTTCCAGAGTCACTTGTAATCGCTGCATTTAGATTATACAGGTTCCACTTGTGATCCTGCAGGGTACTTACATGTACAATGATAGTACGGTGGCTTACAAGGTCACAATAGGAATATTCTGCTCTTAACACAAGCAAAATTCCAGTTACCAAGAAGAGGATTCACTTTTCTGATACTAAGCAAACCCCTTTTAGGAGATCCATAACCCTTCCCCTATCTGCTGGAAGCTTGATGGCGTGTAAGCAATTCAGGAGACTCATGGAGGGCATCAGAGACAACTTTTTGGTGCTGGATGAGCTGACTGATGGAGGAACAGTGCTCAACCTGCTGCTCATGAATAAGGAAGAAATGTTTGGGGATGACTTGGCTGCAATATCATAGGATGGTGGTTTAAGAACCTGAGGAAAGAGGGAAAGGCGAGTAATGCAATAATCACTTGGGACTTCAAGAGTGTGGACTTCGGCTTGTTCAAGGAACTGGTAGGCAGGATCTCCTGGGAGTCTGCCCTGGAGGGCAGAGAGACCCATGAAAGTTGCTTGATCTTCAAGGACAGCCTCCTCAAAGCACAAGAACAGTCCATCCTGATGTTCAGGAAGCTGAGCAGGTAAAGCAGGAGGCCAGCTTAGCTGAATGGGGAACTCCTGACTGATTTTAAATGCAAAAAGGAAAAGCATGGAGGTGGAAGCAGGGACAAGCTACCAAAGAGGAGCACAGAAATGTTGCCTAGGTGTGTAGCAACAGAATTAGGAAACTCAAAGCTCAGCTGGAGTTGGAACTCACAAGGCTTGTGAAGGGTGAGCAGATCATTTCTACAGGTATGTCATTGACAAAGGGGAAGCCAAGGAGGATGAGGGCCTTCTGCTGTCTGTGGCCAGCGATGAAAGGCATGGGACAAGGCTGACGCATTCAGTGTGTTGCTGGGGGCCTTTACTGGCAAGATCTGCTTGCAGGCCTCTGTGCGTAGTGGCAGAGTCTGGAGGTGAGGTGGTACCTGTGTTAGAGGAAAACTAAAGATCACTAAGGTAGCGTGGCACTAACAAACCCATGGGACGGGGCAGGGTGCATCTGAAGGTGCCAAGGGGCTGCTGGTGTTTAACATCTTCATCAGCAACCTGATCAAGAGGGCGGAGTGCTGCTTTAGTGAGCTTGCAGCTGGCACCAGCCCCTGGGAAGTGAATTGATACGCTAGCAAGTGAGGATGCTGGCCGCAGGGACTGTTGCAGGGACAAGCTGGAGGAATGGGCCCACAGGAATCTCCTCAAGTTCGACAGAGACACAGGTAAGGTTGGAGACAGCTGAGGAAAGGTTGGGGAACAGGTCTGCAGGATCCTAACTTATTTAGTTAAGGGGATCTTATGAGAGTCTTCCATGACCCAAAAGGAGGGTATAGAGGGCATGGAGCCAGCCTCAAAGGTGTGCAGTGGAAGGACGGGAGGCAGCTGCCGCAGGTAACAGCAAGGGGAAATCTGACTGAATATAAGAAGAAAGTTCAGCACTGCACCAGTGGTTTAGCACTTTATTCCCGAGGAACTGTGAATTTTCCACTTTTGGAGACTGACTGGACGTGGCCCTGAGCAACCCGGTGTGACCTGAAGCTGGCCCTGCTGTGCGTGAGCAGGAGGCTGGCCAGGAGGACCTCCAGAGCTTCTGTCCAACCTCTGTCTGCAACAGAGAGAAAAGGCAACGAGGAAGAGCAGTAGATGGATCAATACAAATGTAATGAGTTCTTGTTTCCATATATGAGATATTTTTGTTTGTGCTCCACTTAACAAGCAGAGAAAAAGAAAATATCATGTTTTCACCAAAATCATTAAAAATGTATATGTGGGAGTTCAGTTGCAGTATGCAGATTAGGAGGTCACAGACTTGTTAGAGTGCTGTGACCAATATCAGTGGAATAGTGTAAGAAACAACTTTTATTCCAGGCATTTTTTCTCATAAATACCAGTTTTGAATTAATCCTAACAATGGGTTTAAAATGATTTTCTTGCAGATAAGAAGCTATAATACTAGCTTCAATCAGAATTTTTACAAGAAAAAGTGTTAAATACAGGATGAAAAGTTATTTCAGTAGAAAAATAAAGTGAAGTATTTTGTATTTTTTGCTCACAGAACCATTGAGCCGTGGATGAGCTGACAATATAGGGACACCTTCAACCAATTAGAAGAGAATAAAAAAGTGACAGCAAACTGCAACCACTGACACCTGTTAAAATTCAAGCCCATGCTAGAATATCAAGTTTATGCTGAAATATGTACCGAGTGTATTTTTGTTTTAAATATGACTTCCCATCCTGGTATTTGCAGGTGCATTGTACTGGAGTGAACGCAATCATTTTGTTAATTGCAGTTCAAGCTCATTAGGGAACTATAAAGGCAGAAGAATGAATGTAACCGTGCATTAAATGGTAAATGATTTTGGGGTGGGAAGCAGTCAGGTGTGTTGCCCTAGGCTATGATTTTCCCCAAATTAACATACATAGCAAAGAAAGAAAGAATGAGGCGGGTGGGAAGAAAGAAAGGCCACAGGTCACCAAAGCAAACCTCCCAAACTTCAGTGACGCTGAAGGGAAACGTTAGCTGCTGAAGTGTTGAGAATCTAGCTGGTGCTGGCTCATACCGGGCAAGTTTTGTGCTGCTTTAGGTTCATTTAGGCCGAATATGGTGAAATCCAAACCGACTCCACACTGTTCACTTAGTCAATGTGTAACTGAGCGGAGTTTCGGGAGGTTATGCTGTAACCTGCAAGACCTCTCAAACGTGCAACGTTAATGGCATTTATTACAAAACCATCTTGAAGTAGTGTATGCTTGAGCAGACAGCCAAATGTTTCCCCTCAGAGTTCTGGTGGAAGATCTGGAAGCCCAGAAATGGGTTAGTGCAAAGGTTGGTTGCTTCCATCTCCCTGCCGGGGACTCTCCAGCCAGCAGGGATCCCTGTGCTTCCCGAGCTGGTTGTACAAGCATATTTTGCTGTCTTAGAATACTAATCATCCGGTGAAATACAAACCTTGGCCAGCACTTCAGATCTGAATAACAATATCTATGTGTGTCTCAATATCTGGGTGTCTAGATTGAGATGGTTCAAAGGGAAATTTCTTTGGATTGCTGGGATTTGTGTGTTCTGGAAAATCAGGCTCCTTTTTGTTGTCTCTCTTTTTTTTTTTTTTTTTTTCTTTTCCCCTTTTTGCCTTTGATTGAAGTAGAAATACTTGTTTGGGGAAAGGAGGAAGGTGGTAGGAGAACCAAGGGCAGAACTGAAAGACAATTTTCCTCTGGAAAGTTTTTAAACTGAAATTGCATTTTATGGAGAAGCCCCTATTTTTCTTTTCTTTTTGTCAGTTTCTTGTCTGTTTGAGCCAAAAGCATTTTTGCTTTCTGCCGCCCTGGTGAGTTGATTAAGCAGTCAACAAAATTGAAAAGTTTTGTGATTTTCAGAAAATGTCTGTAGTACCTTAAAGGTAGTTTAGGTACAAACGGCCTAAGGTGGTTTTGTTGTTGTTGTTTTTCAAGTCTTCAGAAAAATAGCTGCTGTCTGTCTCGTCCTACAGATTCCTCGATGGGAAATAGAGAAATGCCATTGTTTGCTGGTGCTTACATCTGATGAGGCTATGTACTCCTTAGCTATTGTTTCATTGTATTTGATTCCATTTCTTTGTTTGTTAGACACATCCCAAAGAGAAAATAGACAGCTGTGGACAGTGTTCTCTCAGAGCTTAAACCTAATTACAAAAGCAATTAGTCTGAAATAACAAAAGTATGTATATTAGTCCTGAATTTTACTGGGGAAAATAATTGCATTTTGTGGGAATCACAACCCTAGAAGTATAATGGGAAGGAAGATTTATTTTTTTTTCTCCTCTCTTCTCACATACCTGGTGCTATGTAAGGTCAGGGGAGAGCTCCTGGGGTGGACTTGGTTGAATCTTCTCCAGCAAATCCTGAGTTCTTTGAAGTCCCAGCTTTGGCAGCTGCTGCCAACTTTACTGTCCAATATGAGACCAGTAAAACCAGATTTTGCTGGTAGGCCCTGTCTCCAAGAGGCCTTCCTTTTGTAGAATCAAATATAAGCAGTTATATTGTATTTAATAAGATGGTTATTTGTTCCTAACAGTTTAAATGCAAAGGTTTGTACCCGTCTACTGTGCTTTTCTTATTCCCACGTAATCCATTTGTAGTTTGTTTGCACATTTTTTATTTGCCTATGATGTATGTAGTCGGTCTGCAAGAAAATGCATCCAACTTTGTGAGGCTGAAATGTAAGTTCTGTGTTTGAGGTAGACAGGTGATAAGTTGATCAACCACAGCCAAGTGAGGCAAAGTAAGAAAAAAGCTGTGCCTGACAGCTAATCAAAAGGAATAATCGTAGTAAAAGCAAAGCAAACAAAAAACAACCCTGGCCAGACGGGTACAAAAGCCCTATTTATTGGTGGCACGTGGGCAAATATAGTGGAAATCATTTTTAAAATATTGCAGGAAGGAGTTTCAGCCATTGTACTGTTTTCTGTAATTATGAAGGGTGGATCTGAAATATAAAACTTCCCAGAAGTTTGCAGTAAATCAGAGCAAGCCCATCTCTTCACTTAACAATGTCAAAATGTCAGTGGCAGTGCTGCTCGGTGTGTGTGTGTTTTTGCACGTATGTGTCTGTAGCATGTGGTTGATGTGGGACTGGCACTGCCATTTTTTATTTTTTTTTATTTTTTTATTTTTGGAAAAAGGGGAAAAGAAGTTTAGCTTGCCTTGAAACATTAAGATATCCTCCAATTTGAGCAGCTCTAGCACCACCGTGCTGTTGAGATTTGGCAGGAGAGTGACTTTCACTTCATTTTCCTGCCAAACCCGGCCACTTAATGAACATTTCAAACCTCTCAGCTTGCACGTGCTCCGCTGATGTTTGAGGGAAAAATACCATCCTTGCAGAGCCAGCTCGGGCTGCTCCCCACAGCCCCCAGCCGTGACGGGCACGTCCTCTGCAGAGATGGAGGGGGCACGGGCAAGAAGGGAGTTGCTCGGTAATTACAGCTGTATTTCCAGGATGGGAGTAATCTCAGGAAAACCTGTGTCTCTAGCTGAGAGCCTCCCTCTAGTCCCAGGAGAGGGTTAGATGATTGCAGAGAGTTCCTACATCCCCTTGGTGCATAGATGCATGAACAATAGAGTAGAAAAGAGAGCAGGAAGCCTCTGCATTTTGGGAGATAGTAGAAAAGTTTGTGCTCAGCATATTTCCCTGCAGAAACCTGAAATGGAGCTGGTCATTTCCGCATTCACCCAGCTCAGCAAGTAGCTGCGAAGCCCCCAGACAAGCGCGTGCTCAGCCCTCTTTTGCCTGCACTGCAGAGGACAAGGAGCTCGCCTTCGCACAGGTACTTTGTCAGCTTCAACTCCAGGAGTCCCAGCACTGCTGGAATTTGTTTCCAGTGATACAGTGGATTTTTGTAGCTTCGTTTTGATTTCTTCGTTTTTGAAGTCAAGGGAATCACATATGCATGTGTGTGTGCGTGTCTGTGTGTGAACTGTATTTAAAAACACTTAGGATGTACCAAAATTATCTTGCAACTTTAATTCTCTTCCCAGGCCTGCTCCCGTCTTCTGTGTTACGATACAGCCTTTAATTAGACCACTACAATTACAGACCTGCTTGGGGAAAGAATCAGGGTTGTGCAGTAAAAGACACTATTGTCCCGAGGATCTCTACCCCATTTCTGGCAGGAGAGGGAAGATGAACAGTGAATGAGGTGGGGGTTTGTGGAAAGACGAAAAAATATTTAAGGCTGTTCAGATGTACGCTAGGGAGCTGGAGCTCTCAGTGCTTCTGCCAGAGTGATTCCAGGCAAGTCGCTTAAACCAAACTCTTCATGGGTGGTCACCAATTAAGTGTTCCTCATATTCTGGGTATCTGACTTGAGACCCAGGGATCTGACCTGAAATGCTGAGCAGCCACAATTGCAATAGAAGCTCAGGAGAGCTGGCTTATAGCAAATGCCTTAGCGCTCTGGGAAATGAAAAGCCTTTGGCAATCCCCAGCCTTTGCACCATCCCCAGAGCTATGGATCCTTCGGCTCCTCTTTCTCTTTCCTTGCTTTCCAGCCTCCAAAATGGGGGAAAGGTCGTCCCTGCGCTTCGTTGGGAAACAGTGCAGATACATTTTTGTGACGCGCCTAAGCAATAGCGTCAAGAGCTCCATGGCAAAGCAGCTGAGGACGTGGCTCGTTCTGCTGCTGCAGCTGGGCTTGAGTCACGTGCAGCGAGGCCAGCCCGGGAGCACGCAGTGCATGCCGAGGCTCCCATCGATTATCCATCAGCTCCGCAGGGTCAGGGCAGCCCCTTCCCGGCCCTGGCCGAGGCTGGGACACACCCTGCAGCTGAAACAGGAGCGGGGTCATCCCACTGCTGAGTCCCTACTCGGGCACAAGGTGCAAGAGGAGGTAAAATTGCTCCATTTACCATAACCCTGGCTTTTCGTCACTTTTGAGAGCTCGGCTTTGCAAGAACATTAAGTCTTTTCTTATCTGTTTTGTGAGCAGCAAACATCCCTGTAAGCCCCCCAGCAAAGAGATGTTTTCCTAATGGTCCTTTCAGGCAGAGCGCGCCGCGTTAGTGGCTTGTTATTAGGAAGAGAACTTGGAGACGCAAATGTTGATCTTCTACTCCGCAGCAGTTTATGGCTGGATAAAAGGTTTCTGAAAATAGGTTTAATTTAAATAAAACAACTATCTCCACTTTAATTTTTCATGTGTGAACGCTTCAGAGAGTGCTTCTGTAAACTTCATTACAACGCATGCCATTGCGTGCCAAATTACAACTTTCAGGATCTTTGAAATTAGGCATCTGTTATCTCTTGCCTGGGGTTTACTTAAGGAAAACAAGAATTCAAAACATGAATGCGCACAATCTTTACAAAAATACTGATGTTTACAGTTTGACCTTTACTTTCTAGTGTTTACCTAAGGGCTAAGTATTTGGAATTATGCTTTGGCTTATAAATGTTTATCATCTAATAGGAATGATATCAGAGTTCTTACTAAAATAAAGAGTTCCCTGGAATAATTTGACCAAAAAAGAACCACAGTGAGGCGAAGAAAGGAGGAAAAAAAAAAAAGCTCAAAGAAGTAATTGGGTCTTGGGACTTGGTGGCATTGCTGCAGTTTGATGGAGAAGAGTCCCCCTAGGGCAGGTGTCCCTGCAGTCCCAGCACCCTTGGGGTGGCAACACGCTGCTCCTCAGCCCAGCCCCGAGCTGCTCCTGCCCTGGGGTAAAACTTTCGGCCCTCAGGGAGGCCATGAAGGTCACACTCGAAGCTGGCAGCTCTGGAGGATATGGGGCCAGGCATGAAGCGTAGCTGAGGACTGGCAAATCTGCAAGCAGCTACGGCCTTGAGGAGGTGCAGTAGTCTCAGCACGGGGATCTGCGTGGGAGGCTCGTGCAAGGTGCAGGGGCAGGAGTGGAGTGAGTGAAGGTGCAGGCTCATCGTGTACTCTAAGCCTTTGGAAAGGTGCCTGGCAGTAGTGGGGCTCTCCCACAGCTGCTCTGCAGCTGTTGTGTAGTGTAAGAAAACCAATACCACTATTTTTTGCTGCTAGTTTTTGTTCTTTGTTTTTTCTACAAAACTATTGAGAAGACTGGACTCTCCTTAGGAATGAAACAGGTGGACTTTCTGACTAATGTTTCTAAGAAGCCAGAAGAGGCTCGATGAGATGATGATGTGCTGGGGCATTGGGGCTAGGCATGGTGTAGGAAGGGCCAGAGAGAGCTCCACTGTCGCTCCAGGTTCACACTTTCACCCTCACCTTACAGTAATTGCTTTTCGTGTTCCTTGAGCACCTCAAGTTGCTGTCATCTTTGTACGAGATGCTTGGGTCTTCCCTCCTCTGAAAAAGTGGTGCTCTTCAATATGCCTTTGTCACATGGATATGGAAAATTGGTAGGAATTCAGTTTAAGAAAGGTGACTCAAAGTGCCATTACTGTGTCCTTGTCCCCTGCTGATGTACATGTATACACGCTGAGATGATGCTTGGTATCCTCTGCCACTAGTGAGGACACCCTGGGCCAGTCTTTGAAGGGTTTATCTTATGGGTTCTGTTTATTGATGAGCTTACTGCTTGCCTGCCTGTATTATTTCTTACCATTCCTATACAGACATTTTCTCACCCCGCTTTAAAACAACGCTTCTGTCCCTCTCCCCAAGAACAGCACCCGAGTATTTCCAAACATCACGCAGCTACAAAGCTCAACACAGTTGAGCTGTTGGCTCCAGTTGATCGCCTGGTGAACGTGGGCTAATTTCAGACCACACCCAAGATCCAGCCCGTTGCTGTGATGAAACAGAAGTTTATAGGGACTGACTTTATTGCCACTGCAGCATTTTTTATTGCCCTAGTGCTCCATTAGTGTGCAACAGTGCCACCACGGAGCGGGAAGGCCTGAACTCAGGGCGAAGGGAGCCAGCCCTGGTTTCTGCTGCATCTATTGACCCCTAGTTCTCATATCCTCTACACGTGGGGGGGCTTTTGAAGTGATATTGTAGCGGTTAGGGCTCTCGGGACGGCTGGTTTGGTATTTTTTCAGGTTTTTGTTCGTTTGTTTTCCAGCTGCACAGATCAGGCCCTGCATGTTTTTTAATCATAGTTTTGTTCCACATGCAAACTCTATGATCTTAATGAGCTGGTCTCTGATTAGCTTGCTGTGGAGAGGAAAAGGATTATATTTAGAAGAGATCTCTATTTTTCTTGAAGTAGGATCATAAAATGGTTTGGGATGGAAGAGACCCTAAAAATCATCTGATTCCAAGCCCCCTGCCATGGGCAAGGAGACGGTGCCCCCTGCTTTGCTTTGAGCCCATCAGACACAATTTGGAGATAAACTACTACCTTTCTGATGAATTTTTTCATTAGATGTTTTTTTTTTTTTTTTTTCCACTGGCACATCTGGCTACAAAAGCTGCAGGCGAGTGGGGAGCCACACATGCCATGGGGGCTCCCTTCAGGTGGTAGCCCCAGACTTAATCACTTTGCTCCGGTCAGGGGGAAACGTGGTTCGTGTGAGGAAATGCCACTGCCGGGCAGAGGAGGGTGGCTGAGCAACGTATGGCAAGCTCTGAAGCACTAGGAGCACCCTAGTGGAAAGCCCAAGGCTGCCAAATGATGGAGATGTCAAGGGACAAAAAGCTGACATGACAACTGAGGTAGGAGCGGAGGTGAGGCCTAGCTCTGCCCCTCGCTCCTAGGCCTCGATGTTTCTCCTCCAGCCTGCTCTGTCCCTCCGCTTTCTGTGAGGGGTTTGCAGTAAGGGGGAGGACGGCAGACGTGCACTTGCTGGAGATCACGGCCTTGGCACTGCCCGAGGAGCAGAGCTGGCCCAGGGAGCGCTGATCCCCTTGGCCTTGGAGGTCTCCACATGCCCTGGTGACAGTCCCGGTGGCGAACCTGGCCGAGCAGGCTCTGCTGCCAGTGGGGTCACTGAGGATTTATTTAATGTAATTACTGTGAAGCTCCTGCAGGCCTGGCTGGGTAAGGAGTGTGTACAAATTTCCAAAACCTTTGAGAGACCTTTGTATGCACTATTCCTTTTTTTTTTTTTTCTTCTCCAAATTTATGGCAAGAGAACAGAATGTGAAGCAGGTCGACAAGTTTTCCGCCACTGCCTCTGGCATTAGCTATGATTCATTAGCCCAGCCCTGAAGAGATGTTCAGAGGTCCAATAAAGCGTATTCAAGATCTTGTTTTGAAGGCTGTGCAGGAACAGGGAGCAGGAGGCTCTTTACAGTGTAACGCCTTCCCTTTCTCTTCAGGAACAAGGTTGATTAGTTATTTTTCCTGCTTGCCTTTGAAGCTAGTTTTTTAATGTATATTAAACAGTGCTCAGCCACATATTTTGATGTGATGGGTTTGCAGGACTGGCGGTAGGGAAGACAGGCCCGCCTCTGTCCTATCCTCCTCCCTGAGTAACCTTGCTACCACTGCCGAGAAGAGTAAAGTGTGTGTAAATACAACTTTTCAGATGGCACTTTTTGCCATTGTTCCCAGAGCACATATCATAAAGAGCCACTGCAATTAAAAGGACAAAATATTAGAAATAGCGTCTTTAAGTATGGCTCAGTATAATCTTCCAGCGTTTTCTGGGAAACTGAATTGTGTGTGGACGTGAAGTCAGACTCACCTGATCCATAGGCATAGAATAGGCAGAAAAGCAGACCTATTTCTTTAGGCTACACATTTCTTGGAGTTTTACAAGAGAGGCAGAGCTGCTCATTAGCTCATATGAAGTGGCAAGTAACAAAAAATCTTCAGAGGTATCGAGTTAGATTGTAATCTCAGCTCCAAGAGACTCCACCAGCTTCGGTGTAGCTATTCCTAATGGATACTGGTCAATTAGGGCAGAATGAGCCCCGTCCTGTTTTACAAGTATTCAATCGCGGGTCATATGTATTAATAGATGATGACAATGCTAATTTGGTGTGAGTGCTTGAGGCAGCCTGTGGATGGTCTGCCTGGAATCATGTGGCCACAGGAAAAGCCAAAATCCTCTGTTTTCGGACAGGCCTACAGCCTGTTAGGCAGGACCTGTGTTTATTCTAGGCAATATTTTCTCTAGGTTGTGTGAGAAGTCTTCTTCGCCCTGTTTGGAGCAGTTCCTCACCCAGATTATTGGCCAGAATTTGGATTCAGGGTTTGCTAGAAGAAATGCTTGATAATATCTGGCTTGCTTTGTCCCTGGTCTTCTGGGGTATTTCAGCCATTTTTCCTGTGCTTTCAGCACTGTGGTTTCTAAATGCCTCCTCCTTCCGCTGGCCAGTGGCAGATGGACTCCTTTTCCTCTCTGCTGAATGAACTTATAGACTGAGCAAAATCAAAGTGAGATCACAGCTGGACTACTGGTCTTTCAGTCAAAGTCACATATCATCTGCTAGGAAAGCTATCCGAGCTAACCAGTATTTATGTGGAGTGGCTGAATTTAGTAGCTTAGTATCTGAATAGTGGTGTTATTTTTTTCACACAGGCATTCGAGCACTTCTTTCCATTTTGCCGCCTTTCCAAGCAGCCATTGTCCAGTGTTATCTCTGCAGACCATGGTCAGATAACACCGGACAGTGTGCTGGTACAGTACAGACATTGGCTGGTTAATTATCAACTCCTCTATCAAGGCAGCTTTAACAAGGGAACGTATCTTAATGGGGTGGCTGGTTAGGAAGTCAGTTTGTTTCCTCATTCTGTAAATGTTATTACCGATTTCATGTCACTGACTGCATGTTTCAGTGCAGGTTTGGAGCCTGGTGTAAATCTGCACTGACTTCACTGCAGTTCTCCTGTGCCTGTGGTGCCCACAGAGACACGCGCTTCCACCAAAACTTGCTTTTGCTCTGCTTTTATTGTACCTGCATCGTGCTGGCATCACTTTCCCCAAAGATGATTAGGTCTTTTAAAAGAGGGACCCATGTTTACTCTGACAGAAGTGAAATCATTTTTTCAGCCCCGTATCCCTCCCCAAACTTTCTTGCCTGGGAGGAGTCATGTCAGATGGCAGTGCAGCAAAAGAAGGGCTCATGGGGTTGGTGAGTGAGCCTTGCTTCATGGCTGCATACAATTTTCTAGTGTGTTACCTGCTTATCCGGGTGAATTAGACTGCTGAAGTAATTCTAGGGCAAAGGAGGTCGTATTAGCTTTGAACTAGTGCAGTTTTCTCACCCTTAAAGCAATATAGGTCCTCTCCTTTAAAACCCTCTGTTAGGTTTGATACTAGCCACACTCCATAGGTCCCAAACTCAGATTTTTGGTACCATCTCAGCAGCTGTGATCACTGGCATCTGCCTGGCAGAGCACGAGGCATCAGTTCGGACACCCATGGAAGTAACCCTTCAGGTGCGTGGGGGGATTTTAAAGGCTTCTCATTTGTACGTGGGACTGGCTGGAGACAGAAATGAGCAGTGTATCAGCCCAGAACATGCAGTTCTTTGTGGGGACACTGTGTGGTCTGGTTTCATCGGCACAGCATCGAGTCTCTTGCCCCAAAGGGACATGCCCTGTGTTTTCTGCTTTTTTGTGAGCATTCCTTCAGTTCTGGGTGAACGGCACCATACGTGGTACCTAGTTCCCTTTGCTGATCTGGGAAGAAGCTTCACCAAACGCTATCCCAAAGCTTTTAATAAACAGTTTTCAGACTGAGCTCTACTCAGCAGAAATACGAGCAGATTTCTTGTCGTTGCTAACACGGACTAGGAGATGGACTCGATCACGCTTAGCAGCACCCTTGCCTGTAAGAGTTTCACCCTGCTCTCCCGGACAAGCAGTTTTTGAAGTCTATGTCTAACTCTGAGCAGGATTTACATACTTTTGACTGTCTGGTCTCCTCATCCACCACCCCTCTTTTCTTATTTCTGGTATGCTTTTGAACTCCCTGGCACTGTAATGGTACTGCGAGAGCATGACCCTGGTAGCTCCCCGTGCAGGTGAATGCCTCTCTCTTCTCACACCGTTCCGGGCACTGCCACGCCAGGCTGTCCCTACTGCCACTATCAGCAGAGGGATGCTCTTTCACCTGGTAGAGACTGCGCTGTCTGTCAGCACATTTCCTGTTGCTGAGGATTAAAAGGGCTGCTTGCTCTGGGAGCAGATGGCCACCTCTCCACCCATCCTCTCAGGTATGGGGAGGCAGCCAAAAGCTAGCTTAAAAGAGCAAAGTGTAACCTGTTCAAAGAAGAACAGAAAGGAACATTTTTCAAACAGCTTAATGAAGCACTTGTTAAGGACTGCCAGGGACAGATTTCCATTCTACACAGGATATTCATTAGAAAAGTAAACACCCTCCAGCACCATTTGTAGGAACAAAGCAGCTTGCATTTTATAACGAGGTGTTAATTTAATGAAGGAAGGGACTGGCAGGGGAGCAGGAGGCAGATAACCAAATGACAGACACCTCTTCCTGGGGGGACAGGGCAGCTGTGTCATCCTGCTCTGCCACGTGGTGGAGGACCACGGGCGCTGTACACTTCACAGCAGGCAGGAACGGTCCTGGGCCGAGGATCTGGGGCAATGTGGAGCTTGTTGGCCAATGTGTGGGGTTAGTGGGGGCTCTCTGGCCCCAAGCATCTCAGCTGGAGAACCAGGGACCCCACCAGGGCCTCCTGCCTCTCTTTGCTACCAGGGTGCCGGATGCTCGCTGTGACCCCAGGGCAGGGTAAAGTAGCAAATCCTCAAGTGTCGAAAGAGCCAGCTATTTATTTATTTCACAAGGAAACAAATCCAGTGGAAAGATTTCGCATTTTTTCCCCTTAAGATGAAACAAAAAATCCTTAGTAATTTCCTTTCTGTGGGAAATTTTCCTCTCTATTTTTCTGAAGTGGCTCCCCCCACGCACTCTCACAAAATGTCACAGCCTCTTGCAGAACAGAAACCTGGCGGTTCAACCTCCTCTCTGGTCAGGATGTCACCGGATTTGTGACTTTTACTGGCCAGAAAGAGCTCGACTGGAGCTGAGATGTGTTCCCCGGTGTGTCATCCCAAAAGATGCACAGCTCTGGGGTCACTCTGCGGAGGGGGGAGAGGTGGCAGGAATATTTTGCTGCCCCAGTGGTGGGGCACAGAGGTGATCTGCAGGCTCCCAGGATTAGCCAGATGTCACCGAGGGAGAGCTGGGAGATGAGGGCGAGTTTTTCTGCGTCTACTGCCAGGCCTTTAGCTTCAAGCCCTTCCCTTATTTTCATACGTGTGTGTTTCCCACCAGGGAACTCCTGCCAGAGCATTCAGCCTGCACAGTTGCTCCCCGTGGGGACGGGGCCAAAGCCAACCTGCCCTCCCAGCTCCGGCAGAACGGGAGCTGCTGTGGTGCTTGCCCAGGGAGGAGGCTCAGGAGTCGGAGGGGAAGCACGAGAGGAGAGGCCAAGTCTTATTTCATTATGCTATCCTGTTTTTGATCAGAGCGCACATCAGTGGAGGGGAGAGCGAAAATAAGGCCCTGGGAGAACTTCTGGCCACGAACCTATATAATCAGGCTGAGCATTGGCACAAATGAGGTCATTTCTCATGTTTATATTTTTACATGCATTGTATGCTCCCCGTCCTCCTCCTTGTGTCGCTGTGATGGGAAGGGAATTTCCTGCTCACGCACGGCATTGTTGTTGCAGGGCTTTTGTGAACATAAACCACCTCAAGTGGCGAGGAGAAATAACTCAGTGCTGGCAGGAAAAACACGAAGTTAAGGAAACTCCCACTCCCTCAAATCATTTTATACTTCTGGTCGCTCGCTGAATATCTTCTTAGAAGATCAGAAGGAGAAGTGGCCACATGGAGCAGCTGCTGACATGTTTCAGCACTCCCGATACGCAGAGGTCAGCTCTCCAACGCTGTAAATCAGCCTGGCCATGCCGTGGCACCTGAGCAGGGGGCTGGTGGGACCATGCACAGCCCTCCTCTGCTCGTGGCAGGTTGCTCGCCTGGTGGCTCTGCAAGCACATGCCTGGAGTGGTGAGCTTTTCCCTTGCAGCCTCTCACCTTTTGGGCGTATGCTGCCCGGGACAGTGGGACAGGTGGAATATACACGTCCCTTTTGGCTTCTGGTTCCCGGTGGGTAGAAGCAGACGCGTTTCTGTGGCTGTCGAACGAGAGCCCAGGTTTGTGCTGTGAGCAAAGGGTGGTGGAGTGCGGGGTCTGCAGCCAGCACTCGGGTGCACTCAGCCACAGGGTCCTTGTCATCGGGCCAAGTGGGGAGCGATGCAGAGTGGCTGCAGCTCTCCAGCAGAGTCAGATGAAAAGCAGATGTGCAAAGGAGAACCCCCCTTCTCTCCCGCCGCCCGCGGTTGCCTCAACTGCAAAGCTGTTGCTTAAGGGCAACAGAGCTTCCCTGCTGACGGCGGGCCAATAAAGCCATCCCCGAGCTATGTCTCCCAAGCCCGAGGCCAGAGGGCACAGCGTGCTTTTAACGCCGGAGCTGTGAAAACCCAGCTCAGGCTGGAGGGGAGAGGGCTGGAGCTGCAGTGGGCACCTCTTGGCTCTCCTCCGCCCACCGGCAGCGTGTCCCCGTGCCGATGGCACCGCGTTGGCACTGCAGGAGCACGAGGTCGCTTCCTATAGGTACCACCGCTGTCCTGCCTCGGGATCCGGGCAGGGCCACCGCCGGCAGCGGGGTGACAGGCATGGGGTGACGGCCGTGAGGATGCCCGGGTCTGGCAGCAGCGCTGCGAGCGGAGAGGTGCTGCCCCAGACGCTGCGATAGCGCACCTCGTCTGCAATTACACTTGGAAGAGGCTTCAGAGTGCAAAAAAAAAACAACAACAGAGGAGAAGAAGAAGAAAAAAAAATGAACAAAAAGCCAACCCTCATGTAAACCCCAGGGCTGGAGGAATAAAAGCGCCAGAAAACATTTATATTGGGCTCCCCTGATATCAACACAGATGAAATGGATCCCCATGCTTCCCTCCAAACCGCAAGCTCTAAAGTGGATTCCAAATCCCATCCCCACTTTAATTTAAGGGCCTCCCAATTAGACCGTTGGATGCCTTTCAAAGCTCTGTATAAATTGGAGATTATGCATCTCGCAGCAGAGGCTTGTCTCCTCACCGGAGCAGCCACCGGCCGTAGCTCGCAGCACGGCCTCCGGCGGGGAAATTCGGGGGCCGAGCGCGGGGTCTGGGTGCAGGGCAGCTCCGGCCCCACCGCCCCGGGGCTGGCATCGACCCCGGCAATTCGGCTGCTGGGGGGCTGGAAGCGGTGGGGCTGCGGGAGCTAGCAAGTTCTCCAGCACGCCGACCAAAGTGGAAAAATCTCAGGAGGGGAAAAAAACATCCTTTCAGGTTGATTTGAAATGTTTTTGCTCTTCTTACCCGTCCCGCCTCCCCCAAGAAGGCATCAAACAATGCAGAACAAAACAAAACAAAGCAAGACAGAAACCCTCACAGAATATGGCACGAATTCAAATAGTTTCGGTCAAGCTGTATTTTTCACGATTCATTTTAAAGATTTTTTTTTTTTTTTTTTGCTGTTGTTGCCCGCACCAAGGTTTCTCTTGGGTTTTGCTAAGAATTAACAGCCTTAGGTGGTGTAATGTTTTCATGGGAGAAGGAGGGATCGGGGCTGTTTCATTCCTATGCCAACCTCAAGCGTTTCCTCCCGTCCCTACCTGCCCTTCCTCCAGGGCTGCCCCCACACCCTGCAGGCTGATGGGCCATCAGTGCTGCCTCCAGGACCCCTCCCGCAGGTGCAGGCTTCTCGAGCAAAAGGTCTCCAAAAGAAAAGGCCACCTGGCAGAGTCTGGTGGTGGTCTTGAGTTTCTCTCATTGCTTGTCAGCTCCATGCACCCTCCCCGTGCCCCGTGGCTGCTGGGCAGGGGATGGGCCCCGTCCTGGTGTGCCTGGACACGAGGAGCTGCCACCGCATCATGCTTTGGGTTTCCGAAGAAATTAACAGCAGTAAGCTGGAGACGGGTAATTTTATTATGTTGATGGTAATAAGGTCCTTAATTTACATATTTGCCACCAAGCTCCTGAGCCCAAACTCAATCAGAGGGGAACGGGCCATTGTAGTGGCATTAACTGGCTGCAGCAAGTGGAAGAATGCAAAAATTAATAATTAATAATTAAGCAACCAAGGAGATGGCAGGCATTTGAGTCTGTAGCTCCCAAGGAGCTGCAGGGAGTCCTGAGCCTGGCTCTGCCACCTATGGCTGACTTCTCCACCTGATCGATATATCCCAAACACAGGCTTTGAGCACAGAGATAAATTTTTTGTTCAGCTCTTTAAAGTCATTTCTCAAGGCCAAATGCCCTATTTGGTGTAGTTCAAACTAGGACAGCCTTTTTTTTGCTTTTGGCACAGGAGGGGAACTCTTACAGAATGGCTCGTTTGATGCTCCCACTAATGCCAACTGCTGAGCCTTGAGTGAAGGAAGGGGGACAAGACTGAGCTGTAAGTCCTTTTTTTTTTTTTTTTATGCACACGACCATCCCATTTTTGTCAGTCTTCCCTTGAAACATGAGCATTTTTCTTAAAAAAAAAAAAAAAAGCCAGGAAAAAGAAGACCATAAAAAAAAACAAAGGATGAATTTGTGTCTCTTTTAATGTGAGAACCACGACGTCAGCATCAAACTATCGAATTATCCTCTGTTTAATTTCTATATAAATTTGAAGACTTTCTGCAGACAGCCAATAAACCTCAAGGTGATAGGACTTGTTTCTGCTTCCATTGAAGTCGGTGGCAAACCTCCCATTTATCGCAGTGTGTAGGATCAAACCCCAGCCCATAAATAATCAGGCACTGAAGGTGCTCTCTGATTCTTCTGTCCATATCTCTCCCTTCCTCTCAGAAAACTTATGAGGTCGGGCCCAACATTGATCTCATGCACAGGCTGGGAGCATCTTTCTTTCTTTCTTTCTCCCTCTCCCCCCCCCCCCCCCCCCATCCCCCTTCTTTGTGGGTTTTGATCTCTCCCTTTGAAATGGAAGCAAATTCCCTGCAGGGTGCTCTGTGATCACTTGCTGGGTGTAGTCGCATGCTTTCACTTCTTGCTGTAGGTGAAATGGCTCGTGTGCAACGCTGTTAACTCTCTGCTAGGACGCTGCTTTCCCTGCGTGTTCCTCGCCGCTCAGCGGAGCAGGCAGCTTCCCCCAAAAACCTGGGTAAGGCACCCGTGTGGGTAGCGCAGCACTCAGAGGACACGAGGGGCACAAGAGGCGATGGTTCGGCGAGAGATGTGGCTCGGACAGCCCCGTCTGGGCCAGCTGCTTGGAATGGGAGAAGTTGCCTGTTTCTGCGGAGCCGTGCATGATGTACCAGTGTGCTGTCTGTTATGATTTACTCCACGTAGACAAAAATGTCATCTCCCTTTGGTTGCGCTGGAATGAAGCAGATGGAGAGCGTTATTGAAGAGGGAAATTACAGTGATGGGATAAGTGTTGGGGGGAAAAAAAAAAAGAAAAGAAAAAAAAGACCGTTTTAACAGGAGAACTCTGGTTAGGCCCAGCCCAGAGAAGTATGTAAGAATGTGCTTGTGATTTGCTTCCAACAAAATTTTTAAGCCTATACTTAACTATAAGCATGAGTATCTCGTTGCTTAAGGTTAAGCACGTGCTGAAATACTCATCTGGAGGTAAGCCCTGGCTGGCAAGACCGAAAGAAACAGAGATCACATAATCAACTTCCAAAGCAAGAGCCTAATCCTACCCAGTCAGCTATTTTGGGGGAGTTTCCAGGAAGGCAAAGAGGTTGCAAGAGGTGGATCTGAGTCTCTGATCTTACAAATTTCCTGGCAGGTGCAAAGGCAACTGCTCTGAACAATACCAGAGGTGTTTGCAGGATTGGCCTGAAGGCTTTGTCTGCAGCAGAAAACGAGGTTAACAGGCTACTTGAAACAAACAAACAACCCCACCTCCCTCCAGAAATTTCACAAAGATGTGCCTCTGTGGATGTGGTGTGATGTTAAAGAGATTTAAGTACGTCTGCTCTGAAACCATTGCCGTAGCTCTAGAAAACCTGTCTTTAGAAAAATGCCCCCCTGTACCAATCAGTTTTGCAAAGCCACATCCCAAAGTCCCGTCTGTTTTGGGGAGTCAGTCGGCGCATCTCTTCTTACATCTCCTTGTGTTGGATTTTCACCTTGTTTGAAGAAAAATGCCAGGTGACACTAAGCAGATCTTCTCTAAATGATGTTTGCTTATGCAGTAGGACTTTTAACTGGAAATCTTCCAAATAATTAAGCTTAAAGAATTTGTGCAGGTAAACTATGCTCTTTATTCATGAAAAAATGCACGCACACACACACACACACACAAGAACGGGGAAGAAAGTGTAAGGAAGAGCATTTGCTTAAGGACATGAAATACAATTGTGAAAATTGCTTTTATTTTAAGTCTTTGGAGAACATTGTAACATGAATCAAAGCAATGCCATTTTGTACCACCTGTAAAACATAGGAACATATTTACAGCAAGCAGAGAGGGAAGCAAATGCAAAAGAAGAGAAAATGAGATCATGGTGGGTCTGCCACCATGCCACCATGCTGTGGTGGCAGAAGTCTGCCCGGGGTGTTCACAAGAAGGCTGGAGAAGGAGGCTTTAGATGCTCCATGCTTCATCTCCGTCAAAACTAGGCTTAAGGTCCTGTCTTAACTTTGAAGGCTTCTGGCCAAGCAGAGCTGATGAAGCCACTGGATTTCTTCTATCTAGCAGAGACGAGAAGGAAGCGACTGATGTGCTTCCAGGTGTTTTGGCTTCAGAGAAAACTCAGCAGAGTTTTTGGCTTGCTGGAGGTTTGTGCGCTAGGTTCAGGGTTCGCTCACACTTGCTGCCTTCCTGGGCTGCTCAGGCAGCTGGTGAGTCTGTTTTGCAGCCCCCCGAGAGCTGATGCAGCCCGGCTGTCCCACAAAGACAGTCGGATCAGTCTTACCACCCAAGACTTTGCTGCCAAAGCGTGTGACAGCTCTGGGAATGGCCTCTGCAGAAGTAGCTTCAACCCCGGGTTCAGCCGTAATTGTGCTGGAGAATAAGCAAGATCTGCTGGCCACTCATTTGCAAATCCCCAGCAGTGAGTTTGCGAGCCAGGCTGCGTGTGTCTCAATATTAAATAACGAGGTGGAATAACACGGATGATCATCACACGGCATTCGCGCATCTGTACGGCACTGAGTAACAAATGGGAGCGACGCGGTGCTGCAGCAAAGACCTCGCCTTTGGATTTTCATGGAGATGATGATCAACAGAAAAGGTAATGTGCTCAAAACAATGGAAGTTATCTACAAGTATGTTCAGGAAGGCCTGGGGCTTTCAGATGCAAATACAGAAATATATTTAACATCTTGACTTCTATTCTTTTGTCATAATACAAAGTGGAAAGACAATGTTTAGTAAATGTTTACATCTTACAAAGGGGAGTTTTGCAAATTGCATTGTAGCTCTTTGGGAGGAACCAGGAAAGAGGGCAGGATGTTAACAACATAAAAAAGAATAGCAATAAAACCCACCCCTAATATTAATTGTCTAAGAGGAAATGCATATATCTCTCATCAGGACATTTCAGACTCTGCTTTGCATTGCTGGAAGCCTGAGAACACTAATCGTTTTTTGGCATAGAGACCCAAGCTCTTGCATACTTGAAGCATAACTCATTTACAGTTGTTTTGATGGATGCTTATAAGCAATATGGAGAAGCTCCCAAGTCCTTTCAGCTTGCTGAGCATCAGAGCTAAGAACGGGCCCAAGCCACCGAGTTCAGGTGTGGATCTGGCTGAGCTCCTTGACGTGGGAACAGGAGGGGACAGCTCCGACCGAACACCTCCACTCATCTCTGGTCCTAAGGATGGCTGGTGACACCACGAACCTCTATCAGCAGCTTTCCTTGTGAACTAGTAATGCACCCCAAGGGGTTCTCGAAGGATCATTTCCACCAGCACTGTGGCACGGAGCCATCAGAACAGCTCTTAGCAAGGTGGCAATGGCTCTAACGGCTCTCACCCCCTGAGGATCCAGGCACCGGGCGCTGGGAAGGCCAACCAGTGGGGGGTGGCCAAACGGAGAGGGGCACCAAAACGCTTCCAGGTGATCGTGGGAGCAAAGCGTAGCCCAGAGAGCTGCAGCCTGGTCCTCTTCCCAAAACAGCTGCCGAGAGCCGCCGTGCTCTGGGGTCAGGCACAGACTCAAAAATGGGACACGGGTGACTGGGGGAAGCACGAGCTGAGCTTAGAGCCACTAAGGCTGCGTGTCTGTGCGTACGGTGTGTGGAAAGGGGGAGGAACAACAGGTTTGTGGCTGCAGTGAGATCCCTCATCACTGGCCAGTGCCAGACTTCGTGTAAAAGCCTTGGTGGTGGATGTTCTTAGACATAAGGCTTTGCCCCGTGTTTCAGTTTCTCCCACAGACTGCTATGCAAAGATTGGTTGGAAGAGGAAGATTAGCAACTCTAGCTCTCGTGGAGAACAATTTCTTTCCCCTAGGCCCCATCCCACTTCTCCTGGTGCCGTAGAACAAAACCCTGAGCAAGGTGATCTTCAAGGGCAGTGTATTTTAGCGACAGAAATGATTACATTTCTGCCATGTGGTTTTCGTTTCATACTGAATAAAGTCCTACCAGCTTGCAGTGAGTAACTTTTAGGTTACATCATGTTGTGTGGAGGGAAAGAAGTGGGATTTATACACTGTGTGACTGCCGTGGAGTCCTGCATGTATCTTGGTGTACGGTTTTGTACATGGAACGTGCAAAGACACCTGCAGACAGGCGGGAAATGCATTTGTGGGGATACCGAGGAGTTGATGCCAAATGCTTCAGAGCCATTTTTTTCTCCTCCATAGGCTATCCAAGTGCATATGCGCCCTCCTCCTTCCAGGTGAACCATAGACCTGGCTTTGTTTTCCTTTTAGTGGTGCTCTGGTGAGGTTCTGCTAGTGTACTTACTCCTGTTCGGCACATACCAGCCCTGATAAAACCCTGCAGAAGCAATCCCAGTAGTTAGATAATACCAAATTATAATCCCTAAAATTGTCTTGCTGTCTCTTGTTGCCCCTCTCTCACCCTGCCCTCCCCCTGCCTTCCCCCGAGCATCCATTTCCCTCCCCACGCCCGGCTGCCATTCCTTGGCTGCACCTCTCCCACGGCAGCTGGCAGGAGGACGGCAGGAGCCTCTTCCTGCTCCACCCTCGCGGGAGGTTTTGGAGCCCCGCAGGGAGCTGCAGGCTTATTGCTCGCCGACTTGCAAGGGCAGGTGAAGTGCTCCAAGCTCCACCTAATAGCAAGGAAGGTGGAGGAGCTGCTTGGCCGAGAGGCGTCGCAGAAGATGGGTCTGGAGGGAAGGAAGCCTCGGAGCAGCTGGGGCTGTGCGGGAGGCGCTGGCCGGGAGCCCTGGACACTGTCAGGGGGCCGTCGGCTTGTTTGCAATTATCGGTGCTCTAGCACTCAAATCAGGCTAAATGGCCACAGGATTAAAATACAAAACCGAGAACAAAACCAAAAGCAAGGACAAAACCAAAACCAAACCAGAAGGGACCATAGAGCAGTTGTCATTTTCACATTCATTACGTGTTAGCCTTAGCAGAAGCTCTCACCTCATGTCAGCCTGGGACAAAACCAGAGGTGGGCACAGAGCCTGGCTTCCAGGATCCCCGCTATGACACCAGGGAACGACTGGGCCCGGGAGAGAGATGCTTTTCCAGCAGCTGCCACCTGTAAAGCAGCACTGACCGCAGCTCCTCACAACAAACAACAAACCAGCTGGACAATTTTCTGAGATGCTAATGACCTATCTGTACAGAGGTACCTGCTTTCTGTCAAAAAAAAAAAAGGTTAGACACTGACTCTCATCTGCTTCTTTCCCCCTCCATTCTTCTCTCTTTTCTTGCTGGAAAAAAAAGAATGTAAATTATTGAAAAAAGCCCAAAGTCTTAAGAGAGGAGAAAAGAGACGAAAGCTTAACAGAGTCATTTCACTTAACAGCAAAGCACTTCATTTTTACTGGTTTATTTAATGATGTTGCAAAAAAAATGTCTCCCAGTACAGCTAAAGGGTAGTCAAAAATGTAATTAACAATAGAAACGAAATAAAAATCTAATAGTCCAGAGTGAATATTGGAAACACTCATAATCATATAAAACCTCCTCTGGGATCTTCCATGAACTCAAGGGAGCTCCAAGAGCCTTCTGCAGCACTGCCTGCTCGGCAATGCTAGGCCCTAACCAAAGCAGCAGTGACCTACAGGATCATGATCAGCCACCAAAAATATTTTCTAACCTCTTCGCTCCAGGATTTTTTTTTTTTTTCCTTAGTGATTGTTCTCCCAGCTGCTGGCCGTGACTGGTCTTACAGGGACTCGCTCATATGGGGCTGTGGTAATGGGGCAGCTGGGATGAATAGGAGAGCTGGGACATTAGGGACCTCTGGCATTCAAAGTGGTTGTGATTGAGGATTTATTTATTTTTTTTTAATAGCATCAGGACAAAATTTTCACAAACTTCCAAACAGGCTTGAAGGCCTGACATAGCATTTTTAAAGCAAGTGACTCTTTAGGCTTTGGACTCGCCGTGATTTTAGTGGGAGAACAAGTCAAATATTCAGGAGCATCGGAGTCCTTTAGCCAAACTCCTTGTGGGTATTTGGTAGGCTTCCCAGCCCTGTTTCTAATTTGGTTTACACCCCAAAGCCAACGGGTTTTGCTATTTGTTTTGTGGGTGGGAACGCTTGTGAGAAGGTATTATCAGGTGCACATCCCAGCCGAGAGATTTTCTTCTCTGAACTTCCCTGGATGCGAGGAGGAAATTCTCCAGATCACCAGCTTGTTTTGGGGCCTTTGTTGTTGTTGTCGTTTGTCAGGCAGATCTACATCAGGAAAGCTGAGCACCTGGAGAAGGTTCAAGCATAGACTGAGCTTCAGATCTCAGCTTGGGCTCAGCAGATGACACAGGAAATTGCGTTCAGCTCTCAGGGACCGGCGTTTGCTTGTTCTGCTCTGTGGCACACACGCAGGATTGGTAACCCTGCCCGTGCAGGGCAGCCTGTGCCTCCTTGGCTCCCAGCTGAGGTTGCTGGCAGGGATGCTGCAGCCACCAGCCCCGGCTGCGTGCCCGTGTCTGTTCGTCCGGGGCAGGCTTTCCAGAGGCAGC
This sequence comes from Aythya ferina, assembly GCF_964211825.1. Lineage (NCBI taxonomy): Eukaryota > Metazoa > Chordata > Aves > Anseriformes > Anatidae > Aythya > Aythya ferina. The sequence goes on from NC_140298.1 coordinate 5,022,301, forward strand.
TGTGTCTGTGTCTGACCCTGGTGGGAAGGCTGGCTGGCACGAAGGGGTGCAAAAGGCACGAGGAGAACTTCTTGGGATGAAGAATCCTTGAGAAACCCTTGCTCCACACACAACAGGAGCCACATAAAATAGCGGGTTGTTTTTAATCAGATGGCATTCAGTACTAGTACCACGGTTTCTTCCTTCAGGAAGGATCGGTAGCCAAAGCTTTCACTACATTTCTAAATCTAACGTGTTAAAAAGCTGCCTCCAAGAGGCGGGGGGAGCCCGCGCCAGCATTCAATATAAAGTTGGGCTCGGTGCTGATGGTTTATGGCTGATAATGAATTTAGCAAGCTACCAGTTAGGCTTTGATGCTAATTATTTTAAGTATCATAGGGTCTGATTCACAAGGCAGTAATCACGGGTCATTATTTCTGACATTATTAGGTTAAGTTAAAAATTAGCTTTTAGGCTCAGAGCACCGTGTACTAATACGCTCCGAAACAGAACACCTGTGCGATGCCTGAACAGACAATTGAAGGAAATTAGCCCCTTTAATTAAACGAGCTGCAAGTGTGCATTGTTTGTTGATACACTGACAAAAAATGGTATTTGCACCTTTAGACAGCAATTTTCTGTAGCTGAAATGGGACACCAGTAGGGAGAAATAAGCCTAGGTTTTGCAGAACAGAGGGGGGCTTTCCTTTGATAAATTGTGGCCAGTGCCCCCACACCCTGAAGGGCTGGGTTGGACCAGAAGTGATTTTGTTAGCTGGATTCTTGAGGAGGGTTAAGATGGGATGGGCAGAGCTGCAGCCACGTCCCGGCTTTGTGTTTTAGATGCGCGTGCACGCAAATCCAGTTTTCTGACCCAGCTTCAATGACAGGAGACAGAAAGCCAGATTTTCTCCTGCTACGAGCTTCCTACCGCGGGGTTCCTGCAGGCAGGCTCCAGCCTCTGCTGTGTCCAAGCTCACCGCCAGAGCTGGGAAGGTGGGAAGCAGCAGCTTTACCAGGCTGTGGCGGCTCCCTTCACGCCCAGAGGCCGTGCCCCTGCGCCTCCACTGCCAGCCCGGGGGCGGGTTACGGCCGTGAGGTCCCCCGAGTGCTCCCGTGGCAGGAGGCACTTCCCTCTGGCGTCGTGTCACACGGGGGTGTGCAGTCAGCAAGGCCTCCCCAGGTGCACTCACAGATACCAGTTGTAATAGGTGAAGTTTGGAAGGGGATGGTTATTTCCATACAGACTCCGCTTCCTTCAGCTTAGGTTATCCGAGGTGTAGGAACGAGAACCGTGTGTAATTGGGGAGGGCCTGGCATTTGCATGTCAATGGGACCCTCTGGCTATAGAATCCCGAGAAAAGCATCTGCAGGCGTGTTTGTGTGGGCTTTCCATCCCTTTGCAGCTCACAAAGAATTGACACATAATTCAAAGGGGGAAGGAAGTGCGCTGATTTCCTCCTCTCCAAATGTAAAGTTTCTACACAAGGAAGTATGGAAAGTTTAAATGATTTGCCCAACAGCGTAGCCCGAAATAGGACTCAGATACCAGCCTCTAATCCTTCCCCGCGGCCATGGGAGCGTCTTTCTTCTCTTGATCGGCGTGAAAGTGCAGAAGCTGCTCGCGCAGTTGTGCAGGAAGGCAGGATGGGGTGCTCCACCGCGGGGACAGATGAGGGTTAGGAGGGGCAGCACCTGGCACGCGGGGGCCAGGGAAAAGCAAATGAAACAGTCACCGAACCTGTCCGCCTGCGGCAACCCAAAGGGAGAGCGCTCCTCCCCGCCGACGTCTGGTTCTCCTCCTGCCTTTTGGACTTTTGGGTTGCCCATCACAGCTTCTGGCGGGTTGCTGCTGAGCTCTCCGACACACTGAGGTGTGGTGCTGGCGAGGAGGTGCCTGCAGCGGCCACACCACCTTGGGTCCACCCAGGAGCTGGTTTCGGTCTCAGTGGGTTTGGGTTTCTTTCCTTCCGTAGTTTTTGGACACTCCAGAGTCCCCCACCAGAAAAAAATGAGCCCTGGTTCTGCAGTGCAGGTTTGGGTCCACGTCTGCTTCTGGAATTATTTTTCTATTTTACTCCTCTATCCCTCTGAAATAGGGCAGGAGTTGCCTTTCATTTTGGATTGAGCCTAAAAAAATAAATGAATATGGATACCAACCCCATCCAAATACAGCAGAACGGCTATCGTGCCTTACTAATATTCATTTACAGAACCAGCCTGGATTGTTCTGATAAATCTCTTGAAGATAACCAGCACAAGAAAAGGAACTATTCAAATAAATTCACGTCAAGGAAGCACACAAGGACACATAGACATAGACACCAGAACTGCAAAACTGAGCTAAAGGACCAGAGTTTGGATTTGTGACAATACCGGCAGATCCCGGTTTATTAACACACAGAATCACAGAATTTTCTAGGTTGGAAGAGACCTCAAGGTCTTAAGTCCAGAAAAGAAAAATAGTGAAATAGTGAGTGGTCCCAGGCTTACAGTCAGAGGTGTCAGAGTGCTCCTTGGATGTGCTAACCACGCAATCACTTTTTTTTTTTTTTTCCTTTTTTTGCCTTTGAGAGACAGATTTGGGGAACTGCAGGGCTGCAAAATTTGCCCGCGTGTCACAGGCGCACCTGGAGCTCCTTGAATCTCGCTGCGCTGCTCTGGGGCTGAGCTTCGCTGGCACGAGGAGCTAACGGGATCGCTCCATCACCCCGGACCTGTGGGTGGTGGGAAGTGCTGCCTGATGGGGCTGGGGATTAAATGTGCCGGTGCTGGAGGATAGGGTGTTCCTGTGCAGAGAGCCCTCGACTTAGGAATTTGCTCCTCACAAAGGTATGCCAATACCCCGAGGCTTTCTGCATTTAGGGTGTGAGGTAAGGTACGGCTCTTTGTTGGGAGCTTTTCTCCTGACATCCTCGCAAGCCAGGCAGATGTGTGGATATCTCCTTGTCGTTACCCCTGGAAGGAAACATTGTTGGGATATCCTAAGGGGTAAACAGCACTGAGAGCTGAATTAAGAAGTGTTGTCTCTGTTCACTCCAGTTCTGTAAGCACTGCTCACTATTTTAGGGCAAAGCATTTGTGTTTTATTAGCAGCGACCTGTTTTCAGCATCGACTCCCAGCCCTGCAGAGCTGTCCTCTTTGAAATCCAGCAGGATGAGGCATTCACCAGACTTCAAGTTTCCCCCCGGACCCCAGGTTCAGATCCCACCCAGATGGAGCTACCAGGAGGAGCTGGGGCTGGGCGGCCTTGCGGCAGAGACGCTGAGCACGGGGGCTGATGCTGGCCGCCTCTATGCCAAAGGGCCGGGAGGCTCCTTGTGCTGGGGGGCAGCTGGAAGTGGAGCCGCGCTCGGGGTCTTCCTGATGACCACAAGCAGCCCTGAGCTGGTGGGGCAAGGTGAGCAAACTGTGCAGTCTGCACGGGCACCTTCTGCTTCCATAGAGCGTTAACCAGGCTTGGAGGTGGCCGCTGCTCCTGGAGGTGAATGACAGAGGTCCTTGCCCAGCTGATGTTGCCTGTAACTCTGTGTCTCCCTGTATCCGCTCCTGGACTTGCTTGCTTTGCTCGCCTTGCAGTGCATTGCATTTTCCAGCCTGCACATCTCATCCAATTTTGCGAGCTATAGCTGCTGCTGCTGTGTACATAAGGATCTTCGGGTGCCTATTTCCAGACTTTTCAGGCATCTTTCACACGTCTTTAGCAAATGCTGATATTTTCATCATTCAAGCTGAAATTTGTTTTTTGACAGGTTGGCGGGACAAAGTCTTGGGACCAAGGTAGAACTGAGGGAGGAGAAGAAAAGGAGTAGGGACAAAGACAGATATCTGCAAGCAGATGCATGCATGCTGCCTTATCCCCTATGCCTGTGGCTGAGCAGACAGCCTGGTGTCTGCCATGCCCGAGGAGTGGCAGTTTGGGGTGCAGGCGAGGACCCTGCTTGACTGAGATCAGTGGCCTTGGGTTTCTGCCCTGCCCAGGTACATGTCCTGCTCTGGGGGAGGACGGGATCCTTGCTCTCCAAACCCCGTAACACAACTGACATTGCGTGCTCAGAAATCCTCCTCGCTGGAGTTCTTCTCTTCTAGCTAACGCTATTTATACCAACCTTTCCCTTCAGCTTACCCAGGACAGGATCAAAGCTCTGGGAGCAGAGATCTGTCATTACACAGGCTATGAATTCTGTATTCCTACCTCAGATTTCGATTCAATTTGGGGGTTGTGTGGAATTCATCTAAAGCCAAGTGGTTTTGGATGTCAAAACCATAAAACAATTTTCCTGTTTCATGTGACGCGGGTGTATAATAATGCATTTGGCCTTGCCCCTGGGCTACCTAACCATGGGCTGTGATTCACCTCCGAGGCTTAGCTGCCTGCCCTTTTACTGGACCTGTGCTCAGCTTCAATTTTTCGTAATGAACACAAAGCCTGGCCAATTCTTCTGCCTTTCAGGTTCCACCAAGAGCACTTCCAGTAGCTCTGCTAGTTAATATTAAAATCTACTTTCTGCCAATACAACGCTAATGATCTGTACTTCAAGGGCAGCTTTGATGTGATGATCTCAAAGCGAATCAATTAAGGGTTATCCCACACCCTTGCTATGGATGGAAACATCGAATATATGGAGAAATGAATCCTAAAATCACTGGCAAATGGGAACCGAAAACTGGAATGTCTGTCCTGTGAGAAAGTCAGCGTTTGTTTTCTTCCCCAGAAGACCACAACTGTGCTACAGCGATGTGTTTATGGAACAGATTATGTAAAGGGAGAAAATATTCCCAGGAAGTGTCCCAGCATTTCGTTGTGCACCAGCAAACCGAATGGCACTACAGCTCCGCTGCCTTGTGCTCCTGGTCCTTCTGCACTGCTGGGCTTTGGGTGCCAAGACGCACGGTGCCAACCCTGAGCCCCACAGCCCGGCTGCTCACGGGGGGTGGCGGGGCAGCGTCCGAACTGCACGTGGTGGCACGGCATCTTTCACAAAAGCACTTCACTGCTATAGAGTCCAAGTCAAACATTTCATTTAAAATTGTCAATTTAGAAGACCCAAACAAACCTTTCCTGATTTTTTTTTTTTCCATGAAAAATGTCAACGCCTCTTGCTTTGTAGCGCTTTGCGAGCAGCAGTCTCCACGTGTGCTGTTACAGATGTGCCATAAACCAGGTGTTTTCAGGGCTGAGCTGGACTCAGGTAAAGAGCCGTGTATTATTCCATTTCAGAAGGGTCTCCCTGTCTGTTTGGCCACGCACACGGCTCCTCCCCGGGAAGCTGTGACTGCTCACACTAGCAGCCAGCAGTGGAAGACCAGCCTGGAGGCACAGCCCTGTACCAAGCCCTTTGCCGGTGGGATATGAGCCACAGCTTGTTAAAAGAAGACACACTGTGGTCAGCTTTGGGTCACGGACTCTCCACATTGCCTGTTTTTTTGGCTGGGGAGGCACATAAACCATTGCTGGTTAGATTGCCTGGTCTTGGCCTCTTCTGCATCCCTGAATGTTTGCACCCAGAGGGGTACACAGTCAGCCAGACAAGAAGGGGGAGAGCAGTGGTATAACTGGGTGCATTGCCTCTGAAAAGGTCAGCACCAGATTTTTTGGTGTGGTATGCATAAACTCTGCAGGATTGAGCAAGAAAAAGCTTTCCCTCCCACGTTATGCTTCATATTGAGCACTGGTGGTAGTGGGACTTAGAGCCCGAAGCATATTTGGAAACATTTACACACGCAGCTGCGACAGCAGAAGGGGGAAATGGCTTCTTTTCAAACGCTGGAGGCAAGGATTACTTTTCTGCAAACTGCCATAGGATGTGATGTTTCTTTAAAGCTCAAATCTCCTCAAACACATACGCACCTTTCTAAGGGACAAATTTCCCTCTGCACTGACAGTCAGCCTTCCTTGCAATGTGATGGAAAATGTAGGCAGTTTCATGGAAACGCTCCCTAAAGCCCAACAGATTCTCCAATTTGTCCTGTTGGGCAAACATCTGCATGTGAACAGAGGCTTGTGCTTTAATCTCACCCTCTCTGTCTTGCATTTCCGGGTTATCCTTTTATGTGAATCACAGTTTTTATCTATACAAAGAGAAGCTTAAACTGCCTCCAGTGAGGTATTTTTCCAGTACTTTAGCACTAATTAATCATTAAAGCACCAAGATCAAAGGGTGGGGAGCTACGACGTTGGTATGTTCTTATGCTCACACTGTGGCCAGTTCCTCTCATAAATGCTGGTATTTTGTGTCAGGTCACATATCCCACTCTGCTTTCGAAAGCCAAGGCAGAGCAGCCCACCGTCTTGGTGCCAAATCATTCTCGAGCTAAGGGAGCTCCATAAGGATCGCAGCATCAGCCCCACAATAAAAAGGGCAGCTCTTACCTCGAACATGCTGGCACCCAGAGGGGCCAGGGATTTAGGCATGAAGTGAAAACCCACCATGGGGCGAGAGGCAGCGATCCCGTAGCTCAGTGGGACAAGTGAAGTGGCTGGAGCCACGTCAAGGGGAACCGAAGGCAGTTGGGGTGTAAATCTCACTGTAAGCCACTCAGACTTACCATTGAAGTGCTTAAGTTACTTCTCAAAGTGAGGCTTTTAAAATTACGCTGCCACATTTGAGAAGTGTAGCCTAAGGACGTGACTTCAGCCAAGCATCAACCCCAGTCTGAAGCGGCCGCGGCTGCCGTCCTCTCACCTGCAAGGCCAGCGCTGGCACTCCGGGGAGCTCCCAGCCCTGGGCAGCAGCAGGCACGGCAAAGGGGGGTGCTGGTGCCTGGCCGCCGCTGCTCCGTGCGTGTAGCTTGGTACTGATCACGATGGTTGAGGGTGGAAGGGAAGATTTTCCTCACATCCAGACGGAGCTGCCTGGGCTGCGGTTTGCGGACTTTGCTCTGCAGCACAGGCGACGAAGCACCTGTAAAATTAGTGGTAACAGGGGTTGCCCTAGAAACGGATGGAGCAATGGCATTTCTGAAATGTCTTTTTTTACGAACATAGGATGTTTGAAAAGACCGTCATTCTGCCTTTAAAAAAAAAAATAAAAAAATATTCTTTTCATTCTTTCTCTTGAGGGAGGCCTGGGACTTGACAGCATGGGCTCTTGCCCAGCATTTGTTCTGACCTAGATTTTGATCTCTGCTTTTTTCCCCTACCTTCTGCTTAGCTGGCTACTACCTCTTAAAGACATGCATATAATCTATAAAACATTTGTGTTTCCCATTAGTTTTACTTTCTATTTTCAGGAGATTCCTAAGACTATAACAAAGAGATTTAAATTACACTGACCATAAATGCTTTGGGCTGCTAGGGCGGTCTAAATAACTCTAACCAGCAAGGGAACTTGCTAGGCCACTAGGTAGAGATCAGAAATGAGATATTAAAAAAACACAAGACAGTAAAAAATGCTGTAGATTAATCAACATTCGTCTTGTCTCAGTGGACAGCAGCAATTTGCAATAGCTCGTCTGGCAGCACTGGATGGCTGTTGCACCTGAATTAAACCTCTGAAATCAAGTAATTGCTATTACAGTGCAGTCTCAGGACTCGGAGCATGGTTTGGGATCTTTTTGATGCTGGGCGCTGTATACGTGCATATGAAAGACAATCCCTATCCTGAAGAGGACGGTGTGACACCGGCTGCATTTGTTTTGCTGTTTCCTCCTCTCCGTGTCGCACATCCCCATGGAGAGGTGGGCGTTTGGTATGAAGGACAGAGGCTGCACGGGGTCCTTGCAGCTGGAGCAGCCCAGTTCCACTCACAAATGAACGTCTACAGACAAAAATCGCTGCAGCTGGCAGGTATTTCTCCCCCATACATATCTCAAAGCAATGGCTGGTGGATGTGCTGTTCAACTTGAAAAGTCCAGCCGCTGGTTGAGGTGATGCTGCTGAGGGTGGAACCACCCCTTGCTAAGTCGTGTGGGCCACCTTTGTGAAAATCATTTTTTTTTCTCCTGTGCTGAATTTACAAACTCCCTGCTCCAAACCCAAATATGCCTCAGCACACAGGGAATAGTGCTGACTGAACACAGTGCAGGCTCTTGCTTCTGCTGGCTTGGTTTTCAGGTGCCTACCAGAAATACTGACCCAAAAGAAGAAACCCTCCGTGACATCTCGTTCTGCAGCAGCAGCTTTGGATTCTGATCTATGTGATGTTATAAAATGTGTTTTACATGAAAGATTGTTCTTCTTAAGCACAGATATGTGCAAAGCTTTATTTTTGTAACCCATTAGTGAAAAGTGACAAGAAAATTCAGAAAAAAAAAATTACCACCCCAAAACACTGGTAAGAATAAATGAGGCAGCTGTGCCTGCCTGGGCCACTGGCAGAGCAAAGACCGATGGCATCCTGTGCCACATGAACTGTGCAAGCTCTGGATAATCCATGCAGTTTATTGATGGGTTAAAAAAAGATCAGTAGGAAGAGTGTTTAGCTGGTGAGGAGCTGGAAACACCACACTAGCTAGGAGAAGGCAGGGCAAGCTACTCACTGCTGAAGGTTGGCACGTCAGTAGGCTGCAAAGGAGCGCGGACTTTGCTGGTGAGGAGGTAAGGCCTGGAGAGACGAGCTTCCCCAGAGCGTGTGGCGCTCACCTGGCCTGCCTCCTTACCTGGCGTGCCGGCAGCGAGGCAAGTCCCTTCGGGTGTGCGTCGGGGATTTCTAGCTGCATGCACCACGCTCATGGCACGGCCAGACTAGCACTGGCCAAGCCTCTGCCAAAAGCGAGACTCCGTGTCAGGAGCAGCGAAGTGCAGCGTGGTTCAGGCAGCCCTGGGCAGCAAGCACTTTGGTTTGGTTGGTTTCTGCCTCTCCTTCCCCTCCAAAGGCTCCAGCTGGTAGCCAACAAGCCACGCGTGCATGCACACACCCCGTGCACTGCGCTGTGTCCTTGTTAACACAGGAGACGGACGGGGGAGCGTGCAGTCCCCCCAGCCCCGTCTCCTTCAGGTGTGCTGCACCGCCGAGTGTAATCCATACGCTAATCCTGTTTGATGATCCAGAAAGAATGTTTCAAGTATGTTTCATCCCTCAGTAATTTTGTTAACCTCTCCTGGCAACAAGTAAAGGGGCGGTAATGAAGTGGTATTTTCAAAGAATATAAAACCTAGACAGCCCTTCTTTCGTTTGGGAAGGGTTAGTAGGCGTATGGAGGACTTCTCCACATGGCTCTGCACTTCATCTGTGACTTGAAAAAAAACAACCTCATGGGATACTAATTCAGTCCTTGGTTTCTTTCTTGTATCAAATACTGCCAACTGTGCCTTAAATCTGGGCCAGATGCATGATGGTTTTATGATGTGATACTGTTAGGAAGTCTGGGTTGAATATAGCAGGGGCTCTGCTAATGGGGCTGCTCCTTTAGGGCAATGGCACGATGCTGGCTTGGGACGCTTTGAGCATATTTCCTCTGTGCCTCTGTGGGAGTACGTCTTCAGCAGAAATTAATGGTTGGGTTTAGCAGGGTGGATAAGATTACTGGGCTGACTGGGTCTGCCAGCGTGGTGAGAGGAGCGAAATGTGTTGTGATGCATGGGGTTTGGGTAAGAGCTTTCCACATCACCCTCATTTGAGCAAAAAACCATCAGGGTTTGTTCAGGTTCATTCCTGAACTGTTTATTTATGTATTGCTGGAGGCACTGCATGCCTACGTTGCCAGAGCCTCTTCTCCATGTCCAAATGGACAAAAATAGGCCAAGGGGATTAGTCTCATCTCATGGGGCTTCGCTGCCCACCACAGCAAATACGTGCCACAACCAGGCTTGGAAGTAGCATAGTTCATAAGCCCAGTTTAGTGCACGGGACTCTCTCCATTCAGAACTAATCACAAGACTGTCCTGTTCCTCTCTGATCACATCATGTCCCAAAAGCTTTGTGGAGGATCAACCAAATCTCCCGTGTTTTCATTTACTTAGCTCAGCCAAGTGATACAAAAACCAGAGCTCTTTTTCTGCCAACATGGATTTGCAGTGATTAAATTGCTCTGTTGTACGGGGTTAATTTTCATGGACAGATATTAACAATTATCAGCTAATATGTTTAGTAATCTTAAGAAAATACTTGGTAGTCTTTACAGCTACTTAGCTACCAAAAATTGGCATAAACTCCTTTGAATTTGGGCTCTGTAACTCATCATCATCATCTCCTCTTTTTGTCCTCCTTCCTAATAATCTGATGACTGTCTTCACATTGAGGTGCAACTCTCTCTTTACCTAGCATTTATTTCCCAGTGAGAGTCCAAGCTGCTTTGTTGTCACCTGTTCTTAAACCTGCTTATTGATGCAGACATGAAGGAGTCCGATTTATTTTACTTATCAAAAACACGGACTAGGCATGCCCACAAGACCCTTGGTCTAGAAGATAAAGGCATATGCCTGTGCATGTGCATGCACGCGTAGCTCTTCCAAAACAGAATGTCTTTTAATGCATTAAGTATCCCACGTAGCGAGTTTCTCTTACTATGAAACTCCCCATGGATATAAAACACTCATTTTTTAGTGGGATGGAGCTTGGGGACAGTGAGTCAATGATGATAACTCAGTACTACCTCGTTCAAGCATGTGTGTGTACACTTTTTTTTTTTTTGTTCAACTATGTGTGCGTGCACTTTTTTCCTGGGAAACCCACAGCAGTGGCTGATGTGCGGTTTTATGGGCCAGGGGTATAGCCAAGAGGCAGTTGTTTTACATGCAAACTGCAAGACTATGTATGAGACTAAGTGGCTGAATTTTATGGCACTGCTATGCTGCATGGCAAATGATGGTGTTCTGAGGACAAAAGTATTTTACTAGAACATTGACTGTACCCACTTTTTTCCTGTCCTTTTGATAAATGCAACTAACTCGAAAAGTTCCCTCCACAAGAAAAAAACACAGCAGTTACTAAGTATTAAGGGAAATACAGTCGAATATATGGGAAGAATAACGTAAAACCAATACCTTATGACTTAGGACTGAATTTAATCTCCAAATACGGTACAAGAACTCTTTATAAATAGCTGTCTAAGAGTCTTCCAGTGAAAAAGTGGTTTTACAGTGGGAACATTTTAAAATGCTACAAATATTAAGTGTATCCTCTATTCCTGATTTGTCTTGAAGCTCCCTCACCTGAGCAGCCACGGTGCTGATGGACTCCAGCTCACGCACACACACAAAGCTGATCCCTTGCTGTGTAAGCCATTATCCCGCAGTGTGTCTAAGGTAGGAACAGGAGAAACCCCATCTCATTTCTCCTTTATCCTTTCCATTTGCTTTGTCCTCAAATCCCTGCTGAAGGAGGCTATTGGTGACCGGAGTAGAGAGTCTGACACCAAATTCCTTCATTTCACCTTCAGCCCAGCTGTGCGAAGCCCACACGATGATGGTGTGAGTGTTTCTCTGCCTTGGTGGCATTTGGTGGCTCGATCCCTCAGCTGCTCCTCGGTGGATGGATGCACTAAGCCGCACACCAGTGCGACAAGACAGGGGCACAGGAATGCTCTCCATTTTATAGACAAGGCACTGAGGTCCTGTGGCACCTGTGTTTCCTAAGAAACAGTCCAGAAAATCAAATGGCACCCCTTGTAGAGGTCCAGATGCCTTCCTGGTCTCCCTGTGCAGTGGAAGGGGTGTCAGTTCACCTTCTTGTGTCCCCAGCCTTGCTGGCCCAGCAGAATGGAGCCTTTTTCCCTATTTCCTGGCTTCTCCTGCTGCTATGGACTCTGCGGTGCCAGCACTGCCCACCCCATCCCCAGTGTGCCTCTGCTAGGTGCAGGCTGAGGTCACAGCGGCGCTGGGGGTGCTCCCTCACTAGTGGCATGCATCTTGCTGTGTCAGGCAGGGCACCAAGGACACACACCGCTGTAATACAACCTAGCCTCTGGCAAGCCATACTGCACCAGTTAAGTGTGTGTTTTTCCTTGGTATCTGTGCCTAGGCTGGTAGAATGGTAGCAGAAGCTGTGGCAGCCAAAGCCCTTAACCTCTTCATTATTATTTTTGACCCTGCTTAGTGAGTAACGCCGCGACAAACCCCAGCTGGGCAGCATGGTGCAAAGCCGGCACAGCACCGGCTGAGAATCGGCCGCAGCAGGGGCAGTGCAGCTGCCTTGCTGCTCTTGAGTCGTGTCGGGGTGTTGGGTTTGCTGGGGGCCAAGACAAGAGCGGGTGTTAGGGGCTGGGCTGTGGATCGTACTGCAGCCCCACCAGCAGGGGCTTGCCTGAAGTCCTGCCCTCACAAACATGTACACTGCAGCAGACGTGAGACACTGCGTGGCTGTGCTCCAAAGCGTGGGATAGGAGGACATGGAGAGGGTGTATTATCATCTCCCTGACCACTGCAGGTGCAAAGAATTCGGTAACAATATTTGCTCTGGAGCCAAATTACTCTCAGACTCCCCCCGATGTTTATTCAGTTGAAGAGAATTACCCAGCTTTTTGGCTGCGCAACAGTCACGGGGTAAGAATTCCCAGACAGCGTATTTTTCTTTCTTTTATTTTATACCCTTTTGAAACATGCGTCTAGGCATGTGACAGGGAAACCTCAGATTGTTTGGTTGCGTATTTGAAAGGTACCTGAATGTTTCCTCCCTCCATTCATCGCCCTGAGTGTATTCAGCCTGCCTCGGTTCCTCGTAACTGGGCTGAAAGCCTCTGGAGAGCAACTTTTCTTGTAAGCTTTTCATCTCTCTTGGTTTGAAGGAGTTCAGTGATCTCCTGACCATCAGGACTTTTGCAAACACTTTGTTGTTTGGACTTCTGGTTCCGTCTCAAACCAAGAAGTACAAAGAAGCATAAAACTGTAAAAAAAAAAAAAAAAAAAAAAGTAACTATAATAATAACATAAAAGGACTCCACTTCCGAACCTTAACATAGCAGAAAAGTGTTTTTCCTTCCAACTAAAAATATAAAGAAGTCACCTGTATGCAGCTTAAGGAAAGGAGCAACTATTTCTTTGTGCCCTGCGAGATGGGCACACGGGACACGTCACTGGTACGGATCCTGCTTGTGTTACAGGCTGTCTGCTGCTCCGAGTGCGCGCAGTTAGCCCGAGCCATTTGATTTCCGTGGCATTTCACACGGACGCAAAAGTCTATCACAGACCTTTCAGTAGCTGGATCACTAAATATTTTCGTGCTTTAAAATAATTTCAGACTCAGGGCCGTTTACTGCAAATAGTTTTAAAAAGGCAATAAAGATAATATAATATCAATAATAATCTAGATAACTGCATTACCTGGTAGTCCATTTTATTACGTACCCGACCAACCAGAGACGTTGCACCCTCTAAGCAATGAAATATCCAGCACCTCATTTTTATTCATATTTTTCAATTAGCCATCTATAAAAAATCATTGCAAAACTCAACTCTTCTCTTCAGTCACATCCTCTGGCTGTGCCAGGCAGTGTAATAACTCACAGAGGGGCAGCGCTAGGAGAGAGCTAGATTGGGTGAGGAAGTAAACTGCAACGCTGCAGCCTCACTGCAACTGAATCCTGACTGCCAAAGGCCGAGCAAGGGGAAGGCCGATACTGCAGCGCCACAGCGACACTGCAGGATTATCATTTCCATTCCATTCAGATTAAAAAAAAAAAAAAAAAAAAAGTTTTTCTTTGGCTTGATAAATTCCATCCGTCCTTCCCACCTGTTTCCATTTTAATGCTAAAATAGAAGCACTCTACTTGTATCTGGTTTCCAAGCTGGCAGGAGAAGTCCCTGTGTTGGTTGGTAGTGCTATAACGCATTAGGCTGCGATGCAGCTCTGGCTGTCTTTATTTCATTACTTTTGTCTTTCCCCTCAACACATCGAGTACTGAGAGCTGGTTCTTCACTTGGTGTCAATGGCAAAGCCCTGGCTCTTCCAGAGGAGGAAGCCCAGAGCCGTAGCTAATGCAAATCACCAGAGCTGGGTATTGTTAGTGAGAAAACAGTCTGTAACGAGCTGTGCACTTAGAGCTGCTCGGGGAGGAAGAAGACTTCGGTGTCCTGTAATCACAGGGTGACTCTGAGCCACAACTATGCCGTAGCCATGAAAAGGGAAATGCAATCCAAAGGGAGAGACGAGACAGTGGCAGCACAGTGGGCACACACAAGAGCTTGGCTTCAACACGGCTCAACGTGGTGCCCCTCTGTGCTCACCAAGCAACAAGAAATGAGCTGAGGCTGAAGCAAATGCCAAAGTGTGCTACCAAGGTTGGCAAGGACAGGAGGGCCTGCTATGGGTAAGGACACCATGAGGGATTAGCTGAGAAAATCAATGGCTGAGATTTCTGTCTATAAATGTGTTAAAAAAAAAATAAATAAGGAAGCTGAAGAACTCTTCAGGCAAAGGGATGCTCTGGTATGAAAACGGTAATACAAACTGCTGTGGATGGATTTAGAAATTAGAGAAATTAGAGAAAGGTTTCCTAACGAGTGGTGAGAGCGAGCACGAACAATTTTCTCATTTAAGATGGAGCTTGCTAGAAAAGCTCATATGGGGGAAAATGGGCCTGAACTTACTGACACAGCAGTCTCTTTACTGAAGCCGGAGACGCGTGCCAAGCAGCAGCCGGGTTGTGTTGGGATCACCCTTTGCAGGGTAATGTGCCAAATTCTCATTGTCTCTCTCATTTGAAGCTTCGGGTTGGCTCATGAGAAAGAGGCATTTCTATCAGCAAGCCAGGGAGGCTGGCAGGGGTATGGAGGTCTGCGCTCAAGCAAAACTAACAACTGGCCCTGTCTGCAGGGTTTTTGTATTGTCTTCACAGGAAGATGGCTCTGTTTTAATGTAGGGAGGTTTAAAATTTGTAGGGCTTTCTTAGGTGACAAAATTTTATTTATTTATTATTAAAAAAAAAAAAAGAGAGAGAGAGAGAGAAACCATACTAAATTTTAGGTGTTTAGGGAACCTGAAGATACTCTACTGCTGTGAATCTTTCCTTGCTCAAGCAGCAATAGCCCAAGAGGAATCATGCCTGGGGGCTCTTAGCAGATGTCTATAGGTTTGGAAAAGAACATCAGAAGAACTACTTATCAGGAAAAAAATAGGGATTATATATATGTTTCTGCCTACAAAGCGAATACTTAGACCAATATAATGCAGGTAACCACAAAGAAATGAAATGCTTTTGGGGAAATCGGAGGGGAGAAATTGCTATCTGTGTTTGTTCACATTGCATTCAAGCTTCCAGGTTAGCTCAGAGCTACTCAGATAGGATATGTTTTAGAGAGCTCAGGCGTAGATGACATCAAAGTGCCTGGTGCAGCAAAGCTCTTTCTTGTGTGTAAATATGAGCTGTGCACTCACTAAAATGTGTTCCTACCAGGACTGATTTCTGACCCGCCTGTGCTTGATGTGGGGAGCGGGCGGGGACTGAAGGTTGCTCTGAGGAGAGAGGAAAAGGGCAGAAATGTGCCCTGTGTTGGGGACTGGGGAATTCACACACAAATGCATGAATTGGCTGGTTGTAAAAGGGACAGCATTTTACTCAAGGATGCAATGGCCACTTCCAGCTTTTGAAATTTCCACCAAATTTTAGAGGCTAAGTGCTAGCGAAGAGAAAGAAGATAGACGTTATTCAGTGGCAAGGTTTCATCTGTCTCAAGAGTTTCTGTAGGACATAGGCATTAGCCCACCTTTGTTGCTTCTTGCTTGGTTTGGTCCTCAGATCACTGCCCTGCAACTGATGAAGAAAACACACAGTAGCAGAACGGAGCTGCTGAGATTTACCTGGCCAGTCTGAGAGTCCTTTGCACCTCCACACCTCCCATCCCCTGCTACCACATTCACACTCCCTGTCTGTGCCACTGTGCACAAAAATAATGGCACAAGCGTGGCAGGCAGTTTGTTGGAGTTACACAAAGTGCAATTTCTATCGCAGCATGGGAACACTGCTCGCTTTTATGCTCTGGAGCTGATAAGAAGTTCCCCCACCCAAAAGAAAAGTCATGCTTTAGCTCTGGCAGAAGAAAAATAATTTCAGTGCCCCCTCCGCCGTGCTTTGCTGCATTACAGGCAATGGTGTTGCTTGGAATGAAACGCTGCAGCTGTGAACTTTGCTTCGTGTTAGACAGGAATGAAATGTTCTCTCTTTTCACTTCTGTTTGCTACACAGGCAACATGATTTCAGATTACATTACCTGAGCAATCGCAATCCAAATTATTTGTCCAGACATAAAATAGCAAGGCAAAGAAACCCACCCAAGGAATCTGTGGTATAACTTCAAATATGTGTATGAGTATTTCCATGCTTGCAACTATCCTGTGTAGGTGTTCAGTGATTCCCAGTAATTATCTAACCATATGTTTAATTTCTCTCTCTCTCTCTCTTTTTTTTTTTTTTTTTAAATAAATGATTCTACACATTTTTTTGTGGCATGTTAGCTTGGCTAAAATAATGCATGGTCTGATTGTGCTCTCATTTAGTTTAATGCCACCATTCCCACTGAGTAAACTGATTCAGGATTAGGCCCCCAGTGAAGCAAAGTCCATACTTTGTAGAAATAGCAGGATTGAAAATCCCTGTAGTTTGTAGACATATTGAGCTTATTTAGGACAGAACAAATATTTTGCCATTACTTGGACATATACAGATGGTCCAGTCCTGCACAGAACAGGCAAAGCTCCCACTGAATTAACAAGAGGAAAAAAAAAAGAAAAAAAAAGAAAAAAAAGGTTGAAATTTGCAAATCAGGTCAGCATGGCATGATCAGTGGAATTTTGAAATATATTTAAGTTGAAGTTTTTCTTTGGAAAAAAGTTTTGGTCCAAACATGCTGCTCAACCCTTAAGATTCATGGAATTTTACAATTCATGCAGGAGGTGTTGGCTCCTCTTCCCGGTTTGCTCCAAGTACCAGGCTCCCATGGTTATGATACAATTTTCTGCACTGGGTTACCTGCATGGCCAGCAAACAGGTTTTCCAGGAGGAAAGCGGTGTGCAGAACAACCCCAGAGGGGCAACGCTCAGCACCTCATGATGACTTGGTGTGACAGGTCCGGCACCACAACAGAGCTGGGGAGAGCTGAGTCACAGCCCTCCAGGGACGCCTCGCAGATGCACAGCTTTCGAGGATGAGGCACAAGTTAAGTCTGGGTTAAGTTCACAAGTTTGGCCCTTCCTGCTAAACCACTTGGACAGCTGGCTGACGGGGGAGTGAGAATGATCTGGGACAACAGAGAAGTGGCACTACTTTGTGAAACGAGGAAATGGCTCGCTGATGCTAACTGGTTTCACACTGCTGTGAGAGCTGATCTTCCAGGAGAAATGGATCTATACTGCGGTACAGTAAAGAGAAAAAAATCTCTTTTCAGCTGATCTGTGTAAGCAGATCAGGATGAGTTCAGCTTTTCAGAGATCCAAGATGCAAAATATTTCAGATGTGTGTGACCAGATCGGTCACCTCTGCTGATATAAATGAAAACAAAATAAATTCAAAATTTTGAAGGGACATCATTCCCTAGATTTGAAAACTAGAAGTCTTTGGATGTGGAAATAAAAAAGCGCCACCAAGCACTGTACTCAACTTGTACTCAAGGGTACATAACTTGCATTATCTTAAATTCAGTTAATTAACTCAAAAATATTCTGTGGATTTAATCTACTGGACTAAGTGTATGGTGACATTTTCATTTTTTAGGAAATATTGATAATGGAAAGCCTTTGACTTCTATGTGGTAAAAAAGCTGCCCAGGATATAAATGTATGACATGCATGAACAGTTCTCCAAAACATGAAGATTTGCCTTAAACTCTCAGTAGCCCATCTAGGCCAGTGATGATCACTTCTGAAAGTCTCAGGTGGAGTTTTTTGAATTACTACTACATTGAAAAGCGTACAATGATAATCAAACACAACATAGCTCAAGGTAGGAGAGGGCCCGGATACAAGGCTGAATGTTGGCTGACGGATCAGATTACAGAGCAAGCATCAGCCTGGGTTTTCTTGCATGATTTTTAAGCTTATATCATCCCAACTTAAGTAAGTACAGTGTCAAACTCCTGACTACCCAAAGATGCTGGTTCAGTTTTTGCTCAACATCAGCTGTTTTGCATGATTCTGGGACGAGGCTGGGCACCTTCCTGGCTATGGGGTTGGAGGAACCCGACAGCTCAACCAAAGTCTTTGTATTTCTGCTTCCAGCCTACACCAAAGCTCTGGGAATCACTGCTCAAAGGAAAATACTGTTGGGCTCTGACATCTCCTCCTCCTCCATTCATGAAGCATGAAGAAGAGCGCGGGCAGAGGGAAGTCTTTCTAATCTGAGGTCCTTCTGTTTGATGGTTGGCATGGTTTACAGTGAAACTACGATCATCAGGGAAAGATGATCTGATAGTTATTAAAAATAATAGGCCGACAAATGACGTATCCCTGGCTATGGAATGAAATACTTGACACAACAGATGGGACTTCTTATCAGAGATTTCTCCAGCTTACCCACTCAATATTGATAACATGCTTGGAGGAGTTAAGAGAGTCATACCAATAAACACAAATGCCTAAAAACTATCTGCATCGAGGCTCCGTGATAAAGGATGGGAAAATAAAGTTATTTCCCAGAGTAATAACAGGTTAAAAGATGTCTTTCTGGAAGATGGGTATGAAGCTCTGTTCACAATTGTTGGAGGATACAACTGGGTCCCCTCAGGGCTTCATGCTAGGACATCTGCCACATCTCTCTGTACAAGAGAAAGGTTTTGTGCATTACTTAGAACTGAGGTCGTTGCAATACTAATTTGACAGTGTTCAGACGTATTCATAAATAGCCTGGTAAAAAGGATGAATAGTGAGATGAGAAATTTTGCAGACGATGCAAATTATTCAGCATTGTAAAACTAAATCTGGCCACAAAGCACTGCCGAAAGAGTTCATGATCCTGAGTGACTGGGCAATAAAATGACTGATGTAGTGCAGTGTCAACAAAAGCAGAGCACATGCAGAAAACTCACCCTAACTGTACTTCAACGTGGAGGAGACCTCAGTTCAACATTTAGCAAAGAGAGCTTGGAGTCCTGTGTAAACATCATGTAAAGTCCATCAGGAGAGGCAACCATCATGTTAAGAACTAGCTGGCAAAGAAGCAGGAAGGAACAAAACGGAAAACGTCATCATAGCAGTCCTCAGTGAAACTGTACGGCAATGGTAGTGTGTTTTCTGGTCATCTAAGTCCAGAAGGGTTGAACTGAACTAGAAAACACAGAAACGAAAGCATTCTGGATGAGGAGAGGTAGGAAACAGCTTCCATAAAGACAAGAAACTAACTAGATGAGGAGTCTTCAGGGTGGAAAGGAGTGATAGAAGCAGGCAGTACAGTGAAGGTCTGTCAGATTGTGAATGACATATAGAAAAAGGCAAATAGGAAATGGTTGTCCACTGCTTCTCGTAAGGGGACCTGACACAGCATTCACGCAAGAAGGTTTAAACCAACACGAGGAAGTACTTTTTCATGCAAAGCATAATTAAATTGTGGAACTCGTTGCCACAGGATGTTGCGGAGGCCAAAAGTTATAAATGGCTTGAGAAAGGGATCAAAAAAATTTGAGGAGGATAGGTCCATGGGTGGCTATTAAAACACACTGGTCTGGAGGCAGCCTCTGCTTTGGGAAGTCCATAAACCACGGATTGCCTGAAGCAAGGAGGGTACAGCTGGGGAAGGATCACGCCGTACCTCCTCCTTGAGTTTCCTCCTTCCGCATCTCCTCCTGGCTACACCAGCAGACAGGATACTGGCTCACACAGCTGCTTGCTGTGATGCTGCTCAGGTCCCAGCTCCGCTCGTCCTGTCTGGGGCACGTCTCCACTTATTCCCCTTGAATTAAAAAAAAAAAAAAAAAAAAAAAAAAGCCAAAGAGGGGGAAGAAACAACCCCAGCCCTCCACACTGTTAGTAGGCAGCCTGGTAGTTGTTTTATTTTCTTTAGAGTGGACTTTGTGTTGCAAGTGGCAGGAAGCCATGAACCACAAAAATAAAATAATTCTAACCCTAGTGCTAAGTAAGGAAAACAAAGATGGCTCAGCAATTAGCAGCATTATATATGTTAGTACTAAGTAACAACAGATGTCAGGACTTGAGCCCTTTGCATTCCTCGCAATCCTTTGGAAACCAAAGCCTTTTGACGTTGCTATACATTATTACAGTTATTTTGGGTCTGAGAGAGCAGCAAAAGCTCTTTGAATGTTGAAATATGCACGTTGCTAGGACTGGCTGGGCCTTACCTGTGTATACCTCACCGTCCTGCATACTTCTGCTGACTTAACAGGCTAGCGTGTGCTGTAAAAGCCTGCTCTGTAAAGACATGCGCTGGCCATGAGTCATTAGCAAGCATGCAAAGCTAATTGGCAAAATACTCATAAAAGATTTTGAAGGTGGGTTAATTACAATTCATTACACTGTAAACTGTCCCCAGGCTATTGTTAAAAAATGCAGGAGTTTCAAGGTCCAGTATTTTATGATTCATTTTGCCATGCAGTGAAAAACAGACTCTATATCAAACTACATTCATTATAGTTAAGACCACAAAATCTTTATTGGTTTTCCCAACATTCCCTCCTTGTTATATGAATTCATATGGACTGCACATTTCTAACAATTGGCAAGAAGGCATGAAATAAAATTTATGATATTTTCTTACCTTATGCTCAGCGCAGCCTTAAAAATTGCCCATTCCAATTGCTTTACCTCCTCCCACCTCGATTCATTGGAGCCGATTGGATGGGAACTGGAAAACAAACAGAGCTGAACAAGAACGACAACAACGCCACGCTAGAGGTTTCCTTGTGTGATGAACCAGGCTTCTGTGTGGGACTTCAGCTCCACGAGGATGATGAGAAATGGTAATAACTAAGAATTTCCCCTTGTCGTAATATAGGCAATGTTTTAAATTTCAGAGTGGACACATTTATGCCAGCGGAGGTATGCACTATTTCCAGTGGAGGCTCTCACAGCCGAGCCCAGGACACACCACCGCAGACCCAGGTTTCAGTCCTGCTTCTGCTTAGGCAGATCCTGCAGGCTCGTGCATCAGTTTACTCACAGAGTAACCCTGCCACGTGCTTTGCTGGACTCTGTACACTTGTAGCCAAATTCTCCAGCTTATAGTAGACAGCAGTGCCTTCGACTGTCTTTGCTTATGCCTGGAATGTCAAATACTTCTGTTTTCTCGTGAAAGGTCCGTGGGAGGGGGGCATTACCACCGAGTAGCTCAGCATAATCTCAATAACGCTGTGTTGAGGAAAGCTAATAGGGGATCCAGCTGCGACCCCTGTGGGAGCCGAGCCAAGCACTGCTCATCAGTGCTACCTTTGTGCCCTTCTGAGGGGCTCTCCTTATCTCCTGGCGCTGGCTGGCACTTGGGCTCTCCTTCGGGACATAAACGGTGCCATTCAGCCGTGCTTGCTTTCCTCTACCCCAGCATGCTGAGCCCCGATCACTGCTGCACACCCTGCGGGCTTTCTCCTGTGTCAGCCCAGCTGGCATCTGCCCGCACCGCGTCCTGCTCCCTGTGTTCACAGACCTTGCTAAGAGGATCGGTGGAGGCCTTTCCAGCTCAGCTGAGCTAATTTTGGCTTTCAGTAGGTTCCAGTAGGCTCTAAGGATATTGCTATTACTGTCATTAATACACGGCGTTGAGTTGCAATGGCCTGCTTGGAGTCTGAGTTCAGCTCCGAGTCCAGCCCCGTGTGGCTTCGGGATGCTGCAGAGCAGCCACTGACGGAGGTCAGAGCTGGATTAAAACCAGATTTAAGCATAAGTAGTAAATGGGGAAAATAACCAGGGACTACTCCTCTCCCCCATGAAAACTGCTGATGACATGGATTAATTTTGTTATTTCGGTTAATATGTTACTTCTCTGTAGCTTTGAGGTGATGGGGGAGTGCAATACTGAAGAAATCTCTCAGAAAATAATTGAACTGCCGTTCTTAGCTTTTTCCTATTGAGAGCTCTAAACCTTTCAATGGTTTCTGAATATTGTGGGAGGCAAAATTTTTCATTCAATTGGAAAATAAGTTCTCGTTCACCGACGTGCACCAACAGAAAAAAAACCACCAAGCCTACCAGCTAGAAATCAGATGTGGAAATGCTCTGGTAACGCTCAGTAACCCATTTATTGTAAGGTACATTGGTTTTGTTTGCATCTATATAGCATAAATCAACAAATATCTTAGGATGGCTATTTTGTCTGAGGTTTTCTCTAAGAAACTGGATTTTCCTTATATGACAATGTCAGAACTTCTGTATTTGTTGGGACCAAGACTCTATCTAGCCCGGTTTCTTTCAGTTGCTCAAGGAAGAGTAAAAATCAACCTGGCCGTTTATGATGCTTGTAGCACCCCATTGCACTGGCAGAGACCCCTGGCCGCTGTGCCAGACACCAAGCACAGCCCAGAAGGAGTTTATAACCCAGCAGCCAAAACTCAGCTGCGTTTTCACAGCCGGTGGGCATTTGCAGGAAAGAACTTGGAAATCAGATTTCAATGACAGTGATATTTATGGGTGCTCTGATGAGTCTCTGTGCCTGGGAAATAATGACTATATCCAGAAATGTTGGCAAATACTTCTTTTGTTTTGTTTTATTAAGAATTATAGCTACTCCCAAGGCCATCTCACCTGGAACTA
The DNA here is from genome assembly GCF_964211825.1 of Aythya ferina. Taxonomy (NCBI): domain Eukaryota; kingdom Metazoa; phylum Chordata; class Aves; order Anseriformes; family Anatidae; genus Aythya; species Aythya ferina. The sequence goes on from NC_140298.1 coordinate 5,044,844, forward strand.
GTACACGAACAAAGTTCATCATGACATTTCAGCAATGTCCATGATGTTACTGGGCAGGCGTACCAGAGAGCAAAATGGAAGTGAAGGAGGAAAAAATGAGTGACTGAAAGTTTCCAAACTCTCACTAATATTTGTTTCTAGCAGTGCAGAGATTTTGCAAGTGGCAGGTGTCAGTATTAAGTACTGAATTCTCCATTTTCCCCTTGGTCTCATTATAAACAGGGATATTTGTTTTTAAAATGGACATTTTTCATCACTTCTTTTTGGGGTCATGCCTCTGTAAGGCTCACAGATGCTGAGTTTGGACAGGATCTTTTAGCCATAATATATGAAGCTCCAAAATTTCAGAGGCTTCATTAAGAATATCATGCAAAAAGTGGGATTTTTGCCATTGGCTTGATTGGCTCCAGGATTACACCCTTGCTGCTCCTTGGAAGTCATCTTTGATTTGGAAATCATCTTGAAAAATGCTGTGATACATTGCTCTCTGAGGAGATTCCTGCTACTTCATCGTTTTGACAAGGCTGTAAATAACAAAAGAGACATACTCATCAAGTGCTCTTCCAGTCCCGGCTGAAATCAGGATAGTCAGAAATGGGCAACAGCAAAATGTTAATCAAATTCCTTTGAATCTCAGAAGAAATGTGGAGTAGAGCTTCTTCGAGACTACAGAAAACTGTCCATGGAAAACTGTCAACATTGCTCTTTAACATATTGTGTCAACATTTGGCATCTGTGAATCAGTTGGTGAAGTGGCTGGAAAAAACAGGAAAATACATTTTTATGGATGTTGGGAATATATAGCTACATGACTATATGCATAAAATATATGCATTTTGCTATCTAAAACGTACACACTTTACCTACATACAACATTTTTATTTGCCAGCTATGTGTATGTGTTTATGTGATATTTATACATGTATATCAGAACAGGAAAACTTCCAGCTGCAGTTTTGAAGGCAGATTTATTTGTGTGTTGAACAAAACCCATTTTTGACAAACAACTTCTCCTAGCTATGGACTGGCTACACTGAAGGCTGTTCTGGATGGGCTGTGTGATACCTCTGTCAGGGCTTTCATAGTTGCTAGCATCACTCACTCCTCTGGAGTTCTCCTCCCCGTGCTGCTATAATTCACTGCCCTCCACTCCAGCTGCTGCTGAGTCCCATTGGCATCACCTGTGTGCTAGAAAACAGGGAAAGGATGTGCAAGTGTTTAGGGGGAACTTGGCCCCACAGCCGTCTGTGGCAAAAATCCCATTGACTGCAACAAACCTGGATTTCACTCACAGCCCTTGGAAGATTTTTACAGATCTGCAAATAACGCGCTGTGTATATCCTGTAATCAAAGCCTTCCCTATTGAATTTATTTACTTTTACATTGTGCATGATATTAAACCCAAGCTCTGTGAACTCCTGCTCTTATCTCAGGCCCCATGGAAGGACCACCTCGTCTGGCTTCACTGAAGTTCATCACTGCTCCTACATGAAGGTTGGTGGAAGTACCTTGCTGAAGGTTCCTCACGTAGCTTGTTTCCTACAGTAAATTCAAAGGGATGAGGCATCTCACAATTGGCTTTTACAGCATTACAAAAAGAAATAAAAAATTGGCTCAGAAGCAGCTTTTTCTCTAGTGGTGGCTGAGCTGCTGGGAAGTTTGTGTAGCATTCCCCCGCAGTGAGCCAAATCCTGCAACTCCAAGCAGGGAAAAGTGTCATAAATCCTTGCAAACGAGAGGCACCTCTAGCTGCATGGTGAGAGCCCAGCCATTGCTTCTGGAGCCAAAGAGCTCATTGGCAAAGGGGACATTATCACCAGCTGTCATACCTGGAGCTCTCCAATGAATTCAGGTCCCCTGTGTGACCTTGGACGAGGTATGTACGCTCCTTTCCTTCACTTCCCCATCTAGAAGATGGAGCTAGTAACACTCGATTTGCTCATCATGTTTATTTAAATTATAAACACCTCCAGGCAGAGGCAATCTCTTACAACGTGTCTATACAACGTCTAATAGAAGGCCCTTGTCTCAGCTCAACCTCTAGGTACTACATGGAGGCAAATAATAGTACTTGGCAGAGTGCAGATTTCGAACTAGAAATCTAATATCAAATAGTTCTCCTTCTCTCCTGCTTTTGGCACTTGGCCCTATTCAAGATGACAAATCCTGAGGGCCCTCAGTTACTGACTCCCATTAAAGTTTACATTACACTCACTGGCAGTTTGTCTCAGAAGTGTCCCAGGATTTCCCCCTTAGATTTTTAAATGGCTGTACGGCAGAAAGAAAGAAAGAAAGAACAACTGTAGCCAGTCCTGGAGTTGCAGCTGTAATCAAAAGCGTTATGATGAAGTTCAGCTGGAAGAGCAAATAAGAGAAGAAAAAAAAAAAGAAACAAAAAAAAAGAAACAAAACACGGGAATGCCATCAAAGTCTTTCAAAGACAGAAATTCATTTTACCTTTGTCAATGGCTGTGGTTTTCAAGGATAAAGATCAAAGCGATGACCGTGGGCAGAGCTATGACAAACGCCGAGATCAGTCTGTTAAACCCTAGCATTAGCGCTACAGTTAGACTGGTGTCTAGACTAGCAGTGGGTACTCATGCCAGGTTTGGCAAGCACGGCAGCGCAGCGCTTGCATCAGAGCTGGAGCAAGAAGAATGAGGCATCCAAATTGCAGAGGGGAGGGAGCAATCAGGCTCCAGTGGAGTGGAACTGGAAAAAGGAAGTTTAGAAAAAAACAACAACAACAAAAACACACGCAAAAAGAAACAGAGGCGGATTACTGCCCGAGCCCAGGGAAAGCCAGCTGGGAAGATGCATCCCCCCAGCTCCTAGTTTGTGCATTGTGATTAATGTACACAGAAAGCTTAGATAACTTGGGGAAAGTAATGCCAAATTCTTATCAATACAGATGAGCTGGCTTCGTATTCCTCCAGCGCTTTCATGTGGAAATGAGACTGCATTTGATGAGGCCAAGCCCATGTTTGAAATAGCTCAGCTGGGATGTGAGCATGGTGAGGGTTCAGGTGCCTGCATGGAAAATTGCTGCGGCTGGCTGGGAAGGAGAGCCCTTTCCTGAGGGCAGAGAGTGCTTTTCCTCTTCCTCATGGAGAGGACACAGAGCTCTTGCTCCGTGGGCTAAATACCTGCTGAAGCCCGAGCTGACAGCCCGTGCCAGGACGCAAGGTGTTCTTGGCTGCTGAGGGGCCGTGGCCGAGCCTGGGGCATTCCTGGCCCCAGGGTGCCACACGGGGCCGGTACAGGGGCAAACACCAGCAAACCTGTGTGCTGCTCTCCTGGGGCCCCCAGCCGCAGGGCAAAGCGTTTGCACAGCCCCCATCACTGGAGGAGCTCAAAACTCCCCAGGTACTTCCCAACAACCGCTTGTCATCACAGCAACGTGGGCTTCCACCGGTCATTACGAGCTGAAAAGGAGCTGCAGGCAAACGTGGGCAAAGGCAGCCTCCAGTGGGTGGAGACAGAAAGGAGGGATATTTTCAGAAACCCAGTTGCTTTCAGCTGTGCTTCACGCAGGGGCTTGCAGGGTCTGTTGTCAGAAGCACGGTGTAGCACTTGCTAGAAACAATTAGCCAAGGCTTCGACCGGTCATATGCTATTCTCAGCTCTGCTACTGACTCACCTGCACGGCCTCAGGCGAGTTGCTTGCATATTTGTGCCTTAGTTTACCCATTGGTAATACCAGAGACAGTAACAGTCTCACAGAGTGGTGTGAGGATTAATTAATTAATATTTGGAAAGCAGCTTGTGCCTTGACGTCTTTGTGCCTTTGTTTACCCATCAGTAATGTCAGAGATAAAACTGTCTCATGGAAAGGTACAAGGATTAATTAATTATTTGAAAAGCAGTTTGAGATCCCTGGATGAAAGATTCTATGCGAGTCAAACATATCATTAAAAACATCTCCCAGTCCTCTGTGAAGTTAAAATAAAGCTGGAGCTTCTTAGTCATTCAAATAATTAAACCACAAATACTGTTTATTTTAATCTTGCCTTTAAAAAAATAATCTAATCTAGGCAGCGATACCAGCCAAAGAATGAAAAATGTTTCAAATTCAAGAGACTTATCAATTTAAAGAGCTTGATTCTTAATTGCCTTTTGATTTCTATCAATGGAAAGTGAGAGCAATTGTATTTACAAATGCCTGCAAAAGCACGGGGCAGCTGGGAGGACGCCCACAGCTCCTCTCCAGGGTTTCAGCCCTGCATATTCACATGGCTACGGCAGCTGTACACAGCACTGCACGCAGGTTTTCGCACTACCCAAGCAGAGATGTGCATGCCAAATGCAGAAGTCCTCTCGCACACTTCCCTGGGGAACTGTTGTGTAGTGGGACATAAAATATATGCGAGTGGCCCTCTTTTTTGCCTCTTTCTCCCTCTCTTGTTTTTCTGCGTCTTTTTGTTTTACGAGCTATGTATGTAAAGAAGAGGTTTGCAGAATCAAGGTCACGGGTTTTAATTGAGCGGGGCCTCTTTTAAGGTGTAACTACTGCTGGGAATCTGCTAGCCTAGCAATCTGCCGTACGGGGCACCCAAACCACCATCCCACATGAGGTTTCCTTCAGCTCCGAGGGACCCATCTCAGCCTTTTCATGGCCTTCCACTTCTCTTTGCTCAGAGAAAATTCTGCAGCAATCTCTGAGTAACCCGTGTGGGAACGTGGGGAGGAGGAAGAAAGGATGTAATTGCTTTCCTGAGCTCCAGCGCGTTCATTAGTTAAATGTCCTGCTGTCTTTTCCACGCTAGTCCAGCTTCTACTGAATTTTCATCAGACCAGAAGAGGCCTCTAGGGCCATTTGAAAGTAACCATCAGATAAAAGCGACTGCCATCCTCCTTCTGCGGCAGGCGAGGAAGCAGACACGGGCAGACTGGTCACACAGGAAGGCGAGGAGGGACCCGATGACTCAGAGCTTTTGACTCCCAGCCGTCAGCTTGAGACGCCGTTCTAGCCAGGTATAAAAGCACACGGTTATCTCTGACCTCATGAATAATCCCACTGATTTAAGCCATAAACTTCAGCATCAGGGCCTTAACCACCTCACCGTGCTCACCAGGAGTGGATAAACAAGCACGCAGGCCCGGATAGGCCCAAATAATTGACATAGAGGAACAGCAGCGAATGGTGGTTTCCCTGCTGCAGGTTTCCTCGCAGCTGCTCTGCCTGAGAAGACCGCCACTGGGACAAGCAGGTGGCTCGGTCCCTGCGGTGAGGGGCTCCTTGGGGATGACAGCATTTCCCCAGAGCCCTGAAGATGCTATCCCCGTCCTGGAGAACCCCTGGAAGGGTAAAGGGGAATTTGCAGATCCATTGCTACCAGCTGTCCTTTCCTGGCGGGGATTTACTGAGTTCGTGATCCCTTTGCTCACACAGAATCAGGAAACAACCTGGTTGTGATGGGGTCCCACCCACAAGCAGAGGCATCCCTCAAAACGCTGTGGCCCAGTGCAGGATGCAGTTTACTCCCCCGCAAGTGCTTGGGACCTTGCATTTGTAGCAAAGGGCTAAGAGATCAAGGGAAACCAGAAGGAATCTACTTTCCTGTTGTTGATGGGAGAGTGAGTGAAGCAACCTAAATTATACATGGCGTTGCCTACCAGATGGTCAGAGCGTCTCTCCCTTCTATTATGCAAAGTAATAGTTTCACAGACAAAGTAGAGGGGACCGGAGATAGCAGAGCATTTGGGAAATGTGCCCCATAGCTGATTTAAAGGCGTGTTTTGCTTCTAGCTGGGACATGGGGTTTCAGCTGGATGCCTGTTGTTCAAACCTTCTCCAGAGGTGAAAGGTGCCAGCCCGGCCTGTGAGAGGGAGCAGGACTGTGAACCCCCCCAGAATCAGAGCAGTAATTTCTAACAGCAGGGGTTGGGTTTTGCTGACTGGGACAGGAAGTGGTGGTTTAAAACACCAAGTTTAATAAACGTGGACAAAGCCCATTTCACCCCATTTTGCTTCTTACTAATGAGAAGCTTTCAGTTTGGCCCTTTGTAGCTGCAGACACTGACTCGTGACCTCTCCATGCACTACACCCCACTGCCTAGCACGCCCAAGTATTCTTCCTGGGCTGCCTCATGGCATAATGGCACGTCAACATGGAAACTGAAGGTCTGAATGGAAAGCCACTTCTGCTGGCTTTAACTTAGAAAAGTTCAGATATTGTCACGAGCATGAGGCTCATTGTGTGCGGGGCCAGGCTGCTGGGGCTGAGGCATCCCAGGGAGCTGCTGCTGCCCCCCGCTAGCTGTCTGGAAGCCCTAACAAGCATGAGTTTGCCTATAGCAGACACATCCATCCTGAGGATGGGGGTGACAGCATTTTCTCCACGACGTGACAGTATCACATTTCACACAATAGTCCTAGTCCATGAGCAGAGCTCCTCAGCACAGCATTAACACCTCCTGAGAGCACGTATGGGAAAGAAAAATTCTCATGCAAGGCTTGCTAGATCAGCCCCTTCATACCGATTGCACAAACATGCCGCCGGGCAGGATGCACGGACTTCATTTCACTGGTAGCGGCATGGATCCACACATCAAAATAAACCACTCAGGGCTTTGGTTTGTGCGTTATATGATCATCCAGAGGCTTCAAAAAGGGTATCACTGAGATCTCATTCCCATGTATAATTTCTGTCTTCCCTGATCTTGAGCGCAGCTTTCACTGGAGTAGTGCAAGATATAAAAATGTCAGGCTTCCTTTGTGAGCTTTGTTTTTTGATAACTGAAACCCAACTGATTAAATCTCAGATCAAGAGTGGTGACCCTTGTTCTCACTCAGAGCTGTGGGTTATCAGCCCTCAGGCTGATTTCTGAAGCAGTTCACTCTGCAGTAAGAGGTCCTTAAGAATCAACAGCCAGTACTGGACCTAGTTCGGTCACCTTTCATTTGGCTACAGATTCCCCTAACACAGATGCTGGAGCTCATAATCTCTATTTAATTTTCTCCTTTCATTTTTCTTGAGGAAAGCAAGGAGAAACAAAACTAGAAAAGGATGGAAGGGATTGTGGAGCCCATGGAAGGGGCAGGGATTTGGCAGTCAGCTCCTGCTCCGAGCCCTGCTTTCAGACTGCTGCCTGACATTGGGCAAACGGCATCGCAGCCTCCCCATCATTTGAGTCCAGAAAACCCAGCATTCCTTCTAGGTGCAAAGCGTTACCTGGAGCTAGGCATTTGTCATATTGCTTTTTAAGGCACATACTCCAAAAATCAAGGCATGAGAAAACCAAAAGTTTCACAACAAAGAGTGGAAAAACCCCAACAAATATTGTCTCAAACCTTCCCTTTCAGGCCACACCCCGAAAGCAAGTGAGACTATCATGGACAAATCCTCCTCTGGCAGCAGGCCGATCAGCCAGAGAGCCATTCTCCGATTCCCAACCTCTTTCACACCATGCAGAATCACTGCGGGAAAAGCCTGACAAGGCTCAGACAACTCACAGTGCCATACCTTTGCTCATGACAGTAACGCCAGCCAATTGCTAGCGTCTCGGTGTCTGGCCAAAGCGGATGGCAGACGGCTGTCTGAAGCTGGGACCTGGGAAAATGGGGATAACATCAGGAAAAAAACAAAAACATCTTACGTACCTACTGCTCCCATCTCATCCTGCTCTGGGGACATGCCTGCTCGCCGTGGACTGAGTCAGTGCCTGGTCTTGTGGTCCTTCAGTGCTCTGCAGAGCTGCTGCGTGCTTGCAGACTGGGAGCTGTCAGCACATCTCATCCTACCTGCTGTGCGTGGGGACTTGCCAGGACCGGCAGCTCCCCAGTGGGTCAGTGGGTTAGGATGGAGGAACACCACCACTTGGGAAAGTTTGGTGGCTCCTCTGAAAATCTTCCCGGACTTTTATTGGATCTTAAGTTACCACAAAGTATCTGCCTGGATCTGGGCTTTGATTCTGCACTCCACTGCTTTATCCCAGGCGGGCTGGGGTAGCGCCTTTCCCTCAGAGACCACAACTGACAGCACCCCTCCCAGGGAGAGGAATGGAGCAGTGGCTGTGTTTCAAGGGTGGGGAGGTGGAAAGGGTGTTTGAGGCCGCTGTCGGCATGGGGGAGCTGCAGGGCTGGAGAGGAGGATCAGAAATCATCTCCACTCCCGGTTCCTATCTCCAGCCAGGGGCCTGGACTGCCACCCCCAGCTCTCCCATCACCCCAGTCCCCGGGTCCCACACTCACAGCTCTCCCCACCCAGCCCCGTCTCTGCCCCGACCTCCCCACCGCTCGCTCTCCAGGCAGGTCCTGGCCCTTCAGCTGTGGTGTGGCAAAATTCAATTTTGCCTACGTGGCTGAGAAACTCTGGCTCTTCATAATAATACCAGCTTGCCTGCAGGGAACGAGGTGGAAGCTAGACCACGTCAAGGCCTTTTATTTCCTGCAAAGGTGTGTTTGCAAGGCACTCGTGGAGAACACTATGCAGATGAGCGACAACGGGAGAGGTAGGACCAGCTCCCCAGCATGGGGAAAATGGGGCAGATCAAATAGTTACCCAGATTTCCATCAGCTGTGGGGTTGGCCTGGTGACAGTTAGGCAGGCTTGCCATGTTGTAGGGATGGCTCACCTCTCTGCCAGCTATAACAAACACGTCCGCTTGATGCCAACAGGACTGGGCCGAGCTTCACCCACAGAAGCATTTTCTTCCCCTCCTGCTCCACTGGTGTGAGCGGCCCCATCTCTGCAAAATAAGCACACGAAGAGAGCTTGAAATTGCCAAGAGGAAATCCAGGTTGAATTTGTGCTGAGAGCTGGCCAAGGAAGGAGAAAACATCAATCTCAAAAGGTTTTTCAAAGTTTGGACATTTGGCTTCATCTTTCACTACGTTCAACCACAACCTGTCAATTCCCATCAAGAAAAAAAAAAAAGAGGGAGAGCAGCCTAGCCTTTAAAAGTCAGTGCTGCCACGGCTAGAAAGTTCATGAAGCACATGGGACAAAAAGGTTAGTCTGAACTCATGACTTGAACAGAAATCTACAGCCCGTAACTGAATACTGTAGGGTTCCTTCCTCTCTTGCTGTGCTAGGAAATTCTGGCCAGAAAGTTAAAAAGTGAAATGCAAAAAAGAACTCTTAAAAGTAATAATTATCCACCCCCCAGAACTGAGGCTAAACCGAGGAACTTCTATGTTCCTCAGCTGCACAGGATTTATGTTTGAGAAAATTCCTGGTAGGGTATAAAGATTTTACTACTTTGAGCTTTGGATGGTTTTAGTATTAGCAGGCCACAAATGAATTAGTTGGATGATGCAAAAATGACTGTCAATAAAATCTTTACACCAATGCTTCATTCTGTGTGAAACATCTTTTATATATATGCATATCCATATATACTATAAATAATAGAAATGATGCCCATATTTTATACTAGGGATGTAAACACTGGTTCCAAATGCAGTGGCAAATGAACCACTCACATTTTCTGATTGCATAATTTGCCTAGAGGATGGATACATAATTACACTATAATTAAGTATAATAAACAGAGAAAATGATTTGAGAAGGAAAAATTATCACAGCCTCAACCACATCAGCCAGAAGCTCTCTTCTAATTAAGTTATTTTATTAAACAAAATGTTTTTAAGGTGGGTCCCCTTTGAAAACGTACATTATAGGCCATGTAATGTAATTTACTTTATAAGTAAAACATAGCTTGTGTATGGACAGATGGTATCTGATAGGACTCATAAATACGCAGCCACTGGGTCCAGCCCAGCTAGGAGCTGAGTCCCCCCACACTTCTCTCTTCAAACGGAGGAGCTGACCCTAAGCGCTGCTCTGGGATATCTCAGTAGCTCATACACCAGTCTTCTATTTGTAATCATTGATGGACTCTTTTTATGTTATTATTATTTTTTTTTAAAGTAATTGAAAGGAAGAAATTCTCGCAGGTAACTCTGATGCTGTCATCTCATAATGATATGGCTGAGGCAAAGGACAAGAGAGGAGGTAGCTCAAGCTACCTCAGATACCTCAAGCTATCTGGATTTGAGAGCCTTTCAAATGCTCTTTCTTCTCAAAAGACTTTTCCCCTTACTAATTCTGTTCGATATGTGGCAAGATGTGGCATTCTCTTAAATTGCTGTGGCTGAAGAAGTCCAAAACAAAGTGGTTCACTACCTGTACGACTCGGGAAGACCACATAATCTGGTACCTCATCTGGCAAGGGCTTCCAGACACCCTCCAGTTTGTCAGTTTGTTCCTCTTTGAACTACACCATATGTTTTTAAACACCTGCCCCCACCTGCTTGGGGACTACAGGAGCTATTGCAGACGCCTTGGAGCATTGCTCTAAAATTAGCTATTGCTCCTGCTCACCCAAAAAAGAAATAGCTCTGAACTTAGCTATTGCTCTATCCCCCCAAAAGAAAAAAAAAAAAAAAAAAGTTGAGCTTAAGTTTTAGCTGCAGTATTTCTGTATACATCTACTTCATTTCCATGTTTCTCTTCCTCTTGTGAGCCCTTAGAGATTGTGATCAAGCCATCCCTTAGCCTCTCTTCTGTAAGCTCATTAGATCGAGCTGCATGATATAAATCTCTTTCCTAGCTCTTCAAGTCTCACATACAGCCTCGCAATGTTCTTTGGGAAGATCTCTCCGTGTCTGTGACCTGTTTTCTTAACTACTTACTCTCTTCTTCAGTTCCCAACTCATCTGTAAGGTTTATTTGTGATGATTTAGGTTTTCTTTCAGGTCATTGTAAAAAATAGCATAACCTCAGTAACACATCCCTTTGGGACCTGGAAGGGGTGAGACCTAAGAACTTATATCGAGTATATGAGAAAACATCCCTGGTCAAGGAAAACCCCAAGGAAAGATAAAATGTGTCCTAAAAATCAGTTGTCCACAGCAGTAGAGTGTCCTTGAATTCCACATGCTGAACATTAGGTTGTGAGAACACCTCTGAATGCCCTACGAAGACATCCTTCTCTAGTTGTGTCTACTGCATGCACAACTTACTGGGTAATGGAGAGAGCAACGTGGTGTTAAGGAGAAATCTTCTCCTATTTAGAGTTTTCCACTCTTAAATGTTTGCAGATCTTTGAACCACAAAATGTTGTTGGTTATTGACAAAATTACTGATGTGTGGTTACTGCTTGCAGGGTGCTCCAGGCGGGACGCTTAGGTCATCATGGATCTGTAGATTCCTGATGACTACTTCAGTCTCCCTCCTAATCCCATGCACTTTTGGTTGTTTAGTGACCTGATTTAAACTAGGAGCTTCCATGAGAAATCACGTGGCAATCACAGACTCAATAATAAACTCAAGCCAAAGAGTCATTTTCAAATGCTTGGCAAATGCTAGACCACAGAAACTCGGTGTGTCGTAAGATTCCACTTGGTCCCATCATCATGGGTGGGAAAAAGGAGGAGGATTATCCATAGACCTCAAAGTGTTTTACGAAGGGAAGCAAATGCTGCTATTCCCATTTATTGGATAGGGCAACAGCAAGTCGAGACTTGCACAAAGTCACCCAATTAATCAGCCAGAAAACTGCCACTGAAACCCATGTTCTGGTCTAAACAGGTTCTCTGACTGCCCTCATCACTGTAATATCTGAGTACCCTTCAGTAGTATGTTAGGAGAATTTGGGCATGTCTACACCGGCCGATGCAAACAGCTGTCTGTCAATCCAGCCCCCTTCTCAGCCAACTGGACAAAAGCCATCTCCACACTGAAGCTGCGTAGCCACGTTAACACCATTTGGAGCCCAGGTGTATGAACCCCACCACGAGCTGGGGGGAAAGCTTGGAACCAGCACCACTGTACCTCATCTCTGTGGCTTCCAGGGTGCAGCTGGCTCGTGGCTGGACAAAGCAGATGCAAGACTGTCTCTGAGAGCAGGTAGACCTTCATTCTGAATCTGGTTTCAGCATTTATAGTGCTCCTCAGAGGATCTCCTAATGCTTTGCTGAGCCATGGAGACAGGGAACAAATGTGTTGGTTATCTGGTTACAGCCTTTTGGCTCTGAGGAAAGATCTGGAAGAAAAATTGAACAGGGAGATTTGGATACACTGCCATAAAAAAAGAAAATCTGCAAAATATATTTAGAAAGTCAGGAAAAGGAAAGAGGAAGAAAACATCTCTTTAAAGCTGGGATCTACTTGTCATGAGCAAGAGTACTAAAAAATTTGTAACTTAATGACCTGAAGGAAGAGTAGCTGTTATTACAGGGCATTGTGCTGGCAAAGCTCCTATACATCACAACAATAATTCTCTCCAGACTTCTCTTCCCTTCCAAGGCATGAGGAAACATCAGTGTGTTTAGCCTCAACCCCCTGGCAGGCAGCATCACTTCCTCCTGAGCGGCAGGGAGCTGACACAGTGAAGGGAAGGCTCTCCTTTGTAGCAGCTACAAAAGCCCCGTGTGACCCAGCAGGTCTGACGTAGAGCTGAACAAATGAGCCCTGCACCAAGGAAGCTAAACATCTCTGAGAGCTTGTCCTGGACAATTCATGCTCCCTGGTTTAGAAATCCTTCGAGGGTTGCTAAGTTCACACAAACCACTCCTAGCTCTGCAATCCCCCTGCCTCGAGTGGTTAGAGGCCAGGAAAGCACGGCGTGGATGTCTAGCTCTGCTCACCCTGCTTTTTGCTCTCCTCCCTGGGCACTCGCTTCCACCAGCTGCCAGTGACGGGCCACCTGATGGTGGGCTTTGATCCAGAGCAGCACAGCTGCTCTGATGCTCTTGCCTGCTTCTGGATCCAAATCCCTGCTGGCACAGATTCAGTGGCTTCACCAGATCATCACCCTTTGCCTGGGGAAACTGGGGCAGCATGTAGGCGGCAGCATTTCTTTGCTGCTTTGCGCTTCTTGGACTTCTGCACAAAGTCCTGAAAGGCGATGTGGGCTTCATGCATATGCAGGGAGGGCACAGACTCTGCCTGAAAAAAAAAAAAAACGGACCTGGTTAACTTGGCTACGATCATCCAGGAAGTTCGTGGCAGAACTGCAAATAAAATCCAGACATTTTGCCTTTTGGGCCTGTGTCTTCACAACAACAGTATTCTTCCTCTGGGCATCTGTGCTTGTTGTCTTATCGGGACGCGCTGCTCAGCGTGCATCCTTAAAGGGAACGAGTGCTGGGAAAGCCACGCTTTAATTCTTTTGAGAAAATGACACCACCTACATAGGAAAACCCCATAGCTTTTTTGCCATGCATGTATATCTTTCCTTCCCTTTGTGATCTTTACCACTTCCTCACCATATGTAAAAGGCCTGATCCCGATGAAAATAGTCATGGTTCCAGAAATGCCACTCAGATGATGTTGATTTACCTCAGCAAAGGATGTGGCCCAATGCTCTTGGCCAGATTTTTCTGCAAGCTGCCAGTCACCCCTCTCTCTCCCCCACCCAGAAACCCGGGGGAAGTCAGGCGACAATAACCTTGCTGGACTTCACCTGGCCCACCCATGGAATAGCTATTTCTAGACTGAGATGGAAAACCCAAGCAGTGTCCCTTTAATCTAACATCTCATGCATGTTGCTAAGCCTAATGTTTAATTTGAAAAACAACAACCTGAAAATAGCATTAAAGGAAGCAGAGGATTTGAACAGCACTATGTTTTTAAGATAGTCTTTCTGGAAAACACTATATTTAAAACCTGACCCTTTTACCATGAGGTTTCTAAAACTATAGAGCCGTCCTCAGCTTCCTGGGAGATAAGGCTTGTAATTTGGAACTGAGCAATGGCGTACAAACAACACAATTTGTGTCGTATTAAGAGGCAATGTGCAATCATCTGGCAGTGTCATATTGCCCCCACTGCAGAGCCTTTTGGGGCTGTTTGTGCTGGAAAGCTGAATGTAAGAGCAAGGTGATGATGAAGGTAGCTCATCCTCCACACCTGATGGTGTCTCAGGGTGCCAGTCTCCCAGGGCTTTGGTGAAAAACCCACCTTCTGAGCATTAGTGGTCCCCCAGCTCCTACACTTGCAGGACTGTTGATTGAAGCTGTAAGCCTGTGACTTGAAGTGTTGGGAAGAGCTGCTAGTGAGCTGTGGTGGGCTGAGCTAGACATTGCAACCACCTCTTCACTCAAGTAATACAAACCCAAGATGGTTTTAACCAGAAGATGTCACTCCTTTGTATTCACTTGGCATTTTTGTATTGAAAGGATGGCAAGAGCAGAGAAAAACAGGAGTTTCTGTGGTGGTTTTACGCCAAGCCTGTGTAGGAGCCTTTCAGACCTCTTTGTACTTCCAGAGCAAGGACCAGATCTGGCCTGGATTTTTTAATTTTCTTCCAATTTGTTGGCGTGAAATCTGACAGCCAGGCAGATGTGCCTGCCTTGATCTTTGGTGTGGATCTCCTTTTGCACTCTTCCCTGTTTTTCCAAGCCTCAATAGGGGAAAGCGAAATTACTGTCCAGAAACAGTAATCATGGCATCTCAGATCTGTAAATTCTCCAGAGTTTTTATGCTGGAGGACTGGAAGGCTTTGACCCATTTTCAAAAGTGGGTATAAAGCATATATACATAAGGAAAGCACACATACTTGTAGCATCTGCAAAAACATATGGTAGTTTCACATCCCACTAACCAGTTTCCTGGACGGAGTACATATAAGGGCAGGCTTTGTGAGAACTGGCAGTTTTTGAATGCTGGGTTTCTGACTCTCATCCCTTAACCGCAGCCCTTCCTCGACTTTGTGAAAGATACCATTTCCCCCTTAATTTGGCACGTTACTGCACAGAGCCCTTCTGCATACTTGTTCTTGCGCTGCCTTTTTTTGCAGGTGAAGCTTCTCCCAGGCTCCCCTGAGAATCTCTCCATCCACCTTTCCACTCCATACAGAGCTGCTGTCTTACCTCTGCTTAATCCCAAAAGGCAAAAAGTAACCATCTCCAGTATCAGCAATTGGACTTCAGGTGTCTCGTGATATTTCTGGGCTGCTAATCTACAGAGCTCCTTGCAAATTTTTCCATCTAAATGTTTTGTTTAATAGAAGATGATGCTTTGCCAAAGGATCCATTTTCCTGAAATGTACTTTTTTTTTGAAGTAGAACATCTAAAACTGCTGGCTCTTGTTTCTGACAACAGTAACATTTTTCCTGTCTTATCAACATTTTCTGTGCAAACATACCTCCCTATCAACATCTTTTCTGTTTTAGCAACTTGTGTCCCACGTGCCTCCTGCTACCACCACCAAAGCAACAATCTCTGAAGAACGGGCTTAACCAAAGGCAAGTAGATATGGAGAGACCCTCCTGCATCTTTCTGTGCCTGTACCCACACCATTCCTCTTGTACTTTTGTTTAAACTCTTGGGATTTCCCAGTGGTGGAGATCCCAACGCCTCACATCAGTGCTAGTGTCTCCCTTTCCTTATGGATAAAGCTTTCCTGAACTCTTACCTCCTCTGTTTGCTGCCAATAAAGCCAATTAGATCCTGTTCTTCCCCATGCAGATAGACCCAGTGACCACCATATCCTTTTATACCCCTATCAGCTACTGTCCCCACATGTGCAGTCTCTCCTAGCTGTCCTCTGTCTTTTCTAGACTAAGCAAACCTAATTAAAACAACAATTCCTTTCAGGTCATATTTTTTTCTGAAAAGCCTTATCAGTTCTGCTGTTCTCCTCCAGATTTCCCTGTGTGCTTACATCTTTATTCAAAGGCGGGAGCACAGATCTTTGGTCTGGGCTTCTCCAGTGCCACAATGACCTCCCCATGAGGAGTGCTCTTAATACCTGTCCTAATACCAAGTATCTTTCTGGCCAGAGCATCACATGCCAGACTTTGAGCTTCTCCTCTCCCAGCTCCCCGTGCATAATTCCAGTACCAAGACCAGGTGCCTATGTGCATTTTGATTATGCACTTTCTTTTTCATGTAAGACTGTTTCTAAAGTTTATTGAGAACATTTAAAATAAATCCCCTTCCCCTCCCACAGATAGGGAGGGACCTTCCAGCCTATTTCATTGTTTTATCCTACTGTGAGAGCCCTGTCTGCTCCACCATCCAAACCATTAACAGAGAGATGTAAATGAACTGTGACCACCACAGGCTCCTGTTGGTGCACCTTCTCAGTTTGACAGTGAATCACTCCTACCTAATCTGCAAGAGTGTTATTCCAACCAATGGCTGAAAAATAGCAATTATTTCTGTCAGATAGATATCATTTCTGATACCAACAGTTGTCCAAAGGAGACCTGAAGCCAAGAGTGATACCAGTGAATAATAGGCGAATACCTACTCATCACCTGTACTGAGAAACAGGCTTGAGTACCAAGCCCTGAAACTACACTCTCTCCTTTTTTTTATAAGAAGACGGCAGTGAAGCCAGATTATTCATAGCTCTAAAAGCAGGATGGGCACATCAGTATGCCCCTAAAGCCAAGATGATGAGCTAATCAGCTTTGTATTGTTAGAAGAGTCCCCACCTACGCTTTCACACAAAGGGCTGATTAGCTCACAGGTATGCAAAACTCTGGGAGGATGCCATCTTTCATCACTACCAGAAGATGTTTAATATATGCTAAGTTGCCAACAATTAAGTGTTTGTGTGTGTGTGTACACATGTGACCAGCCACTTGCTGGGTCCCAGGAGCTGCACGCTGCGTTGTGCTCACCCGCCGAGCCTGGGCACAGCTCTGCTGCTGTGCTGCTGGGCGATGGCACTGCAGCAGCCACTGCCTTGCAGCCCAGAGCAAGCACCCTTTAATGTGTTTGTCCTGCTTCTGGTGGCAGCAGCTGGGACAAAACCAGTCACAGGCTGAGGGCGTCTGCACAGGGAGCGAGGCGGTGAGGCTGCAGCGCGTGATGCACGTCTACTGCTCCTGCCGTGCCCCGGTGCCAGAAAGCCAAAAGCACTCTGTCATCCGAGTCACTGATGGAAACACTGAGCAGTGTCTGAAGGCACTAAAACACCCTCTGCCCACGTGCCAGCGTGCTGTACTCCCCATAGGAAGGTCTAATAATAAGCGTGACTGTGAGTGCACATAGTAGTATGGCTGAAGCTGGTCGTGGTGGTTCTCGTTCCAAGCCTGGAGCAGTGACATGAAATATTGGCTCGGTGCCTGGAGGTGTTCAGCACCTCCTCCCCATTCCTACCCCACGGCATGCACATGGGCTCAGTGCTTTTCTCAGTAAACACTGGTTTTAAAACGTTAACTCTAAGAGAAGTGCTGCATGGCCCAAAAGAGAAACAAGCAGGGTGGGAGGACCTGGGAAGAGAAGTTCTCTGAAGCAACACATTCCTCCCGTGGTGAAGCTGTACTGTTTGGAGGAATATGTGCTCCAAGGCTGCACGCTGCCCGTTGCTTTGAACAACGTATGTGTCCCCCCCTTTCAATTTCTATCAGCAAAGAGCAACAAGCTGATCTCTTGATGTGACAGATGAATGTCAGAGGGAAAAGGATAATTTGGGAAAAAACCCTCCCTACCATGGAAAAGAAGAAAGAGAAAGGTGACAATATATTTGCTATCTTTCTAACAGCGTACCTTGTCTGATGTGCACAGGAAGCAATGTCTTCTGGCTAGCTTTTCTTGCTCTGTTCCTCCACAAATCTTGCTGAAAATCTGCAGGACATCAGGAATGCCTACAAACCATGTTCCCCATTAGCTTAACAGTAATATGGAAAAGAATGCAACCAAAAAAGTCATGCACTGAAATATGCATTTGACAAATATGTATGTATGTTTCCCAGTGTGCTTTCTCACTGTAGTGTGTCACCAATAGAAGACACAGGAGGCTATCACAAAAACGTATGCTTGCAAATAGAATATCTTCCTTTTCTATTTTTCTTTTCCTTTTCTGATACAGGGAGACGTCACCCATTGTAGAATAGATGATTTTTCTGTCTGGGCCACCTGACTCATAAGGAGTGGAGATGCTGACTCTGTGCCATCTGCATTTCCTCCTCCTAGGGATGTGTGTGAGGAGGGCTGGTTCAAGCTGGACAAACCAACTCCATTAGGAGCTGAATGTAAATTTGAGATCGTGGGAAGAAATTACCCTGGAATAACTTTAGGCTACTGCTGAGAAAAAGTAACTGTCTGAATCCCAATGATTACCTCCCTGCATCTGTGGCTTCAGAGGAGCGGTCAGGGTTACATCAGCTGGGCTCCAGCACAGCCCCTTTGCCCCAGCCCTGCCACGGCTGCTCCTGCAGGCAGACCACGACCTCCCCACTGCCAGCTGCTGGTCACAGCACAGCACATCCAGTGAGTCTGCAGAGGCAAGCAGCAGCTCCCTTTGGTTCCCTGTGGCCCGTGCTGGTACTTAATGCAGAGCGGATTTTACTTTACAGAACCCTGCATGAAATGACTTTGTCCTAATCACTGCGCTACCTCGGTTATCACCCGCACAAACATTCCCCTCAGATCAGCATACCGGCTGGGCCAGAAATCACACAATTGATGTTTTGGTTTCCACTGCCTTATCTAAATCCAGTTACTGCTCAAAATGAGACTAAGTCAACAGACTTAATTGAATGAAAGGGCTGTGAGACAACCTAGAGATTTGTGGCTGTGTATGTCCGTGCATGAGTTAATCGCTAAGCAAACACTTCGCAACAAACAGTGCTGGGCTGAGCAGGCTTGGTTTCTCTGTGGCCTCAAAGCTCCTGACATGCTGGGGTTGCGTGAGGCATTGTTGGGACTGGCAGGAGGATTTAAACAACATCTCAAACAATGTACTGCCATGGAGAAAAGCTGGGGATGGACAATGGAGCAAGCCATGAACAAACACTTCTGCTGGCTGCCTAGATCAGGAGATAGCAGTGACCCTGTAGTAGTGGCAAAAAATAATTGCTCCCTTGTAATTGTTGCTTTCCGGATATGTGAAATAGCTCTGCTGGCACCCAACAGCTGAGAGCAGGGAACTGCTCAGTGTCCTCAGCTCATTCCTGGGGAGGCAGCTGCCAAACTCTGATGTCCCCAGCCATAAGCCCTTGCAGACATTACAGGCTTTCCTGGCTGCAGAGTCACGGCTTTCCTCCTGACTCTGCAGTGGAAGAGAGAAAGGTGTAAATGAAATATCTGGGAAGGGCCACGCTGGGTCAGACCACTGCTGCACCTCATCTCTCTTCTTGTCTTCAGTAGAGGCCATGAGGAGACTCTCAGGAAAGAAGAATAAAAGCAGTGTTACTGGCACTGTCTAGGGCCACAGCCAGGATCAAGTCCCCACTGTGACAGCACTGCATGAAGCTCCTCCAGAGCTGAAGGACTAAACAGAGAACGCCTTACTCTGCAGTTGCAACGTGCCCTGGCAAAATCTGTGCCTCTCCTTTTCCTAGCACCCACTCAGCTTGGAGGCCTGGTGCTGGTACCCGCTGCTGCTGCTGTTTGGACAGGTTGCATTGGAAATGCTCAGGTTCCTGCAATGGCTCCTCTTAGCCACTGCAAGAAGGGAGGCTGAAGCTGCAAACCTCCTAAAATAGTCATTAAATATCTTCTCAAATGAGGTGACTCACCTATTTCCCTGGCTGGTAGAGCTCCGACAGGTAATGGAGAACCTGAATCAGGTCACTTGGCAGCGACAGCCGTAGGGACATAGGTGACTTTGCCATGAGCAGTATAAAGACAGAGCCTCACCATTTTAGCTCAGGATTGAACATGATTTTCACTGGAAAATCTCATCCTGTCCTACAGAGAGACACCACACCCTGCACAGGCCACCCACTTGTCACCAAGCTCTTGCTTGGGGCCAGAACATCTGGTTGTAAAAATGCAACTGTGATGGTGTCTCCTAAACAAAGGAGGGTACTGGACGCAGCTAGATCCTTCCTCCCCGAGGGAGGCCACAGCCACTGCTGGTACATTTGAGACCCATCTGACAGTTCTTGCTCTTTGGCATGCTGTGCAAGCAGACAGGGCAACTTTTCTAGCAAAGCCAGGGAAGATAGCAAGGATGACAAGCTTTGTGATCAGGTGCTGCACCGCCAGAGTCAAAAGGAGCTGCTGCTGAATGCCCAGGTTTCGGGATACAATAATAACACACAACGCTATATTTCATTCCTTTAACAAGTGCTGAATATGCAAAGGCTCCTTTCCCAGCTTCTGTCTCCGTCTTGGAAGCGGGGGAAGAGCTGTGTACATAATTATTTTCAGATGCCATCCACTTTATTGATTATCTGAGTGGGATGCACAAATAATGGCAGCTAATGCCAGGAGCAGAGATAGAATGGAGCTTGTTCCCTTTTGGGAAAAGCTGAAATAAAACCACCATATGAATGGGTCATTGAAAACAGGCTGGAATATATTCCCTATAGTCATTCCGAAAGTTCAAGGGCAGGGGAAAAGAAAAAACAGAAGAAACTGTCTCTGTGTTCACTAAACTGCTAATATCTGAAAGTGCTTAAAAAAACACACATGCACTTTTTTTTTTTTTTTCTTTTCATACAATCATGGAAAAACACACTAAACTTTTGACTCAATGGTTTTGTTTTTCCAGTGAGTCCCTTCCAGGCTCCACGCGCCATCTCACAGTCACGTCTGCTGGGTGAGCTTCGAGCTAACAAAGTTTAGAAGAGCTCTTTGCGATTTTGCCACATCGAGTTTCAAGTATCGGCTTGCTGGAAGTGCAGCAGAGAGGGAGGAGGGAGGGAAGTGGTGTGAGCTTTGCCAACACACCTGCACAAGCTTTGGGCTCTCCTGGACACTCTGTGCGCTAATGATGTATAACCTGTAGAGCCTGGCAACACGCACGCTGAAGACTATAACAGACAGGCTGTGCATACCTCTGATTTCTAATTTCTTCAAACAAGTAATAACCCCATCCTCCCCCAACCCTGTGCTGTAGGTAAATGTTTAGGATGGAAACTGAGATGTGTTCAGCTGGGGAGAGCTTCTACCAAGGTAAGGAGCAAATGACAATTTAATTATGGTATTTTAGGTCTAAGCAAAAGGGGGGAAAATGCAAAAAGAAAGACGGAGTTCATTTCAACTCCAATGTTCTGCTAATTTGTCTTTTGACTATTAGAGATGCAGCTGGATCCTATTTCTAATCCACTTTCAAATTTGCTTGAATTAAAATCCCAGATCACTGCTGTGTTTTCAAATTGAAGCATGCATAGTAGCCAAAGTTTATATTGCATTTTCTGGAGTTATGGAATGATGAGCTCCAATAGAGGAAAGTGTGTTGTATGCCTGAGTGCTGGGGAAAAAAAAAAAAAAAAAGGTTGGCATTGGTGTTATTTGGAATTAGAGCTCTCTTGTAGAATAAATAGCCTTGAAGTTAATACACTGGCTACGTTTTACATCCAGTTCCACCCACTGGAACTGGTAGATATGGAAGAGCAAAGGCTGCCATGGTGGGGAGGTGGGAAAGGGAAGTGCCATTGAATGATAAAATCTGGATATTTTTGAACTTTAATCTGAAATTAAAAAAATCCCCCATAACACCGTGACTTATTTTAATAAGAAATTAACTTTCTGAATGAGACAGCAAAGTAAGACAGCCCTTGCCTCAAAATACCTGTGCACTCTATTGCTACCTGAATCCCAGTCTAGAAGCTGACATTTCTCCTCCAGCATCCTGTTTATATCTAAATTCAATAGAATAGTCTTGTTAGGCTTCTTTGCCACCTGGAAAACACTGTAGCTCACATAAAGTTATGAATCCCTACATTCTCTGGCCTTTCATATCTGCCATGACAATTCCCAGCCACTGCCAGGTGAAGCCAGCCAGCATTTGTGGAACACGAACAGACTAATCATTTCCAATAGCGGGACACGATTAGGATATAATTGCAGCAGTTTACATTGACATCCAAGTGGACAGATATGAGCCAAAAATTGGAGTAAGGGATACACCCATCTACCACCCAAACATAAACAGGCCAGCATGGTTAAAAAGAGGACGAGAACATAGGGCTCAGGCATTCTCCTTCAGCTGTGCTGTGGTACAATGGCCAAATTGCCACACAACCGTTCTGCCAGACAATTTATCCAGCCATACACTGACCCTTACCTCACACTAAAAGTTCAGTGGCTTTTTTCAGTACCACCTTTTTTTTTGAACAGGGCTAGAAGTGCATTATTATTGTTAAGAGTGACAGATTGTATTCTAGATGTTGGTTGTTGTAGGGTCACAACTTTGACCTGCTATGTACCTAAAACCCAGCTCATCCTGAGCCAAGCCCAGCCCCACTGCAGTGTGTGCACACCAGTGCCAGCATGGGTTCCCTTGCTCAAACCAGCAGTAATGTACATGCAAAGGGGCACATGAGGAATGAAGCCTACATGAATACAGCTGGAGATGGGGTGCACGAGAACCAACAGTGTTTTATGAAAGACTGGGGAGTGGCTCCTTTGTTAATGGATGATTGAAAATCCAGTTGTGGACTATGGGTATGTGAAGGAACACTGGGGCAGGTCTTCAGTTGGGATAAATCAGTATAGTGGTCCTGATGCTGAGCAAGCTCTACCTTATACAACCTTTGTGAACTATGAGCCCCATTCAGAGCAGAGTTTCTCACAGGAGAAAGACAAAGCTTCTTCTCTCAGCAGTACAAGTGAATCCCACTCCACCATGAGCATTTCCCTTGCTGACAGACGGATATGGAGCAAAGCTATCTGTGTTTGGGTAGGGGCTGTCCTGAAAGAGACCTGACATTACCCTGATAATTTACTTCCCTGCCTCTCTACAAAATGGACTAAATTAGACTAAATTAAACTTTTCCCAAATTTACATTTACAATAAAGTAATGACCCTGAATGAACCAGCCTCTACAGTATGCTGACACATTTCTGTATGCAATGGTCAATCCATCCCTCCTGGTACTGTCACCAGGAGAAAATGGCTGCTGCTCAGCTGCAAGTTCTCACCCCCGTTTAGGGGTTTATGAGACAATTTGGCCTAAGTTTGCCCTGTGTCTCCACCTCTGGATATCAGAAACCTCCTCAAATGTGTTGGCCAGACGGAGGGAGCTCTCTTGGAGGCTGGGGCAGTTTCTACTAGTGGAGGATCTGGCCTGTGAACACCTGCACCTATGGCATGAGGACAAATAAAGGCCCAAGACCCAAACACAGTGTGCTCTCAGGCTCCTAAGCTGCACAAAATTCCATTTCCTTTCCACTTGTGCTAAACGTAAAAACAGAAACAAAAGCACACACCTAAATAAACAGAAAAGCACAGACAGCAGAAGGGGAGAGAGGCCCTAGTGCAGGTTGCAAGCCAACTAGTACAAAGAGATGTTTTCTATTTGCAGTCCTTCGTGTGAGACCTTGCCATATCATGTGGATGAGAATGTGAGTGGGAGACTTGTTGGATAATGTTGGTTTTATAAATGTCTCACAACTGCAGAAACACCTGCTTTACATTATGTTTCTTGTTGGTCCACAACAAAAATCCTCCCTGGTCAGCGGTCCTCAGCAGGCCTTGCTCCTTCCTTCTCTGCGGACAGCTCAAGTCACTGGTCTCTCAGCTCTGGGACACCACAGGATCACAGCGGAACCTCATCAAGAAGGAGGGGGAAGACAGAAGGGAGAAGGGCACTTCTGCACAAAATCATGCCAAAATGTTGGCCAGAGGACCAAAACCGCATGAGACTGCTTCCCATAAGGTGGGGGAGGCGAGGCAGGAAGGTTAGCCAGGCCAAATGGACAGGTCTTGAAGACCCATCTGTTTTCACCATGAAAACCTCACAGCCCACACCTATGCAACACACACCACTCCAGTCACCACAAGTTATTACTCTTGGTCTCCACTGCTTCCTGCGAAGCTGTAATGGGTCTGATACAGTGTCCAACGAAACCAAAGGGAGCCTTTCCATTAACTCAATGGGCTCTGGATCAGGCCCAACATCTGTTTGGCCCTCTCTGTACATAGTGCAGCCAATTTATTCTTTATCCATTCCTGGGCCTCTCTCTCCTACTTCTGGTTGTCATTAGCCACATTAAGCACCACCCCAGGAAGAGTCCATCCCCACCCTGTCAGCAGCCGAGCCCCTGGCATGGCAGAGCTGCAAGCACTGCCCCAGCCCCTTATCAATCCAGCAAGCTGTCTCTCCTTCCTCCTGGTTCACGTTGCCAGGTCTAGCTCCGAGCTCCTCTTGCCCTTCTCCTCCCGTAGGAAGGGTTGATTGTGCTGTCTGCTGTATTGTAAACCTGGTCAAGAATCGATGCAAAAAAACAAACAGGTCCAGGAGCCTGCTGGACACTTGAAGAGCATTGTCAGAGCAGGAACAGGCTCTCTGAAGAGACATCTCCTACCTGGTTGATGGCAATCCTGGCAATGGTTGCCCTGACAATCCAGCATACAAGGGGGGAAGAGCAAACAGGCAGCTCCATGGTCTGATCTCGGGTTATGGAGCTGGAGTACCTGAGTAATTCTGCGAGCTGTTGGTCTAAGACCATTCCCCTATCTCCTCAAGTGCAAATATACACATTGCGCCCCAAAGACAGTTTGCAGTACTTCAGTTTCCGGACTGTAATGGGACCAGGCACAGATCTTGTCTAGGTCTCATGCTGACATTTATGGGCCAGAAGATGCCACTCATTCGCTGAACAATACACAATATTCATTTCTTCAGGACTTTGCTGGGCCCTTGTATTCCAGGGTCCTTTTGTCACCTGTCACACATGGATTCCCATGCTGTGAAATGTATGCCATTGCCGAAAAGAGCTATTAATAGCATTAAGAAGCCAAGCAGCTTCCTATGTCAAAAAAAAAAAAAAAAAAAAAAAAAAAAAAAGATCTCCAGCATCAAATCTATATCTTATCCCAGACACAGAGCTGCAGATTCCTTTTGGGCACTGACATTGTGTAAGTGAGAACTCCATGCAAAAATCTTCCCACCCCAGTGTACCCCCAAATCACATGGGTTTGAAAATGTGAGCATGATGCCTGAGGCCAGATGTGTGGACTGGCAGACTGCTGGCACTGTGCATAGGTACATCTGCATGTCAGGTAGTTACTCATCCCTGCATACTTCCCTGATAAAATCTGGATTGCCTAAAGCTGGTATTTTCACTGCAGTTTCCTTATCAAGGTATTTACCACCTCCTGTCTGTGCCTTGCAGACTGAGGGTGTTAAATGCTCCCTTGCTCTCTTTGCAGTGCAGTGAGCTCAGGCGTGTAGGAGCTGCTGTACAGGATGGGATTTCTAAACCCACTGGAGCATGCAGTGGGTGGCTGCTGGCCTGGGCTCAGTAGGATCTCACCCTGTTTGTACCTGGGATGTTGCTCTTTTGATCCTCTTGCTGCCTTTCTGCAGCTGGCGGGCTCCTTCCGGTGGTTTATGGTATTTGTGGTGTTCTCTGGTAGTCCCAGCAGTTTACAGGCTGTCTCCCACGGAGGGCTCTGCCCTGGTGTAGTTGTTGTATGGCTGTATGAGGAGGAGAGTTTGGGATGAAGTTATCTCAGGAGTGGCAGAAGTCTGTACAGAACCTCAATCTATGCACAAAGCATCTTTTTCTCCTTCTAAAATAGAAAGCCCCTCTCTTTCTCGTTAAATAACAACAGAGATATGCCCACTACCACAAATGCCAGCTACCACAAATGTCAGGTGTGGGGTCCAAGAGCACTCCACACCTCTTTCCCACCCATTGCTGATATTAATCATTTTTTTAAAGCTACTGGTTCTTACCTTCCTCTTCCCATGAGAGAGAGCATCACTCTGATTCCTGCACACTGTCCTTGGTGGATCTGCTGTTCACCTCCAAGCCTGAGAAAAGGGGAAAAAGAAGGACAGATTCTGAAACACAATTTCTGAAAAATTACTAATTTCCTTCAGGAAGAACACTGTTTGATTACATACTGGGGAAACCTAAGCAACAGATTTGTTTCAATTAGGTTTCACAAATATGGGAAATATTTAATCAGTTTAAGAATAATATTTACAGAGCTTGTTTAGCTGGGTGCACATTGCACTGGGGGAGGTTGTAGTTTATTTTGGGATGCTGATTCCACAAACAACACTTCCATGAACAACTCCTGTGAGCAGTACATTGTATGAATATTGCTTAGTGTCAATCAGACTTAAAAGAAAACCTTTGGGCTGAGTTCAAGCAAAATGAAATGAAATTAAATATAATTTGATTTCTAAGATGTCCCCAAGTTCTGTCAGTTCAAAAATTACAATATAGTTTTTCATGCTTCATATAAAGAGATGTTCTTCTGACATTGTTGTTCCAGTTGGGGATCTAGAAAAAAAGAAAAGTCAAAACTATCTCATGGAACAGATTTCTAAATGACTTGAAATTTCTGCCTTGAGACAGGCTGGCTGAAGAAAAAGTGAACTTCCCAGCTGCTTTTCCTAGACCAACTGCCCAGCTGTAACCACGCTGAGCAAACTTGTTTAAATCCCATCGCTACACCCCCATAGCATGCAGTGCTCGCTGGATGTTGGACAACACTTAATGGGACCCAAGAAAAAGACCTTTATTTCAGAATATTTAACTCCTTGTGGCCTTTCTGGTGAAAGAGGCTAGACTTGGACCCAAGGCTGCTATCGTATCTGACAGCTTTCAGTGCCTGTCCCAGAAAGAAGCCCACCAGCTGGGGAAAATGAGTCTTGTCCACTGGCAGCAGTGAAGGAGCATCAGGCAGAGTTCAAGGGGCTGGTTTTTCCCATTGCTTTGGTCTTGGGACAAGCCAGCACTGAAATCAGAGAGATGACCGCATATCTGAGGCGGTGTTAATTAGGTGCCAATTGCAATGAAGACATGACAGCATGGGCTTCCATGGGAGCTGCCTGCTGGCGGTCAGCTCCTGCATCCAAGCCTGTATCCTGCTCTGCATCCTCCCTCCTCTTAGGACTAGCTGGGCTGAAATCGGCTTGGGATATGCGTGCTCTTGCTGTGGTTTCTCCTCAGACTGCACTGCGATTTTTCGGAGGTGTGCACCTGCTGCAGCCCCTGCCTGCGTGCCTGGGTGCCGGTGCCCCGAGTTCAGGGAGGAGCAGCCCCGTGAGAAGCCTGGGGCGAGACGCACAGGAAAGCAGATGCTTTGCCAAGTGCTGACCCGCAGCTTTGTCCTGTCCTGAAACCTCCAAAGATACTGAGAATAAAACCTGGGGAACCATGTAGTGCAAGAGAGCAACTAAAAAATTACTCCTGTAGTGAAGAAACCACATAATATATTCAAGATGTCAGAGGTTAGCCGTGGTGCATGTGAATCATGCTGCAAATACCTCACCTTTAACTTTACCGTCGTAATTAGATTACAAAGTTTTTATTACGGTTTTAAATTCTGCCTTTATAGGTTGCTGCCCAGCTGTGCACTTAAATCTGGTTTTATCACACTTTCTGAGCTCATCACATTTAATTCTGCCCCTACAATGCTGGATTAACTTTAAGGGTCACTGAAGTCAGAAGTCACTCACCCTTGCCCTACTAATGGATTCACACCACCCCAACGCGGCCCTGAAGAGTGATGTGTACAGTAAACTCTATTTATTGGCACGGTGGAGGGCAAGGGGCGTTGGGGTTGTTTGCTTATTTACTGCACTGCTGCGCTTAGCTGCCGGGATATTTGCACGGATTACTGCGTCCACAAGATGCTGTTTGCCTCCATGTAATAGCCTGTTGCAGTGAAATCTTCTCGGCAGCGCTGGTCTGAGAGCTAAAAGGGAGAATACTGACGTCTGCCTGTGAGAATTGGATGGCTGCTTAACGAGGTATATAGGCTTGTATCATCCGAGGAACTGATCAATTGTCTCCATTCAGAAATCCAGAAATCACACCCGGCCATCACGCTCATTGCAGCCAGAAAGCCCAGACCTGGTGTTTCATGGCTCCTGTCTCTGATATTTCAGGCAGTCCCAGAGGAGTAAGAATACATTATTTTTTTCTAAGGATGACTTCTTCATTGTTTCCATCACCAAGAAAGCATGTCAAGGCACAGAAGAAACTCTTCATCCAGACAACATTCATCCCCGGGTTTTACCTTGATCTCTTTTTCTTTGAGCAGCAAAGATCAGATGTGTTGGTGTTAGATACCACCCACACAAGAGGATTCGTTGTCCTGAGAAATTCATCACGTAAATGGGCAAATAAAGGGGAAATCACATTCTTTCCATTAAAAAATGGAGACATGAGGTATTGAACATCCAAGTGATTTACATGAAGTCACAAGGGGGAGTCTGAAAAGGATCTGAGAAATAAAACCAGCTCCAGTGGAAAGGTCATTTCTCTCTTTTTTGCAGGGGAATACTTTGAACAGAATTAGAACAGACCTGAGCCAGAGATGGACAGCAGGGACTTTAATGAAAAACGGAGGGCAAAATTCATCAGTGAGTAATGCCATGACAATTTTTAACCTTTGCCATTCAATGACTAGACATAACAGTTTTGGAACCAAGGTTAATAATTTTCGGCAATATACAACCTTCTCCCAAGGAATGTGCGGTGATTAGGGCAAAAAATTTCACATGGTCACAAAATATCTATCTCAGAGTCCTGGGCTTATAAAATACTCTATTTCCTCCATTAATTGTGTCCACGTGGAGCTGTAACTAAGTAGCTGAAACAAATAAAACCAAAGTAATATTGTTTCCTTTTAAAATATTTCACTTAATTTGTGGAAGAGGTTTGGGCTCATTAAAAATAGACCATCTCCCATGAGGGCTTTTCCCTTTTCTTCTCCAAGGCTCTCGACCAATCCCTGGTAATGCGTATAGCAGCGCGCCGCTCCTCGCACAGCTCCCACAAAGAGGGGCTGCTCTCCTCTTTGACTCCGCAGCTCCTGCCGTGATCTGCAGCGAGGGCAGGCAGCGCTCCCCTGGCTAAGCAGAACGAGGCCTCCGTGTCCTCTGATGCATCGCTGCCCTGGGGTGACCACTCGGTGTCTCTGCCTACAATTTCCTCCTTCCATCTTCAGCTCGTCAGGGAACTCCAGCCCTTCCTCCTGTGTAAAGATTTGGCTATCATGACCTGTGCGTTTTTCAAGGAAGTGGCAGTATGTTCCCTGCAACCGCAGCACAAGCAATGCCTAGACATCAGCTACCATCCACACAGTGTAAGTTATTCTTCTCGTGGGTCTTAGTGTGTTCCCTGATCTCCCGAAGTTAAGTTATGAATCAGTTACTGGTGAAATCACAAACCTCTGTGTCATCTGCGACAATTCCCTTCCCCAGGCTGATGTCAATCACAAACCAGAGGGCAGAGCACATGAGACAGAGGGAAAGAGCAACCTGCAGCAAGGGCGTTATGCTGCAAGAACAACCTCCGGAGGAGATCGAGTGACTCCAGAGATTCCTTTCCTGCTTAACATCGTTTCTTCACCTTCTTCAAGATGTCTTTTCCTCTTATATCCACTCCTCCAAAACAAAGGCCAAACAAAAATGGGAAAACACCTGGTGACTCCATGTAGTCCCCTGCAAAGTCCGCATTGCTGGTGTGCTCTATCCAGCAGAGTGCTCCCACTGCAGTGCAATAGGGCACACAAGGTGGATGATGGATGGATCTGACCAAGGGGGGGCAAGTATGCAAGCATTCAAGTTGCAGGAAATTTAGTGCAGAAGTTGAGGCTGTGACCTTCTCTATGACGGGACGTTTCATGAGGCAGTAGTGCCTTGCTGGCACCCAGCATCCTCACCCTCACCCACCATCCTGATGAGGCCCTGAATACGCATCAGGTATCTGGGACTGATGTCATGGCATGCACACTTCAGCCCTGTTTCATAAAGACTCTTCCATAAAATCAGTCCTATGACCCGTCTCCGCGTCTCTCCCAGTCACACTGCAGAAGAATTTATACCAATGTTACCAGGCAACAGCCAAACTATTCGTGAGGGCATCCAGACAAAGGATGGAGAGAAGTTCAGAGGCTCCCCCAGTGCTGGGTCACTCCAGTTCTTCTCACTGGTTTTGTTCTCCTCCTGGGGGGTGAAGCCACATCTGGAAAATTACTGGTGTCCTGCTGTTCACTATGGACACCACTGGGAACTGGCATATGGTCTTGTAAACCGTGATTAGATCTACAAAGTAAACTCTCATTATGACCTCTCTCAAGGTCTTTAAAAACACATTTCCCTAACTGCTATGATTACATTCAAATTCTTTTATTTTAGTAATAAAAATATTATCCACATTTTCCTCTCTTCCTCCTCTTCTGATCATAATCTTGTTGGGCACAATAGAAAAATCACTCCACATTCTCTTTTCTCCCCATGCTCTCCAACTCCGGGCATTAACACTCTCCTCCCGTCAGAAAGACAATATGAATATAAACAGCCTCCCTGCGTGGATGAGCTGAAACTGATGTGTGGAGCTCTTCTGGAGCATATTACAAGGTAACTATCACCAGTCATTCATTGGCATTATCCTTATTATTATTACTGCTATTGCTTATGTTTGTGCCCCCCTTAGAGATGATAGCTGGGATCAAGGCCTGATGATGGTGCAGATGCTGTGCAGACAACGTGTGAACGCGGTCCTTGTCCTCCGCCTGGAACAGATCTAGAGCAATGCAGCCATGAAACAGAGTGCAAGACATTAGGGGAAACACTTGGCCAGTGTGAGAAACAGCCCAGCTCAATTAATCCTCTGTCACTGCCACTCCTCTGATGCCTCTTTGCATAACCGGAATTTTTCGTGGTGCTGTCTTTGGTGATCATGAACGTGGCTGTACCAAATGACTTTTTAATGCAAAGCACAAACCCCAGAAGTGCCATTACCCAGCCCCAGGAAACAAGCTTCCAGCAGCTGACTGGGACGGCAGTGAGGCTTTGCCCAAACTCTTACCCGCACTGTAAGAGCCATGGGAGAACTTGAGTGGGATGAAGATTTCTGCCCTGAGTATGTTTATCCCAGAGTATAATGTCATGCTCCAGGCAGGCACGCACTAGTCCTGGGCAACTTCAAAGGAATTAATTCAGGATCACCTCTCAGCCCTGTAAGAGCCTGGAGGGAGAGCTGGACCTGCCGACTCTGCACCCAGGTACTGCAGCACCCAGGAAAAAGGCCTCTGACCACAGCTAGGTAGCTCAGCTCATCCAGGTTGTCCTGGTGTCCTCTGAGGGAAGATGAGCAGAACCTACACGCTCAACAGAGGGCTGTGTATTGCTTATACCAGATCTGTAAAGAACTATGAAATGTTCCTATATATTTTAAATTTTATGATACTAACAGGAGAGCCTGCCCAGATGTATCACAGGCACTAAGGAGCTAAAAATATTATCCGGTAGCAGTTTGCTTCACAACGGGGACTGTGCGTGCAGGTCACATATGCCTATACAGGCATTTTCTGGACTGTGTTTTTCTATGCATCATGAATGGAGACACAGACATAAGAACACTTGGTTTAAAGAACTGAATCACTTGGCTTTGATAAGATTTTATCTAGATAAAAAACGAATTGATTGACATCTCATATTTCTGGGCTTTAGTGAGATCATAACTGCACTTTAATTGGTTTAATTACCAGAACATAATATTACAGGTATGTAATGTAGACCTGTAATATAGAGTTATACAATATAATATATGTGCAATATATAATAAAATGTAACAGGTAATATAACACAGTTTTTCATGGTAATTATTACTAGGATTATCAGTAATAAATATTCAGTGACATGACTAGAAATTTCCGGTAAGTAATGTCCTCAGGATTCGGCCCTTCTTGTATAAGCTTCTAAGAACAACTTACATAGGAGGAAATGTGAAGGTTGTGAAAGCATTTGCAGGCTAGGGTGGGATTTGGCTTCAGTAAGCTTGGGGTCTAAGTTCTTCCAAGATGTTTAGGCACCTAACTCCCACTTCAAATTTCCATGTTCTCTTCAGAAATGTATTTTTCCTTTAGCTTTTTCCATGGCTGGCTCAATGCTCACAGCATTTTTCACAATCTATCTGTTGCCTGCATTTTGGAAATGGCTATTAACAGTCACCCAATATTTTCCTACCGTAATTGTTTAGATCTCTCCAGTGACACAGTTAGCATCTGGGAGAAACACCGTAGTGTGCAATTGTCTTTAATTATCTTTCCATTGTCAGAAGGGATGGTATGTGCCAAGGCATTTATTACACCTGACAAAGGCTATGTATTTACAATGGGTGTTTATACACGCTAATTCTTTACAAAAATACCTTGACAGAAAGTGCTCCGCCTGCCCTCATGTTCCCTATCGCAATTGCTAATTAATATTATTGTGCTGAAAATGATCCTATCAATTAAAGCCTCTCCTGTCATAACCGCTGCTCCCTGCCTAGCTATGCCTAATTAACCTGCCGCTGACTCACCCGCTGGGAAGGATGTTCGTTAGGCAGACCTGGCCTTGCTGATCTGATTTCCATTGCTCCACTTGATTTTATACAGAGCCCTCCATTTGGCTAAGCGTGTGCCTCACCTGAAGGACATTATCCAGTGGGTTTCCCTCTCCACTCAGCACTTCTTGTACTCAACTCCTTCTGCTGATTAGGGTTTAATGCTATATTCAGATACCTGGTTAAGTTCCCGTTGATATAATTGGTACTAGGGCTGACCGTAAGCCTATATTTAAAGCCAAGTGCCATCTGATTCAGTATGCCAGTTACACTGGTTAAAGTTGTGAGTGCACAGTATTATTCTGAAAAATACTGCACACAATGACTGCAGCTGTTCTGAATTTTCTGTGTATTTGTCAAGCTAAGGAGATGTTTATGTTGCTTGTATAAATAAGGCTTGATCCTTCAAACTGGAACAGAATGCAACTGTTTCGCAGATCTGGTCTCTGGGAATTATGGCAGGACTGGGAAGGACAGTGGGGAGAGCCCTGCCATTGCTCCCAGAAGACCAGGTTCAAAGAGTGACTTTGCTGTCTACAAGATGCTTTGGGCTTAATTTGGGGGGTTTGTAACTAGGTACATAAGGATATAAACAGAAGTCTAATGGGATTGTCAAAAGGACATTACTCACCCCTCGGGAGGCCTCTTCTTCTGCCAGAGCTCCTGCCTGCCTCAGCGCAAATTGCAAAATCTCCGTGTTCTTCTGTTTCTCATCTGTTACAAGAGAGATAATTACAGAGGTGCTAAGAGGATAAACGTAGCAAGGTCCGGGAGGTGCTCAGAAAAAGAGCATGTAGGATAGATAGAGCACGAGTAGAGCACTTGTGTGAAGGCATGCCTGAGCTCTGCAGGGACGCAAGATGGGGTTTCTGGCCGACCACAAACTCAGCTGTGATGTGGCCAAATGGGGCTGGGTGAGGGCTCTCAGGATATGGGGTTGTCCTCTCCAGTTTTGCTTCAGATCAGCTGCCTAGAGATGCTGGACTCTGAAGCTATCTTTGGCCTTTTCAATGATTAAGAAATTAATAGGATATCCCTGAGGACAACCTTTTACACCAGCTATCTGGTGCCACTCTGTGCCGCGAGAGATAGCGCCAGCTACAATGAATCACACAGAGGGAAAAAAAAAAAAACAATCTCTTCTTTCCCAACTCTCCAATAAAGACCAACTTAAAATACGGAGGAGCATCCCTGCTGGAAGCTGCTTTCCATTCATCCATCCCGGCTTGCTGACTGCCCTTGGTGATAAAGCTGTTCGCCACGTGTTGCTCAGTGGCCTTACAGCGATTACGTCCAACCAGCGCAGCGCAGTGGGGAACCCATCTTGCTGGCCCCGCAACCAGGGCCACGCAGAAGGAGATGGGATCTTAAGAGAAAGGATGGCACGTGGTGAGCCACTGCCTCTTTGCCTTGGGACCAGCTCCATGGTGGGTGTTGCAGATTACGTTCGAGGCAAGCGTGATGAAATCTCGTGGAGGGACGGCAAAGTGAAGAAAGCCATGCACGTGTGCCATCTAGTAGACAAGGCCTTCAAACTTTCTTCTTGAACTAACCAGTAACAACCAAAATAAAAAAGGGGAACAAATAAAGCTTAAAAAGTGAGTCCACCTCACAGGGTATAAAACTAATCAGTGAATCAAACAGGCTAAAGGAAGAGAAAGGGATGTGGAAAAATCAGGTCCTTTTTCCCTGTGAAACCATGGTATTCTTGTAAACAGAGAAGGGGAGAGGAGCTATTTATTCTCACAGGAATGTGAGAAAGTGCCACTGTGCAATGAGACAGGGGGCTGGCACACTGGTGTCTGCAGCACTAACCAGGAGCAAGGCACTGCAGAAGGTGTTCTACCTCAGCCTGCTCCCAAAGCGTCCTGGGGTCCTCTACCCATGAGAAGCATATTCCCTCCCAGACGTCTCCTTCCCTGGCAGTTCTGACCTTCCTCCTGCACTCAGAGGAGAGCTGGAAGGTGGGCAGAATTGGCCATGGCCATACTGCTAGTACATCACGGGCAGATAACCCGTATGGGAGTGTTTGTTCTTGTCAGCGACTCCCATGGGAGCTGAAGGTATGCGGCACCTCACTGGAGCAGCACTTGCTATTGCCACTAGTAAGAGTAATAACCCTAATAATAACAATAAAAGGCAGGGGAAGAAATAATATTGCAACTTCCTTCCAACCTCGAGGTCTCTGTGTGTTGGGATTCCACAGGCACTCTGCTCCGCTTTCTTTGAAGCAGTGGTAAATAGAAATGGCTGGCAAAACTTCAAAAGAGCCATATAAAAGAACCATATACCTACGTGGTTATATAGGGTTTGTATAAGGAATACACATTTATTTCTTTGAAATACGCAGTCCCACCAGTAGATTCCTTTTAGACTACACTTTGCTTTGAAAGAAAAACATCCAAAGGAAAAAGAGAAACGTCAAGAGCTCTGCAATTGTTCCATTTCAAAACTTAGTACTTTGAGGTTCTCATGTAGATCACTATGCAAGACTGTGAAAAGCAGGAAGAAAGACAACAGCTTTTTAGGAGGAAAGAAGGAAGGTTTTTTTTTTTTTTTTTTTTTTTTTTTTTTTTTTTTTTTTTTTTTTTCTTTCTGGAGTGATTCCTAAACTCTTAAGTCAGATGTCAGAATTCCTTCTTGCCATGGGATTCCAGCTCGTACGTCATTTGAAGTGTTGCTTATATGCCTCTATCACCACCAACACCGTAGGAGCTACACACCATATCTCCTGTTTTATTAATCCTCGCAGAGCCCACGGCCCACAGGGAGATGCTACTATCCCCATAACTCTGGAAACTGAGGCAGGAAGCAAGTAGGTGACCTTATAACTTCACACGGAGCATCGCTGACAGCGCTAGGTGACAAGCTGCATCTCGCGAGTCTGTGATCCGCACTTCTGTCAAAAAATCCCCTTTTCTACTGTTTTCTGAGTCAGCCTGGGTAACGACAAGGAGGCTTTTGTTGTTGCCATTTGAGGAGCTGGCTGTTGGTCTGAGCTCTCGCGTTCTCGTTAAGGAGGCCACGAGGGGAGAGCAGAGCGCCGATCCCAGCGGGAACACGTGTCCTAGGTTGGTCCGTCTGCAAAATAACTCTTCTGCATGTCATCTAGGCCAAGAGCCGAGTCTGGGATCTGCTACATGGCTAAGTTTCCTCCCTGCGGCGGCCAGAGCAAGCGTGGTGACAGTTATGGGGAAGGAAATTGAAATGTTTTGGGGAGTTATGGCATGGAGAGTGACATCTGTGGCAATGGGCTCATTAAGTGAAGGATTTGGTGTAATACATATTGTAACAAGGTCATATTTTCAGAAAACTAGGACTTGCCAGAAAAACAAACTAAATCAGCCAGGCTTACGAATCGGTTTGCTTCCAAACTCATCTTTAATCTAAGTTCTTTTCAAGGTCATCACAACCAGGCTTGCATGAATCTTGGGGCCTAATCCTCATCTGGTGCAAGCTGGAGTGAATCCATTTAACTCAAGGGAACCTCGCCAGTTTACTTCAAATAGTAGTTATTTTTAAGGGTAGGTCATGTAGAAATATGTAAGTACTTAATTCCAGCTATACTTTTTGAATAAAGCAAATAAATCTGTAACCCACCAGGATACAGAGCATCCAAATTTTTGTTTCAAGCCACGGGAGAGGTATCCCCTATGTTGAGTCACTGATGCTGTAATGTGGAAAACCCGGGGACAGAAATGGCATTGAGGTCTTTGTGGAGTATTCCCCAGCCCATCTTTTGCCAAGAAGAGACTTCCAGAAGGGTGCTGGGCTGGTCACTGTGCTTGAGCCGAAAGTGCTGCCAGGAGAGAAACTGGAGCAACTCACCGGTTTCTCCCATGCTCACCGCAGTGACCAAAGAGGTGCAGCTCCCTTGAAGTAAGTCGCTCCCTTTCAGATTTCACCAGATGAGAGTTTGGCCATGGGATTCCAACAATCCCACGTCTGACAGCCCTGAGAAAGCACTTGGATGGAAGATGTGTTTAGAAACAACAATGACTTGAGCAAATCCTGGCCCCATTCAGCTTTCAAAACTGGCCAGAACCCCAAAAATTGCACTCCACATTGAATTGTGCAGCTTCGAGGAGGAAGACAAACCATGATTTGCCTCACTGCTGGGATGGGCTGGCTCAGAACGGTCCCCTCATGCAAGAGGCAGTACAAAAACTGTGAATTACATTTGATTTTTCATCTCTAACGAATTCTTCTTTCTGTGGCCTAATTCCTAGCCATGGTGAACTGCTTTGCCCTCAGTCCCACAGATTCCTGTTCATGGGAAGTCAGAAGGTAATGAATGACTGAATTCCCTCAGGAAGGAGAGACCATTCTTAAGCTTAAAAAGGAGAAAAAAAAATATATAAAAAAATGGTTGCCTACATTGGAAGTGGTTCAGGAGCAGTGGCAAGAATTCAGGAAAAGGGAAAGAAAGATACCCAGTAGCAATTTTTCAAATTTTGTTTTCGAGTAAAAACGTTAAAACCCAGGAATGACCCAGGGACCAGCTCTTTTGCTGCACTTTTGACTGTTGCCTCTAAAGACCCTAGTGCAGTGGCTTCCCCAAAAGATCGAGGCCTCTAGGTATTATCTGAGCAAAAAGAAAAAGAAAGGTATCACCTAATGAAGTACTGAGATGGAGAAATACCAGTTTTGTGTTTTTTTTTTTTTTTTTTTTTTAACATCCTTTGCACTTGAGTAATTGTCTCCCTTAGCAAAAATGGTGCACTGAATATAAGGCAGAGGCAAAAGAATATTTAAAAGCTATAATTACTGCTGTTTAACAATTCAAAGTTCTATCTGAGGATGTTTTGAATACCATCTATGGTATGTTTTCTCATTTTAATTTATAATTATTGGGGAGAAGCTTAGCTTTGAGTGCTTCTCTTCTAAAAACGTAGAATAATATATAGTACATGTTTGGTTTGTAGAGAAGGATACAAAATCAGGAAAAAACATGTAGGAAGGATACTTTTTTTTTTTTTTTTTATGTGTAAGCAAGGTTTAAATGGAATAATTAAATTTACCATAATCAATAAAATGTGTGAGTCAAGTTTATTGAAGTGGCTATTTCCCATTGCATAATTTCCCTGGGGAACTTTCATTTTTAATTCAAAAATAAAAAAAAAATAATAATAAAAAAACCCAACCCCCTGAGCACTTACTGTAAATATGCCAGCATACGTGTGAGGTTAAGAAAAGCACGAGCCTACACCCAGGAATCAAAGAGGGGCTTACCACTGCTTTGACACTAATTGTAAAAGCTGAACATTTTCTAGAACCATAATCAAATATTAACTGCCATGGGGGACTCATTCAGCAGCTCACAGTAATTCTAATAAGATGCAGAGCCCTTCACCTTTGGGTCACCAGTTCAAACCCACTTTGGGCTGGTTAGTAAACACAAGGTAGACCCCAAGTCCGGTGGAGAGCCAGAGCATCCAGAGTAGATGCCAGAGCATCTGTTGGGCAGAAGTTGGAAAGGTTTTCCCTTCCTTTTCTTCCCTGCATCCCAGGTCATCCACGCTTCCCCTGGGACTGATGTGGCCACCTCCTCGTGTCCCTTGGCCCCAGATCCTCCCTCCTCCTTGCTGCCCTTCCTCCGCTGCTCCCCGGCTGTCCCCCAGCACCTACCACCAGAGAGGCCGATCTTGATGTGGTGTTTCTCAATACTCCTCAAACACCCCTTATGATGAACATTACTTCGAAAATGTAAGCAGCAGTATCACCTCTGCCCCTCTTCCACATGTTGGTTCCTCTTAATTAATTAGTTCATTTACTTGAGCACCGCATGGAAAGCACACTGATCAAACACACAACCGAAAATACCCAGCCCTCGCCCCCCTGCCTTAGGCTGCACAACAACAGCTCTGCCAGAAACGGCAGCGTTTGAAAACTGAAGCCGGGTCCTTGGCTCGGCATTTCACCTGGCTTCAGGTAGCAATTCTTGCGCTGCTCTGAGCTGAGCACAGCTCCAGCTGAGGCACTCGGGACACAGGACTGCCAAGAGCCCCAAAGCAGCTCAGATTTTGTGGCAAACACCCTGCAGGTCTCCCCATGACACCAGGGTCTGGACGGGTGCTGAGCCTGCTGTGTCTTTTGTGGGGAGGGCATGGATGGTTTGGGTTCCTCAGTTTTTCAAGCTGAGTACCCACCACAAGATGCCTACGTGGCTGAACCAGCCTAAAGACAGGTTGCCACCACCACGGACAGTCTCCTCTCTTCCTTGCACACACGATCCACTTGTGTGCGCGGGCACAGAGGAACCTGCTTCAGGAAGTGGCACTAGCTGAAGATGAACCTTGTATTTCATTTGTGGAGTTAATTTTAGGCTGAATCACTTCCCAAGGCTTGGTATGGGCAACTTACAGCAAGGTCACAACTGCTACTGGTGGCAGCATTGGAATGGCCCTTTCCTATGGCTGGAGGGAAGCTAGACAAGGCAATCCTTGATGCACCAGGAAATCCAGAGCTAGGCATGACCTGAAGGCTGTTTTATGGCATATAGAGGCAGTATGCAACCCCATCTTTCTGGCTATGATGATATGCATGCTTCTGTGTATGTGTGTGAGTGAACAGAGCAGTCTGAGGCCTTAATTGTGTCTCATACTAATGCAGCTGAAAAGTTGAGGAGCTCTACGGAACAATTCATTCATTGTCCTCTACACATCTGGGTTAATGTTTCCTCCTTGGATTAGTCTGTACCAGCATGTTCCCTCTCTGCTCACCACAAGCTAGCGGTGCCAATTTCCCTCCATGGCAGCTCCAGTGACAGCTGTTTACTTGGAAGCTCATGGATTTGATATATGGGTGCTAGCCACAAATTAATGGAATACTTTCCAGATGCAATGTCTTTAAATATTCAAACAATAAGCCAAAAGCACTAAGCTGTTCTGGCCATTTTTTAACTCCGGATGTCTCCTGGAGATGATGTAAACACAATTTCTTGGGGCAATGACCAGAACACTTCAGGGGTTTCGAAGGCGAGCAGCAGCGTCTGCTGCTGGATGGCAGCCGGTCGATGGTGCCATTTGTCACCTGAAGCCAAGACCTGAAATGACCAAGGACAGAGGAATAAAGCACAAAAAAGAAGCACTGAAGCTAACAGTTAGCAGGTGGCCTTCCCAGCCCGCTCTGCCCGAGGGCTGTGCACGTCGACTTGGACCCCTGGGTTCAGATGAGCTGCACTTGGCATGGGCCCCAGAGAACAGCTCCCAGAAATGTCTCTGGAGCATTTCAGAGCAACAACCAGAGTCTACTGAAGATGGTGGCAGCGGGCAGAGATCACATAAATGCCTCTAACTTCTCCTTGCTAGGCGACATTTAGAAATCCTTCTCAAACAGAGGAGTGGGTACCTAGATCAGAAATTGAGACCAATGGATCATCTCCGGTCTGTCTCACACACCAGACCTTCAGTGGAGGCATGTTGCTCCTAAGATCTCAGTTTGCATTATATTCACCCTAATGCACCCTAATTATATTCACCCTAACTGGTCCTCCAAAGTCCTCCAAACAACATTTGAGGGTAAAGATCAGCATGCAAAAGTGAGCTAAACTGCTTTGTGGCAGTGTGATTTTGACTGTGACCACCTTTGCTCAGGTCAAACTGAAAACTGCAAAGCAGAAAGGCTGCCCCGAAGCTGAACAGTAACGATTTATACCACTCCAGAACCTGGGCCAAAAAGTGTAACTGACTTCTTGGCCAACTTGCATGATTTTTTCTTCTCTTACTGCATTTTCTTTGGCATTTTCTTCTTTGCGTTCTCTCATTTTCCACAACAATTTAACATGACCTGGACAGTTGAGCTACCAGGGTATGGATTTTCTATCCAGCCATGGAGGTAGGAACTTTCTTACACACTTCTATCTACCTCAAAATGCCAGCAAACATGAGATGTGTGGCCTTATACTTGATGAGGGCAAGAGAGAGCTCTGTTTGAATTTGAAACCAGCTCAAGCCTGTTTGAAGGTTTCTTTTTTATTCACTGCAATGTCGCAATTAATTAAGAGAATTAATAGTTATTAAAGTTATCATCATTTTTACTGGATGGAAAAAATCAAGTTCATTATCTAATGGGAGGAAAATAAACATCACTTTACAAGGGTTTTAAAGCAACAACAGTAATAACAAACCACCCCGAACTCTAGTCCACAGGCAGCACAGACATCTGCTAGAAAAATATGATGATTCCCCCACCCACCACCCTCAAATTTAGGGATTTGTGGAATATGGGCCTTGCCTAAAGTTGCTTGGCAGAAATCCCCATGTTAAGTTCTTATTTAATGAAATCATGTGGTAGTAAATCAAATACAGAAACAGGAATAAGTAAATCCACCACATCCTTCGAAAAAAGTATGGTTTGACTCTGTCAACTCAAGTTGCCCGGGCAATGAATTATCTGCATTTGTCAACTCAAAAGCGATCATCCAGCAGTCACCCACCTTTTGGTACAATTTTCTAATCCTCGGTCTCAAAGCTGAGCTGAGAGCCAGCACAAAATGGGCAGGATATTCACACGACTAGCTCCCGAAATGAGTGCTAAGCTGCCCCATCTTTGCTAAGTCCGTGGAAATGGCCCAAAATGCAAAATGCGGGCCCTCTTGCAAAGTGTTCAATTCTGAATTTTAAACAAAAGGTGGTAAATTAGTGTCATATACATCATGAGGGAAAGTGGCAGAAGAGTGGGAAGAGCAATGTTGATATCATAATAGAAAAAATTAAGACACTGGTGGATTTGGCGGTGTTAGGCTGATGGTTGGACTTGGTGATCTGAAGGGTCTTTTCCAAACTAAATGGTTCTATGATTCAATCTAGCACTGAATTCAACAGGAGCCTTAACACACAGCCACTTTTCATGGCTTTCCCTGTGCTCTTGGTGCATCCACACGGGTCAGAGCCATGGAGAGATGCTGGGTAGATTTTGTCTTCTGATAAATTCATTATAATTTGATAACAACTATGACAACAAAAAGGATCTCTCACAGAGAGAGATCCTTGTGAACTTTTTTCTTGAGACTTCCTACAGAAACTATGTCTGTTGAAATAACAATCTCTACAGACAACAATTGACACTTTTTAAGATATGATTCATTTTTCTGTCTCATCTTCCATATTTTTCTCTAGAAAAGAAGATCTATTTGATTTTTGATCCCCAAAACTCTGAGGAAAAAGTTCAGTGAAATTTTATTTTATTTATTTATTTATTTTATTTTATTTATTTATTTATTTATTTTTGCAAAGAATACCTGTATTTTCCGTGGAAAACCACAACAAAAATAAACATTTCTTGTCAACATTTCCCCGAGGAATATTAACACGTGATTTTCATTCACTGGTATGCCCAAGGAAGCAAGCAGAAAAGAGATCATTTGTGCCTTTGCAAACAAGATTTACAAAGAGCTATCTTGTAAGGAAGTGGTTGAAAAAGGCCTTGCATCAGATTTTGCCATTGTGTCCATTTTAATCATGACCCAACCCCTGAGACTGCTGTGCTACTTGGATTTGCTGCTTGAAATTATTTCAACCGCTCAGTCATAGGAAAAGCCCCTTAGCTATTCAGTCT
Source organism: Aythya ferina (assembly GCF_964211825.1). Lineage (NCBI taxonomy): Eukaryota > Metazoa > Chordata > Aves > Anseriformes > Anatidae > Aythya > Aythya ferina. The sequence goes on from NC_140298.1 coordinate 5,086,564, forward strand.
TTAATTTACTGACAAAACATGCGCAGTTTGGTACCCTTCCTCGTTCCCTAAGATTACACACTTTTAATTTAGTGTTTTCATTTTTATAACCGAGTGCTTACAAGTACTAAGATGATGGCTTTGTGCTTGCTGGTTTGTCTTGTATCCATTATTGTTTCAGCATTGCGATTCATTGCTGTGAAATCAATGCAAAGCAACCCCTCAGAAATCTTGGGATTCCCTGGAATCCCCATCTGAATGCCATTGAAGAAGATTTGACTTTGTAATTAACCATTTCTGAGGGAGTTAAAAAATATAAACAGCTCAAATGTGACATTTTTACAGCCTTCATAAAACCAAATGCAACATTTACTAGGTACGCATTTTAGCAAAAAGAGAAAGGTTGCCATAGCAAAAGAGCAATCATAGTAATTTTAAGCAAAACCAACAGTAATTGTGGAGCAGCAAGGTGCATGTTATTGACATAAGAAAACTTCTCGCTTTGTACTTGAATAGCAGAGCTTGATAAAAACAAGAGATCACCACATGGAAACAGGCTGCAGTACTCAGCAGAAAACCCAAGCAACTGTTGCACTAGAGAGCAGAACTTAGGCAAAAACTATCCCCTCTGCCCCCACTGATAGATTTTCTTTCTTTATGCCCTAATTTCCAGAAGTAAAGAATGACAAGAACTACAGCTGGGTGATGCTATTTGAACTTTGTTGTTGTTGTTAAACAAAACACAATTTGCGATGAGTCAATTTTTTCTTTTGCTAAATTCATAACCCAGTAAAAACAAACAAGCACAACAAAAACAAGAAACCCAAACAGCATGAATTCTGAAATCAGGAAACATTTTCATTCTTACGCTTCCTTCTCTTTCCCTGAAAGACAGCCACATTACAGAGTGGTTCATTTGGGGCTGAGGAAGTGATAAGTTTTTATTGGAATTTTTCCCTTTCTTGCATTAACTAGAAAAAGCAGGGGAAGGTCGCTGGTGCCAACACTGACCTCCAGAAGGTGCCTTGGCGTTTTGAGCGCCCTGTACAGAAACCGCCGTGTGGTGCCATGCCTGGTCAGACAAGATGCTCTGGGATTAGGTCCCAGGCTTCAGAGGCTCCATTTACCCCTTTCGGAGCACAGTAGAGATGAATAAGCCTTCCAAGGTGACCCAAATCCTCTTCCCTTCCCAGCAGAGATCAGTGCAGCCACCGGAGGGGCTGCAAGTGAGCGCCGTGTCACGTTACCCACGGCGAGCTTCAGAGCGCCGTGCACAAAGAGCACCTCGTTTTATGGCTCCAGCAGAATACTGGGGGATACTAATTTTACAGGTGCATTCTAGCAAACTGCAGTCCCTAATATCAGAATGCCATTAAAAATAATGCACTCCTTATGCCCGGGCAGTTAATTTAATATTAAATCAATAAAACATTTACTAGGGCTGGTCAGGGGCCTGGTTGCTGACAGCAGACTCAGCTCACGGCAACAAATGTCTCCTCACCCTTTGCAGACAGCTGCTGGTTTATTGTAGAAGACGTCTTTGGTCCTGACAAATCGCCTCCCTAAGCCCTAATGAGTGCAGAAATTCAAAACATTTGTGGGACATTTATTAGCAAGAAAATACACCAGCCTTTTGGGAGATTTGGATCGACAGCAACAATCATCCATGGGCCAAGTTCAGTCCAGCTTGCGCAGGGAACACAAAATGACTTTCCTGGCCACAGTGAAAGAGATCGCAGCTCTTCCCAGCTGGTTTCATCCCTGGGTTATGGAGGCTGGGGTGGGAGCTCTTCCCTAAGCTGGATTTTCACTGGTGGTGTCATTTCAGTCTCCACCAGGATCCTGACAAAATCCTGAAACGATGGAGGTCACCGGGATGGGGTCCGTCACATCCCATAGTGCTGCTGAGCACAGACAATCCCCTGGCACAGCCACCTTTCCCCCCCCCCCCCGAAAAGGTCGCTTCCAAATTAACTTGAGCACAAAATACAGGATTTTGCCAGCCTGCTTGACAGGCGACGTGCTACAGTGACTTTAAGAGGTACGGCTGGGGAATCAGTTTTCTTCCTTCAGAAAATGTCAACTTTTTATCAAGAATCTGAGAATCCAAATAACATTTTTATAGCAACCGCCTCCTCTCACAGATCAAATACACATGCAAAAAAGAAAAAACAAAACAAAACAAAAAACACCAAAAAAAAAAAAAAAAGACCAAGTTCTCCAAATCAGCAATCTGGCAATTCTCTGTGAGGAGCTGGCATGTCTGAGTTAAACAGACACTTTCTGCCCAAACTCCATTCTGCACAAAGTCCGATTCCCTAAAAATCCCCGCAGGCATTGCTTCCCAGCATTGTACGCAGAAGGCTGGTCCTTCCCCAAGCCAACAGAGCTCCAGGGACCCATGGCCCAAGGCTCCCCTCCACTTCTGCTGAAGCAAGCCACTCTGGGACACTGATTTCCATGGGAAGGACCACTCTGGGTGTAGCCCACCCAAAAACGCTCCCAGCAGACTCCTTTTCCCTGCCACCTCCGGGAGCAAGGACATGGGTACCGGGATGGCCCATGGCAGAGTCTGGTCCTTGCAGGAGGTGTCTGCCTGGAGAACAAGGTGCTTCCCGAGCCTTCCCTAAGCCCTGAGCACCTGGGACAAGCTGGGGCGTGACCAGCTCTGACTTGTCCTGACACCGCTGGCGTTATTTGTGTGATGAGCCCTCTACGCTGTACTTACGGGAACGCTTTAGCTGTGACCCACAAAGCCAAGCCCGGTCAGATTTAATATCGAACTCAATCCCTAGTAGCTTCCCTTAGACATCAGCATTCCAGCACATGTAATATGATGAAAACAAATTTCATGCTATGAAAGCAGAAATATGGGTGAGGTCTGGGAGCATATTTAGGATGTGGTTTTCATAAGCACTCAGCGCTGGCTTAACTCTGCTCCTATTACAGTCAAGGGTAAGAAAGCCCCACTGACTTCAATGGGAGCGGAATTAAGCCAGCACTGAGTGGTTTTGAAAATCCCACCCTTAGCTTTTATATAACATCGAAAATAAGAATCACATGCAAACCTTCAGAGGGTAATTGGCCCATTAAAACGCATATCGCTATTCCTTTTAGCCACCACGTTCAATGTGAAGATCTGTGGCACTGAAGATCTGTGGCACTGATAGGCACTGACCCTCAGGCACTGATAGGGCCTGAGGGTCCCTGGGGTGCGCCCTCGGGGCGAGGAGTGTGACACCCGGGGGAACGGGGCCAGCTGAAAGCGATGCCCTGACACTGCTCGAGGTAAAAAAGAAAAAAAAATAAAGAAAAAAAAGATTTTCAGAAAAAAACATGCTGGTAGAGTTGTCTGTTTTGAGGTGAAAGAAGAACTTTCCATCGGAGGAATCAATCCTGCCAACAAACAGCCCACCTGTACGCTCTTCATTTACAACGAAAATACCTCTGCTGGTAGGGAAAAAACCAACCTCTTCATTTTCCCCCATCTTCTCAGTGAACTCCACAACAGTCGTACAGGAAAACGCAGAAGAAAGCTTTTTGCAGCAGCGGCTGTGGCCGGGGAGGTGCAGATGTCCAGGCTGGCTGTGGTGGTCCCACCAGGATCAGAGCGCGAGGGGCTGGATTTGCCGCATCAACCTGGGTCGCGTTATTCACGGGCTGGCCGTGACCCAGAGGAGGGATGAACCCCACTGTTTGAAGGGCTGTAAAACCCCAAGCTGCTCCCCGCAGCGCAGCGTTGGAGCACGTCCCTGCTTTCAGCAGGAGGTCTCGGCAGCGAGGTGGTGCTGCAGGGGTCGCACAGAGGCGGCCGCCGTTGCCTGTCCCCAGGCGCGTGGGGCCCTGGCATGCCCTCGGCGCGGCTCTGAGTCAGGAGTGACTCACCGGGAGGACAGACTCGTTCCCAGGCACCCAGGAAGCTCGAACGGAGGAAGACAGCGAGCAGGACACGGAGGCATCTTAGTTGTGCAAGAGGAGGGGCTGCTGGGTTTAGTTGCTAGCACAAGCTGAGCGAAAACCAGGGGAATGCACTTTTTCATCAGGGCCTTGCCATCGCCAATGGTGACAGGAGGATGCGGCCACTGTCCTGCTGCTTTCTGACCAAAGGAGCCCCAGCTGCAGCTGACCGTGGGACCTCCGGGCTTGGTTTGAATGGGAAGTGCTGTCAGCTTAATCCCGATGCTGTCAGCAGAGCATTTATCAAGCCGACGTATCGGGCAGGGATAAAACCAACACGCATTCTTCGGAGCAACGCGGTTAGTCCTCCCATCGCTCCCAAAGCACCACTCATCCCTCTCTGCCCTGCCCTGCTCCTGGGCATGCTGATGGCAAGCACAGCTCTAGTCTCTGCTCCTGTCACTGCCGAGGCATTTGGCCTGAAAGAAGTCACCGCCCGCGAGCCATAAGCAGTGCTGGGAGCACGGACAGGAGCCCTGGGGGAGAGGTCACCACCTGGTCTGGGTTCGGGCTCCCAGTTCACCCCTGAAAGCGCTGTGGAGGTTTCTCAGCCTCTTCCTGAAACCTTACCCATGGCGAGGAGAGCGAGGTGCCCGGCAGAGGCCCCCGGCAGCCGTAACCCAAGCAGGCTCCTCGTCCGCCACGTGAGAAGTGACCCCTGGAGACTCCGGGCTATTGAGGGAAGGGATGCTTTTATCATACATTTTTGCCATAGCAGACACGTGGGGCTCTTTGCCAAGTTCCTTCATTCTTTCCCCTGCTTTATTTGCACAGATGTTTTTGCCAAGGCTTGTCATCAACTTGGGGAGGGGGCAGTTGAACAAAAAAAATAAAAAAATAATAAAAATGACCGAACAAGTTGAAGAAATTGCAAACAGTAAATCTGGCGCTCGCTAGGCTGAGCCCAATAAGTTGCTGAGGTTGTACTTTTCAGATTCGGTTTTAGGCTCTTGTAAATTTTCAGTTATTTTTAACCCACCTCTCTGAGAGAGCCTAGGAATGAGAAAGTAATCGTTTCATCAACTCAGGCTATATAAATCTCCTTGGGGTTTATTATTTGCTGTTTCATTTTACTGGCACAAGTGCTCCTACGAAAGTACAATAACCTCCTCGTTGATTTACAACTTGGAAGCAGGCACATGCTGAAAAACCCAGCACGTAGCACCTGAGGAAAAGTGCACCGAGTTAATTGAAAAGCTTCAGGAAACTGGAATTCCTTGCAGTGATACTGTCACATGCGTCAGTCACCAGATGTAACTCCAATTTTCTGCTTTCATAATAAGAATTCAATTGATATCCCCAGAAATAAAAATCTGCAGCCAGAATAACAGCACATTTATCATCAGCAAGCCTAAACCTCAGAGCAGAGCTGTGTGCAGCCCTTAGCCTCGGGGCTATAAGCACTGTGGGTGCCTTTTCTTCGCCTTCTGTGAGTGCGTTTTTGTGCAGGTACCTATCCACGCACACCCAGACATACGCATCTCCCGAGGAAGTCTAAGATTAGAGAGAGGATGTTGTCTCCTGAGCGCTACTCCCGTGGCCTGAGTTAACATCACTGCCCTCGTGCCTTTTTTATCCGTTTTGGTCTTCCACTGGCCCCACATCTCCGTCTCTCCCTCTCGCACAGACTTTCTGCAGCCTCTCCGCAGCCGATCCGTGCAGCCGTTCGCTGGGTACCAGGGGGGATTCTCCAAGAGGCCTTCGATTAGCAACACAGCCGTGCTGCGAGCTGCCTCCTCCTTTACGCACATACCCCCCACACCCCGGCGACAGCGCCTTTATTGCCGTTTGGACATCTACGGATTGCAATCCTGCCCTGAAGCTGGGGCCGAAATAGAAAAACAGAGCAGTAGGGAAGCACCAGGCAACGTTAACATATCCATCCGCTTTCTAGAGATGGCACTTACAGACTTGCTCTACAGGGGACCACAGCCACATGCTGCTGAATGGCATTTTTTGGACCTAACTTCAGAGGTTTCCTGGTCAGCTGGTGTCCCACACTACGCTGAGCTGGGCTTTCATTTCATCAGCGCTGGGTTCACCACGCATTTTGGAAGTAACTGCAAAAACCCCGCCCCAAGGTCTAGATCTCGCCTGGAAGGCAACACAGAGCATCCCCGAAAACCAGGCCGCTTTGCTTTCTGTACAAAAGAGAGAGGCTCTGCGTCATGCTTTGGTGAGCCCTTATCTCTGTCTACAGGCTCAGTGGTATCCGAGGTCCCCAGCAGGGATTTAGCTGTCCTCGTAAAGCTGGCAGGCACTTGTCTAATGTAAACATTCCCATGGAGATTTCACATACATTAGGGTGAAAAAAAAAACCCTTTTGCTGTTTTCCAACCGCTTTTAGGCAATGTCTGGCTTTATATACTCGGACTGGATGGAATTGGTTTATGAATCTTCCTTTTAAAAAAGGCAGCTCTGCTTCTGGATGGTGCACAAATGACCGCTTCCCCCATGAAATCTGCAATTCCCTTCCAGACAGAAACCCTAAAACACAATGCAATCAGTACCTTCACTAGAATTTAAACTCTTTCGTGTATTTTTCATTCAATATTCTTAACACATGTATATTGCACCCGTGTGCATGCATATATCTATATACACGTATAATACTTAAAATATATTTCATGGTATTGTCTGCTGTATGGGGGCAAACACCGAAAATCAGCCACACTCAGGCATTGCAGCTCTCTGCCTGAAGCCAGTTCTGCAGCTCTCGCTCTCCACGCTCCCATCGGCCGGGTGCTGATGCCACCCTGCAAGCGGCACGGCGCACATCCCTGATTTCTGGTGGTATTTCACAGCCAACAGGCCACTGACAGTCATCAGGGTTTCTCCCAGACCACTGGGCATCCCTGCCCTCAAACTAAACGTCCTTACTCATTAAGCACCAGTGCCTGGGGCCGCTGCAGGCTCATGCCATGGCTTCACAGAGGACCCTCAAGCAGAGCTTGGGACCACAGCAGCACATTTGGGACACCAGCACCTTCTGAAACAGAGCAGGTTGTTCTGCAGCTAATGTGCACCTCCCTGCATTTGCTCTGAGTCTATGCTAAGCTAAGTTAAAAAAAAATAATTATAGCAATTTAATGATGTCAGCTAACTTTTGTCCTGTGACCATATTTAACAGTCGTGTCTCTGTTAGCAGCACACACATCATGCTCAGAAGCAAAGCAACAAGTGTAACAGGCCAAATTGCCTCTCAAATTTATTACAGGTTGATTTCTCCCAGCAAACCCACTCCAAAGCCACTTACGGATAACACCACTAGCATAGGAAGATGGCTTGGAAACCAGCCCTCCCATGGCACTGTCAGAGGAGTACCAAGAGGCTGCAAACCTCCCATCAGCTGCCACGCGAGGGCTGTGACATCCCCTCCTTCAGCTGCTGAAGAACTCAATCTGTGTTGGCAATGCCTTTCAGGTAAGAAAGAAAGTGGACCTTCTCATCTGAGATCCCCTAATCTTGTTCTTTAATCATTTGTCCAAGTCTCACTGGTGCGTGTTTTTCATGAGGCAAGCCAGGTGAGGTTTGGAAGGATGCACCTCGCAGGAACAACCCATCTCCAGGAGCAGAAGACTGAAGAAAGCCCGCAGAGAAGAGTAAGTGAGCTCTGCGAGAAGAGCCGGTCCAATGAGTCAGTCCAAAGCACCCTCATATTAACCTGCCTCTGAAGTTTAGGTAAACTTCCTGATCACTTAGACTTTCAATTTATTTTTAGGGAACTATTTCCAGTAAGTGGTTCAAGATGGATTATAGTTTGACTGGAAGCTTGGGAATAAAAAGATGGTCACAGGAAAGCTGGGTTCAATTCTTGCCTCTGCCACAGACTTCCTGTATAAATCTGGATGCACTGCACCGGGGGGGTATTCACCCATCTAACTCAAACATCTAATTTCAATGCCTATATTAAGAGCTCAGGCTTCCATTATAGCCAGTTGAGTGAGCTGGGCTGGGTGATTCAGAGCACTCTCAGGAGCAGGGCACTTACTGGCTGTATAGGGAAAGTAGGCTCCTAATTTAAGAGCAGACTCCTAAATCCCCTCTGCCCTTCCGACATCCCCGGGGCTCAGTTTCTCACCTGTGAAATGTGTTTTGGATTAGTGACATGAAGGAAGTGGTACCCAAATTGAGCCTGAGCACTGGTCCCCTGGTGTAGCAGCTCAGGAGAGAGGCAGCAGAAGCACCAGGCAAGAGTGAATTTCTAATTCAAAATTTTTCTTTGGCATCTGTGATTTATCTACTTGCTGATTTTTTTTTTTTCTGTTTAATATACATGTATAAAAAGGTTGTTTTAAGTACATTAAGTACTTGTTTTAAGTACATTTTTATGAACCTGATTTTTCTCCCTTTTTTGTCTCTCCTGATTGTTCTCTCTGAGTGTGACTGTAAAAGTCCTGGTAACATTTGTGGAAGTGCTTTCACAATTTCTGAGCTTCAAGAACAGGCCTGCAAAACTAAGCATCCTTCCATCAGTGCCCTATGAAATGAAAAAAGAAGCTTGTGCATGCTACTGAAACAAATTCTTTCATTTGTTTGTTCGTCCCCAGACATACTCTGTACAGGCTTTTCTGTCCACATTTAATTCTGAATGACTGAGGATGTTGTTCTCTACGTTATAGAATGACAGTATTTGAGAACATTGTTTGAAATGCCTAAAAAGAGAGAGGAACAATGCGCACAGCCATCCTATATTTTGCAAGGAATTTTAAAACAGGAGGCTTCACATATATCAGATTTGGCTCTGAACAATAAACATGTTGTGCATTCCTGGGGCTTTTTTTATTTATTTTTTTTTTAGGACTGTAAACTTTCCCTTGACAAAACGTCCCACTTGGGACTGATGCTATATCAGTATCTGAAGATTGTGCTACTGAGCAGCTACTCAGAATCCTGGGGTGATAAATTAAAACAGAGGAAACGGATCATTTCTACTATCAGGGTCACTGTTGTCGACTCCTAACAGGGCAATTGACTTGTCAAGTTGTCTCTGAAAGCCCAAGCTCAGATTTCATTGCCTTTCACATTTTTTTTCAGAATTGTATACACGGGTCTCTGAGCCTGTCTTTCACCTGGCGCTTTGGGAAATTCCAGGCACCGATCCTGCTCATAAATCGCAGAGGAATAGATGATGAGACTCCCACTGAAGCAACCACGTGGAACTATTAAGTACAAGAAAAGATACGATAGGGATGTGAGTGCAGAGGGGGATTTGCTTGTGTGTCATTATCAGACACGGACGAGATCTTATATGGTGAAAGGTCATTTGGAAAAGCCACGGATACCTCTAGCATCAAGAAAGAAAGAGGAAGCTCTGACACCCCGAGGCTCACTGTATTATTTAGAGTAACAAACAAATCCACCTGTTAGGGAAGCAACAGAATAACTGTAAGCAGAGAAAACCCACTAATAACTCTTCCTGCCTGCATTTCTGTATTTATATGCAATACACACTTTTAGATATATACCTAAATACACACAGAGTAGTACGAGACCAAAATGGAACAGCACCGTGTAAGAGTATTTGCTCAGCAAAAGAGAGCTCCCCTGCTTTAATCAGCTTCCAGGCTAGAAGAAATAGGCAAGGCAGGAAAAGCGACTTGCTTGGATATCACATCGCAGGGTAATGCCAGAGAGGAGAGGAGAAGCCATTTCAAGTGCATCCCTGTAATGCTTGGGTCATGCTGTTACCCAAATTAGAGTTTCAGTTTTCCAAAATGCTTTGGAGTAGTGCTGAAACTCAAGTGATCACTTAAGGGAAATGCCACAATTATAAAAAACACGCTTGTTCCAAAACCAAAATTGCTTGGTGGTCAACTAAAAGATTTCTTTTGTTGTTAAAGATGTCTTTTGTTGGTGCTGCTGCAATTAAATTGAAAGGTTTCTGCTATGATGTTGACATCCTTGTTTTTATTACTGATTATTATTATTATTATTTTCTTTCCAGAACCAAGCCACATTCACTTTTCCATAAGAGATCTCAGCTTCAATGAAAAATCATTTCTGGAGGAAAAATGTCCTGTTGGAAAATAGCGACCAACTCTCACAATCATGGCTGAAAATCCAAACACACCCAGACGTGCTGTAAGCCCTTGTTATCTTTGGGGCAGCCTGAGTTTTTGTGGCGTCCCCATGTGACAGCACTTTGAATGGAGAAAGGTGAGGCGAGAGCATGGGTAGGGAGTTTCTCTGCTCGGCCCTGCAAGAATGCCTCCTCCCTCCGCCCCCAAAAAGACCACGTTGCCTCCCAGTTCCCTGCTCTACCACCTCACCCCCAGTTTACCCTCTTGTCATTTCCTCTTGCCCTCTTCCCGCCGTATCACGTTTCCAGTTCAGAATCTGTAGATCCACAATTGTTTAAAAAGCAGCTCAAACTTCCAACTTATAAACATCGCTTCCTCTGTCTCCTGAATTTATTTTAATAGCTGATATTTGAGCCCAGGGGATTGTTTTAACTAACACTGTATAGTCAGAAGGAATCACTTTCCTCCAGGCTACCTCTAGGTCAATAGCATAAGGCAAGACCCCCTCACATTTCATTACCCAGGGATCAGATCCCCTTTCCCAATCCATCACTCTGAAGCTCGTTCCTCCTGTTCCTCTCAGATTTGCCCGAATGATTCATGCGGTGCCAAATCAACAGTATATTTGCTTTTTTCTCAGTTCATTGTTTTTATTTGCCTACATGTTCCCTGTCGTAGTTCAACTCATAAATCAACGCTGGTTTATTTTCTACAAACCCGTTGAAAGTTTGAGCCAGTTTCCAATGTTATGAAAGACTCCCAATACTACACGTCCTTTAACAGGTGGAAAATGTCTTAAGAGGCTGTTTGGATGGGAACGATTTTCTAACTTAAGGACAAAGTAGTATTTATTTATGACTTAATCTAATTCCAAAACAAAGTAACAGTTCCCTGCACCGAATTATCTCCTTATGATGCTATCCCACTAACATATGGTTTTATTATTTAAATAAAAAATGTAATATTGAAACCATTTCTAGCTATTAAACTTGTGTAACTGATTACAGTGAAACAATGTTCCTGAGATACTTTAACAGACCATTTTCCCTTAAGAAGACCGCTAAATGCCTGTCCTAGCTAAATTTGGAATTGTAGAAGCAGGGAAAGAAACAAGAACCAAGCAATCACCCCAAACCCTTTCCTGAACCTTTACTTTCTGCTTCAGAACGAAGAGCTGTTGTTTTACTGGCTTATCAGAGGAACAAAACCAGCCCTTTTCTGGTGACCTAGATTTGGGAAGATGACCCTGCGAAGAGGAACCCCCCAGCCTGAGTTTGGTGTGCGTTGCCTTGGCCAGAGCCTGGCTCTGCAGGGCCAGCCCAGACAGCTCCTGCCAGGGCCCAGGCTCAGCCCTGCCACCCGGCCAGGCACCACCACACAGCAGAGAGGTGCCTGCTGCTGTGCTTGTAGCCCACTCCCCTTCTGCTTGGTACAGCGTCTGCCAGGGGGCAAACCGCTGCCCTGAGTGACAGTCCCCTCCATCCTGGTGAGCGGACAGGGTGGCTCTCCCCTTCTCCTCCCAGCTCCACGCCGCAGTGGGATGCAGTCCCCGAGACCATCTGGTGCCTCTTCCTCTCTCTGGCTGACTTCAGCTCTCAGCTGTCAGCCAAGTGGAGTGCTTCAAGCCTGTGTGCTTCTCTAATGTTTCTTCCTTGCATGAATGACATTAGCCACTGGGAAAATATCTGCTTCTTGGTTAGGACACTGGGGATGCTCACTGGCAGCTCGGATGACAACCATGTGTTGCGAGTCAACAGCTTCAGCGAGTGCACAGCAGGGAAGGAACTGAGGTTGAGCCATGATGGTTCCCTCTTGCAACTGCAGCTCCTTGGCCTTGGGAGAAAGGACCTACACCTCGTCCTACCCTGGCATCAGGAACGGACCCTGAAGCACTGTTCCTGCAAGGACTGCAGGCTTAGAATGGAGAAGACCTACTCCCTGGAGGTGAGGACAAAGTTTGGCCCTGCTGCCAGACCACACTCAAGACAAACCAGAGTGAATAAATAAAAACAAACAAAGTCCAGAAGTCAGAAGCTTCTGAAATTGCCAGCCTTGAGGTAACGCTGCTCTTCTGGACCGAAACAAATGATGTCGCAAGCAGACTTTGAACATGCTGAGAATCAGTTCTTGCTGAATGTATCATGTTTAATGCATTGAAAATAATTCCTATTGTGCGTTCTGATGAAAACCTTGGCAATTTTGTGTGCTGTGAAAGTTTAAAAGAATAATTTAGAATAACTGAAAGACTTGATTTCTGTAATGTGTCATTAGGATTTCGACACACAACCGTTTTCCAATATTTTTACTACAATGAGAGTATGTTTCTATACAGCATGCTGTTTTAGATGGTAAAGTCATAACTTTTACCTGAAAAATGCCAAATTTTTTTGTTTTAACAATTTTGAGACATTCTACCTTGCTTTTTCTTCAAATGAAAAATTGTCTGAAACTGACCCTTTCTTGTAAGGCATTTCAGATTTGACACATCAGCATTTTCCAACCACAACACATTTACTTTGAAAAAAACTCAACCAACTTGGACAGTCGCAATGAACTTGTGCTCTTTGCCTGTTCACTTCCAGCTCTGAGATCACCAGGGACAGATCCAATATTAGGTTTCCATACGCCAAGAATCGCTTTGTCCTGCACACAAGCTGCCGTCTTGGAGGGAACCCAATTCCAGCCTTCAGCTTGGTGGAATTAGCAACCTAGCCCTGTCCTTCAGAAGCCTTAACAAAAATCCCTCAATTAATCTGCTGTGAAGCCATTAGAAATAGTGTCTTCTGCCTAGCCACTGCTAACATTTTTGATTGAAGTCAGCTCCCCACTCAGCCCAGGTATTTGCAAAGCCGCAAGTCCAGCTGTACCATTTGATAAACAGGACAATAAACACAATGGGCAATTAAGAAAGCAGATTAAAAGCCGTCATCTCATTTATTTCAAGAAAAATCATGGCACTTTTCATGTAAGTTTTGGCAGGCTCAGCTCCTCCTTTCGTGAGTGCCACATGCTAATGCTGGCAGCTGGGGGGGAAGCGGTGGGTGGAAGCGAGAGCAGCCCCGTTCAGATGGGGGCAGTGGGAGCAAAGGGCCAGCGGCCCCGGGTTCGCTGCCTCGGGCTGCTGGATCCACGTCTCCTGAAGCAAGGCCGAGGAGGCTGACACGCCACAGCCAAACACAGCGTTCTGACAATTACAACACCATAGGCCAGAAGTAACAGGTTGTCCAAAAGGGTGTTTCCTAACATCTTCAAATGTATTATTTACTTCTGCTTTCTGTTTGCCAGAGAATGGAGCTAACTCTCCCCACAAACCCTAATTGGACTAGTTAGAACGGCTGGAAAAAATAATCACATTTTCAGGCACACAAGCCTTTTCTGTGTAGTTCTGCGTGCCCAAAAGCTGTTCCAGCTGCCCGAGCTGCCCTAGCAAACAAGATTACCTTTACCTGTGAGCCTTGTCTGCCTTATGTCCGTAGACAGCCCAGGCTACCAGAGCAGCACTGCTTTAACTGTGTGCTTAGACATTCCTGGCACAGCGAGACTTTAAGCTCACTTTTTACCTGTGGAAGTAACAGCATACTGGAGGCAATTAAAAACACACGGAAAAGGGCACTTTCGTCCTATTTGTCCCTTTCAGAACCTCCCCCACTGCAACTAAAATTACATAAATCCAATTAGGAGGGGAGCTCGCAAGGTTTGGATTTTTATACACTCCTCTAAAAGGCTGGATTACTCGCTGCAGCCCAAGAGACACACAGCGGGATGCCGCTGGTGGACACGGACCCGGGACGGAGAATTCCTGCTTGCTGCTATGAAAACGAGAGGTTTGTTGCAATGCACGCAGACCCATTACTACTAATTTCCTCCAGCTTCTGAGCAATTTTTGAATTGTTCGTCAATTTTTTCAAAGTGATTTACGGGTTAGAGCAAGAGAAAGAAGCAGGGGTTTTGTAAATAGTCCCTCCCTTTCATTCAATTTCAGCGCATTAATTGCTCATTGTCTGTAATTGGAAACATAAAGTGCATTCCTACTCAGATCGCATGCAGACAGCTGCCCTGATGTGACTCTTAATGTACAATAAACTTCCAGTGTGGTACCACGGACTTGCTTGTTTTAATAAAGCTCACGTACGGGGACTTTGAAATACACATGGGTACGTCCAATATGCACTTTTTGATGAAGAAAGATCATTTAAGCTTCCACTTTGAGAACATCCTTCCTCTCTGGAGGTGAGCGTTTTAAGGAAATTACTTGAATTCATGTAAGTATCCCCAAGATCTCACCCTTCCAGTTTAAAGTCAAAATTTGGGGTAGTTTCTGGCACTTCTGCATCAAGGCAGGCCCTAGAACTCTCTTAGAAAGGAAAGAATGAAAGAAAAATAAAGAAACGTAAATGGCTGCTGCTTAAATACCAAGAGTTTTCCATTTAACCAGGCTTATCTTTATTTCTAAGCCCATTTAAGTGCAAAGAGGCCTAATGCAACCACATGATTTTATTGGCTTGACAGCCAATTTCCCAGGCTATAACTTGCCTTTAGGAAATGTGGCTAAGAAAGCCAGGAATAGGCCATTAACTTCCCCATTGCTGTGAGCAAGCAGAGAAAGGATGGTTCCCACAGACAGAGGGAACAGGAACGATTCCCTGCTCCGTACCTGGGTTCAGTTTTAAAGAGCCTCGCATTTGACTAAGAATCTTGCTTTTGGTTTTACAGTGGGAACTACTTATAAAGACCACAGCTAAACGAAACTTTTCCAGTAGTTTCAGAGAAAGTCAAATGAAAACAAGTTATTTTGAGTCAACCTTTTCTGGAGAGAAGTAAGTAAAGAGAGTTCTTCAGAAAGAATATTAGGGATCAGAAACCAAATCCCTGGAAGGACTATGGACATGTTTGGGAAGCCTCTTCATGCCAGGAGAGACATCTGAGGGCCCGCAATTCCCTTTGTTTGCCACACAAGTTAAGCAGGGGATTTTGCCTGAAGCAGCCCAAGAGAAGCCCAACTCATTTCTCCTGCTAGCAGATTCATGGGATTGCAAACCTCCGGCAGCTGGAGCGGGAAGCCTTGTCCCAGGCAGCGTGGCTATTTGCACCATGACCGTCTGCCTGCAGTGCAGCTCCCTCCTTCAGAGAGGCACGGCTCTCTGCCCTGCTCCCCAGGGGGGCTGGCACGCCGAAACTTGCTGATAGTGGCTTAAATTTCACCGCTGTCAACCAGCCACAGAGAAGGAAGAAGTGCTCAGATGGGCGCAGAGAAGATGCTGAAGCCCTGAGTCTGGACCGTGCACGGTGGCCTGCCAGATGCAGCACGCCGAGAAGCCGAGGCAATGCGAAACAGTTCAGATTTCCAGGGAGAACTGTGTTTATTTTAAAGCTCACAGCAGCCCCTTAAATGAAGAAATAAAGTCTTTCATCTCCAAATGCGTACAGACCTTAGCCTGAAAGAAAATGGTTTTGGGGACCTATTATTAAAATAGAGACCACATAGTAAAGGCTGAAACAAAGATGTTTTGGCTGCCCGTGCTGAATTCATTACCTGTATTTCTGTCCCTTGTAGGACATGGCCCTGGCTAGGTGCTGTACAGATGAGCAGCAGAAAGTAGCCCCCTCTGGACTGCTCAATCCCCGCAAGGAATACAGAAATACATGCACTAAATGCCCACTTAGCAGCCCCCCCACTTTTTTTAAAACAAAAAATACTAGCTTATATTAGCTTATGCAAGTACCCTGTCCTGGTTATTGTAGACTTAAGACTTTTTTTCATTTCCAGTTGCTGAATAGTAAACAAAAACTGGCATGCTGCGAGAAAAACGATTGCCTCAATAGAAAAGTGCCCATTTATGTCATCCCACAATTATTTCAAGCACTATAGTTGAGGTTAGTCCCTCCAAGGCATGTACAAATTGCAAATACACACAAATAATAATGCTCGTACTTTTGGAAAATGTGAAACCCTTTGTTTTGGAAAGGTTGTTCCTATTATTTGTGGCTTGCAACTGTCATCATTATTCAAGCCTTGTCTTCTTTCATGATTGTTCTGCAGCTACTGGGTGCTTGAGAACTTCCCCAAAATTAATATACTTCAAAGAACCAGACATTTTGTATATAGCTTAATTACAGCCTATATAATTAAGTTTTAAAATGATAAAAACTCTTTTGTGCCATAAGTGTAGTCAGGCTTCGGCTCACAGACAAGCTACTACATATCATCCGACGGAAAGAAGGGCCAAGAAATTCCATTTCATTAATTGTTTCCTCCAAATCTCAAATGTAATTACATATTTTCCAGGGACCTTTGACATTTTCACACTGTGGCTTGGAATTTGATCATACCCTGAAATAAACTGCCCAGCTGGTCAGAAACTTAGGAAAAAAGATGGCTAGTGAGGTAGACTTGGCCTTTCTCAGACTCTGGAGAAAGAGGAAGGAGCTGCACGGGTCTGGGTCAGCTTTTGTTAGCAGAGCCTTGAGAGGAACCAGAGAGACAAGGAGATGAACTCTCAACTAACTGCCCTTGCAGCAATCAGAAAAGGTACTGGAAGAAAGAAAAGTCTTTTTTTTTTTTTTTTTAGAGCAGCTATGGCTGATGGATGTAGAAACTGAAGAGATTTTTGAATCTCATTCATATTTAATCTCCCTGGGTTTTGTGCTACGTTTCCAGACTCTTCTTCTGAGCCCAAAGCCCAGGCAGGGTGAACAGACAGATGTGACCCGTGCAGATGCAACACTCCAGCACTTCCCAGCCCCTGGAAATATCCCCTAAGGTGGGCGCTGCCAGGAGCTGGCACCAGGGCTCGATGCTGTCAGCCTCACCCTGGGTGGGCACGTCCTTGCTCTGTCAGAAGCCACGCTGATTTTATTAATGAGCAACTCTTTACTAATGCGTAAAGCATGAATGAACTCACCACTGGAGAACTCAGTGATTCACATCGGTGGGCCCAGCCCACCACTGGTGTCACTCAGGTGACTGCGGTGTGCACGCAGACACAAGGTACAGGCAAAGGTACGCTAGCAAACAAATGGTCGATTTACTGACTTGCAAACAGCACGTTAGACCTCAGTACAATCACCCTGATGCTTGTGCAGATGCTAAATTCACATGCAAATACGACTTTTAATGCTGCACCATGTGGTGGGGTTTATTTCTGCCTCAGAATGCTTCTCATGTACCGCTCGGGATGACCCAACTCCCAGACAAAACATCTTTCTTCGAAATTTTGCTCTGTTTTCCTTTACCTCTGTGAACGGGAGAACAGCACCTTATTAGAGACAAAATTGATGAGTCTCTATGAATCATTGCTTGGAGTTTGGAAAGGAAAAAAGAAATTTGGCAGGCCTATAGTCGGTAATATGTGCTTTTAAAACCTACTCTTTGAAAGGGCCAAGTTATTACATTGTGAAAAGTAGTTACTCAGCACGTGCTGCAACTTTTCATAGGGATTTTTGGGCCAAATTTAAAGAGTGCTAATGATTTTGAATGCCAAACTTGAGACCCTACAGCAGGATGAGGTTTTAACAAGATTTGAACAACTGCCCTCCCTCCCCCCGGGTTATGCCTCCTTTAGAGATCCGGGTATCTGGTGCCTGCAAATTACAGCGCTTCGCATCTGCGCTCATGGGAAGTCTTGGCCTTTGCATCCTTTCCAGTGCATCGAGAGCGAGCTCCCACCAAAGGCAGTGGGAGAGCTGCTGGCACTCACCAACCGATGCTGGCATGCCGGGAACGTCATTCATTATTAACAAGAGGGAGAAACCACAACTGCCAGCGCCTCGTTTGGCAGCCTGAGCGCGCGCAGGGATGGGGCACAGCGCTGCCCTGCACACAGCCTGCTTCAGCTGCTGGGGGCGAACTGGCCACGGCCACGGGGAGCTCTTTTATTCTGCCTCTCAGTTACCTCAGCCAAGTCCCCACCGAGGGGAAGGCTGCCGAGAGGTTCTCCGACAACGGCTTGTGGCGGATGCTTTAGAAGATGGCATAACCCGAGGGGGGCGTGCGGTAAGGGCCAGCACCTACTCTTTTATTCCTCTTATTCATTTATGACTTTAATAAATAATTAAAGATACTTGTGAAGGCAGACTGGAGATAACGTAATTAATATTAGAGCTTAATTCCTCGAGCTTGCCAAATAGCATAAACAGGTGCTACTGCAGCGAGGGCACGGAAGCTGAACGCGATTCCTGCAATTCCAGCACTCGGGCTCGCTGCGAGCTGGTGGCACAGCAGGCAGGACACGAGGACAGACCTCGGGGAGGACAGACCTCGGGGAGGACAGACCTCGGGGAGGACAGACCTCAGCCCCCGAATCACCTCCAGGTCCCCCACCGGCCATCTGGCTCCCCAGCAGTGCAGCCCCACTGCAATTTGAGCCCATCTTTAACGTTTCCCAAAGAAAGGGGAGACGAAAACAAAAGGATCATTTACTTCCTCTAATTGAGAAACAAGATAGGAAGGCAGATAAGCCAAGGAAAATTGGCACGACTCCACGGACTTCAGCCGATGCTAGAGAGCAGGGTGATGAGAGCGGCAGAAAGGACAGGAGCACGCTGCTCCTGCTGCCTGGTGCCAGCAGTGCCGGCTGCTGCCCGCTGCACCCCGTCCTCGGGTACAAAAACGCTTTACAAAAAGGGCAGCATCACAGCGATGAAGTTGCTTCGATTTACCCAGAAGGAGCTAAGCCAACCTCCTTTTCCTTGTCATTCACAATGTGACTTTTTTTCCTTGCTAAGACGAAAATAATGTAGTGCTAGCTGTTGCCAAATAGCCACTTTTGAAACTTGGGCCCAGTCGTTTTTAGCTACGCAAACTTGGCACAAACCAAGTGTTGCCTATGGATGGAGTTTACAGTGTGGGAAGCTTGCCAGAATCCTATTGCAGCCTACTTTGAGGTCTGGTGCTTCACCTTCTCACCCTACAACAAAGATTAAATGGTGTTCTAGCAAGGAAAAAACAGAAAACACCTGATGCTATTTTTTTCTCTTCCCTCCTTTGGATTCTAGGAATTAAGAGTACACAGGAGATGAACTCTGATAATGCCATGAGCAAAAACATGGCTTCGCCTGAAGCCAGCAGTACTTCCCCAGGCTGTGATTATTTATGTACAACACACACAGAAACGCACACGCACACACGGGTGTCTTTACAGGAGCCTGGTAGGAGAGCTCTCCTCTCACCGGTTTCTTAAGGGCACAAATTAAAAAAAAAAAAAAAAAAATGTTGTGAAACAATCCAACGTTATAGGATCCGTACTTTTTAAGGATACTCTAACCTGGGTTAGCAGTGGCTGCTGAACAGTGACTCAAAGGAAAGACAGAAATACTCAGCAGAGCTTGTACGTCCTCCGATCGGGGCAGAATGGGGTTTTCCCCCTCAAAAATTACCCCCCAAGGAGCAGGCAACGAACAGCAGAGTTAAAGGAGTTGGAGAAGCTGCAGCTGCTCCTCCGGGCATCGCACGCCCTGCTTGGGATCCTCCTGCTGGTGAGGGACACAGAAGTGGAAGCCCCAGCACCACCTACCCTGGTCCCTTCTTGCCTACAGCATCAGCAAGAGGTCATCGGGGCATTCATGGCTTTCCTCTCTGCACAGGGGAAACGGAAAGGGATGAAAACCCACAACGTGTCCCCAAAGAGGAGAGTAACCTCCCTGCTTGAGCCTACTTTGCATTTCTTGTGTCTGCCACAGGACACAGCAACAGAGCAGGATGGGGATGTTCCCCTGGACCAGCTCTCCTTCGCCTCTCCGAAAGAATAGCTAAAACGAGAGGGGAGGGTGTGGGTGGGAGGGAACCATGGAAAGATTGATGTAAATTCATTTTTTAAAGCCAAACAGATGAAAATAATTTTCACAGCCCCACAGCTGTTCTATGTATTTTTTTTGGACCGAGCCCGAGCACAATGCGGTGCAGATAATAGCCCCAACTCGGGGTAGATAAGCCCCGCGTAATCAAACCAGCAGCACAGCCCCAGCGTCTCCCCGTCCTGGCAGCCGGTGAGCTCCGTGACAGACCAGCATCTTCTCTCCCCCCTTTTGGGGTCCTTGTCCCCCCTCCAGCATGGTCTGTCTGGGTGAGGTGCGGTCTCTGGTGGGCTGCGGAGCCCCACGTGAGCCCAGTGCTGCCCCGGGCTTTCCCTGCTCCCTGCCCACACCTTTGGGCACGAAACAGAGCAGCCAAAAAAACAAGAGAGGGAGCAGGACAGAAGTCCTGAAGCCGTGTTCTCTGAGGAGACGCTGCCAAGCCTCGGACCACAGCAATGACAGACGGCCTTACAGTCGCGTTTATCCTCGGTTATTTTCCTATAAACCAATCCTGCCAGCAGCCGGCCAGTGCTTTCTGCAGCTCTTGCGGTGCTTTGTGGAGCAAGATCTTAGACTGGCTTTCAAAAGCTACAAAAATCTCTCTGTTTGGGAGCCAGACAACACATGTCCAGGAACTCACTGTCGTGCTCCGTGTCCCAGCGCCTGGTAGGAGGCAGAGCTGCCTTTTCTGCAGGAGGGCCCCGGCGCTCCCACGGGCATCCCCTGGATGGGGACGGAGCCTGCTGCGAAGCGACGGGGTCGTTTTGTGTCAGTCCTGAGCGATTTTCCTCCTGAAGTCAGCCTAAGCCCGACCCTCGTCCTCACCGGGCTCTGGGACAGCCTCCGAAAGGCCTGGTGGGGAATATGAAATGCTGGGATGCTTTCAGGAGTCCAAGCTGGCACCTCCTCCTGCCTAGAGGTTCCTAAATGGCTTTGAAAAGCTTGCTCTAAATGTTTTCTCTGGGACTGTTTCATTAAAAGGGAAGTGTTTAAAACAGCTTTTATAAAAATTGCTGAGGCTCTGAAAGCAATACCTCGGGCAGATGCAAGTGGGGTGTACAAAAAGCAACCGCTAAAGGCAACACCGAGGGGAACAGCTCGTGTGCTTCAGAGCCGCTGAGGGCACCAGGGCTCTGCAACTCCCATTCCTAAGCACATTTAGCCCAGACCCCCACCTGAGGCCCTTCAGATGAGGAACAAGAGGTCTGGGGGTGCCCCCCTGCGCGCAGCCCCCCCAGCACAGGGCTATCGCCGCGTGGTTTTTATGCACAGCGGCACAATATAAAATCCATTTAGAAACTGGGCTCGCTCGCTGCTATTAAAGAATCCATCAGTGAATTTCATTTTTTATTGGTTCAGTTACAAAACTCGCAGCGGTGTGTTGTGTTTGTTTTTCCAGAGCACCAATAAAAAATCTTTTTGATTAAAAAAATTGAGAGAGGGAGAGAGAAAGAAAGAAAAAAGAAAGGAATGAAAAGCTGACCTGGCGTAACCCATGCGAGCGCTGAGCCTCAGCGGTGTTATATAAAAAGCGCCAAGAGGCAGCAAATCCAATTGCTGAGCAACTGCTCGACTGCGGCTACAACCAGCAATGATCAAAACCCGTTTATGACAGCATTTTTGTTTCATAAAAATAAGCACAATCAAGCTCTGCTATATTAAACCAGGTTTTGTTGGAGACCAGACACTGAAGGAGAAGCATGGCTGATGTAGAGCCCCGGGAGGAAAGCACAAAGCTCTCTCCGCTTCTCCATGGTGCCAATCCTGCCATACACAGCCAGCACAGCTGGCTGCAGGTATTCGGGATGCTCCACTGCCATACTGCTCCACAGCTGTCAAACAATCTACGCTAGACATTTTTCCTTCTTATTTATGGGCACGCAAACATCTCAAAACCTGCTGCCTTTGCGTGATCTGCAACCCCACCTGGCCTATATCCAGCCCTGCTTGTTAACGCTCATCTGCAACCAGGATGGAAAGTGTGAGCAAGGTGAAAATTACAGTTAGATACCCCAAAGACAGAGAAATATCCCAAAGATGATAGCCATACTACATCAGGTGCTACACAGAAAAATTGTGGATATGTCCTAAGTCAGGGCCACTTACTCCTGCAGGACCAAGCACAGCAAAACGCACTGCAGGTGGCATCCAGTTTTCCAAAACGATGCCTATGAAGAGCAAATCTAAGCAACTAAATTTCCATTTATATGGACTGGTTGAAATTCTATGCAACTGGAAATATATTGTAACTGCATTATTAGGATGGACCTGTAATAGGAAATCAAGTTTCTTCTTTCCTTTAGAGGGAAAGTAAAACTAAATGCATATAGTTCGTATTATAGGGAATTCTACTTAGCAGAACAGAGCTGGTTGTTTTTTTAGAAAGAAAAATAGGTGAATTCTGCCCTTTTTATCAATTATTTCTCAGAACACAATTTGATGTAACTGTGCTTAGAGAGAACAAGCTATTATAGAAAAAGAAAACAATTGCTTTAAAAATACATAATTTTCCCCATCTCAATTATGAAAACAAACTTTCAAAGTAGCAACTAAATCTATACAGTTCAGTTATTGGATGAAAAAATGCAAGTGGGATAAACACCAGCATTCAGAGCATTTCATTTCTGTTCCTTTGTTTTTTCTTTTGTTAACCATAGAAGAAGAAAATAAATCCTATTTTAATTGCAAATGCTTGTCAGATATTTGATCTGTTATAGCTTGTGGGATGTTAACGTGCTGCTCGTTTGGCTGCTCATTACTAGGTGCTGATTCTTGGCCAGCCACCAGAGAACCAGGAACACGTCCCACGAGAGCATCGGTGCTGGTGCAAAGGCACGGGTTTTGGCGTGAATCCCCAGACATCATAAACCAGAGATATGGTCAAGAAACGGGGAACGAATGTGGCTGGCTCGAACGGCTGTCCAGAACAGGAATGAGTATTTGCAAACACTCTGTCATCTTTGGCTATCTTTAGAGATGGTCTTTAGAGGACCACGAATCCTGCTGAAAAATCAGACAGCTTATGTGTCGCTGAGCCTCTTGGATGCTTTCAGAAATCCCTGCTCTGGAGCTCGTCTAGCTTGGAAAAGAAACGGAGGGCAGCTCGGATGGAATATACACTTATCAATGTCTGCATGGGTGGATGCTGATAGCGCCTTTATCAGGTTCAGCTTAATCCCCTTGGGAAACAAGCCATTAAATAATCCCTTGGAGGCAGCGGAGTGCAGGAGCAGCACTCGGGGCAGCGCTGAGCTTCGCAGCCTCGCTGCCTGCCTCTGCAAGCGCCTGGCCTTCAGATAAGGAGGTGTCAACCGAGTGGGAAGTTGGTCGCAGGCAAAATCTCCTAACTCTTGGGAAAAGTCACACAGCTACACAAGAGCAGCAGCCCGTGTTGTCGTTCTGCCTGCTTGAGGGTGGGAAATGAGCAGCCCAAGCAAATAACACGGTGCAGGAAACCTCTGGGGATTAAAACACGATACGCCGTGTTTCTGCAGGGATTTAGATAGGGCAGCCAGAAGAAGGAATGTTTCCCTCACGGCCTCCAGATTGCCTTGGTGCTTTTGTTGCTGCCTTCTTTCACCGTGAGCTTGCATTTGGAGGGAAGTCATTTGCCACTGGGATGTGTGTACAGAAAGCAGCAAACTCCAAGTACTGTTTTTGTAGGGGCTTTTTCTTTCCACCCCATCAGCAGAACAGATCTTACATGGACACAAGAAAACTATTATGCCAAGCCTGTTCCCAGGACAGGAAAAGTCCTCTCCCATCCTCATTAACATTGTAAAAAGTATTTCAGGCTTGCAAGTGCTATAGGAAGGGTTTGACAGACATGACTGTTGACCCAAAATATTAGCAAGGACCGGAAAACAACCGGTTGAAGCTTTCTGAATACAACCGTCAGCGTGACTGCCAAAGAAAGCATCAGCACCCGTTACTTCATGAACCAACATGCGATTTGCAGAAACATTTACATGGCTTAAAAAGGCTAAATCCTGCTTCCAGAGGGGCTTACTCACCACAGAGTGATTCAGGCATCTCAGTACGTTGGAGGGTCTGGTCACTGCAAGCGCAGCTTTCAGTGGAAACGAGCAGCTGATTACAAATTTTGCAGTGGGAGATTCCTACTAAAGAGGCTGCTGGGGACACCCAAAGCTGCTGCGAAATACCTGCCCTCCCTCCAGCACAACCTCTACGCCTCCACGCAGGCCCCCTGGGCAAAGAGCTAGAAGAGAGCATCCTACATCTGGGAACAACAGCTGAGGGGGGACACGCGGACATCCGCAGCTGGCAGCAGCACCTGGGACCCTGCTGATGGGACAGAGCTATCCTTTTAGGAAGTAGGTAGCTTCCTACTTGCATGTGAAGCAGTTAAAACATAAACTTCTTGCCCATAAAAACACAAAAGATCTTCTAAGACCGGGCTTGCATGCAAAACTCTCAAAAAATAGGACACTTACATAATACGGGAACAGTGTTAACTCAGCACAGAAGAGAAAATGAGAAGTTTCAGTCCACGCTGGTCAGATAGGATTTCAGTTTCTTTGCATTTTGTTAGAGCCACACCACGGCAATGTACCGCGTTAGCCCTAGCCTAGGAGGCTTTCTCTTGCACGGAACCCACACTTTGTTTGAAGGCATCATTCTGCTTTTTGCCATCACAACTGCGAGAAACTAACCACCAAAACCATCTGCTGTGAATGTCAAAAGCTGCTATGCCAACATTTTATCAAAGATGCAACAGGACTTGCACCCTGGCAGAGATCACAATAAACATCAATCACAGCAAAAAGTAACAGACACTCAACATAAATTCATGCCATTTTCCATACAGGACCTGGCAGATCATTAGTTTGGCGCAAAAAAAAAAAAAAAAAAAGAAAAAAAGTAATGAACTGAAAAGTTTAACCCAAATATTCTGAAGTTCAAAGCCGTTCTGAAAGTGAAAGCTGTGAATTAAGTCAATAATAATCACAAATCAAGCTTCATGCTAAGTAGTTTGTCATTCAAAAGCCTTAAATCAGCAACTGGAGTGGCATTACTTGAATTTAATGGGCACACAGCAAAGTGTTGTTTCATTAACCATTGCCAGCCTGACATTTCAAACTCCCCTCAATTTGCCATTCGCTTTAACATATATTAATAGCTAGAGCTTGCTGGAAATGCTCTGCTGGGAGAAATTTTGGAGTGATGAAAGCTCAAAAATTTTCTCCATGAAACTTTCCATTTTACTAACTACTAAAAAAATCACAACAAAACTACAAAAACTACAGAACTACAAAAAAAATCAGAAAAATGCCTTAAAATAAATTTTTTTCATTTTGAATCAGTTCAGTATTAATGGAAATTCCCCCCCACAGGTAAGTTTATCCATGATGACACATGACCTGATGTAAATCTGAGTTCCAGTTACTAAAACCTTGACTTTTTTTTTATTATTATTTTTAATTGAGTTAGGCTCTTTGCTCGGACTATCCAAAAGGAAGCACAGAAATCCTCCTACCTTGGTCCCTTTGGAAGGTGTCTGCAGGAACACGGCTCTTGCCCCAGGATGGCCTCCCGTTATTACTCAATTCAACGAGCCTCTGCAGAAAGAAGCAGAAACAAAACTCAAAAGACTTTAAAGAAACTCTTTAAACAGTAATGGAAAGATTTTGTGTGACAACTGGAATAGCTGCAGGCTTCTTCTTTCCATCTGCAATAGAAATGGAGAGTCTGAAAGTCAGCTAAGATCACCCTGATGGGCTTCCCAAGGACATCTATGGCACAATTAGAAATGCTGCATCCAATTTGCTTAGCATCACCAACACAGCTTCCAAAACCAAGGCAAAGTACTACTTCCAAAACGTCAAAGCATTGTTTTCGTCTATAATGCCAGCTGAGCAGGCCACTGAACTCATTCCTGCTTACCAATAAACTTTTATTTAGTTTTCCACTGTGAGATTAGATCATGCAGGAAAAGTTCACCAAATAATACTGTAAAAAGAGATGAACTCACACAAGATTTTCATCGGTCACTGAAAAAAAAAAAACCCTCTGTCAAACTACTGGAAATGAATTAACTTTGAATACTTGACTACATAAACATTTCTGCAAAAACGCTTTGGGATGAAAAAAAAAATTATTTATTGTGCCCTCCAGGGAAATGTACCTCGTCAATTCCTTGTCACTAAATCACTTGCTAACAGTTATGGTGTGAGGTAAATTGCTGTTTAACCCTGATGAGTTTAAAGGCCTTGATGCCTAATGAATTCTCCTATTCATACTGGAGGTTACATCTGCGCTAGAGCTCTCTTTTAACAGCCTGGTGCTGAAAAGATCTGATGTAATTTTATTTACCAAACAGGTGTCAGCAGTCATATCCAATGATGTCAGGAGGCTTGATGGGAACTTGCTCTAAGATGAGTATCAGAGCCAGTGCTTCACAATCCTAAAAAGGCTCTCCCCTAGGTAGCAAGAGCCTCAGAGCACATTCATGGTGCTCGATGATTGAGTGAGGGCTAGTTAGCACTGCCATGAGCAAACGCACTAACCAGGTGGGTTAATTGCACTAATCCCGTTAGCACAGCTCACCTGCTGAGCTCCTGGGGCTGCTCCACGGGAGGGCCCTTTGCTCGTGCAATGCAGCACCCTGGCAAGGGCATAACCTGGGTGCACCCAGGGCTGCTCTGAGGGAGGTGGTGCTCAGCAGGGCTGCACCACTTCAGGGCAGCAGATGGGCACAGCGTCTCCTTTGGCCTGGTTAGCAAGGATGAGAAGCCAGGGTCATCTTTTACTTTGGGAGGTAAGGAAAGAGCTCCCAGTGCCGTGATGCTTCACTCACATAAAGTTGGCTGTAGGCTCCCTGGATCACCTCCAAGCCAATTCTGAAGTAACCCAAAGGCTGCTGAGCGTGGCCCCGTGGCCACCCCCTCTGGGCAGGCCACTGAGTGTGCGGGGCTGGGACTTGACTTGCCGTATGCTCAGTCCCTCGTGGAGCACCAGTGTGCTGGGGGGTTGCAGAAGATTTTGGCTATGCAGCACCATTCCCTTGGCAGGAGAGAAGTTTGAGGCAAAAACGCTGGACTCTGGGTGCCTGATGCTAAGGCCATGTGCAAGATGAGGGTCCTCCACTTGTAGAGCTTGTTATCCTCCTAAACTAAATAACCTTAACTGTGCTATTGAGTATTTCTATCAGATTTGTTTTTAAGACAAAATACGTCTGTTTTAGCTAATGGAAAAACATTTCATAGAAAATGTAAAAAAAAATAATTAAATAAATAAAATTTTAAATCTACAAGAGAAAGAAGATTTTTGGCTGAAAACTTTCCCATTGCAGCCTCGCGCTGAAAACTTTCCAGGTTAGACTAAAAATGTTTAGTCTTTAATGACAATGTTAAATTTTCCATGGAAAAAGGGAAATGTTTCCCAGATATGTTAATAAGCTACAAGCTATATTCCTCGCTGCTGGAAATGTATTTGTTTGACTGTATAATTTCAGGCACTAATTTTGCATTCCTGCGCCTCGAGTTTTAAACAGGAGATTGCTTATTTTCACCAGAGCCATCCAATAGCATCACAGCTCTGCATGGGCATTTCTGCAGATATAAAGCCATCCTAATACGTTCAGCTTAACTCGTAAAGCAAAGACAACGTGTGCTGGCAGCTGAATTCACAGTAAACTTGCTACTAGTTATTAGGTCTCCATGCGGACAGCCCTGCTTGGCACTGCTAGATGGTGGTAGCTTGGTCTAACACTCCCCAAAACACGCTGTATTAAATCACACGCTTCTGAAGAAGACCTGAAGAAGAGCCCGTAAGCCTGTAAGTTTGCGTCTGCTTTTTCCAGCTACATCAGTCGCATCTAATAAAACCCATTACCAAAGATCTCATCTTGTTTACATCCCACAAAGGCAGACTGAGGGCAAAAAACAAACGTTGAGTCAATTGATGTGACCGGGCTCTGTCAAACCAGGCTCCGGGCAGGTTTTGTGCACGCGGCAATGCGTGGTAGCAGTACATTTCAGTGCTTTTGTTAACTTCAATAGAGCATTTTCTACTCCATAAGAACTAATTTTCCAGGTCCAAGCCTACGTGTTTTTCAGTTTTTTTTTTTCCCCTTTCAATGTTGTTACTAGGTATTTAGCTCTTTCTTCCTTAATGGCAATTTAATAAGACCCAGCTGACAAATGCTCAATGGAGTGACCAAGCAGCACCTGAAAGAGATGGGATGTAACATTCATATAAAGTGCCTGAGTACAATCATTGTTATTAAAAGGATAACCAAATGAATTCATAATGATGGGACACTCATTTCAAAGTGTTTCCATAGCTGTTACACATCAGGAAAAATAGGGAAGTTACCTCATTTTCTCCAATCCTAAATAACCTTATAAACTCACCAAAGAAATTAATTAGCCAATATTTCTTGAAAATTCATAACAAAGTTTCCATTTTTCCGTCAGATAATTCCTTAGTGCATTCTGGTTTTTAACTTCCTTCAAGTCTGGATCATTTTGATGTGTGAACAGACATTTTGTGTTTCCATGGGTTATTTCCACAGGTTCAAATATCTTATGTAATTGACATTTTCCTGCTTACAAAAGCTGTCAAACTTAAAAGTAGCAGTTGATTGATAAAACATGGTTTTTGTCTGCAACTTAACTTCATTGTTGGGGCCTATTGCTCAAGCTCTGAATAACTCCTCTCTTCGAAGTGACATGCATTCATTTTTTTTTTCCTAAGCATCTGTGCTTTAAACTACATTTATAAACTAGAAAACAGCAGCAACTGCTTTTCCTTTTTTTTCCTAAAGGTAGATCTCCTCAACAATTTCCTTCCCTTTATAATTGCTACTCTTTAAATAAGCTTGACTTTAAAGTAAAGGCTCCCGAAGTCAGCACAATAATCATTCAGCAACATCTATCCTTTCCAATCCTGACTATAAAAAGAAAAATGGGAGAAGAGAGCACTGAGATTTATGGCATCTACAGAAAGCTAGAGCTATGCAGGCTGTAAGGCAAGCCGTGCAGATGATTTTTAATAGTAAAGGACCATTTTGTCTAGCTGTGACAAAGGCCCAACAGCATGATCCAGAGCCTGGTGGGGCTTTTTGCTTGGCTTGTTAGGCTTGGATGTTGCTTGCTGAAGACAAGAACAAGCTGGTGTCACACTGAAATGGCCGCAGTGATTGTCCAGGCAGGGCCGTGGAGCTGGCAACCTACTTAGCCTCTGTGCAACCCATCAGCGGTACAGGGCTTCATGATGGGCAGCCATCTACGTTTCCCACCTGAATATTGCTTCGTGCTGCAGACGCTCGGCAATGTTGTAACAGCACATCACTGTTACTCTGCTTCATGCTCCAAGAGCCAAGACAGGCATCACACAGCCCCCTCGCTGCCCTCACATTTCAATTTGCCCCAGGAGACGCCTCCAACAGCCTCTCCTCTCTTGCATAAGCTTGCTCTGCTCAGAGATGTCTCTGTCACAGCCTGCTGGGGCCTCAATTTTGCACCTCTGTAACCAGCAGAGTCTCAGAATTATTCAGTTGTCCTGAGCTGGGATGGATTGAAGCAAGTGCCATTTTTTTTTAGTTTTATTTCTTTGCGTCAAGGCCCAGATACAGCGGCTTCACACGCCTTTGGCAGAAAAATGTTATTGCTTTCTGAAGCAGTTGTTTTTTCAATGACACGACTTCCTGCAGGGGCGTTTTAATTATTGTTGGTGCATCACCTAACTCAGTTATGTGTTGCTTTGAAGTTGTTCTTTGCATCTGATAGTAAGAGGATAGAAATAAACACCACGGTGTTTATTCGCTTCCCCTTGCCCTGCATTGGTTTGGTGCAGCCCACTCTGGATTACTCAAGCACAGGGCGGGTGGAAGAGGAGGTCCCAAAGAAGAGGCCAGGCAAAGAACATGCACTGACGCCTTTATGCTGGCAGGTGCTTTCTCTTAAGCTGCCCGTATTAGCAGTCAAGTGGAGATCACACGCACAGACCCCCAAAGCTCTGAAGACAGAAAATTGCTGAAGACCAAGGGCTGCATCAATGCGTTAAATGGCCATTCCTTGGTGAAAAAATTAAAATAAGAGTTCTTGAACCAAGTACCTCAGTGGTGTACTGGGGTATGTGAGCCACTGCACTGTGGCAGAGAAGTAATATTTACAAGTGTTTGTGTGTGAGTGCATGAAGCGTTCTCCCAGCCACCCGCAAAACAGAGGCAAGGAAAGCTTCCTCGTTGTACTGCCAAGGTAGGATCGAAGGGCTCGACGCTAGCCAGATGGCAGCAGAGTATGCACAACCTACAGCGAGCTGCTGAAATACATCCCAGTCTCCTGCTACTTCAATATTTCAGGTGTATTTAGGTATCAAGGGCACCTCGCAGTCTCAGCTCGCAGTCTTCACCTTGAACTGGATTCATCTCCTCCCCATCCAGGTGACAGTCAAGTTCCTCAGATTTCACTTGCTTTTTCCTGAGTTAATCACCAGAAAGTTTTCTTTTTACAAGAGAGAAAAAAAAAAAAAAAAAAAGCAATTAAAAAAAAGCAATTCATAAAATAAAGATGCCAACAGCAAGATAAAGCATTTCAAACCATCAGCTGCAAAGTACACATGTTAGGAAGCTGTGAATTGGGCCGCTCATTTTGGGGGAAGCCTCTCTCATCTTGAAAGAATTTGGATGATTTTTATAGTCAGACAGGACAGATCCTTCTGGGATCGCTAAAGCCTTCTCCCTTCCTACCAGAGGCACCCAGAGAAGGCACCATGAGAACAGCTTTCAGCAGAGGCAGTTATTATTAATGGTTTCTTCATTAACAGGGCAATTTCAGTCCCATTCTGCCTCTCCCATTGAGGACGGAAGTTCTCAACTTTCAAAAGCAATCTGAGCAAGACATGTGAGGATTTCGCCATTTGTGGCTTGGGAAAGTAGAGATGAAAGACTTCTAAGACCTTTTGCTTGGATTTGTTTTCTACTGTGTGATGATTATGACATTACTCACCACATGTGCCATCTTCCCATCCCCGCAGACCGTGCTGGGGAGACCCGGTGCACTAGAGAACTCATTTTGTACTCCAGGGCTTTCAGTTTCCATCTAGTTTTTGCCACCAAGGCTGAGGTCCCAACTGGAGAGCTGCTAAGTTGGATACCTAAGGCGATATTTACACTGGGAACTCCTCAAAGAAAGGCCACAATCCTGCTTCAGAGCTACGCGGAGCTATAAAGCCTCGTGTTTCTTTAACAAACTGTTTCTCAAGGCTTTATTTTTTGCTCCGAACCTTGTGCCGTGCCGAACAGATGCCTTCAAATGGAGGATGCACTCATACCACCTCTTGCGAGAGCTCCGTGACTGCGCTCGCTGCTCCTGGGAAACCAAAGTCCAAATGCACAGCATAAAAAATCCTCCAGCCAGCTCTCCACTCCCACTTCCCAACCCTGCACACCTGGTGTTTAACATACACAAAGGCAGAGACTTTCCTTTGCCCACAGCCTGAAAACTGGAGTTTAGCAGCAAAGCTGAGTGGAATGGGAACCTGGCAGATGCTCCGCTTTCTGGTCTTTCTGCCTCCTCCTTTGCTAAGGCTTGTTTTCAAATCCGCAGCCTTCCGCCATCCTCCTGAATAAACCTCATTAAACAGGAGGACAGAGGCAGCTCCTGGTGCCGAAACCTCTCGGCTCGTACGCGCAGCCTGCCCACGCTCGTGGCCACGGCCTGAAAAACCCTACTGAAATCCTCTTGCTTCAGACCCACAACAATCTTTGAACCCAGACAGATGTCCAGAGATGAAAGGGGGAAATGAAGCTGCTGAGTTCCTTTCCTGCCATGACAGAAGCGTACACACCAGTCAACTACTTCCTACAGCCAGCCCCACCCTCCGAAATTCTGAGAAAAAAGGGAAAAAAAAGCTCAGCTAATGAGAATTGCAGCACTGTTCACGCCACAGTAGTTAAGGTTGTATTCATTATAAATCCCCTTTTCAAGGTTTCTGTCACTCAGCCATAAAAATCATACTGGGTTGAAATTTAGCATCCAAGCTTTCTGCCCAAGGACAATATTTTTGACAGAATTTGGAAACAATTGGTTTGGCAAAGCGCATCTGAAGCTTTAAGGAGTGCAAAAAAGAATAGTGGTTAGTGGTGTCAGATGCTATTATTTTATGCTCTTATAACTTAAAAACAACTAATTTAGGTTCTGTGGTTGTTATTACTCCATAATTTCCTCCGAAATATTTGGCCCGTTCCTAATAACAAACTCCTGCAAATTGCTAGCACCGCTTTAAATAGAAAAATAATAGCATTCCTGGGCCAAATCTTCAGCTGCTATAAATTAGCTTAGTGTCATTGCTGCCCTTGTACAGCAGCTGAGGTGTTGGCCCCAGGTGTTCAGCAGAACTCATTTTGGTGTGTGCATGTGTCTGGCTGGCTCCATTAGTCTTTCGCTGGGCAGTTCCCAGGAATTTAGAAAGCAGATGGTTAGGTAATGTCTTTGGGATGTGACAGAAGCGGTCCTGCTCTCATCAAAGCCTGTTGCTAAACATCGCTTGACTTCATGCGCTGAAGTCAACACCTCCACCTAGAATGCGTAAGGTTTTCTTGGGGAGCACTGCCACACCAGGAAGCTGTGCCGGCTGCATCCAAACCCAGCTTGAAGTCAGTGCAATGAATCACACGCGTCTTTAGCCTCGCTTGTTTTGCCTCTGGAGCTGCTGCTACCAGAGAAGCTGCTGTTTAATGCATCTCGAGCATAGTCCACAAGAGACCAGATATTTTGGAGGCCATCACGTCCCAGGGCACAGTAACTGAAGGGTGTTAATGGTCGGGTCTTTGGTGCCTTGGGAAGCCTGGCGTTTGCTGTTACTTGAGAGGTTTTTTGAGTGGGATCTTGAACACCAGGGGAAAGGTTTGGGTGTTTTCAGAGGCTGTTCATAATGACAACTCCTTTCCCCTCCTCCTCCTCGCACTTACATAAGTGGTATTTTCTTATTGAGAACTAGCGTTTGGATAAACAAGCACTTGGGAAATGCCTTAGGTAAGCTCTGAGTAACTGAGCAGTTCCTCTCCCATTTTTACAGATCTTCTGAGAGAAACCCGTGCTCACTGCACCGTGTCGATGCAATGTTTTCAATGCTTTAACTTGGCACTTCTGCCCACTGCGAGCCTTCTGCAGCTCCCCCTCCAAGCCACTCACCTCCCTGTTCCTCCCTCTTTGCCGCGCACAGCAATGCACACAGACCAGCTCCTGGGTTCTCCTCGGGGGCTTCACATCCTCGGCAGGATTAATCAAATCAAGTTGCATGGAGCAGCTGCTCATATCTGACACGTGCCCAAGATGACCCCTTGCAAAACTTTTCCAGTTTTTGAAAGCTCTTGTGCTTCCACGTGCACTGAGCGAGGTCATGGTCAGCAGGCAGACCACCCTCAGAAGTCAGATGAAGATTGTGAATATTAGCAAGACGTGTTGGAACTCCAAAAAAGTATTTTGTCTGGTTAAAATTTCTCACGCAGTTGTCCTCCAGTGAATGTGGCTTGGATCCAAAATGTCTTTGGTGCACAGTATCAGGAAAAAAATAATCAGCTTTCTAGTTGAAATAATTTGATAGTTAACCTGAGAAACCTTACCTAGGTCTGAACCCCTGAAATTCAGTGGTTCTTTCTGTATATCCCTCCCCCACCCCTCTGGGTGATGTTCACATTTAAAATCAGCATTGCTCGGAGGAATGGATTCAAGGAAGAGCAGCAGCAAAGATGAACCGAGAGCCAGGTAGATGTTTCATGTGGATCCTCCCCTGAAATTCACTCTTTGGGCCCTTGGATCCCAGCCCACTGTTCCCCACCCCGCCAGACAGAGGCAGGGCAGAGCTCTGCTAAGCTGGCAGAGCTGCCAGGGAGCCAGCCCAGCAGCCTGCGCTCAGGCTAGGTGCGAGACAACAAGGTAGCCAGAGCTGGACTGACTCTCTCCTCCAGTCAAGACGAGAGTTATTAGGTGATCCCACAACCTGTTAATTGCTCTGTGGCCATAACAGCCTCCTAGGCCTAAAATGCCATGAGTTTATGAATCAGCTTTCCCCTTAAAGATTGCTTATCTAGATAGAAAAGAGACAAACAAGGAGGCTCCAGCCAATTACAGCGATGAAACGGCATCATTTTTCTCCCGATCTTTGAAGCAAAAGGGCAAGGCCCTCGAGCAGGACAGAGCTGACTCCCACGCAGCCCAGGCACTCTGCGTTTCTGCCTATGGAGGGCAGACAGCAGCAGAAGCTGGCGCTCTTGGTGCTCGAGACTTCTTGCAAGAAGCAGCAGGGCAACACAGCCCTGGGACACAAGGGACTTGCGTGGCACCGGTGTTGGTCACCAGGGACAAACCCATTCACCTGACAAGGGAAGTAAATCGCACAGTGTCAGATGTGAAGAGAACCTCCCAAATACTGTTTGGAAAGCCTGGGGACTGTTTATGTTGGGGCAGGGGGAAACGTATCCATCCCTTCTTGCAATGAGTTAAGCAGCTCTTACCTACACGATAAGCTACTTGCGCTACGATGTCAACAACCCACCTAAATTATCTAAGATGCAGAGCAAAATTGGCCTCTGCTATGCAAACTTCAGCAGAGAATTTAGGGAAAAGAAAAAAAAAAAAAAAGAAAAAAAAAAAGAAAAAAAAAAAAGAAAAAAAAAGGAAAAAAAAAAAAAGAAAAAAAAAGAAAAAAAAAAGAAAAAAAAAAGAAAAGGGACCCCTTGCCATAAAAAGGCACTGTATTATCCTGTCAGCCTACGGGAGTTGCTCCCCAGGCTACTCATCTTCCTGAACGAGCCCAAAAGAAATCCCCTGAGTTTTGAAGATGAATTTGAAAGTAGCATGGAAAGAAATCCCTTCCTGAGAACAGGTTACGATTTCAGTGATAAAAATAGCAGGAGTCGGCTTTGACACAGCAGCTAGCTCGCTCCTGTCACGGTGGTTTTTAAATAGTGTTTTGGCATGCAGCTACAGAAAGCCCCTCTCAGCCACCCGTCCAGAACCGTGCCTGGCTTCTTCCTAATCCCTGGAACAGCAGCAGCAGGCTCCCAAAATACTGGGGTGGGGAGAAGCTGAATCAACTCCTTTCAGAATAATATTTGTCGACTCCTTATTTCCTCCTGCAGTACCATCACATTTAATCATGAAAGTCAGGTTAAGGTTTTACTTGGCATCTGTGTCTATTGTGGTGTCGGGAATCAAAATTTTGGGCCTCCAACAGCTGTGGAGAAGGGCCTTGAATATTACATCATTTATCAGTAGTGCTTCCAGAAAAAAAGGAAACATTCCATGAAAAGATAATTTACTTGTCTTAATAATGTAAGCAGAAATTAAAGTGGAGAAATCCCTTCTGGCAGTGTTTTTGACAGTTACCTTCATTTTCATCATTGCTGACTGCACATATCTACTTTGAAAATGAATACGGTTTCCACTTCAAAAGGAAAGAAGAAAAAAGAACACAGGAAAGGAGCGTGAGAGGGACCCTGTGATGTAAAAATTCATTGACTACAATATTTTCTGGGAAGTTTACCTGCTCTGAAGTTCAGACAGAAAGGGTACCTTTGAGAGTATTAGGGAAATGTTTATAGCACATTCACCAGGAGCACACGTCAGGGTTTTGGCTCAGCTTACCCGCACTGAACTTCTAAATAAACGTGCGTTTCGGCAAAGAGAAGAAAAGTGGCGGGTCCAGAACCGTACGGCGTATCTCCGCATATACGTTCACTTCTTACTAGTCAGAATAAATCGGAAACAGTTTAGGAAAAGAGCTACAGGGAGTGGTAACCTGCCTCTGAGGAGGTGGCTCTCAGCTCCCGTGCTGCCCGTACTGCTGCCACTAAGCAGTAAGAGCAGGGGCTGCTTTCCTCTGCTCCTGCTGGAGCCCTCGGCTCATGCACTCGGTGCTCTCATGCTGTAGGTGCAATGAAAGGCAGCTGGGGGCAGGAGGCACCTTCCTGCACTGCGATAACCAAAGGCCAGGGAGGCCAGCAGCCCAGGGCTGAGCGGCTGGCCTGTCCTCGCAGCCTTCTGGGGACACAGCCCCCCGTACCTGTGGGAAAACTGCACAGGAAGCCAATGGCAGAAGCAGAAACGGAGGCCAGATCTCCTTATCCTCGCCACTCTCCAGCAAACACCTCCACAGCAGGGGGGTACACGTGGTGCCGAACACGAGAGCTGTCCGCACGTGGAGCACGCGTCCCAAGCTCCTTCGGGCTGCCTCAATCCAGCCCCACTGCAGGTGGGAAAGCCGGGTGCCTTCAGCCCAAGTAGCCACCCGAGGTTGCCTCCACAGCACCGGGGCGCTGCCAGGCTCTTCACAAGCCGAATAACTCCAGGGAGAGTCACCTGGATGCCTAACGAGGAAGAAGCTGATGGCCGAGGAAGCGTGCAGAAGGGGTCGTGATAAAACAGACTCTAGGCCAGGTATAGCTACACTCAGCACAAGTTGCCCCTTGACTCTTGCAGAGGTGACAGCGCAGGTCCCAGCTGCCACTAGAGCTGGTGGCCTTTGCTCCGTGCCCCTTGCAGCCGAGCCCGCAGCTGCTGCAGGAGCTGACCTCAGGGCCTGATCTCCCGGCGGATTTCACACTGAGGAATTAACCAAGTCTCAGCAATTTCCATGCAAACCACAGCACCGACCTGGTTTTAAATTAATAAATACATGGTCATCTCCAACAGTTTAGAACGAGGGGGTTACACGCACAATTTCCACCCACGTAAACGAACTTGCACATGAGTGCAATTCAAGAAGAGAGAAAAATATCTGCAAGCCGTATTCAATCTGAAACACCCCACTGTGCTTGCGAAAAGGTGGCTGGGGTGGGAAACCTGAAACCTGTCACAGCCCAGTTAGATAAAGCTATGTTGTTTGCACAATATTATTTTGTTTGAAAGAAATCAGGGCAGTTTGCACAGGCCTACGTGGGAACTCAGTCATTTGGGGATAAGCTGATGTAAACTTATCTACTGCAGCTATAAGGAGGTATTCAGTTTTGCCAGAAGGATGCATTCAAAAATCATTCGCTAGGTACTGAAGGATGAGATTGGCTTAGCGACTGCAATTTTTTAAAGAAGACAGATTTATGTTTTGTTGGTCTGTACAGTGCATGTTTTCAAGTCTTTCTGTGCAACCACTAGGAACAGAAACCCAAATATAGAAGCCCCGTCAGACAGACCGATTTATCAGGATACTCTGATTATTTCAGATGCAGAGCTTGGCTTCCTCCCCAAAGCACTGCCAAGCTCCGAAACAACTTTCTGACAGCTGCTCCGAGGTGGTGGGGAGGGGAGGGTGCTTCTGGCCCCAGCCCAGCATGGCCCCGAACCCACACGGGTGGGAAGGGAGAAAGAGCTGAGGAGCCACTGGCAGAGGTGGCCACGTCCATGGGCACAAGGCTGGGAGCCCAGCTCCCTGCCCCAGCCATGGGGCCGGAGGGCTACAAGCACATCCCTTTGAGCAGCCCCTGGTCCCCTGTAAGCTCCAGCTCAGGAAGGGGCGACCAGCCCCAGTGTCTTAACAGACATACAGCCCCCTGCACAGAAGCCCTTTATGTGAAAGCAGCAAACCACTGGCTGTTTTAAGTCTCAAACAGAACACAGGGGTGTTTTGGTTGTGGTTTGAGAAGAAAACTGACAGGCAGCCTTCAGGAGGTGAGCAGGTCTCACCTAGCGAGACCCCTGCTAGCCAGGGACCAGCACTCTGCTCACTGCTCCTCCCGAACACGACCAGCCTGGGACTAGCTCAAGAAGCTCTGTACTTTCACTGCGTGGTTTTAAACTTTGGGAATGTCATGTCCTCTATATGATAAAAAGGCCAGCGTGAATTGACCCATCTGACTCGGCTCCCAGAAGCATCTGACACCATACCAAGGCGAAGAGCATGAGAAAATGGTGATTTTCTGTTGGTCCTACCTGCAGTGCTCCGCACCCTCTCCAGACAGCAACATGGCTTTGCACCACCTGAAGAACTTCTCCCAGCTCTTTTTTTTTTTTTAATTTTTTTAATTAAACTCTTTCTCATTTTTCTCCCCCATACTTATCATTTGGAGCAAAGCACAGCTTCAGTCGGTCTCCTTCCCCTCCTTCCCTTTCCAAAGGGAAGCTGGAAGCTGGTCCAGGCTGGGCCGCTGGGAACAAAGCGAGGAAAGGAGCGAGCTGGCAGCACGATCCCTTGGCAGCCCGTGCTTCCTACGGCGCTGCTCAGCTCAGCTCTCAAGGTGATCGATCGCTGCCCTGGCATCTGCCAGTGCACCTTGCAGCGACACATCAATGCCCAGCCAGGGGATGCTGTGGCAGCACAGTCCTCCAGAGGACTCTGTTGGACATCAGTTGGCAAAAGGATGGCTTTTTCTTACCCACCTCCATGTGAAGCCTGCTCTGGTAGCTTCGTATCTACAACACAAACCACCGCGAACTAAGGACTAGCTGTTCCCGGAAGAGCTGAGATTTTGCTCTAGGCATTTACACTGTTCTTTGCCATAGATAAGGAATTATGATAAGAATTCGAGCGACTGTGTTAGAAAAAACAACCAGGAGGTTTACAAACTCGAGAGGTTCCTCGGGAAGGAGTTTGAAAAGGTAGCTTTGGGGTTTTAGAAGAAGGGACTGGGACTTTGGATCTGGGCTGTCTCTCCTCTGGCTGCTGGTGGGAGTCTGGGCAAGTCGCTTCACTCGGGACGGCTGCAGCTCCCAGCGCTGTGAGAAGGGAGTGAGGTGATCGGAAAGTAAAGACTAGCAATGTAAGAAATACTTCTGGCGTCACTAAAGTCTCAATCAGTTGAAACAAGAATGTTTTAGGGAAGGAATTCCAGGCAGGTGCTGGGAAAATCTACTTTAGACAACCCAAAGGGATGGTTCTCTTGCCCAAACATCCTCCTCTTTTTACCTTGAATCGGGGTGCAACCCTCCCTAACTAACTAGCTGAAGACAGGGCAGCCCTTCAAGTAGGACAGCGCTGCCAACCACGGTCAGCTGCAGGCAGGCGTGTGAGGAGCCCCAGCGCTGACCCTTCCCGTACCTCCTGAGGTCCGTGGCTGTTTTGGGGAGCCATCTGCTCCGCGGAGAGGCGTGGAGCACGCACTGCTCTCCTCTGCCCCCTCCCCAGAGCAAGGAAGCAATTCAGTTCCCCGGTGCTTGTCTGATCGTTGGGAGGTGCTAATTTTAATGCTGTATTCCTCCCTGTTTTTCCAGGCTCTCACTGCTCTTTTTGCAATGGAGATGGCAGCAGCTCCACCAGTCCCTTGCAGCACGTACAGAGGCAGCATGTGCTCCCCATCCTCTCTGCCCTTCACAGAGGGATTTTTGGAGGCTGCCTGGAACAAGGGGACCTTGCTTTTGGTTGGAGCATCCATGTCCCGCTCTTACAGGAATTGCGCAAAGCCTCGCAAGAAGTGCAGAAGATATTGGCTTAGCCAAGCAGCCCAGTAGCCTTGACAAACTGTTCCCTCCCCATAAAGTTGTGTCCTCGTTTTAGGAAGCTTTTGGCATCGCGCAGAAATAAATCACCCAGCCTGAAATCAAAGGGCTCTCTTTGGGCTCGAAGGAGGGCTGGGATTTCAAGCCCAGCCTCTTTCCTCCCAGCGCTGTGCTGCGAACAGTAGCAGAGCAAACGCTCCTGGTTTTCTTTGCACAAGCACCAAAGCTCTACGTTTCGGGATTTCGTCCGTGTCCGAGCAAATCACATTTCTTTCTGGCTCTACGATGATTTTTTCCTCGCCACCACCACCATCCCCCCTTTTTTGCCCTCCTTTGCAATGCCATTGGCATTCCTTTGGAGGACATTTAACTGCGGAGGGGTTGGGCAGACCCTCCCCACCGAGAGCCCTGTCCGCAAGTGTCAACTCCAACTTGGAGTTCAGCCCTCAGTCAGAGGAGCAGTAAAGCTGGCAGGCTTAAGTACTACAGGAATGCTAACATCGCAGATCTGAGAGAGTTAATTTGGTCAGAATGCACTCTAGTAATGTTTATGTTTTAGATAAAGTGCCTACAACGTTGCAGCTTGCCCTTCTGACCCCATTTCCTCGTTCGTGTGCAGCTCGGAGAAAGTGATACTTAATTCCAAATCTCTGCTTTTATTAGCTCCCAGAGAGGGGTAGGATTTCATCCCAGCCTTATCTCTGGTATAAACATCCTGTTACCATTCATATCGCAGGGCTATCTTTGGGAAAATGATTAAATACGTTCCACCAGGCACAAACGGCGTCCCCCGATCCGTTTTGCACGGTCCGTGGTGACTTCGGGCCCGGCGTCAAGCAGCAGGAGCCCAAGTGCTGCAGAGGGGCCGGGGGTCTCACACGCCAGGGCGACAACGTGCGGGGGCTCAGCCGCGACGCACGGCTACCCCTGTGCTTCAGGGAGCACGTCCACGTGCCCTGGCCAGTCACAGCCTTTTAGCCAGGAATTTCCTACAGACAGCTTAGCCATTAAGGTCTACTCCTTCATCCTTTTCCATCTCTGCCAACTCACTTTGTCGGCTGCTGCAACCCAGCTCTAACCTATTTAATGCAAGCGTGGCACAGGTGGTGCTCCAGCAGCTCTGCAGTGGTTTCAACATCCAAGAGGGTTTGGGCACATCCTTGCAGCAGCACTGATGATGTTCCGTTCACACTTCTGCAGTTCTGTGAAGCGTAACTGATGGCTCCTGGAGTCA
Organism: Aythya ferina; assembly: GCF_964211825.1. Classification (NCBI taxonomy): domain Eukaryota; kingdom Metazoa; phylum Chordata; class Aves; order Anseriformes; family Anatidae; genus Aythya; species Aythya ferina. Next base: position 5,126,946 of record NC_140298.1, read on the forward strand.
CGCAGGGGGGAACGGTGGCTTTGTGCAGGACAGATGGATGTCACGAGGCTCACTGGGGACCGGGCTGACACGCTGGCTTCTTGCAGCATCCTGAGAACATTTTTTCTAGGTCTACATTTTGGCATCAAGCAAGGACAGCCTTTGGTTTCATTTATTGCAAGTGATCTTGGCCAAGAGAACAAGAAGAGTATGTCCAAAGTTACAAGCTCTTGAATTCAGACAGTCAGGAATGATATTTTCAGTATCACAAAGGGCAGGTGGGTAACCAGCTCTCCATGGCTTTCTACCAGAGCTGGGTGCCTTTTGGTCTAAGGAACGGGTATCTTACTCCAGGAAAGCCCTGGATTTCCAGAGATGCTCAGCACAGAGCAGTATTCCTTGGTCTGGAGCCACGGTTCAGCTCTCCGCTCCCAGACACATCTGCACATATCCGAACAGCAGGTACTGCCTGGAGCTGGGGCACAACCCATGTCCCCATCTAAAGGCATCCCAACTCTGCAAGAAGCTGAAGCCTGGGTCTGTGCGACTTGCACAGCTGGGACCTGTCACACCAGGTCCTGTATTAACAGTATTCAGGGCAAAAAAGCTTCCAGTTCAATAGCTAGAGTATCGCTGGCTGGAAACCACAACTGTTTTGTGTGGAAGTCAAGAAGTGTGTGTGTAAATACACACCCACCTACCCTCCTTTGGGAATTCTTTTCCAGTGAGTTATTGATGATAAAAGAAATCAAAACATTTTCTTCCATGTTCTGTAACCAGCTTCCAATCCCGCTCAGGGCTAGAGCATGGACTTAAAGCAATACTTTGGGAGGTTAACAAAAACAAACCCCCTGAAGTGAAGAATTTACACACAAACTGAATTTCACGCATAACATTAGTTCCAGTTTTTCTTTCATTCCCGTCCAACCAAAGACTGAAAGATATTAACTAAAACTGGGAATTTCACAGATTTGTCCCCCGTTTACTGCAGGCCATTACACATCAAGCAGCTTTCCAATTTAATCTTTTAACAGCCTTTGTATCTCCTTAACTGCTGCATCCTCCAGGGGAGGAGGAGAGGGAATGGCCCCTCTGTTCCCCAGCCCTTCCAGCTTTTCCTTCGCCACCCCATCAGAATGGGATGCCGCAGACACCGGGTGATGGCAGCGACCAGGGAAAGGTCTGACCTCATGCAGACCTCAAAACGTCATCCCAGCACCTGGCTTGGCAGTACAGGAGTGCTGTGGGGCCAGGATGGCACCAGCCGACCAGGCATAGCAGGGACTGCTATTTTCCACACCGCCTGGAAAGGGGCCGAAACAAGGGGCCAAATGGGCTGTTGGATGGCCCGTGCCTGAGCAACCCCTTCTCAAGGTGCCTCTCCGTAAGCACGTGGCCCCGAGCAGCAGTGCAAAACCATGCCCTTTGGGATCATCCTGCTCAGCTCCAGCCCCCTTGGGGAGCAGAGGTGGCAACGTGGGCTCGGAGAGGGAGAAGCCGGCTCCAAGGGGCGCAGCGTGCCTGCTTATCTCCCCGGCAGCCGCTCCTCCCGTCCCCAGCCGGGGTTAAGCTCCTCCAGCAAACGCTGTTCATTTCCCTACTTGGCACGCGGCCAGAGGAGTTTGCCTTCCAGTCATGTGAACTTTTCAATTTGTGATTCTTACAAGCTGAGCTTACATGAAACTGTTTCCTGAAACGAACTGTTTTCATGCCCCCTCCGTCCTCTCCCCGCCCCGCCACTTCTGCTAGAGCAAAACCGAGCCCGTTTATTGATCAGCCAACAATAAACAAAGGCTCTGAAAGTCTGAGGCATCCCTTAAAAGCTACGGTGACATGGTCTGCTATCAGATTTACTCAGTTTAACTACACTTCCCTCAAACATTACATCCCTTAATGTGTATTTAAACAGGTCTTGGCCTCTTGGGTACATTTTCTAATGACCTTTGTTTTAACCCAGCGCAAATGAAATGCTGTGAGCCAGGAGCTTTGCTGGAATGGGAACTTGAGCACCAATTCCAATAAAAACCAGATCACATCTCGCATCTTCTAAAAGTCAGCCTGTTTGTGCCATAGCTGAATGCAAGGAACACCAACATCATGCCCGGGGCATTGTTTGCAGCATGCGCCATCGACGTGGGCAGAAGAAAACTACAACACAATTATTTAGTTTACTCAGGACCAGGACTCACCGTTAAGCAAAAAGATTTTCTAAAGGAAGGTGAAAGGGCAGTGGGAAAGGAGATCTGCTGCTGGTTACTGCCGGATACAGGACACTGGGGGGACTGAAGTGACTTCAGTGTGGCGGAAGAGTCAAAAATCAGCTGAGGGCATCCCTGCCTTCTGCACAAGCAGCATTTAGGCTCGCTGGCGGAGCCAAGAGAATGTGAGGTCAGGACAGTAAAGTAATACAAACCTTATTATTTCACAGGCAGATGGTGGAACCTCATCTGGAATAACATGTCAGCATCTGCTCATTTTTTCCCCCAAAGATGAAGTAGATGGGCTGAGGGGCACGAAGCAAGAAAGTGAAAACTAGAAGAATGTATTCACGAGAGGAGATAAAAAATTGTCGTTTAAAAAACAAAGTCACCCCTTCCAAAAATCAAAACAAAACCAGTATATTTTTAGGAGATGGTTTCTCCTTATTTTTTCACTTTTTGGAAAAAAGAAAATTACTGTTTCTTTCTAAAATGGGGAAAATCTTACCGAGCTCTGCAATCAGACCTTAACCCTGACATTTTCAATCTGTGCCAGCTCTCAAAAGCAAGCGAGCAGGGCATTTTCTAGGCATATACTTAGTTTCCATTGATTCAACTGGGATTTAAACATACATTTAAGACTGAGGTTTTCCAGGATTTGGGCAACTAAAGCTCTTCAGCCCCACAAAAGAGCTGAGCAAAGAGTTGTGTACCAGCCACGTGCCTCGAGAAGCGCGCAGCCAGTTGACAGGAAGCACCAAGAGCTGGAATTTAGGGAGGCATAAAATATTGGCAGGCTGGGTTTGGACAGCCCTGAGAGCGAGGAACACAGGTACCACCTCTTAATAATTCCTTTGCTAAACTGAAAACTCCAGCGTGCTCTACGGTAAATCTTAAGGTCCCCCTCTCATGGGACAGGAGCATGCCATGATACCCAGCACAAGAGTGTAGCAGAGAGGATTTGGGGATCTTCTGCTGTCTGCTCAGCCCCATGGTCTGATCTGGCCAGCTGCTGTAAGGTTTGACTTACTCAAGCAACAGAAGGCTTAGCAGAGGTCATCCCCAGCTTAGCAAGAAGCCTAAGCCTAGACTTCTTCACAGCAAACCACCTTCCTTTAAAGGTTTGCTGATTACGATCAAGAACTCACAAGGGTTTCTACAGACAGAGCTTGTACTCACTTAAAAAAAAAACACAACAACTTTTTCCAATTTAATATTCGGTCTCTGATCTACCTCTTCCCTATATTTTTTCAATAAGTATGATTTGGTGTCCAACCCAAGGAACTGTCAGCCTGGGTTGGAAATGCTGAGGCCTGACATTTCTAGATTAAATGTCAACCAGATGTTTGTGCACTTCCCTTATGAGCCTTTCAAGAAGCTTCCCGATTTGGTATTGTGTTTCGCTATTAGGGGAAACCCACGTTTGTACCTTACTAGTTTGGGCTGAAAGAGACTGAAACCTCAGCGAGGAAGAGAAATCACAGGTACCTGAGCAATAGGAAAAATGACTGTAAACTGCAATCCACAATAGTTGGTGTCCTTTCTCCCCCTCCCCCCAATATACTTTAAAAGCAACTGAAATAAATTAGCTTCAACTCCAGAAACTTTTTTATATATATATATACAATAGTAATATTTTCCCTCAACCACTGAAGCAAGGGAAACATAGAAAGGGAAGTTGCCCTTCCCTTAATCCTCTTGGCCGCAGTGCCAGAGGTGGCACTGCTTCTGGCAACGGAGAGCAAGATACAGGGGAAATGCTGAGAAGAGATTTATTCATGAAAAGAGAGGAGAGGAGGGAGAGCGAGTATTATTGCAGCTGGAACTGCCTCTAAAGCCCCTACCTGGGATGCAGCAGGGCACCCTGGCTTTCCTCTCACCTCAACCTTGCGAGCGAGCCTCGGTTCAGGCTCCACAAAATGGGATTTATAGTGGGATTTTGTGTGCGTACATACGCGCGGTTGTTTTGCCTTGTATGGTCTTCAGGGCAAAGGACTCGCTCTTGTTATGCTTCTTACATGCGCTGCAACAGGGCCTCAGGCAGCGATGGGGAACTCTAGGTGCCAATGTAGTCAATAAATAAGGACATAAATAATGCAGTTACAACATGTGGCTGAGAACTGGCTCTCATCCCAGAAATTCAGAGTGAACTTTCCTGTTTTTGTTGGTTTAGTTTGACTCTAGTTTCTTGGTCAAAGTAACAATTTTTTAAACTCAATTTCCAATATTGTGGTAGGGAAAGAAATCAACAGGTAGACCTGGATGATAACCCTCCCCGCGGGCCATCAGTGAACATCTGAGAGAGGCAAAGAAGGAGTCAGCTAATTGCTGTTCCCGGGGCAGGCAGGACCAACACCCCCTCCCATGCCAGACCCTTCGCTTACGGCTGCATCCAAATTCCAGGATCCAAGTTTTTTGGATCAAGTCTATCCACAGGAAAAAAGAAAAAAGGCAGCACCATGTGCACATATCCTGCAGGAGTTAAGGCCAAATTATTTTAGAACATGCAACACGCAGAGAGTAGGCTGTTACAAATAAGACCAGAAAGCAGCAACCCGGTACCAGATCCTGATCCCTCCCAGGTGTGCTTGGAGCCACTTGTCAGGGATGGGTGACCCCTCCGGAGCCATGATGCGTTCCCCAGCAGGCCCACAACAAGCTGGTGGCACAGGGGAGGCAAGCAGCTGGGTGGATTCTCTGTAAATGTGTCACCCAAAACTGAGCAGAAGAAAGAAATTTGATAATTTAGGACAACTCCTGTGTTATGAGGGACTGGATTACTCTGCTTGGTAGGGGGGCCCTTCTGAAGGCTTTTGAAAATAAATACAGTTAATCACTGCAAGGGCTTGGTGACTCATTGTCCTGTGAAAAGTCTCTTTTGACAACACAATGGTATCTGAAAAGAATAGACAGAAGGGATGCTCAGAACGAAGAGATATTGAAGAGAATAGCAAGAGGAAGTGAAACCAAGGCAATTAATCTATCCACTCTGTTACAGAACAATCCCAAGACACGGTCTTTGTATGAGTCCAAAGACTGGGGAAGTGCTGAAGTGAGTCCATAAACCTTTTTTATTTTTTAAAAAGGAACCTAACAAACTCAAGACATGGGCTCTACCCATCTCCTGCTGAAGTAAACAAGAACCATTTCAGTGAGGCAGTCAGAGCATACAGTTTTAACATTGTTCTGCTGTTCATTTAAAATGAAACATCTTGCTTTAAAAAAAGTATTTAAGTCATACCCATACCCACTGCTGAGGATAGATTGGGAAGCATCTACTCAGGACCAGCCTTAGGTAAATACAGAGTTCGGCTTTGTTCAGAGGCAGGAAGAAAGTAGACCAAGAGTGTAGTTTCTTCAGGGTTTGCTGGGCCAAGACAGTTCTGAAGATGACAGCATCACCCAGGGAAACCACCTAGGTCATTGCGATCATGTCCAAGTGTTGGAAGTGCAAAGGCTAACGAACAGCCCCACCTTAATGGGAATGGTACTGACAGAGAACAGACACAATCCCGCACCTAAATCGCCAGCTCTAAGTCTCGATGTTTCCATCACAGGAATAGAGAACAGTAAACACACCACAGATAAGTCGTCTTCTTTCCTCAATGTAAAAAATTCACACCTACCAACTTCTTAAATAACAGCAAACCTTGCATGAGCAATGAGGTGGGCTCACCGAAGAGTCTGGACGTTGTTTGGTTCAAGAAAACATTCCTTCTAGTTACCAAAATCACAGCTATTTAAATATCACCAACTGCGCAACCACAGACGAATCTTTTCTACTTGATGCATACTTGAACAGAGATACACTGCCTGGTTTTGTTTACAAATAATTAAAAGCCCCACCTGTAAGATCTGCCTCGGTGAGTTTACATTGCTCAAATGATTTTCTCCAAACCTGACTTCTTTTGTAGTGTTGAGGCCTGAAGTCAAAAAACTTCTGTGTGTTTATAATCAACAACTCCTAAGACCAGCTTAATATATAATCACCTTAGCCCAACACACACAGGTAAGAACATGCAGAATCAGAGTTCATCTTGCAAGGCAGGAGATGCTGGAATGCTAATATACATGACCAGGGAGCACGTTCCAGTGCGCTGAGATACATTTCTCTCTTCAGGGACAAGCTCTGCTCTTCAGAACTGCAGTTAATTGATGTTTGAGAAAAGGAAGGCTGTTGAATTACACTGCTAACAGTTTATCATTCTTTGACCTAGCAAAAGCGATGGCAAGAAGTACACCATAGCTCCTTTTACACCAAACTGAGCAAAACAGAGGCAATGCTTTTAGGTGTTGCATGCTACTGGAGCTGCATGTCAATCTTTTTCCTTAGCTTCTTGTGTCAAAACAACAACAACAAAAAGACGTCTCGCCAAACGACACGCATCAGTCCCATCCGAATAAACATTAACAACACAAGTGGCAAGACAGAGTGCATGGCTTCACCCGTAGCTTGTGGCCTAAACAGATCCCACTGCAAGGTTTGTGCAACTGCAAGTCATGCTGGGCACAGAGGTGCTGCCCAGAGCTGAAAAAAAAAAAATCAAAACCAAAAAACCCCAATAACAATACCTGCATCAAAATGTCCATGCTTTGGAGCGACAACTACAAAACTTTCCATAATATTTCAGCTTTTCATTCAGGTAACATATTCCCCTTCAGTCTTGAGTTTTCCACTCCAAGGGAGCCTGGGATGAATTTATCAGGAGGAGGAGAAGACAGGAAGGGCTTGAGAAAGTCATGGCTGAGCTGTTTTCATAAATAGGTATATACATATATATATATATATTTAATGAAAAAAAAAAAACACCACACACATGAATATTCCTACAGATTACGAATGTTTCAGTCCTCTAAAACAAAATTGAAAGGACAGTGGCAATTCCCAGTAGGTGGTGGGAAGACTTGCTTTGTTTGTGCCTGGTACAGCCACCTCAATCCCCCCTTGTCTGAGTGCTCAGCATGGTGCCACAGAGCAAATACCAGCTAACGAGTAACCTTAAGACCTTACCACCTTAGCAGACAAGGAAAAAAAAAAAATATTAAGAAATGCATCGTGGTCACCTTAGCAATGGAGAACTAAACCAAAGAGAACAACTTGTTTGAGGTCAAAGAAGGAACTGCAGGCGGAGCCCAGACCAAGCCTCAGCCCTCCCAAGTGCCGTTGTGATGCAGAAGGGCAGGGAAATAGCTCAGAGCTGTGCCCCTACAAAATCCATCCCTCCGCATCCCCCCTCATCTGCAAATGGGCAGCAGGGTGTATTGCTCAGACAGGCCAGGCTTTGGAGGTGGTGCCACATGCACCAGACCTCCCCAAGCTCCTTGCAGAAGCTGAGATAAAGCTCTCGGTGGCCACACCAATGCACCCAGGCAGAAGTGTCTTTATGCTGTTAATTTGGCACAGAATTACTACCTACTCAAAGACAGAGACGTTAACAGGACCCTGCACACCAAGGTTGCATCTACCCCCTGCTGCACCTTGCACGAGGGCTCCCGCTATCCCCACCACGGCGCCATACCTCGAGTGCTGCTGCCAGCCCCACGCCACGCTTGCGGTGGCAAGATGGGTCTTCAGCCCCCTCCAGAAACAAAGCAGAGGGGTGGCTGCTGCCACAGATGGCCTTAGCAGCAGCACAAACCCCGCAGTCCTCACTGGCCACCTGCCTCGAGCTGCGCCACCTGTAGAAGGAATTACCCGTGTGCACGCCTTCGCTGCCTCTCTCAGCTGCTCTGAGCTCAGCCGCTGAACGAAGGGCAAATGGAGTGAGCTGCATTTGTTCTGCTGGGATAAACCCCAGACATTTGTCCTACAGGCACAGCAGTATAGCTGGTTGCTATGGCTTTTGCTTAAGCCCCGTTGAGCGCGGAGGTGAGTGCCCTGCACCTGCGGTGCGTGGGTGGGTGCCTGGGTGGCTCTGTGCAGAGCGAGTGCAGATGTTTCTAATGAGAGCAGGGCCAGAGCCAGGGCACCGCAGGAGACCTCCCGCCCGCCCGGCGTGCTTCCCTAGGCACGCATCTGGAGCTGGGCTTTAGATCACGCCTTGGATGTCTCTGAGAAACTCCCTTTGAAATGCTGTTTTCACATGAATGAAAAAATGAAAACCTTTTTAAAATGACCTCCCATTAAAATACTACAAAACATTAAAGAAAAGAATTGGCTGGAAGTGCTCGCTTTGGAAGAAAAAAATGCCATTGTGTTCCGTATTTGAACCAAGCTGATCTTTTTAACCACTTAAAGTAAGTGTCAACCTCAGAACTATCTGCTTTAAAAATGCTGATGATTTTTCCTTAATACTGGTAGAAACAAAACACTTTTCCCTGCCAAATTAGTTACAGACCAACCTGGGTGACATAGCAAAATACAGACATGTTACAGCATACACGATGTGGCTCCACAAAGAAATTCAGCAGTTCCTTCTGATCTCCAGAAATCTCGTGGGGTGCTGTGGTCCACCCACCGACCTCTCAAAACCAAAGCACCCTCCGAAGCCCTACCACTGCCTCTCTGCACAGCAGATCACCACGTAGTAGTGTTCCCAAACACACCATGTCAGTCCACCCTCTGCTTGTTTGGAGTAGAGAGTAAGCAAAGTTAGATGGCTTAGACAGACACTGACGTGCTCCGAGCTCGGTTTGAAGTCTTTGGACAGTAAAACGCGCTTTATTTATAGTGCAGTGCTTCTTTCACAGTTCAGGCATAGTTCAGCCCCAGCCATATAAATAATACTCTGACTATTTTAATAGAAAAAAAAAAAAGAAAAAAAAAAAAGAAGTGCACAGACCTACATGTTACACTAAGCATGATAAGCTCTTTAAGGGCAGGGTAATTTATTGACCTAGCCGGAACATTTATGGGGTAATTAGCCAGAGCTACGATGATAATGGATTTTAGGGACGGTGAGGGAAGCATGCAGATGAGCTGCCTGGCAACTCGTGTAGTGTCACACAGCTCCGAGGAGCGTTCATCCAGCACGAGCACAGCACAGCTGCAGAGCAGGGGCACTGCAGGCAGGCAAAGCAGCCCGGGGAGCACGATGAACCATGCCTGGCACTGCACGGACATGGGTGCAGGGAAGCTCCTGTGGCCGGCCTCAGCCTCTCGTCTTCCCTGGCAAAATTAAGGCATGAAAAGGTTAAGTTTGCTTGGATGACAAGTGGCTGCCACTGAAGCACAAAGGCACCGGCCCAAGAAAGCGAGCTCGAGGCTGCTGGGCCCAAGGACGGACGGGTTCCTAATTATCACATGTTTCAGGAGTAAACTAGATCCTTCCTGAGATTAAAAAGCATTAAGTCAGCCCTGTGTTTTTTTGAGTCTGAAGCCAGTCAAAAGGGGTGATTGCCTTGTTCTCTCAGCAGCGATGGTTTCGTGGTAACCCCCGAGGGTGAGGCAACATCTGCTGCTGGAGGGCACCCAAGAGGCTGCCGTCGGCTGTGGGAGGAGGACAGCAGGTCTGGCCCTGGCGAGAAGAGGGGTTCAGGAGAACGGGATGATTTTAAGGGATCACCTTCTCCAAACTCAAAAACAGCCCATCCCCAGAAGCAGGAAAGCAAGCAAAGGTAGCAGGAAACCTGCAGGCATAAGCACCGAGCTCCTAACAAAACCGAGGCATGAAGAGGAAGCTTGTAAGAGGTGCAAGGACGGACAAAGAACCTGGGAGGAACACAGAGGGCGACTGGGCCCTGGAAGAGGTTGCTCAGAGGGGCTGTGGAGTCCCCGGCCACACAGGATTTCAAACCCAGACTGGATACGGCCCCGAGCAACCTGCTCTGGTTGTCCCTGCTCCGAGCAGCGTGGGCGGACACGATGATCTCCAGGGGTCCTGCCAGCCCCGGCGAGCCTGTGGTGTTAGCCAGCAGAAAACAGAATCACAGAATCACGGAATCACAGAATTTCTAGGCTGGAAGAGCGCAGCCATGTGTGTGACCTGCCACCCCGTTGGCGTGCCGCAGGCGCCTGAGTCAGAGCAGGCGGGGAGGTGCCTCCGTCCACTCGGGCCCCTCTCAGGAGGGTCAGTGTTTGCAGCTGGTTTTTTTCCCAGGCGCAGGCAGACACGGGTGGGAATGCCCTGCCTTTTGCACAACCGCCCCGTGGTCGGAGCTCTCAGCTGCGTGTGGGGAGCTCTCCCAGGACTGTTTACGTATTTGATGATAAACAATCTTGGAATAAACCAAACAAAACAAAAAGAAAAACCAGGGAAAATAATCTCAGGAGCTGGGATCAGAAGCCAGGAAGCCTACCTACCGGCTGGGTGCCCTTTCCCTTCGTCCCCTGGCACCTCGAGGCTGCATTCGGCACCGTGCTGCTGCTCCGTCTCCATCACACGGGCAGAGGGTGCAAGAAAAGAGAAGGGCTCACCTTCCTTCCCCTCCTCCTCGGGGTCCTCTCCTCCTGGGAATGGAGACCCTTCACTTCCTTGGCCAAGCCTTTGACCTCGAGGCCACGAGACAGGAGGCAGCTGGCACAATTAGCTACTTTTGAAAGAAAACAGCCAAGAAGGCCACGACCTATGCTGAACCCAGTAGCAGGACCGTGCTTTGAGTGCCTCGGTGGTGTCAGGTCTTTCAAGAGAGATGTTGCAATGCGTTATTCCTAGATATTGGCCAAAAGCTGAGACACAGGGTAGGCTGAAGCACACACAGAAGGCAGAGCTGCTCCCTGGATGTTGTGGTCAAGGACATGCAGGTCCAGAGCCTGAGCAGCAGTAGTTTCCTAGATTGCAACCTTAGCTGAAACCTTCATCCTTTTGCTGTGTTTGGCCCTCACAGATAACTTGGGGTGTGCGTAGCTGTCCTTTGTGTCAGTTATGTGCACGAAGAAACACTCTCAACCTCCTCCTAATCTGGTCTACGCTCTGTTTTCCTACCTGTAAATTGGATATAAGAAGCACACAGTGCAAAATGCCCCAGCCCCAGTTGACCTGAGTGCCTGATCCTGTGGAGACTTCACTCAGGATGTCTCAGGGTAGATAAACACGTGCCAGGTCACACCTTACGTCTGCTGAGGACAGCAGAGGTGACAGGGAAAAAAAGCAAGGGCTCTCTTCTGAACTGTGCTTCTGTCCCCCGTGTGAGCTGCCACGGGGCTGGTGAGGACAGCGGGGCCATCGGGAAGGGTGTGTGGGCACCTGGAAGCAGCCACCGTGACCCTGGGAAGAGAAGAGGGTCTACGCGTTTGGGGGAGAAGCAGAAGCAACTGGACTCTTAAGGGACTCTGCAATATATACATCAAATCTCCTTTTTTTTTTTTTTTTTTATATATTTCCCAGCTGTGCCATACAGCCCATTTCAAAGTGAAATGCAAACAGTGGGGAGATCTCCCATCCTCTTGCTGCTGTTCCTAAGCTGCTATTTGGGTCTGGCTCTGCAGCTGCACATCCCACGTCACACCTCAGCACACTGACCCAGCAACAGCCTCCTCTGATTTATGGGTGCAACTGACAGTAGAAGTGGTTCCTGTTCAAAAACTACATGACGAAATGTAGCACAGTCATTAGAATTTAATGTTAAGCCTCAAACAGCACCAGGACTGTTCTTGTGCTTCTCAGTCAAGCACACGCTCCGGGAGTTACAGGTATTTGTGCACAGCTCTGCTCTGTGCTGCTCAGATTTTCAAGTGGTATTTTTAAAGGTGTTTGACCAACTACAATTCTAAACAGAAGGTAAATGTGACTTTCAAAGGCTTCCAAAACAATGCTTTTGTTGCTGTCAGTGGGAGTTAGTACCCATCCCGGTCAAGAGCTTTGGGTAAATCTGACTGAATCAGATTTAAACCCTGAAGTGAGCTAGCCTGGGCACAAGGAGCTCAGAGACTCAGTCCCTGAGGGATCTGGAGTCTTGTGCCTTCTGAAAATCCCACTCTGAGCCAGCCAAGAAAGCACCTTCTGAGCAAGAACACCCAAATACGCAGCCCAGGGTCTTAGCACAAACAAATTTTTCCCCTGTAGTGCTACAAGAGGGCGTGGATCTAAAACAGCAATGAGAAAACATTCACCTCGACCTAACATCGGTACTCGCTAGGACAGACACTTTGGGCCTGTTAATTCCTTTGAGTTCCAACTAATTGCAGATAGGAAAATCAGGTGGGAACCACCTCACCAAATGCACGCCTCTGCGTCCAGGCTCACCTTCCAAAGTGCCTTCATGGCCAAGAAGACAAGGCTTCTTTACTGATCCCATTTCCCTGCACCAGGGTGAGTAGTTCACGCGTGGTTCGCAGCGTCAGCCTCTGTAGGCGGCTCCATTCGGGTGAGATAAGCTCTCTCTCCTGCAGGGATGCCAGATCCTACTGATACCAAGCAGGGTGAGACACCCCAACGCTCCCAATATCCCACCAGTCTCTACCATTGATTTACACACTAGTAAATGCCATTGGTATATGACCTTTTGTCTTTGTATGCGTCTGCTTGGTGTCTGGTTTACCAAGGCACCGAGTAACATCACGGTGTGAGCGGAGCTGGCTGAAATTTCTCATGAAAGCACCAGTACAGCAGGCACAACAACTTGTAAATGCACCCATAATGTGGTATTAGAACAGAAGTCAATGAAAAAGAAGTGAAGACTGTCCAAAACCTTTTTTTTTTTTTTTTTTTTTTTTTTTTGGATATTTTGCACTTTGCTTCAGTTTTTGAAGCACTTAGCACAAGCGGTTTTGACATTATTGCTCGGATCTTTCATGTTCTCCCCCCTCTTTTTTTTTTACCAACATGAAGTGCAGGAAAGTTGAAAGTATTCTCACGGGTTTTGATCACCTTTCACATCTCGTGCTGCTCTCCAGTCAAAAAGAAAGGTGGAAAACAGGGAAATTTTAACTGAAATGCAGGAACCTGGAAGTGCAGCTAAACCATGCCACTGCATCTGAGTAAGGAAGCTAAACGCTTTGGTCTGTGCAAACCCAAATATATAAATCTTTCATTTTAACGTTTCATTTTATAAAATAGAGAAGTTTTCCTCTGTTTCCTTCTCAGTCTGAGTGGAGATGAAAAGCCCCCGCTGTATTAATCTCTTCCTAGCTTAGGTACACCATCTGCGAAGGAAAGCCGTACGGCAACGCGTGCTATCAATGGCCTGGCATTAATTGGAGCAATTTCCCCACAGCTAAAAACGGGTGTTGCAGGGCCTTTTATTCCCCCAAATTCTCTTCATCCTTTTCTTTAAATAGCTAAAGTGTGAATGTCGCCTGACATTTCTTTTTCTTTGGGGAGCATTTCTACCACCCGTGACCCTTGGCTGCGTCTCCCAGAAGCTGCAGTCATTTTCAGTTAAGGGTAATTGGCAGCAGAATACACTTTGTTCTGTATAGTGTTAAAAATGGGCTACTTTGTTTTGCCAACCTTCCTGAACTTCCTTTCAGTTCAATGAAGGAGTGCAACATTTGTATAAGAAAGAAATATTGTCTTCAATGGGAAATGTATTCCATGTGTGTTATAATTTATATTATGACAGATCTTTCTTAGCTTACAATATTGTTATTCACTGGCTGGAAAGAAACTTTATCAACTCCTTTCTTTCTTTTTTTTTTTTTTTTTTTTATAAAATGTGTTCTTTGAGGCAACCATAATTTTTATTTGCGGAAATATGTGATAAATTTGAATAATAAATTTATATTAAAACTCCCATTTGTATTCGATTTCCTTCATAAATCTGGGTAAGATGTCAGCTGAGCGGTTCATATATAAAATATTAGAACAAACATTGCCTGTCTAATTGAAAAATCTGTCTTCATCAAGGACCTGGAGCTGAGCTTAAGAATGAAAGATGGAGGCTTTATTTAATGCAGCTCTGCCCCGACTGTCATGAATGCTGTCTTTTTCTTCCCCCTCACCACCTCAACAGAAATAGCAAAGCTCTATTCCCCAACTGGTCTTAAAGGGGGAAATGCAGAGATACGCAGAGAAAGGAATGGTCACTTGTGTCTGCAGAGTGGGTTAACGTACTTATGTTCCCGAGCGCTAATCCTCCTGCACTTAAAGGATGGGAGTTGCAATCCCTACTGCATTGGCTGGCCCAGGTTCAAAATTTGCAGCTAATGTAATAATCTTCCAAGGTCACTCCAGGGGGTCACTCTTGCTATCATCAGAGGATGTAACTACAACAGTTGAGAGAGATAAAGGCGAAAGCAGAAAGGGAAATGAAAAAAAAAAAAAAAAAAAGGAGGCTGGAAGGCTTTTGCAGACCAAGAGGGGAAAAAAATAAAAGAAAGAAAGAAAGAAAGAAAGAAAGAAAGAAAGAAAGAAAGAAAGAAAGAAAGAAAGAAAGAAAGAAAGAAAGAAAGAAAGAAAGAAAGAAAGAAAGAAAGAAAGAAAGAAAGAAAGAAAGGAAGGAAGGAAGGAAGGAAGGAAGGAAGGAAGGAAGGAAGGAAGGAAGGAAGAAAGAAAGAAAGAAAGAAGGGAAAAAAAAGAGTGTATGTGTGTTTTCAGAACCACTGGGATTTCCCATGCTGACTTAAAGCTCAGAAAGTGAATATGAAAACCTGCCAAACCCACCAGCATCCCCTGATCCAGCCAGGCTTTCACAAGAGTGACTACAAAGTTGGTCAAGGCTTGAAACGGAGATGAGGGAGTAAGTGTCCCTCGAGCAGATAAGCACCAGAGGACCCTGCTCGCCCTCTTAGTTTCACAGAATCACAGAACGGGTTGGGTTGGAAGGGACCTTAAAGACCATCTACGTCCAATCCCTCTGCTTTCTTGGTACAGTTTGCTGTATCAGTAAGAAAATGCCCGAGCGTCTGGCCTGAAAATTAGTAAATCAAGGAGGTCCTTGAAGCTCTTCAAGGTTCACATGATAAATACGTGTATGAGGCTTTTCTTTGCCGGACTCAGGAAGCTCCGAGGTGAATGAATGCAAAAGAGCACTGTTTTTACAGAGCAGCCAACGAAGGAGATAAAACCCTACTTTCTAAAGCAGGATCCTGCCCAGGACCTAACAAACACAGAAGCTGCGGGAGGGTGTAGGCTGCAGGGCTATGGGCAGAGAGAAGCTGTATGGAGATGTGGACTCAGCCGGCAGCAGACAGATTTGTGCAGATGTGAGCAGCTGCTAGGGTGCTCATCTGCAGTTTCAGAAAACTGGGTTCAGTTTTTGTCCCATCAGAGGCTTTCCCTGCCACCTTGCTCAAAGCACTCAGCTCCTCCACGCCTTGGATTTAGGTTTTCTGCAAGAGACACTTCACTTACTTCCAGCTACGATCCCGGTGATACAACCACAGAGTCAAGGATCTTTGCACCGACCTCAGTGCTGCGTTGTGTCCAGCCCTAAGCAAAGGAGTTGGCAAGAGGAACAGCTGGTATCTGGGGGAAGAGTTTGTTTGTTTGTTTGTTTGTTTGTAAAAAAGGGAAATTGGATTCATTTGATTCACTTTTAGTAAATAGGAAGGAAGGAATCCAGACAGGAGGCAGAACCGATGAGGAGAACTAACAAGATGCAGCATCCACATGAAGCACGAACTCCATGTGAGTGGTCATGAGACTGTTCTGATGAACACCACCGGTGGACCACATTACATTAATCACTGTCACATACTGCTGGTCCTGTGGCCACTGAAAACATCATCTGCCAGCTTTTCAAGAACATTCTGGACCCTCGGGCAGCAAAGAACTGGTGACACTTCCAGAGTTCAATCTTTGGACTCCTTCAGGACTCTTTGGGACTCTAAAGCACCTTGCCAGCACATTTGCAAAGAGAGGAGGCAGAAGCAAAACATCCAGGTGATCACTTCAAACTCTCCTTTGACTCAAGAACGCCCTCCCCACACCCTCCCCCCCAAAAAAGAAATTCCTAGTGAAGTATTACTACCCTAGAAACAGAGGAACAAGACAATACCTTGCTTCAACACCAATGATGCAACCTATGTAAAGAAACCCACAAACTAACTCAATCTGTCAAAAAATACCAGCCCATCAAAGGAGAATACACTTCAATCTTACTTCTCTCCCAGAAACGAAACCAGCATCAGCGTGAGCTCTTGAAGTACTGGAGAATACGTCCCTCTTCATGGTAGCTGGAAACTCATCCAAGGTGTAAAGCAGCCTCATTTGTCTCCCATCGTAGGTTCGTGGCCCTACTGATTTTTCATGTAGGCAGCAGTGCTGCGGTGGAATTACAGCCTGGCAATGCCTTCCACCTTTCGGGGAAAAACTAGGGAGGGAAAGGGTGACTTGCTATGGAAATATTTTTTCTTCAGCCAAAAAGATAAGGAAGAAAACCATTAAGCCCAGCAGAAATTCTCAGCAAGAACCTTGGAAAACTGGAATGAATGTTCTTCGACTCCTGAACAAATTTGCAAATGAAAATGTCTCATTTTCTCATTTTGATGAAAAACAGAAGCACTCCAAGGAAAGTAGAAACTTTCTGCGATTTGCTTGCTTTGGCAGAAATGAAATAGCTTCTGATAATCATTTTTAAGAACACTGCTTTTGCCGGCCTTTGCTCTCACCACCGCTTTATTAAAAACGAGGGAAGCCTCTTATTAACAGATGTGTAAAGAAATAAGTGAAAAGCAAACCACCATCCCCGTATGCCTTACGGAGAGGTGAAGGCAGTGGGTTCCAACCGATGTTGGAGGAAAACTCTCCTCCATGTCACCCGGGACCAAATTCAGCCTGCAGTGAAGATTTCAGCAGCAGCTGCTCTGCAGTGGTCACCTGCTGGCTGTGGGACGGGGACCGCACCGCTCGCCCCCCCGTGCCTCTGTCCAGTGCCTGGCTTGTGATCAAGGGGGAGAATCGCCTGCAATGGCAAATGCTGGGGTGTAAGCCCTGAGGTACGTTAACACCGTAATAGGGTGGGAGCTGAAATGGCTGCTGTGCTTCAACGGGCTGGGTTTGGGGTGCAAGGCAGCACCGCAGAGCATCAGGGGCTTGTTCCGCTCTCAGGTCTTGTAACTATCACCGTGTGTCTGTGTGTGTGTGAGCAGGAGGGCCAGAAGAGGTTAACGCTGGCTCTGGAGGTTCCTACCTGGGGAAGATACAGTTGCTGATGAGAGCGGTGTGAGCAGTTCATGGTTTCAATAGGATACTGTAATTTACGTAGTGACCTGTCTACTAACCCTGCCCCGCTCCCGCTGCACCGGCGGCATTCAGGTTGGGCTGAATAACCTCTGCCATTGTCCCAGCCTGCCATGAGGTTTCTCAGCTCAATGCCACACTTGAATGACACTCTGTCATTATGCTATATTTAGGTAATGAAAGGTGTAATTAGCTTTGTTCTGCTGCAAGCTGATCCGACCCTGTATGCATTATAAAAGGTAATAAAATAGGCGCACAGATATAAAAACCTGAATAAGCATATTATTCGGCGTAATTTCATGAGCCAAAAACTGATGAAAGAACTGGGGTAGGGGAGCCTCAGCCTCTCCAGTGCCCAACCTGACTTGTCATGAGAAGCCAGGCAAAAAGCTCAGCCAAGGTAGGTCAAGGCATCAACAGGGCCATACTTAATCAGTCCCCCGCTGCTGTAGCTTTTATATAATTGATGGCATTTTGTGATGATTGCTTTCCTATTACAGTACTGTATCTTATCTCTCCATTGTGAGGGAGAGGTTTTATGTTATTGTCAGCAGCCCTCCAGAGCCAGCATTATCCAGGGCCCATGCCCTTTGTGGGGCTGACGGCCTGTCATTAATTGTTCTGCCTGGCCTTTGTCTGGGACTTCGGCCATCTGCTTTATCACACCCCATCAGCCCTCTGCAGGAATGAATGGAACTGATAATATAAAAGTCCTGGCAGCAGAGATACTGGCCTAGGAGCACGGGATGCCAAATTAGTCAGTCCTTGGGACATCACACATTTTCTTAGCATGAGTAATTCTAGCTGGGGAAAGGAGTTTTGCAGTACTTGCAAAAAATGCTGGTGTGTCTGATACGGAGGCCTTGCTTACCAGCAGATCTTTGGTGATTTACACCAGGTGAACAGCAGAGCCAGCTTTGGGCAGTGCCTTAGCTCTTCATGGAATATCCTCCAAGCTTTGCTTATCTCCAAGGGAGTGCTGGTTCATGCACTCTCCTGCAGCCAGGCCTTGGTGCTGGAGATGAGATACTTCCCCTGCCCCCTTTGCTTCAGCTGCAGCAGGACCGAGACAAAATACGCCAGCAAAAACATCCCTTGCCTGCTCTCCCGGAGGCTGGTCAGGCACCTGTGGTGGTTGGGGACAGAAGAGAGGCTTGAGGAAAGGACATGAAGGCCAGAAAACGGCGGGGAGGTTTGCACACACGCGCAAAGCCCTGCAGGTTGCTGGGCGACCCTGCCATGGCCATAGAGCCTCCGAAGAGCAAGGGAGAGGAGCGATCCCACCCACACCGAGGAGAGCAGAGGTGCAAACCCAACAAGCCGAGGAGCTCCAGGACTTCAAAAAGCCTCTCACGCGTTGGGAAGGGACTGCGCCGTGCTGTCCATTTGTAGGCTGTGCAGGTTCAACCTCTCGTGCCCCCGCTGGGTCTCGTGGCACAGGTGCTGGGGGAACTGGGAGCACCTGGCCCCAAGGAGGCAGAAAACACACCATGGAGGAGCAGGCTGCAGGGTGTCCTGCAACACTTTCACATAGTGCCCGTGATCAAAGGCCGCTGGAGACATGGGAAAGGCGCATCCCTCCCGTGGACTCCAGTGGGCTTTACAACAGGGCCTGTGATCAGTAGCATGTGGAGCCTCCCTACAGAAGTCTCCCACAATAAAGATGTTCCACCTGATGCAGATGCTTGTAAAACGTTTCTCAAGCAATTATAAGCAGGTAATGCTTAAATTGCGTGGGAATATATGTACATGAAGTGAAACGGTTCTGTTTTCTTTTCACTCAGGAACAGGACTACGAGTGTTTGCTTGTGGTGGGAAGAAGGAGTTTCTCAGGCATATTTCCTGGGTGAGACGGGAGCTGTAGCTGAATATAACCAAAGCACAAAAGGCAAATATTCCAGTCCCTGCTGCCTGCTATGGCTGTAACCACCAAACGACGTGTGTGCACTCATCCCTCCATCCTGCTGTACCACCACCTGGGGGGTCCCTAGCCCCTATTTTGCTTGCTGTGCACAAAGGAATAAATATATATTTTTTTCCAATAGCATGAATTTAGTTCTCTCATGGAAAAACCACTGACTCTCAGTAAGGCCAGAGGTAGCAGAGGTTGCCTTTATCAGAAGAAATCAAGTTTTCCTGCCTGCACGCCCAGTTCCCCCAGTGCAGGACATGGGGTAAGGTCGGGAAGCAGCTGGGAACACGGAGGCAGGCAGGGGGGGGCCAAAACCAAAGCCACCGCTGCCATCAGACACTTAGTGCAGGAACTGCAGCGACGAGAGAGAGCCCTGTGTTTCTTGGGAGGTCAGCACAGATTTCCTAATGATCCTCTCAGATCTTAAATCTTTTGAATTAGTTCATCTGGGGCTTAAGCTGCTATCCAACAAAATCAACAGACCGGTTACAAGCAGCCGCAGCACTCAGTTTTGTAGTTTTTCCTTCTTCTTTTTTTTTTTTTTTTCCCCCCAAAGAGCCAGACAAAGCCACAGCGAGATCCTCCGCGTCTGCAAGCCCAAACCTGCCGTGGGCCCAGCTGGACACAGCCTGGGAGCAACCCACAGCAAACAGCTCCCCAGAGCCGCGGCGTGACATTGCTGCCGCCCACACTTTCACTCAGGAATGCCTCTGGTCTCGGCAGATGATGGATATTTTCTCCTGATGCTACCCCGTGGAAAAACAAACAAACACACACACCTTCTGACAGCCCCGTAACCTGCCTGCTACCGGGAGGTGGGAAGCCGCACCCTGCCTGCCCAAAATTACCCCTGGGTTAGGGCAGGCACGGGGCGCAGCGGGTCCCCGCTCCCATGCGCTGCTCTGCCACGAACTTCCTCCTGCAGCCTGGGAACGCTGCTCAGCGCCACGCGGGCACTGATGGCAGCACCAACATCTTCCCGGCTGCTCCACGAAGCGGGGTGATGGCCGGGTCCTGCCTCGCAGGGGGCCGTAGGGCACGGAGTGCTGCCATGGGGGCCACACGCCTTCCTGAAGCAGATTTCCTTGGGGTCAAGTTTCTCTCGAGGTGGTGGTGTTTTGAAAGCTAAACGTAAAGGGGTAATGAGTTACCTCTCGGGATAAAGCCAGTCTTTAGCTATTCACAGCTTAGATATGTCTCATAATGCTTTTATCAGGGCCGGCTCCTGTGCTTATTAAAAATGCTAGTAATGTCCTGTTCGACTGGGTTTCTTTGGCTTTAAGTGATACTGCTTGCTGAACACAATGAAAATGTGACACTTCAAAATAAATATGTTCTTTCCAAGGAAATCTGGCTTGGCTGCCTGATAAATTCTGCCATTCAGGCAGTTGCTGGAATTTAAAGAATCCCTCCCCATCCTTCAGCTGGTATTTTCTTAAAAGTAACTATCAGGAATTATCAAACGTGGGGAATTCCCAAAGGCCCTAACATCCCAGCTGGATCAAAGCGTGGCGGTGATAAGATCGGTGACTGCATACATCCCTATTCTGTGGAAGGTAGGTGGGCGGAAGAATAAATACAGTAGAGGCCGTGCCAGAAGCTAATGCAACACAAACACTCAGCTACCCCAGATGCATTTTCGGCAGGCTTTGTCTGTGACAGACTGCCTTCCCACCTGCGGAGAGAGGTGCAGTTCAGGCGGAGTTAATCTGGCACCCGGTCACATTCAGCATCTCTGCTCCTCTGCCAAGCCTCTGGGCCGAGAGAGGGGCTTTGTGCCGCGAGCCCCCGCTGCCTCGCCCTTGCTGAGCCAGGCAAGAGGGCTGGGAGCCACCAGAGCCACGCTGCACACCGACGGCTGCAAGCCTAGCGCTGGAGAAGGCAGCGTGCGTCTGCAGAAGACGCGCTGAATGTGGTTTTCCACAGTTCCTGCAGAGTTTACATTCCTTTAGGGTTCCCACAAAGCTGAAGTTCCTTTAAAGTCCTTTAAAAGATATCGGGTCTCCGACAGCTTCCTGCCAAAAGGTAGCCCAGACTTCGCGTTTCATCTTAAGTCAAAAGAGCTTCAGTGATTTCACATTTCTGCAGCAGATGTCGGTATCTGCCACGGAAACGTGCTTCTGGAACACAAGAGCCCTGTTTACAATCAAAGTTGTTTGGGTAAACCTTGCGAACACTAATGCATGTGTACTCATATTCATGCAGTTATTTCAATTACAGATAATGATACCTGCAGATGGAGGGGCTGGCACTTACTGCCTGCGTACTTTTCTCTTTTTCTTTGAGTTTTTCTTGTTCCATACCAGGTAAAAGATACCGAATCCTGCTCACTGCCCATGCTGGCTCCTTTTCCCCATCAGCCCCACAACCCTCAGGCTGCAGTGCTACCATCCGCACTTGGGAGGACCTACAGCACCTTGTCTTCCCTGCTGAGGTATTTATCAGATGTACAAAGACACATTTTTGTCAACCTGAGTTATTTGGAGTCCAAAGTAAAGGGGAAATCCTAACAGCGTAAGAGAAGGACTTAGGTGAAACACCACAGAATAGAGGCAGGTGCTGCTTTGACAACTGCTGCTGCTGTTAGGGTGTGTTTGCAGAGATGCTGCCCGTTCTCAACTAGTTCTCAGCGTTATCACTGGTGCTCGTCTATCCATCTGGGGGTTTTTGGTCATTGCCTGGCACTTGCCAGACAGGAATTAAATAAAGCCAGGTCATTTCTTTTCATTTTACTAGCCTGACTCTTACTGTTTCAGCTGTGAAGTGGGTTTGTGCTGAATGGGAACGGCAGGCAAAGCGTATTAGTGGCTTCTGGAGGAAATGTCCTCATAACCGTGCTACTATTATTTATTTTACGAGTTTGAATTCACACAGGGAGACAGAGCCGGCATCAGAAACGGGGCAACTCCACGCTGGAGGACAAGGCAGCGAACGCAGGAATTGCTGACGCCACCATCTGCTGGAAATAGCAGTGTGTGCTAGGGCTTTGCCCACCGCAGCTTTTATGATTATTTTACTGCTCCTTTTAATGCCTGAGTTTGCATTTTTCACATACTGATTGCTTTCAGGTACGTCAATTCATAAAGTACTAGCAGAGAATGAACTTTTTATCATGTTTTCCAAGGACCAGAAATAGGGGTTTTGGGGAATTCCTTATTCTCTGGGGTCACTCAGCCCAGGCTCTGTTAATGCTGCCTATCCGTTCAGCTGTTTGGATGCTAATGGGATCAATTGGTGTTTTTTAAAATGTGCTCAGTGCGTCGCAGGCAGCGCCCACATCATCTCATAAATGTGACAAATGTGAAAAGAAAACCACTGCACAGAATGGTATTATCATACTGCATGGCACAGAATGATCCCATCACGCTGAATGTTTGGGGGAAAAGGCATTAAAAACTCTCCCTGATGAAAAAAGCGCTCTGTTATTTTTTCACATTCCAGTTTGTACGGAAAACAAGAAAGCACTCGTGCTCAAAGACAAATGTGATTTTTCCAAGATCTTATATCAGGCTGCAGTCTTCCACAAAGTGCTTTTCAGAGGAGGAATGTGCGTGGAAATGGCAGTGATAGACAGGTAACTATTAAAGATGACAGAAACAGGATATGGTGCCAGGAAGTATTTCAAAGTCCCAACCAGCTAAATAGGAGTCTGGCAGCTTTAAGCCAAATTTGCAAGTGTGCGCTACAGGTGAGCATATGCCCGAATAGTAGGCTGAATAAGGATGGACTTATGCACATATTCAAGTTCTTTGATGAACAGTTCCTTATTAGTGGGTTTAATCTCACAGAGCTGAAAGTGCCGGAGCAAGTTGCTGGGGTGTTAATAGAGAGCACCGTCACTGACCACACTCAGCCAGTGGCTGGAAAACCTTATGGAATGGTCTTAAAGAGCATGCCAGAGCAAAATTAGCTCTGCTTCATATTGTATATATTTCAAAACACGGCCAAACTGTTAATAACAAGATGAGACATCAAGGCATGCATCAAGGATAACGAGTTAATCATTAAGTTATTCCTGTCTGTTTACATTGTCAGACAAAGTAGCAGTCAAAACATTCAGAACGTTGCCTCAGTGCTAGAAAATCCACAGGGAAAATACCTTTTCGGCACTTAAAATAACAATTTTCATGCTACTGAGTCACCAAAATTAGTTCTGCATTGTTAAACTTTAAAGGAATTCTGCAGATAAATGAGTCAACGAAGTGACTCGGAGAAGTACAGAATATTCACTGTCAATTGTGCGATGAAAACAATATATGATGGAAAACAAAAAAAATAAACGTATTGCTTTTGGTATTTCCTTGACTTCCCTAACATCAAACGCTGCTGTTTGTATGTCCGAGTAAAGGATATTTAGCAGACTAACTTAATGAGAAGGATCTACTTAACAACCGCACAGATTCTGAGAAAAGATTAGAGCTGCCTCCCTGTCGCAGCCACAACAACACTGGGGTGAGGACATTTTCCCTTCCCTCGTGAGGATCAGTGGTATCTCATTCAATGCCACAAGCTTGCCAGAAATGGTCAGAAATGACGGGGGGAGATTTTTGCTGGCTTGCTCAAGACTCACCTTCTTGTTTCCAGTAACCCGGCTGACAAGTCAGAAACCAACCTGCCCCGGTGAGCCTCCAGTTCGCGCGAAGACTGTAGGGACAGAAGAATAAAGGGAAAGCACAGGTGTCCGCCCTCTGCTGACTGAGCAAAACTGCTGGAAAAAAGTCCCTGTAGGAAGCTGCTCCCCAAAATGTTCACATTGGTCCTGCTGGGATCCCCTGCCTGTAAATGAGATCTGCAGCACCCGGACTTCTGCTTCCCTTACGTGCAGGGAATGGCACTGTGCAGGGCCTGAAGGACCCATCGATAGCACCTTCTCCCGTTTTCTTAATAAATGTGTAAAACCAGAAAAAAATGTGGTGCTTTGCTCTGTGTAGTTCAGCAGCTCTGCTCCAGGATTTGCAAAGATATTTAAGGGAACTGCAGGACTTTGGTGCTGCCTCCTAATGCAGCTGCTAACGAGTTATGGAAAACGGGAAGATGCTTATGAAAAGGAAGATATAAGCCTAGAGCAATTTTCTGTGTTTATTTATGGAAATCTCTGTAAATAACACCTACTGTGTTACTCCCACCTTAGATGAGCATAATGTCCAGAGCTGAAAGATCTAAATTGTTTGGGCAAAACATTGCAAATTATTTTTATCAGTCAAATGTCCTCATTTCCTCAGTGAGGCACTCTTCTAATGAATTCCTTAAGATATGCTCCACTTATTTGCTTCATGGACACTGGATGGCAATGTCACTTTTAGCCCTGTACCTGGTACGGCAGCACTGCTGGCTGCATGACGGCTACAGATGGATAAATCTCGACGTCGTCCAGCCATTTTGGAGTCCCAAATGGCAACTGCACCACCACAGGCTATGAGCACCTACCCGAGCGCGTTCGCATTTCTTGGGAAACCACTACCGTGTGTCAAAGATCCTGTAGCCCGGCTCCTGTAGATGTGATCATTTGTAACCATAGCTTTTCAGTCTGTCTGAAAAAAGCTCCCCTGGATCTAACAAGCAGGGACTGTAACAGCTGAGACCCCTGTCCCGAAGATGCAGAGCAGCCCTTGGAGCCCCTCGGGTTGCCATGTGAATTTTCGTGAGATGGGGTCAATAGCGGCGTGGGCAACAGGAGCACGCTCCTGCAGCTCCTGCACAAAGGCATTTCTTTGTCTCGCGGATACCTCGTTACCTCCCTGCAGGGCCGTGTTTCTGCACGCAGGGTGGTGGTTCCCCTTCACCCTCGTGCCGGGCTGCAGAATGCGGATGAGATAACTGGTCCCGGGCAGCCCCAGGCAGCCGCGCAGGTATTAAGCCCTCAGCCTGCAGTTTTTCAAGCACCGAGAGCAGGTTTGTGATTATCAGCAATTACCTAACTGGGTTGGGTATTTCCACTCCTACCCCTCTCTTGTTTGGTCACAAGACGTTTAATTAGAGAGATGAAGAGAGTTTCATTATATCCTCATTGCTGCCTTTCAAGGGTGAAGAATTGCAGAAATGCAACAAGCCCAATTTCCTTGCAGTCAAGATTAATTTGAAAGCTGTCCAGTGAAAGTAGATTTCTTCTTAAACTGTAACATACTTGCAGCTACTGGGATAGTGGCGGCTGTAAAAGATCTAACAGACATAACAAATGAAGTTTACTTCTCCCAAGTGAGAACACATTCAAGAAAGCTTTCAGAAAAGTTAGCAGCAGGATACAGTCTTTGTCAGTACTACCTACTTCAGTAGATTCCTTGATGATTATTCATGGTTGAAAACATTTTATACCTTAATTAGCATGCTCATCTACTGGGATTTCTGAGTAATAGCTGTGACAAAGCACTAGTTTTATTGTTTTATGTGATAAAAGTAAGATTTTTGCACTGCAATGCAGAGTAATATTTTTTAGTTCTTTCAGAGCCACATGGATCGATGTATCCCACGTGGAAAGCAATCTGATCATTCCTACAGAAGACAAACATAATTTGTAAAAGAATGAATGAAAACCAGATTTTCAACTAGAATTATATGAGAATGTTTAGCAAAGCCTCAAAGTATTTCATAAGCCTGGTTTTGCTTTGTAGAAAGACAAATCAAATGTTGAAAACTATCAGTTTGTAAAACTATTTCCTAGTTATTTTGTGATATTCTCTAGAAAAGTTATTTTGAGCACCTCTAAGACTCACAGAACAGGAGTTTAAACAAGATTAAGAAGATTATTCCTGACCTTTGAATATCATGTACATTTACTCGAGTAGAGAATGATTCACAACAACTGCAGGAACCTACAGAAGGGACTCCATTTGCAGGAACGTTCACAACGAATACTTCAGCAAACCCCACTGGTGTCCACTTCCTAGGGCAATGTTCCGTGTTTCACTACATTTCACAGAGCATGGGCCCAGTGAAAGGTGTCTGGGAGACGGACTATATTCTGTTTTGAAGTAGTATTAATCACCAAGGTTCAAATCTGTGAGCTGACTGCCGTGGGAGAACACTCCTGTGGTCCCGAAAAGCATTCATGCCACATGCACATAACGTTATACGCAACCACTTAACGTTGTAAGCAACGACTGCAGAGCTTTGGAGCCCAAAGTCGCTGAGAAGCACTGAATGTTTTGTTTTGATCCAATACTCACACCGTTATTGACATCTGTAATACGGGAGTGGGCAAGTGCCTGTGTGTCCACAAGCAGGAACCCGAGGCAGAAGCATGGGAGTGAGCCAGACACGGCACCAAGCACATGGCCCCCAAGGGCTGTTCCCTGTCCACGTTCTCTTTCAGACCAGGATATTCTTCCCCTTTTCCAGTGCTGCATCGCTGTCACACTTCCTATGAAGTTGCAGTTGACCAGACATTGTTTTATCAGAAAAAATGTGGGGACAAGAGTGTTGTACTGCCACCGGGCACCCCTCCTGCAGAATACGATCAGATTCACCTCTGCTGATCCTAACTGCGACTCAGACAGCAATTAATATTCGTACAATTAAGACAAACACACCTCTAAGTATTTCTGTGCATAACCCCACCTTCACATTTGTTTTGCTGGTTTGAGAGCTTAAGCCTTATTTTCCTTCTTATCTGTTAGCTTTCTACCGGGAGATGCTGGTTATTGTTGGCTCCTGCAGTTTCGCAGAGCCAAGGCCCATGAGACGGGGAGCTGCCTGGGGTGCTGTGCCCAGATACCCACTTCTCAGACAGAAGATGCACTATTCAATGCCTTGAGGAACTCCCTTTATCTCCATCTTTCGAGCTGTTATGGTAAGTGTTCACAACCTTAAGTAGTTCATTTTCTAAGAGCACGTATCCTCTCAAGAGATACTGTAAGATAGAGGCAGATTCCTAGGCTGGTACGAACAAGCAGACGTTCCTTTTGAACATGCACAGGGAAACCAAAAGCTCTCATAATCCTACAGGACCTCCAAGAGAGATTCAACTGTTCTTTTCCCCCTCTCCCCAGAGCAGCCAGCGCTCCTCAGTGCTGGCTTCTCTTGCTATGTAAGAAGTACTCATGGGGGACTCAGCCCAAGCCTTTTGCAGCAGAACGACACGTTGCCTTTTTCCCTCAGTTGAGCTGATTTCACGTCCCAAGGGCCGCAGGAACCAGTGGCACCCTGAGTGGGAACAAATCCTAGTTTTTGCCATTCCTCGCGTTGATGCGATGGGACCTGACAAGGCTGATCCCCAATTTCCAGCCCTGCCGGAGCCTCCCCAGCCCACCACGGAGACAGGGCCAGGGCCAGGGATGGTGCCCTGCCCGCCTTCCTCCTCAACCTGCACTCAGCAATTACACGTTGCGAGTGGAAACATCTCGCAGGCCAGCTTCCCGCAGAGGTTATTTACTCACTTGAAATGTCAGCCGGGCTATTTTGCTCTCCTTTTCTCCCTCCCTCCCTCCCCTCCTCCTCCCTGATCCTCACCTAGCAGAGCAGATGAAATGCCAAGAAGAAATGTCACTCCGGCGAGCAAGTTCGCTTTGGGGCATAAGTTGCACTTTGATAATGGTATTTGTTCTGTGGGTGGTCAAATTCCCCTCCACCTCCCCTGTTTGGTCCTAACCATTATCTCATGCAAAGATAAGGTTCATTAGTCGCTCCTCTAAGCTGTGGACACTGCCGAGCTCATGAAGAAGCATGTTCATTGGCGATAGTGCTTATTAATGATTGCTGCTTTGTGGATCTTTTAGAGCTCTTGTGCTGCTTTCTCTGTACGGGAAGTCTTTTAAAAGCTTTCAGAAATAGGCATGCTTCTGAGGCACGTGTGTGTGTGCAACACATGCATATGCATAAGCATGCATACGTAGTTTATTATTGCAATTAAAACTAACGAAGCACTGTGTGTCCAAGTGCAAACAAAAGCTTACTCAAACCCACGAATTTCTAAAACCTAAACTTAACTCAAATTCATTTAAACCATTTATATTTTCACAAGCTCTGCTGTGGATTCACATGGCATTCTTTTTTGCAGCCTGAAAGATAGCACTGTCCCACGGTCCTCCCATTTCTATAGCTTATGAAGATAGCACACAAACAAACAAACACTAAAGGGATTTGGTATAATTTCTCTTAAAATATTTGTTTTCTTTATACTGGCATAAGTTATTCCATATGGGGGAAAAAGGGGCTCCTGGAACACGTCCTGCATCTACCCTACCATAGCTGTGAAGCTTTTAAAATACCAGCCCAGTCAAATGCCTGAACCTTCCTAGGCAGGGCCAATATGAAAGAGAAGATGAAAAAGAGGAGATAATATAAGCTTATAAAATAAGGAGTAGTACAGGGAAAGCAGACTGGAACACCTATTTATCCTTTTTTTGTATAGCGTTAACAATGAACTTTCAACGTGAAAGGAATACTTTTCCACGTAACACAAATGTAGACAGCGCCACTCTTCACCACAAGATTACATTGCCATCATGAATGCAGAGAAAATAAAAATAAAATAAAAATAAACGGTGTCTATAGAAAAATAACAAACATAACAGATGCAAAGGGTAATATTATAGAAATATAATAGCTACAAATGGTAAGTATTTAGGACGTAAACAAAAGCTTTTGAATGCATTAAACCTTTGGGTTTTCCTTTTTTTTTTTTTTTTTTTTTTTTTTTTTCTGTTATCTCAGTAGTGATTTTTACCCTGATGAGGGAGAACAGGCGTATTTGGTGACTTCCCTGATGCCCAAATTATGAGGCCATATAGCACTGGGATCTAGGCACCATCTCCTCTTATCCTCTTAACTGTTTACACAGTGAGTGATGTCTTTTGGATGGAGAGCAGATTCCAGTTTGCATGCCCAGTTGAGTCTTTCAAAAGCAATCAGGCTGGTGGTAAAACAACAATATTTAGCGAAGCCTCTGGGGATCATGAATGATATGCATGAATTATGCATATATGCATCCACAAAGGCAAACACATGTATGCTTACCATAGGCTTATCTACCCGGCTTTCCACAACAAGGTTGGAAATAGGGGAATCAAGTGAAAAGTGACAGCTGGCAAAATTTTTACCTTGCCCTTTGCCTATCTGAATACACGTTTTTTTGCTTTGAGGTCATGGTAATGTGTGTAAGTAGTGCACATAGGAAAGCCTGCTCGAATTACTGCCATCACTAGAAGAAATCTGTCTTGTTCCCAAAAAGCACACCAGTCCCCTCCCCTCTCAGTCTGACAACCAGCAGCAATGCTGCCCTATCTTCCAGCAACAGCCCATCCTCTAAAAGGTGAATCTGAGATAATCAGCAATAAAGCTGACTTATCTCTGGGCTGTGACCAATATCAGTTTCTCCACATGCTCACGCGGAGCATAACATTTCTGAAGCCTGCTCACAGCAGACACACAGTGGAAGTCCTCCCAAACCATCCAGGCTCCTCCTTCCCTGCCATCAAGGCAAGATGGGTGCCTAAATACCCATCTAAATACCCAGCAATACACATGCTGCTGTCTTGGTAAAGTGCTCTAATGCAGATGCTACGGATTTGGCCGTGGAGAGGCTCGGTGAAGCAGGCTCTCATGGAAAAATAAAAGATAATATGAGAGGAAGATAATTGTGCTGAACATGAGCGCATGCAGTTGTAAGTCCCCAGCATCTATGTCATTACTTAAAGGCAGCGTGAGCGTCCTGGCAACTCTTGGAAAAAATAAATGAGTTGTTTGAGATTTTGTCCAGGGGATTTGCCACAGTGACCACTCAGCTGGCAGGCTCCAGCTCAGCACACTGCAGCCCAGGAGCTGCAGTGAGCGCTCACTGATTTGGATGCTTGAAGTGCTGCCCCTGTGACTGAGGAGCAATCACGTACCCCTTTTAATCCTTTGCATGTATTGCACACACTGAGAGTTTGCAAAGAAAAGATGTGGCTTGGTGGTCACATCACCAGGTGCAAGGGCAGAAAATCTGCCTCCAAGTTCTCACTGCCACAGACTTTCACTGTTGCCTGCTCTGCCCACAACACGGGACTGTGCAGGGACTGAAAGCTTCTCAGGAGCATCTCTTCTCCCATATCCCTTTGGAGAAATCCCAACAAGACAGTTCATTCCTCCAGACACGGACACCAAATATGAACAGACCTACGCAGGTCCCTCAAATTCTGCCCACGTGTCCCAGATGACGGCTTTCAGCTCAGAGCCAGAAATGGCAGCTGGGACACTTACCTTGCCACTTACCTTGCCACGATTTTTAAGCAATCAGTCAAAAGGCTAGTAGTATCCTGGGATGCAACGAAGAAGAAAAAGTCCTAGCTGTCTAACTGTGAATTGTGGTTGCACTGCTCGGAGCTCACAGACAATGCTTTTGCACAACACTTTGACAGGCTCTGGGGCCAGTTACGAGCTCACCAGTTCATGAACTCCCTCTTGGCCAGGACCCAGAGCTGACACCAGCGGAGCACTTTTCAGCCTTTATAAAGTAAATTATACTTCAGGAGCCTGTCACTTTTTGCACAAATGAGGAAAACCTGAGATGAAGCCATACCACAAAATGACGTGCCAGCGCAGAGCCGCCGAGGCGAGCCCCGCAGTTCTCAGCTCCCAGCTGTGCAAGGCAGCCGCCTGGGTGCTGCTCCTACGGCCACAGGCAACACGTGCAGCTCCAAAACACGCTCGGAAAGGGCTGGGGGCGCTGGGGCTACTGGGTTTGCTCCTTCTGTTAGCAAGTGGTGCCTGCTTTACAGCTCAGTTTGAGGACAGCCCCTGGTCCACTCTCTAAAGCAATTTGAGATTGAAGCCACTGGCCATGAGATGGGTACGGTTATGAGTCAGCACCTTAAACAGCTTCCCATTTTGTATTTTTTTTTTATCTTGATACCAAAAGAATGGCATGAAATCCAGCTTTTACCCTCACCTCTTCCCAGCAAGACAAGTGTAACTCTTATTTCCAGAGAGCTGCCAGGTTACAACTGCACCTGGCCATGCGAGATCAGCTTTCAGCAGCTCCTGCCTCAAACGGCAGAGTAAGTACTCCTGCGGTGGGAGCAGAGGTCAGCACTTAGGAGATCTGGTCTCAGGCCATGACAAGAAGGTACATGACCTTCAGCATGAGTCTTGACAGGACTCAGCTCCCCTCCCTCAATGAAAAAATAAATCATGCCTTGACTGTTTCATTGTAATACCCTGAAAAGATGTTACTCTATCGAGTAACTGTAAGAGGGAGGTGGAAATTGTGCTCTTGATTGCTGTTTTATGAAAAGAGAGATTCATCCTCCCCTGAACGGCCGATGCAGAAGTGAAAGTGAGTTCAGAGCAATAAATGTGGCGAAGACCTGAATTTGAGAAGCAGTCTCTCAGTACTTTGTGGGCTGCCTGACCTTCAGCCGAAACCACTACATTTTTCATAATCCAACCAATATTTTTGGAAAAAAAGAAAGCGACATAAGGTACCACAGTTGGATTTGCCAGGTATGAGACAACACAGAAATAATGTAACTTTGAGGACACAAGAGGGTTTGTTGCCACCTCTGCTGGTAGTTATAATAATGCCTTGCATCTAGCAAGCATTATAGCATCTGAAAGCCTTGAGCAGACACTGTAACTATCCTCGGTGCAGCTCCACATGGGTCACTTTGTTCCACTCAGGACTCTTTCACGCAGATATAATGAAGAATCTTTTAGTGATAAGAAAGATGACGTCTCTGATGGCCAACCCTGACAGCAGCCCCGTGAGACGGGGCGAGGTGGGAAGGGCTGGCCTTTGCACAGATCCACCGTGTGACTGTGTGGTGGAGCTGGGCTGGACACCTCCCAGGGCTTCACTTCTGCTCCCTTGGATTACCTCGCTGAAAGAGCTTCTCCCTGCCATCTGAACAGAAAAAGGTCCCCTTACGCAGCTCATTACACAGAAGGGCCCTGGGCTCAGCCGCAGTCCTAGAGAGGACAGTGCTATACGTGACTCTTGCCCAGAAATAGACCTTTTTCATACAGAGATATCTTCTCCAGAAAATGGGAGAAGGTACGTCTGTATGAAAATGTATCACTGACACCAGTCAAGGCTCCAGGGAAACTCAGAGCAACCTGGGACAAGCAGATGAATGGGAAGACAACGTTCACTGATGACAAGCGTAGGTAATGCCTCCTACAAAGGACAATGGAAAATTGCTCATACTTGCATTTGGCGTGTACATTACCTGTCATTGCCTGTGGCCAGGGAGAACTAAGCTTAAACAGCTGAAAGAAAAATCTCCATACCTGGTACAGTGAGCCTAATAAGTAGACAGAGTATTAACAAGTATGAAGGATGGGACAGAAAGCCAGACTGAACGTTTTCTAGGTAATGGGGTTTCTTTAATGTGAAAGGAGCTGACGGCTGCCTTCAGCTGGGTCACTGGCCTATAGCAAATAAAAGCTCTGCACAAAGCCAGCGGGTGTCAGATGTCTCCTTTTTGTGTGTGAAAGGAGAAAGTCATTTATGTAGCGAGGTAGCTGGAAACAATAGGAGCCACTGTCCATGCCAAGGCCTGATCTGGAGACAAATGTTTGGGCAGAGGTGGTTACCCTGACTGTGACTGAATGGGTGCGATCGCTGCTTGGCAGGAGCTGTGTGTGTGTGTGTGTGTGTGGCAGAGAAAGGAGCAAACCCAAGGGATGACAGGCTGAAGAGCAGCAGAGCTCCCTGCGGCTTAGAAATGATTGGCAGAGCAGACTCGCATGTTAGGAGCAACAGGACTTTCCACTGGGTGCTCCTGTTGCGTTCGGGGCTCGCGGAGTCACGAGCATTCTTTGCAAATCAACAGGTTGTGTCAATGCGCATACCTGGCTTGTGTCACCCGTTCCTCCTCCTAAAAGAAAAAAAAAAAAAATCCTGCAAGGCCTTAAATAATGATTCACCTCTCAGACCAGAGGGAAAACTGTTTACTTTATTTGCTAACATACCTTTACATACCCTTGAAGAAGAAGAGCAAGTAATAGATTCAGAAGAGGAGAAGAGGGTGTGTGGTTCGGGAAGGAGAAATGGAATGATAAGCAGCTGCGAAGTTTCTGTAGAGAGTCTGGAAAGGGTAGGGGTGTTTCATTTGCAAGTCTGGCAAGTAAGTGGGGATGGGACAGGAACATTCCCTTTAAATGGTGGAAGGGGGTGGGGAGCACCTCATACATATTTTGCATCCCTTAACCCAAGGGCAAAAGAACATTCAGGGAAACTAAAAGGAAAGAAAAAAGGAAAACTAATAAAAGGCAACACCTTCATATCTAACCAACCTGGAAGATGCATTGCTATGGAAAAGCATTGTGACCAAATGCTGAGAGACCATCAAAGCGGAATTCAACAGCTGTAGGAATAAGGACGTGCAGATGACCAGCTTGTTCCCAGAGGGACTGAAGCCCCTGGATTTCCAGACATAAACAAAGCACAGGCTGGCAGAAGAACTTTCCATAATTATCTACAGGGGGGTTGCTTTGGTACTATCCCCAAAACACCTAGACCTATCAATAGGTTAAAGAAGATACTGGGCTGAAGTGCTAGGCAAGAATAAATTTGGGGTCTGCAAATGAGCGCATCGTTTGCATGAGAATAGCAGAATAGCTCTAAGCACAGGGAAGCTAAGGTATTGGGATAGCTCTACACAAGTGTCTGAGCAGATAACCTCTGGTCCTATTGCACTAGGTACGCTGTCTTTTTGTAATACAGTTACTGTTTGGGACTAACCCTGGAGGCTTCCTGACTTTCTGTAGTGCCTTGCCGGGTTCCCAATACAAACAGGACGTCCCTTGGAGAACACTACTCAGCAGGAGCCAAAGTGGCAGAACCAGGTTCAAAGCACAGAGAGAAAAAAAGGAAAAGCAGCACGGGGTTCCCACTAGAGGCATTTTTAACTGCCCAGTACACCTCTTACAGCCCTGGGTGTCTTTGATTTTTTCTCCCACACCCACACACCAGGCCTCTGGATACAGGGGAGCTGCTAACTGCACCTGAGAAACAGCAGCTCCTGGAAAAGCAGCAGCTGAAGTTAACACACCTTGGTTTTGTCTGTAACAAAAGCCTTAACAGTGAATCTACTGAGTTACCATTTTGAAAATTCTGCTAACACAACAATGGGAAGAAACACACCTGTGTCTTTATGCACATCCAGACGCACGGGGATGGAGCCCTACAGACCTCAGCGGTCTGCACTGTGCAGCTGTTGTGGCCAGGAAGCCCTTTTGGCACTCTCTCCCTGTTCAGACAGCCTGAGAAAGCAAAGATATTGACACCAGCATGTGTAGAGAGCTGCAGAAGAGCTTTCCAGTGAACGACCTGCTACAGTAAAAAGCATCTTCCTTCGTCCTGAAGGGAGCAACAGAGCCCACTGCAAGGAGCTCCGGATGGGGAGCTGCCGCCAGGTGATGCTCCATCTTGGGCAAACGCCTGACCCTCTCTGAAGAGCTCTCATCCAACAATCTCAGGCAGTGCCCGTTGCTCCCCAGAGCCCCAGAAATGCACAGGAGAAAGAAGCCCCTGGCCTGGGCGTGGAGAAGGCTGTCCCTCCTGCTGGGAGCGGGTCTGTCCCCGGCAGGAGCTGCTCTGAAGGTAGGGCTGACCTGCAGGCTGCCAGCAAAGCCTCGTCCAGCAGAGAACTAATTTAGCCTCTTGTACAGTTGATGAATGAAGAATTTCCTCTTGGGACTAAATTACAGGCCTTGTCAGGGTTGCTCTTTCGTGATCTGTTATTTAGATGTAATTTTCCAACAGGGCTGGAACACATAGCCATGAGCGAGAATAGTATTTGCAGTGAGCAGCTGCCACACACCGTCCTGCACATCCCACACCCCTTCCACCCTCCCTGGTCCCCCCCTCCCTCCCTCTCTGCCCTCCATACACACGAGCGAGTCCCACGAGGCACCACTCGCGCTGCGTTTGTTAGATCCTCTCCGAGGTCCTTAATTAAACCACAAGAATGGCATTTGCCCACCTTCCCAGCGCCCCCGTTGTACAAAGAGTCACGTCTTGTTTGAACATGCTTAAAAACAGATGAGAAGGCTTTTTTCAGACACTGATGATTACAACCCTGTGTCAATCTTTTTCCCCTTTGGCTTGAAGATAGACTTGTGATCCTCCTTTGGCTTTTTGAACTGTTGGAAGCTGTGTAAACACCCCGCATGTTAGCAAAGCTCTGTTGACCTAATGGCTGCAGAGTGCAAAGCCATTACGTTAAAGCTCCCGGATCTCACCTAGCTGCAGTCTCACCTGTTTTGAGGCCATTAACGAGGAGGTCTGAAAATGAAGGGAGGAACATTCTGGCTAGTCATTACCTAACGAAGAAACGGCTGGGCAGGACTATTTAAAGGACTTTTATAACAGTCCGATAATTGTTTTGGGCTTTAATCCCAGGATGCTATCTCCAGTCAAGAGGCGATTTTAATGTGGAGCAGTAAATCTGAATGTCGAGGGAAGGCGTTACAACGCCGTCCAGAGATGCATCTGGGAGTCACTGCTAGACGTGCACCGTAAATCCACGGGGCACGGAAGCAGGCCAAGACGCAGGGCTCTGTTTTAGCCACTTGTGCACACTCACGCCTTGCCTCCACGCAGATCGGGCTCCGCGCTCGCAAGCAGCACGCTGCACAGCCTGCCTGGCTCCAGGTCCTGTAGGTGAAGAGCTGGGATCCACGCTGTAGAAGTGATGGTGACCCAAACAGCCTGAAATAATTTTCAAACGTAACGCTGGTGTGGAGCCTAAACCAATCGAGGAGCTGCTGGCAGCAAATGATAAGAGTTGTAGAATAGCATCAAGGAGCTCGGAGGAGAAAATGCTGTGGGGAGACTCCTGAGCCCATCTGTACACAGAGGTAGAGGAAGGACCTTATTTTATAGCCCCACCAATGACTTAGTGCTCTGACACTGAACACGAGCCCCGTGCCATGCTGCTGGCCACAGGACGGGTGTGCGTGGGGCACGGCGAGGATGGAGCCCTAAGTGCAGGTGCAAGGAGATCCTGCTGCAGGCAGATGCTGAGCAGAGCCCCCCCGGGGAGCCCGCTACCCCGTGGTCTTTCCTGGGGGTGAAATCACAGCAGCCCAGCACGGTGCAGCTGGCCGGGCACACAAGAGGGTCGGCACCTTTCTCCAGCCAGCACAGAGCCCTCATTCCTCAGCTTTCGCACCCAGGTCCTGCCGTGCACAAGGAGGATGCCGTGGAGCTGCAGGCTGACCACACGGGGGGCAAGATCGGACTCCAGGAGAAGGATGAGGACGGCAGCTCCCAGGAGCACCGGTGCTCTCCCGACAGAGGCTCCTCACCTACACACCCCACGGGCTGCCAGCTTACAGGAGGGAGCAGAAGGAGAGCGCTGCTCTCTGGGAAGGGGGATTTCCATTTGTACTCGGTCCCTCGCCTCTCTGCCTCCAGCAGGCCTCACCACAGGTCCCTGAAATGCTGCTCCCTAGGGGAACCCCATTGCTCCCCTAATCCTCAGCCGTACAGCCAGCGCTAGAGATGTGGCCGGATTTACGGGCAGGCAATAGAAACAGTGCCATCTACTGACAAGCACGAACAGGGAGCGGCAGAGTCAATGAGGTTATTGTGCCTGTGTCATGTAACATGCCATCACAACCCACATCTTCATATTCTGGGATGAGAGGGCGGGAGCATAAATGTTACAGTGCATTTACACCCACTCCTGAGCCTGCACAGCCTGCTTTAGTGCGGCAAGATCCCTGCGAGAGAGCACCGGCATCCCACCTGCAAACCTCCTCTTGCTCCTTCTCCACGCAGAGATCTCCCACCAGCTGAGTGCCATTTTCGTAGGTGGGTTTGCGATTTGAAAGTACCTTCCCTGTCTTTGTACATCGGCTCACTGGGACACAGAGCAGCACCCGGCACAAATCAGGGACCCCCTTTCCTCAGCAGCTGGACAAACAGCACAACACAAGGGTGGATCTGGTTCCCGAAGGCCACCAGCCTGAGCACACTGCTCCGTCTGCACTTGGCTTGTGTGCGGCTCCTGAGGAGTATTCTGCATGTAAGCAATTTCTACTAGACGTGCAGATGATTTTGCTCCCGTCCCTAGAGGCATTAAATGATAAAACACGTCATCTGTAAGTTTCAGTTCTGGTAGAACATTTTATTTTTCTACAACACCATGACACAGCACTTTGTCTGGTCAGATGCATGGAAATAGGTGCATTTCTCACAGTTTTGGCAGCAACCCTCCAGACCTTCCATAAACCTAGAAGGGGCCTCCGCAGGCTCATTCAGCACGTGCAGGATGGGGTGATCTGCACAGAGAGGCCAGGCTGGCACGGCTGCACACACACGATGCCCATTAGCAGAAGGCCAACACAACACTCGCTGTACCAGGGCCCAGGATGCTGAGTTTAAGTGATTCACAGGCTTTTTGCTGAGGTGCAGCCACACAAAAAGAGGTTTTTCTTTTCAACAACGTGCAGGCAGTTTAATCTCAATGTCACAAAATCCATTTGAAAGGCTTTTTTCTAGTTTCTGCAACTCCCCATGAGAGAGCCCTGCCTTTTCTCAAACCCAAGAAATATTCTCTGCCTATGAAGAACCAGGCAGGAGGGCTACATTTTTACCTCTCGAGCTCCCATGGCTTGTGTTGCCTGACACACTCTGCCCCGTTTAAGAGGAAACCAAGAGCAGCTCCTGCACACACCCAGGAAGGGATCAGAATACAGCCTGGCAGCTTTGTGCTGAGCCCTGGCATTCACAAAGCCCGGTCACACAGCTCAAGTGCCTTGACAAGGAACAAGACTTGCCTTTGCACTGCCTCCTCCCCATGAAATTTCTATGTCCAGAATTTCCTTCTTCTTCTCAGCTCCCTGGGAGCACACCTGCTCGCCTACAGGCTGTCTACCCTTCGAAAGAAGTGCTCCAAGTGGTAGATGAAGACCCTTAAAGCTGGGAGTCGATGTCTACATGCTGGCTACACTTGTGCTCATTGCACACAGGTGCCAAAACCGATGGTGAATGGCTGCTCACACCCGGGCAGAGGAAGGAGCACCTACAGGCCCTGGCAGTCACACCCCTGAACGCTGATGAAGAGAGGACCGTTCCCATTTTTCACAAGGTTTTGTTACCAGCAATCCGTCCCATCTTACTTTCCTGCACCTCCAGACCCCAGGGAAATGAGGCTCCCCCAGGGAACGACATGAAAAAAGCATTTGGGGAGAGCCTCAGCCGGTGCTGGTGCATCCTCACTGCTGCTCTGCTTTGCGTGCACGGCACAGGCAGGAGCTGCCTCAGACCTCGTCACAAAGGTTGTGACAAAGGTTTCCTCCTGCAGAGCAACGCCGAGGAACTGCTCGAGCCCGTGCCCATGTCTGCCGAGAAGGGTAGGCCACGTTTCTCTTCAGCAGTGTCCCCAGCTCTCGGGGTCATGCTATGAATTTCACACGGTGGTCGGTGTTGTCCTGCAAGAGCCGAGGTCTTGCAGCTTCCTGCTGCAGCTTCTCCAACTCACTTTTATTTGCCTGAAGCCTTCAGGTGGTTTCAAGGTGCTTTTGACAGGTCCGAAACAAAAAGTCGGTGACAAACATCCTCAGATACAGAGGTTTTTTGTTTAATCCCACCACTTTTCAGGCAGCCTCAGAGCCGACACATGCCTGTTAAGGGCATTGGCAGTGCTGCTCGAAGCGTTTGAGAACAGCTTTGATTCTTTCCATTAATGGCCTCTTAAGAGCTACACCCTGCAGCTGCCACATTTCTTGCAGGCATAAACCCTGACATTTAGCATTTAGCACTGCCTTATTTAAGCGGGGTTTGTTCTTGCTCTTCCCCATCGGCCTCAGTTAATAATTCTCTGGTGATTTTATCTCCTTTTTATCTGCTGCAAACCTCTGGGTGCTTGCAGCATTTCCCCAGCTAGCAGCAATGCTATCAATGCCAAATATTTCCAGCTGTCAGGACATTACCGAACCCAAATTCCTCGTAGCCACCGGCAGCCTCAAGGTGAAGCACTTAACTCTACTGCATTGGGGTTAACAACCCCCATGGCCTCCCGTTAGCTTCTCAGTGGTGGCCGGCTGCTGCTGGTGGCCGTGTGGGGACAGCCTTCGCGTGGTCCCTCCCGGAGCAGCTCCACCTCCCAGCTCCTGCGCGGGGCCGGGACCGCCGGGACTCCCCGCTTAGCTCCACATTCCTCTGGGTTTTCCTGAAAATGTGATCCGTGTTAGGCTTTTTCATGCTTCTCGGTTAGTCCCCAACAGGAGAAGGGGTGGGGTCAGGTCTGTTTTTAGCATATTTTTCCTTTGGTTTTAAAGTTTATTTAAACTGACTCACATTTAATTGTCCTAAGGTAAACAGATGAATCACCCAGGGGGGAATACACCTCCAAAGGTCAGGGTTCAGAGTAAGCTTTTTTTTTTTTTTTTCTTTCTTTCTTTTCCTTGGGCTTAAATAAGGAAAACTGGGTTGGTTGGAAAATAAAACTATTTTATTTGGGACCTCAGCAGACAGTGACTCAGATTTTTTAGTTTCCTGAACTTTTACTTTTATATAAGTAAGACTCTTGATAAACAGGTATTGGGCCCACACCTGCCATGGAAAGAGCAGCGGGAGTTCAGCGCAGTGCGTTAACAGAAGCTCTCTTGTTCTGCCACTGAAATTAGCTGCTTGGCTACAGGGAGATTCTTGATAACTCCTAATTTGAGCCCTTCAAACCAAGTATGCTGCCAGGTCCCTTTTTTTTCCCCCTTTAGAAAGATCATAATCAGTCAGTGAGAAAACACTATTACAAAAATAGCAGAAGGAAAGAGCGGCAAGGTAATTTTGCTACTGGAAAGTTAACTGTGATCCCCTGAAATCCCTCGACAACTTGCTACTCTGATTTTTCTCTGCTATTAAAGCCCATTCACAGTAACGGGTTGCTGTTTCCAACCTTGCCTGTCTGTGCAGGATGTGTCTCCAGCTCCGCGTTGATAGCGTCGGCTAGGGAGGCACTGGCTGGTGCAGCGTGAGGTTGCCAAAACCCAGGCCGTACGTTTGTATTTCTCAGCGTTTTTACTTTGATCTGGTTTTGGGGCTCAGAGTTTGC
Organism: Aythya ferina; assembly: GCF_964211825.1. Classification (NCBI taxonomy): domain Eukaryota; kingdom Metazoa; phylum Chordata; class Aves; order Anseriformes; family Anatidae; genus Aythya; species Aythya ferina. Next base: position 5,167,018 of record NC_140298.1, read on the forward strand.
TGGAGTCTATCTCAGGTCATGCGACAGCACCTGTATCCCCGCAAGAAACACCTTGCTCATTTGGGTTTTGTTGTTGCAGCAAGAGAACAAGGCACCCGAAAAGCACTGCAGAAACATCTGGCTGGAGAAATCAGGCTAAAGTTAAGAGGGATGAAGAAAAGATAGCAGCAACGGTTGCAGCTGGATTTCAGCTCCTTCTGGCTCACCATTTCTTTTCCCCACCAAGCTTGTTAGGGTTAGGACCATCATCTAATCTGAGAGAGATTTGTAAGCAGAAAGGATAAGCTGAGGTTTTCCAAGCGCTCGTCCCATCCGGCTCTAGGCTGAGTGTCAGGACCCTTTGGATGTGCTCCCTAGACCATGGCCCGGGAGCCAGCTCCCTCCCTCCTGTGCTTCACCAGGAGAGAGACCCCAGAAGTGCCTCCTGTTTCGGGAAACAAGCCTTGCACTTCACTCCCCAGCAACGTAACACTTCCACTGCCGTCCCTCTGAGATATTCCACTACCGTGGGCACGGTAGTCTGGAATAATGGACTCAAAAGGAAAAGTATTTCTAAATCATCCAAAGTGTTCACATAAATGGAAATACTCTCATCAAAAGTTTGCATAACCAAATATGCATTTCATAAATTTCTTTTGCTTTTTTTAATTACTTTTTTTTTTTTCTCCTGCTTTCTAAGAATATTTAATGTGAGCCAGTAGCTGAGATTCTTGGTGAGAAATAAAGCAGGTATGACAGTAGCAACTCTAGGAGCAAATTCTGCAATATTTTGGTAACATTTGGTGAAAGAAAGATAGAAGATTTCATTGCACAATTACTCTGGAAGAACCTGAGTTTTCAAAACCCACCTGGCCAAAGCCCGAGCAACCTGCCCTGTATTCAGCGTGACCCTGCTGGGAGCAGGAGGCTGGACTGGAGACCCCCCCCCAGGCCATGACAGCCATGGCAAGTTGGTGACACCATGTACAAAATAAAGGAGAATATCAACCCATGAAGCATGGAGGACTGTGTGATTAATGTCCTGGGTTGCAATCCAGGAGGTGTGAGTCAAATTCCTGGACTTTGTGTTTGATCTTGGATGAGTGTTTTACAGCCAGTTCCATCCATCTCATCTCTTTTCAGGCACTTGTCTCAGAAACCTCCTGGTTGCTTTTGAAGGTCCCCAAGCCCTTGGAGCATGCAGGGTTGCACAGCCCACCCTGACCAAAATCCCTCCTGGAGTCACCTTCCTCCCTCAGTCAGTGCTAGAGGGAGTCCAAGAAAACCCAAGACAAATCAGGTACCTCATTTAAGCAGGCAGCCTTAGGTGGGGTGCCTGACCCACCAGCGTACATTCCTCTTTTTTTTCCCCTTGTTTCCCTCCTCCCTTTAGATTGCCCACTCTGTGTGCAAAGCACAACAAATCTCAGACGAAATATTTCAAATGCAGCTGGCCAAAAGTAGATATCGCCAGCGATCACCTTTACAAAAGTAAATCCGTGGGGAAGCTGGACTGGGCAAGCACACGTTCCAAGATCCTTTAGGTGTTCCCAACCATTCAAACCACATCAGGATCTGGACGTTTCCTCAGCTGGAATTAGCTGAAGGATTTCAAGACTATCTAAACAATTTTTGTTTGCCAGGTCTCTGGACATCCACAAATAGCTCAGGTTGGAAACAGGAGACTTTGGTGCAGCCCAGGATGACCATTCCTACGCTTTCTTGTCCCTCTGTGCTCACCCCAGATGCCTGGATGGCAGAGCACTTTCAACAATTTCATCTCAGAATAGAAGGTTTTAAAATTCATTTTATACATGCAGAGGCTAGGAATCCAGTTTAACATGGAAACAGGTCCCCAAATCCCCAGGAATTTATCTACCTACCATCTCCGGCTCTGACTGCAGCCAGGACTGAGCACCCCCAGGTGCCTACAGGTACTGCAAGAGGTGGGAAGTCACAGCCATAGTTGCTTATTATGCTCTGCTGTGGTAACCATTATTTAGTACCGAGTCCACAAACCTCTCTCTGACTGTACATGAAGCCTAGCTGTTGTTTCCGTGTGAAAAAACCCTAACCATTTCTATATTTCATTCCCTAGCCCATTTGGGTTGCTCAAAGCAATCCCTGAAGCCAGCGTGTCATGCACCTGAAGAGAATCGCTTGAGTCCAGACACACCGAACATCCTCCACAGAACCCGTTTATAGCTGTTTTGCACTTGTTTGCTCTTTCAAACCATCTTAACCAAAAGCGTGGGAGGCCCTCATGGTTTTCCCTTCCTCGCGCGGAAAGCTTTGGTCTTTGCAGAAACACCTTAGCCCCCTTGCAGTGCCTTTTCCCCACCTCCGGAGGAAGCGAAAGCCTGCAGCCAAGCTCTCTCAACATTTTGGAAACCTCAGGGAACACATAGCAACACGGGGTCTGTTTGTATTTACGCTGTAGTTACCAGACCCTCTTCAGGCTTTCCCCCTGTGCTCTCTCCCTCTTGTTCGAGCTCTTTTCTTTCAAACCGTGGATGTGTATTTGCTAACACTGGAACTGCTTTGTATGTTTCTTTAGTTCTGCCTCTATTAGTAGCTTCCGTCCGCTCTTCCAGCCCTGGCAGCGAGGAGATCAAACAAACACAGCTGCTCCCGTGTCCCTCCTGCCGCCAGCCGCTCGCCCGCTCCCCGAGCCCACGGCGGCCAGGGCGCAGGTGGAAGCGGATGGCTTTGAGGTCGAGGTGTAAATACCCGTAATTAGACGTGAATTACGTTGAGTACCCATGATGGGGACTGGTGGGAAACAGGTGGGGCAGAGAGCTGAGAGATGCACGCTGGAAAAAATTCTCCTTACTCGGCTTGATCTCGAGCCCATGGAAGCGCATGGAAAGAATCCCCTGGAGTTGTGACGGGCTTCGGACCAGGGTTTTGTGCAAAAGCAAGGGGAGCGCAGTAGGAAAAGCTGCATATACCGTATGGATTGGCAATTCTAGCAGCCTTCTCCTTGGCAGGCAGAGTTAAAGGCGAAGGGACGTGGGGGGAGGACATTAAAAAGAAGAACAAAGCGGAAAAAAAGACTGGAGGGCAGGGGGGAGAGCAGAGGGATGGCAATTTACATCTTCGTTTCAAAGACGCTCATGTGCTCTGTTTTGACACACCTTGCAGAAAGTAACAAAACAGCCTGGGTTGCCAGACATAAATGTTACGGCTCTCACGTTCTGAGTCCTTTTCTTCTCATTTTTCCGCAGAGCTATGTCAGATATTTCTCACAATTTGACCCTTGAGCTGCTTGGAAGATTTACTGAGTGCCTCAAACGCAGTCATTTCTGCAAAACTGATGTGTAGCATTAGCTAGAGGAGAGTATTCCAGTGATGTGCAAATAGGCCAAGGAAAAAAAGTGAATCAATAAGGTAACCAAACAGGAATGTAAACTGAATGGAGCCTTTTATGCAAAGGTGAAAGGTTCAATTTTTTCCAGAATTATAAAATATTGAAAAGCTTGTGTCAGAGCCCCCATGTGCAAAACCTTTTGATAAGCAGAGATGTTTTTAAAGCTACCCAGGCTTCGGTGCGTTTGTCCTTGCAGCTCTAAAAATGTTGCTCTTGGAAACCCATCTGTAAGTATAAATACTTGGTTGGAAAACATAACTTTATTGTAGCACAAAATCTATGGTAAATCTTGAGTAATGTTTGTGTGATATGGTTTTGGGCTTGCCAATGTTATCACTTCTACCCAGTCTTTTTTTTTTCTGGTAGTAAGCAAATCATCTACTTTGGGCTATCCTATCCTTAATCTCTTGCCCTTCCATCTAAGTTTATCCACGCTCCTCCTCACAGTACATGTGGGGGCAGATCCTCAGCCGATGGAAACCAGCACGGTGGTTTTGATACCTCCTGAAAATCTAACAATCTCTTTAATGGATAACCAAGCAGCAGCCACAAAGACCCCATGCTCACAGATTTGCCTCGGCAATATTCAAGGCTCAATTTACAATTTTTCTTTCCAAGATGACTCATATCTGTGAATCTGTTCCTCATTTTTCATGACCAGAGTGCCATGTTTTTCACTTGAACAGTCAGGCAAATCCTGCCTGAAAGTTTGTGTTGATATTTTAAATCCCTTTGATTTCTGCCATGCTGACACCTAATGTTGCAGCGATTCGGTCAAGAGACAAGAGCCACCCAAACAGCTGAAAACACCACCAACACCAGAGAGTCAAAAGAGACATGAAGGGATACATGGAGTAAAACACTATTTTTTTTTCCTCATTTTAAATCATCAGATAATTTCCAGGTAATGCCAAATATGGAAAAGTAAAAGTCTATTCAGAGATGTTTCTGAAAGAAGGAGGCCAAATGGCTACATTCCGGAGTCCTGCCAGCCTGTACGCTCGCTGCTGTATTGTTAGGTTTGTCCCCAAAGGGGAAACAGGGACAAGACATGCCATAGCCTCCTGCAACGCCTGCTGCCTTTCGATAGCTACCTGTCCCCAGTCACCAGGAAGGACCCTGTTGTGCTCTAGCAAGTGCCACTCACCGAAAACATGCCATTCCCACTAAAAAGTGCCAGATTTGGACAACGTTAATTTAACAGATGTAACTGTGCTTAAGATGCATTCATTTTATTGTGATTTAACACTGACTTTTTTTTTTTTTTTTTTTTTTTTTTTCCCAAGGGCAGTGCCAGATGTGTCTAAGTCTCCTCAGGTCTGCAAAATATCCCCACGTGCTCACGGTGGACCCTGCAGTGCCTCCATCAGGTTTGCAGGGAGCCCACAGCCCCTGAAATAAACACGCAGCCCACTTGCACATCCTCGGTGAGCCGGCAGCACGGAGGCTGGGGGCCATGGGCACAGCCCACAACGCAATAAATGCCTGTTTCAGCTCTGCTAGGGGCTGACCACCAGTCTCTCCGTACCTAGAGGTGGGCTCTCCTGAGACGGCCGGCGGTCGATGCCCACCGAGAGGTAGCCCTGGGCGTTCACACCACCGAGAGGGTTGTCGGTAGGGAAACTTGCCTGGCTACCAGCACGGATGCACAAACCAGTCACTGGGAGTCTGCAGCGTTGCGCCAACACCAAAGAGCCGAAAATTTCCATGACTAGCCTTCTCATGGCTTTTAGTCATACCTTAAGCCAGGGAACGGAGACACGTGATAATTAAAGCAAAAAGATCTTTTTGAACCTTAAAAGATTGAGTTTGACTGAATTTGAATTTTAGACAAAGGTTCACATGGATTTTTATTTCATCCAAGCCAGTTCAGCCGCCCTTCTTTTTCAGACAGGCTTAGATTTTAATCCTCAATACCTGCAAAGTTATTTATGCTAGTTTGTTTGTTTGTTTGTTTCCAATTAACTTTTAATTCATTTTGGGGTCTGAGCAGGATATTTATTTTGTAAAATGCTGGGTGTAACCATTTATGTAAACAAATCTGCCTAATTTATTTTTTCCATTGCCTTTTGATGTTGGATCTGTTGATTTCCATTGCTTTTAGCACCACATGTGAGGCGAGACTTTCCTCCGTGTCCTGGAAACCCTGTTCCCAAATAGCCACCAATGTTCCTTGTTACTGCAGGAGGAGTCCCTGATTGCATTAAGGAACACATTTATTAAAACAGAAAAGAAAAAAAAAAATCAAACCAGGCCACCTTTTTTTTTCTTGTTAATTCCCATAAATTAAGTCTCCCCAGTTTCAGGTTCTCCTTAGCTTTTATGCAAGCATGCTTTAGAATGGTAAGGGATAAAAGCTTTCCTTTCTCTTTCCCAGATGAAAGGCAGGGATGTTTGGCAGCCCTTTTTTTGCCATTTCTGACTGCTAGTGGTGAGACAAAAAATGTAGGAGGTGGTGTAACAGCTTGATCCCAGCTGGGTGCAGGTAGCAGAGCTGTAGGTGAATAGGAAGCTGTAAGAAGCCTTCTGCATCCTTACAAGAGTATCTTCCATCTCTCTGTGACTCTCAGCTAGCCATTACCACAGCGAATGTAGGGACAGACTGAGGTCCCATGAAGACCACAGCAAAAGTTGAGTTGTGTGACCCCCCTGCCTACTAGGATCCAGAGCAGGAAACGTTCCCGGCCCTCCTGTAACCTCAACCCACTCCATCTGCCACCTCCAGCTCTCTCTAGGAAGCCCTGCTTAAATGGCACAATTGAGACCCATTTATTGAGTGGATAAAATTGTACGTGATTCGTAGAAAACGATTCAAGATTGACACAAACATGGATGGCAGCAGAGATGAATTACTCCTCGGGTCTGCAGTGCACTTTACAAATGCAAGGCACCACATGCACTATCTTTATTTTTCTCTCTGTTTGCCAGCAGACTTCTGAATACCAGCTGATAGCCAACCGTTGTAAAGAAACTAATAAAGTAACACTGGAAATACAGACGTATTTCCAGCTATCCAGAGACCTCTTTTCCACCATAGTCTGTCTCGGGTCAGAGCAGAGCCGAGTTGTTAATTCAGGTTCAGCATTTTCGTCAGCTGAAGGATGACTCAACCCTGTCTGCGAGCAAATGGTTGGTTTCTGAAGGTGAAGGATGGCCATCAGCCACTACAGCAGATTTATCCAGCTCTGCTGGGATAGAGATGAAGGAGCCCAGGCTGCGAGGAACGAAGCTCCAGTGTAGCCTAGCCCAGGAGGGACACTGAGGCACTGAAAACTTTCTGCCTTTCTTTGAATGCTGAAGTAATAGATGTGTGTCTTTCCCCAAAGAGCACTGACATGGAGCTCCTTTAGAGCGGGGAAGAAAGAAGGCTCCATATCCATGTCACAGTGAAGTGATCGCTTCAATATTTATGGCAAAGGCACTCAAAACCAGGCTTAGCCCTCCTATGCAAAAAAAACCAAACAGCAGTAGGGCTAAAAAGAGCATGTACAACCCCCCTGTTCCCGTTTACAGTTGTTGGGATCTTTCATGTTCAAGACTACAAGAACAATCCTCTCCTGACACGTCACGGTTTCTGCAGGCACAGCTCTGTGCTTCCCCGCTCCGTCCTCGTGGAATGGGCTTGAAGGAACAGCGTTGTGCCACAGGCACGAAGGGATCGGCTTATTTGCTGGGATGGGACGTTTACTACTTCCTAACGCCTTGGTCACACACACACCAATTCCCCTTCTTCTCTTCTGGCAGTCAAAAGGGGCAACAAATTGATGCAAGTGCAATTTATGACTACTCCACGGCCCCTCTGGAGTGCCGTAGCAGATGTCTTCTGGGAAAGAGAGTGAGATCCACAAAGTCCTCACATCCTTTAGCTTTAGAAGGAGAATGGTTCCAGCTTGTGGTGTTTAGGGTTTTCAAGAGTTGTGGTGAAAAAGGAAGGTGTATGATGTGTCTGTTTGTTTGCTCTCTGGCTACGTGAATGGTTCTGCCGTTTTCCCAAGAGTTGAAAGGCCGATACTATCATAAGGATGACTATGAAGGTATACAAATTTCATTTGTGCTGGCAAATGAAAGATGCACTTACAAACACTGGGTGCGTTCCCAAACTCTCCACACCTCCTGAACGCGGTCAGGAAACCTCATAAGAGCCGACTACGCTGTTAATGGTCTGAATCCAGTTGGGCCACAAACGCCATGAGAAGAAAGTTTCTCATGCCACAACGAACAATTTTTCCCATGTAGACAAGGCCTTAATTAATCTTTAAAGTGTTCCAGTTTAATTTTAGGTCACAGTTGGGGCTGGTTCTTACCGTGGCTCCCATCCAGCAAAGCTCTTAAGCACATGCCTAATTCTAGGCATTTAAAGTAGCCTCGTTGACTCCTATGGGATCGCTCACATGCTCAAAACTATGCAGATGTTTGAGCTTCTGCCTCCGAACTCGACTGTCCTCCTCCAGTCACAACAACAAGGCACTGGAAGAGAAACTGCTCCCGAACCGACCTTCAAAGTTTTGTCTGAAGGCATACTGGAAGGGCCAGACAGCTGGCGGGCTTTGCATTAGTTTGTTCACCACAGTATAAATTACTTCCAATTTGCTTAATGACTGTTTGGAATTAGGACGTCTCAGCCCCACTAATACAATGCCCCTTGGGCAATAATCCTCCTTTTAGAAGAGTCATAGTCAAAGCACATTTTCAGCAGAATAAACCACTTCACACAACTCCGGGTGAACTATGTGCTGTGTAAGTACCCTGGCCCCAGCGAAGATCGCAACAGCAAGTCGGTGTGTGCTTGCTTTATGTGCTTGTTTTTAAAGAGTGTGGTTTATTTCTTGCTAAAAATAACATTTCTTAATGAGGACACATCAGCCAAAACATTGATTAACTGTGGCTTTTAACAGCTTACTCAAAAAGGTATGAATTTAATTAGCCCTCGTCAAAGTAAGAAGAATTAGCGTTAAGCTGTTTTATAACTCGGTTCTCCTGGCTGTAGGACAAAGTGAAAGGAATCACTTTCTGAAGGGAATGATTGGAAAGGTGATTACGTGATGCCGTCATGTTTGCTTGGGCTCCAAATATAAATTTGGTTTTAGAAAAACAGAAATATAGAAAAGGCAGTTGTAGAAATGCTGACGGCCCCAATTTGTCACGTTGGCATTGCTGTAAGCTCTGACTCTCCAACTTTTGCTACATTAAATAGCATCAGGAAGCAACACCACAAGTTAATGTGAACATGAAGTTCAAACAGAAGATATCTACTTGTTTAGAGGTCTGTCTAGCAAGCTAACTGACTTCAAAAAACATATTTTCTCACCCAGACAAGCCTTCCTCTCTTATTTCTATAGCACACCTAACAAAATAACCCGTATCAAAGTTCCTCCCCTGTGAAACTTCAACGCCATTAAGAATCAGATCAGAAATGAAACCAAACTAAGGCCCATTTTTCCATTAGTATTGCTTCTTGAAAAATATTTGGAATATTTAGTCACCTAAGTTTTTAAAGCAAAAAGCAGATTAAAAAAAAATGTCTGGGAGGTACAAGGGTTCTGAACAGGAGCCCTAAAACAGCTAAATCATTATGCAGAATAAAATGTCTCATTTCCCCTTTTTTGATACTTCTAAGGATCTGCTGAAGGTGCTGAACATCCTGATGGAAGCTGACAGAAATTACCTACCTCTTGTTTTACAGAACAGCTCCATGCTTGCTGCCCTCACTCCCAGCTAAGACCCTGATATGCACGTGGGAGCCGACCCACCTGCTGAACACCCCTTTGGAGGCAGCTGCTGCCAGTCAGATGGGGAAGCCAGGTGATGCTCCCCACATGCTCTGGGGCAAGCGTGGCATCTGCAGAGCTTTCTCTGATGACTCCCAACTTGCCCAAGCTGTGCACACAATGAGATCCAAGTGCAAGCACCGTGGGACTTCGAAGCCTAATCTGATGTTTTTGATGGTTGGGACAGACTCAGTTCTTCATGACAATCTCTTTAGCCTTGAAACAACTTCAGTAATATATAAAAAACAAAACAAAACAAAACAAAAAAAAAAAAACAATGACAGAAAAGCTTCCAAACAGTGTCTCTAAAGAAAAAGAGCCTACTTGCACACAGCAGGTTTCACAGAGCCTGTAGTAGCAAGCGGGAAGGAGAAAGAAACAGGAGTAGAGATGCTCTAAAATACTACAGTTAAAAAAGAAAGGATCTGAAGTCTACGACTGCTCAGAGAAGAGGAAATACCCAAAGTATTTCTGGGAAAACAGCTGCTGGAACCAAAGCATTTCCACTCCAGGGGCTCCCTGGGCTGGTGGCACATGCTCACACTATGCTGAGCAAAACCTGGAGCTTTTCAGGACAACTGTGGCTTGTTTGGTTGATGTAAAAGATAGGCTGAACTCTGCAAAATGTAATTGAAAGCAGTAGCCTACCAAGGGGCAGATCCCATTTTCAAATGATTTATTGTTATTACCTAAGATATACGCCTAATTGAGAAAGCCACGTGATCTCAGATGGAGGAAAGCTCCTAGCCATAGAGATCTTCTTACCAGGGCTAAAAATCCACCACTGCTATTTATTTAATCCTTCTCATCTCCAATGAAATATAAATACAGTGACTTCCAAGAACACATGCAATGCAGCTTGGAGGAACAATAAAGGTAAATAGTCTGATGATTTATCAGGATTCACCAGATGGCTCTGATGTGGAATTGGCCCCTTCCAGCTTCTCCAGCCCCAGGCGGAGGACAGGGAGCACTGACTGAAGAGCTGAGAGTTGCACGCTCTCCTCCCAGAAACACAAAGAAATGCAAAAAGGCCTTGGAGAGCAAACACCTGGCTGCGCACAGAAGAGCCCATGTTGTGAGCAGCAGGCTGGAGAGCATCAGTGCAAAAGCAAAGGCAATGAAGATGTGTGGTGTAGGCCTGACACACACAAAAAAACCCTGTACAGCTGCACCAGTGCTTGAGCTAATTATTCCTAATTAGGGTAGGCACCAAGCCATGCTGTAGCACTTGTGGAAGGCAGGTAATAGGTAGAGGCCCACATGGTGCCAGGTACGCCTCGCTTCTGCAGCCATTTGTAGCAAACTACTCCATGAATACACACCCAGTAAAAAGAGTCAAACCACCCCTTTTGCTGGTTTTAGGTGCAAGTAAAATAAAGAATGTCTTTTTTAAGTTTGTAGTGCCACTAATTAATTGTGTAATGGCAGGTTGCCTTTACTAAGCCATCAACAAAAGGAAAAGAAGGAAAGCATATCAAAAACTTGTATCAGCAACTGCAAACCACAGAACAACTCTGTCACTAGCCTTGCGACTCCTAAGGCCTACAGTGGCACCAGAAGCCCTTGTTGGAATTACAGCACCATAGTTCAGCATTTCCCTAGCTTTACCCTATGATTGTTATTGTTTTCACTATTTTTATATGAAATATAGATTGACATTTTGGAGCTATGCCCTGTACTCCCTGCAGCTGCTTCAAGCTATGCCTCCCTCTGCTGTTGCCTTCAGGATGGCTGCTACCGCTTCCCCTTGTTCTTCGGGAGCCACGGAGATGTGTCACCTGCCAAACACCTCCGGCAGCCTCTTCCAGCCTGCTCACCTGCTGCCTTTCTCACCCCTCTGTCCCCCGCCAGGGGCAGCGCTTCCCTCTGCGGGAGCTTCCTGTTTACCTCCAACCCAGGAGATGCCGGAGCAGTGACCTGCTGTCCTGGATACATTTGCACACGTTATCTCTTTTCACATGTAAATATTCACGAGGCAATTCCTAACCTCGTGGAAGCTGCTGATAAATCTCCCCTCGCCTCCCTGCAAGAACTGAGCATGTGGTGTTCCCCCTGCAGCTCCTCAGCCATGCATCTGAAGGCTAATCCATCCCCACGGGGCCACGAACACAAGGCAACACCCACAGCCAAGCAGGAATATTCCATAAGATCTGCAGCATTGGGTGTTATTGGAATGGATGGCTGAAGAAATGATTTATAACGTGAAATACTGCACTTACCAGTTACTTTTATGCATATGCATGTATATTTACATATATATGTTTACATATATATATTTACATATATACACTTCTATATGGCATACAAAGTTACATTAGTTGGCCGAATCCCCTCGACACTTTAATATTGCCATAAGGAGTCAACAATAATAGATCAAAACATGTAGCTAGTCGAGCAACTCCCATCACTATTTTTTTTTACAGAACAGAAATTTGTAATGTCTGCATCTGGCTTCCTTTCCCAAAATAAACAACCCTTGCCTTAAAGGTCTTCTGATTTCTGTGTGCTTTCACTTGGGTTTTTGACAGCTGAAAACTGGTCTACTGTAGCTGATTTTAAAATTTAAATCTAGGTTCCTGGTAGCATAAAGACACGGTTATGGTTTTGCAATAGAAACTTATCTGGAATCATAAGACTGAAAAGCCTTTCTTTACTTTTTATGTAAGACATTTACTTCTACTTAGAATGGAAATTTTACATCAATAAATGTGTATGTCTTTGAGCTAGTGTATTGTGACGGTACGATTAAAGTCTAGGAGCAAACGCTTCACACAACACACAAGAGGAGTGAGACCGTAAGAAAAGCCCTGTAGCTGCCTCCCATGCATCTGCCTGGCTCTCCAGTACAGAAACTCATCTCCTAATCTTGGAGGGGAAATTTCCATGGAGTATTTCCATGGGAATCCTTCTCTCCTGTACGGTTCTGCAAACACGTTGGCTGGTGCTCTGGGCTGGAAAAAACGGGAGTAGAGAAGGAGAATTGCAGAAGAACTGCAAGACCATCAATGGCATCATGTGAACGTCTGGAGGGCCCAAATGCTGGCCTTCGATCTGAAAGGGGGTTTCAAAACCATAAACCTTATTAACCAGGTCAGCACAGCTGTTTGGCAAACACACAGTGCATCTCAGCCTTTCTGATCATGCGTACCAAGCTGCTGCTCGTTCAAGGACCGATACCACGTTACTTAGGCAGTCACCTCCTGGGAGTCTGGACCCAGGACACGGGCAGTACAGGCTGAGCTGCCTAGCAAGCCTGATTTTCTAAATATACCACACATTTGGCTTGCTGACAATGAGGAATTACATTATTCAGAGACTAAGTAGGCACAGAACATAATCTGGAGGACACTGTTGCTGGGAAGGGCCTAAGGGGAAACTAGAGAAGAAAGTCCTTTGGTGACATAAGGAGGAAGAGGAGAGGTCCTACAAGAATAAGAGATGCGGAGGGGCAAGAGGGAATTTTCTGTCTTATAAGCACGTAGTTTTGTATGGAAGAACAAGGAACAAACAAGGCTAATAGAAGTCACAGTGCAGGTCATTACTAAGCAAACACACAGTCACAGCCAAGCAGGTTTATGCTCCGGCTTACTTAACTCTGGCCCCGCACTGCATTCATCTGTGGCTGAACTCAGCCTCAGGAGGGTGATGGGAGTAAAGATGCTAATGGGAGCCCAGACCTTCAGGTGCAGGTCGTGTCCTGACACAGGGAAGTCCATGTTCTGACACATCTAGAGGTGGCTGCGCAGCCTTCTGTAACCAGATGATAATATCTTTACTTAACCTCAGTTTTCCCAGTGCAATAATTTTTTTCCCAGGTGTTTCGGTTTCAAAATACCTAATTTTAATAGGACTGATTTTCACTGTGTAACCTCGGTGAAAAACAGTGCATTGGAAAAACCCTCCCTTTACATTTCAGCCAAGCAGGTGCCCAGGCTATGGTGCACCCAGTCCTGGCACTCCCCCAGGCACGGTCACAGGGACCCCACACGAGGGATGTGGTGACACAGCCAAATTTTTTGTGCAGGAGCAGAAATGGAGCTTGTGGAGCGTCCGGGCTGGACCAGCAGCCAGCCACGCACCACTCGGTAGCTGTTTTGTGACTCCAGACTGAGCCATGGAAATGTGATAAATCTCAAGCACCTGCACTTACACCTTTTACAACCAACTCCTACTTCCCAACACCCACAGCTATCCCTTGTTTCCTTTATTTATTGCAGTCAGGAACTTCATAATGCACTAATAATTCTAAAAATACAACTGCAGATAAATGGTATGTTAAAGAAAAACAAACAACAAACTTGCTCTTAGACTGGGTATAAGCCATTAGGTTCCTGATTCAGCAGCCTTGTCCACTCACATCCAGGGGCAGTTTCTTGCACAGAGCTAATATCATCCACTTGTTTTTCTCTGGCTGAGATTTGCAATGTGACCTAGGAGTTACCGATTAAATGAATGAGAAATCTGTGTTTAAACCTCCTATTTGTCTTGGAAAACCTACCCTTAATGAGTATCAATAATAATTATATTATTATATGCACTTACAAATGAATTTCCAGGGCAGCAGATTAACATTAGAAGTAAATGCTGTGCTATCTGCTGTTGCTATCTAGCTCGGTACCTATCTCATATTGCTCTAATATCTGGCCTGTATTAATGTAATATCCACACGCCGCTGCTTGTTTATACACACATGTTCATCACTTCACACAAACACTCGAGGACTTCCATATTAATGCCTTCTATTATATTCAGCAAGGATCTATAAAAATGAATTGAAAGACTCATTTTTCTCCCCTTAGGAAGATTCCTTCTCGCTATCATTTTGCCATCAAGGCTATAATTAAAGACACTGGCTGCTGTGGCCTGTATACATAATTGCAATATATGATCAAGGATTGTAAGCACCGGGATAAATGCATTATCACGCTGTCTAATTATTGTGCTATCTGACTGACAGGAGGCTGTTTTATCTCTATCTGGAGATGAAGGACGTATCTGACAGACACCAGGACTTTGCTTTGATGTCAGATTTGTATACGAAAGAATCAAAGACTCGAACCCTTTCCAAAATGGTTCCAACGTGGTTTAATCCCGCCAGACGATTCCCGGCCTCGCTGCCAGAGCCTGCTTTGAAGTGGTGCTGCACCGCGCGCCGCTGGTGCGTCTTCCCCAGAGCTGGAGCGCTGGCTGGAGCCCCACGTGCGGAGCAGAAGGCCCGTGCCCTCCTCTCGCAGCACAGCCACCCCCTCGTTCGCAAGATCACAGGGCAGAGAGGGGATGTGGTGGGGCTGGCAGGGGGGAGGGCTGAAGGACACGGGTTGAAGTGCCATCCCCGGGACGCGCCCGGGGCGTGCAGCCAGCCGCTTCCTGCTTCTGGCCTTTCTCCTTCTCGGTGCCGTCTACGGGAGCGCAACCTCCTTGGGTTCATCACGCCACCGCTGCCGGCGCTCCAGCAAGAGCGGGTCCTGCGGCACCTCCACCACCGGGACCTCCACATCCTACGGAGAGCTCACGCGTGGGTAACCACAGCGCTTGGTCGCACAGGAGTAGGAAACTCACCTCCCTTTGCCCTTTCCACCCCTGCATGACCTGGCTGTGTAGCACTGCAGCAGTTCTCCACCACATCCCTGATTACAGCTGAGCGCTGGGAAATGTCAGTGAGACATCAGATGTCAGCTGGGGACGGGGATGGCTGCGGAGAGAGCCCAGCGGTGGGACAGGCGAGGGCGAAACTGGCTCCGAGACTGGGAGGACCTACTGCTGCTGCACTTCAGTCAAGTGGCTCAAGTCCAAGCAATGGCACGAAGGTTGATTTTGTCCCCTTGTGCACACGCACTACGATATAATCCCTAATTACACGGTCTCTTTTTCTTTAAGTCGTTTTTTCCTGGAGTGTCTGGTTGCCATCTTCAGCCTGCTGTGCTCAACACCAGCAGGCATCCCCACATAGCTGAAAAAGCCTCCAAGATTGCCACACCAACAAACCATTTCAGAAATGGTTTCCATCATTTGAGTGAGTGCACAATTACGATAAGATAATGAACCAGATTTGTACCTTTTCCAGTTTTTTCTTGCAAAAAGAACTCATGCCAGGAACTTGGAAATAGTTTCTAAGCATTTCTGTGGTACAGGAATGAGCAGATAGTTTTGTTGTCAGGATTTTTGTTTTATAATTTTGTTAAGTTTCATCCTCCTTAGCGCATTCTTCACACACCCTTTAGCCATGTATCAGTCATAGTAGAGCCGGATGAGTCCTGTGGACTTCAGAAATGTCCGAAGTCTGGAGCACTCAGCTTTGCAAATTAAATATTTTTTCCAGCATGGGGTTTTTGTATGTTTAATCTTTCAGTTTTTTAAAGCAAAATGAACTAACTTGCCCCATCCCCAAGACTTCACAATTTCCCTGGGAATGCTCTTCCATAAAATCCAGACAAAACACCCCATTCCCAGGAGCAGGAAGAAGGAACCATTTCAGCAGCAGGGGCATCGACTTCTCTCCCATCACCCCAGAACCCTTCCTGCAGGGTAGATAGGGACTGATTTTTCTTTCTAAGTCTCAAACCAGGTCTGTACCCCCAAGATCTTCCACTTCCCCTACTTTCCTGTTGTTTTAACTGATGCGATGATATTTTAACAACCTGACTTTTAACCCCTGGCTACTTTCTCTTTGCACGTATGTTTGGCTTGGTTTATTGCTGTTTTGTTTGTGTGTTTATTTTTGAGGGAGAAATACCGGCATCGTTTACAAAATTGGTACCTGTGCATTGCCACACTTACTGTCTCTCTAACAACCGCCTGTCTGTGTCTTCAGAGATATGGGTGAAGGACTCCCCCAGTTTTTATCCCACTACAGATTATTTGTGGTCACTGCTTTCAGTCCTTAGTAACTCAGGCACAGAGGTGTTCCAGGTGCCTAAATGAAATCATCAGGAGTGAAGCACCCAGCAGCTTTAGGGACCAGAGCCATTGTGTACACCACTGCAAACAACAGCAACAACAACAACAACAAAACAGCAAGAAGGAAAAAAAAAAAAAAACCAACAACAAAACAACACAGACGTGTAAGTGTGAAGTCACAGCAAAACCAAACAACAACAACCCCCCCGTGGATCAATCTGCCTACTGTAAATGATATTTCTCCCCACGCCTCTGTGCCTGGGATGCAGCAACAAGAGCTTCTTCTCTTGCAGGTGCAGCTGTAGAAAGCTCGTACCACTCTAACCTTTCTCCCAGCAACACCAAAAGCCCTCACCATCTCCCTGCGGGCCCTAGGAAAGCAGGTGGCTCCCACTGGGTGTCTGCCATCGAGTGAGTATTATCACACAACCTGCACAGAAGGCTTCACCTGCCAAATTCTAAAAATCCTTTTCAGCCATAAGCATCATCCTGCCGGTGCCACAGGGGTGCCTACAAACACTTCGGGCAATATAAACGTGACAGCAAATGCCTGTCTACGTACGTAATATTCTAAAGAGAAGTGAAGACCAAATAAAACTTTGCATCTTCCAATCATCCTGACAGTTAGCAGCCTGCTAATCTCACAGTTACCAGATTGGTACAACACCAAACTGATGGGGGGCCATTGACACAAAGACAGAAGAGGCTTGGCTCAATTGGTCAATGTCTCGGTTTTCTCATATGGCACAGAGAGCACATGTCCCCCATCCAGGCATACACGTCAATCACGTTTAAAGATTTGGGATATTCTGCAGTTCTTCTCCGGAAGTATTCCTAAAGAGCCTGGTTATATTTATACATGCATATAAACCTTGTAAGACTAACTCTTTAGAAAAGTTTGATGATTTTCATGAATGCTGTCAGCCCTATATAATCTTAATCTTTCTTAATCTATTTTTGTTCATTACAAATAAAATCTAAGTAACTTTGAAACTTTGATGACATCAAAGTGCAGCTTCCATTACTTTTAAATTCCACTTGTAAAACCTGTTGACCATAAGCAGCTGAGGTACGGTTATAAGTGTTTTACTGCCTCTTGCACTTCTAGTAACAGAATTTTATTGTGCTGTTGAACTCTCCGTACAGGACCTTGTCTTTCAAAGCAAAATGGAAGTAAAAGGGGCATCAATCAATATTTTTATACATAGATATACATACAAACACACGTGAATGTATACATACCCACTAAGAGGTTACTTACATGATAAATTCATATTGCCTTTATTGCTATTTGATCTGCAAATGTGTTTGCTTTATGCTGCCAGACGTTCATTACCGCCTATTTATTTTTAACAGCTTTGTTTACCATGCGATAGGAATCTTTTTAGTATCTTGTCCATTCTGACTGCCAACCCTCTGGAAGTCCTGGCTGAAATGCGGGCTTCAGACAAATAATTCTGATTTCAATGGAAGGTGGATATTAGCAATATGATAACATTGAAGAAAAAGTCCTCCAAGTAGTTCAGGAGTCAGGGAACCCCCCAAAACTTTAATGAAGGTTTTGTGGGAAACCACATCACTCATTAACATTTGAACTGGAACAACACAAGGCCAAACTTTTTCCGAACGTGAGATAAATCAGAACAATTATCAGCCACAGCTTGAACGAGAATTCATATGCTCTTACATGCACTAGAAGTGCCTGACTCCATTAAGAGAGTCTCTGATTGCAGATCAGCTATTTACTGAAAAAAATACTACCTACTATGGGTAAGGGTGTCAAAACCTCAAAAACCATCCTTACTGCTGGATGTGCCCAAAAGTTTCTCATTGAAATTTTTCTTTCTTTTATAAAGAAATGGCCTTTCCATGTGAGCACTTTTCTCCTATAGAAGGCATGGAACAGGTCTGTTGGAATGGATATTTTTATTGCTGAAAAAAAGCAAGCAAAGAATTTTCAGTTTTTAATAAAATAAATGAAAATCCACTGAAAAGAGCTCCAAGAAATGATTTACTTTTTGGAGAAGGTCCGTATCGATTGAGCATTACCTAGTGTGGAAATAGCCACTTAGTCATTTTAATCAAGGGCTAGCAAATGTTATATCAAGAGCATGTACCTATTGCTAAGCAAGTAGGAACAAGACCTAAATATCTAAATAAGCTATCACTTCATACTGAGCTCTCCCAACATCCTCAATCAGCATCAAAGACTACAGAAGTTTTATTTGTTTTGACCGAGGTTAAGTTTTTCTCTATTTTAACCAATACTATGGATTCATTTCCATGTGAGCTAAGAAGGCTCTGCACTGCTGAAGTGTCTTCTCTGCCTTTAGCCTTTATCTGACTCCAGCAGTAAAGAAAAAAAAAAAAAAAAGAGAAAAAAAAAAAAAAAGAGAGAGAAAAAAAAAAACACAGAATACAAATATTTAGGTAACCAAGCACGATGATTGCAGGATTTCTTTGTCAGAGGTATCCTAACTACTTATTTAAATCCCTCAACTAAGAGAAGGGTTCATGAGTGACATCTAGAGGTAATTCCTCAAGATTACTGGGGTGACTGCCTACCGAGGCTCAGGTACCTGCCCTAAGAGCAGACACTTGCCAGCGCAAGCAGTGCTTATGCATGCGGGGAGAGATGAACTGAATATAGCAACTCAGATTTTAACAAGTAGATCAGGCCAGAAATTTTTCAAAGAGAAATTGTTTTCTGTAGAACCTCCCACCCAGTGTTGCAAAAGAAAAGTGAAATAGCTTAAATGAAATCTTTCCACTTGAGTCAAGTATGAGATCACTCTTCCCTGCAGAGCACTTCAAGTTCAGGTGTCTCTTTCCTCACTCCCTTGTGCAGGTCTGAGATCCCTGGCCAGATCTCATCTCCTCAACTATCAAGCCTTCCTCTCTTTCCCAAGCGATACAGCAGAACTGGACAGCAGACACCTAAATACAGGCGAGGAAGGAAGGCTGCAACACCCGGGCTACAACTCACAAAAGATCACGAGGTCTCACAGAGAAGTACGCTATAATACGGAAGGACCTAAGCCAAAACACGAATGCCATCTTTTGATTATTTCTAAGTGAAAAATGCTGCCAAAAATACGATGCCGCTTTCAGTTTTAATTCCCAGGACCTTTGCACCCTTGTGGCTTTTGAGACGGCAGCGGTGCTTGCAGCTTCTGCTACGAGAGCACACGCCTCAAGCGGGGCTCCTCCTGCTGCCACTGCAGGCTCCCCCCACGGTGTCACTCAGACCCTGCCATTAGGACACGGAGCAGCTGCCTGTCCTGGCAAACCCTCACCTCTCCTGTCTGGAGATCTCCCCTTCAGCTGCCTTCCTGTCTGTGCATTGCGGTGTTTCACGACTCCTAGCCACACGCAGATTTTGGTAGCACCAGGAAAGCTGGCACCTCCTCACAATTTAGGATGAGAAAAAATGCTGATACACCTGGATTTTTTTCAGGGTAGACATTCCCGTTCACCTCTAGTGAAAGGCAGGCTACAAGCATACAGCCTGCCTAGGATAACCGGATGATTTGACAGCACAAAAAATAACAGACCGATAATTTTGCTCGAGCTTTGTCTGTTTTGGTCATTTCCGACAAGGAGAAAAAGGAGGGAGGGAAAGGCTCAATTTAAGAGAAACGACTGCAAAAGCGAGGGATATTAATGAAACACGACCGTCTTGCACAACGCTGTAGTTGTAAGCTGCTCCGCACAGGAAAGGAAAAGAGCCAAACAGATAATGGAGACCCTGCCTGAAGTCCCGTGGATTCGCTGCCGAGCGTTACAGGATCGGCTGGGGTGTGCCTGATAGCTGGAATGCTCTGAAGAGCAGGTGGCTCTTCAGCAGTTAATCTTTCTTTTTCATCATCTGCATTTGCTTGGCATGTTTGGACACATGCATCTCGTTTCTGTGCCATCAGGGAGCTCAACCGTAGTTCACCTATATCGCAGAGCAGCAAAATGGTGGGGCTCTGCTCGTTTGCTCAGTTTGGAAATATTCGAGGTACCTAAGGAAAGCCTTTAATCTGTCAGTTAAAATCTCATTGTGGTTTAATTCTTAAGGAATAATGTTATTTTCATAGTGTGCCAAGAGCACTATTGGCAGCGGTGAGGCAATTATTTATGTGGGTTATCAGTTCATAGAGCTGATTAAGTAACCTGAAATGTGATGATAATGGCTTCCAGTAATGGCTCCATATCAAAAGGATAATAAATATTATTTGCTGCTCTTTCTTATGAGAAATGGGATATATTTCAGCCCTGTTGAAATAAAAGCAAAACTCCTATTGTTCTTTGGAGAAGACTCCCAATAGCTCTAATTTTACATCATGTCTACTTCAATATGCTTATTTTTCTGCATAAAATTATGAATGATATATTGAATACTACAGATACATCTGGATAACTGATGTTAAATCCCAACCCGCTTTCAGAGAACCAGTGACCTTTCCATGGGAGTGACTCAGTTTTTATTCCACTGCAAGGTACAGAGAACCAGCTGTATCCCTTTTGCTTAGCTTTATCCCCATAGCATCACACCCTAACTCTTAGACACATTTTAGAAAACATTCAAAAATGATTTCCTGCTGTATTTCACCAAAGGAAACTAGATCTACGTTTTCTTATGCTGGGGCTCGGTAAACTGGAGTTGTTTAAATGGAATAGCCTTGCCACAAATAACATTTCTTACGATGATTTGTGGTTTTCTCCATCATGAAGTTACTCTGACCTATCTTAAACCCACAGAGTGCCCAGTTATGAAATCCTTGTGAGGGACACTCATCAGCAGAGGTTTTTCTCATTCATTTAATTATGGAATGAATAATGCAGTGCCTATTCAGAATTGCCACTGATGTGCAGATTTGGATCACTTGCCAATGGCTCAATTGTTTCGGTATTAGATCACAGAAAGTGTTTAGAAAAAAATACAAATCCGGATTAATTTTGAGCTACAGGTATAAAGAAATATATTTGTTTTAGAATCCCCAAGAATGGTTTACAAAGGCAGTTTGGATGTGAAACCTTTCTCAAAAATACCCTATCAAGGGAAAAGGAACATACAGTATCATGTTTTGGAGGGCGGGCTGTTGCAATAGCTGCAGAGCTCTTCTGCTCTGAGGATTACTGAACTGGTGTTAGCTAGTTTGAATGAGAGCCTGTAGGCTTTTATTAACATTTCAGCTTACACATATAATATACTTATGTAACACTGACAGATCAAAATACAGTTAAAAAAAGAAGAAAAAAAAAAAAGAGGCTACTCTAACTGCTGTATAACGTATTTGATTTTCAGTAACGCTGAAGGGCAGGATTTGAATGAACATTACAAACCAGGTTATTTTTATAATAAAAGTATCTTTTGTAGATACTGTAATATGTTGCCAGGATCTGTAGGTGACAATATTTTTTCACATAAGTCCTGATCTGTAAATTTTAATTAAAATAATACTGCTCCTATTATTTTTAAGGACACAGCCCTTGTTTTTAGTTTTTCATACATCTCCCAGTCAGGTCAGCAGCTTGGATGCTAATCCTCGTCTTTTAGTGCTTAATTTGAGTGAAACAGCCCAGTGTCTGATGATGTTTAAAGAAGAACATAGAATGGGATGTGAAACTAAGGTGAAGAACACAAAGATAAAGACAATCGCCTTCAAAAACATCGGACAAACTTTTAGTTTGTATCACAGAACAAAACCTTGGCAAGAAGGAAAGGTTTGACAAAATTTTACCTAGGAGGTATGTTACTTTCCAGGTCTAGTGTAAGGGTATTAAAGTTATTTCTACATTTTCTCTCAAATACATTTTTTTCAACTGACAATGAAATTTACTTCTATATAAAGGCTGTGACTTTTATTGAGCTCTCAAGAAGTGTTGCATGCTTAATGTTAAGGTTTTGGGGGCATATTTTGGTATGCAGCTCAACATTCAAATCAATGGGAAATTGGTTCAGAATTTGAGCCTAAATGTGGTGTTGAATATGGACTCTAGAGCATAAACGTCAGCCATTTAATTACTAAAAATGGTCATTGTTTTTGCCTTATAAGGATTTTTCATTTCAGTATGTAGAAATATGAAACCACACTATGAAATGGTATCAGATATGATGGACAAATTTACAAATCTCCCGAAAGCAAGAAGCGATCTTTTTTTCCCCACAAGAAACCAGCCCAAATTAATTATGCAGTTCTCCTACGCAAGAAATAACAGCACACATAAAAACATCACCATGTTCCTAAATTATTTACATTTTAAAGACTGTATGTATTCATCACTAAAACTGACCTTCCTGAAAGTGTGTCCTTACTTGATTTAACCAGACCTCATGAACCAAGCAGGGAAAGGAGGGCAAGAGAAGTGCCCCTAAAACTGCCTGGCAGCCTGCAGGGAGAACTCAGACAGTCCAGCAGACACTGTCCTTCCTGGGTACGTCAAATCTGCCTGCCTGCCTGGCTAAAGCATTTAGAGCACCGGGCTCTGGATTTGTATTCTACCAGTGGAAACGCATTACAAACCACCCACTCATGCTGGGAAGGCACATCGGCACAGGGCTGGACAAAATGAAGTTGTTTGCCATTTTTCTGAGACAATCCCAGCCCAGGCAGTCACCCTGTATTTTATACTTTTGTTCAGTGCTTGTACTGCCCTTGGTAGCTGCATTGAAAGTGGAACAATTCTCACACAAATCCTCATCAACAGACACTTGAACTAAAGCCTGAACTACACAAAGGTGTGCAAAGATGCACTTGGAGGCATCCAGCTAGGTCCATGCCCAGCTCCAGCCTTCATTCTGCTACTGCACTGCCCGCGGTGGTAGTGGCTGATTGTCACATAAAGGATCACTGTCAGAGCATCAGCACGGCTGGAGTAGTGAAGTGTGCCACAATCAGCTACTTGACAATGCAGAACGACTGAAAACTGGTTTAAAATATCCCGTCCTGTGAACCTGAAGCTGTGAAGCTACAACACAGATCACATTTCATTCGAAAATCCCTGCATGATCTGCCAGGAAAACCCAGGCTATGTGGAGTTGTGGAGGAAAACTATAGGGTATGCTTTCTGTGCTACCTAGCTGTGCATAAGAATAGGTTGCAACAAACCTTCATGCGTACTACCAATAATTACGGTGACACAGCTGAACGCCATACAGGTGATTTAAACTAGGAAGGTCAGGAAGCTACAGGTGACTGACAAAGAAGGCTTCATTTAGAGACCAGGGACCGGAACAATTGGGGGGCCTTCTTCTAACCTCACAACATTTGTTTTAATCAATGAAACCCCGCTGATACCCATTGCTAGGCTCCTCTCAACTGATGCTTGCCCAAACAGTTTCTGAACTGGGGTCCCGATCTTTATCCCCCAGTTACCACTACTTACATCTTGCTCAACGCAGAAACACCAGGGCACATTCTCTGGGCTCCCTGATCACTGTCCACCCCAACTCCTCCCATCTCTCTTCTTCACTAGTGTGTATCCTCTCTACTCCCAATCTCACTTCTCTGCCTCGGTGATTCATCTGTCGCCTCAGGGAAGGGCACCTGACTCCATTGCTTAACTGCACTTACAAGTTGCTGCACAAATCACCTGGCATTGCAGAACTGCCAACAACTTTCTAATAGAGCTACAGCGAGCAGGTTTGCCATGCCAACATTCTTATGAAAATCTCATTTCATTTTATTAAGAGGTTATACCAAGTGTATTGCAGTGCTGTCCAAAATGCCACCTCCGGTACTGCTGCACCAGCAACAACTTTCTGCTTCTGAGTACTCACAATGGAACCAGGGCAGCCAGCAGAAACTACAGCTAGTTATCAGAAGCTCCCTGCCTCAGTCCTCCTACAGAAAAATGGCTTTCTATCTCTATTACTTTTTGGTTCAATTTCCAGTCTTTTAAAATTATTTGTTTCACTAGGAATCTCTTTTTTTAAAATACTGAGTGAATGAAATGCAAATTAAATACACTAGTGCAGTGTTCTTGGAATATGCCCATCTGGTATATCCAGGTATTGGGAGCAAGCTAGAAGATGGCAAATCAAGCCTGTTTTACGAGGAGCATCCTCACAAAGATGTGTCCCATTCAGTCTCTGGTTTCCTTGGTAAGACTGTTAGCTGATGTGGTGATTCCTGAGCCCCTCCATGTGCATATGGTGGGAAAAGAGGGTCCAACTCTCCTCATTCGGCCTCACTCACAGCAAACACGATAAATACCAACGTGGAGTGAAGAATACCAAAGTGCAAGTCACCCCTTCAGTTCAGACCCGCAGTTGAAATGAACGGCTCTGCCAGCTGACATAGATTGATTGGTAGAAAAATAAGGGACAGACTCAGATACCCTCTTTCATAATGACTGTGGCACCCCGTGCTTTCTGCGAGCGGGAGACTTGTCCTGATACACATCACAGAGCTCCAAAGCCAGCCTTCTGCAATTGCCCAGAAATAGCTGCACACTGCTGGACACTTGTTTCAGAGACAATCCTTATCTCCTTTACTGCAGGATCCTGCTTTGCTTTAATGACTCTGAAGGGTTGGCTTGTCAAGTCATTCTGCTTGTTTATCTGCACGTAACTAAAATACATGTGAATATCCACCCCAGGGACCCAAAGCTGCAAATGCACATAAATAACTGCAGCTGAGCAATTGGTCTCATTGGGTAAACATCAGGGAGGAAGAAGAGGTACTTCCAATATTGACACAAGGACAAACTGGTAGAAACTGTCCATGACTAACCTGAGGCTGAAAATGAGGCAAGGGTTTTTAACTTGCAACTGAACAAGGTAATGGAAAAGCTTTCCATCAGGAGTGATGAAAAGCGAAAACTCAGGAAGCGTTAAAATAAAGCTTGGCCATTCTCTGAGAAGCGCTACACGACTTGCCGTCACACCACCGGGCTGGAAGCAGTGACCCATGAGATCCCTTTGGTCCCGGCGTCTGTACGTGACTGAAGTTACTCAGAAGCGTAAATGTTTATAGGATGGGCCTGGAGCTTGCGTCAGCATAGCTGGCAAGCTTTCATGGGTGTTTCATTCAACCCACTGAACTCACAGAAACACTGAAGGACGCGTTCATAGTAGAAATGCACACACACACACACACACACTACATATCTGTACATTTCTGTATGACGGTTTGAAGATACAAGTTACTGGTTACGTGTATTTCAATGCCCACTGTAAACGTTAACCTGCATTTCTTGTGCAAATGATATCCACGTTTATTCACACATGCTACCAAGCAAGCCAAATAACTTTCCCTGAACTCTAACACGGATTATATTAGCGTTCTTGTTAAAAGAAACTGAAGAAACAGAGCTGATTTCTTCAGATGCCCATAGGGTATTTAGGAACTTTTCAAGGTATTAACTGAGCATGATCTAGGCACCGTGCCCCACACCTTGCAACACGGATTATGCGCCAGAGCATTAAGCATACAGGTTGTCACAGTTCAAGTCACAGAGAAGAGCAATAGGATTCAGCCCAAAGGTGGCTTCTGCTCCACATGACCCTACACAATCTAGGGCCCTTGACAGTATTACCTGTAGCCTGTACTGAATCAACAGACAACTTTGAAGAAAACACACAAGTGGACACACAAAAGTGAACGACCAGAAACCAGAATGTTCCAAAACGAAGTCTAAACCGGTAATCTGAACGACAGCATTTATACACAGAACTGCATCCTACGATTTCAACAGTCCTCAGTACATTGTGTAGTAACCCGTAAACCTACATTCAGCACCTTGTCTTTCCCCACTGACTATTTCCCCACTGACATTTTCTTAGCTGTACGAGAACGCGTGTGTGAGTAAGACGATCATGAAGACGACAGCGGTACATCTAAGACAAGCCTTAATGAGGACAGAGTTGGTCTCCATCAGGACAGAAGAGTTTTCCTTGAAACCATGTAAGAGGCAATGCTGACAGAACATACAATATATTTAGAACTAATTTCACCATAACATAAAATCTGTAAGAGGAGCTGAGTCATCTAGTCAAGTTATATATGTTAACAATTATTTTTTACGAGAATGAGATGGGTATTCCCATAAAATTGAATAAGACACCCTGATTCTGTAGTCACCCATCATCGTTCATAACAGCCTGGATATAAAATACGCACACAAAGCAATTTTCTATTTTCTCTGCCTTTGTGTCAAGATAACACTGACTCAATGTCAAGGAGAATCTGCCTCAACATCTTTTAGCGTTGGTGATTAAGAATAGAGGGGGATTTCCCCAACCATCATTATATCTAAATGCAAAGATTTATTCACTTGTTTACTTTTATTCACCTCTGCATCTGATCTTTTGATCAGTGGAAATGCTAATGATACTGCCAGGAGAGCCCACCAGTAACAAATCCATTTAGCAGGTCTCTTTCTTAGGTTAGAGATTCCCTGAGCCTGAAGTGAGTTGCTCCCAAAGAACTGGCATGGATGGAGGCCTTTTGGCCTGGGTGTTTCCTGTAGGAGAAGACTTCTGACTCCTGTTGTAGGCGAAACTCCTACTTGTCCTGCCCCAAGGGTGAAAGATACTGCCAGGGAATTACAGTAATAAACCTCCAGGTCCCTGTCAAGTTCCAACCATCCCAATGAGTTATTATTCCCTTAGGACTCAAGAGACCTCAGGGAGATTGAAAACCACTGCTTCTCCTATGGCTGACCCAACCCATAACCGCAAGGATCAGGCAGAGGAGCATCCTTTGCCAAAGCCAGGGCTGGAAACTGTGGGAGCCTGGCGAGGCCACGGCGTGGGCAGCAGGGAAGGCTCCCTGCCCTGCCAGGAGGGACGTGATCCCTGCTGCGGCGCTTGCACAGCCCTGTATGAACACAGCCTGCTTTCTGCCGGGCTGCCGACGCTCCCAGCCGTGTGCTGGCAGGCTGCAGGACAAGTGGCATGGGCTTAGCTCTCAGACCAGGTGCAGGCAAACTCAAACAAAGAAAAAGCAGCAAGGAAACACACCCTCTGAGCTGTTGGGGCACCTTTGTACCAAGGTTTTCACAGTGCTCTGATGACAACAATGCCTTAAAATTACTACAGGTAATTTTTAGATTACCTTTTTTTTTTTTTTGTTTTCTCCACCATTTATAAAGTCCACAATCAGGTGCTTCATGCGAGAACTCAGATTGAAGACAAAAACTATTTTAATTTGAAGCTGACCCTTTACCTCACCAGATGTCTACCATATCCACATCATACGTGGTGGCAGCAAGGTCACGCATATTTGTGCAGCAATGGCAACATCAGACTGAGTAGTCATACAGACAAAACTTTCCACACGATCTTACACACACACACACACACACACATGGCTACCACTGATCTCAGGTAGGATCTGCTTCCCTGTTGACATTCAGCCTCCGTGAGAGCAGGATTTTTTTTCCAGTCTTCCAAGAATTTGTGGACTCCCCCAACCTGCCTTCAAACAAACAGAAAGAAGTAGCACGTACAACAACTGAAGGAAAGCCTGAGCAAAATTATCTGTAACCACTTAAGATACAAATATGCCAGAAGTTCCTAAGTCATCTGATACTAATTTCTGAAGAATTCAAATAGGACTTGTGCTATTGTACATGCCAGAAACCATAAATACAATGCTTTCTCTTATCATTCTCTTCTCTCACTTTAGGCAGCTTGATAACATTACCTCAGTATCTGCTCTATTCCTCCTTCCTTCCCATAACAGAGCGTAAGGAACCTGTGAGACCTTTCTGCTGATTTATGTTCAAAGCTGGAGGTGAAACTGCTGTATTAGAAGATCACTCTGAATCTAGAAGCCAGGCCACACAGGCTTTAAAGGAAGAAATCACAGAAGGTGGCAAATAAGAGAAAACTTAGAAGAGGGATAGATTAGCAAATGGCAGAGTTCACCAGGAGGTAAGGTCTGCGTGCTAGCTTTTGTGTTTACACACTTGCTTGTGCGGATGCAGATCTGCTCGGATGTGCTCCCGGGGGGAGAGCAGCTGGGACTCTCAGCTCACACTGTCCGGGCTAGTCTGAAGACAGGAATTTCAGATAGTGAAGGAAGAAAAGAGCATCTAGAGTTGTAAAATAGTCAAAATAGGCTGATGGGCAAAATAGGTGACCTCCAGAGCTGAAGTTTTAGCTTTAGAAAAGCCTGCATAGTTCAGTGCTGTACGTTTCTGAAGTACATTACGGATTTTCATTTAAAGCTAAAACCTGAAAGTCCGCTGATTTATTAAACTGCAGAACTAGAGCCAACAGGTATTTAAATATTTCTCTTCCTACCAGACTGGAATCCACAGAGCACTTTGCCTCCCATGAGGTTACACAGGGATGTTTAGTCTGACATGAGGTGTCAGGAGAATCAGCTGAGGGTAGGTGCACAGGGGAAAGACCAGCCAGGGAACGAGACCTGTAGCAAAGGCTGAGTTGATCAGAGTCTCCAACTGCCTTGAGAAATGCAAAATTCAACATAAAAAAGCGGTTGTATTATTCATCAAATAGAGAAATTGAAATAAGATACAATAAAACATTTTACTACCAAGTTATAAAGGAATCTGAAGCAAGTATCTGTAGGTATTGGAAAATATAGTTATGTTATCCTTGGGCTAAAGCAGATTTTGAACCAAAACACAGGACTTTTTCCCTCTTAGAAAATTTTAAAAACAAAATTATGTTCATAGCCTCGATTTTTTATTTAGTTTTCTTCCAGGTTACTTAACTCTTCTTAAAACCTCTTACAATTTAGGCTGTTTTTCAGGTTATAATTTCAAAACAGAAGACAACATATTACCTTTGTATAACCTTGAAGTAAAACACTGTGTATTTTCCTAAAGGAAAGACCGATACCTGGCAAAAATGAACTGTTTTGTTATTTCTAAATGTGCTCTCGAAATCTAGCTAAAACTGTTAGTCAACAACAGGCATACAGAAACAGCTCCTATGGCTCTGTGATGTACTATAATAAATACTGCTAATTGTTTTATTAATTACTGCAGTCACTCTAGCAGATGTTAGACTCATAAATAAGACAAACCAAACAGCTGTGACACTGTCCCAGAGGTTTTGGCACTCTTTCAGGAACGGATGTGGCAGGAGAAACTCCTAATAGCAGAATCTATTTCACAAAACTTCCAGCCCGAAGTCCACAGATCAGAGCTTTTTGAACCAGTTTCAGCTGAACATCTGAATCAAATAGGTCAAGATTTACTAGATCCACTGATCTACTTTCCTTCTGAAACTTATCCCTCTATCTTTTTAAGACCACTGGTGTACTCTCTAGACACTCGTATACTTAGGGTGCTAGTATAGATACTTGAGAACACCTCAGTGACACGGATGAGTTTCACCTCTAAAAGTTACTCTAGCACTGAAAATCCTAAGAAAAGTCCTTCTCTCTCAGTTTACTTAAAGGCAAAACTTGAGAGCGGACCTTCTGGGAAACAAACAAACAGAAAACTTTAATTTCTACTTCATTTGACACTTCTTTGTTATAAAACACACCTACTAAAATCATATTTGCCATACCAAGCGTATTTTTGAATGATAGGATCTGGAAAACTCAGATGAAGAAATCCATGTGCATTTCACCCTGCTTGGCAAGAAGTAGCAGCTCAAATCCAGAAATGTTTGGGACACCATGATGCAAGAAAGCAGACAAGTTTAGAACAGAACAGAAGTAGAATGGCAGGAGCTATGCACCTCTGACTGTGTCTCAAGAAGCCCAACGTGGTAGCAAGCAGCCCTGTTGCTGTATTCTGCATCCCCATCTGGTGTCCTTTAATGGTTTTAATGAAAGCTCTTACACATGGTTCTTAAAACAACCCATCTGTTTGCTGGGGTGAATTAAAAGATGTAAACGCAGTGTAATATGCCAAAGAATATAATAGTCTCAATATAAGATCTGACTGTGTCAACCAGCAACAGGTTCCAGCTGGGGCAGCCTCATGGAACAAAGATAGCCCTGGGCTTAATACTGAGTAAATGCTTCTGAAGTCCCAAATCAGGCGAAAGAGAAATAAAGCTCAAGACCTTGACCAGATGTGCAATGCCCAGCTGAGCGCACAGTAAGCATGCTTCCACAGCAACCTTGAATCAACATGGACAGCCCTGATACGAGCAGCCATCTGTTTCGGGCGGCTAGTACAGGGGATGTAGCACACAGTCACACACAACGCTTCAGCAGGACTGATCCTTTGAACTGCCTGTCCCTCTCGGCTGTTGTGGCCACAACCTGAATTAGCTCACGTTCTGTTTTAGCCAAACAGGGACAGAGTCACAGAAAGGCAGCTCTGAACTCTGCAGCTCAGGAAAGACCAGGTATCCTGAAGTACTCCAGTACGGCACTGAGACGGTCATGGCTGCAAAGCCCACAGAGTCCCAGCTGTACTTCTCTTTCTGAAATCTTTCCAACCTCTTCCCACTAAATACAATAAACAGACGCAAATTAATTAAATCTACAGATTAAATAGTTATTTTGCTAGGGTCCACAATGAGTATTTACCGCGTTACAGTGTTTAGTACACATTGTCAGGAGAGGAGCTTTAAGACAGACATTCCTAATGACCAATCATTTCCAGTCCTAATGACCACTTTGTCTTACTCAAACCACCTAGATGCATGCTGACATGTACATTCTCCTGTTCCACAGGTTTTTAACTGGGATTATCTCAATTTTTAGAGCTTCCAGCTTGCTGTAAAGATGTGGTTGACTCTACACATCACATGAGCTTAATGTAGTCATCCTATGTAACAAACACATACATGAATTGGCCTAGATAACACACCACCCTTTCAGGCTGGTTCATTTGTTTGTTGTTGTTTTTGTTTGCTTGTTTGTTTGTTTTTGAAAACAACTTGTGTTTTGTTTTGATTTCTTATTTATCACAGCAAATTCCTGACCTGTGACTAGATTTTGCAGGTGTTAACATAACACAAATTATTTAATGTTTTCCAAATCTGGATTAATTCAGACTTACCAGAGGCTCTCTTGCGATGATTTTCCCTCGAAGGTTGATTGAGATGACAAAACTTCTGGAGATGATAACTCCTATCTTTCTATTACAGCCTTGATGGTCTGATAAAGACTATAAAACTGCAACCATTAAATCTCTGGTCCCTGAATTCCCCTTGAGCATTTTTCTTTGAGATCACCTGAAAGAGATAAACAGAGATGTGAAGAGCATGTGATGGAACTGTTCCAGCATTGATACTGATAATATTACCTGGCTTTGCATTTATGCTAATATCAATGAGTGGGTTTTATTAATACTTGATATCATTTCTTGAGATTGTCTTACAAAATAATCTATAATGCAAGCTTTCACTTTAAAAAAAAACAAACTACTTTTTGCATGCATATGCTCTGTATTAGCACGGTAGGAGAGACAGCCTCTGAGAGACGATAATCAGAGAAATTGGAGAGGAGCAGAAATGGAGAAAAAAGATATATGTTCACCCTTAAATTTATCCTCATAAAAACTGGTCAGAAACGTCATGGAGCCTAAGCTGTATATCTTGACCAGTGACCGACACTCCTAAATCTGCGTGGGGTAGCTATGGAAGTGTTTTTTCCCCTTGTTTTTAATTAGGTTGCACAATCTGACAAAGTTCAAGAGCCACTGCTAACGTTTCTCTTTCCTTTTGCTTGGCTGTAGAAAGTTTGCCAACCAATCCCATTTTATCCTAATACCTTCAAGCATGATACTGCAGGACCGACATACCTACAATACCGTTCTTCAAATACACTTCCTTTCTGCTGCTATACTGAACCCCAGCTAGCAAATAGCATCTGCTTCTCCCTCTGCTACACGCACACCTTTTCCCTTCCTTTGGACATCACAGCTTCCCTTCCCTTCCTCTAAGCTTGCAAGGAACTACTTTGGTCCAATGTGGTCTGTGGGACACGATGGGCAGGTGGGAGCAGTGAGAGAACTGAGAGCTGGTCGCAAGTCAGCCCTGCTGGAGGTTTTCTTCTGAAGAGTGGTTATCATTTACTGTATTATGAAATGAGGTACCGATATGACTGATGGTTACATTCAACTCAGCAACAGAAAAATAATACAAAGCGAAGTATTTTAAACTTCTGTGGCTCCCATAAGCTTAGTGGGAGCACCTCTGAGGTTTTGGCCCACTGTGGTGCTGACATCCTCACTGAATATGAAGCATACACTGGCCTGCCATAATTCATACACAGGTAGTCTGAGCTTTTACTTCATTGCCTCTGAGAGCTGTTTGCTAGCTGAGATTTATCTCAGCTAAAATGTTTTTGCATGCTACTGTTCAGGCATGGCTGTAATTTATCAGGTGTTCTCTGTCTTTTGTGCATGCAGCAAGCACTGAGACGAGTTATCCTCCCGAATGTTCTAGGTTCACCTGAAATCAGCCTTTCTGAGCTCATCTTAATTGTGTCCTCGTGACTGCATTAACTTCAAAGAGCGCCGTGAGGACCACACAGCTCTTCCTGCAAACAAGCCAGCAGGACAAGCATAACCCCTACTAATACTGTCGTAGATGCTAGACCACACAGAAGATTCCTGCAGCGCCCTTTGGGCTTAAACATGTAGGGGGTCTGAACTGCTTGCTGCTTAGACCAATTCGCAGCAGCTCCAAGAATCCCCTGCGCAAGGCATGCGGTGAGTTTCATGCCCATATGGATGGGTGTAGAGCTATAGATCTTCCCTGTCGATCAGATAGCCATGTTAGTTTTGCCTCAGCTTGCAACAGGCCCTCCTCAAAGCTTAATGCAGCAGAGAGAAAGGTTCACACCCGAGTACCTGACAGCTTGCCAGTTAAGGCAGTCTCTCTGCCACCGTGAAGTCTTCACTTGCTGCTTCACCCCAAGTCTGGGGGCTTTAGCCCTCGTCATTCCAGAGCAAGAGGCTGCACCATCCCTTGACTGCCTGAATGCAGCAAGAGTCACAAACCATCATGACATCCATCTGTAGAAGACTCTGAAGATGCCCACAAATGAGTCAGAAAGGGAAAATGGTTGGCTTAAAAGCCCTAGTCTTGTCACCAAGTACCATAGCACAGTTACGATTTAGGAAATTGGGAACAGTTGAAGTATGGAGCTTCACTAACAAAAACTTGTGGAAAAAATAGCAATGCAAATGGCAGCCATCCAAAGAGGGCTTTGTGACAGAGGTGTACAAATGACAGGTTTTTGCACAAGCCTGTGTGGGGCTTGCCTTGGATCTTCAGGTCATCAGCTTGATGCTGCAGCAGAGGCTGCAGGTTGGCTTGCTGAAGGCAGCAGGCTGCCGTGCTGTGCTGCTTGGGCTGAACAGATGAATGGGGTCATTCATCACTCTTCCCTCACCAACTGTCAACAGGTGACTTGCAGTTGTCTTAACATGAGTACTCACTAATTAAATTTTTGTGATTAGCAACAGCTAAAAGTAGTTATTGTCTGAGAGCTCACCACAGCCAGTACGTCTGGACTGTGGTTGCTGAAATTCAGCCGTGGAGCTGCGCTGGTTAGTTTTGGCTGGACACAGCAGCTATAGGTATCGTTTTTTTTCAGTATGTTCTGAATTTCTGGCATGAGAGCATATGGGTTGAGCTAATCATCGTTTCCTCATCTCCCTGGTTTCAAACAAAACTTGTCCTTGTTTGAAATCGGAGTTTTATCCAGGGTAAATGGAGGCAGCTGGGAGGGGAAAGAGAGAGGGTTAACATTTCTCAGAGAGAAGACCGGCAGGGCTGTGACAGCTTTGCTGGGGAGGGCAGGAAGAAGAGCTCAGGAGCCAGAGGTGCATCTGCAGAGCACGAGGATGGAAAACCACAGCTCTGGACCACTTGGATGCTTTGTTCCCCTGTATATGTCCCATGATATGACAATCTTCTCTTGCTGCATACTTATTTCCCCTTCACTTTTCCCAGATCACAGATGTTGATACTTTTGATCTTTGTCCTAATTTGGTATACGCTAACTAAACAAAATACTGAAATTCTGCAATGTTAGAAATACCTTTTTCCCGCTCATTTCCAAGGCTGTCTGGGACCTTGCATTGTCCTTGACTGTGGCACAAAGGTTACTTAACCTGCTCAAATACTTACTGCTAAGAAATCCAAAACAAATCACAACTGTAGCTAAAATAAATTGGTCTGATTTTTTTTTTCTTTTTTTCTGTTGCAGTATTTATGGAAAATGTTGACATAGGCATTTATCTCTAGATTAGTGCCAACTATTCTCACAAGGAAAAGGACATAGTCATTTATTCCTGCTGTTAGGAACAAGCCTTCCGCTTGCTGGGATGGTGGTACATTGGAAGCAAAGAAAGAAAAGAATCTGTGGTGCTCAAGGAGAAGGGGCAGTTTGCATTTGGGTCCTTTGCCACTACATTTTCTCCTTTGCACAGAAGCCAGACAGGGCAGACCCTGAGCAAGATCCCTGCCAAGACTGTGATTAAAGACTCGCTCTCTGCACCTGCCTGTTATTTTACTGCCACACACCTGCAGACGGGTTTCAAGAGCCTCATTATTGCTCACTTGTCTCTGGCCTCATTCTGACAAACTTCACAGACAAAATAGCACATTTCCCTTCTAATGACCATCACAGTAGTTCCCACTCTAAACAGCCTCTAATAATTTCTCTCTGTTTTCCTGCTCCCTGCTCACCAAATATGTAATAATGAATAGTGATAAAGAAGACTGTAATTAGAGTTAATGCAGTTCCTAGAAAGATAAAATTTAGATCAAATCATAAAAATCTAGGACTCCAGGTGAATGACATAGAGAAAAAAAAAAAAAAAAAAGTAAAAGGGAAACAAAACAAAACAAAAACCAGCAAAGGTATAAGTGAACACAGTGACCTTTTCGCATTCCCAAGGCTTCTATCTAGAAATTTATGAATGCTTCTGCACCTGGAGAGGCCTCCTTTGCAACTTTCAGCTTTGCACAGCCTTACAGGGAGTCTCAGCCTCAAATTTCTCCTCTGTGTTAGTGAGAAACGTGAAGGGACCTAGCATTAACTGTCTTCTTTGCTGCTGGTGCTGCCACTGGCCAGACTGGAGCCCTTGCTGGAGCCAGGCAGGAGGGAAACTGCTGAAACTCCAGGCTTTTTTCAGCTCTAGCCCTGCCTTCAGGCTCTCCCTGGCTGCTGCCTTTTGTATTTCCCCACAAAATACATTTTGAGCTTACTGTCTCTTTGCTAACCAAACTAAAATAAAATCCCAATTCTGCTTAGACCTGTGGTGTCCTGGGCAGAAGACAGCCCATGTGTTCAGGCACAAGTGGCCGCAAGTGGCTAGAGGGCTTTGATTCTCGCTCTAGCTGGTTCTTCTCCCAAGGCAATCTAAGCACGAGTAGCTCTTGAAGGAGGTGCCAAGAACCTACTTGATGATAACTGACACAGAATAAGTGGCCACAGCAAAAGCCTAGATCTAGTGTGCCTAAGGAAGTGCTTTAAAACCTAGAATTTGTGCATTTTCTTTCCTACAGTATCAGTTATGCTTGTAAAAACACGCTCGTGCCAGTAGCACCTGTATCCACGCGTTGGGGAGCTAAGCTGCAGCCCTCCCATTGAGATACCATCCTGCTGCTTCCCAAGGGGCCTTCTCACAGTGCTACTGGAACATGGGTGGGCAGCGATGATGAACGAGGTGGCATTTGAAGAGAAATCAGTATGAAATCGTAACAGGGAAATCAAATATTAGTGCCTTTGTTTTGTCAGACAGCTGTTGTTTAATCCTCCAGCCATGGGGCACTCGAAGAAGATGTACAACGTGCACTGCCAGAGGCATGCAAGAAGCAAACACTATCAAGTTCTCATTGTTATCTAGCCAAAGGGTAGCAAACCATCTCCAGAAGAAAGTCTTGTGCACAGCTGTGGCATACAAAAGTGACGATTTATTTAGATGTGTTGGAACAGACTGAAGTGAAGGGTTCTGCTCCAGCTATCAAAAGCTCTAGAGCCATTAGTACAAGCTTCTGTGCTATAAGCCAGGACCAAAACGGGAGAGGAAAAATGCAGATCTTGGATCTGTACCATCAAAGAGAGAATGAAGTTTACCCTGTGAGTCACAAGTCACAACCGAAGTGTGCATTAATCTTCACCCTGACACATTTCTTCCATCCATCAGATCTAGCATTGTGCTCGTCTAACAGTGAGGACACATCATGTCATTCATGACACATGATGACTCCCAGATGTTCGGAGAGCTGTGTTACCCAGTGGAACAAATGGGTGTTTACAGTAGGATAAGTACCAAATTGAGCAAAATTGAAGATGAAATTACAAGTTAATTAGTGCAAGAGGACTGAAAAGACCTGGTATACAGGAGCTCATGCTTGTTGACCAGGTCCAGAAGTACAAATGGAGAAAGCAAGAAAGTCTGACAATTGAATTGTAAAAAAACAAAACAAAACAAAATAACAACCTAAATAAAAACCCCAAGAACAACAACAAAAAACTAAAACCAGAAAGCCACCCTGACAGAAGCTGGAATAAATAACATCAGTGCCAAGCTCTGATGTAGCTCTTCTGGTGGAGTTCCCGGTGACAAATAAAATGAGCTCTGAGTCAGGTGCTTGTAAATAGAGTCGCATGTAACATCTCCCAGGGCTGACTTGTCAGTGCCTCAGAGATGCTGGAGTGTGCATGGCAGTAGGTAAGGAAAACTACAGGCTATTTGTACCAGAGAGACAGTCCCCGTCAATGCAAGGAGTGGAGAACGGTAAACTCTGAAACCAGATGTTGCTAAACCCCAGCGAGACTGAAAGTAACTCCCTGTTCAAGGCTGTCCACCTAAAACGTTTTTGGTTCCCAAAAGTCATAACGGCTCTCCAGATCCTTCTGCTAAAGCATCCTTTTTCTCCCAGCCATCTCAGCCAGCACTGAATGGCACCGTGCAAAGAGCAGCCCCCCAACCCCTCTCCATTCTCCTGTGCTTGCCATAGCCAGGAGGCAGGAGCAGCCTGCGGAGCAGACGTCGCAACTCAGCAGCAGGGATGCCGATGACCCAGAAGAGCTCACTGGAGCGAGAGTTCACACAACTGCAGCGGGCTGGACGCCAGCACTGGCCCTGGATGCTTTCATTATTCTGTGCTTGAGCAACAAATTCATTTTCCATGAAGCACTAACTAGGCCAATTTTTAATCTGGCTTGCAGCGCTGAAAACAACCTGCAAAAAACAGGTGGCAGTCTCCCTTCACACAAGCCAAAAAATAGATAAAAATAGACTTGAATTGCCACTGAAAATATGGTAAAATAATCCTTTTCCATCTGCTAAAGCAAGCCTTGGGAGTAAGTGAATTAACAGGTCTCCGCTATCAAACACACTGAGCTAGGCATTGCTGGTCATTAACTAGTAGTAACATGATGGCAACCGATTGCCTCTATCTCTTGAGCACATTAATCAAGCCAAAAGCCAAGGGTGCACCTTGTGTGTCTCTCACAAGCCCTGCTGGCAGCCCGCCTGTTCCTTCCCCAATGTTCCCAGCAGAGTTTGCTTGCTGAAGATGCTCCGTGCTGCAAACGCAGCAGAGCAAAGTGCCGCCTCGGCAGCCACCCGCATCCACCCCCCGTTCAGCCTGCGCCCTCAATTACCAAAGGCTGTGCCAGCTCCTTCTCTTTGAAGTCAGCCACAAATGATGAACTTGAGACGCAAAACCCAGGTCGTTGATGGAAAGGGGTCTTACGAAGCAGAGCCCTTCCAGAAGGAGTAGATCTGAGGGCCATCATTAACAGCGTGTCTGTGCCACCGTGACAACAGGGTAGCGCTGCCGCCCCTGCTGGCCTTCAGGGTGAGCCTGAAGCTGTCTCCTCGGCGCTGCCTCCTTACCTCAGCCTTCAGCTCATGGCTCAACGGGGTTGCTTCTGCAGGTGGCCTGCTAGAAATACCCCAAGCACCCTGGCATGGAAACGGGGACTTCCCCTCAATGCAAACACAGCCGGTTCGATCAAGTTCGGATGCGACCTGTCCCATCCAGAAGGAAGAGAGTAGGTTCTGCTTAATCATGGAGGAAAAAAGACACGGGCCTTGCCTCATTTATTATTTGGAATAACTGAATAAATGAAGCTTTTTTTTTTTTTTAAGACTATTTGGCATCTTTTAAACATCAGTGACTGGCTAGCTGCTTGGTCAGCCCGAGCCCTGCCTTTGGCTGCTCATTCCCTATGTGACCATTCACCAAAGCGATCGGGACAGGAGTGCAATAAGGCACCCAAAATCAAGATTTCCACCTCAGGAAATTATGATTTTCATTTCAAATCAAGATTAAACACCCAAAGCTTTTTCTCCACAGAATCAAAAGTTCAGAACATTTTTGTAGTCTGAAATGTTGAAACATTTTGACTGAAAATAAACATTTTGACATTTCCAAGTCGCAATGTAAACATATGGTTTGTCAACAAAATTAGGTTAGAAACTGCAGAGGAAGAGGTTTTCATGTGAGGTTTATCTTCTACTTCCTGCTTTTTGAAGAAATATTGCAATCACGTCCAGGCCAAAAAGTTAAGAGGTGCTCAAAACCACTAACAACAAATTGCCCACTCTCTAATCTCCGATCAGTTCTGACCTCGGGTTGGATTATCCCTGGTTTTACTCAGGCTCATTCCTCTACTTTTCCAGCTGCACACCCAAATGCAGAGATCTGGGCCAGTGAAGACTTCTGTGCATGATCCAAGATTAGAAGAGTAGGAAAACACAGCAATACCGTATCACCTTTGTGTATGTTTTCTTGGACCAGAAGCCTCATTTTGCACCTCTTACGGGTGAACGCTGGATCCCATTTCAGGTTTCTTGTCTGTATTTAGCCCAGTTGGATGGAGCTGACAGATTTCAACATCAAATACCTTTTAGAGCTGTGTGAATTCCTTCCAGCTATTACTTTTCTTGCATGTAAAAAGACTCAGCACTCATATAGCACCTGAATGACAATCCTACTACCAGAACAACCAAGATAGTAAAGGATCTGAACGAGTAAACTACTGCCAGTCCAATTCTTTATAACTTTTTTTGGGGGGGTTGCAATGCAGAGAGCAGCTGCCTTCTGGGGACTGAGGCATAAGAGTTCAGGCAACAGCATTTTTTAAATCTGTGCCCTAAACTTGAAACTGAACTGCATGGTCAGAAGACTTAAACTTGTCTTGCTTTTGTTTCAAATTCCTACATCTATTCACCTTGCTGACTCTGGCAAGAAGTTGAAATGCCCGAAATAATTCTCTTTTCTCAATACTTCTGGCTTGCTTTCAAGCGCGGTAGCTGGAAAGACCAGAATCAAGTCATTTCCATCTTACAGTGAAAGCCTATGGGAGGTACCTAAACCACTGATGCTTGTGCAACAAAGTGTTGGCCTGAAAAACGTGGTGTTTATTTTGTGACTTTGGATGACTCCACTCAGAGAATAATCCTAACGCATGCGTGCATACATAGTGCGTGTGTGCACGTATGTTATATAATCCAAATATGCAACCAAGACTCCCATGTCTTGTAGTCCATATTTGATGTTCCTGATTTCTTTCTGAAAACAAGCTGACTTTACTCTGCCAGAGAGAAGGTAAATCAGACACCTCACTGTAAGACTCTCAGTACAAGTCAAGGTAGTTTGATTGTGAGGATCTTAAATTTCAGCCTCCATTGCAGTCCTGAAATTTACCAATAGTTTGGAGAAGGCACAATGTAAAAAATATTTCCATGAGGTATATACCATTTTCTGTACCTTGACATTATTGATAGAAAAAAAAACACAAAGAATATAAAATAAAATAAATGTTATGGGCATAAGTAGGAACACTCCAACTGAAAAAAGGAGCTATCTTATACTAATAAAGTATTAAAACATACAGATATTTAACTTTATACATGAGGTTAGGAGCATCACTACTGATTTGAAGGTTAACTTTCAGATAAATGTGTATGTGCTTGCTGATTTCTCTCCAGAGCAAAAGAATTATCTTCTTTAGAGAGAGATCCTTAATCTTTCATCCATTATTAAATACAGTGCTCTGCTTTTAAGAAGTACAGACAACATTCCTAGTCCTAAATGTTGTGGTGCCCTGTGTATCCAAATTAAAAGGTCCTGAACATCAGGGCGAGCTGCTGTTGAGAATCACATGTTCATATCACTCAGAATCACCAAGCAACAATGAACAGATGCAAAATCAGGATGCAAGTTTGAAAATTTAAGCAGCTTTTTTCTAAAAAACATAAATTTCATATCATTAGGTTTTCAATTCCTTTTTTTTTTTTTTTTTTTTTTTTTTTAACATCAAAAGAGCACTCAAGATCCAAGTATTTGATGTAACATTCAAGTATTTTGCAATACCAGCCACCTGAACTCCTCTGATTTTTGCCTTTTACATAACACTTGTATTATTTTACTCCTAAACTCATTTCAGTTGCAGAGGCTTAACTTTTTCTTGATGGAAAGAGACCGTGTGGGAGGACAGGTGGATGAGATGTAGCATTTAATCTGTTTGATCAAGCTGTCTCTTAAATCAAGGATTCCTTGATAAAGTAATAACGAATTGACTACATCACTGTAATAATAAGCTTCGCATTGCGCTAGCATCATTACTTTCAGACAATGTTTATCTTAACTCTTTTATAGCTAAGCACTATGCCAACATCTAAGGGCATTTAAATTGTTGCATAAAACCAAAATGAACTACAGATTATTTTAGGGGAGAGGATGGTACATCTTGTATCTTTGAAGCTTTGGTATGGAGTATCTGCAGGAAATGGAAATTAATGGATGAATATAACATATACGTCTTTTAATTTGGCCCAGTGAATCCAAAAAAGTCTAAGTTAGTAAGTGCAGGACTTTAGAGAGTACACATGAAGACCTTTCAATTATATGTTCAGCAAGTAAATCAGTAGACTGCACTAATCGAGACTGCCTCTGAAATTCAACTTGCTTAAACTCGGTTATATTCACCTCTGAATTTGGCCCTTGGAATGGCACCTACTACACAGCACTTCATAATCCTGTGGAAACGGGATGAACAAGTCTTGCTAGAATTGTCTGGGAGACTTAGCTGCAGGTCACTAACAATATTAAACATCTGGATGAGTGGAACAGCCCAACAGATTCCCAGAAAATGAGCAAGCTCTGCTATGAAAACATATGCACTGCATTTAAATTGTCATGAAGAATACTAATCTGGATCATCCTGAAAAGCTGACTTTCCAGGTCTTATCAACATCATCAGAGAACATGAGCGCTATTGCTAGCTGTCTGTTTGCTGTAGCTCTAAGATACATTTTGCTAGGGAGCCACCGAGCAGGAAACAACCTCATCTTCAAGAGCTTGTGGCTTGTACAGGAGTGGGACCATGGATGCATCTCCTGCAGCATCACACACCAGAGAGCCAGAACACAAAAAAGATCTGAACCGTGGATCCCTGTTTAAGGTTCAAATTCTCCTGCCATGTGAGGTTTACATGTCATCACACTGTTTTCCCCGTATCTCATCTCTGCCTACCTGCAAGTGGAGAGGTGGCATACAGCAAGAAGATCCACAGGAGCTCTGATTTTTTTGTTACCCAGCTGTGCGGTCTCCAGGGGAAGCTCACAGTGGCAGCCAGGGCATGAAGTGGAAACTGGATCACCGGAATCTTTCTAAGCTCGATCTACCACCCCATATCCTCATCCTAGTTGGAAGTGCCCTGACTTCATTTTCCCACAGATAGAAGAAATGAAGTTTTATGTCATGTAAAGCTAGGAGACTTTCACTAAGCAGACTCATGGCCAACTTCCTGGTCTCTTAGGTAAGCAATATAGGAAATTATACTGTAATTCAGAAAGGTCTGAAATAAAATGACTGTTGGCAATGCTTAGGCTTGGGCTAGTATCACAGCAGTTATTTCTGTTAACTTCAGAGTACCAAACTGTGGCCAATTAATGGAAAAAGAGACAAGACTCAGTCAGCCGCTCTGAGAGTTTCTCTTTGAATGTTTGGGCTAGATTAAGGAAAAGAACTTGCCCTGGCCTATATGGCCTTGTAACGCTACTGCCTGCTATTTCCAGTTGTTGTTACAGCCGAGCTGGCCTCACTGCTATTGTTAACAGTTGGTCAATGTTTCCACTATAAATGTCCTTTACTGCAGATTTCACGTAAGTGTGTGATTTTAACCTACTCTGGACCGAAGCACAGCTTTTCTTCACCTGGAAACGGATGCGTTCTGTTCTGTTCTTCCAATCTGTACAGCCATTTTGTTATTAATGCAGGACATCTTCAAAATAGAAGATCTCTAGCCCACATTCTTATGTAAGATTGTAAGGGTAGATGATCCCACGTGGATAACAGACTCCTTCAGAGCACCAGCCAGTGATTTCCTGATTTAGTCCCAAAGCAATACTGGCAGCTCCCTGCACACTATCTGAGAAACTGTGGTTATTGAGCCTTATTATTCAATAGTGGGTGGGTCACTTCTGAAACTCTGAAGGGAAGGTGTTATTAGTTGGAACTATTTCAGTTTCAAAACAAAAAGTCGTATTTCAAAACGGGCTGTGCACACAAGCAGGGTACGAGACCCAGTGTAGTCCCCAGGGCAGATTATGAAAATGATTTCTGCCATTGGGTAGGGAACAAAAATCACCAAAATCAAAACCCTGCACATCTGAACTTCTCCCTAAATTAAGTACTCCATGGGATATCTCTACAGCAATTGAATGCCCCTTCAAATGAATAAAAAACAAAAATAATTTGTGAAGTCCCCTCATTATACACCCACACACATCTTTCCCTCTGAAGCAATAGCCCTCTGCTGTCTATCTTTTGCCTCCCTCTATTGGGAAGAGGCCTCCTCCGCAGCAAGGAGACGCAAAGTGCCATCCCTGTGCCCCAGCTCTGCTGGTTTATTCACTGCTCTACCTTAGCTGCTGCGGTGGGACATGCTCAGCCTCCCAGGCTCTCCCCCTTGAGGAAGAAGCATCGGGGAGACCCTTTTCTCCCCCCAGAAAACAGGTGCGATCAAAGAGGAGACCCAGCAGAAAATACAGATCTGGTATCGCATGCATTTCACTGACAGTTACAGGAAGGGATGCTGAGGGTACCTGGGAATGCTTACAAATTTGAAAATGGCTTTGCTTTCCACACTATAAAAACCAAAAGCCGTAATAATTTTTAAAAGGAAAAAAAAAATTACCTGATTGTTTGTGGTTTAATTTTCAGATAGTTGTGTGGTGGAAATTAACCAATTTGTGAGGTTTCACTCAGAACAAAGCAAAAGCAAAATTCCTTTTCAACAGCTATT
This sequence comes from Aythya ferina, assembly GCF_964211825.1. Lineage (NCBI taxonomy): Eukaryota > Metazoa > Chordata > Aves > Anseriformes > Anatidae > Aythya > Aythya ferina. The sequence continues at coordinate 5,210,196 of NC_140298.1, forward strand.
TGCCCATCCCTATTTCCAGCTTTAAGATTCAACACACGCACGCACATACATTTGCTCATACGCACACCTGGTATTCCATTAGGATTGACTTGGCAAGGCCCCAGGAACAGTGGATTTTGAAGCCAACACCCATTTCTCATGCACAGGACAATCCCACACCTATGGCTATGCTTTCAAACTATCTAAACACACAGGAGGTATCTGCAGAGCTCAGTTGCATCAGAACAGCTTGAAGTGTAAATTTAGACTAGTACAGCTGCCTTGATGGAAATCTCATGAAATTCTAACTTCATCAGAAGGATTGGGTTTTATTTTAGCTCAGCTCCTTTGGAGGAGGTCAAACTAAAGCAAGAATCCCAATTCCTACATGACTTTTAGAGCTGGAATGGCCTAAAACAGCACGCAGGGCTACCACAACTGCAGAGCTAACAAAATCGTTTATGTAGTGTCTGCGTATCTCTGTAGCGGGTAAGAATAACTTGCATTTCCATGCTCTTCTTCTCAGACCTAAAGACTGGAAATCTGATACTTGAAAACAGCAGACAAACAAGTTTGCATCTCGCAGGCTTCCATCTTGCAAGGGTCCAGGGGATCCTAACTATTAACACGTCTATGCACGTGCATACAAGCACACAGACCTCCACTTCATCTACAGTTACAGCCCTTCAGCTTTGCACTCTGCACCAGCAAAAAGCAAGTTAGCTCTAATCCAGGAGCCAGCAAGTCATATCCATGCAGTATTGTGCTTAAACTAAAACATCTTGTGTCTAGGAGGGATTTGCTTGGATTGCAGGCAGTACCAACATGGTGATAAGACGCATAAATATGACTGGAATAAGTTCATATGATGTGCTCTCATTCACATCTACCAGCATCAAGCTACATATCTTGCCATCATAATTGGTATTTTACAGCCCTGGTACCAGAAATGAGGGTTGACTGTGCAGCTTTCCAGTACAGCCAGCCATCAGGAAATAACCCAGGGAGGATAAAACTGCATATGAGGAAATGGGAATGTCAGCAGTGCAGCTTTGTGTGTCCCCACTTTGGTCACTGTTCTGCTGTGACAGCAGTGATGAGGCACACTGTGGAGTGTGGGAAGGGTAAGTAAAGGAAATTACACTGCAAAAGGTTCGGTAGAGAAAAATCTCAGTCCAGTGGGACAAATGTGAAAAAGCCCATGTGGGGTACAGAGAATGAGGTCCTCAGGCTGTCACTGCACCATGGTTTCTATTCTGAGAGAGGAGGAATTCACATTTTTAGGCTTGTAGTTAGGAGGACTCGGTCCAAAACAGAGGGATGTGTCAGTAATAATTTGGATCTACAACTATTTACCTGTGAGTTTGACTTGATGGAAGTCTTCCATTCTCATGATGGAAGTGAAGACTTCCCATGCTTTCCACTTTGACATATCCCCTCCTGGGATTCAACTTACCCAAAAGAGCGTGACCCTTGGAGGTAATTTTAAGGGATGGGAATACTTCATCCTCCATTTATCAAGGGCTTCTCCAGTCTATTTTTTACCCCTATTTATAGGATGGATAGTCCTCTGCCTCTGAGGCTATGTAATACACATGGTGGGAAAGCCTCCTAAAACAGCCTAACAAAACAAGCTTAAACAGAGCCAACAAGATTTCACTACAGGTTTTATCAGTAGGTTAATTCTATTGCATAACTTAAATAACTGACAATCAGCTATAGAAGAACAGAAGATGTGTTCAACAGAAGAGGGGAACTTTCAAACCCTGTGACATGATTCACTGCTGTTTCCAGATCAAACAAAGACAGAGAATGTCCATGTGACATGAGCTAAGGTAGCACAACTACCTCAACTGAGCAGAAGCCTTTCTGTCCAGCTCCTGTATGAATGATGCCACTTATCCTTTCGCTTTCCTGTCCTTTTGCTAAGGGCCTGACCCCAATGCCCCGCTTATTTCACATTTCCTTTCAAATTGCAATAGATTGTGCTTTCATTCACTCGTTTAATTATTTTTTTATTCAGATGGAAACTGTACGAAAATAAAACCTCCATTAAAAAGAGAAAACAGCAACTTGTGCAATGACTGGAACTGCTTGGAAAGAATAGACCCAAAGAGCATATGCTATTTATCTTGTATTCCTCCACTTTTTTCCAAACTTGTTTTTATATAACATGACAGGTTATCACTCCTTGCCTTTGGCTACAGCTGGGTAGGACTGCAAACATTCAAATGCAAATCAAGAATAGTCTACAGCAGACACACTATTGTATTGTCATGGCATCACTCCTACTCACTCCGATTAATCAAAGCACTCCCTTCGGTTTGGTTATTTGGATGGAGTAGCTGGGTGGGGAAGGCACATGTGGGCGGATGGCTGTTTTCCAGCAGAGCAAACGCTCTCCTTGGGAGACGTCCCTTACGACAAGGAATTCCTCATGACATCATGGGCTGCTTGACTCTGGAGTGATGTGCTCAAGCTGGAATTGCTCCCATTGCGTTTCATAACAGCCAAAATAGGATGAGCAAATCCTACAAGAATAATCAATTTAGGGGTGTGGCAGTACTTATACCTTCCTTTCTCAACAGCAAGATGTGCTTCAGGAAAGGCAACTTCTAACCCTGCAGAAACTGCAAGAAAACCCAGATGCACATCATTAGCAGAGCTTCATTTTGTCCCTCCTATAAACAAAACACCAAGTCCATAAAAACTTTTTCCCTTTCAAGATCAGTTAAAAGAAATGACCTTCACACAACCTCCTGACAGAGCCTAACAGTATTTAAAAAAAGGATTAAGTAGTTTTAAAATTAGGTTTATCGTGCTGTAGATTGGAAGATAATGTGTCTTTGCTATCTAGAAAGCAGCTGACATTTTCTGAGTTTGTGGGGCTGGGGAGGAATGACCAACTTGGGCTCGATGAGTTAAGGAGCTCTGGCCTGTCTTATCCATGGGAAGCCCAAGAGACACTTCAATGAATGCTTCATCGGTGAAAAATGTCTGCATGCTGTACAGACTGAGCTGGCATCATCCACAGAGGACATCTCATCAAAGCGTAATATGCTCTATAAATCATGTAGTGGGCAACGTCTCTGGGATGAGAAATATTTTTCTCAGTTTTTGGCTAAACTAAGCACAGCAATCCCTGGGCAAAACCCCTGAACTGCGAGGCAGACTAAGTTGTAGATGTACGATCTTCACTAGCTCCTGGGTAGAGGTTTTGGGACAGGAGCTTTCACTCCAGCTTTCTGTGGTTCACTTGGCTGTGGACAACTACCAACTGCCAGCTGATACTTTGGTTGTTTCCATTAAAGTATTTCTGAAAGAACAGGTGAATCAGGTGAATACAGCTACACATACCATATTTTGGGCTATAAAAAACATATTCTGGCATGGTATTACAAGAAGTGAAGCGCTGAAGCACACAGGATCCAATAGGGAAAAAAATAAAAATAAAAATGAAAAAAACCTTGCCTCAAAAAGTTAAAGCTTTTGTCCTCTGGAGAAGATGCAATCAAGGGAGAGCACATAGGGCTGAGATGCCATAACTGGGTATTAACAAAATTAAATTCCCATGTAAAACTGAGCTATTATTCCAGGCAAAATATTATGTACTAATGATAATTCTGTGCAAATGTTTTCTGTAATTGAGAGAATTATAGAAGCGTGTACTGTGGCCAAATCTCTGTCTAAGATCTGTGCACAAGGAGTTTGGAGAGATGGAGAAAGAAAAAAAGTTGGCTATTGGTGAAAAGACTTCCTTCTTCTGCACTACAAGACAGGCTATAAGCCCAAACTCAAAGTCACAGTAAGAGAGTTTCCAGTAATAAGCAAAATTACAACACATAATTATCTATATCACTCAATGGCTGAGTAAAATGAGCCAAAAGATTTTTTTTTCCCTGAAAGTTTCTGCCAGGATAATAATTTCAAAATGAAACAAACCCTGCCCCAAATCTGAAACAAGTGAAAAGGGTTCCTCTTACTCAAGCTATTTCATGTCATAGAGGATAGACGTGCTCCAAAGTTGCAGGGAGAAGTAAAACACATCAAAACTTTAATTTGTGTAATTCACCCTTTCTCCATCCCTTGAATGAATAAGGCAAATACCCAAGGCTGACAAACAAGGGCCTTATATCCTCCAGAGATATCCAAGAAAAAAATAGGGAAAGACCAAAAAAAAAAAAAAAAACAAAAAAAAAACAACTTGTGACCAGATGCAATTTCAACTCTACCTCCCCACTCACTCTCTGGGTTTACTTACAAACCAGTTGATACCAGTTATTCTGCGTTTACAGAGTGCCAAACAGTGGCTTGTGAGCAAGACCTCTAAGTGAAACCCTAAAACCAGATAATAACCAAGAAGCTGACAGTAGCAGTGTTGACTCACAGGTGCAGTGGGATTTGAATATGAGTTGCCATTTCATGCTCATTTCCTGTGGACTGCATGAAACAGTTTAGTCCTGGCCATGCATTCTACTTTTTTAAAATATGCTTCTTTATAAAACTCAGAAATCCCCAATAATACGTGGGTCAGGAGAGACCCTGTAACAGTATATTAGCACTTGCTGGAAAGTTTTCACAAAGTGTTTATCACTTTCATAGAGCAATAACCCAGTCTATGCTGCAAAATAACACTGCTTCTCCTTGCTGCCTCAGCCTTCTGGCTGTCCACCCTGCTGGTTTGGGCCAAATCTCTCCCTTGTAAGGCATCAGCAGGTTCCCTAGAAGACAAATCTCTGCTGTAGTTCTTGCGATAGCTCACACTCAGGCACAAGCAGGGCAGGGTTGCCTCCCGCTGTCCTCCACATCCCAGACCACTGTCCTCCCACATCCCCGGCTGTGTTGCACATCTCCTTGGCATCATGCTACACAAACACAGCCTCGCAGGCCCCAACACACCTTTCAGATTATTTTAAGTGTTTTGAAATGAAAAGCACATGTGCAGGCTTACAAACACATACAAGAGACTAAGAGTCCGGCAGGAGATGCAGACCCTGTGCTGCGCACCATGAACAGTCGGTTTGAAAAGAAACTTGCTCTGAGCGATGCTTATTGTTAGATAAAAAAAAACAGAGGGATATCTCCGTGCCTGAGAAGCACATCTCTGAGAGGTACACCTACTGCTAATGTTTCCCAAGTGGCTCCCAGGTGTACCTAGGTTAACAGTATTAGCAGCTCCAGAAGGCAAAAACAAACTCTGGCATGGGAGAGAGGTAATGCCACATCGCTAAATTCCCCTCTTAATCCCTGATATTTAAGAGATCGCTTTAAACCCTGAAGCATGACATTTTTGATTCATGACAGCATATGTTCTGTATTTGGGTTATTCACATTACTCTATCAGCGTACAGTGTCATATTCTCTCCAATAGGAGCTCTACAGGTGGTGTAAGCAGCACTGGTGATTGGCGATTTTAAGTGATTCTTTCTCCGACCATTCCTATTTCTGCTTCTAACTTAACTGGCTTATTTCCCTGGCATTTTCTCAGCCTGCTATATCGTGCTCTGCTCCTCAAGGCACGCTACAGCTCAGACTCACCTACACACTGTCGCTGGCATCTTAAATCACGGCTCTGGCTCCAGGGTAGCTATAGGAGTATCAGCATGTACCAACTATCCCTCATTAAAATTCAGCATTGCCGCCGTGGAGGAATTGTGCAACCCCATTGTTTCTGCTGTGTGGTTTCAGGCACTCATATAATCTTATTATGACTTTTGGGTGGTTCGCGTGCATATTTGCACTTTAATTTTCAGTGCTGTAGGTTCAAAGAGGAGTGCGTACAATAATATAGTATGGTTGTTGGTACTGGGAAGAGATTAAAGTCTCCAATAAAAAATGCAAAGTGATCTGAAAAGCACCACAGTGCAGAATCAATACCAGAGCATTCATTTTTTTTTAATGAAAAAAAAAAATTTGTAAACTGTTGCTGGGAAAATATTTTGTATTCTCGTTTTTGAAGGAGGTGCCGCCTCTGAAACACTGCAGGTGAGGTACCAATTCCTGCATTTTAAGCGGTATAAACTGAAGCGAGACCTCAGGTCCTGCGTCACTGACTGGATCCACACCGAGACGGACGCTGGGTGCCAGCTAAGACGGCTGCACCTACCTGAGGGACCCTGCGGTGCTGCCGCCTCCCCGCTGACCTGCACCGCTCCTCAGAGCCCCCACAGAGCCGCCAGGGGCCACCGCTGACTCCGCCGCCCCCTGCCCGGCCTGCTGCTGAGGCGAGCCGTGGGGCTGCCATGGCAGGTGGCTGGTTCAATGGCAGGGCCAGGCCGCTGGCATGGCGGCTGGCGCACGAGCGGCCATTACGTGGCTGCCATCTCCTCCCTGCCTCGGACCTGCTGCCTGCTCGGCTCTGGGGTCCCAGCAGCAGAAGGGCACGGAGGTGTTGGAGCAGGCCCTGAGGATGATGAAGGAGCCGCAGCACCTCTGCTGGGGAGCCGGGCTGAGGGAGTCGGGGTTGTTCAGCCTGGGGAAGAGAAGGAGCCGGGAGACCTCGCAGCGGCCTGCCGGTGCCTGAAGGGGGCTGCAGGAGAGCTGGGGAGGGACTCTGTCAGCGAGTGTAGTGATAGGACATGGGGGAATGGCTTTAAACTAAAAGAGGGTGGGTTTAGATGAGATATTAGGAAGAAATTCTTCACTCAGAGGGTGGTGAGGCGCTGACCCAGGCGGCCCAGAGGGGCTGTGGCTGCCCCATCCCTGGCAGTGCCCAAGGCCAGGCTGGGTGGGGCTGGGGCCCTGCCATGGCAGGGGGCTGGGACTGGGTGGGTTTTAAGATCCCTTCCAACCCAACCCCTTCTGTGATTCTGTTAGTGATTTCACATTAAGAAATTTGGTAGAAAGAGGTGAAAGGAAGACAAGAGGGAAGTTGGTTGTGGCAGTTTCTGTGAAAGGATTTACGTCAACAACCGAGGGACAGCTTCATGTTTTGAGAATTTGCATAACGCTTACAGAATTACATGCATGAGCAACACCTGGAAGATTGCAAGGAATTACGCCTGCCAGTGACTCCCAGAAAAATGCTTTAATCACACGAACATAGTTGAGGGAGAGACAAAAGAAAGGACTTAAAGGAATCCTGACCTGACAGGGAAAGAGATCACTCCACCTCCAGACCTTACAACTGTGCTGAGTTAAGCGGTTGGCAATACAAGCACTAGCAACTGGTTAAGACATTAGCAGCTCCAACAAGGTACAGAATTTGGATTTTGATCCTCAGGATTATTAGTCACCTTCCCTCTTCAGAGAATGTGGCCATGGCATCTTTGAGGTTTCATGACATGGCCAGATTTGCTTCTGCCTTCCTCCAGTTTTCCCCTGATGAACCTCAAATAAAATGTACTGCCTCAGCACTGTCTTAAGAGGAAGAGGCCCAGTGTTCTTTCCACTGTATTCTTCATATAAAACATCTATATTTACATGTACTCTTATTTATACAAGTGTATTTACATTCCTCTTCATATACGCTTTTCAAATATAACGCATGTAGGGATCTAATGGCACAGACGAGAGAAAAGCCCAGAACTCCCAGCCTATTTCTCTACTACAAGACCTTATTCACCCCAGCTCTTGGCTTCTCTGTGAGGACCTCCAACAGAGGCAACAGCTGAAGACAAGTGCAGTGATTTTCTTTGGAATATGAACAGGTCTATGAGGAATTCAGCAGACACCAGTGCTAGAGGGCTTCTGGACAGCGGGTTATACATCTGCCAGAAAAAGCTAGCAGCTTAGGAAGGCTACTTCTGCTGTTTTTTCCTTCACTCTCCCACTTCTTTTAATAAGAAAAAGAGTTCATCACATAAGGTGGTCAGAGCAGAAGAATATTAAAGTCGTCAGACTGTGCATCATCAGCACAGTGGATGGTCGCAGCACAACACCTGGCAGGGCACTTAGCCCTGGCTCTGGAAAGCAGGACAGCCCTGCTCCATGCTCCCACCCCGCATGGTTTCTTTCCTGTCCCCCCTTTCTCCTTCTTTCGGAAACATTGGAGAATTAAAGAGCAGCAGCAGCCATGAAGTTGCTCCTTTTTGTGGTCTTATGTCAAGGTGTGTGATCTCAGGGAAATTAAAAGTACACCATTTTTTGTCGCAAGTTGGCAGGTACAGCTTAAATGAGGCTGTTGCAGTGGAAGTAAAATAGACAGTCTAAAAGGGGTGGCTGGCACAAATGACTTAAACAGAAAACCTTGTGTTTACTGGTCCAAGATCAAGCAAAGCTTGCCGGCATAGCTGCTTTCCTATATATATTAACCTACTTCATTACACAGTCTTTAACCGTAATATGTGAAACATTACCAATGGGAAATCCATAAAAGTTCGAGCTCAGAGAGTGGAATGTATTGATTTATTTTTGCCTCCCTTCTCCCAGGAGTCAATCAAAGAGTAAACAGTATTTTACCTTTCCTCAAATTAATTATTTCTAAGTTTTCCCCCTTCAGGCTTCCCACTCGGTGCAGAATAACATACCTACCCTCACAAAAAAAAAGAATCTTTAAATTCCAGAGGAAATATCTTAGCACCTTTTGCCTGGCCCAAAGAAAATAGTTCATAACCCAGTAAAATCTTTATTAAGAATAATGGGCACGGAAATGGCTAGAAAAGTAGTTTCTGAAAATCCAACAGCAGAACCAAACAGGAAAATGTCTGGGTTTTGCATCTGTATTTTACAAACACCCACTTTCTAGTCAACTATCTGCTTCCTTGCCATGTGAATTTTGAACTTTACTTCCTCACACCGATTAAACCTTTTGGGTTTCAGTGGCTGCTTTCAGAAAGAAAAATATGGAGGTTGTTTACAGATAGAGAAGTATGACAAGGACTCCCTGAGTCAGTACAGAAGCTCCAAATAAAATCACTATTGAAGGAAATGGCAACTTTCTCATTAGTTACAGGGCTTTTGGAATTCTTGAAGCTTTTCTACACCATTTAAACCTGTGCAAAGGGTATTTTCAAGAGCATTTATATTGCACAATTTTTCTCCTATCTTTTTTATACAGAGGCATCTAGGCATTGGCTTAATAAAGATAACCCTTTTGTACCAGGACTTCAGAGTTCAAAGTTGTGATAGGTAACCAAGCAATAGGAATGCGATTAAAACTGGAAAGATTTGAGAACAGCTAAATGATTATATCTACAGGGTAGTTTTTGTTTCAAAATGTTTAAAATCAATGTAATTTCTCCTTTGTAATTTTTCAGTACAGCTCCCCAAATGGAAACTTTTTTGGGTACCTTTTCCTTGAATGCTATGCACTACCATGTCTAGTTAAAAATGCAACTTTTTTAAAAGCCAATTTTTAGAAGTCCAATAGCAACAGTGACTTTTTTCCCCCCTGAAACATTTATAGTTCCTTAAGAAACAATTCTTTCCTAAGAAACAAGTCAATCATTTCCTTTCACATTCTATAAAATCTAGACCAGAGAAGATAGGTGCTGTTAGAGGGATGTGTAATCTAGCAGGCAGGACACACAGAGCTCTGGATTAGAAGCTGAAGCTCATCTCATTCAAATAGGAAATACATTTTTTTAAAAACAAATGAAAGTAACTTCTCCTGGGTGTTGTAATTCTATCATCACTCAGAAGCTAAAATCAAGATTGGATGACTTTCTAAGAGATGCGCTCATGGCTCAGTCACAGATTAATGTTATTGATAGTTCATTTACTTGGTGGACAAAAAATATAAATTTAGCAAGGTCAAATTCTTTGGCTTATTTTACACCACAGGTCAAAGCAAACAATCATATTGGTCCCTGAGGAGTTTTGAATTCATTGTCATGATCAACAACAACAGTAACAGTTAACATGAGTCTGTATTCTGTGATTTAAATCCTGTTTGCAGGCAGTGGAGGGGACATAAATCCTACCAGAGCAATGAGTTGTTTGAATCTTTTCACAAACCAGGTTTTAAGAATTCTCCCAGCTCTGCCCCCCTACCGTGGTACAAAGCAGTCGACTTCAGTGTCAGTACCACAGAGGAGAGTTTTAATTTAGATAGATGCCAGAGATGTACTGCACATAAAATCACAACTATGATCCAGATTTCTTCAAAAGCAGATTGAGGAGACAGCTGAGAGTTTTGTGATATCAGCTTCTTCCTCGTGCCAATATCCCTAGCACTGGGCAGCAGGCAACAGTGCTCCCCATGGATATCAAAGAAGATGCACGTGTGTCTCGCTTTGCGTATTTTCTGCCTTGAATTGAAAGAAAGCATGATATCCTGGCCAAGCCATTGCACCATAAAATTTGTTGGCCACAGGAGTGGCCAGTACTTTGCTGGAGATACCGAGTCAGCTGCAGGTGCAGGAAGCCTCCCCTGCTCTCTGCTTCTGGCACAAACGGGGACACATCGCAGTGACAGTCTGACCCCACAGGATGGGCTGCGGGAGACACGCTCCTGCCCCACGTCTCCTCCAATGCTACGTGCTCCCTGCTGGTGGGCTCCAAAGAAAGCAGCTCAGAAACTCCTTATGGGCTCTTTTTACTGAAGATCTGACCAAATCTCTGTCCTAAAGCAAAGCCTGGCTCTTGATAAAATGAACTCTTGCATTAGAGATATAATAAATACACAAACAAACAAACAAACAAACACTCTTCCTCTTTGGCAGGCTGGTCTAGACTTTGGGGGAGCCTTTTGAAATTTGAGGGTTGGGGTCTGAATGTTTGTTTGCTTTTAAGTAAAAGTCTTCCATTTCCTAGTAAGGATAACAAAAAGTCACGTCTGCAAGGTGGTCCTGACAGTCCCACCCCACCTGTGTCCCTTCTGATTCTTGCCTGCCCTCAGCTTCTCTGCCCAAGTGGCCAGCTCTTCATCTTCCATCTTTCAGGAAAGCTTTTCTTTTTTTTTTTTTTTTTTTTTTTTTTTTTTTTTTTTTTTTAAAATGAATCTCATCCTTTAAAATCCAGCTTTGCCAAATTAAAGCCTGTTTGTGCACACACACACAAGTCCTAAAAGCAGCGGGATTGCTCAGAGTCCACTGATATTAACTTTCTAACCATATCAAGCGCAAGTTGCCTCCTCCACCCACAGCAGCTTTTGAACCTCTTAATCTCAGGACTAAGTCTGCAAGGAGCTCCAGAAGGGTAAATCCGCTTAGCTCTGGAGGAACCACTAAGGGCTGCACACATTTTTGGCAATACAGAAATCTCCCTAATGGCCAGCTGCAGTTCTGAATCTGCCATCTGAGGGGAGGATAGAGACTTGGGTGTTGTTTAGTCTGGAGGAGAGGAAACTGAGGAATGGATGTGACAAGAGTCTTCCAAGACGCAGGGACTTCTAAGAAGAGAAGAATGATTGATTGTTCTTCATCGTTCGCGGAAGAGGAAAGAGGAGGAATCAGCATAATCTCTAGCAAAGACAACTCAGGGCAGATATTAGAAAAACATTTCAGCTTCAGCAGTGAAATACTGGAACAGGCAACCCAAGAGTGTGGAACCTCCTTCACTGAAATTATGCAGACAGGGTTTAGATAAATACCACTTGAACAGGCAACCTAGAAATGTGGAATTTCCTTTGCCAGAGATTTAAAGAAAATGTTAAGACAAATGTTTGGTGGGTATGGCTTAGCTACGCTTGATCCTTTTTCATCTACAGCTCAAAGACCTCCAAGGTTCCTTCCAGCTCTCTGTTCCTGTGACTCTGTGATTTATGGCGCAGTGGTAAATATTTGTACAACGTCTGTACCCACGCCCCCCTGCGTGAGGCACTGAGAACAAGCACCATGAAGGTGCCCCAGGGAGCTAAATGGGTAAATCACAGACCAGCCACCCCACCACCGGGTCCTTTCCCATCAGCCAGTAGCAGCCGTAGGAGACCATCCCTCACCAAAAGCTGTATCAGAGCCCTGCCACCTTCTTCACATTTTCCACAAATGGAAGAATAGCTACTGGACAGCTAGAGTGAAATCAGTTGCATCCTTCCCAACACGGCCAAAGTTATATATTTGCATCTTAATATTTTTTCTATTACAGACCTCCCTGCGCTACCATAAAAAACACAGCCACTAATCCCCTATTAACTGTATTTAGCAAACCTCAAGTGTTTCCTCCATTTGCAATCTGGCCGGGCTTCAGCCCCGAAGCAAATTTCAGGTGGCTGTGGTCTAAACATTAACTCTGGTCTGGAGCGATTTGAATTACAAACCAAACAGACTGCAAATGGAATCCTAAAGCGCAGGCAGAGCCCAGTCTGGGAACCTGGCTTTGTTCTCCTGAGCCTGCAAACCTACTCCTGCACTGCTCCTCAGGCAGTCAGAAACTGGGTCGTTATTCTCTGGGAGGAAGCACAGGTGTTACATTAAAGGGCTGCAAAGGGAGCCATTTGGTACCAACAATATAGATTTATTACTCATAAATTTTTAGAATTTCCTTGTGTTTTGTGATTAAAAACACATCATACTTTGATTTCCTAACCACCTCCTGTGTTTTGCTTCCAAATTTTTGACAGCCAGTTAATTATGAAGTTTTGAACTTGTTTGCCAGAGTCTACTGCGCATGCATTTTCGGTGTTGCAGTCCAGAAAAATATCCAGCCACAAATACACCTAAAACTACAACAGTTAAGAGCTGATGCATGCTTCAATTATTCACATCCTTGAACAATACAGAAGCATCATCTGTTACGCAGGAGGACCGGTATGCCTCCATCCTCAGAAAAAAACAAGGACCAAATTTAAGCTTGTGTTAGTACTTCACTCACGCTGAAGATTCAGAAGAAACCTACGGGAAGCGGAAAGGCATGCGATTTTATGCGCACAGCTGGCATTTTGTAGACTGCCTTTAATAGGATGGAAGAGGTGATCAGATAGACCTTTAAATTACTAGGCCTATGAAAAGCTTTAAATCACAAACGAGCTATAATTACAGGCAACAAATCAGCCTTTTTTTTTTTTTTTTTTTTTCCAGAAAGAAGCTGCTTATATGATAAAATACAGTCAGGCACACTAGATGATGAATCACCAAAGGTTTAGGACTCAGGAACGCTTCATAATCATTATGATAGTTCCTAGTTTTATACTGCAGGCTGAAATCAATGGGACTGTTCATGTCCTGGAAATCAGGTATGCGTTTCAATAGCTTCCTCAGTCAGACTGATGTCAAAACAGGATAAGCATGTGCTGATGGAAACTGCTGAACAACGTTCTCCACTACTGTCATGGACGGTGGGTAGCATGGATTTACTAGCAGGCCCAAGGTGTCTTTGAAGTATCGTTCTGTTATGGGTTTAGGTTACACACTAGTCATTCTGTCCTTTTATAGCACAGGAAATATTTTCTGCAGAAAATAGGGGAGAATATAATGGTCCTCTTTGAAGGATCCTCCTCTCTTCCCATCTTGGCTCTGATATTATACCCATATGCTGGCTGCTCTTGGACAATCATTTGTTTTTTTCAAAGGCATCCCCCAGCATTTAAGTAACTCTGCATCTGAAAGTTGCTAACCTTGAGGGATTTTCCACAGCTGCACAAGGCATGACTTAGAGAGATTGCTCCACAGATACTGCTCGTGGCCAAAGTCAACAGAGCCGTTTGATTGCTTTCAAGATACACATAGGTAAAATGAAGTCTGTGTTCTCAAGCACTCCACACTGTAAGCACATCTAATAAATAACTAAATCCTATCTGAACTGCTTTGTTCGATGAGCTTCCTCATACAAAGCGCAGGTAGCGACTGACTTGCTTTCGTGGGCTTGCGACCAGAGCTTTCATTGAAAGCTTGGCTCCTTTGTGCCCTCTCCAGTAGTCTGCCACAATGGGTGAACACTTCTCCAGAACTGTTCATTACCGAATTTGACTAAAGAAAATGTTTATTTGTACTAGCTAAGGTAACACTTATGTGAGATAAGTATTCAAGCTCTTCCTCAAGCTAAATGCCCGGCGGAATTCCTTCCAGTGAAGAAGGACTGTGTAGGAGAACATGGGCAGATATCATACAGGAGGGATGCAAATATTTCTGAATACTTGTTTGTGTTCCAAGTACTCATTTCCCTCAGTAATCTTAATGGTTTTTTTCTGCTTGCTATGTGCTGGTATTACTCCTGAGGATGTTTATATGTGGGAATACACGTGAAACAACTGTTTCCACACCCATATGTGACTACAGATAAGGCATGCATACATAAAACAATTATTTTCTTTGCCATTTGTCATTCCCCGATCCTTCCACGTCAGGTGCTTAAATTAGATGTTGCACAGATAGAAATACCACCCTGATATAAAACTGGAAAACCTACCACGCACTGTTTCTGACACGTTCTACCTGTAGGTGTCAGAGCACCAGCTGGCAGCAAGGTAAGTCCTAGCAACATTTCAGAGTCAGCAAACCAAATGCCAGGGGGGCAAGTGATGGGCAAGCTCAGGGCAGAGGAGCTGAGCCTACCTGAGGACTCCCTCTCTTAGCAGACAAGAAGTGGTCAATGTGGGTGAAAAATCCACCTGTGGCTTCTCCTCCAGTTGACAAAATATTCCAGAACAGCAGTTCGTTCACTGCATCTCTTCAACTGTGTTAACTGCCTCTGGTAACAATTGCCTAAAGGCTGTAGCCCAAAAGGAAATTTTACATTTTCATATATAAAAGCAGAAGAAAATAAACAAAACAAAGCATACAACAACCATTCTACCCTGGTTTCCGCACCTCAGTAGCCAAGGTTTGCTTAGGCAGCCAAGCAGAAAGCCCTCGCGCTCTACCCTGTGTGAAGCAGCTGCGACTCTGGGCGCTTGGATGGACCACGTGGGGAACATCAGAGCTGCTCCAAAGTCATACTGGTCTCCTGCCAAGCCGTGCAACAGCACCATGGAAAGCGTGAGGTGGGAGGGTATTTCCACAGTTGTGCCCTCCAGCAAAGGCTGGGCACAACAGGTCCGTACCTGCACGGAGACCTTGGCCTGGCTTCATCTCTGACCTCTCCAGGAGGCTGCAGCGGAGCCTTTCCGGCCCACACTCTGAGCAAAAGCTGCTTCAGAGAAAGGCAACATAACCAAAAGTGATGCTGTCAGAGACAGTGATGCTTATTTTCACATTTAGTCCCAGTGAGAAAAGCTCAGATGCCACCTACATGAGCAAACAACAAAGTAAGAGTGGGAAAGCTGATCAGTATCTCCTGGTGTCGGTCATGCCTCCTCTCCCCACCCCGCTCCCCTGAGGTTACCAGTACCAGCACGCTCATCACTGCCACACCAAGCCCCACTACCAAGGAGCTGTGAGCACAGAAGAAACATTTCTGTGCACGCTGCCCGCTGTTTCTATTCCAGGCTGACCTCCCTGTTATACAATCAAGGGGTGCCGTGATATTCAGAGCATAACTCTGCTTTTTCTCCCTTCCCTGTGGTTTCTGCGTTACAATTAATCTAATTTCTAGTGACCTGGCAGGAGAATGCTTTCCCTGTAATTTGGCAACGACATGTCGATGCGAAGCTTTGGGTTCTACATGCCAAGAAGGGGATTTTCTCAGCTTGGCTCCAGGTGCTAACAACAGGATGCAATACGACCACCAACACCAAAGACTTAGTGTATTTATAAACCATGGAAATAACAAGTTAAAGTAGGGTTTCCAGCCTAGATTATTCCAGTTGTTTTAGGTCTTGGCATGGCAGCTAATCTCCAGACCCATGCTGATTCTGCTACAGTTCAGAACGTTTTATAATTATTTCGTAACTCATTATCCAGGTACAATTATTTTTAGCTTTGGCCTGGATGTGGATGAGGATGACTTTCGGTGAGAGGCCCCAGCTGCAAGCAGCGAGCCGGGGTACCAGGCACGGGGTGAGATACAGCCCTTCCTCCAGCACCGGTGCAAGACTTGGGGGAAATGCCTCTGCCCTCCTCGTTGTGCTTCTAAAACATTGTAACCTTGTTGCCTGAGCACAAACTGACAAAAAACCACAGCCCTGACTTTTAATTTACTTTCGCTAGCTTGATAAATTAAGATATAAATAATATTTGCTGGGAACGCATTCCCTAAATGCCTAATTCTTCATTCCTGGGACATGCACTCGAGCGGTTGTGTTTTATATTCGTGTCCGAACATAATAGACTCCGAAATGGATTTCTTTCTACAGCTGTGCAAAGCTTAGGGATTTCAGGTCACAGCAGGCTGTAAAAATATTTTCCTCAGTTTCAGTTCATGCTGCTTTTGAATTCCCAAATTCTCTTCACATTTCAGATTCAAACAAATACTGAAACCAATAAAAAGCTCTCAGTGATACAGAAGGAAAACTAGCCCAGCTGAGTTTTGCATGGCTCACCTGCACCACCACTAAAGGAAAGCTCCAGGCTCAGTAAATGTCTCCAGGAGCCTTAACAAAGCAGGCAGCACATTTGGTCTGCTTAATGTTTGGGACCAACATGGGAACTGGGCAGGTTTTACATTGCTTGGATTCCACTATGGTCATTTAAAAAAAATCTTGTTTTATTTTCTCATCAAACTTGAAGTGAAAAACTTGAGTAGGTCTGAAATATTTTTACTGAGATACCCAGACTTTTTAAATACAGTTTTATTTCTTTCAATTCTTACTCAAAAAAAAAAAAAAAAAAAAAAAAGCTATGAACATAACAGCTTCCTTAGCTTCCTCTCTTGCCCCCTCCATTTTCCTTGTGCCCTCCCACTCCTTTCCAGCCACATAATACATCTGAAGTATTACGCAGGTGTCCGCTTAGATCCAGTCAGAATTTCCACCTGACAGGTCTTATTTTCCAGCTGGAAAACCCTTCTGGTCTCAGTCATTTTTTTCAAGAAAAACAAAAGCCCTGTTGGGAAACTGAAATAAATCGTGTTGGTTATGATCAGCTGGCTGTTCGGAGGGAAGATGTAAAAGTCTAACGGAGCACTGGCAGGAGATAACACTGGAGCCAGCCAGATGTTAACAGCCTGGAGGGGAGCTCTGCAGGCTGCCCCAGCCTCCTCCATGGCTGCTTTTAAGTTCCCTCCTAGTAATGGTTTTGACTGCCTGCACCCGAGGCTTTGCCACAGACATTGTGGGCCTGCTGCTGTGACCTCTGAAGCCGGTGGAAAGGTGGCTTCTGAAGTGCTCCCCAGCAGCACAGCAAATGCTGCCCAGAGCTGCAGGGAAGCACCTCCCAAATGGGCCCCAAGCCTGGAGGAGCAAGGTACGGGGTCAGCACACCGGGGGGCTTCTGGTGCTAGGACGACTTTATCACGAACGGATGATGCTTGTCTTACATGTAAGGCAAATAAAGCCCCAACACAACGCTACAACTGGTTTCTTCAGGCTCGTGACCTCTTACATTTAATCAGCATCACTCTGCTAACACGGGCAGTGTATGGACACAGCTCTACAGGCAAAGGGACCTTCCTTCTCTCGCAGGAAACAGCTATTTCTGCCAAAGCACTTTCAACTGGAATCACTGAACTTTTTCTTTTTCAAGATTACTCACTTAATTTCAGTCCCTCAGCTAAAGACTATAAATTGTTTTACAGAAGTGAACTTGGCAGGTTTTACAGGATGTTGCCATCTGGGCAACAGACCTGGGGTTTTGCATATTTGCCATATTATGAAGAATTAAAATCTGCCTTGGTTTTGTAGCCACCCTGCCGCAGAACCAGAAATTGTGACCAGCGCAGTGGGAGGGGGGTGTGGAAGGAAAGTAGTGCTTGGATTTAAAAGGTTTTGGCACCGCTTTCAAGGGCTGTGACAAATTTATAAAATTTGTTTTATTAACCACATTAATGGTGTTGCTGAGTGAACTATTGATTTATTTAGGTCCTCTCCAACAAATTTTCAAAGGTAAGTTCAGCTATGAAATACAATAAAATCTTGATAAATAAATTACTTGTGTCAGAAATGGGGGTAGGGGGAAGGGAAGCTGTCGTGGAACAGGTGCTGATGTTTAAAAAAATATGATTAATTGCTGCATAACATTACCAAATAGAACAGGACCCTTTAATTCATCTGGAAACTGGGCACACAAAACCTTCTGGAATGAGCACCCTGACCTAACAATTAAAATAGTAATAATAATAATACTTCTATGATTCCAGGTGAACATTTATAGAATAGGATGCAATAACTGTAGCGCAGGGACTCTTAAAACCCTTTAAGAGACCACCCTGATGCCCAGCCAGAAGTACCAAAAGCCTGATAAAGGGATTGCATATTCAGGTCAGGAAACGGGACTTTACAATTAAACCACAACCATCAAAAAATCAGGATTCCTTGCCTCACTTTTTCTACAGGACATATATCCTGGGAAATTTCAGGAGCAATGAGACTTGTGCAGAAAAAAAAATAAAATAAAAAAATTGTTTGTTTATTGCTTTGTTAGGGAAGAGAGTCAGTTCGTGGACGTGAGACACTGATGGAGCACTTGCCTTCAGAGATAGACGAGAGTCCCTTGCCTGTTTTATTTTCTGGCATGGACCTGGCACGCATGGGCTGAGAGAAGCAGAGGGTTTCTAAATCCTTTAGATTTGTAAGAGAACTGGGACTCCAAATCACTTCGGAGGTGCCCACAGGGTTACACCTGCCTTATAGAAACCCTGGTCTGGAGTGATTACCTCAGGGCATACCAGGAGTCCGAGGTGAGAAGCAGGAATTAACCCAGCATAACAGCTAAAAATAGTTTACCTGTTCCTAGGACTCTGTCCCTCCTTCCTACACTTCCGAGCTCTGCAGCCATGTGCGGCTGCCTGCTGGAACCCCCCCACACCTGGGGCTTCCACATTCAACACCAGAGGAGGCAATGTCAAGTACCCGTCGAGCCCATAGCATGGTCTGTTTGCTCCCTTCAGACTTCTCAGATCAAATTCTCACCCTGCCTCAACCCACAGAAATGTTGCCTTCACCTGCAATGGCACCAGGATTTCCTTGTTCTACCCCCAAACCACAGACTATACCTCCAGGAATTAAAGAAAAACAGAACAAAATACAGAAAAAACCAACACAACAACAGCAGAACAGCAGCAGCCACCAAAACCTTAGGCATTATACAACCCGGGCAGAGGGGGCTGGCAGTAACAGCTGGTGTTAACAGCAAGGCTGCAGAGGGGCTGCTTAACTTCTTAGCCTGGCACTTCATGCACTGAGCTATTTCTGCCACAGATGCTGGAAAAATGCATTTGCCAATTAAAATAATCCAAGCAGGTCCCTTCTACTTGAGCAGACAAGGAAAACAACGTCTTACATCTTACACAAGGAATCACAAAAGCAGAAAGTATTTCTGACACCTGTGATACCTGGGGTGAAACTCACCCTGCTGAAGCCAACACCAAAATGCCCATTAAGTTGAAGAGGGCCAGGATTTCACTTTCAGATTCCTCAAATAGTCTTAGCCTCCTTTGGCTTGGGATGAAGGACTGGGACAGCCAAGTAGGCAGCACAATCCAGTCCTGAATGAGAAAAATAGGCCAAATTCAACAATACTGCAGGCCCTGCAAGACTTGCTTACATCAGGCCTGGACGGAGACCAACATCTTTCCTTGCTCCACAGCGTTGAACAACAGCTACTCTTGGATTTGTGATCTTCATTCACACTGGTACTGTGGCAAAACCTGAGCAGGAAGCACAATCTTCCTAGATGGCATTTATTCCAGGGGCACAGAGTTACTGGGATGCCAGATCAAGAGGATTTTAGGGCAGGAAGACAAGAGAACTAGCAGAAGGCCTGTACTAAAGCAAAATGTTGATCAAGACATTATTTTCCCATAAGTGACTGCCAGGAGGTTTTCAGTGGGAGCTGTGTTTCCTCTAGGGAACTGAAAATATTGCCTCTGCTGTCATCATTCTCTTAATGATGGTGGTCTACTTAACGAGGTGCTTCTGCAGATGACATCTTAAAGTGCGCTGTTTCCATGGTGCCGAACCACCGTCTGGTTCATTGTTCCCCAGGATGCTGACTCACTTCCTTTGCCACTGTCATCCTGCATGCTATCGCACTGGGTCATGCAAATACCAAAATACTTTACTTTAAGAGCAGTCTCTGCTGGTACGTGTCTTAGATCACTCAGTACCCCAAGCAGCCAAGAATGCGCACCGTAGTCCCCAGTTGTTTCATCTTCCCCAGCATACCAAGGCAGAGAAGGACATGCTCTGCACAAACCCTGCTGCAAGAATCAAACATTGGTTGAGGGGCAAAAAAAAAAAATCACTCGAGGTAGATTTCACGCATTTTTGCCACCACAGTGAGAACCAAAGACATCACAGAGTGCTCTCCAGGAATCCCACAACAAAAATTCATCTGCAGCCAGAGCATCTTGGCCAGAAGTTGCTGAGCTCAATGTTAGCCAGCCTAATTCCACCACGTTTACAGGGTTACTTCAGATTTTGTGGCTATGGTTGAGATAAGACCCTGGCTTGACCTCCAGAACTCAACTAGAAGTGAGGTGGAAATGGTCATGGCCATATGAGAGATCAAGTGCTAGATGGCCACCATAAAACTACAACATCAGAATGATAAATACAGCTAAAATAACTACAGCTTGAGAAAAGGTTGGTGGGAAAACAGACGAAAAAAATGAATGAAATGACCAGGAAGGTTTCCTAAATTCTCTGCCTTGGAAAAAAGCTAATATTTAGATTCTTGGATGGTACTTACTCTGCAAAGCAGTGCACAGAAACAATGGGGTTGGCTAAAAATGAGCAGATGCATTTTGGTTATGTTTAAATAACAACGTTCCTGAAATATTCCTCACACATTAATACAGAATTTTCTGGCTATAGTGGTGTTGTTTTAACCTACACCACACAGACAAAATATGCTGAAGATTTATTCTATTGTGAAATAAAAACAAACAAGAGAAAAATACCTATGTTCTGGCTTCCCTTTTGGGAACAGCCAAGATTATTTGTGTGCTGGACAAAGGGATGCCAGTGCTTCCTCTTACTACGGTGGTGCTTTTCTGTAATAGTTGGAATGTCAACAAGAAGGACAGTATTGTGAAATGTGACTATTTCCCAGCTCCGCAGCAGCATCCCAGCGCCAGACGGGGACTGTACTCCCCACTCCGCTCCCATCGCTATGCGCTGAGTAATGCTCCCATCCTCTCTATACGATCTGTTTTGATTGCGTGTCTGTGAAGTGGGCCTGGACGTCACTGGAAGTATACAGTGGGATCCTCATTTTCAGACATAACCTCTGACTCCTGTCGGAACATGAGTCACAATGAGCACAAACAGCAAACATCAAAGCAAAACGTTAGAGCCAACCCAAATTCCCAAGCATTTGGCTACACAAGTTCAGCTTCATTTATAAAAACCAGGACAGCAATATTCATTCTTTGCTTAAAAGCAGCAGCAAGGGCAATGTAGTTAGGTTTATGTCACCGAGAAGAGCTCATAGGAATAAGCATCTTTCCAAAATGATCTGCCAATGCATGGTCCCATGCTGTGTCTTAGCCTGGCTGAAGCCAGAGAGACACGCAGTCTGAAATGACCTATTGGATACAGCAGCATAACAATATGACGTCCAAGCCCAGCATAATTCAAATTCTGGCCATTGCTAGGGATGGAGGGGAAGGGCACGGAAACCGCTTCCCTTCCCTGACTACCACCTTTAGCTGCATCCCTTCCTACAATGTACAGTTCAGGAGATCCAGCTCTGTCCCTTCAGACCTGTCACCTGCTCTAGCTCAGCACCACAGCCGGGTGACCTGATTTAGCAGGCTTTGTCGACAAGGCACGCTACAAAGACCCACATCAAAGACATCCTGCTCTGGCCATGCACCTCACAGCCTTCCCCAAAGACATCCTGCTACCCCTGGAGCTCTGGGGAGCCCTGCGCATAAGGACAAGCTGAAGGGCAAGCAGAAGGCTTTGCTGGCCTTCAGATAAAGGTTTGCCCGTTCAGGTGCTTGTAATAATCAGAATCGAACATCCAAAGCCTTTTGAGATTCACCTCTCTCTACATATAACTGTATAAAAACAGTGCCTGGCAACCTGCCCATGCTAGCAGTAAGCACACCAGACTGAATTTGCTGCAAACATTGGTCAACACTTCCTTTCCCAGCGACTGACACTCGGGAAAAGGCCTCCTCTTGCAAGGATTAATTCACCCAGTTTGGTAATATCATTGATCGGGTTCCAGCCGTTGCATCTTATTTTATCTTAATTTACAGAGTTCAAATATAAACACCAGCTACCTGTAACTGCTGTGAGAAGAGTACAAAAAGTCAATATTTTAAACTCCTTTGCTGACCAGGAAAATTAGCCTGTGCTGCTATTGCTGATTTTAGCAAGAAATCCAAGCAGAAGCTTTAAAAATACATTATGTTTAATTTCAAAATACATTGTTTGCTAAACACACACAATTCCGTTCCTGCCAACCGGTCTATTATAAGGATAATCCACACATGCCTTTCTGGTTACCCTGGAAAAAAAAACACGAAACACTTCTGAATCTGTGGGTGGTTTCTCACCAGCG
This sequence comes from Aythya ferina, assembly GCF_964211825.1. Taxonomy (NCBI): domain Eukaryota; kingdom Metazoa; phylum Chordata; class Aves; order Anseriformes; family Anatidae; genus Aythya; species Aythya ferina. The sequence goes on from NC_140298.1 coordinate 5,232,542, forward strand.
CAGGAGAGACGTCAGTGCTCACAGGCACGGCGAGAGCTGCCCTCTTGCAAGTGAGGTGGGTTCTGTTTTTCCAGCCTCAGCCTTTGGGTCTGAGCATTACCAACGATTTTCCACCCTGATTTTTGATTGAAATGAAGTCCAGATGGTACCATTCAGAGTCAGCATTGTCCGGAGACTTTTCAGTGACCGGTATGGCTAAATGGGCTTTGAGGCTAGGAGGGGTCAATGCGATAGCCTGTAAAAGAGGAGCTCAGCCCACCCTTCCTCTGTCAAACCCATGCCAGACAATTGAGCTGAAGAAGACCTTTAAAAACACATCCTATCTTGATTTAAAGACCTTCAGTGCAGCTGAATTGAATTGATTGAGATGAAAAGATTCAGTTACCTCAGCTTACATGGCCTGGTGTCAGTACTGCAAGACTGGCGCTCCTATCCAACCCTGTCCATGCAGCTCAGAGCCAGTCCCTTGTGTTTCCTCCCGGGGATTCAGATGGGTTGCTGAGGCTGGGGAAGGGTCTCCCTCACACTGTGAGAGACTCAGAAAACTACATTGATGGAAAATATGTCGAAGCTTTTTCCCTTCCTTAAGGCTGAAACCAGAAATAATCTCAGTTTCTTAAAGTGTGTGTGCTTCATTTTGATTTTCCTCACTTTTATTTTCTTTGCTCAGCTAAAGCAAATGTCCCTGTCCTTCTCCACTTCTTCAGCTTCTATTCTCTGAAGATTTCCTCTTTAACTATTTGAAACAGCTGTGATTTTTTTTGAAAGTCTGAAAATACTTAAAACTACCAAAAAAAAAAAAAAGTCTTTTTTTTTTTTTCTTCTTGCCTCTCTCACTTTTGCAAATCTTGGTAAATTTTGACAAGTTACCAATGACAACAGGCATAAAAGGCATAAAAGGCAGGTGATATCATCTTCCATATAGAAATGGGAAGATTATGACCATCTACAGAACTACAATGCAATTGCAACACCAGAATCTTTCCTTCAGCATAAGAAAAGCCCATCAGCAAAGGGGAAATATGTATTATTTCCTTTTCCCTAGGTAAGCAGCCTAATGAGCTTAAGCTATTGTAAACCCTGGAATACTATATTGCTTTATTCATGAACAGCTTCAGAAAAGTCAATAGAAGTCACCGAGACGACCAGGGAAACCAGATAGACTCCTTGCTAATGCTGCATTCTGCCAGCCTGAATAAATAAACTGAGCCTGACCCAGTTATTACAGCAGTGGCTCTGAAATATAGGCAAGGAGCAGAAAACTTATGACATGAGAGACAAGGTAGAGGTAGCCGGAGGTATTCAGCGATGGGAAAAGATAAAGAGAAGTTGAGTGGGGCTTCAGCAAGACACACAGAGTGCCAGGCCCTGCGTTCGTACTGCCCTGGCGCCAGGTCCAAATGGGCAGCTCGAGGGTGAGACAGCGATCTTTACTTTTAGCGGAGAGCACTGGAAGCGTGCAGATTGCTGAGCAGAGCTCTCATGCCTCCAACACAAAGTTAGCTCATGCTGTGCAGCACTTTCTAATTAGAAATGCAAGCGGTACGAAGTAACACGCGGGCACAGAGGGGAAGTGGCTTGGTGCCTTGAGGGCAGGCTGCGAACAGCCCCTGCGTCCTCTGCGCAGAAGTAAGGAGCAACCAATTTCCCCAATTAAGGTAATTAATTAGGTCATTTTCCCAAGTCCTAGTCAATATGTATCAATCTGCCCACCAACTGCATTTCAGGCAGCGCTCCCAGCGCGATGAAGTCAGGGCCACCACAGAGGCCGGTTTGGGGCACCCCGGTGGCTGACCTGAGGTGCTCCCAGAGGCAGCAGCTCTCTGCCTGGGGTGTGGGACCAGGTTTTCCAACATGAGAAAGGGCAGGTTCTTCTGTACAAGCACCCAAGCTCAACAGCTCAGCTGTCTGCTCACTACAGGTCCCATCAAATGTCTTTTAAAGCCAAGGGCTTTTTCAGTGGGCTTTGAATTAGGTGTATTTCAGACACGTACCTTTAAATTTGCCCTGATTAGACACATAGGACTGAATAAACACTCTTCCATGACTTCCCGTTCTAGATAGGCTCCTATTTTCTCTAAAATGGCCACATTTAACCTTTTGCTGATCTAATTTGTCTGCCGTAAGTTCTTTTAAGATGCTGGGCTCTCCCGTCTCCAGGTCAGCCTGGTCCTAAAGCACATGCAAGAATGATCTTCCTGCAGTCATCCTTTCAATCAAACTATTCACTCAAAGAAATTTAAGCATGTGTTAAGCAGCACGTGACATCATGACCCGAAAGGTTTACCTCGAGGCACACTTCTCTTTGGCTATATTCATTTGGCTACATATCAGAGAGCATAAGATCTTAAGCAATTATTTCTCCAATTAGTAGTAGTTCCGTTCCACTGTGTGAAGAGCTTTAAATCCATCGTATTTTATTTTCTAGGAGAAACACACCCTCCACATGAAAGTATGGAAATTCGGGGTATCGAGTTCTCAAAAAGACCTTTTTTAGCATGAAACATCTCCCTCCTTATCATAGCAAAAAGTTTAAAAACATGCTTGATTTTCAGCACATGCATAGTCCCCATGACGTAAAAGCTTAAATTAACCCATCTGCTTAAATGTTTTTCCAAATCAACATCAGGGTAAAAATTCATTCTGAGTTGAAATTTGGCAGACGGAATTTAAGCTTGGAATCAAAATTTTTAACAGATTTTGAAAAAATTAGTTCAGCTATATTTGACTTTTATAGACCATACAAAGAATCAATTAAAGAGTTTCCAGACATGTTCTTCTTTTGGTTCTCATGTAATTTAAAAACAGCCTTGCTTCTTCAAAACTGAACTTGCCAAGTGATTAACAGAAGACTAAGTATTTTCCCAGTTTGAAATAATACCCTAAGAAAATCTCATTTTAAAATAATAATTATAGCTGTTTAAAAATGATGTTCTGGGCACGTAAAGCATTGGTTTGAATCCTTTTGATGCCATGCATTGCAGCTCTAAGCTGGACTTTGCACATAAAATCAAACAGGAGATATGAACTCATTTTAGCCCCAAAGTAAAACATTTCTGTCCTGGAGGGCCCGGGTGAGTACCCCGTGAGCTCACAGCAGACTGCCCCTTCACTGCTGTGTTGTGCTGAATGAGACAGCGAACGATCAGCCCTTGCACAGCTTCTGCACGACACTCCCGTTGTGGGTGTCCGTGTCCTCTTCCACATCTTCTTTCATGCCGTATTATGCCTGACCTCCACATTACAGTAATATCAGTTTTACAGTAACTCCACAAGGAAGTCAGAAATTTTCCCCTTGCTTTGTTGCAAAGCCCAAGCAAGCCCCTGGAGATCAGCCTCATGGCATCTATGGGCTTTGGATGACCCCAAAAGCAACCGGAAGGTTGTGGCAGCAATGCTGTCCAGCCTGCCTCACCCCATATCCGCATGTCTGCATGTGCCATGGTGAACAAGCAGCCCACAGCGCTGGTGGTGTCACACCACACTTGAGAGAAGACCTGTTCCCCTAGGGAACAGTTGGAAGCTGACGTTCTGCAAAGCACGGTAGTTTATCAGCACAGCACAGGTAAAAATAAACCATTGGAGTAGCTGCACTGATGTGAACCCTGCTCAGCTGAGTATCTAGCCCAAACAACTCTCAATAGTCTAAATGACTGTTTTAAATGACTGTGTATTTTATAAGTATGCACATTACCCTGTTGAATTTTTACAGCTAATGGCGTGCATATGGTCACACATATAGACACGTGTATGCATTTAACCCCCCCAAGAAGCCCTTCCCTGTGCTGCTGTCGCACTCCTGCTCCCTGCACAGAGCCACGCGTGGCTGGGGAAGATGTGCTGCAGCATGGCCAAGCTAAGGCCTGGCCCTGTCCTACAGCACAGACCCCAAAAAGGCACGCATGTGGCCTGGCTCAGCAGTGTGTTGGGCAGGAAGATGTGGGATTAGAAGGACACAAAATGCAGGAGTGCACATCCCAGCCGAGATCAGGCTTATCTGCTACGATCTTTCTTTGGGTCATACATTGACTTGCGTTGGCTGTGCTTGCCATTTGTTGAACTACGGCTCATGAACAACTCCTAGGATTTAACTGGACTCATTAAAGTTAAAAAGACATTTGAGAGTAATGTAATTGGTTCTGAAGGAATCACCATCCATGGTGGAAACGCCGAAGGCAGAAAGCAGGTCCCTGCGGACGCGGCTCTGAGAACAGGCTGAGTCAGCAGTTCTCCAGCGCTACTAAAGACTTCCTCTACCTTCAGGCACTAATTTGTCTGAAGACTTTTGTAAGGCTTTTGCTAAAGAGAACCAGAAAGCCTATGAAAATGTGCTTTACGGGTAACACTTTCCATCTGTTCCCTCTGAGGCAAGAGGCAGGGAATGGTGTGTTTGGAAACACCTCAAACCGAGCGCTGGGGCTGTCAGGTCTGCCCAGGTCTTTAGCAGTACAGCTGGCAGTGACTTCAAAACCCCCTCCCTCTCAGAAATTGTACTTTTCTTGCTCTTTACCCTACACCCAGCTTTCGGGGGTGCTAGCAAGTTTCCATAGAAGATTCCCATGCTGAATGCATGAGCGGTGCTGTAGGTGCGACATCCCCACCCGCTGCTCAGAGGAGCATCACTGTGTACTGCTGGACAGCAGAACCGCCTCCTTTTTGGAACAAGATGCTTCCCTCCTCCCTCATCTACAGCACTCACTGTCAGCCTGGAATAACTGTTAAAATCAGCAAGATTTTTTTTATTTTTTTTTTTGGGGGGGGGGAAAGGTCACCAAAGTCCCAGATTAATAAAAACTAACAATTTAAAACAAACAAAAAAAATCAACTGCACTTTTATTTTTGGGGGGAATTTCCTTCCCTTTCTATATTTAGACTGTTAAGCTGATCAAAACTTCTCCAAATTTGGAAATTTCACCTTATTTTGATGCTGGCAATGAAGTAATATTTCAAAAAGACACATGGGTAAAAGATCATACATAGCAATACCTTTCACCCAGTTGAATTGCGTCTTCGTTCCAGAGGCAGGCAACCCAAGGACGAGGGAAGTATTCCTGTAGCCCCTGTCCTTAAAAGCAGGGTTTTGTTCTGAATAACCTGTGTTTCATTGGCCAAGGAGCCTTATTGCTATTCCATTACTTTTATTCCCCATTGTGCTTTTCCTAAGCTTTAAAACAAGATACTTATTATTGGAAATCTTTGGGTACTACTTAACATGCACAGAGGAGAAATGAGCTGACCATTAAGCCTGTTTCACTGCTCTGTTCCAGCCTCAAAAGCCATTACCTTAAACTGGTTTATTGCTCAAGCAACACTCTTAACCTCTTCTGATGACAAATTAACTAAATGCTATGGCTTTAATTCCTAAATAGCTATTCAAAAGAAAACCAACATACATGTTCTGGTGTCCAAGTGATAAGCAAGTGCAGCTGAGCTAGCAGTTTGCAGAACCAGGTTGTGGCTGTACCCTTGCTGGGAACAGGAACAGCAATATCAGTAGGAGGAGTGTTTCCCATCTTGTACACACAGATACAGAGATCAGCTACTATTTACAGTCCTCTCCTGTGGCATGTCTGCCACAATCACTGGGCACGACCTTTGTGATGAGTGGAGATACTTTCTGATGGCATTCGCACAAAATCTGCATCATCCTTATCGTACACTTGCTCTTAGAGCATTTAGAGCATTTGCTCTTAGAGCATACCACTTCTGGTAGTAGCTGTACCTGAAACTAATGCCATTCATGGTGTCAAACTATACTGGAAAGATGACAGAAAAATCTTTCATTTTTCTGGATTATTTAAAGATTTTGGTCCATTTGTACCCAGCAGAAATCATAGCAGGAACTGGCTTAAACCAAGCAATGTTTTTACCAGCAGCCAGATCTCCAGCTGCTTCACCAGCTGAAGACACAGCCACTGTGTTTCACAATGTTAGGCTAATTCAGGGGGATGTTCTGTATAGATATGACCTTATCCACTAGGATAGACTGGTAAAGCAGGAGGCACTGGTTCTTTTTTACGTGAGGAGATCTTTAAAAGTAAAGAACGAATCACAAAGAAAGATAGTTGGCCTTGGAAAACAAAAAAATGGAGTAAAGAAAGTTGTGATCTGTGATAACACCCAGCATCAGTAACTGAGAATTCAAAAACATTTGCTCAAAAGTGTATTGGGTTGGGCTTTTTTACTGGATTTGTAAAATTAGTGAGTGAAAGGAACAAAAGACTGGAGAGGGCAACCTCCTGCGGACCTCCCACAGCGCAGCAACATATGAGCTCTTGTCCAAAGGAATCCCCAAAAGGTTTGTCCCGCATGCCAGAAGCCAAAGAAACCCCCTGGCATCTGCAGAAAACTCTGAGGCTTTTAATACAACATACCGCAAACCCAGGAATATTACCAAGGACTGCAAAAGGACAGAAAGAAACATCACAGACATTTACATCTGAGGCCACTGAAACAATACAGAATTTGTTATGTGAAAACATGCGGATGAACCAAGGAAGTAGGTAATGGTCCAGGCAGCATGAGACGGCAAAACCACAGTAAAAACTTTCCTAGTGATCTGATCTGAGAAGTTCCTCCCTGACTCCTGAACAAACGTAGGAAAATGAGACACCAACCAGATCCTGGAAAGTTTGCTTAGGAGCAGCAGGAACATGAGCACACATCAGTCACCCAACAGCCTACCTCCATCCTTCAGCTGGAGCCAGCCTGTGATGCTTCAGAGAGAAGGGAAAAAGTCAGCTCCACCAACACATGAATCATTAACAACAACAAGAACAATACGTAGAAGCCCTGTTGTTCAATGGAAGGAAAAGAAAGGGTCCCTGGTTCCTGTGAGCGGCACACTGGCAGGATAAGGGATGAATTAATAGAATTAAAAATTGTGTAGTTGAATTCTAGTCTTGGAGTATTTTTGAAACCGTATGGTGAGATCTCACGCGGTACCTGGGGTAAAAGCATCGTGGCTAATGGCAGAGCAGAGCTAAAGGGGAAAAGCACACCCCCACAGCCCTGTGTTGTGACCCAAGCACACGGCAGCGCAAGGAGCTGCAGCTGGCCCTTTCCTCCTCGCCTTATGCACCATTAATTCCCTTGCAGTGTGTTTGCTGCAGCGTGTTGTGAAGAGCGTTCACTTTGGGCATATTTACAGCATAGAAACAGATCCCAGATGAACACAGAGCCACAAGACTTGTCTGCTGGTGGTCCTCCATGAAAGCTTAGGGTTTTATCATGTTTTCTATGGGTGATTCCCATTCCTAGACCTGTCTGTTCATCACACACAATTTTCAACAGCTACCAATGTTTTGGTTACGCAGTCAGATCCTGCCAAAGGACAGCCAGGCTTGTCCAAATCACAGCCACTTCTCTCATTTACACCTATGAATAGCTGGGCTCTGCTCTTATTTCAAACCTCCTCTATTTTTCTTCTCCCTTTGCCATTACCAGGCCACTTTGACCTTGGTTACTAGAAGCAGGTCAGGTAATCCACAGATATGAAATGCAGTTGCTTTTCTCTTAATTCTGTTATACCTTTTCCTTTTTTTTTTTTCCCTGAGTTAATCTCCATCCCCATTTTTCCTCTTGCCCCTTCTCCTCCCCCAGATTGTTTTTCTTGGAGTACAGAAGGGGAAGGAGAGATGGAAAACCAAAGGGGCAGGGTCAGCAAAGTCAGGCTCAGCTCTGGCACTCCACTGCTCTACCAACTTGTTGCTGAGCTGGTGGCTCAGGCTCTGAAGGCTGCACCGTGCCGTTGTCCCCCTGCCAATGCTTTCTCCACCAGCCCAGTCCTCGTTAATGAAGCCCAGCTGGGCTTTGCTGACCTTGTACCAGGTACCTGAGGGCTGGCAGCAGCTCCAGGTCAGACACCGGCCTTGGCCAGCCCGCTGGAGGGGGAACACAGCAACCGAGGGCCATCGAGCCCGCATGTGCAGGCTGCTGGGGCAGCAAGGAAAAGGCAGCAATCCGCAGCGGATGCGAGTGGCACGATTTCCAGCATGTCACACTCGTTTCATGCAGTTTCCCCAAACATTCGGACGTGACACAGAAAAAGTTACAGGCACCTGCAGCTGATGATTCAGCTTCAATAGAGGAAGCTTATACAGTCTCGAAGTAGCGAGGGAAACTAATCACACTGGCTCTAGGAATACAAATAAGCACTCAACAGGTGCCAAAAATGACTTGGCACTTCCAGTCACCTTGCAGTTCATTTCCAGTGCAAGCTGGGAGGCAAATACAAGTGTTGTTTTTTTTTTTTTTTTTCTTTTTTTTTTTTTTTTCCTGTTTTGCATGTGTTGCCCTGCAGAGAGGTCTTGAAAGATGTCAGAGCACAGACAAGGAAGGGAGCAGCTGAAGCAGCACAGAGGCAGGGGGAGAGCACAGCAGCCCCAGCAATCGCCCAGGGAAGGCAGAGCCAGAGCCACGTCCCTGGGCACCAAAACCAGTGTCAGCCCAGCAGACGCCGGCTTTCCCCAGCTCCAGGCGCAGCAGCCACTGGCTGCAGAGGGAGCTGAGCAGGGAGCAGGTGCACCCCGAAACGGCCTGGTGCTGGCTGGCTGCGGGGAGCCCTTGCCACCAAAGCTGTCTCCAAGTGTTAATGCTTTAGTTAATAATGCTCCCGAGGTTCGTGCAGGGGAAGCAACACGAGTGGTGGAAAGCTCAGAACATTTACCAGCAGCCCAGTGCCACCAGCGCGCCTGAAAGGGGCTGCTGGGTTAACATCGGATGACTTTGAAAGAAAGAAAACAAATATGAAAATATGAGCCACACTAATGATCGTAGATCTGGAATACAAATCACAACGGGCTACTGCTGTTTATAACGTTGACCTTGCTTTCTTTTTTTTAAATCCACTGTGAAGGACAGACATACCACCTACTGCCTCGTCCACCAGACGAAGGACTGAAGCTATTTTTGGCATTCGTTATGGTCCAGGTGGCCCATCTGGCCTGATTCACTTGGCCAGTTTTCCTTTCCATCTGGGAATTTTGACCCTCCTGCTTTCCAACTAATTGTATCACATTATCTCCTTTTTGTTCCCCACTTCCCTCGCTGCAAAGGGTTGCAAAAATCTCATGCGCTGCGTTAGAAAGTCTCAATTAACCTCTAACCCTGCTTCAGTGCAGGCGGCTTGGGTTACTTCTCACACCCAACCGTGGGCCCATTAACACGTTGTCGTAAAACAAAAACTGTTTTGACGGGCTGTAATTGCTGCTAAGTGATGCCGAACAAAGGCGCTCTTGTCCCGGGGCACCGGGGCTCAGCCCCGCTCGGCCGAGGGGAGCCCCCCAAACCTGGCACCCCCGGAAGGGCCGCAGGAAGGTTGGGCTCCCCCCTTCCTCCTCCTGCCGCAAATATAATTAGTTTATGTTAGCTGGAAGAGGTCGCCGGCGACCAAAGGGCAGGGCCCTTTTTGTTTTTAGGCAAGATAGTGGAATAATTGCTTGACGCTCCGATCTGCAGGTGCTTTCTGAAGCTCGTTTGGCGCTGGCAGCCCGCAGTGTGAGCTGATTTCCCTGGAAAAGGCCGGATTCCATGTGACAGGCTTGATTTGCTGCGACGGCAGTGATCGCCCATTCATGCCACTGGTGATTACTCTACCTGTCCCAGTTGGCACTTACCTTGGCCGCCAGGCCTCCCAGCTCTTGCTCTTCATCTCCCCTAAGGGTGGATCTGTGGCCGAGGTGGGACCGAGCCGAGGATGCTGCAGGCCCTGTGCTTGCTGGCTCCCTTCCACTCCCAGGATACTGAGGAAGCATCAAGTCAAGTCATGGGGACTGCTGACACGAGAAAGTGCTCGCAAGAATAGATATACAAATCATGTGCCCTCCAAATAAACCAGCTACACGTTTACAGGTGTGTCCTCTTAAGATCAGCCAGAGCCCTGCTATCTGTGGGTGCTTCAACCATTTTCTTCATTTGTGTATAGAAATTCTACTTGCCATATCCTCAGTTTTTCCAAGCCTGTTTTTCTTCAAATGCCAGGAAAAAACCTGCATGTCAAAATATTAATACATGCCTTACACACCCCAGAAAGCAGTGCTAGTCTCCTTGCCCATCTGCTACCTCAAGGCAGAATCATTTCTCCCTGTGCTGTTCTAGAAGTTACTTTCTATCTTGTTATTGAGCACATCCAGTGGTGGAGCCTCCCTGGCAGCATATTCAACACCAGAAAACTCCTCCTGCTATGCAGCCTGACTCTTTTTGGTTGCAATTTAATCCCATTTTCAGTTGTCCTACCCCCTATGAAATGGACAGCAGAACATTTCCCCTTCAGCAGCAGCCTGGACATGTTCGAAGATCCCCGTTCCACAGTATCATTCACTTCCAAAGCACAAGCTGAAACTCACTGCCATGGAGCCATCTTATCCCTCGGTGTGAACCAGTGATGCTCAGTCACCATTTATAATAGAATAAAAGCCACTCTATTTTTTGTTCCAAGCATCTACTCCATTCCCTCACGTTTCTAGTGGGCTGTTATCTTTACTTCTTACTGTAAGTAATAGCTAAACAGCTTCAAGCATTAGCATTTCAAAGCAGCCTGTACTTGGAAACACACCAAAATAGCTATTCCAGATACTCAGGAATAGCTGTTTTGGTTCATTTCCAGGCTTAGACAAACCTGAAGATTTAACCTCCTGATGCTGCCTGCAAAGGGTTGCTGACCCCAAATCCCAGTGCTAACCTCGTGTGCCTGGAGGTACCACCTGGCTTTTAGGAAAGGAAACTCTACCACAGCCAACAACTACATCTCAGACGTTTCCACATCACTATGTATTTTTGGCCTCCTGCACTTGTTACTGGTTTATATCTTATTTAGTTATTTATCTTCTGGCTGAAGAATTAAGTTTCTGCAACCATTATCTAAGCCCTCATTAATAATGCACAGATATTTCCTAATCAGTGTAAACTGGCGCTTCTCCACTGATTTGCACAGAGCTACTTTAATTTATATCAGCTGAGGATCTAGCGTGTTTAAGAGTGTGTTAACAGAAGACAAAACCCGAATACATTTTATCTTCAGTGATAAACATTGCATTACGCAGCACATGTAGAAAACGCCTTCTCAGAAATACGATCTTGGCTGTAGCACACACTGGGCACAAAAGCTGGAAAAGTCTGGATGTTTTCAAGCAGGGGAGGTTAGAGATCGCCTAGAGCTGTCGTGAAGTCTGAATTTAGGCAATTTGACATCGCCTACAGAGCAGGTGCCCGGATCTAGCCGGACAGTTAAAGGAGTCAGCATCAGGTCTCTGCACCACTTTTGCAGTCAGGGGATGAAGCCCCTGAAGGAGACTCACCCAGGTGAAAGCTGGGCATCTCGGAGCAATCCAGAGCTATGATAAGCTAGGGCTAGCTAAAGAAACACCTGCGCATGAAAGTCAGAAAGCAGCACGTCTGTGCCTGTTTTGGAAACTAACATTGCATTCCCAGAGAAATGCAAGATCCAAAATGTAGGCACAAAAGAAACAGAAGCAGCTAGCAGATGCGCAACCCCAGAAATGTTTGTGTTCTGAATCAGTTAGTGAAGTTCAGCACCTGAAGTCACACCTACCAACCCCACCTAGCTCTCGCCATGCAGGCGTTCTGGCGTGCCTCCCGTCAGTATTTCACCTGTGAGCCCTAGAGCAGACGAAGCCAGACAAATGGGTACAACTGCACTCTTCCTGCTCCTACGGATCAGGATTTATGTTGGTGTAACCCCAGGAGAAAAAAGCCACGGCAAACAGGGTGGCTTAGTTCTTCTCCTGGCCCTGCTCTTCCCTTTCTTTTCTTACACTTGTCTGTCTTTAGGGTGACACAGATCTGTCCAAATACAGATGGGTGATGCTAGCTGGAACTATATGGAAGGTGGCAGAGTCACTTTTTCAAGAAGCCCCTAGTGCTGGGCACTAAATACAGCCACCGATACGGATCTCCAATTGGATCTTGCATGCCCATCAGTATCACAGTGATCAAAGGCTGTTCTTTGACTAAAGCTAAAGAAATAACTTAAAGCATTCTCCGTGACTAATCAGGATAGCAGTTTAGCAGCGTGGCAACAGGATCCCAAAGCAAACACAAAATAAATCATCAGTAACTGAATTTGCTTTTTATGTTGAAAAGATCTCCAGAAAGAAAATGAGCTAGTCTTTTTTTTTTTTTTTTTTTTTTTTTTTTTAAATAAGGTATGTGTTACAGATATTACTGCAATTAGATGCTGCAATTTGTTCATTATTAATTTTATGCATTACATGCATTTTTAATCTTTGAGTGAGAGCACACTAATCTCTCTGCACGGACACCCAGAGCAGCAATAGACAGCAGTATGATCAGAGAGAAAAGGTAAGAGGGGTGTCTGACTGTCATACCCCAACCTTTGCCTATATATCTGCAGAATCTTCCTCTGCCCCTTTCACCCATGATTCACCAACATATTCCACTGAACCGCTGAAGTAAAGCCTATAATTAGGTTATTATCTTTAGAAAAGGAGTCTAATTGTAGGACAACAAATACCAAGCACACAAGAGATTATTTGAGTCTTGTGAACAGATGATGATACCTTCCAACACACGCTCCTTTTCATGTGTGGAAAACTCAGATGCCAGTTTCAGATAGGTCTGAATCATTGACATCTACATAAAAAGACATCTGGAAGTAGATGATATCACGCAGTGGAAAGGAACAATAAATTAGCTACAAGAACAGGATTTTCCCGGGAGCAAGGAAAAAAAAAACAACAACAACAAAAAAAACAACACACACACACACACAAAGAATTCAACTGTATACAAAGTGGACTTCCAGACTTCCAGTCCAGAGGTAAAACATATGGGAATCGATAGTGGAGGCGGGGGGACAACGGGGATACAAAAGATACAGGACAGGGAGTTGAAGCAAATGAATAGCTGTGGGAAGATGAAACAAAGATGACTCAATTGTCAGAAAAATAATTTTGTTCCCCCCAGAGCCATGATTAGTAGTTATTTGATACACATTCCAATTAAGCTGCCTCAAAATAGGTTGGAGAAGTTTACCTATGGATTGAGCAAGATGTGTGTGGCCAGAAGTAACGCCCGAGCTCTTACTAAGGATGGCTCATACCTCTGGGACCAGCTCTCGGGAACCTAGTGAAGACCCAGAGCAGTCACATCACTGGATTCACCAACACGCCGAGTGGTATTGGAGTCCTCGGACATTCAGACCAAGGGACCTCCAGGAAGATCCTTCAGAGACATGGAGCTTGAGTTAGACACCTCAGTGCACGAAGTCACACCCTTCAGATCCATCACTTCTAACTTCAGAGAGAACTTCCAGGAGTTCTGCCCTTAGAAGATAATTCAGCACATCACGTGGGACTCACAAAACAAAGCTGGTGTTTTTCAAGCTGCTTGTCAAGTTTTCAATAACTGTCAGAGAAAATGTGACGTTTCCACCGAAGCACCTTGACTCAGGTGCTTGATCTGGGGAGGGGGGATTATTTTTTTCAAAATCAAGGCTATTGACTGATGCCCTGCATCAAGCAAACTGGAAGCAAAGCTTAAGCAAATTTCATCTCTCTCTCTCTCTTTTTTTTTTTTTTTTTTTTTTTTTTTTCCAGAAGAGCCACCCATCCCATTTCTACAGCGTTTGACTTGGTGACCTCCTGCAGCACTGAGATTGACAGGGTAACTAATAACCTATGCAAAGTAGTACAGTGGAGCCTCATTAATGTTCCCCTCGCTAATCCACACACCTCATAATTCATGCACGGAAAGCAGTGGTCTCTTCCTCCTTCTCCACTAAAATTTAATAGATTGCTTTAAGGAGGTCTCATATTACTAAGCGCTCAGAGTATTACAAAACATGCTTCTGTACATGAAGGATGAAGAGAAATCATCACAAAGTCTATCTGCACAACAGTCGACTGAACCCATAGCTTTCCATAATTTCCCCAGCTGTTACTCTGAAGTATCAAAATGTTATTCTTTTATTTTGTATTTCCTATTTCATCTAAATAAGCTTGGTTAGCAATAGACATCACCTCATTGTGAAAGGAAGAAGTGACCTACTTCGAGTGTTTCCTTCAAAATTTGAAAGGCCTTAGGAAAATTCCTTTTGAAAGAGTTTTTTTTTTTTTTTTTTTTTTTTCACTGCAAAGTTAGCTCATGCTGTAACTTGAGTCCCACCTCACACAAAAGTGGAATTCTTAACTTAAATGGGTGGGCTTGTTAGCTGGCCTGGGCTGGCCCAGAGACAGACACTTGAGTAGTAACTAGATGAGTACCACTAATTCTCCGGTGTTTTCCCATAACTCACGCTGGGAAGCAGGAAGGACAACAAAGTTTTCCGGGATCCATTAAAAAACAGCTTGTAGGGCAGCCCAGTATAGCTGCCTTGAAGAACTGGGAGCCTGTGAATTAATTCTTTCATTGGGATTTTGAGGAGAACAGTTGCATCATTTCTGGGCCTAAGAGAAGTTCAGGCTTTGTCCTCATGGCAAAATAAGTGGGTTACTCGTCTACCCAAGCCAAACAAGCTCACATCCCTCCTCTCCTCACGGGGAGAAGCTCTTGCACAATCTTTTCCCTCTTACTCACTTTGTGTCCCCAGCACAGTTAACCACAGAGTTGGGGACCACATCCAGAGTCCGCAGCAGTGCTGGAGAAGATCCTTCTCAAGTTTAATGGAGGAAAACCTGCCAGTGCCTTTGTGCTGCATCTGCCACTGTTAAGTAGAAACTCTCACCAACTGCATGCATGAGTCCCTAGCTTTTATTTTATTTTATTTTATTTTATTTTATTTTTTCCCTCAAATGATCCAAGAAATTCAGAACTCATTTGGGTACAAAAGAAATTCTGCCTATTTCTGCCAACACTTCTACTGTGCGACCAGAGCCTGATGAAACTCTCCTGCCGTGTATGGCAATAACATCTGCTCTACTGGCTGCCCTCACTTAGCTCCACTAAACTTCAGCTTACAACTGCTTGCTTAAAAAACAATCAAGCAAAAACCCAAAGACTCTACTTTAATAATTAAAATAAATATCTGGAAATAAACTGTAAACACTTTTCTGACATCACATTAGCGTTGTGCATTACAGGAGGACACACATGCTAAGGCTGAAATTTGGCCTTGGGGCCAAGTGCCTCAGCTGCTCAGTGGAGTCAAACCAGTTCAGGCTACTTCATCCTTAATTTCTTCTCTTGTTGCTGTTGACGGAAACCACTTCGAGTCAATAGCAACTCCACCATCCTGTTGCATACGTAATCTCCCAAAACATTAATGATATTAAAATGCCACCACCACTACTGGCCCCCATATGTTCTTGCTGTCAGCCCCTCCTTGCCTGGAAAGAGCTGTTGTGCCCCTTTCTGGGGCTCATGCTGTTGTCACAGGCATCAGTCTGATTTCCCTTTCTAAGCTTGTACATCAGGGATGTCACAAAAGCAATCTGGTGACTTAAGTGAGTTGTGTTCCGCTCCACTGGGTAACCTCCTAATGGAGTCACTTAGGGCAAGAGAAGGGATTATTCCCCTCTAGAGCATCTCTCTTGCTCTGACCTTTGTAGATGAAATTATTTATTTTAAAATGAAAGCTAAACAAATGAACGAAAAGCAACACAAAAGCCAAAACTTGCTTTTGTTTGTTTGTTCTTGAGTGTTGAAGGCTTTCATTTTTGGGAGGGGGAAGCGGGGGGAGAAGAAAAGGGTGAATGAACATTTTTTATTAGCGAACTGAAAGGCAATTCGTGGAAACTTCTCTTTTGTCAGAATGCTGCTTTACCTTAAAAGAACTTGTCAAGAAAACAAAACAAACAAACAAACAAAAAAAAACAAAGAAAAAGTAGTGTCTACTTATGCAGCTCTCGTCACCAAAATTGGCACTTATCGAGTCCAGAGTGGATTTTATCTAGAGTCATGGCAAAGCTTATCTGCTTGGTGCTGCTCTCACCCTCAAATCTCTTGTAGTTGCCCTTCAACAAACCAGGTGATGGACTGAAAAGCTGACTGCATCTCTGGTGGCTGCTGAGCCTCGGGGATGTGACACAGCTGCTCCTTGCAGCAAACTGGCCTGCTGGGAGTGAAGCAGTTTCTAAAGGCTCTTTCTACAGCCCCCATCTCTGACTCACAAATCCCTCTCTCCAGTCCGTCCCACTGCCCCGTTACACATCCCTGTTTGTAGAGGTGTGCCAGCTCACCGATGTGACACATCACACACACCTTGCTCTACAGGGTCCGAAATCTCCTGCTCAGTGCAAGCGTGTCCTTGGCAAATGTCTTTCCTGCTGTTGGTGCTGGCCCTGCCACTTCATACAGAAATTTCTGCACAATGCCTGAATTCTGTTTGCTCTCCCTAATGACCTGCTGCACGTAAGCTGCTCCATAATTTCTTCCCTGAAGACTGACTTCTGTTAAAGCCTTGCTGTTTGCAAGGTGCAAAGCAGGGCTGCTTTTAAACCTTGAGACATCTGCCACATGTTCATTAGTAATTACTTCAGGAATTATCCGTAGATTGATAATTCTATTTATCATTCCTCTGACATCAGACTTACCTCCCTAGTCCTACTCCCTGCAGTACAACAGGAGCTAGGTGAGCTATGAATACTGCCACGAGCTGTGAGTTTAGGGAGCTGGCAGAAGAGAAGGCAGGCTCAGGGCTGAGCTGGATGGGACTTGAGAGCTGACATTCACACTGATGGGGGTGGGATGGGTGGGATGTTATCCCATAGAGCTTCTTGACGTTACTGAAATAATAAAACAAGCCATTCCTTGTATTAACAGACACCTCCCTTAGAAGTTATTACAAACATAGACCTCTACAGCTCACCTACTTCGAATTTGGCTGAGAAATGAATTTTGGCTGGTCTGCATCTGCCTATCTGAAGATGACCTGCAGTGCTTTACAGCCCGGCTCTGCCGCTGGCCACTGGGAAGGAGCAGCTATAAGTTTCTCTGCCTCAGAAGGGCCAATTCTGTACAAACTTCTGTTATTCTGGAAAGGATTTTGATAGAAAAGCCACAGGTCCAATGTGATTAGTCAACTCCAATCACTCTTCTAACATGACTACCAAGAAAATGACAGAAGTCACAGTCATTACAGGTACCCACGTCTGCCTCCCTGCTTACGGAGTTAGACCTTCTTCCCCAGAACACTCCTGTTGATTTTCTCAACTTGTTACACAAAAGCTATCACTCCTGCAGAACAATGCATACACACACACGGATAATTGCTAATAAATTGTGAAGCTCTGAATTTCACAAATTAATGATGGTTTGATCTTGCCTATCACAAGCTGCCAAGTTCCCAGGCCCAGCCATCGCATTTTTGGTCCAACTAAAAGCGGAAATTTTAATACATACGTTGCGATTCCATATAATAAAGTCTGAAGTTTAAGAAATATTGTCAGCATTAAAAAAATATTTTAAGTAAGCTCAAAAGCTTTTTTTTTTTTTGGTATTTATAAAGGAAATGATTTCTGTTTTTCTTGGGAAATTAAGTTTGCACACCTACCTAGAACATAATTTGCTTCTATTTTTTTTTAAATACCTATGAATTGGGTTTGACATGTCTTCCTTTATTATGCTTCTAAATTTGTCCTCAGTAAACGTGTGCTTGTTTAAAATAATTTAACACAGTGGTTCAAAACCACTGGGGCTGCCAGGGCAGAATTTTGAGCTTTACGTTCCCAAGAAATGTGTGGCCTTGACCTTGCCAAAAACCCCGTTTTATGTTCAAATGGTCGCAGATTTAATAATGGGCTGCAAAAAAGACTTGCCTTCAACTACATCCTTTACTTTCCTCCTAGTTAACAAAACACTTATGTCTTCAGTGGACGCTGTAAGAATTGAATTAGTTATCTAGGATAATCTGTACACATTAGCAAATGGTGTCCCACTAGGTCAATACAGAAATTAATTGTGGGATGCTTGTCAAATCCACATTGTTTCCTGGCGCAGTTGCAAGCCACTCAATTAGACACCTTTCAAGGCCTTTTGCTGATCTAAATGTAGCTAATTGCTCCAGTTCTGGATGTGGATGAATCATCTCCCAGATGTCTCAGACCTCTCTGCAGCTCTGCTCGGCTAATATCAATACATACATCCAGTGGACAGGATATTCTTGTGAACAGGATATTTTTACTCATGCCTCCCTTTCATATGATTAATCCCTAACAAGGAAGGTCTCCTGAATCACGCTCTTGACACGGCAACTCCTTTACGTCTGCTGGCTTCCCACACATGAGGGAGTGGGCATGAATGCAGCCTTTTTGTCAGCGCTCTCCAGGTGCAGCACCATTCACACTTGGGCTTGACAGCATAACATAACAGTTTTTATGTGCCAGTCTCCTCTGTCAAGTATTCTTTTCTCTTCTGCTGCTTCCTCATTTGTCCATATATCAGTGGCAGGGCTGGCCAAATTGAAAATGAATGAAGCACAAAGACAGACAGTAGTTTCCACAGTGACAGTCTATGGGAAAACAGCGCGCGGTTTAGTTTTTTTTATGGAGTCCTCAAAGGTCACTGGTAGCACTTGGAGCCGAGAGTCCCCAGAGGAACAGACATGAGCATCTGGTCCACTGGTTACCAGCTTTCCAGGAGAAATCCTCCCAAGCTGCTGCTTAAGAACCATAGGGGAAAGAAGGGGAGGATTTAAAAGAATATAACAGCCTTGAAACCTCCTCCCAGCCCCCTTTGTACACGAGTAGATTCAGGAGCACAGTGCTGAGGGAGAAAGAAGCAGGTTGTTAACTCAGCCCCAGCGGGGCAGGACGCAGCTGTGTGTGTGGGAGGTGCGTGCTTCCAGCCTTGGTGGGTGGCTGCAACACGAAGCTTCAGCTGGGGCTGGCGCGGCACCTTTGGCCACATAAAACCTCAGCGAGGCTTCCTGCGAGGAACACGTACACACCTGCCATTAACACAACCAGCCACCGGATGTCTTCATTGCTCCATGCCAACAGCTGCGGAAAAGCATTTCCCCAAGAGTGGGAAGTCGGCTCTCCTCAGGATGCCCACACATAAAGTGATGCCCAGAGGTAGCAGCTCAGCTCGCTGGAGCATCGCATCTGTGCCTCAGCAGGACGCGGTGTGCAGTGGGTCAGGTGCCAGCGAGGAATAGATTTTGTTCAGCACGGTGCTGACTGTCCCTGTGAACTTCACATGCTAGATAGGTCATCTCAGTTTCTCCATCAGCAAGCTGGAACACCAAATATCCCCTGCTTGTGCAAGCATCAACAGAACCGCACGATGTCCAGGGAACAACTCGAGATGTTGCATGATTGTGGTTTTGCAGCACTGAGGTCCTTAGTGCAGCAGTGCCAAGCAAAAATCATTACCCTGCACCTGCTTTGCCGGGGCCTTTCCCCCCCTAGTTGAGCACATGTTTGGAGTCTCTACTGTTAGGGCAGGGGTGGAGATGGCTCAAGACAGTTTTTGCTTGGTTCAGCATGCTGTGCTCCTCAGCTTTCCTGGTTTCATTGCCCTGCACCTGGCTCAGGTAGATCTTTAAATATTTCTTTCTACCCTGTATCAGTCAGGTCTGCTGTGGACATGTATCTGTGAGAAGATACCAAAGCAACACACGATGTTTGTAAAATATATTTTGGAGATCTCAGTCTAGCATTATGAGCAACCCACCTTTCCTTACAAAACCATTCATGTGCTAATAACCGCACACATGTAGAAGTGCTTTCATACAGCTGGGTCTTTATGCAATTCAAGGCCCTGTGGACTAAGGGAAGTCTTTCTTGAAGATTTCATTACCCTTTGGACCATCTCTACCTCTGTGTGAGATGGAAACTCCTGAGCACTGAAAACACAATCTACTAAAAGGTTTTCTGCTCTTACTGTCCCCATTGGTATCCCAATTCCATTCACAAAAGTAAAAGCAACAGAAAAGCCCCCATTATATTTCTGTATACCTTTCTCCATACACTAATATTCTTTTCTACAGTGAGTGATCTAATCAGTTTCTGCACTTGTGGTGAGGTACCAAGCCTGGCACTAGCTAGCAGATGCCTGAAGTATGGACAGGATCTCACCGTCAGGCTGTCAGGCATTTTCTCCTGGTTTCTGTTTCAGATTGCCTGTTTCATGCACTTTCTTAACCACTCCAAAAAATTAAATAATACTCAAGTCCTTTGTTCTGCTTTGCTTTTTAAAGAATAAAGCTAATGAAAAGTAGGTCAAGCTGAACCCTGTTTTCCCAAGCATTATTTCTGAAATCTGTTTACACCTTGTATCTCTATTCTTCTCTTAGCCTTGAAGTGTTTACAAGCTCTCTAAGCACGCATTCACATGCCAGTTATGCCAAACAGACCAACTCACACATGAGAGATGAATCCCAAGTATGAGCAAGTAGCTCTTTTGGGAAGCTATTAAAAAAAAAAAAAAAAAAAAAAAAAGTCACTCAGATCCACAAATTCGTATTTCTTTTTGGCTCATTTCCAGGCTGTGCCTTAAGCACTGAGTAGGGACTAATGCGGAATACATACACAGGACTCTATTATTCCTCTGGTGCTCAGAGAATTTAATGCCAGCGAGAGCAGCGCAATGTGCATAAGGGGACAATAGCCCCTTATAGCAATGTTTTGAAATTCAAGATGAGAAGTAGGTGTTTTGCTGTGCTCACAATTGTAATCCTTGTTACAACAGGCAGCACTGCAAATCCCTTCTCGGCGCCAGCATGGGAGCTATGCCCAAGCAGGCTGCTGTGTGATCTGGCGTCTGCATCCAGCTCGCCCATAACACAAGCACAGCTCTCAGCTGCGCCCACCTCAACCGTACAACCACCCGCAGCTCCATGCACCCAGAAGGAGCCTGGCCCTTCTAGCCCACTATCTGTACGGTCTCATACAAGGCACAGCTCACTCAAAAGCTCTTAAAATCTATGCAGACATGGCAAAGGAAGCCTTACTCTAAGTACTTAATAGATGGGAAAGCGAGGCACAGAACAAGTAAATATGTGGCCACAAAGATCTATGGCACAGCATGAGATTTTTTATTTATTTATTTTCTTAAACCACCGTTTCTTTTGTTACCACTGCTTTTCTTGGGTTGGTATTACTCATCCCATGTGCAGGTACACTGCTCTTTCCATTTGGTAATTCTGGCTGTGGAATGCAGGATTTGGCAGGTAGAGCCGTTTTGCTCAGCCGGAGGCTATTGCGGCTCTCTGGTCACCAGCTGATCTAAGGGACCTCACAGCTATCGCAGCTCGGGAAAGGCACAGCTGCTGGGAGATGAACACCAATCCAAAGCCCTTTGGGGATCCAAGCCCTGAAAACAACCCCATGCCAAACTGTTAACCCTTCTGATCACTCAGAATCTATGTAGGGACTTCATGGCTTTCATTTACACCCGTATTTAGACAAGCTGTCCAGCAAAGACCAAAGCACATACCCTCTGTCTTCTCTCTGTTTTTCCCTATGTTTCGTTGTTTCCACCTCAGAAAACTTTCATTAACACAGCCAGAAATCACAGGACGCCAAGATGACAACCTATTTCTGTAAAGGATGCATGCTCAGTGCGATGCTCAAGGGCACAAAACAAAGCTAACACCTGAAAGGGAAAGCTGAGGGGGACCCTGAGCTGGAGGAAACTTGTCTCGGGCATCAGAACCCCAGCAGCTATCCGCAGTCAGGTTGTAGCAAAGCTCTGTAACTCACCCCAGTGCAAGACAATGTTTCTACGCTATTCTCACACTTCCTTCCCTCCCTACCCCACAACTGAGCACACTCAGAGGACTGCGTTGCAGATGAAATTAAGTGTTGGTCCTAAGTTTGTCCAGAGCGCCTGCTAAGGGTTTAAATGCTGATTTTTCAAAATAAATGAAGTACGCCTCACCTCATATGGCTTGAAGTGGAAGAAGGAGCAACACAGCAAGATAGAGAACTGCTCCCCTAGCAGGAATCCCTAATGATATTTTCAGTCTGGTGATATGAGACAGGGCACAAATTCCCTGACAATTTTGCCCAAAAAGCAAAGCAAGAAAGTGATACTGCAAAAGCGAGAAAGGGCAGATTTAAATAGGAGCCCGTAAAGTCATTCCCTGCAATACAGGAAGTCTGTATAACTAAGGAGCTGGCTGCAGCCTGCATTATTTTTCTGCTACAGGTCACTGATTTGAATCTGACCCAATGGCAGGGATGGGGCCATTGCTATCTAGCAGTCGCTGAGCGGCTCACCTGAAATGAGCTAAAACTGGAAGCCCAGAGCACAGTGGACAGGTACAAGAATCCCCCAAATCTCAGTCATCTAGAGTAATTTCATCTTTGGTGTGCATAGTGCTGGACTGCGGCTGGGATGCTTTTACCAAGGTGGGGTGAAGGCGCTCTGAGGAACAGGCGCATGGAAGAAGCTCGCCATGACGGCACTCTGCTAATCCTGCGACACTAACTGATGAAGCTGGTCACCTGGCACAAGCTCCACAGAGTGGATCTATATATAAAAGTTTAAAACAATTTAATCGCTGCAGGAAAAGGATCAAATATGAATCACAGAATCACAGAATTTCTAGGTTGGAAGAGACCTCAAGATCATCGAGTCCAACCTCTGACCTAACACTAACAGTCCCCACTAAACCATACCCCTAAGCTCTACATCTAAACGTCTTTTGAAGACTTCCAGGGATGGTGACTCCACCACTTCCCTGGGCAGCCTGTTCCAATGCCTCACAACCCTTTCAGTAAAGAAGTTTGGGGAAAATATGGGGATTTTTAAATAGCTAAATTGATGAAGCACTCAAATAGCAAAACTACAATACGAACTATCATATAATTGATACTATCGTGGTGTTTATTCAGCCTCATATTTTCTTTCTTCATGTCAATTTTTTTATTGCATTCTGTTGTAATTTTTTTACAAGATGTAATTAAATTTCCACAAAAGCTATGTCTACAGAGGAAGCATGACAGAAAGAGATTAGAAGAGTACTTGTCTTGCTGCTGTGCCAGATGCAGTAGGCATTGGTTTTCTGGAGGCTGTGAGCTGTCTCATTGCACTCATCCCTCCCCGTCCCAGTGAAGGCATGTGTGCAGATACCAACGCTCACAATTTACAAAGGTATCAGTTCCTCAGATCACCAAGTTTAGTTCACTTCCACTGCAAGCAAGTTGCAAGCCACCTATGTTATTCGGCACCACTAGAACAGTTTTTAAAAAAGGGGAACTACCATTTCCACAGCAGATTACTCAGACCCACTGCAGTCATCTGAAAGCTGCCCAAATATTAGAGTACATGGCAAGTTTTCCCATTCCTGGATTCCTGTGGAACAAATTTGGAATTTTGCCTTGCCTTTTTCATTACAATGCTTTTGCTATCTTCTATCACCTGCCACATTACTGAGCAACCAGAAAAGAAAGACTAAGTCATCTTAGGGTAAACTTTGTTATTCTTATTAATGCTCTATAAATCAGTCGTGTTATAAATCAGGGCACGTTCATCAATCAATTCTCAAAAAATATTTTATTTGGCTAAGAGTGTCAAATTGTGAAAGTAACAAAGAAAAAATTAAAACCATGTGGTAGGAGTGGGTTCATGACTGCATGCTTACGTCAACAAAGACTCATAACTGCACAAACAATTACCATATATCATGTTAACTTTCATTAAATAAAACCATGCTGAAAACCAGTAGTACGATCCTTATAAAACACACATGTTTTCTAATATATTTATGCATGCAGGACAGCATTCTGCACTCAGTTAACGGCAAACTTGGGTTACATATGTGTAAACGTGGGCAGAACTTCTCCTGTTGGCTTTCCATACGTGGATACATCAGAAGATGCTGTCCTAAACCCCTGGCTCTGGGAGTTTGCTCTGTAGACAAAGCAACATTTTCCTCCTCTTAAGGCAGGCTATCTTGCTGAGTGATGAAAAAGGAGGACTAACGATCAGGGATAGCCAGGCTTTATTCCTTAGCCTGTTACTACCTAATTATTTGATCTTTGATAAGCCATTTAGAACAACGTCTTTAAACTTGGCTGAGACCTGATCATCATCAGTGTGAACCGATGTGGACACTAAGAACATAGTCCCCTGACTGTATAATACTTGGAATCAACTGGAGTCTGGTTTTCTTAATGTAATGTTAGGCAACATCATCCACATTTAAGAGAAGCCAGTAATAAGAAGCTGCTCCAATAACACGATGGAAGTGAATCCTCCTAGAGAAGGAGCAACGTAGCTGCCAATAAAGCCTATCAGTTTCCTGTGCAAAATAACACTGACAGCAAGAGTGTGATTTAGTCGGTACCACTGCCCACGTCAGCTCATCCTAGACCACTAGAAACTAAAAAAGAAACCATCAGAGTTGTCATATACAGAAATCTTACTCAGATCTGACTCAGGAGTTGGGGTAACAGAACACTGTCACTTCCCTAAACGACAGCAAACCACATGAACCACAAAAGCTTGAAATTCCACAGTGGGCCCATTTGTAGGTCAGATCTCTTCTTTTTCCTTTTTTTTTTTTTTTAATTTATTTTTTAAAATACTGATACTTATATTACAGTAGTTACTAGAGATCCTAACTAAGTGAGAGCATGCTCCTACTGAACTAAGCATCATAAAAAAATAAATACAACAAAATAAAACATTGAGAGAGCCTAAAGAGAACCAGCAATTAAAGCAGGTGAGACAGGGAAATATCCATATTCATTTTGCTATATGTGCATGAAGACCAACAGATTTTATTTTGTCCTCCTTTATAACAAACTTAAATAATTGAAAATATGTACCTGGAAAGTAGGTACAGATGCAGGGCTTTTGATTTTTATTTTGTCTTTTTAATGCTACTCTGTGGACTCCAGCAGAATCACAGTACACAGAAAAATGCATCCTTGGCCATTGGGGTTGTAGACAACACAGTAGCAAGCCCCCACAAAAAGGCTCAGAAGGCAGAGGGAAGCTTAAAGAGCAAGCTTCCTCCACGATTACCTCCCAAACACCTTCGCGTTTTGTTAGCCGATCTCTCAGGGCTGCTGGGGGCTGATGCGCAGCACCAGAAAGCCTGAGGCTGACTCTGTAGTCAGTACAGGCACGTGCATCGTCTGAGCCCGTGCACAGTTTTTGCAAGTTCCCCTTCTGTAAGGTTCTGTACAGGAACAGTTATCAAAAGGGTGGCTGCTTATTTTGTACAGGAAAGCCTCCCTCGTGGGGCTGGTAGTTTAAGTACTTTAAACAAGCATTATCTACAAACTTTGAAATGGTGCATTTAGCAGGGCTCTTATAAAGGGTTCGTTTAACTTCAGATGTGCAGGGAAAAATAAATTGACTGGAAGATAATTTAGGCCTTATCATTGATGATGTTTTATCTCTGGACTTTAGTGCTTGCTGCTTACTAATCAGCTGTGGCCTGTCACCTTAGAGTCAAAAAATCTTCTGTTGGGATTTTTATCTCATTTTTACCAGAGCACCAATTGTATCTATAGAATAAATTGTGGTTGTGCAAAAACCTCTCTCGATCGGCAGGAGGATGACCCATTCGGTGTCGGTGCAGGACTGAAAGCCCCTGGTGTGCAGTGAAAACAAACGCCTGCCTCTTCCAGCCCTGGTGCACACAGCACCCATTTGCTGATGAGTTTCATTGATTCTGTGAAGTGTCCCATGAAATACGCCTTCAGAGCAGAAAAAAAAAAAAAAAAAAAAAAAAAACATCCTGAAAGAGGACAACCACTGAGACAGCTACAGAACCTCCTTTGTGCGAGCGGAGCGTGGCCTCCCCTGGTTCTTCCCTTCGACCCAAGCCCTTCGCCACGATCACACCCAACAGCGTGGAGAGAAACCATGGCTGCTGGCTAGATCTTGTGGTCACTTTCCTTATTAACCTGGCTCTTCATCCCTGTGCTGAAATTGCAGAGCCAAATTGACACCTCTCCATCACATGAAGCCTACCTCCCAGCGGGCAGGCTATCGGAGCAGCAGCAGGCTGGATTAACGTGGCAACCGGTGGCCGATGGGCGTATCTGCAACGCAGGGGGCGGGAGGAGAGAAGTCCTGCAAGTTTCAAGATAAAATAAGAAGCTCTTTCAAAATGCCTGTGGTTCAAATATAATTAAGTTTTCCTTCGACTTCCCCTCCCTGCCTTTTTCACATTTTTTCTAAATTGTCTAAATAGGGGGAAAAAGGGGGAAAATTCCACAGTAAAAGGAGGAAAAAGCCAAAAAATAATATCTCCAAGGGATGTTAAAAAGCAGTCCATGCATATGCAGCCTTCAAACAGTTTGACCTTTCTAGCTGTCTCCACTTTCTCATTCACAGAGCTGCCATCTGTGCAATTTTCTGCACGCACTTCAAGCACATACTGTGACTATAGATGTTGAACTTCACTTTTCTTTTCCCCCCAGTGGAAAATCAGATTTTTAATTAGAGGAAAATGTAATTACTACATTCAAGGAAAATAGACATTTTTCCCCTAGTCACAAAGCTCATTTGGGAAAGTTTTCTCTCAATAATTTTGTTTGTCCAAAGCGTGTGTGTGTGTGGGGGGGGGAGTTTTCCACGTGCATGCTTTGGAGTAAAGGGCTGGATTTGCTGCAAATATCGAGATAAAGAGAGCAGGAACATCTGAAAAATTACATCAGGTACACAAGGTACATGTTTACATGTGCTGCCTGCTTCCCTCCCCGAGGAAGGGGTGGGCCTATGGGACAAGCCAGCCCCCTGGGGCTGTTCACAGCTGGCTGTCCCCTGTGCCCCACCACCCCACACTCAGAGCCCAAACCTGATTGTTCCTCAGAGTGTTTTTAGTTTTAGATGTGGCATTCATCATGCTGAATGTGTTGAGCAATAAAAACCACTCCAACCACCTCCAGTAGTGAAAGTCCTGAAAAAAAATCACTGTTCTTTCCCCAGTCAGAAAATTTCCAAACTACAAAATGTCCCGTGCGAGCTGTTGGGCTCTTTCTGCTCCTTCCTGAACACAGAGCCAATTACCTGGGGGGCTCAAACAAGACCTTTTATGCACTGAATGGGTGGATAATACCTAGCAGAGATCTCCACTGACTTCATGTTTATCCATATGCCCCTTCCTGAAGGCAGCCAGAGTCACAAGGTGAACCTCCATTCCAAAACCAAAATCAGCAGGTACTTTCAATCCCACAGCAAGAAGCCCAACTCCGTTCCACTTCAGCAAATAGGATCAGCAAGAGCAAGCAAAATGGGCAGAACAGACCCTTTCTTCTTCATACCAAGAGGAGAAGGGACACAGAAAAAAAACAGGGCTAAGTGCAAGCAGATAAAAATGGAAGAGTCCTTGAAAGATGTTTGAGGGATGGAGTCACAGTGGGAAGAAGAGAAATGGCATGGTCCTGCAAGAAGAAAAAGAAGCGTGCAGACAGCAATGGGGACTTGGTACCCAGAGACAACCATCAAAATGGGTGGAAAGATGCTTCCTTTGGTGCATAAGCCCTTTACTGGAGCAATCTGGCAAGCAATACTGCTAGTGGAGGTAGAGCTGCCCTGAATGATGCTCTCAAACCCTCTCCAACCACTGTGCCCTGCAGCACTGGCAGCACAGGGCTGTATTTACCTCCCTGCATCCTACCTTGGACCTCGGGGGAAAGAAAGCAGGCTGGCCTTCTTTTAGCTGTTTATCTACCAACAAATACAATGAAATAATCCTCTGCTGTTAGTCTGAGAACCAGTTGTGGAAAACCTACACTGAGTTTACAGCAATGTTTGTTCACCTACCTCACCCCCTTCTGCCAAAATAGGGGAAAATCCAATGCAAAAGAAACTTTAAATAAGGCTTACAAGCATGCAGCCTGGGAGTGCTTAGGACACGTTCCTCTCCCAGCCCACCCAGAGGAAACACTTTTATAGGCATAGCCATTGTCAGCATTTTACATTTAACAACAACAACAACAAAAAAAAAAGTTCACGTTAACATTGAGGGGCTTGAAAGATATTTAATAAAGTGAGTTGCACCTAATTTTAAAGTGGAAAAAAAAAATGGTCACACTACTATCAGGGAAAATGGTCTCCCTATTAGAAACAATACTCAGCTCAGGCAGAAAAAGTCCTCAGAAATGCAGTGAGTTACATCCGACCTGCTCCACCGTGCACTCTGCTGAATCTCACCCACCCCATTTCCACCTGCACATAGGGTTTGCTTCCTCTTTTATACTTGCCTCTCAGATGTGGAAATAATAAAGGAGAAATAAGACACTGCTATTGTTTTCCAAAGCATACCAGCTTCTTCTGAATTTATTGTCAAGATCTATTTTTTGGCAGGGATAGCAAGAAAGGTCAAACTGGAACACAGCTGCAGGTGTGCAGCTACAATCCACTCCGCTTTGTGCCGAGATGAATGAAAACATGAGGTTTTTTAAACCCTGCCTAACAATCCAGAGGCTCTTTTATCTCTCCTTGAGGGACGCTGAAGGGGAGCTGCTCAGCTGCTGAGCTATCGGATGCATTTGGTCGTGCTGACTTTGGGACTGGGAAGCTTTATATTACAGTTGATCTGTACATCTGGTCTCTTCTCCTTCAGTTTTCACGCATCTTTGCAGAAGGCATTGGAAAAGCAAGTAAGAACAAATTAATTTGAAATCAAAACTAAGATGGCACTGAAAGGGGATGAAAATAAGGTGTTATTTTCATTATTAGAAGAATACAGAGGAGATCAGCAACAAAACAGTGCGGGTGCTGTCAGGTATGAAGAAATGCTGACATTTTCACTACACACCCCCCCCCACACAAAAAAGACTGATTTAGTTAGAAAACTCAGTTGTTTTTGTATTTGCTTCAGAAGCTTGAAATTCAGATTAAAAGCAACCATGGGCACGTCTGTGCTGTTCTGCCAACACCCAAATCAGAAGCTGTGGCAAGGCCGGAGCAGTCACTTTTCAGAAGGGTCAGCAGCCCTGGGATGGCACAGGGCTCTGCTAATCACTTGGAGCTGACAAATGCTTACGGCTGCTCACCTAATTGGCTGGCAGTTGAGGCAACACCATCCTGTTGTCTCTAACCACTTAAGTAATTAGGTTCAGTACCTTAAAAAGCATGTAATCCCTAACTAGCTTGGCAGCTCAACACTTTTTGTTGGTCGGGAACTCTGAGTCATTTTGCAAGTCTTACCCAGAAACTTGACTTCAGGCCCCCAACTCTGGCAAACATCATCCTTAAATCAAACCCACGGCCTAGAACTAGCAAATAGGTCTACCTCAGGCTTCTTTTTGGAAAAAAAAAAATAATAATAACCTTTAGGTTATTTATAAATAGGCCAGCTTTGCCTCAACTATTACTCTACTACTACTCTGTGACTTCAGCACAACTACAAGTAGCACTATCCAAAATATATCCTAAACATATAAACACCGGCTGGACTGTGCTGGGCCTTTGCTACAAGTCCTAAGATCGTGGCAATTTTGCAAGTATAAAAACCATGCACCTAAGAGCCTCTAGTTTCCAGCACTCCCTACTATGGTCTAAGCACAAATTTTGTCTCCTATTTAAGTAACTCCTTGTTCCTGAAGTATTAGTGTCCACACAAGCTACCACACCTTTTTTGGGTGGGGAACTGAGGCACAGACTTGTGATTTGTCCAGGGCTATAAAAAAAATACTAATAGTGGAAATTCATGTCATGGCCAACATCTGGTGTACATTATTTACAAATAAGTTGGCTCTCTAAAAAAAATAATAATTTTTAAGTTTGTTTACAAAGTTGCCGCATGTTGTTTCCACTATTTTATTAAGAGCACATGGAGCTATGCTTCCAAACAGCAGCATTAAAAATAGACTAGGATTCATGGTGGATGAAATTCAAGCTTTGGTTTTGATGAGCATCCAGAAGTTAGGAATTGCCAAACTTCTTTGGTCAGCCAAGAATTTATAGTAAGACATTTATAATGGAAAGCTAAAGTACGAGAAACCTGAACAGAAGTGAGCCCTGGTCTTCCAGCCAAATCTGCCTACCGTGAAACAGGCTGCCAAGGCTCAACATGCAAGACACCTTACGGGGTGACGGGAGCTGGGATGGAGCAGAGCATCTGGGTCAACACAAGGGGAAAGGGATGGTTTCCTCTGGGAAGCTGTCCTTGGTAGGCACTCCAGCTCCCATGGACTGCCATCGGGCCTTGGTCAGCCAGGGCCAGAGCCTGGTGCCTTTACACTGGGTGAAATCCGCACAAACACCGCCGACGGCTTCACACCATCCCTAACGTCACCCATTCAGACACAAAGAGTTCGGGGCACTTGCACAGTACAGCACGTTACGGGTATCTTACCACCAAAAAACAGGAAGAAGAATGAAAAAATGCCTAAGCAGTTTGATCTGAAGACTTCAAAGCAGGTCAAGTGTGCTTTATTACAGACCAGTTGTTTGCAGCAAAACTAGTCTTCCTGATCCAGGATTTACATCTGGTAATGACACCTCCTGACGGTGGCTGGAACACAGTGTTTTCTAACAGCCCCTAGAACGGGTTGAATGAGAATACCCTGAAACTGGCAAAAATGCAGTGTCCTAAATTAAAACAAAACCATGAGCTTAAGTAAAGAGATGTGGTTAGCGGCTGGCTGCTCACCATCGCTTTGCTGGCTCATCTTAACTTACAGGATATTATAAAGAAAAGCCTCTTCCCTCCTGTAGCCATGAGCATGGTGGCAGCCTCTGCTAGATTCAGAGGAGTAGCTGCAGGGTTTTCTCAACAGTGGCAGGTCCCATAGACCTCAGCCACAGTGCCAGAGTGCACAGGGGCAGTAGGCAGGGCAGATGAGGGTGCTGGATGCACTGCTAAGGTGAGAATTTGTCTTTTACACCAGTACAAATTTCCCCTGTGAAATAGCCTAGCTTGGGGATATATCAGAAGAGGAGCAGAAAAACTATTCACCTACCAAGCAGTGACTTCTGAGATGTCTGGCTCTTCATTTCCCTTCCACTCATTGCACAGGTAAAACCAAAGCCAACTGAGAAGTGCTCACTGCTTACAATGCGTTAGGTGCTATTTTGTCTTTTAAAGGTGCTGACCAGGTTATGGAAGGATAAAGGGGGCACATTCAGTACTGAAGAATTCAGCAAAAATAGCAGATTAAAAGAATGAGAGTGCATCAAAAAAAATGCAGCTCTAGCCACATAATATTTGTCAACACAGAAGGCTGCCTTACAAACAGGCAGCAAAGCTCAGATGTACAAGTACTTAGAAGGCTGGGAAAACACTGCTTAACCCAAACCTTGCTGCATGCACTTTCTGGAGAAGACTAGCTCCTCTCCTGCACATCTGCGAGAAATGTGAGCATTTACCTTGGAACCACAACCCTCTGTTCATAAGCCTGGTACTAAGACGGACTGAAGCAGCTTGCTGTCTTTTCAGGACTCTGGCTAACGTTCAGTCCTGCCAGGCTCCTGCAGACCTGGAAATGGTCAGCCCTGTTTCTGTCACCTGCAGGAAGGATTACTGCAATTCTTTCTCCTGAGTCTTATTGTTTTTACAGAAACTTCACTCTGTACAAAGATGAAGGCCCTACTGTGAGCTGAATGTCTGGCACTTTAAAGAACAAGAGGCAGTCTGACCTGCTCTGAAATCAAAATACTGATTCCAGACTTCAGCCAGACGCTGCTCTGAAATGTCTTATCAACAGGGAAAGAAAGTCTCAGTCTTTTTCCATCATTTCTCTGCACCCTTGACTGAATTTAGGAGGTAGGACTAGCACCAATATGCATGTAACAAGTTACTGAGATTTTCCATACCTGTCCCTGCCTCTTCTTCTGTGACTTTTCTCCACCCAGTGATCCATTTCGCCCCCATCACCACCATGCATGTTGTGACAAATCCTGCAGCTTCCATCTGCTGTCCAGGTTTCCTATCTGCTGCAGGTCCTGCTTTTTCAAGCTGCCATGGGCTTGGCCATGGCATAGTAGTGACATGTTGAAACTGGTGTAAATCAGCATTGCTTGGAAGAGCCAGAGGGTGCCGACGCTTGCTGAAGTTGAGCCACTTGTTTGCAAAAGGGACTTGCAGGCAAAACAGGGCCAGGCTTTGAGTTTCGAGTTTCAGAAAGTGTTAACTTTCCAAAAATTAGTGTAACTTAGCTCCCCCTCATATGACTTGGGATCTCATGAGCAGGCAAATCTGTTCAGTGCAGTGGGGATAAGGACAAATGATTTTTCCTTCACCTGCTCTTATGCCTCAGCACAACTGTACAGATGTCCCCACCATTCTCAAGGCTGCAGCATGAAATCAAAGAAGATGGGGAATTAAAGCTCTGTTTATGAGGAGTTTAAATTTATTATTAAAGCAGGTTCTGTCCACCTGGCAGCATTTAAGCAAACAGGTGAATATCACTCATTGAAAAATAATGGGCTCGAGTCTCCACTCGGCTAGAATGGATTTACACCGTTATAACTCTGAGCAGCCCTATGGGATGTTTATGCCCTACAAATAAACAGAAGGAGCTTTTCTTTCAGCAAAATACAATCTGTTTCACCCTAATGATCGATGTTCCCACTACTGAAAGGAATCTTGGTCCTACTTGGCTAACCCCAGAATTAGTCAATAATGACTAATATTCAGCCAATATTTTGGGAAAAACAGTATTATGTATTTCTCCTGCCAAGGCAAAACTAATAAGCAAAAATATCAGACCAGCTGGCATATGTTACCATAGCTCCATTGACACCAGTTGCATAAACTACAAGTTTTGCAATAGAGCAAAAAAACTTAAACTATTGTACCACTTATGAGAGAGCATGCTTCGATTTCAGTTAGCATGTTATCCTAAATCACTGGTAACAACACTTGGAACGCTTCCAGTTCTTTCTGTGCTTTTTAGAATACATCAACTCCCATGGCTACCCTGGGCTAATTTGTAAAGTAATAACCCCAATCTTTTATACATCATACACATACAAGTAAAAAAAAAAAAAAAAAAAAAGTAACAGGCTGTAATTCAGTTTTTGAAGTCAGTAGAGCAGTTCAGAGAGGTGTATGAGAAGCTCAGCTTTTGGTATGTTTCCTGAGGATTACTACAGGTGATGTTCCAGAAGGCAGACAAGGCTCTCTCTGCCTCAATTTCCTCATCTGCAAAAGAATTATAGCACTGTTTTTTTTTTAAAGCAGGGCTGTCTGGAGGAGAGATCTGTTTACAGAATATGACACCACCTAATACTATAGCAAGGAGAACTTATACAACTCATAAGGCTTCAGTTCAGGGAAGCATTTAAGTACAAATCCACAGCTTTATAGCACTTCTGGATTTCCATGGACTCCAATACCCTTTTGTAGATGTTTAAGACCTTTACTTGAATTCAAATTTCAACACGTGATTATCTCCATTTTTTCTTAATGCTTATTCCATGTTAGGACTTCAACACTTCCCAAGGAAAGTTTTAGACTTGCTGTGAAAACTTCGCATCTCCCCAACAAGCGCTAACATCAGCAGTAGATAGGAATACCGAGGCTGAAAGGGGACTAGCTCCAGAGAGCAGAAAGTGTGCAGAAGTTGGTATTAGAGGAGCAGAAGCAAGCACTGTTTGATCCTGCTCCCGTATGCTTTGCATGCTATAGGCCTAGCGTATTGCATAACTATGAAAAAGGGTGCAGGTGCAGCACTGTGAGTTGTGCTCCCATTTTATGGCAAGCAGGACACTCTCAAATCTTATTTCCAGTCCTACAGGCATGGGACAGGCTGTTGTCTTTGATGAAATGCTGTTGCTTTTCTGTGAAGTGTGGGTCAGCTATAGGGAACGGACCTTAAATTATCCAGAGTGTTCACAGGGAGGACGAGGGCAGGACTAGCTGAAAAACAGCAGCAAGCAAACAATATGCAATGTTTCCTTACCCCCACACCCTCCTCCCCATCTGCCCCTGATTATTTACTCATTTCTCTTTGAGGAGTAGGGACTAACTCACTTTTATGTAGTATCATATGTTAACACCTGCAAAACAAACACAATCAAGCCAGGCTGTCTCGTTGCCAAAGGGCAAATCAGGCACCTTCATTTTATCTTACGCATGCACTGGCAGAGGCAATGATGTCTGAGCGGGGCCAAATCTTTACTCAACTGCTGCAAATGCCTCTTCCCAAACGCCCAGTTTTGCATTAAATGAAGGACCGCTCTGTTCAGATGTGCCCAGAAGGTATCAACAGGCAAGGCCTTTGGCTGGTGACATCCAAGAGGAACTCTTAATGCACCAGCTGACTTATGGCCATCATTTCCCTGTTTTAGTTTCTTTACTTTCACAGACATGTGCCCCAGCATTTGCCTTTTTTTCCACCAGGGAACCTCCTGTTATACCATGCTGCTGGACCAGGGGGAATTTTGCACCTTCCTCACAGGCACTGGGGACATCAACCTCACCACAGAGCTCAAACTCCTGTGACCTGGCGACAGCAAGCACCCCAGTATTTGCCTCTAATCCCAGCACGAGGCATGACTGGTTGGCTCTTACCCTTGCCAGCACTACTCCTGCTCAGACACAACCAATCTGCCTGCTGGACTGCAGATGTGAACATATTAAGCTAAAAGGAAACGTGACTTTGATTCTGATCAAGCCAACTGTAAATAAGTTATTAATGTTTTATGATAACTTTTCCTTCCAATCTCATAGGAGACAAGATCTGGATATGTAGTATCTGGCGACCAAGTCCTGAACTAAGACTAAGGCAGTCTGGCAGAGAAATGATGCTCAAAGTTAGGACTGGGAAACACAGATCTGTATGAAGGTATCAATGTAAAGCCTCCAACTCAGGATGAGTAGCATTCCTTACCATTTACAGAAATTGTTCAGAAAGGAAAGGGGCTGAAAACAGGGTGGGATGGACAAAGAGTCACAGAAAATATGGAGCATTGCAGTATCTAAAAAAAAAAAAAAAAAAAAAGACCTGAATTTGGTTAAGACAGGCCAATATAGGCTATCTGAATTGATAGATCTGTGCCTAGGAGAGTTGTCATGGGAAACGATATGATGGAAAACGTTAGCATGTAAAACCTGACATAGTTTCCACTAAAAATGGATTTTCGCCAATTTATTATTATTATTTTTTCTCCTCAATTAAAAACAAAAACAAAAAAACCTCCTGTTGTGTACTGGGAGAAATCCCAAGCAATTTCAAACACAGGTGGAAAAGGAAAGTAAAGGTCCCCTACCTATTCTAACCCATTTGAGAAATGTATTTAAGTGAGACAAACACCACAAGTGAACGCAGAAGCCCTGCGTTAATGGACAGGGTTTGTTGCTGAACTTGCTGCACAGTCTGCAGGGGTGAACATCCAAGTCCATGATCTGGCACAAGGAGATAACAGCACTAAAAAAATTTGGTTCATCTCCAAAAGGGCTTAGCTGAGATGTTCAGTTCCAGTCTAGAAATTTATTTCACATAACTTGCATTGAATTCAAAGGTAGAGCATAACTAAAAAAAAACAAACCCTGAATCTCAGAGGGGATATGGCAAAGAGAAAGCAAGGAACAAAAAAAGTTTACAAAGTTGAAATGGACCAAACGTTGACAGACAAGCTTGCATATTTCTTGTGCAAAAAAATAAATTGGGAGGAGGCCCAGTAGAAAAGAATACTTTAAATGACAGAGTTGTAAAAAATTATTTTTCATTAAATAATGTAGTCAGTATTGTTATTTTAGTTCATTCTTTTGCTTGTCCTCTCTTAAAAAGACTTTTTTTGCTTTTCTCCTTCCATCATTTGTTTTCTTTTTTCTATTTTTTTTTTCAACTGTTATAACTTCTTCAATTTGGGTAGTTAAAAAAAAAACAAACAAACAGGAAGACACACCTATGGGCAGGAAACAAATTTAAAGCCATACAACTGGAGAAATAAAAATAGTAATAATAAAAAACCCCTCAGTTTTCATATGTCAATTTAAAAATAAATTCTTTTTGTCAAAAACCAATCTCCAATCTAGAAAAGAGTCATTTTTCAAAACACAGCCCGCACAAAAACCAGATTCTTTTGGTCATTTCTGAAAACGAGGTCATGGCTCAGTGCAGTCTCCTTTTAAAACCTATCCATTACAGTACCTCTCACTTGGGGTGGCTGCAGGACCAACAAGTCATCTATCCAACCGAGATCATATCAAATTCTCGTGCTGATAGAAGTTTGGCAGATATTAGGAGAAAGCTTTTGGGGGCAAATACCCACCTGGAGCAAACAGATTTATCCGCACTGCAGAACTGACCTGATCTCACCCAGCTGATGATCCGTCCCTTTGTGATGCGAGCTGTTGTTATAACTCAGCCTGGTCGGTTCATGCCCTGGTTTGCTCTGACACCCCATAAACTTGAGCATTTCAAAGGAGTGATGCACAACGACCCTACCAGCTTGTCTGCTGTGTCTGATTACCCTCTGCTAATCCACAGCTGTTCCTCATCAAGCAAGTAAAGCAGCAAACCCTACTGATCACAACCTGAAAGGCCCACAGGTATTTTTTCCACTCTACTTTGCATATGGGAATGCTGATTTGCTCATCTCCAGGCAGTGCTAATTATACTGGTGTTAGCCTCTCTGTGAGCTTCATTCACTCACAACCTGATTCCTCTACCTGCTGACATACGAAGGCACGAGGGATACTGGGCTTAGCAGGTGGTACATTCAGCACAGGAAACATTCTGACTGGGAGATACTGTCCAACACTTCACAATTTCTCATCAGCTGAAAAAAAAATCATACTGAATTCAGAGAATTGCTAGGTTTGTGTTCTGGTGAAACATTGTCACAGCAGCTTTGTTTATTTATAGGGCTGCTTATATACCTCGCTGCAAAGAAGATTCGATGATAAGTGAATTGATTATATTCTGTCAATACTGAAAACTTGCACATCAATCATTTTATCTATTTAAAAGCACATCAGGCAGGGTCAGTCTTCTGACACGAGACAGGAAAACTCCTAATTACTTCCTATATACACACAAAGATGTCAAAAAGCAAATACTGCAGATATAACAGACTTGGCAAAAGAACCTCTTAACTGGCGGATCGCTCAGCGGGCAGACGGTGTGCCTCTTGGAGGAGACTCAGTTCTGCACGAGAGCCATCGCTGCTGCTGGCAGCAGCCACCTGTTTTATTTTGGGGAGGGAAGGAAAACAAAACAGCCTTTCCAAAGCACAAGTCTGACATGAATTGCACTGAAGTTAACAGAAATGCTGCCTGTTTATTTCTGTGAGCTTTGGATCAATTCCTGTGTTTGGCAACTGAAACACTGGAAAAATATCTGGTACCTGAGAACCAAGGTCCTTCACTGGCGTAGAGATGGGTGTCACAAGTACTGCTGAGGGTTTTTGTACTCAGAGACATAAATCAATGTTTTCTGTCATTTGTCCTTATTAGTAGCAATACTTTTAGTAAAGCACTCTTGAGTGCAGCTAAAAAAATCATAGCCATTCTCAGTTTGCCATCTAAACCCATGGACAGAGGGAAAAACAAGTCCAAGCAAGCAAATAACTAATAAATGCTGGTCTCTGTGGTACTCGTGGAGTGAAAGTACAGTATTTCCTACTATGGAAATCTCTGCTTCTACACGAGTATATGGCACTTGACGGCTCCGTGTCCGAAGTTCATAGGAATCTAGCTGCAGCATTAGATCTTCCTACCCTGCACACCTCCAGCAAGCACTAGTGCAAAGGGTAACAGCAAAGGAAGACCTACAGTTCAACCTGTTTTGCTCATGATGAGGAAATAAATTACTGCCAGACAAAATAGACTATTCTAGGACTTCACTAGAGCTCCCAATCTGTGTGCAAAGTAACTAAATACTGCTGTGACACAAAGCAATAGAAAGAATTGCATCTTTCT
This sequence comes from Aythya ferina, assembly GCF_964211825.1. NCBI lineage: Eukaryota > Metazoa > Chordata > Aves > Anseriformes > Anatidae > Aythya > Aythya ferina. The sequence continues at coordinate 5,270,247 of NC_140298.1, forward strand.
GCATTTTTGTACAATTCAACCATGTTAAGTGATGTGTGAGTACAATTACTTATAAAAGCATCAAACATGTTCATCACTTCTGTAAGTATGTACCTTTCACACCAGTTCAATTCTGTTTTCAAAGTGGGAAGATAACAGCACATCCCTACTTTGATTGCACTAATGCAAACATCTTGTTGCTTTCTTGCTGTACTACGGAGGGAGAAAAACTCACATTTTGGCAGCTAACATACCATAAGCAGAGTAATTAAGGACATCCCCAGTTCAAGGGAAAAGTAAAACAGGTACAGACAACAGATAGAGCAGTCAGCATCCTTCTGCTGTAGAATACAGTCAGGCAGAGGTGTGACAGTGGAGGGTTGCAGAATACTGACCCCGCTATTTGGTGATTTACTAAATAAATAAATGAGCAATTAAATGCATCCATTGCAGGCACCTGAGCCCAAAGAAGAGGGCAACAACTGGATCCAGCTCCTAAAACTAAACCTTCACATACACTTCCCTGATGCAACAGGATGAATCTGTTGCGGTTTTCAGAGTTCTTTCAAAGAAGGATATTTCTCCCTGGCAGTAAAATAAATTATTTTTCTTCTTGTTGAAAGAAACACGCTGTTAAGAATGAAAAGCAACTTGCTAGAAGTATGTCGATGCATCGGAAATACAGCAGGCAGCTACTGGGCAGTACTGGCAAAGGTATTAGCTGACATCACTGACAACCAACCGGAGCGCTTCGCTGGTGTCCCAAATTCCTGAGCTCTTTCATAACCGGACAGGGTATGCGACACCTACGCTCCTCCTCCCTTCCTGGCCTCCACTGCGGCCCCCCCAAGCCCACAGAGGATGTGTGGGGGACGGGAGGAGGGATGGCTGCCCACCCGGGTGTGGATCTGGGATCTAAGGCTGGCTCTGAAAAGCCTGGCTAAAACAAGCACGGCACAGCCCCTGGCAGTATCGGTGACCCCGCTTCAAGTTCAGACACTCAGTAATGCATGTGCCCATGTGTTTGTGTTGCATGAGGGGGAAAACCCTCGGAAAAATAAGGAAGGGCTGTAATGGGGTTTCACTAGACGGAATGAAAATGCAAAATTTCCTGTTTATTTTTGGAAATGAATGAACAGAAAAAAATGTCACTGCTTAGCCTGGTGCACACTGAACTTCTGCAAACCTTTGAAGAGAACACTGACAATTTGTATTTCCACTCTTTTTAGTGGGGGAAGGAGCAGAGTTAATGATTTCTCCAAATCTTTCACAAAATGGTTTCTTTGTGTGCTTTCTCTCTTGGTTCTAAAATGTTTCTTTTCAATCTTCCGCTTTCATTTCTTAAGAGGTGTTCCAATTTTTTTTTTTCCTTTTTAAAAACTGATTTATCAAGAGCTGCTGATTGGCTGCAGGGCCTGGCGGATCAGGAAGGCAATTCAGCAGTGAATTCAGATCTTTGTCCAGCATGTGAGCAAATGTGTGCATGTAAAGTTTTCATCTATAGGTACATTAGTTAAAAGTTGTGTGTTTTTTTAAGGATTTGTATGTAAAGTGCACAGTCTTAGGCTGATAATGTAACTGCACTTCCTATAAAACACTAGATATACACAGGAGGCTGTAGGAATCAGATGACCTATGAAACTCCTACCAAGTCATAAATAGAAAATCCTTTGGTGCCCCTACAGGTTCCTGATGATCTTGGAGCACCCTATACGAAACAGGCACATCACACAACACGTATCCCACCCTGATGCACTGCCCAGCCTCTCTCATGAGCAGAGCCAAGATCCAGAAAGCAGTATTTTTCCCCAGCAGTTACAACTCAGGCTGTGGAAATAGCCAACAAATCCATTGGGTGACAAGGGAAAGAAGCCCAGCTTGGTTGTGTCAAATGCAAGCTTTGGGCTTTGCAGGCAAAGAAAAAAAAATCATTCCTGCTCCTGAAAGGTCCCTTTTTGTGTTTAAAAGTTGAAAAATCAAAGCACCAGGAGTTCTATTGAGGTAAAACCTAACTAAAATGTTTCAAATTTCCCCAAATATGGATATAGTAATAAAGCACTGACAAAGTTTCAACATTTCTTCTGTCCACACAGAGCTTTTAAGCCAAAATTGTTTGCCAGTTTGTCCAAACCTCATGGAGGACACATCTGTTTCAGCAGATTTGCTGTCCATTGAAGTAACTGCTTTGCCATAAAAACTGATAGACTTGTCAAAGCCCAAACCCAGGACAGAAGAATAAACCTTCATTTTCCCAGAATGAGGAGCAGAGCTCTGTGAGGCGACCAGCAGGCAGGACGGGACCTGCAGGTACATGAAATAGAAGGTGAAGTGTCAGAAGAGCTGTACAGTTCTGGAATTGGACTTGGGCTGGGCAAGTGCAGATGCAGAAACCTCAAATACCATGAAAGAGTCAGGCAGCGATGGCAGTGGTGATGGCAGCTCAGCTTTTATCTTGTTTAACTAGGACCTCGTGCTTTTGCACCATGGCTTTGTAGGCAAAAACAGCTGGTAGCAGAACGGAGAACTGACATCCAGGATGCTTTCCTCAGCCCAAGCATAGGCATCTACAAGCCATTTATCTCAACTGCCCCTAGACACACAACAGAGAAAAATAAGCATTTTTAAGTCATGTCTTACCACAAAGATAGACAATTAAAACAGGTTAGCTGAATTGTCCTTAAGTGCAATCCTACTGATGCTAAGGAGAGCCCAAAGGAATATCAGCTGTGGATACCTGCACAGACAATGGCTGAAGATAGGCAATTTGAGTTCAATGGCACACACACACACACACACACACACACAAAATAAGCAAAAACCAAACAAACTAAACAGCTCTGCTTGCACATGCAACAATTTATGCTTTTTTGTGCTTTGGCTAAGCCTGCAGGAGCTGCAGTCATAGGTGCTGTAATATACCTAAAGCAAACAGCGAAAAATATCTTTCTATATAAAGTCAGGGTCCATCCTACATCTTCAAGACATCCTCGACCCAGTATTTGGGTGAAGATCTGGCCTTCGAAACGGTTATGTGTCAACAGCAGAGGAAGTTAAAAAGGCAGTTGGATGCAGTCAGATTGATTTTTTTTCCACTTGGCTCTAAATACCAAAGCAGAATATACAATTTTAACAGTGCCCTCTCATTCCTAAAGGGTTTAGACTGGGAATTTGCTGTGTCCATAGTAACGCCAGGAAAAGGGAACTCAAGTGAGCTTTCCACATTCTCCCACTCGCATCACTGAACCTTTTCTCGATAGCCTGGTTGCTGTTGAGTCTGCCTGTGAACAAGAACCTGGGCTTAATCCCACCTGTCAGCCAGGCCCTGCAAACAGCCTCTCTTCATTATCATGCTCCAGCCACACTTTGGAGTCTCACGTGGGGACAAGGAATGTCCCTGCATTGACATCCAAGAGAGAGGTGGGTCAAATGGAAGCGTGAACACCTTACCCCGAGACTGGGCTGACATAGTCCATGCCTGGGATGGCTTTGTTATAGCAGTCGCCGGGGCAGCTGGAAGACGAATAATTGAAGAAACAGCTTCTTTAATACAGTCCATAGGCAGCATGTGGTGCAACTTTCCCTCTGTTTCCCCCTCCCCAACAAGAATTCCTCATATCAAACTGGTTTGGTGTTAAGTGCGCATATCTAGGAGGCATTTCTCTCAAAAATTTGGATCCAAACACACATCAAAAATAACAGTTCATCCGTCACGGTTGGGAAGCATGTATGACAAGAAAATATTTGCTTTGCTCTGGTTTTGTGTTTGGTTTGCTGACCGCTTATATCAAAAAGCTAGAACAGCTTTTTCATCTTGGTGTAGTTTAGAAACATTTATAGGACAGATGGTCTAAATTTGTGGGTTTTATAAACTTAATGAGAATGTAAAAAAAAAAAAAAAAAAAAAAGCGCATATGGGTGCAATATTTTCTGGGGCTTCTTTGAGCCGGCCAAAAAGTAGCCCACTGCAGAGCGGAGTAACAATTCGCATTGGGAACTCATTCAAAGGTTTACAAATGACTGAGCAGAGGGACTGCCACAGGCTTTCTTCACCTCAGTGGCAGTTTCACTTGCACTGTGTGGTATAGAGAAAACATACATTTATTCTTCCCAGCAAGCAACTGTTTCTTTAAACTTTGCCTTTGCAGAACTGTTAAATGAGCTGGCTGCAACAGCACACCAAAAGGCATAAACACTGCTCTATCCTCTGTCCTGAAGACTTGCTCTTGGGGCTTTTTGCTGGGCTCCATAGAGAAACCGATGGCTAAACATCTCTAAGATGATTATTATTTTAGTCTTACATACAGCTTTCTCTTTATCCAGGCAGCCCTATTTAAACAGGGAGGACAATGCAATCCGATCCTGAGGTCAGGCCACAGCGCGGGGACTTGGGAGGTCTGTATGGAGGCCCTGGCCCAGCTCCAGGCGCTGTCACGACCTTCTGGCAGTCACAAAGGAGCAAGACCAAGCACGGCACTTGTCCTGAAGTGGGCCTCCAAGTGGACCATCGTGATCACAGCGGGAAGGAAGAGCCGCCCTCTCTCCAGGGATGCAGCAGGGAAGTCTGGTAGCCTGTCTCCTGGGGCCCCCAAGAAAACATGTCTGATGAAATTGTGAGGGACGTGCAGTTTGCTGCTGTAATGCTTCCACAGAGTGTTCTCCTAGGTGTCAAAAAATCACCGTGCAGAGGTGTCACCCTTTGCATTCACCAGACCTCTCCTTTCTTCTTTAACTTGTCCAGTACCTTCACAAATTCTCTTGAACTGATGTCCACAGTGTGGCACAGCTCAGTGGACTTTGCTGTGTGCAGAGCCATTTCCTCCTGCTAGACTTGAGCCTGCTTTTCATTTACCAATCTGCACAGAAGTGACAAGTGTTCCTCTCCTCTTTCTCCAGGCACTTCGTCCACAGTCTGGTGTACGAAAGCCTGCCTCAAAGCAAATCTATCAGCATACAACAGAGTAAAAATCAGTCTGTAAGGTGACCTGAGAGTCCTGTTTTCTCACTACAAAACCAGGATTAACAAACACCGTCTTCTCAGGCTCTTTCTACCAGTCAGCCTCTCCATTAAAAAGAACATCACAGGTGAAACACCTGCAAGCTGAAATAAAGCAGGTTGAAGCTGCTTTGATGAAACAACTCCCTTCGTGTAAGATAGATAGCAAGCATCTCCTGTTAGGCTAAAGTGCTCCCCTATCCTTATCCCCAGTCTGAAAAAAAATTAGTTAAAAATCAGCTTCCAGTCCTCCTTCATGTTAGCTACCAAAATATCCATGAACAAAGCATAATTCATCAAAACAAGCTCCAATAACTTAAGACCTCAATTTTTACCTCGAAGAGCCCCTTTCCAATGACAACTAGGAGTTATGAATCTTACGTTATTATCAGCAAAATATTTCAGAGTGTTTGCATGTAAGCTCCCATTTTTACATTTCTGAATAAACACAGCATTAAGAAAAACTAGGCAGCAATTCACTCAAACGCGTTGCTTAAGCTCCTCCGAAATGTCAGGCACGCACCATTGCATCTTACGCTCAGCTGCTGCTTCCAAGATCTGCTTCGGGATTCTGATTTTATTTTATTTTTTAAACACGACAGCTCAGACTATAGCCAGGTGTAAAGTTCCTGGCATTTGATTATGAGGAAATATTCAACATTTTTTTTTTCACCCAGTAATATCATCGGGAATTTAACTGAGTGCAGCATGCCGACCGTCCAGGCCTTGCTTTCCCTTAGCTAGATTTCAGCCTCTCCCACCAACCAACTGGAAGGAGTTGCAATCTGCCTTAATAAACCACAGCAAGGGCAGCACAGGGCAATATTCTGCCCCACTTTAATGCCCCGTTGCATGTTACCGGTTAGAGGCAGAATTGCTGTATGCACAAAGGCGGTTGGTTATTCCCCCGTAAGTCGTCTCTACACATGATCTGTCAGAAGCCAGCTATTCTGGGGGTAGAGAGGAAGGCTGTAATCACACAAATCACCTTTTCGTGCGGGGCAGAAGCGTGCCCGGCCACCCGCCCCCAGCCTCCTACGCACCCCCCCGCCAGTCAGCGAAGAGCTCGAGAAATGTTCAGCAAGCGTTTGGCCAAACAGCCAAGGACCTCTCCGAACATCAAATGATTATTCCATCTTAGAGCGTACTTTCCAAAAATAATTTTCTGCTGCTGTTGTTTGTTTGTTTGAAAGGAGGGCAGTAAAATCCACAGATGTGTACGGTCATAAACCTTTAGATGAGACTCAATTTCCTTGATGTCCAACGATAAAATCCACTAATAAATGTGTACAGATGCAAAAGGCCTATTTGTTGTCCTGTCAAGTCAGGCCATGTGGAACAAAAAACCTAAAAGCAACCAGGAGAGGAACTAATGATGTAGGCTCGCCTCTGCCAAGATGCACTTACTGCAGTTCCTGTGACATTTAAGGAACATAATGATGCGACATTCCTTTTTAACTTTTTTGTTTTGTCAAAAGCGGGTTTTTACAGCTGAAGATCACGTTCCCAAGATAGTCAATTAGATTATGCAGATTTACACACACGCTGTGATCTCTTTTGTGCAGCATGACTAGTTTCTTTGCTAACAATCACTCACATTTGATGACAAAGTTGGGGCTGGTGTCAATATCTCCTGAACAGAGTGGGATTCTTTTTTTTTAAATGCTTTCCATGAAAAGCTCTTTAGATCTCCTGGTGCATCAAGACAGCATTTTTTTTTAATCTCCAGATAATTATTTCTGAATGTGCAAATATAGTTTTCAAGGGGAAAAAACCCACTCTCTGGAGTAACCAAACACCAGATTTCCGCAGTATGAAAGCCATTTTAAGGCACTGTGGTGTGCTTCGTGGTTAGCCCTGCTTCTACTTAATTAGGGACCTAAGTTATAAGTCCACAGCTGCAGGAGAGCAGTAAATAGCTATTGCTGACTTCCTTATTGCCAATATGTACATCATGATTGTAGGGTGAAGAGCAGGGATCTTTTCATAAACGCTGCTTTGTGCAGCAACTGCACTTTGATGTCATAAAAATGCTGTTACATATTTTAAAGTCTTAATTGTGGTCCACTGCGGTGCTGTCAGCTTCCTGGTGAAACACTAAACCTTTCCGTGATTTCTCGGGTACACCAAACACTTCTTTTATTTGCAGATTTCATAACGAAGCCTACATGTGCTGCATCCTCGGCTCTTGTAACGCAGCCTATCTTCGCCGATTTCGGTGCGCCAAGCGACATCAGCAGGCCCTCACACAGTACATGATAGACATGCTGGGGAGGGAGGGGAGCAGGAAAAAGAAAGGCAAAAGAAAAGCCCGGCAGTGTGAAGGGTGCCTGCCTGCTCCATATTGTTCTGATTAGCAGCATCCGCTTGCTTACTGTTATGAACACTCCCTCACTAAACACCCTGGCCAGAAACCCCTTAATTCAGTGCCTGCGACACAGTGTCCCCACACCAGTGTTCCTAGATAACCCCCAGTCCTTGCCCGATCCTCGCTTCAGTTTCTGGATAAGCCCTCCCGCCCCAGCACGTTCTGGCTGTGTGAACGAACCCCACAGCCTCTCTCCCAGCTGCGTTCTCGTGATTGCAGACTACCCAAAATTCAACGTCAGTTTTCTTACATGGATATTTTTAATACCTGATTTTGCTTTTATCACAGCTGTTGCCATCTCAAGGACCTTCCACCCAACCAGTTCGTAGCCTCTTTTTGAGTCTCCCCATGGCAGGCAACACCTCACTGTTACTCTATAACAGGCAAAAATCTGGCTGAAAATGCCTCAAATCTAAATGAAGCTTGAGACCAAAGACTTGTGCCAGGCTCACCTGGCACTGCCAGAACCGTTCCTGCACACAGCCCGGTGCAGTGCTGCCCCTAGCTGATGGCAGGCCCCTGGGGGTGCGGGGACAGACCCTGCGGTACCCACTGTCCCTCCTGAGATGCTGCCGCTTGGCACCGGCGCTGCATCTCATGGCACAGCCACCCGACATCGAGTGCTGCTCCCCTGGGCTGCAGGAGCTGCAGCTACAACCCCACGCTCTGTGCTTTGCAGGTTGGCTGTGTGACCGCAGGCATTCCTTCAGAGCCTGCGCTTTTCTGCAGGTATCTCAGGCAGCACGTAGAGGACAGTGCATGCAAGCTCCCATCCTACTTCATCTGACTAAATAAAAGCCATCTATTCTCACTTAGGCTGAACGGGCTGTCAGGCAAAAGGTCCTAGATTCTGTCCTTTTTACCAGCAACGCACTCAGGGAGGAAAACTAAACATCCCCTGCAAACAGGCTGCTGACCTCAGGTGGTCTTTCTAGACATCCTTGTAACGGAAACAAAGAGCAACGCTAGAAACCACAGAGGGAGGACTTGCAGCTAAGCAGACAGGGGTTGTGCAGTATCCCTGGTAAATGCCAGCACTTTGGAACTTGTCTTGATAAATGGGTTTGTCTGAAGGCGACACAATGGGGACCGATGATGAAACAGTGACAAATGGATTTCCTCCCCAGCAGGAGACAGCTATTGTTTGCCATCTGCACAGCATGTCTCACGGAGGCATATTTTGCAACATGAACACTGAGTTCACGCAAAAAAAAAAAAAAGCCCTGTCTGACAAAGGCAGCTGCCAGAGCAAGATACAACTGGAATAAAGGTAGAGAAGAGGACAACAGCCGTTTGTAGGAGTCCTAGACCCCAAAGAATATCATGGGGAAGGAGAGGATGGCTTCGAGCTCATACAGCTGCATTTCCAAGCAAGCAGAGCAATTGGAACCAGCCTCAATACCTCGGTGTTTGGACAAGGGGGGACGTTGCCAACACATGGGGAGTGCAGGAGAAAAGCTGTCCGGGATACGGGAGATGAGTTAAGACACATCTAATTGAGTTGGCAGTAGGAAGCAACAAGGGGGGAGAGACTTGGGAAGCAATTATAAATTTGCAGTTTGCAGGGGACAATAGCCAAATCAGTGACACGGGAGAAGAAAGAGACTTGCCACAACCAAATTGCCAGGTTGTTTCACAGTGACACCCAAACCCGCTTGGTTATGTCTTGACTTTCAGTGAGGGTGCTCTGGGTGTCTGTGCCTGGAGGCAGCTCTGCTGGCAGCGTCTGCAGCTCTTCAGAAGGGCTGGGGGCAGGAAGCTCCCGCCTGGGAGGAGCTCAAGATCTCCCCAGGAATTAACACTTCTCCCGCTCTGAATACAAAGGAGGAGATCAAACTTCTGTTCTCTAAGAGCAAAGAAAAAGCCAATAAAAGAGAGCAACTACACAAATTTATTCTCCTTCACTCTACGCTGTCCTGAGATTAATAAAGGCAAGAACACATTGGGATAAATTAGAGACTGTACAGACACGTTTTAAAAACCTGGTTATCATTTGGCACGCACAGCAGAATTCAAAGCTTTATGTGACTTTCCTGAAGAGAGCTTCCCGCGGATCACCGAAGATAAAGAAGGGGTTCAAATGCTAGGCAATGAGCACAGCCAATGCAACAAGCCACTAAATGAAGCAAAATTCATCAAAAAAGGATCAGGTATGCTATGGGCTGCTTTGGATTTTAAACAAGCAAACAAACACATTTCTGCTTGGTTGACTCGTTTTCATGTTTGCATATCCAGCATGACTGGATACACATGCTGCAAGGCTCTTGCTGGCACTGTTTGTCACTGGGCTATTAGAAGGTCACCAGAATGTACTGAAAGACAGTCTGAGAACATAAACCATGAAACTGGTGACATTTTTCAAGTACAAGGTTTTCACTTCACTTCTAAAATCAGATAGTTCCTAATTCTGCCACAATTTTTCTGTGTCACCTACAGGCTGGTGGCTTAATTTCTCTTGTAAGCCTTCTGTGCGTTAATAACGTGCAGCTAACGCTATTTTCCAACAGATTGTCTGCCCGTCGTGTCTGCTGACTTTGTGAAGCTCTCAAGGCCAGAAACCATCCTCAATTTCAAAAATATACCATTAAGCAGAGGAGGCCACCACGTCAACTGGAGTCCACAGAAACAAATAAACCTTAAAAACAAACCAACCCAAACTCCCTCAATCTATGGTACACGATTTAAAGCACATACAGCAATAAAACTGTTGTAGCAACTGGCAGCACGAGTGGCAGCTTATCTTCTCCATTCACGAAGCCACACAGAAAGACATCTCTGCTGCTTTTATTTCTTCTGAGAAATAAAAATAAGAATTAAAAAAAACTTCAAAAACTTTTATGGGAAAGACCAGCAATTGTAGTCAAAACCAAAACAAAAGATACAGCCAGCAACGTTATGTGGGGCTGTGATCCGCATGCCGTTTTGATGAATCATGTTGGAGATGGAACTGGCCATAACTGTAAAAGCATTGTTATGATCTAGCTTATGAAATTGTAAGTTAGTGAAACTGTCTCCATCCACGGACAAGTGTAGCTGCTGGACAGTTTTTAGCATAACCAAAGGCCCGTTGAAGGCACACTAACTCCCGAGCTCCTAAAGGGCTGCTGCACAGTAGTTCACGCAGAGGTTATCCTGCCAGTGGTATTTAGACTAGATGCGAGTGAGTACTTATATACCCACCTACAGGCACGGACTTGTGGATACCCCCAAATTACTGACTGACTGACTCAGGAGGTAACATTTCTGGAAATAATGATTCAGTGCAGTGGGGTGACTGGACAAATCTGTTCCCTCCCACCAAACCCAACACACAGACACCCATAACCTCAGGTCTGTGGTATTTCTCTCTTTGGAAGCATGCAGAAATGTTGGGAGTGTTCAAATATCTTTAAACTGCGTAGCAGATCTTATCTGCTGTGCCGCATGCAGCACCCAATGCTGGCAGGCTACCTGGAAATACCATTCCCTTGGATTAAACATCCACTGTCCAAAAAAGTCAGGTTTTCTTCCCCTCCCCTAAAACTGCAGTGAAGCCTATAGACAGTTCTTCATTAGCTAAAGTTTTAAAACACTGCAGTAGCTTCAGTGTGCCTTAAGCAGACCATGTTCATTTAATCTCTCAAAGGACCCAGGTTTCTAAAACACATTTATGATCCAAACGAATCCCTCCAAGTTCTTACAATGTGCTTTCTTTTACCTTACATAGTACAGGAGCATTTGCAGGCTGAAATCCCATTTGTGACCTAGATTTCTGGCACGTCCACATAACAAAATCTACTTTTCAAAGAACGGAGAAAGTTTTACATTTATTCCTTGACAAGTGCAACTAGAAGGCATCAGAATGATTGGAGCTTAAAAAACAAACCAAAAACAAATAAATAATCTCAACTCCTTGAAGCAAACACACCTCTAAATCCACTAGTTTAGGAAGAACACAGTAACATGTGTCCAGCTCTAATAAATAGGATTTAGGATAAGAATCTATGGTTTAAGAAGCAAAGGAAATGTTGCAGTTACACCTGGGATGAATTTGGTTCAACAGCCCACTTATCTGTGTGTGGAAGTTAAACAACTCCCCTTAAACAGCAGGTTATCGAGCAGAAATCAGCAACACCTGTTACATTTGTAAAATAACAATAACAAGCTGAGATGCTGTTCATTTACGGTAAGAAGAATGCCAACTTTGCCAAGATTTGTTTTGGCCGCCGGTAAATCTATGTCTAATAGGCAAGTGATGCATTTCATGGAAAATAAACTGCACCTGGATTTGAGTCATACCTTGTCCCCTTGAAAACCTGTCATATCCTCCCACTTAAATGTCTCTGATACAATAAACACATGAGCATAAACAAGGCCCTGACTCCTTTGCTCTGTCTCTCTCTTCGTTCCAGACAGGAAACATAAAACAGCTAACAGCCCAAGATGCATGAAACCATTTCTAAAGCTACTTTGGGCCATTTGTTTAATGTCATCCAGGATCTCTTTTGTGCACCGGACAATTTTCCTACCATGTGTTCCCTTATTGTGTTACCTGCTGGTGGATTTCCACTCAGAACTAGTCGCAGAATCGAGAGCGCAGCCAGTGTCTCTCTGCTGAGGGTGCCTGATCCTGCACCACTGCAGTAAAGGGGAGCTTCAAAAGGGACAGATGGTGCAGGTGGACTCATAAAATGTAGGCACATTAATATTGTTGCAGTGAGAACTATGTGAAATATGTGAAAACGTTTGCACGTGGACGAGAACACACATCATTTGGGAGATGCTGCTCGCTGGTATTGCTGGCCATGACTCACACAGGTATGAACTGCCTTCCCTCTGTCTCTGAAGGTGGTACTCATGACTGGCCCTTTGCAGGAAGTTAGGAGAAGCAACGATAGAAACACATATAACGAATGTATAAGCAATGTATGGGGAAAGGGCAGTGGCTGAAGCTGATGTCAGGATCTCCTGACACCTACAGACACCTGCATCCATGGGCTTGGTCAAGTGGCTTTTCCACATCTCATTGCAACAGAGACAAGGAAACGGCGCTGCTCCCAGACCAAGATGCCTGCAGAGGAATGTGAGCAGTGTTTTCAAGAGTTTCTCTGGTAGAGTAGCAGAGGTCACGCACATACTAAGCACATGGAAAACCCTTGGTTTCAAAAGGCCCCTCCTATTAGCTCCCACTCCCCCCGGCAGTGAGCAAACTCCTGTGCTACAGGGATTGTTGATATATAAAAACTCTCGCTGCTATTTTAGGTTTCAAGTGTTTTATTGGCATCACTCAGCCAATTTTCCCCCTTTCCCTGTCATGTGTCACACCACAAGGCAGGTGCAAGGCTTGCAGAATTTCAAGCTTTCACGTTTAGCATATTTTTCCCTTCATTTATACATTGACATTTCCATATAGGATCTACGCATGCTGACACACCTGAAAATGAGTAACTAGATCCCTTTTCCACATTTAATGAGTGCTTCCCTCATTATTCTCCTTCCTGTAGGGCCACACAGGTTTCCCTTTTATGTCTATAAAAGGGAAAATTAAAATGACTCAAAGTCACTTTAGTAATCCCCAGACCACCCATGTCATTAGCACTAGTCCTCTAGCAAATGCCCCATTTGAAGGGGTTCTATGTCACTCGCAATAATTTAGGTGCAAGACAGACTATAAAACCTCCTAGACTCACCAGCAGACATACTCACTGGTGGTAATGGTACACTGCAACACTCCCATAACTCAGGATAAAATACAGCAGTTCTCCTAACAAGTCACAAACACTGGACTATAGTTTCCCTAAAGCAGCATGCAGGTTATTTTGTTTTGTTTATTACATCTTTCCTACATACCAATGATTTTTCTTGAGCTTGCTGGCTCCTTCCTCAATTCTGTTTTTGTTTTCAGATTCTTCACATCCTCCCAACAATGCATACAAATGGAAAAAAAAAAAAAAAAGAGACAAAAAAAAAAAAAAGTTTACTGCCTAGTTCAGAGAAGAGATTGCCTGGACATTGGTTGTGCATGTATAACTGACTGCCGAAGTAATGTCAGAGCAACCAGGGAACAGGGTGACCTGGAAGAATGCCTAACCCTTGGGAAGGGAATGTGGGTAGTGATAACAAGGTTATAGAAGGGACAGAAAGGGAAAAGGAGGGCTGGTTTGCTGATATCTGCATATTTATGCAAGTAGTATGGGAAATGAAAAGGAAGAACTGGAAGCATTGGTACAGAACCAAAATTATAGGTTAATTGGCAAAACAGATACAATGGCATAACTCATGTGACAGGAATATCAATACAGAAGGCACAGATTTTTCAGGAAAAGCAAGCAGGAGAAAAAGCCTATTCAGAAATACAAGTTAAATTGCTGAAAGAATGGATAAAAGAGTAAGAAAAATGTTAAGAATCGTATGTGGGTTTAGTAAATACTAAACTTTGAAGATTATGTTTTAGAATTTTTTTTTCCTACTGAAAATCTACTAGCTGTAAAGATTCCCCAAAGGGGAATTTAAGGCTTCCTGATACCTCTTGTAACACCTGTTGTACTGCTACCTTTCCAAAAGGATGGTGTCCAGGGAAGGCAAAAAGGGCAGGCAGAGGAAGCTTGATCTTGATCATTAAGGAGAAACTAAGAGAATCTAAAAGCAAAAGGCAGTTTTGGTGATAATAAACAGTGAGAAAGCAATCAGAGCAAAAAGAGAGAGATTACAGACTGCTAAAATTACCAAATTTATGCTGAGGCTGCTATGATTTGCCCTGGAATGGCTGTGTCTACATGCAGGTATTCACACAGCAATGCTCTGGTTGATTTTGGATGCACAAGGCAGAGTCCGTGAGGGGCTATGATTCAGGTGAAGTTGTGCTCAGCTATTACCTGCTCTAGGTTTTCCTCATGTCCTAATGTGAAAATAACAAACAGTTACAAATATATTACTAATTTTTGTCCACGAATTAATTCCAACAGGGTAGATCATAGCTTCTGTCTAAATAATGTCCAACAAGTATCTGTAACCGTGTCTGCACTTAGTGGTTTTTCAATAACTGCTCTCTACTCTGGGGCATTTGGTCACTGATAGTAGAGGATCACACACAACATCACGTCACCATCATGACGCCTTGAAGGCACAACACTGACATAGAAACTTTTTGAAACTGTGCTTGATAGCTGGTGTGGCAAACAACACTTGTATTCAATGCCAATTCTAAATTATCAGAGGGTCTGATAGAGTTGTTCAAATTATCTCTAGGACCTTTCTCCTTTGCAATAACACTATCAGCAATGGCAATTATTTGTGCTCAGTAAGCAACTTTTCTAATACAAGGAGCACAAAACAAGAAAAAAACCACACCCTAACAACCTAAAAAACAAAACCAAGAAACTGTGTTCCTCCGTGGATCACACTTAAGCAAGTCCAGGCAGGAGTTTAATTTATGACCCATGAACATGCTGTCGTGCTATTTGCAATAACAGTACCTGATTTCCTACAGCAGATCCCGTATCAGCAGATAAATGTCACTTAATCCATTTGCAACAGATATGAAAGAGATTGTGCAAGGTGTTTGACAGAGCAGACAGCAAACTAGGATCCTTTAGAAGGTAAATGAGGAAGTGATTTGATCTGAGCTGCCTTAGCTCTTTAACGTCTGCGATAAGACTACCTGAATTCCTGCCCATTGCTTGAAGATTTTCAGAACATGCATACAGCAGGTTCAAAAGTACACATCTTGTAAGTGCTCTAGCACTACCTGCCTCAATTCCTAAACACAGAGAGCCACATTTGGACTTGTGTTTTATTTGTCTAATCACGGTGACACTGTATGGGCATTTCCTCCATTTACATATCACCATTTACACTGGCCCTATGCCCAGGGTAAGGAGGAAGAGCATTTTCCCATGTCAGTACAGTTATGAGCTTCCGTAATCTTTTAGAAGAATCTCAGGTATTTTCTATCAGTTTTATGATGGTTCTAAACTTCAAAAAGGTAACACTCAAAATCAAAGGTAAGAGGGATTGTGTCTTTCTTAGGGGAAGATGCCACAATGCGGGCAGAGGTGCACTGAGATCACATAAACCACCTCAGAGAGCATTTGTGTCTTTGCACTGTCACGAGCATGTGTGGATGGGTAACATTTCATCCTCTCGTGCAGCAGCTCCATCAGAGGACAAAATGCTGTTTCTATGTTAGGTAAAACCCTATAATAACAACTGACCATCTTCAGGAAGGAGCTTCATTGCAACACACATTGTGGTTGGGGTGCCTTGAGGATAGATTTAACCTTGTCTTGGGATTTACGTAGACCATAATTATCAATGGCATGGCCACAATATATCATTAAAGCTTTGAAAAATTAGTGTTTTTCCTTGTATGCTGGTGACATGCTTTAAGTGGAATAAGACTTATTTTGGACTGAGGCTGTCCATGCAGGACTTGCAGTTGCTCAAGTCACACAGTTACAGTTCCACTCATAAACATCCCATAGAGATAAGCTCTTTCTCAAGTTTTTCCCTTAAAGAATCCACTCTTCAGTCACCATTGCTCGTATCTCTCGACACAACAACACCTCAACTAGAACCAGCACGTTCATGTAAGTGCAAGCTGTTTGCGTGTGACCTGCACAGGGAATGATAGAGCAGAGCAGTGCACACACCCCCAGGTGCTGTTTTGGCTCACTCCTGGAGGCAGAGCAGTGAGAAGCACCAGGCACACAACTCCGTACACCTTCCGTGGGCCGTATCAGGGCCTGGAGGAGTGAGTCACTCTTAACACTACCTTCTGCTAGTGGCAAAGTGACTCAGATAGTAAAGCAGGGAGAGATGCTCATAGCTGAGGCTGTGCTGTATCTATTCTAACATACATTTTGGCTGTTACTCAGAACTACAAGGAACACGCACACACAGAGAGCACAGGCAGACACTGTGCTGATCTGCTGGTATGCCAAATGGCTGGGCATGGTCTCGTGATAACGTGAAAAAATTGCAAGAGCATGCAGGCTGAGAGCTTCAACCTCTGTTCTCTTCTTTTGCCTTGTTGGTAAGCAAAGAGGGATCCAGGAAATGCACCCAATGAGATAGGCCACATTTTCATGAGCATTTTCAGTTATGCTGAAGTGTTGTATGTATCTTGGTATAGACTACCTGCAAATACTAACATAGACAAAACAGAAGAGGCAGACAAACCTTCATAGCTTTTATGCACAATTTCACATTTAGAAGGCACATTTAATGCTTTGTGTTTATATACACAATTCACTGACACAGCTGAAGCCCTGTTCTAAAAAACAAAAACAAAAAACACAAAAATTGAACCTCAGTATTTTTTGATGCACTGCCTTTTAAAGTTTTTTCCTTGCCTGTAGCGTCCATCTTAATCCTCTAACAGCTGCTTAAATGGTCAAAAAAAGGAGAGTCTGATTTGTGTGATCTTCAGTAAAGCTGGTTGGAAAGTGTTTTATTTTTCCTGGGCAAAACTTCAAGGAAAATACAAAATAGTTTTCATCTCAATTTTTCAAAGGAAAAAATTCAATGTTTTGGCTGAAACTCAAATACCAAAATATTTCAACCAAAACCCAAAATATTTCCATTAGGAAATGCTGCTGCATGGTGCCCTGGGAGATGGAATTCCAAGTCTCATACTCTCATTTCCCTTTTTGCCCCATGATACAGCTGATTTCCCTTTTTCCAGACAAGAGCTGCTGCATCACCAAAGTTGTATTTCCTAATTCCTGGGGGGACACACACTAGAGAAATGAATGGGAATCTGAAGCTGCAGAATACCAACAAATTCCCACACCACCCCTGCAGCTTATCCAGATGGAAACACATTTTGAATTTCAAGAACTAGGTTTCAAGAAAAAAGGTTTCCCTGGAAAGCAAGCATTTTTTCAAGGTAAGCTTAATTGAAAACCTGTGATTTCTGTCAACAGGCAGTTTCAAGACAGCTATTTTGTTTCAGTCAGTTGAAAAGATCCTGCTGCTGAACATTATTCCAGATTCCCATACAGCTTGAGTGCAGTTAGATATACCAATGACTTCCAAAGTATTCTAGAAGATCTGAGCACTCCATTTCCATGTGTTTCAACTAAACATCCTGATCCTGCAGATGGCACTTACTATCTCAATCCACACACTTTTCCCCACTGCTTCTATTTTCTTCAGGCTTTGTCAGCAACTGATTGAATCAGGCCAGAGGAGGCCATACAATCTGAGCTGGTCATAGGCATCCGCCAGGGCATCAAGCGCAATGCCTTTGAGTATTGGAGACAGGAATGTCTTTCAGTTTAAACAGGTGCTAGTCTTGCTTCACATTGTGGCATACAACATTGCTACCAGAACTTGGAGCTTCCCCCGGTCCTTAAGGGAGCTTTCAGATGTAGAGGAAGATGAACCCCTTTGCACTTCACTTTGGACTCCTGCCTCCTCACTTAGCTGCATGGCAAGCTAGAAGAGGCTTGTTCTCCAGAGGAGGGAGGGAAACAAAGCATTTATGCAACAGCAGAAAAACTAGCCAGTATGACCTTGGGCATCCAAAAGGCCCAAGGACTAGCAAGGTGGGGAAGCATGACTACACTGAACAGCGAATATCAGTGCTAGAAACTTTGCCTGAGGACTTGTAAGTGAAGCCCAGCCTAGATTCCCTTCCTAGGGACAGAGGTGAGAGGGCTAGGAGACACCTTACCGAACTCATGGTTGGGTTGAATTTGGGCATCTACCCCTGAAGCCCTGACTACAACCAAGACGTTGTCAGTGGGCTCAGCTAATTCCTTTAAGGTCTCATACCATGGAGTCTTGTCTGCTTTGCCCTTCTAATGAAAATGCCGTATTATGGCTCTCTGCCATATCAAGTGATGCAAAAGAAAATTTCTTCCCAAATCTGGTAATCAAATCAGGTTGACCAGCCAGTCATCTGCAAAAAGGGGATTTTATGTACCACATCCAAACACTGGCCTACCTCCAGTGTCATGTCTCCAGCTGGGAAAAATCTGGTGTCTCAGAGGAAAGCAAACAATAAATCCTTCTCAAGTCCTGCAGGCTGAAGCCCTGAAACATGATATTTGGTTATAGTTTCACATTTTGATGGGGTTAGGACACACTGAGACCAGTATAGATCTTTCTATTCTCCCTAAGAAGGGAACAAATACTAACATACCAAATAATTTCTCATTGTTCTTTTTGATTAAAGCACTGGTATGCTTCAGACAGGCACGTAGGGTTTGCTTCCATTGCTTGCATGGAGACACTTAGGGCTGCTCCTCCAGGAGGGCACAAGTGCCTGCACTCTTATGAGCCCTTGCTGACTCTGCAAGCCTCAGCTCAGTCTCTCCAAGACCTTAGGTATTAAGTGCCATTGGAGATGTCTTGTCTGCAGGAGACCAAATCAAGTCCCTAACTTTCACGCTGAGAACCTTAAATGCTGATGAAATAATACTTTTTTCCCCCTTAATTTGTTCCAGGGCTTGCTTAAGTCACTGTTATGAAATTTCACCTTCACTCCAGGCTGAAGCAGTGGGACTTTGACCAGCCATTAGATCTCATTCTGCATGTCAGCAAACTGGAACCATCCCAGTGTCTTCTTGCATGCAAGTGTCTACATGATGCTCAAAGCACCTTAATTTCAGCTAAATACATTGAGGTCTAAAAGCCCCATACTTAAGTTTAGACTCATTTTTGAGGCTCACTTTGAAAATTACACTGACTCACTTCCCAGGAAGAAGGACTGGGCTCTCTTTGCGAGCCTTAACGCTGTGTAGAGAAGGAAAAGCACCGCTAGTGTGTGTTCTTATACACATTCAAAGGTCTCACTCATGCCACAGGATTACACTGGGATTGGAGGCTGAATGGCTCATCTAGCTTTTATATCCACCATAGCGGACACTGAAACTGAGTGAGGACCGACACAGATGATACTTTTAATTTAAAGAAGTAAAGAAATATTTTACAACTATTTCAGCAGATCACGATCTCCCCACCTTCAACAGGTGTTTTCCATCAACCCTAAGCTATTCTTTGGAAATTGAAGTATTTCTTTTCAGACTGATTGGGAGTTGACTGGGGGATATAAAGGGGATAAAGACAAGGAAAGGAACAAAGTTAAAAAAAAAAAAATTCAACACTTCATACAGCCAGACTATGTAGTAGACAGTGACAGTATGAATGACAGTTCCAATCACCATATGCCTTTTAATGTCCATTTCTGTCTGTTGCCTGTATTTAGTCTGCTTTAGATATTCCTTCCTCTAAAACAGCAATAGAGAGGTTTTTGGTTTTTTTGTTTGTTCATTTATTCGCTATCAAAGCATTTCCGTATGTACCAGTTTTGGATACTGTGGCAAACGCTCAGGAGGAGCATGTATATATCCAAGTGATATTAATACACAACAAGAATTAAATTCACATGATAATATAACTTGTGATGTGGTTCTGCAATTTATTGGTAGCTTTAGCCTGGGATATCTTATGAATCTGCAGTTTATCAGGCACCAGGGACTGCCTTGCCCGACTATGCTCCCTTGACTATCTCCCTTGAGTCCCATTTCTTGAAGTACAGTCTAGTCCAATACACTATTAGGAGCAGGATAGTATCCTATTACTTACTCCAGCTATGCTCCTGGAGAGCCAGTCGGGATAGCCTTGAGCCAGGAAAACAAGCTTTTTGTACGGATTCCCCTTACATAGAGTAGGTTTCTGGAGCTCTACAGAGCTCGGGGCCAAGCCTCTCTTCCTACCAGGGAATAAATCCTCACCCAACTCGGACAGGGTGGGGGCTCTTGAGGGCCCCAGTTCAAGGAGATATGCAAGCCTTTGCGTAACAATAAACACATGTGTATATCAACAGGACCATACACATGTTGAAACACTATGTGCATACTCAAATACCTTGCTGAATCAGGGCCACAGTAAATGCATTCTTTTCATAGAAACACTTTTCCATGGACCTGATCCAAAGCCCACTGAGGTCAACAAGAGTCTTTCACTTCAATAGGCTTTGGATCAGACCCCATGAGCATTTCCAACTAAAACCAGCATTGGAATTTTTGCATGCCCATGCATTGAAACAATTTAAGTCTAGTTCACTATAAACCCTAAACTCAAATACTCCTCAACTCTGGGAAAGCCAGGAACGCAAGCTGGATCTTTACTTTGCCCAGGTCCCTCTTTCAAAGACCAATTCAAAAAAAAAAAAAAAAAAAAAAGTTTAGACTCCAACAATCATGAGCCTTAGCAACATCAATACCTGAATCAAGGTCTAAACTTAAAAACAGCTGGAATACCTCTCTGAGGAGAAGAGCTTCATCTGATCTTCCATATAATACTGTAGGTTAAGAAGCGTAAAAACAGTAATTACAAAAGAACAGCTAAAAGACATCTGTTGAGGTATACATTTTACGGTATTCCTATAAAGATAAGAGCTCTATTTCCTAATAGCTGTATAAATCTATAAAGACTTATCTATGATTTCACTGATAGATCACCACTGGAAAAAGAGAGAGAGAGAGGGAAGAGAAAAATCATAAAAGCATTCCACCTGTATTGCTGGCAGATGGCTTATAAATGTCGCACAGACTCAGACCTACTACTGGCTCATACAAGAGGTATTAAATAAACTGCTGAACATCTGCTGGTAAATACACAGCAAACAAGAATGCAACTTAGAGCCAAACATCTGGCGAGTGTGGGCCACATCTCTGCTCATAAACTAAGCAATGTTTTCTGCTAATCATTAACAGAGTTATTGATTTTAGAAGTGTATCACACAGCTATAATTTTGTCAGAGAGTAGACCACATAAGTTGTTCTTTTTCTGGTTGTTTCATTTTGTCTTATTCCAAAAGTCCGTAAATTGACGAGTGGGACAAAAATTATAATTGACATCATCTGTGGGAAATATTTCATAAAACAACAGGCCCAGATGTAGGATTAAAGCCATGTGGTAGTAAAATACCACACTGAAAAAAGTCCAGGTTCCATGATTTCTTACGAAAACAGATGTGCTATTACTCCACTCTACTTGTTTTTCAATGCTTTTTACTCCAAATAATTCTCTCTTTTTTCCTTTTCTTTTTTTTTTTTTTTTTTTTTTTTTCCACAATTGCACTAGGGAGAGATCATAAATTGATTGCAGATGGCAACTTGTACTTCAAAATCCTAACTGTCACAATCTTTGAAATAAAAATAAATGAAACATTTTGTGAAATTATATTGAGCTGTGTTAAAAGTAATGAAGATTATACAAACATATGTCTGTTTGTCATTTATACAGCACCTTCAGGCATGACAACCAAATCTATTAGACAATACTTCCCTCCCTGGAAAGCAGTTATTTTGTAAGTCCAGGATATACTGAAATAAGTACAGAAGGTAACCTATAGTCTGAGCACTCCTTTAGCCAAGCCTCAAGATGGCCTGAACCTCCTGCACCACAGGACCAGGCACGCATGTACTTGATTCCCTCACATACAAAGAGGCAACATGGAAACAAGACAGAACAGTTCCGTGCATCCTGCTTTGCACATCATTTCGTATCAGTACATTCTTGACAAACATATTGTATAAGAGATCCATGAAAGACAGAGGCTTGTATGGTTTGAATCCTAATTTGTCATAGTGCTGCGCAGAATGGCAAACAACTGTATTTCTTACTAAATGACTTACTAACATATGGAGCCTATTATGATGTCACTAATTACAATTCGTTAAGTTCTGAATTTATGCAGTTTCACAATGGACTTGCAGATATTCTCTATTCCCAGTTATCAGAGATTTTGTAAGACCTAACCAAAGAAAGGACAAAACAGGCTCCCATCGTGCGTTGCTTTAATTCCATCAGACAAAGGCTGCTTCCAGGAGAGCTGATGGTGGTTGGTGCTGATGGAGAAGGTTTTGACCAGGTGTCTGCTACAGGGGTTCCTGAAGACAGAAGGAGGGAGAAAAGACACAGATATTCAGAAAAGGAGGTGTTCAGCTCCCATTACACTTCATGGGAGTCTGTGAAACAAATAGCATGGATCAGTTAAAGTCTAGCCCCCCTTCTGTCTAACATAAAGGAATAATAAACCAACAGTAGGGGGTGATTGAAAGGAGCACGAGTGGAAGATTTTGGGGACCACAGAAGTCATTAGAAACCTAGAGCAGGAGCAATGTCAGTGCCCACAATAAGATGAGGGAGCAGACTGAGAAACAGCACTGTTTCTTCTACTAAATAGCTATATCCAAAAAGTTATCAGGGATCCCTTTGTGATTCTCTCTCCCAGGCAAACCCTGCAGAGATTAGCGATCTTTGCCATCTGGCTCTGAGAACTTCATGTCTTTGCTGTGAAATCGTTGCTAATGATGCAGCTTTGAGAGCATCCCTTCTTCAGCGGCAGCAAAACTTGGGCAACTATTCACACAGCAGTCAAGAATCCCTTCTGCCAGAAATGCCACAAGTAACAAGACACAGCTCAAGCCATTAGATACGGTGTACATTAGCTACAATACACAGGACAGTTTTCAGTAACTTAAGCGGTGTTTGAGGGAGAAGGGGTGGGATTGAACTGTTGCTCAGTTGGCTGGAAAAAACTCTTTCGAGCAATATGGGGAAGACTTGGAGGAAGTTCAAATCAGGGTCATTTGCCTTTTGTAACAGATGAGTCTGAAATCCCACGAAGACTGGTACTCCAGAGCATAGAAATTCACAGCTCTAGTAAAGCCTCTGCAGAGGGACAGCGGTTTAATGCATCTTCCTCCCTAAAGTGATCTAGTTCAAAATCTCATTTGAGAAACTCCTTTGCTTTACTCCACCCAGCATTTTGGCCTTTTTGGGTTTAAGCCTTTTATGCTGGATGCTGAGAGTTACGGCAAAACAGCACAACTAGAAGCTCATGGAGAAAGACAGAAAAGTACGCCGGGCAAATGTGAGGACTGCGGTGATAGCCGCATAGCCATACTTACACATATTTCCATGCCTTCTGTGACTCTATCCATCCTCTTCCTCATCTCCCGATTTATTGGGAAATGACACTGTGGATTGCAAGGAGTGTAGCTGCAGCCTTCAAATAAGAAAAGAAGGATTGCTCTGAATGCCCCTGAAAGCTTTGTTCTAACCCACTGTCACGTTGGTGGGCTTTTTCTGTATGTCATCTCTCCTCCCGCTTTTCTCCAAGGAGAGTTTGCATAACTCAACTGACTGTAAAAATTACTTTGACCAGAATATTTACTGATTGTATTTGGTTCTAGGGTCAGCATGGAATACTGAGAACTGCTACTTTTCCTGTAAATAGCTTGCGATTCAAAACAGACAGCTCATTCTTTCTTAATTTGCAATTGTTTCAAACTGAGGCTGGCATCCACCATCAATATTCAGAAGACGCTTCCTCATTGAAAATCTGTTTTCCAAGAGGGAAAAAAAGCGTTGAAGAAAGCACACATTTAATGCAACAAACTGCCTAGATTAAACACAATAGAGGGAGTATTTTTCTGAGTCGATTTTTAAAGCAAACTCCCCTTTAAGGCTGAAACCTGTAACAATTACCTTTTAGCAGTTTCGAAGTCCACAGGAACAGTCAAATAGAATTTCTCTTCCCTAGTTTTGAAAAAGCTTCACTCTCCAGTTACACAATAATTAAGTCCCCAAAAATCTGAACCAGGGGCATAGCACTGTGAAAATCAGGAGATGAAAGGGAGTGGGATTTTTGTTTGTTTGTTTTGTAATTCCAGAAGTAGTAATTTGTTTCCTTCCTCAGTGCCTGCTGTGCTTTGGGCATAATACTCGCAAGTTTTTGTTGTTCAAACTGTGGTAATATTTTAGTACCACCTGAGAGCCTGCACTTGTCTGGTCCACTGCGTCCAGCACAGCAGCCTAAGGAAATAAATCAGAAAGCAGATCAGAAACTATAAAACCAGACAGGAAATTCAGGAGATGTGGATAAGAGTAGGCAGAAAATGATCCATATGAATATATGGCAGAGCAGAGGAAAAGCCTAAAATAAGGCATTTGTCAGCTGACTCCTGGCCCAATTTTTCTACAAGACAACTCCAAGAACTATCTCATGTTTTCCCATAACAGCTCAGGGGCTGAAAATGTCACCCAGAGGAAGGCCTTGTAGTGCTGTGCACTGAGCCAGACCCAGCACAGAGGAATGTCACATTTACTGATGTAGTTGGAGTGTTCAGTGACTTACTGAGTGTTCCAGCCTCCTTTATCACAGGAGTTTTATTCTTTCAAAGCCTACCGTTGTTCCTAAAATGGCCAACAACTTTCCTCAGTGTTCCAGTCCTACTTTTGCATATTGGAAAAAGAGAGGATGTGCTTCAGAGATATTGAATAGGTCAAAGAAACAGGAGAACTGGTAAAAAATTGGAAACAGTAAATTTTGTTCATAAATCAAGATGTGACCTTCACTTAAGAAAGGCTGCATTTGAAGGTTTCCATTCACTTTCTGGGTTTTATTTGTAGCACATAAAAAGCCTAGAAATAGATTTATTTCTCAAACAAATCTTTGGAAGAAGTTTCTAAGCTCACATCAGATGGATCAACAGTCAGTGGGCTACTCCTACCACTGCAATTCCAGATCTCGCTTCATAGGTGCTATCTCATTCCACTGCTAGCATTGAGGAAGGAGTGGAAACGGGGAACCCATTGGGTACTGCAATTAAGATTTCGTTTCATCATTAGCATCCCTGCTGGCATTCCCAGCATAAGCCAAAACCGCCCCACTGTGCTGACTGAAGAAGGTGTGGTTGGTGCTAGAAGATGATTTCAAACATTTGAGATGGATGAAACGGAGCCCATGGCCATTAGCACTGTTGGAGACAATTGTTATTATTAACACCATCTGCAACATGGACAGTTTGGTCTTTGATGAAGGAAGCATGGAGCGGGAGACCACCAGCAGCAGCCTGGAGTGGGAGGAGCAGGGAGGAAACATACCACAGTAGCAGCAGCCGCAGGATTTGTGATCAATAGCTAGGAGGATGGATCTGAACAGGATGTTGCTCGGTTAGCAGCCATACGTGCTCTCGGGCATTGGAAGCTCTACATGCTTTGCTCTGAACAAGGGGAAACAACAATTCTTTGAGATATATTTCTGCTCTGAATTAACTCCAGCCATTGCAACAAATCATAAAGAGATTTGTGTCTATCAGCAGCTGGTCAGAAGTCTCACCAGCAATCAGCAAGAGAAAGTGACATTAGAAAAATCTGCAGCAAGACAAGGCTCTAGCACTGAGAAAAAATGGTAACGTTCAGTTCCATTTAAATGTCCTGAACACCCCGGTACCAGCCGATGAAGGAAGAAAACCAAAACAAGACAGAACAACGCACGTGCAATTCACAGCAAGGTTAGAAGCTACACATAAAGGCACACGCTAATACCGTGGCTCATGTTTCAGGCACCAAAAACTCTTTTGCAACACAGCAGCCTCCGAACTGCTTAAGGAAGAGCACATTTGCCCCAGTTACACGACCTGGTGTTGGCAGGACAGGCAGCACAATCATCAGCACCGCCAGTGCTGTGAAACACTTCCATCTCCTCCTCCCAATGGCAGGAATAAAAGCACTACCTCCTAAAAAGGGGCTAATTTGACCCCACCTTTTCCGTCCTGATGCTGGCCTTTGCAACAGCCACAAGAAGACAGCACTGCCAGAGACAAGGATACCAACCACAACTTCCCCACAGGTGCATTTCAAGCTGCGGCAAGCATTAGCCCTTCCAGCTTGAGGGAGAGCATACAACCCGACTGATCGGGCAGCGGATAACACCGTGTCAGCATGCTGCTGTGGGTTTCCTCGCTGCCTTCAGGCCCAGAGAGGAAACCTCGCTTCCCACCAAAAGAGTAAGATCTTGGGAGTTCTCCTACAAGACCAAAGGGAATTAGGAGTAAGAGATGATAAAAATTAGGATATCAGCATCTTTTCTACAGCACTGGCTTCTCAGGGAAAGAAAAGAGGTGTCTGGAATAGACTGCAGGATAGGAATACAAGCTCCTCACCCGGGCTGAAGTCTGGGTGTATATAACCCAAGACCCACCCATCAGTTAAGCTGCAGGCTCTCTAGGTGTTGCTGTTCTTTAGGAAAGCACCAAGGGGCAGGTATATAGAGGCATTCTCTTCCCTCTTCTGTTGTGGCTTCCCAGCTTCTGGCACAGGACCTCCGGAGACAAAAGTTTGCATTTGACAGGCCTTGCTCCACAGCCCAAAGCCTTCCCCTACGTGAATACATACAGTTACCTTTTTTAAAATTTATTTATTTATTTGGTGTTGGGGGGTGGGAGGAGATACTTTCGGACCACATTTTTTAGCAATGAATTCTACTATGTGGATGTATACCTTTACAGCAAGAATCCATTCTGAATTCTCCCTGAATTTCACTGGCTGCTCCTATGTCATCTTTAATAGGAAAAAAATCTTTTATTTCCTTCCTGTTCCCTCTCCCCAATCACTCATCATAACGCTGATCTCTATTACAGCCTGTGCTTGGTTCTACTTTTTCCTCAGATGAGCATTAGCACAGTTCATGTGTCCTCATACAAAGACCATGCTATAACACAGGCAACTTCTTTTTTCTGTTCTTTGCACTTTTTCCAGTTCTGCTGCATCTTTTCTGAGACAGGGTGATGAGGACCACTTAGGACAATTCAGATGCTAGCACACTATAAATTTAGACAATGGTCTAATAACATTCACTGTTTTCTTCTCAACTCTTCCTTGACAATTTCTAAAGTGATGTTTGCCATATTTACGCCTGCTGAGCACAAAACAATGTCCTCTCCAGTCGTTGCCTTGGCTGGTTCTAGGACCTTACTCCTGAGGTCTAATAGGTAATTTAAAGTCTGTTGTTGCACCTTGTGAAATTAAGACTTTTCCCCCCCAACATGTACCACTTATTCTGACTTTTAGTCAGCCACTGTCATGAGATCTTTCTGCAGCCTTTTGCACTGGCAGCTTTAGTTTTGATTGTCTGAATAACTTCGCCCCAGGGGTGACTTCTCTCACCCTGCTATTCTCTCACCCATCTCTCACCTCCCTCTTCTCCTTCCTTCCCTCTCTTCCCACAGTGCAACAAAGCCAGTAGCGGCACACCAGCAATTTTAATACAGAAATCAGGCACCATCCAACTGGTTAGTGCTATACCCTCATTAGTCCTCACAGGTGGCAGCAATGGAGCCTTCAAACAATGAGTCCAGCAGGCTAACGATGTACCTCCATCGTGATTTTTCCCAAAGAAGCAAAGATAAACAAAGGAGTCCCATAGCAGTAAAGTCTTGTTTCGGCTGTCCAGTCTTACAGGGCCTTCCATGTCAAAGCCCAGTCCTAGAAATGACCATATACGGAAGACAACTTAGGAAAAAACAATTTTTCACATTTGAGAAAATGCACAAATGTCTCAGTTTTGACACAGAACAAAACTTTTGACTTTGGCAAAGGACCCACGTCACTTGCCAGGGAGGCAATTTGTCCTCTTGTGTAACAACAGCTGCTAATGGGAAGCACACTCGTTACTCCATCACTGCTGGCCACCAGGAGCGGATTTGCACAAAGCCACCAGCACCCCCTGTTTCACTCAGAGCCAAATCACCTGGGCTGAGCCCTCGTTGTAACCTTATGCAGCTAAAAATCCTTTCTTGCTTGTGAACAGAGGACTAACATTTACAGCTTGGTTTTCTGACAAATCACATCCAGTTAAGTGACAAGGGCCTTGGGGCTGTTCCTAGGCTCATTTGCTTCATTAGCTCTCAGAAATACAAAAGCCCGCGGAGCCATGCACTGGATGTCCTGCCAGCAGTCCCTTGGTTTTGAAGGCCTCAGGGCTCTTAGAGGAGAACTCCCGCCAGTCTCATTGCCCAAGTTGCCGGTGGAATCTATCGGGACGCTTTATGATTTAGATACCATCGGCAAAGTTTAATCAGAGTTAATTTGCATTTTCCTGGTACAGAAAGAGACACAGGGAGCCACGCAAAGTGCGCAGTTTCTTGGAAATAACTTGAAGAAATCATCGTTCAGACACTTGGGCCAACACACAGCCAGCCTCCAGTAAGGGTCCAGTAACTCAGCTGCCTAAATGCTTAGGAAAGGAGCCAGAGGTTTTCTGGAGTTCACTTTTCCCCATTATCTACTCCTAAGCAACACTGAGTCTATCTGCAGCAGCTACATGTAATCTGCCGACCTACTGCAAATTCCTTTAAGCAGCAGCTTATATTTCACTACTAATAGTTTCTAAGGCAATAGGAAATGCTCATTTGTTATTGGTATCCCATATCCTTTCCAAGTTTTATCAATTCCATTAGTTTTTGTTTCCTTCCAGAGTACGGTGCAGTTTAACAACTTACATGGTCAAAGCTACTCAGCCCAACTTCATCTTAACAACATTTTGTTAAGCGAGCTGTAGCCAGTCACTCAGAATTACGTTTCTTCCACACAGAGATTTGAGCATTTACGCTGCCTGTGTCCAGGGCTCAGCAAACCTCTGGCAGAATAAATAAGGACAGTATTCAAAGACAGAAGGGAGAAGCAGAAGGAAATTTCCTTCTGCTTTTTGAGAGGCTGTCCTTATAAACAAGTACTGCTTTCTAGGTGATGAAGAGCTTTTGAGAAAAACTGCAGGCAGTAAAATAGGGACTCTCCACTAACTCCTTGTCTTTGAGCAAAGACACCCTCAGAATCACAGAATCTCTAGGTTGGAAGAGACCTCAAGATCATCGAGTCCAACCTCTGACCTAACACTAACAGCCCCCACTAAACCATATCCCTAAGCTCTACATCTAAACGTCTTTTAAAGACTTCCAGGGATGGTGACTCCACCACTTCCCTGGGCAGCCTGTTCCAATGCCTAACAAATGGGCATGCGAAACAACTCACCTTGCAGATAAAAGAAGTGAATTTGAGAGCCAACACACCAGCAGTGAGACTTTGTGGCCATGACCCACAGAGAAGTTCTGCTCTCACAACTCTGCAGACCACACGTTTTTTTCTGTGCAATTAATTCCACTAAAGGGTTTGCCCTTGCAAGGTACACAGTCTTTCTACTCCATTTGAAGCCCAAATCCTGGTAGATCACAGCAAATCGGGAGTGCTATGTACAGGGACCAGAAGTAGCTTTTCTCCTTCCAGCCCCCAAAACTTGCAAAGTTATTCACTCCATTTAGCAAACAACTTAAAAATAAATAAATAAATAAATAAATGCATTTATTTATGGTTAGCCAGCTAGGAATATTCCCGACCAGATCTTTGCTTACAGCCTTTTCTCTCTCGTTTGCTTTAGTACAGGTTTGTTTTCATGGGATAAGTTGTGTAAGCATCTATAGTTTGCCAGTAAGCATTATGTGTTCCTTTTTCCCTGGGTCTTCCCACCCATCTCAAGGACCATGAGACAGGATATCATAATTACTACCGTTATGCTACACTAACCATCGATCTAGACCACCTATAAAGCTAAGGAAGAGCACCAGTAGCTGAAGAGTTGTCCAGCGTTGGTCCAGTGCAAGTCTGTATTTGCATAACAGATTCTGTCAGTGTAACGTTTCTCCTCTCTGGTAAGTAAATCATGGGATGCCCCTTCAGGGCCTGCAAAAAGTATCAGTCCTAAACATTATTTGCAGTTTCTATGCACCATTGAAAATTTGAACAGGCAGCTGCACAAGGCTCAGGAGAGGTTCCCCTCCCTTCCTCCATGATTTTTTTTTTTTTTTAAAAGGTGGTCATCCTGATCAGCTTGCTTATTTAATATCCATCTGAAAATGCATAGCGTTTTAAATAAAAAGTGCCCAACAACTTCATAATCAGAATGAAAAAACATTACACTTGCATGATACCATATAATTAAACTCACATTTCCAAGTCTGTCTATTTACAGCTTCGGCTCAAAATGCCAAAAAACTACAGCATACAAATCAGCATTATGCACAAAGTTCTGCAGGAGATTCACTGAATAATCAGTCATAATAAGAACTAATGTTTTAATCAATGCTCTCATTTGGAGAGAGCTTTGCTCTTACATTACTTGCCAGCCCTTGAGGTTTTTTGAGCACGGTCTTTCCCGTTTGGACCTGTAAACACCTATGTGTATGTTCAGAAGCATTTTGCAAGCATTCAGCAGGGCAGAAGCAGCACGTAGCCCTGTGCAGCAGCACGGGCACCTTCAGCTTTTCACCTGCTGGCCACTTTCTCAACTCAGCCAATGGAGGGAACAGACCAAGGAAGACATCCAGCACGACATGGGGGAGTTTCTATGTGCTGCACTCCTCAGCAATACTATTTGGAAGCACCCCTTTAGTGTCTTCACTTATAAAGGAGCTGCTTACCCAAAGTCATAAAGCTACAAGGTCCATCTGCCCTCCAGTGTCCAAGCAATGCTTTGCTAAGACAGCAGTGCCGTCCCAGAATGACAGACAGCTCGTCTGAAAGGAAGGTTCCTTAAAGGATGCATTCAGCCAGGAGACCCTGCCTTTACGCATGCTCAGCTCCAAAATGCAGAGCTCCCTCCCTCCTCCTAGCTGTCTGATTGTTTTGCAGTGATTTTATTCTGTTTGGGGCAGGAGGATTTTGTGGTTTTCTTGGGTTTTCTTCTTTTTGTGTGTGTGTTTAAAGAAAAACCCACTGTTGATTATTTATTTTTATTACCTTATTGCTCTCATATGCCAGGGTCCCCTTTAGCTGAGTGAATTCTCTAGAGTTTTATAGTGGCAGCTGTCCCATCACTGTGTCTGGAATTACACAGCTCTGCAAAATCTTTGACAACGGGCAGCACGTCAAAGACATTGCAACTCATTTTTAACTATCAGTTCCTACTTTGAATTTCTTTTACCCATTTTAAAGCCTTTGAAAGAGAGCAACATTGAAGCACAGATGGCATCATTAAAAGTAAACATTGGCCAGGATACAGTATAAATACCATACTGTGGCATCCGTTCTAAATATAGGGTATACCACAGTCAAGTCAATAGCATACTATGATATTGGTTTACCTTTTAATGAGATCCACAGTATTAGTTAAAAAAAGGCAGAACAACATGCACTAGACTAAGAAGGCCAGAGTAAGGCATTGCATTTTGAATGCTAAGTTTTTGGCATAGGCTTAAAATCGGCTTTTAGGCAGGGTCTGGATGCATGATTGTCCAAGCCACAGTCCTTCCAAGCTGAAAGGGAGATAGCATTAGTCAATTTACTGAGCTGGTGACAGCTCCTCCGCAAGCTGATCCGCACTAGCAGTGGTTCTGCACAGCCCATAGCTCTCCCTGAGAGGAGCAGCAAGTCAGCATTCATGTCTACATCCTCCTCTGCCCCAAGGTAACTGTGGCAGCAGCACAAAGCACAGCAGCGTTACCCCAGCGTGCAGGCTGATGACGAGAATTTTAAGCATCTAAGTAACCGAGGAATGTTAGTGTAGGAGAAGGGGGAGCTGGAAAACACTAAGTCTTATGTTTTAAATGCATTCCTGAAATGCAATCCCATTCTACAGCCCTGTCTGGGTCAATATCTAACAGTGCATTGTAGGTATCAGCAATTTTTGAAAACAGGCATTTAAATGCCAGTTAGGGTACAGTTTTCGGAGCCACCTGGAGAACTAAATATCCCAATCCCCAAATTAAACTTAGCAGGAACCACCTACCCCAATGCCTTATAGTTTTGAGATATCTCCCCCCCCCAGTGTAACTTCTGCACACTGTGAAGTCCAGTAGTCCATTGGTAACTACTTTGTTCTTTGCCAATGAATCCAGAAGACAATACAAGGGTTGCTGCACTGATGATGCCTTGCTCTTCTGATAGGATGTCTTCAGGACACGCAGGTCTTCTGCTCCCACACGCTTAAGTCGATCTTCCCAATGTAAACATTTCATAATTTACAAGTGCAGAGATAGAAAGCAGGCCTTTTCTGTTCAGGTATATAACTAACCATCAGTTTGACTGCTGGCTGTGTATGAATTTTGCTGCTCTACTGACCTACATCAACGCAAAATAAAAGGCCACAGAGAAATCGCTATTCACGGCAAAACAGGAGTTGCCACCTAAGACTTTCTGTTGGGCTAAACAGCAAGTCCATTATTTTCTTCTTCATAACTATTCCTTGTGCATTTCAACTGCTCTGCTAGATGACTCTTTAGGGATTAAGGAGTAATGTTTCATTTTTCACTGATCCTTAACAAAATACTGCAAAAAGTTTCTACAATATAACAGAAGGGGTGCTGTCATTGTTCCAAGCATATTATATTTTAGACTAGCTGAATAACCTTTTGGGAGCCAGAATGCTGAATCACATATAAAACATTACATTCTCTTACCCATTAAGCCACATGCAGAAATTCATTCCCTGTTTTGAACTGGGGTTTGCTCATCTGTAAGAGAAAGGGACTTTATTCTCAACTTAGGGATAAGATCAGCTGAAAAACTTGTAATATTTTTCTTCCCATTACAGCTGGCCAGGCCACTGAGTACCTCAGTTACATATGACCCAGATCCTTAGCTAAAGCCATGCTGAGTATCACCTACTGCCTCCCGTTGTGTCACTACCAGCATGTGGGAATTCAATCAGAATTATTTTCATTCTTCCCTTCCCATGTGGGTTACAGACTCATCTGGTCTCATCAGCAAGGCTTGTTAATGAAACACTACTGCAGCAGTGGAAAAAAGAGGGGGAAAATACTAAAAATTAGCCTGTACTTCAGATCGCCATCTCCCTTCCTGGCCTGGTTGAGCCAGGAGAGGGGAAGTCCCACCACCTCTCCTGTCCCCCTGGCCATGGCCGTGTTGCTGTTCCAGCTGGCCTCACTTGCCTAGCAGGGCTGTGCTGCAGCAGCAGCCAGTTCATCAACCCTATTTCACGTCCGTGCTCTTTTTGCAGCATATCCCACAAGGAACTGGGCAGAGATGAAGGGGTGAGTCTTCACCAGCACTGCTGTAATTTTTATCGCTAGGCTGAAACTAGACAAGGCTGAGATCTGAGGGGACAGCAAGGAACCCCCATACCTCCATGTTTCTGAATGGCACAAAGGCAGTGGTTCTTTTAACCATAACAGACCGACCCTTATTTTTGCAAATAAGAAAAAACATACTTAATAAAATAGACTTCAGATCTTATCCAGATACTAATTGGAACTCTGCAAACATCATTTGTTTTTTGTGAGGTTGAAGTATTTGAGAAGTATCTTCAGGTATATCTCAATTACTGTCCAATTAGATGTCATTTTACTCATCAAAAACAATTAAAACAATTTCAGTTGCTGCATCATAAATCTTCTACTGGGTAGTACATTTCTGCAAATATTTAAACAGAACAGCCATTAAATCATTAGGTCACTGATCTTTTGAAGATCTGGTCTGAACTCCAGCAAGTCACTTAGAATCTAATTATCAGTGGTGTTTAAAACATCATCATTAAGGGAACTAAAGATGTTTTCCATAAAGATTCAGGTTCTGCCTACAGATTTGTTTCATCATGAGCAAGCAGAGGATGTCAAGATCTCCACAAAAGCAGATCATGAAAAAAAATTAAAGCGAGTCACATACTGTGCTGCAGAACATCACAAAACACTTAAAGATGTTAAGGCTCAAATAATTATCTAGCAAAAAGCTTTTACATCATCTGTGTCATCACACTTAAACAAATCTAAGAAAAATTTCAAGGGCCACAAACATGTGAGACATGGAAGTGTTTGCCAGAGTGTTGGAGCACCGATAAAACTCAGAAAAGCGACTGAATAAGCAGCCCAGTCACCAAGCCAAGGCAAACTCCACCAGGGAAAGAAGTTGGAGTTATGTATTCAGGCTTTACTGCATATTAGAAATGAGCAGAGCAGTACAGACTCCCTCTACTATGCTGCCAGTGATCTCCCCATTCATTACAAACTGAGTGCAAATTCTTGGAGCAAAAACCAAGTGAGAAACTTTAGCATTAGCCTTGCACTACGATACAGCTATTTGTATTTCACAAATACAGGAACAATTCCCATCTTGCTGCATTTCCTATCCCCAATGGCTCCTGCAACATCAACCGTGCTGTGCTGAAAGTTAAGACGGGAGCTTTACCAGTGGTTTCAGCAGCACAGGATCAAGTCAATTGAATTACTACAGGGTTTGAAGCTGTGCATGTCCCTAACTGGTAGGTGAAAGCCAAACGGGACCAGCACTGCCACCCCTCGGTACCCTGAGTAGAACCATTCCGCAGGAGCCACGCACCCCTGAGCAGCCAGGCCTAGGCATCACTTGTGTCTCAACCCAGCCCTTTCAAGTGGCAAAAAGGCTCAGGGGAGGATTTCGTTCTCCTGCCGGGTTTGGGGCTGGCTGGCAGCGAGACCTCCACTCTCCAAGACCTTTATGTGGCAGAGAACCACTAAATCATTTCCCTTGTCTGTGTCAGGCTTGGCTGCCTCCCCGTCAAATCCCCATGTGGGGGATCTTTTCCACCATTTCAATTTTACCATGAGGAATAAAAGAAACAAAGGCTAGCGTACGTGTAAGAACAGTCTCCTCAAACCATACATCTGTGGGTTTCATTCTGCAGAAATGACTCTGAAATTCCACAGCTATTGTTGTGTAAATGCTAAGTATCACCTCAAAAATGCTCTCAAAAATAAAAATAAAAATAAATTTAAAAAAAAAAAAAAAGCAGCAATCTGACCCCAGTTGTGGGCACTCGGTCACTTTTTACACCAGTCAGATTCAGATAAGCAGGAACGACTGCCTCTGGCTATTGCAGATCTTAAAGCTGTGGAAGAAATGCCCACCTTCCTTTTACAAGAAAAGGTGTCCGTCTTGTTTCCCAGAACAAATGAAGAACTCCATCTGTTCAAATCTATTCAGCATCAGAACTTTGAGGGATGTGCTCAGAAATGGCAATTTCACCAACTTTCCACTTTTCCGGGCTCTGGCAAAGCCTAAACCATCAGGGAAGTAGCTCTTTATGGAATGGAGAAGCAGTTTGGTAGAAGAGCCCTTGTAGTGCAAAGCAGATAGTGGATTTGAATCTGTCAGGGCCACTGAATAGTGCTTAGCTGCAAATTTCTTGTCGTAATACCAGAATTTCTTACTTAAAGGTAAAAATGACTTGCTTTATGCTGCTCTAATTAGCAGGAATGCAACCAGCTCTCTCACCAGCATGAGCTGTCTCTCCCCACATCTGCTTCTTCCACCAGCACCACCACATGCAGCAAAAGAGGAAAAAAAGGAGAAATAGTACCAGTTTATTAAATAAAACAAAACCAAAAGCTGTGCAACTGCTGTTTTAGCCCCGTTGGAGAAGCCTTTGTCTAGTTTTACAGGGCCTAACATGTGTCCGATCAAATTCAATTTCTGAGGAGATCGAGATGGAAAACAATCAGGTGTTATCAACAGTATCACTGGAGCAACATCAAAGCCCTGCCTGAGCGCATGAGCCTTGATGCTCCCCAGCTGCTGCCTACAGAGTCCAAGGAGAAACTCCAGGATCTGACAGAGGTTGCAAGACACCTTGTAAAGATGGAGAAAATTAACCAAGCAGGTGTCTAGCGTGGAGTGTTTCTAGAAACTCCTGCCTCAGCTTTATACTGTGGGGAGGAAAAAGAAAGAAAGAAAAAAGGATGTGCTCTGTAACAAATGCTTTTTAAAAACCAAAATAGCCACAAACAAGTATTTTGGAGATGGCTTGTCCCACAGCTGTTCATTAGTGAGTATTTTGCACAGATCCTGGTACTAACCACTGCTGGACACGGGATTGTGCCCATGGCTCTGATTGTTACAGAAGAAGCATGAACCTGCTTTGATGACTCAGATGTTAGTACGTATTGTAACTGCTTATGAACTAGGACTTCGTGCAGAGGTCATGTGCCCTGCTAATTAGATACAGCCACAATTAACATGCCCCTGGCAGTTGTCAAGTTGCAGGAGGCCGTTTGACAGCAGGGGGGCTCCCTCGGTCACACTCCCATCTCTGAATACTCAGAGCTGCCCAGCCGTCTCGTGTCATGGTCTTACCTCGAGATACAGGCACACGGGCAGGAACGGTGAGGCACCGGACAGCTCTAAAACCACGCAGCAGCAGGCAGGCCTCCTTGTTGGCCAGGTGCTGGAAGATGGGCAACTTTTCTTTCATGTGTCTTGTCCTCAGACAGTGGCAAAGGTTAAGTGTGACCTGACATTTAGCTAAGAGACCAGCAGATCCATCCCTAAATATGGTGGGAGGCTTCACCAACGCAGAAGGCCCGTTTCACTGCTGATGGCAGATCCTTGTGCACTAAGCAACACATCTTCCTCTCTGCCATGTGTCTCCCATCTGAGCAGCATAGTCTACACAGCAGACGTAATCAGTTCCAGCTGGGACATTTCCTGTTTTCCCCCACAAGCTGCATTAACCCCTTCTTTCTTTCTACTTCTCGGAGGAGCTTCGAGCATAGGTGCTTCTCCCAGACATCATTACCTCTCATTCCTGCCTCATCCCTACCGTTTCAACACTCCAGGGCTGCTCAGAACCTGCCTGGCACAATTTTAACCCTAGCACCTTACATAGTTAGGCAATGCAGAGACGCTTGATCCATAAGGATCTCCTCTGCAAATCACATCACTGCTAGAAATTTTTTCGAGATGGCGCTTTTTTGCTGGATCATTATCCGAGTAGGTTAAACCAGATGATGTTCTTGGAAGTAGCTGTCATCTTTTCTCAGAAATAAATACCTGATAACAGCTAGCTAGCAAGAGAGGCTGATCTTCATCAGAAAGTCTATCCTTCACTGACATTTGCTTGATGTTTTCAGGGCCCAATACTTCAACAGAGTTGCAAGACGGGCCACCAGTGAAGTAGGTGCACACTTCCTGTGATAAGCAGCCAAAAACCAAAGAGTGCCATAATTATCTCTCTACTTCCAGGACTTATGTTAAACCAAGGCAGCTGGGATCGCTATGAAGCTGGTCTAGCCAAATGTCACAGTGAATTCATAGGAGAGGCATCCAAATGGAGTCAGTGCATCACCTTTCCCAAATTCAATATATCTTGTGAGCCCATCTGGCTTCAGGACTAATATTAACAAGCTGTGCCACTCACTCTGACCTCTCTATGACCACTAATTCCTTCCTATTCTCAGTATCCACTCTTCCCAACATTTATTTGCCAGATTTTCCCCAAGCCAACAGGATATACAGAAGTGGTAATCAACTCCAGCTGAGGTGCCTCCTGCTTCCTAAAGCCTGCTTTGGCTACACTGGTATTTGTCACAGGGTTTATGCACATACCAATGTAGCATAAACCCCCATGACGCATACCAACATCTCCAGAAACTCAGCAGCCAAGCTGACTATCTGAGAGCCTACGAAGTACCACATTTTAAAATAAACACAAGTTTGCTTACAGTGTATCTTGATCTTTCACCAAGGCCTCCGGCTCTGCCCAGGAAGCAGACAGAAAGACTAAGTGAGCAGAAAGATGGGCTTGTGGTTAAGGCGCTGGTCTGGGAGTTGACACAGCTGGGATTGGACCCTATTCCCCCGACATCTTTCTCCATGACCTTGACCAAGTTCCTGATTCCTCTGAGCCTTAGTTCCCTCATCTTCAAAATAGGATGCAATGCTCTTACTACACCTTTCCTGTATGGACTGACCAGGAATTTAAGTCAAAATGGGATTTAAAATTGCATCAATCTACAGTTCTAACATGTAAGATTTTGACCAAGTTAAATGTAACTTAGATGGATGACGATGCAGCTAAAGGGGAATCTGCCTTAGAGAACTGAAATCCCAAATAATAATAATAATAAAATGTACAATAAAAACAACATCAGGGGAAGTTCACTAAGTGTAATTTTCTTACATTGAAGTAGGAATACTCACCCACTACATGGATAGAAGATGTGAGGACTGTACAGAACTGCTGCCTACATGAAGAGAACCAGATTTTTGGATAAATAAAATTGTAACCATCATCCTGGAACATATGAGCAGGAGTAAAAACTGCAAGGCATATGAAGTGCCCACTTCACTCAGCTTTTGTAAGACCTCAGCTGAATAATTATGCCCTGATTTGGACCATTTAGAGAAATTCCAGAGAAGAGTCATGGGAATGGTCTGAAGTTCAGAAATCACAAGCTGCCAAAAGACTGAGGAACTGGGGTTGCTTAAAGAGAAGAGAAATGAGCTGCTGAAAAAAAGTGGAAAGAATTAATCCATGGTGGTCAGAACAAATAGAAATATGATTAAGTTACACATATTAAAGAAAACATTGAAAGTAAAGAATAGTGAAGCACAGGAATGTTTTTCTTGGACAGAACATCCACCATTAGGAGAATTAAGGACAGGTTGAGAGAAAATCTGTAAGGGGTGACAGCCTGATTTGATCCTGCTCAGAGCTAGAAGATGCTCCAAAAGTACTGCATTCCATTCAGCTGCAATTTTTATTATTATTATTATTCTTTCATTTCTGTAGAGACTGGTTTCCTACAGAGCCCCCATCACGGAAATATTCATGAAGTGAGTACACCTGAAAATTCTCCGGGTTTGGATTTTCCTCAAAGGTGAGGATCTGGAACCAAACCCAGGGAAGAGTCTGTGCTCTACAGTCTGTTCTGAAGTAGTGTTAGTGTGCTGCACATCTGGATATGGCTTGTATGGAACTGGACTAACCCTACATACTGATGATCTGGTTACCGCTATACCCCTCTAATATTTAGGCATGGCTCCTGTTTAGGAAGCTATCAGGGAAATTGCTAGATTGTGCTAAAAGAGAAGTCATCTTTGAGCAAGTCTTGTGAAGACAAAAGTCATCCCCAGATGCTTTAAGGAAATGAATAAGCCCTGTGATGAACAAGCGTGAAATAAGAACGTGTGTGGAACATTTCCTTCACGACTAAAAGTCTTGCACACAGATACCGAGGAGTGAGCTGCTATTCCAGTGTTACACGCATGTTCTCAGTCTTACTGTTTTTCCTAACACTCTCAGCCCTCCCATCCCTGACCCCCTGCTCGAGGCTTCCCACAGTTTTTACACTCCCCAAACAGGAAGAGGAGAGACCATCCATCCCTTCCTGCCCCTGCAAAGGCTACCAGCAGCAAGGACAGCACTTTCTGCCTTTCTGCTGCTGACCTCATACTGCAGCAGCCTAACCGGACTGCATAAGCTCTTCCTCAGCATATGAAGAACAGAGACGGAAATCACTGACAGCTTGACTCGCACCCAGTTTTCACGTCAGTTTAATGACTCTGGGGAGAGCACTGGGCTTCTGTTAAAGCAGGAGAACGAAGCAGGCATTTTGATTACGTTATTTATGCCGCTGGGAAGATGCTGCCACAAAGAAGAATTCAGAACAAAACTGAACCACAGATAAAGTAACAGCTAAACACAAATGGTTAATGTTGCAGTGGTTGTATACATTGAAGAGTCATTTTTGTAAAGGCCCAGCAAGATGATTGCTAAATATAGGAAAAAACAACAAAACCTTTTAGACCCCAGTAGAAGAGAATATGCATATCTGGTAGGCAAGCAGAAAGACAGAAATATATTGAAAGAACCAGGATTCCCAGATGAACTTCAAGAATAAGGAGCAACCAGCCCTTTCACAGTGCATCTCAAATAGCCACCCCTCTGTCCTGCCGCTTTCCTTCCCCACAAAATAAATAAATTAATAAATTTACAGCATAAACCAACATTACAATTACAGATGGGCCTATAATACAGAGGGCTGCATCAAGGTTTCACCTCTCAAAATTCAAGCTCAGAAAAGTCTGAGCATTTGGGGATCATCTTTGCGTGTTTTGACATGGCTCCTACCTCCAGATCCCTGGAAGGTGCAGAGCACAGCAGCCATTTCTGGTTCTGTCCCACAAAAATATCACTTAGTTGTCAAAAAAAAGAAGAAAACTTTCCAGAAAGGCCAGTGCAGGGCTGTGTCTGTTTAGCTGTAGCTCTAAAATGCCCCTAACTATTCATATGGGTTATACACAAATATTTACTGGGCTTTCAATCAAAAACAAATATTTACTATTCTAATAGAAGCAGTGCTTGGCAAGTGCCCCAGTCTGCAAATACAGAGCATCTTCCTTAGGAAATGCATACTCATACACCAAAGGTAATGAAAGCAAAAGAAAACCACTCTTTCTACTATTTAAAAGTCACTTCTTTCAGCTTTCCTACAGTTTTGCCAATCACGTAAAACTAAAGTCATTAAGTCATTACTGTTGGTTTATGCCATCGTATCCTTGAGTCATTTACCAGCTTGCAATAGGTTGCTGAGATCTTGTGACCCTTTTCTAAGACAGCTTGGGTGTTCTCCCATCTATATTTGTTCCTGCACACAACCACACCAGTTGATCAGCCCTTCATCTACAAACCATAGCAAGTCTTTGCTGCCGCTGAGAGAAATTTTATTTTCTATGTCCAAAGAAACCGTATGATACCTGAAAGGCAGTCAGACTCTGAAAACCTTTAAGAAGGATCACCACGATGTACTGCACTGTCTGCAGTAGGAGACAAAAAGATCAGAGCAGGCTGTCACCAATAATATGCGTTTTCCCTTACAGAGTGAGATTTGCAACAACCGAGCAGAAAGGACTGCCCCACAAATACAGACACCTTCACACGAAGGTCATAGTAAGATGTGAGGCTACATTTTCAGTCCATTGGGAAGCTTTCTGATACCAGAGAAGCTGCAGCTTTGAAATGTGGAAATCAGATCAACACAACTTTCCCTGTTACACTTTGCCATGGGCAAAAGATGCGATGCATCACAGCTAAACCCAGAGGCCAGCAAGGCACTGCTGCTCAGAGTGTGAAGTAACACAGAAGTCACACAATCTGGGCGTCAGCATTCATTCACCACCAAGAGCTTTACGCCAGATGACCCCATTAGCTTTCCCTTCCCTTTCAAGAAGTGCCTCGAGAGTGCTGCTGCAAGTTTCTTTGACAAGTAGCCACGTCATATTTTATCACATGTCCACTGAACTTCACAATAACTCATCACAGTGAATCAGTCTGATTGCGTGTGCCAAATGGAGCCTGGCACAACATGTAATCTACATGTTCTGTTACATAACTTTTTTTTCTTTTTTTTTTTAAATGCACAAAGATACAGTGAATACCTTAAAAACCAAGACATCTCCAGTAATGCACACGGGAAGAACACTAGGTTATTACTGGTGCTTCTAAAAGACAATAAGGCCTAATACAAAATTTGAAAGGAAAGAAGAAAATTATATCCTTCCATGGCAGATGCTAATTTTTATAGAACTATATTTACACGACACCTGACAGGATCACCTTACACCATGATAGAGTCTCATAGGCTCGTTTGAAATATATTTTTAAACACATCCAGACATATTTTAGAAAGTAGTTTGCCAGAAAAGCACCCGCCCACACACTTCTCAGCACTTTTTTGGGACACCTCTAATCACAAATACAATAATTATTTAATATAGGAAGAAACGGTACTAGAGAAACAGAATTTATGATCCAATAGTATAATCATGAAATTGGATAAGACATTGAAAAAAAAAAAAAGTACTTTGTGATACAGAAAGCCTCTACAAAGAAAACACACAAATCAGTTTTGCTGATACAAGACAGAAATTCTAGGTAAAATTTCAATATGTAAAAAGTTCAAGTGCCTTGCCTTGCTTACCTATCAGTTCTGAATGCGTGCTCGGAGTAAATACTCTTTAGCCTCCTTCAGATAGAAGAGGATTTTTAGATGAGCTGTCATTAATAATATACCATGCATTAAAGCAAACTTAAACTTCCTTTCTGAAGTTATTGCAGAAGAGAGCACTTTAGTGTATATGTAATAAGGAATCATTTTTATGATTTCATTTCCAACCCTGAACGTCAACCAACTTAAACAGAGTGAGATCTTTTTAGTGCCTGCTGAAATGCGACTTTGACCGCATGTCATGAACTGATGGAAAGTTTTGCTTACCCACTCTGTTCTCTACGGCCAAAGATGGAGAGCACACAGTGGTAGCTTCCAAAACACCAGTATATGAGAAAGGAAGATCCCACACATTCTAATAACATCCTTGCCACAAAATTTCAACTTGAAATAAGCAAGTGCTGTGATCCTTAATTGACTGTGGCAGATTTGAAAAACTGGATGAGGTACCCCAAGAGATACTTAACTCAAAAAGTTAGGCAGATATTTTTGTTGTAGCTAATATTTTAATATCAAGAAGAAAAAAAAAAAAAAAAAAACAAAAAAACTTTTGAGAGCCCATTTTATAAATGAAACATAACATTGTTAGATGTTATGAACAACTATACTATTGATTTATATTCTGGAATAATAAAAAATGTCTTTAAATAGTTAATAACAGGAATTGACTAATGGTTCTGCATTAGCAGTGGAGCACAAAAAGGAAGGTTATGAAGATTTAGCTGCCTATACTGTTTGATAGTCATGCGATAGGTGATAAAGTAAGTAGAAACTATCCAGTAACAACAGTTATGTTTTCAGGTGGCTCTCCGATTGCTTTAGTCCTCACAACTTGAAGCACAGTTATATTTTCACGTCCTTTAGAAGAGGAACTTGGGTGCCCCAAGTGTGTCTGAGTTAAGCCAGAATTAAGGTGTGAATCAAACTTATCAAAACATTTTGCAGTTAGAATGCCCACGACATGCTATCCATCACCAATAATGGAATTCTGCATTAGAGGTTTGAGGTTAGACAAGCATCAATTTCTTTCTCCCTTCATCTTACAATAGAAGTTAAATTTTAAAGAAACCTGAACATTCAGAAGAAGGGAAGGAGTTGCTCACTTTGAGTCATTTGTTACCATAAACCTGATGACTTAGAGATTCCAGTTTGGGACAAGTGTGTCATGAGACCTGTTGAAAAAAGGTCTGTTTCAAATAATAGACACAGTGTCACACCCATCTGTATGGTCCTTCTGGTTTTGTCTTCATTTTGGGTTTGGTTTGGCTCTCTTGGAGCTTGTTATTTCACTTTTTAGAAAAAATAATCTGCCAAATGTGGACAGTGGGTGTGTCTTGTTGACATCTTGTGGTCCACATAATATGGCCATTTTGCTGATTGTCAGAGCAATATGATTAAGACCTTAAAAATCAAGGGACATTTTAGCCAGCAACATGAGTTGAACAGCAGCAGTATTTGTTGAACAGCAGCAATTTTAAGCTTCATTTCAACAGTCAAGTAAGACCACTTCCATAACTCCTCATCAATGCAACCTCTCTTAATCCCCAGCTGTATCATTTGTCTGGATCCTCCTTTACCAACCATTATTAGGCATAGCTCCAACTGGCTATTACTTCACAGAGAAGCAACAGCCGCCATAATGAGTCAAATCAAAGGTCCTTCTAGGCCAGTACCCTGTTTCCAGCCATGTCCAGGAAACAGCTGTTTAGGAACAGAAAAAAAAGCAAGTGAATTATCCTTCCTGCGGTGTAGTCTCCCAGCAATCAGCAGTTCAGGGAAATGTTTCCCGATTTCCAGAAGCAGTCTGGAAGATTCCCGCAAGATTACGTACATCCAAGGTTTG
Source organism: Aythya ferina (assembly GCF_964211825.1). Lineage (NCBI taxonomy): Eukaryota > Metazoa > Chordata > Aves > Anseriformes > Anatidae > Aythya > Aythya ferina. Next base: position 5,313,983 of record NC_140298.1, read on the forward strand.
GTGTTCCCTCCAAGCCAACTGGCAGAGGTTGGATCTTCAATCTGTCAACCCTCAAACACTGCAGAATATGGCAAATTCTCTGCCAATAAAAATCAATGGCATTTCACCAGCTTGAAAGCGGTTAACATTAAATAAATATTGGACTCCTATCTTAAAACGAAGCATGCTAAGACCCAGCTCTCATTTACACAAGATATTTTAAATCATAGTAGCATTAAGGAAGAGATTAGAAGTAATATTGAATTATATTTGCCCCTGCTCCCCTCCCGAGAAGGGGTCTTAGCCCAGGTTAGAAAGAGGTATTCCTTATGCACTTAGATGCTAATAGATAACTTTAACACCCCAAGATTCTCGTTCTAGATCTCCTTCTAGCCAGAGCAAACTGGACACACAGTACTAAGAAAGATGAATTTCACACATGAATATATAAAATTTAAATATGTGTTGCAACTAACCATCCACATAGCTAAAATCATTTACAGCAGCCAAGAATTCAGTCAAAAATTGATATGAAGAGGAGCACACAAATGGTAAGATAATATGGTGTACTATAATGTTTATTAATCTTTTTAAGGACTACTTCAGTGTGAACAACTTCAATGAATTGGAAAATCCCTTCCAGAATAGTGTAACACATATCACACACCACCCGGTGAGAAAAGTACCAGAGTATAGGATAATGTTAATAAAATTATACAATAATTTAAGCAGGAAGGGACCTCTGGAAGTCATCTACTCCAACCCCCAATTCAGAGCTTGTGTAATTAGACCAGGTTGCTCAAGGACTTGTCTAGTTGAGTCTTGGAAATCTCTGAGGGCAGAAATTCCAAAAGCTGTGAGGTTAGAAAAAAACATTCAATTTAAGCTGCAAGTGTCAAAAATTATTCCTCCATTACAGAGTGCACACATTGCATTTACTGCTCCCCACTATGTATGTTTCTTATGGTCTTTCTGCTGAGACTCTGAAAAAATATTTGATCAAGAAATTCTTTGCAGAGGCCCCCCCCAGTTCCCTCAGACTTCTGGGGCTGACGGGTTGAGGGAAAAGACAGGTTTCTACCACACCATTCATCACTTGAGCCAAAACATTGGCTAGAAGGAAGTAAAACAAGACAGTATGTGTGCATATAAATTTGGGGGGAAGGAGTCAGGTATTCCTAATGAGGTCTCAGGATACTTTACTCTGTCCCATTACTCTGTAGGGACACGACAAGTGGCAGGCAACAGCCTCACCAACACAGCCTGCAATGGCACCCTGAGCCATCCAGAGCTTGGCTCTTAGATCATCTCCTATGCTCAGCTCCCGTGGAAGATCGACACATTCATAAACCAACCGTTCCTCCTATCCCCTTCCCCTCCAGAACAGGCTTCTGGAGTTCTGCCCAGGCCCTGCAAAGGTCTTTCAATCCTGCACTCAGCTGTGGCTGGCTACTCCCAAGCAGTGTTTTCCCTGCATCTCCTTGAGGGGCAGGTCTCAGACCACTGCTGAGATGTTGCTACCTGCTCAGTCCTGCTCTCTTGAAGTTGATTCAGCGGTCTCCAACCAGAAATAATTTCCTGATCCAACCAGAGCTTCACAGGATCCAGTCTTAACAGACCACAGCATAATTGTTAATGAAAAGCAAAACCCAAACAAAGTGCACACAAAGTAACATTGGTCACTACAGAACTCTGGTCAGGCCAGCAAGTTCTATACTTCAGGCAGTAAGCCAGCTTCTGAACCGTATGCATGTTGGTCAGCATCCCTGCCGATACGTACAGGACTAGAGTAACTACAGAAAGGGCTGGGTTTGATGAATAACAATTCCTAGCCCCCTCTGCCATCCAAACCACAGCCTGCTTCAAAAAAAGAGGCATTATTTGCATCAGGTATCACAAGGAACTGGCAAACCATTATGCTAGTATGCTATGAACAAGGAACTGGCAAACCATTATGCTAGTATTTTCACTCTCATGGATATTTGACTGCAAAAAGTAATTACTAACATTCCTGGGACTTTATGTTCCTCGTCACTCTGCATGCTCCACTAGTTGAAAGGGATGACTAAATACCTCTAGCCAAAAATCAAGAACAGGGAAAGAAGAGAAGGGAATTCCTATAGCTTTAAAATGCTTCTTCTGGTTCCTTCCCCACTCCCACCTCTCAGCATAAGGAAGGGAAGAATATCAATGAAAGCAGCAGCAAAGACTGGATTTAGCAGCATATTACAGAGTTACAACAAGAATCAGGTGTGGGAAAGGCATCTTTTGCTCAGGAAGTGAAATGCAGGGAAGCATCCTGCACCTTCCCAGGGCCCCAAGCAAAGACACAGGGAAGGCTAGCAAGTTCCCCAGTGCTGTCTGTAACCACCACCACCACCAGTTTGACCACTCACATGATCAACGAGAACATACTATTCAAAGCAAGTCCTGTACGCCAAGTGGTCTTGGCAAACATCAGCCCAACCTGGTCTAGATCTACAACTGGCTTAGGCAGGGAAGCTCCCTTACAGTAGTAGGAGTAGTGTTTCATTGCGATTTTCCAGCCAAGACTTATGCACTAGTTCTTCTATCCACTTTCCCATAAATCACTTGAGGCATGAGCAGTTGGAAAGCTGCATAAGAGTTTCATGCAAGCTTCAGATGTTTCTGTGGATTAGCAACCCACTGGCCATCACTTTACACATGATGATGACAAGTCATGTTTTATGCTCCACGAGTTAAATGTATTTTAACTATTCTTTTTTAACAAAAGCAAAATGAAATTTTTACATCCTAGGACAAAAGATTTCAAGCCATTTCCCATTAATAATAGCAATATATTTCAGTATTTGTCATAATCCTTCAAATTGCAAAAGAAATAGAGGTCAGACATGAACCACTTGTAAGCTCATCTGGACCATTAAATGTCTGCAGATTATGATGAATCAGCTTAAAAAAAAGCATGTCAGTAGATGATGCCACCCTTTTTCTGAACATGCAGTACTCCAGGATTTACAACATTCTCTTTATACTAAAAGCATCACTGCTTCTGATAAGAGCTTTAACTTCATAGACACTATCCCAACAACACACCATCAGTTTAAAAAAAAAAAAAAAAAAAGGCTTAAGTATCAGACTGCACCACAAGCCAGCCTTATTTTTTTTCCTTAGCTGCAGAGAATACACTGTGGAGAGCTGCAGACAGAGGGCACATGCAGGCAAAGCAAGGTAGAAGGCTAACTTTCACAGTTCTGCACTTCTACCTTTTTACATGCACGTTCATAAAATAATATCACCCACTGCCCACCATCTCTGTCAAAGATATTAACACCCACGATATCCTAAACAGGCTGGTCAAAGACATTTGCACCATACAGCCAAACAGAGGTCTCACAGGACACACTTACCATTCCAAAACAGCTTCTAAGGCTGCATCACTTCCACAGGCTGCCTGTGTCTGAAGCTGGGTTTCACCTGCCTGCCATCTGAAGACAGGGAACAGCAAGCACGTTATTCAAGTCCCCAGACATTCAAATGAAGGTTTTTTTTTGAGGGAGAAGCAACCTGGGATCTCACACCCAGCCCAGCTCATCAGAGTTCATCTCTGCTCATCTTTCAGCCTTGACAGGGATTGCAGTAAGCTTGCCAGGCCCCATTTCCCTGCCACCAGGGACTTGCTGGAGGATCAGGGCTGTTGCTGCATTGCACAGCCTTTCATTCTCACTCTTTACTCTCAGCAGTGCCCTCAGCAGACTTCTCTTTTCCAAGGGGGAAAGTTCAGAGATTTCAGGAAACCTTGCACTGAACTGCTGAACTCCATCCCTTGCTGCTTCCCCACGTGATTTCTTTTTCCTCAGGAGGCACCTTCACAGCAACAGTTTTCATCCCAGGCAGTATTCCCCAGCTTAACATCATCACGCTATAAAAAGAGTGCTGTCCCAAGACCTAAACTGCTACAGCTCACTTTCATAGAGCAGTATATTCCCAGTCCAGCTTTTCCTCTGCATACAGCTCTCCATAAACACAGCACAAACACACAGCTTACAAACCAGCCTTCCCCTAGGAGCCTAGCACCGTCTTTCCTTAATTTAAAACAAAACAAATAAAAGCAACAAGAGAACCAAGACTACCCCAGGTTTGGCAAATTGATCAGGGCTTCAGGGCTGGCCACGATATTAAAGGTACAAACGCCAGTCCACCTCCTACTAGGGACTACAGCAGATATACTTCCAGAGTTCCCTAATGTAGCTACAAGAAGGAAAGAAAAAAAACAAAAGTCTATTTGGATATGTTTTAGGTACTTTTCTGATTCCTAAGAATCAAAGTTATTTTTAGGATGTTCTTTATTTGAAATTGAAGGAGTTTCTTTACTTAACATCTGCAAAAAATCAAGAACAAATGTGATGAACACTTCAGGGAAAATTAGATAGTGATGAACAAAGTGTTTCCAATCACATGGGACTGGCCAGAAGTAGCCTGTTTTAACACCTAATTAAAGGAGTATCTTCCTTTCCTTACAATGTGAATTATTAGTACAGTATATACAGACAAGACAGAGGGAAGTAATGGATTCCTTATTTTTTTGCCTCAATGCCTTATGGTAAGTTGCATTAGAGGTGGCTAATCTCTGCCCTAGGCCTGGGCTGGGCTGCTCACCCAGTCTGCTTCTCTTCTGCACTGCTGTGTCCTGCGGGCCCCCGAGACACCGCCAGCGAGGAATTGTTCAAGCTATTCTGCCTCTTTCTAGGAGGTTCAGTTACGCCTCTCTGCCATGTTCCCATTGCCGGTAGATGAAAGCTGCCTTGTTATAAGTACAGGCGTGTGCTTTGGTCCGTGATCAGACACGTACCTGATGACAAGGTGCTCTGCTCTTGTGCAGGGGACAACTTCATTCAGATCACACAAAAAGGAATATAATGGTGTGTTGTGGAGAATTCGTGGGTCCTTGCATCGTCAAGAGCAGCAGGGTCCCGGCAGACTGCCTGTAAGTCTATTCCCGGTCAGGGAACATCAAGAGTAGCCTGATGCAGTCTGCACTTCCCTCCCCACCTGACAAAAACAGCACTTTCAGAAAAGGGAACACTTGCAATGTTAAAGGATTACTGTCTGCTGGAAGGTGAAACAGGAAGGCAGAATCACAACAAACATTTAATTACTGTGGTAAAAAACTGGCCAATCCAGCTAGGCTTGAAGTCTTTGCATTGACCTCACCTGGCAGCAAATCAGGCTCATCCCTAGAAGAGTTCCTTGTTTGTCCTTCAGATACCTTATCAGCCTTACAGCATTAGAATTGTGTGTTGGGAAACCTGTGATAATATCTTCACCCTAACTTCATCAATGCACAATGCCAGTAAGGAAATGGGGACTGATGAAAGGTGACTTCCTGTACCTTCACTAACTCAGCTCCTCTCTGCAGCATTCTGCCATCTTTCTGGGCAAGAACAGACCTTCTCCTCTTCAGCTTGCTGCTTGTCCACAAGCAGTTGCTCAAAATAGCTGATCAGGAACTGAAGCAGGACAACAACAGGGGTTATCTGCATGACTTCGGAAATCTATTCCTTTCAGGAGCGAAAGCAATGCAAATATTACCACTGAATATCATCTTCCCAAACCCAAGAAAGGAAAACATTTCAGGCTTTCAGTTTGCACAAACAACCTCTTGTCATCCTGGCAGCTTGTTCCATCTGGAACATCCTAACTTCATATATCAGAAAATACAGAATGAGGAAAGACAGGAAATGTCCAGCCACTAAGAGTTCACGAACTAACCTTTAAAAGTTCTTTGCTTCACCATGGAAGGCATTTTCATTTCCACTCCTTTTTGCCATCTCTACCACCGTATGCTAGACTATTTTGTCTCTCATTATGCTTTGTATTTGACCTCCTGGTGAAAGCCAGGCAACATCATACAACTAACTGGGAGCACCTGCATTGCTGCAGGTGTGAAGGTAAAAACCTAAAAGAGTGGGTCAAGAAGCTGTTGACTTACAGTATGAAGAGCTCTTATGTCCAGAAAAAGCAGTCTACATACATTCTGCTTCACTCTGGAAAAAAAGGAGGCAAATTGTCGTTTCAGAGCTGTATGGTCTGCGTTTTCAGCAAACTTGTCCTCTGCTGAAATCTGCCATTTTCCTGCTTTGATCTAGACCAGGGTGAGTGTTCACACATGTGCACTCCGAGTATGTGGAGACATTGTGCTGCCTTCAACAGTATCACCAGGACACACGGTATGCTGGGTATGGCACCTTTGAGTGCTTTCTCTGTTTAACTTTTAAACTGGGCTCATATGAGATTCTCTTTAGCCAGACACCTCATTAAAGCTGATAGATTTACAACCCCCAGCTTACAGTTTCTGTACTGTGGGTGGCCTTAGACTACTTGTGAAATCTTGCATGCCACCATTTTCCAATTGCAGGATAAGAAGAAGAATCCCTCTTGTTTCCCATACGCTGTCTTGCAGCTCAGAATAAAGCATTAACATTTCAGAGAGGACCTGCCTATTACACCATGACCCTCCACTGATTGTAACAATGGAACCCCAGCCACAGCTGGCGCTTCTAATAACACTAAATTAGTGCTGCTGTTGTAAAAACAAATAAATAACACTAATTGCTGCAAGAAAATTCTATCAACACAGATGATGGGCAGGGCTGTCACAGTCTTTTCTTTGCTAGGTTTCTAGAATTTTGCTTTGACCTTTTACCTTCTAGAAACAGCCATGTTACAGAAACCTCCCTGAAGAATGGTTTCTGTCTCGATGCAAACAGCTGAGAAACCTCCAGAGAGCTGCAAGTGAGATAGATGCACTGTCTGTCAGTGGTGAAGGAGTCAATTCAAACCCATGATTCAAACAAATGCACTTTAAGAGCTTCTAATGTTTATATTGGCTTTGTGTCCACAATGCTATTTTGAGAATGGTCTGCCTAAGGCATTTTTCCCGTTTCCAAACTGAAAGGTACTTTAATGGGGCTGTGCATGCAACAGTTTAGTTCCTGCATTGGGCTCCTTGCCGAGGCGTCCACCTGCCTGTCTCAAGGCAGAGTTTTTCAACTGCTCTGCATGGAGCAATATCTGGACTTTATAAAGATTTCTGCAGTGATGGTGCACCGTTGGTATTGAGCACCACACCCACCTTCTGTCCCAAGGCTGAGAATGATCAGAGCTAGACAGAGCAGGGAAGGAGTAAGAAAAAGCAGTATTTAGGCAGCAAATTTTCCAAGCATTCGGGATAGAATGGCTTGCTGATGTATATGCTTAAGTGACATTTACACTCCTGTTGTTTCCTTTAACTTGGTACTCCTCTTACTCTGGGCTTCTTCTGATAAAAATAAAAAATGCAGCTGAGAGCTGTGTTATTCCAGGTGAGAAATAACACCCTCCCCTTCCCTCTCAGTCATACTGAATGCTAAAAAATAAAATAAACTAAAAAAAAAAATCCTCTTAGCAAAGACAGGTAACTGAACCAAACCGTCAGATATTTATTAGGTAAAATGGGAGCCCAACAGACAGACATCTACAGTTTTTCCTTGCTCTGTAATCTTGGGATACTTTGCTCAACCCACAGATATGTCCAGGTCTTCTCAGGTACTTCCATGTCTGTGAATGCAACGTCCTCTTAAAACAACCAATTTATGCTTCAGTGTTCAAGCTATCTCACATACCTCTGCACTGAATATGAGTGCAGAAGGTTCAGGAGGTGTGGCATACACCTGTGACCTTTGGAGATACAGACTCCAGGTATGATACTCACTTCATACAAACGATTGTCTCAGTAGTGAAATCAGTGAAACAATGTCAATTTACACCAAAGGATCATTTTCCTTGGACTGTATCCTCTTTAAAAAAACAGTGCTATTAAACAGATTGCCACAGCTAATGCCCAAGACTAAGCAATAAAAAGTAGCATCTTATATTTGTGATAGCAGAGAAAAAGAAGAACAATGAATCTCCCTCTTGAATTGTTGAATATTTTGTTTTGGGTAGTTTTCTGGATGTTATGGCACTGCAGCAAATATGTGTCACATCCTTCTGACAGCGAGTCAAGCTTTAGGGACTGGCAATCCAGGTAGCAATAGGTAACTACTGGCAGCTAACACCAGAGTTCAGTGCTGTTTTCTTCTACCTGTGCAGCAAGGAGGGTAAGGGGGAAACATATCCACCACCTTCAGCTTCCTGTGTACCAGTGATTCCATCCTACACAAATAGCTCATGTGTGAGTGGTGACAGTTAACACAGGTGAAAAAGCTACAGTTGAGCTAAGGGAAATAATAATGCCATTTTCTCTATAAAGAATCAAGATATTAAGTGGCCACTCAAAGTCCAGTCCAACAGCCATCCAAATCAAGGGATACACAGATTTTTGCAGGCTTTGCAGAACGCTTGCTGTTTGTAACATCTCCACAGAAAATTTCTATGAAATTTGCCCAATGGCCTCTTCCCAGATGGCAAGGACATTTTGGCATCCCATTCTGCAACATCTCTATTTTTGATTTTCTGTCTTGGAAATTGGTTTTGTGGTTCAACCACACTTTTTTTTTCCTTTTTTTTTTTTTTTTTCCCCTAACTTCCTATGATTTACATCCTATCTGAGCTTGGCTAGAGCAAAGAGGCATGCTGCATGACACATCATCGAGAGAAAACCTGCCCAGACAAGGAGTCTGTATAGACACATCTGTGTAAGGTTATGTGTTCGTGTCACAAACAAGCCAAAATGTGATCATGACCTGTAAAGCCATTCACAGCTGAGGAGGTTGATCTGACTTTTCGTCAGAGTTGTTCAAACTCCATAGCACACTGTGTGGACCTGACTTACGCAGTGCTGGTGAGGCAAGAATGCTGCCCTCTGAGCCCAGCAGACTTAACTGGAACTCTCCAGAATTGCTTTGTATACGCATTTTTGTTCAGATACCATTGCAAATGCTTCAGGGAAAGTGATAATTTCCTAGGAACCAAGTTGGTTAAATCATTCTTGTAAAGAATTTGCATAGCTATGGAAGTAACATCTGGAGCTAAAGATCAAACAGGATTCAATGCAGATCAGTATTTCTGAACAGGAGTAAACTGCTACAGGTATTACCCAGGACACAACTGTGTTAAACAATGGAAACCAGCAACACTTGGATTCATTTTACAAATACCAACTGCTATTCTTCAGCAAAGCTTCCTTCTTTTTTTTTTTATTTTTTTTAAACAACACTGTCATTCACTATGGGACTGAATGGAAATGATCAAACTGAAGTTACTAGAAATACTTCTGTCCATACTGCTTTGGGCCCTACTGGAGCAGCTTGAAGCACATGTTTACATGTACATCCATTAAGTTTATTTTCTTAGGGTGAAGGAAAATAATAACTTCTTGGAGCAAGAAAATTAGCCTTCCACAGAAGCCACAACTGAGAAGAAATTGATAACCATGCAGAATAAGGGGTATTATGGTATTTGAAAGTTTCCCTAAAGACTTATCTTCCTACAGAAATTGCCTGTACCTTAAATATTTAAACCTAGTTGCCTTCCTTCAAGCATTCTGAAATACTGATTTCAACAGAGGTATTTTGATGTTCTAGCAGCATACTGGGAAACCAGGTCCAAGCTATTTTAGGCAGAAACCTAAATCTTATTTCCAACGTCTCAAGATAAAACAGAGCAGCTGATCATTTTCCACTCTTGCTTCATGCACATGTGAAATTAGGAGGTTCACCCAATCACATTTCAAAGGTACATAACCACTCTCCATATAGGTTAAATATGGAGCCAAGACTGCAAACATACCAAAATAAAGGAAGTTGAAGAGATGGAGGTAGGTTATCTCTATCACCTTGACCATTACCAATAATTTCATCACCTCCATACAGAAAATAATAACAAATTAGAAAAAAATAATCAAACGAATTCTTTTTCCCATTGAAAAATGACAAGTAAATCTTATTATTCTGCAGGAAAGAACTGATTTCCACAGAATTCTTGTCAGAAAAAAATCACACCTAAATATTTTTTTAGAGGTCAACATCCATTTCAATGAATAAATGAATCCCTACTATTCCTGAAGGAATCCCTACTACTGCTGAAGGTGAGTAGTGCCAGGTGACTTAGGGCATCTGCATCTCTAAAACCTGCTGGTTTTGCCAAACTTCATCACGCATAAAGTAGTGCAATAGCAGAGCAAATTTTGCAGTGTAATGCAGACGCCACGCAGGTCCTGGGGGAGAAGATAAACCAGGAAAATCCTGGAACTAACTGTCGGTCCTACAGGACACCACCACTGAACAGACGCAGAGATTTATTTCTATTTTAGCTAAATCCCATTTTCTGATGGGAGCATACTCGGTCTGAATTGTCTTGCTGACCTCATTTATTGTTCAAGAACAAAGCTACAGGAGGAATCACATTCATCTCTTTTATGACATCAGAAACAAAAGCCAAAGGCACTGTCAGTGTGGTTTCTTTTCATGCATTTAAGAAAAGCTTTTGTATAGTCAATGAAGTCACAAGTCTTGATCTGTGCACAGCTCATGATAATACAATTACACACTAACAACATCATTTTTATCCAGTGCTACGGTCAAAGGTGGAAATAACTGACATGAAAAATGCATCAACCAAATCAAGCTCATGACTCGAAAAGCAAAATAACAAGCTAAAAGCTCTGAAACCACTGCTCTCCAGGACTTAACTTGGAGCATGTGCAAGGACAGACTGGTTTGGACCAAACTATTTCACTCTGCTGAGTAGTTATTTCTCATGAAAACCCTTCAGAACTTTTCAACTCAGAAATCTTCCACTATATTTTCTTTTAATTCAGACTTGGAACTGCAAGAAGCATCAACTTGTCAGGATTTCTTCAGGATGGAAATTCTGAGGAAAGCTGCTCAGCTCTTTTGGCCAATTGCCATGAAAGATAAATGATTGTTTAAACAGATGTGTGCCAGGGCTTCCTCTGTCCATTAGAAACACGCAAACAACCATGGGTGCCTTGGCTGAGATCAGCTCGAGGCTCGTCCTCCCCCGGGACACCTCCACAAAGCACCTGTGTGACTTCTGCTGGACAGCTCCAAGGGGCCAGTGAGAACAGAGGCAAAAATGGCACAGGTGGTAACTCTGGAACGCTTGCTGCTTACCTCCATCAGCCTTCTCCCTGCGACAGCCAGTTTCATTACTGCTAAGTATGACACCATTAAAGAATTTCCTCTGTTTATGTTCGTTCCTATAATAGCTGTTCAGCTTCTATCATGTCAAGCTGAATTCTGCACACAGGCTTGACAAAGTCCAAGTTATTCCTATGTGTCTTAGGTCACAGCCTTTGTATTTTGTTCATTTATTTTATAGCAAACAATATGCTTTCTCAGTTATTTGCCAACAATTGCACAAGTTGCTTTTCTGTACTCTTCTGCCCCAAACATCCTGAGCACTCATCACATATTTCTGAGAGATCTGCTCCCTGAATGGCCTGTAACACACCACGCAAAGTTTTCCTTTGTTGAAAAATGACCACACAAATGGGCAGCACAGGCAAGGTTCAGCCAGTTCATACTGTACATCCCTAAAGGACATAACCAGATGCTTTTTCACTGGGACTCTAAGTGAGGCAGAACTCAGTGAACGAGGCCCATTCACAGACAGAGCATCTATACACAGCAGACCATGCATTTGTCAAGGCCACCTCTACTTCGCATTGTGTATGAGCTACATGGTTTTGCAGAGGTCTGCAATCAGAATATGCAATTCAACTGTCTAAAAAAACAAAGCAGGAAAAGGATACTACAATCACTTGAACTTTTGCTGTGGTTCAGCTCCAGAAACCACTGTGCTCAAATTTACCTTCTCCGGTGTATTTACTGGCCACCTGATCACCATGCAACATCACCTCCAGCTGAGAGAAAGACCATTTCTGTTTACACAGGGCATAGAGAAAAAGTCTAGGAAAACACACGCGTGTCCAAAACTGGACATTGAGAAAGGAATTTCTCTACTTCAGCTTCTCCTAAATGAAGCTACCCTCCTACAGCAGTCAGCTGCCTGCCTTCTTTTCTTTGCTGGGGGCCTTTCTTAGACCCTTTCCTCTTCCACATGATTCTTCCTTCCACTGTTGACAGATCCTTTTCCAAAGTAGTTTTTCAGTTCTGAAGCAAGCAATTGAATTTGTTTGTTTGACAGCACCCTACAAACACACAAACAAACATTGAATAGTCCATGTTCATTCCTTCCTCAAATTCTCCTTCAAAGTACCCCAGGCAGGACATCACCACTGTGCTTTTCTAGACTACAAAGGGCACAATAAAAAAAAAAAGAAAAAAAAAAGTGTGAGAGTAAGCTGAGGTTCCACTTGCAAAACAGGATGAAAGCACAGGAGGAGCAAAGCATGGCACTACTTGTATGAGTCTAGATAACACAACAAGCATTAGAATCACTCTTCTCCTTTGTGCCACATCTCTACATTCACAGCCCAGTCATCTCTCTCCAAGGGCAGGGCTTCAACACAGCTGCTAGTTCTGTCCTGAGGCCAAGGCCTTCTTCTGGCAGTCTTCTGGCAGAGCAGCTCTAGATGTATCTGATTTGGGCATTCCCAAAATAATGTCATCTCATCTTGGCCTCTGTTCCTGCAGATGGCCACCACCCCAGCACAAAGACTGCTGTTTCTGAGTAATTCACAAGACATCCTGGTATCATCGTATCTCGTAGTCAGCACTAACAGCCTTAAATTCAGGTCATTTCAGTATCCAGCCTGGAATCTGAGTTGCCACTAGCGACTGACCCAACTTCAGAAACAACGTCTGGTCTCTGGTATAAGTCCCAGGACTGTTTTTTCAGAGGATTATTTCTCTTACACTCCCACTTGCATGCTGAGAACCTAACTTTCCTTCCTATCAAAATCTGGGCTGGGCTCATAGCCTTCCAAATAAACCATTTCCATGCTTCCATTAATCATTTATTTTTCATCCCCACTATAAAGATTACCCCTCCCTGGTAATCTGAGTCTGGATGACATGGAAATTTGGAAGAGATTTAATTTCATTTTTGCTCAGCAAGTGTCCTGTCCATGGCTGGTGGCAAGATGGGTGAGTTTTTCCAAGGTGAAAGTTGCTACATAGTCTTTTACTTATTTCAAGTGTGCATACACTCTGATTAAAACCAGCCATTTTCCTAGTCAGAAAGCTACTGAGAGTTTATGTTCCAATCCCAGATGTCCAGGACATTTCCACAGAGCACGCATTGCAGGAGGACGATCTGCTGGCATAACTAGTGACACCGATCACATTTCACTATTTTTTCTAGATATTCTTGCTGACCTAAATAGCTCCAAGCCAAAGATTTTACACGAAAAATGCAGAATATACTTCACATAACCCTGTGAAAACATGCTCTCATCCCACAGAAGAATAATGCTTCCCAAAATGCCTCACCCTTACCAGGTGTTGCCAGTCTTGGAGCAAATGCTGCCAAATCCACAAAAGGACAGAATTTTGACATTTCATTTCATTTTGTTTCTTTCCTTTTCTGTTCTTTTCTTGGAAGCCACTACTGTTTTGTGCGTTGTATTTTCCCTCTTAGTTGTTGTATAAATACAGTGGATGGCATCAAGACTGGTATCCCATCTTCTGTGTCCAGGCCCGTTTAAGTGAGACAGAAGTTCAGCTCTGCACCTAGGAAGACACCGGGGCTGGCGAGAAGTTCACAGCTGCTTTGATCTCTGGCATTTTTCTAAAAATGATCTCTGCCATTTTTCATGCAGGTGGTATGCAGAGAGGGAAGGGGAGGAAATGTGTGGGGAGGTTGTAGGGTGTATTTTCATTTTTCCTTCAGTCAAACATAGATGCTCTCTTTCTTGCTGGGAATTGCCCCACTCAGCTTTTCAGTTCAGTTGTACTCCAAGGCTTCACTGTACTCAGTTGCCACGACTCCATATTCCCTTCCTATGCAACAGACCAGACACACTATTTCCCAGCTCTGGAAAACAAAAAATTAGTTGGTAAGACATGAATTCTTACAGAATTTTCTTAAGTAAGTTTTTTTTTTCTTAAGTAAGTATGTAAGTTTTCTTACAGACATTGTTCCCCGTAAAATGCAAATGGTTTACTACCTGCAATTCCTTACTCTAGCAGATTTTACTTCAGCCTGGAAGTGTGAGCTTTCTCTTCTATCCAGGTTTTGTGAGATCAAGCACAGAATCTGGATCTTGTGACCATGTTCTCTGGTGTGGTACAAGTCCATGCTGTATTCACAGCTGAGCTCAGACCTGTTGGTGCCATCCACAACCACTCTGCATGCTGACAAGATCCAGCCACTAGTGCTCACTGACTGTTGAATTCTGTCACAGCTTCATATTGTTTGCAAAGGCCCAATTATTTGGACTGAGCAGAATATTCAGAGATACTTTGCTTTCATTATTTTGCATTGTCATCACAAAGAAGAAATACCCTTCAGAAGTGTCAGGCTCTTCCACCAAGCCCTGCATTGTTATTGCTGATGTGTGTGCTGCGCTAAGGGGTAATGAGGAAGCCTATTGCTGGTGCTCCCTTGGCAGTTGGAAATACTAATGTTTTGGGCAGCTTCCAGTTCCCCTTCTGCCAGCAATTGTCTTTGAATTCTTCCATTATTAACACCACAATCTAAACTGTCCCACAGCCTATCCCTCTAGGACATTTCTAAAAGAAAAATATCCAGCTCATCTTTTTTAGCTCCACCACAGTCAGGCACAGGACCAAAATGTCCAGAGCAGAACTCACTGCAGAGAGCAAGTACACACACTACATCAACACACACAACCAGATCCCTGACTCCTGGCAGACTGATTCTTCATAATCTTCACATTCCTAGGTCCAGATCTGGGCTGCATCTGCTCCTTGCTAGTCCCTGGTGGCCTTCCCTTGCCCACTCCAACAAGGGGCTGATCAGGTAGCCACAAGGCCACTGCTGCCATCAGCACAGAAAACACAAGCCCTCCAGGTCCAGTAGAGCCTGGCACAATCAAGCACAATGACACTGTCTGCAAACAAAATATCTTCTCACCCCCTCCCTAGCTTCCTTTGTCTTCTCTCAGGGCAATCCAGATGCTCCCACAGCCACTGCATGGCTCCTCATGAGCCAGTTATCAACTCAACGTGGTGCTTTGGTGCTAAATCCCCATTCATGCCCAGACTGCATGAGCAGACTGTTCCACAAGCATGAGCTCTGCAACCCACACCCCACTACAACATTTCAGCTTCAGCCACAGCCAGAGGTCACAAGCCATTGTACACAACCAGCTTCCCCAGGGATCCATCTCTTTCCTGGAATCACTGTCAGAGCATCTCTTCGGTTAGGTCACGCCAGTTCAGAATGGCCAGCCTTTCTGAAGGAGGGCATAATTTCATGCAGACTAGAGAGAAGACGAAGAGATGCTTCAGGGGATGGTTGGTCCTTCTCATGACCGCTTGGCATGTTGCCGGGCTCCAGCATCATGTCACAGCTACGTGGTCAGGGCTGTGTCTGCTCCTGGCTGGGCCCCACACACGTAATGGGGAGATGAAGTGGCCAGCTCATCAGAGAACCACTTAGCTACTGTCACCATTTGCTCAGAGAGAACAAAGCACACTCCTGCTAGCTCCTGTCTTTAAAAGATTTGTTAATCCAGTTGCTAACACTTGAGCTAGGCTGCCAGCAGCATCTCCACCTGCTGCATCAGAGCCACCACTTGCCAAACCACCTGCCAATGCCATCCATGCTCCATCTCCTCCTGGAAGCCAGCTGTTGCCACCAGGCAGGCACATCTTGTTGCATTTGTTGCTGCTCTGTCAGCTGTCTGCTCGCACAGGTATTACATACAGGCCTGATGATGACTTCTATCCTTATTCTCAGCAGTTCAAAAGCCAAAGTTTGTGGGACGTTTACTGTTCGTCCCTGGAAGGCTGCTGCCTGCATTATCCAAATCAGTTGTAAAATGTCTCCTCTCCCAAAGTGCAGAGCTGGCGTACAAATCTGCTCAAAACTGTGACCATGCAAATACTCCTAGCACTTAGGCAGAACTGCATCTCCTGTTGTTACAGTACAACACAAATAGCACGAGCCTATTGATGTACCTTTAGATTCCTACCTTCCTTAGACATTATGAAAAGAATATTAGTTTCTTCTCTTTTGCCTCAGTCATTCCATCTGTAAAGGGGAATAATGGCAGGAAGATAGAACTTTTTTGATCCTGACACACGACTTCCATTTCTCTATTTACTAGTGTGTAGATTTGAGTGAATATGAATATGAATATGAATGTGAATGTGAATATGAACATTTCATTGAAATTATTCCTTCGGGATACATGATATTTAACGCTGACCTTTTTGCCTATTATTTGAACAGGAGTTTGAATCTCCAATAATCATTTAGCTCTGGAAATGTGTATACATATTTCTTTCATTTAAACATTGTCCAAAGTGTAACTTGGTGCTGGTTTTGCTCAAAATTGAGTATGGAAATCAGAAACTGATTGAAACTGACTTTTATCCTGAAAGCGGTTCTTGCCTGATAAAAAACAGCATTTCCAAATGGTAATACTTTCCTCAAAAAAAAATAAAAATAAAAAAAATCCTGCCTGGTCCTTTTGTTAAGGACTAGGCGTTTTCACAGAACCACAGAATGGTTAAGATTAGGAGAGACCTCTGGAGATCACCTGGTCCAACCCCCCAGCTCAAGCAGGGATATGTAGAGCAGGTTGCCCAGGACTATGTCCAGGGCAATTTTTCTAATTTCTCATTAGCACTGGGATTGATATAAAGACAACAGGCTTGAGCCCTTTCTCCTCTGTGTCAGCCTAAAGCCCACTGCAGATAATGCCATTAGAAGGCTATCTGCCTGAGGACTAATCAGATTCACTTTAAGCAGTAACTTTTGCATGCCAGCAATATGTTGGGATGGTAAAGGAGTTTGAATGTTAAGTGTTGTTCGAAGACATCTGAACCTTACGTGATGCACAGAGCAGATGTGAAGGAACTCCATTTACAGCGGTAGATATACATCATGCTTTATACTAATGTACCTGGGAAGAGAAGCTTTCATTGCTACTGTGCCTACGAATAATAAACCTTCTCAAAAGTCTGTGGTAAGCCTGTACAGAATTTCATTTGGTGTTTTCCTTAATTACATTGCTACCAGTTGATACTACTTCAGCAGAGTCTAAATATCAAAGTAAGTCACTGTCTTGTAAATGGGGTAAAAAGCCATATTTAACAGAATCAGTGTTTGATCCTCCGTGTCTCACTTCAGCAGAGAACTAAGAGACTTCAATGTATTTTCATTTGGATAAGGAATATAAGCTAAAGCCCAGAATTATTTGTGTATGGAATTCTCCCCATAGTTTTTTGTTTACTTTTAAACAGTTGTTATACATGGAAGCCATCTGACTGATTAAAATTTACTTTCCAACAGCAAATATTTTTTTTAAAATCTTGTTCGTGTAACCCTGCTTGCTAGATGAAGAGTAAGATGAAACAAAAAAAATCTCATGAGAGGCCAAGGAGAAAGGCACAAATGGAATGAGATATAAAAGTCCACTAACATGCTAAAAATGTACCAGAGAATGCGATAGAACATGTCTGAGGTCACTTGAAGATTATTTGAATGGAAATAATTTCCCTGAATTATTATGTGATAACTTTCTTGATTACAGTACACAAAGCTCAAAGTTAGGATTCGGAATATTGTTACCACATAGGCAAAACATTTCCATGCCTTGCAGCAGCCATTTGTTTTTTCAGATGAGCACAAAGCAACTACCAATTCAACTGGAACAGTGCGACTGACACTACAACCAGAAAAGAGATGTAGGCAATTAACTTGCGTTTGACCTTGTCGGAGAGTATCAGCACTCCAAGTGTGTAATAACACAAGTACAATTTTGGACAGGTCAGACAGAAGCTTTACTAGCTACGATCCTAGTATGGGAATGCTCCGGCAGCATCCCCTCTCTGCCCCCTGTCTTCTCTACCCAGTGGCTGCAGAGACCTGACTCACAAACGGCTTCAAAGATATCAAACAGGTAAGGAAAATCATTCTAATGCTTACAAAGCTAGGTGTGCATTCTTGGGAAGAAGGGACTCCAGACAACCATTTATGTGTTAGCAAAGCCCAGTACCCCTTCCTGGGAGGGATGGACTCCTTAAGGATCTGAACTGCCAGAGCTGACGCTGCGGTGGGGCCTGTAGGAGCAGCACACCCAGCATTTTCCTAGCTCAGAAGTGGGAGACAGAAACAAGCAGCCTGCCAGCTTCTGGTCGAAAGGAATGTTTCTTTTGGTAGGATAAACTTCTTGGTCATACCTCTCAAACCTTAAATATTAATAATTTTTCCAGCAGAACCTAAAATTCATGTCTTTCAAAATTCATGGAGAGATGACAGCTAATTCTGTGGGTTTATAAAACTGTTACCATCTTCTCTGCATGCTTAAATATTTGTCGCCAGCTATAAACAGTCACGACTGACTCACAAGTCATCTTGTTCACAGCTAACACCAGGACACACAGTGGGCTATTTCTTCTCACAAAAAGCAACCAGAGGGCCCTAGGAGCCACACCTGAAACAGGAATATCAAAGAAACGAGCACAGGTGGCTGAAGACTAGCAAGACCTAAGATATTCTCCTAATTTAGGAAAAGCTGATTATTCATATCATCAGAGCTGCCTCCCTCAGGAAGACAATTTCTGAAGTATTGTCCAACATCAGGCAGTTACTGGTTTAAACTTCTACGATTTTCCTGTGCTCTGATTTCCCTTTCCCACCATGAGGACTTACTTATGTCAACAGATGTGCATGAAAAAAGATGTAAGGAGAGAAAACTTAGAGTTGGTTGCCTTCACTCCGCTGGTTTGTGCAGCAAAGCTACACCTGCAAATTGCTGTCTCACAGCAGCTGTGGATCTGATTCACCCTACTCCCATTTCTATGACTGCCTGACTTACAAGTGACAGAGCAAGCATCACAGGCATCAGCAACAAAGCTGCATACATCAGAAACACTCAGGGGAGGATTTCTGCTCTAGAGGAGCAATTCTTGTAGTTCTGCAGCCATACCATCGCTAATGAAAAGTCACGAGGTCAGATGCCTCCTCAGTTGACATCAGTGGATTAGCATGGTTGTCACAGGGGGAAAATGTGACTCAGGATCTCCCCAAGAAATAGCTACATCTCAATGAGAATGAGCAGCTGCTAGTTTGGCCTTTGGTCTCAGTTTTATTGCCAAGCATATAAAAAGAAATGTTCCAATTTTTTATTCCTTCTTTCCCACAGCAGCTGACTCAAGTAACTTCCTTCCACCACCACCCCTTTTTTGCTAGATAGCCCCTAAAGCTCTACATAGACAATAGTCCAATCTACAAAGTGGCATCTAAATATTGAAGACCAGGGCGTCTCATGCAGTAAGCCCAGACTTAGCGTATTGCATTTTCACAGGAAGAGCTAAGTATAAAGTAGACAGTGCAAGACAACAGCTGCGCTAATGAAATCTTTAGCTACACCAGATGTAGCCCACAAACTGTAAAGGAGAGACACACTTGCATCTTATTTCTGTTCTTCTTTTCTTTGTTATCTCTACCCTGCTTTTTATTGTTTAAATGAAATTTCTGAATCATCAGGAGATTTTTGTGGTCATATAATGGCTGCAGCCCATTCCTACCACCCTTGAATTTCACTGCAGGCATCTGGCATGAGCAGCAGAACTCTGGAGGGAGTCTTCTGGGTTTAAGACCACCAAAGAGAAACAATTACAGCTTGAGGAGAGTGAAAAGGAAAAATTCTTGGTGGACATTTGTGAACTCTGTTTTTTTTTCTCTGTATGTAAACCAGTTTCAAACCTATTTAAGTAAAGAAGGTTGCAAAGTTCAGTTCCACTAAAACATCTTTTCCCTGATTCCATTCAAGACAGACAGCAACACTGAGAAAAGACCAAAGAAAGCAACAGTCAGTATGTGATAACAGCGTTTCTACAGTCAGCAAGGATAATTCCCATTAACTTTTTGGAAAAATTGCACTGAGACTAGCATAAATGGCCAATGAGGCAGAAGAAGCATGGACTGTTTATTTCAGAGTCCTCATAATCTTCGTCACAATCCTGAACCCCCAGGCCACAGCTTCACTGCTGAGGCTGCAGGACCTGGACTCGGCCGCCCTGACGTCTCTGCAGCTCATCTGCATTGCTGCTAATGTAATTCAGATCATGGACTGGACCGTGGGGCCTCTTTTGCCAAGGTCTTTCACCACATGAAGTAATTTACACTTCTGTGGCTTTTAGCTGGTTTCCGAAGGAAATGAGGCTTATGAGAGCATGTTGCATTTGTGGGCGTGGGTGTGTCCCCCCCACCAGGAACTTCTGAGCCCACTATCCAATTTCAGTTGAATTAGACACAAATACAGAACTGGTTATGAGTAAGTTACCATGGATAGAGATGGACAGGTTTCCTTGTGGGGACTTCCTTAGTGACAATGAGGAAAGGCTTAGATGGAAGGAGAGGAGAAGAGGCAAAAACTTCAGGCAGTATCATATCAGTCTTGAAAGGAGTATCTCAACACAGAAATGTTGCTGCCCAAAGGACAGTAGGCACATTTCAGAGCGAGAAGCATGCCAGAAGGAAGCGCAAATCAGAGCAAGGTGGTTAGAAAATAATCATGAAAGTTTTTTTAGAAGATGGTCAGAAAATTTTTGACAGAACTTTTCTACATGAAAGAATAGAGCTTTGTTAAAATGTTCCATGGAAAAAGATTTTCACAGTAATGTTCCTAACATGCAGGAAAGCTTTCTAGTCACTTTCAGAAGAAAAAAAAAAAAAAAATGAAAAAAAAAAAAAGTTTTACCAAAACCATCAGTTTTTCTATTTGGGATTGGACCAGAAGTCATTTCTTCTTGTGAAAGCACCATTGCTTTGGGTGAACTTGTCTTCCTTCCAAGGCAGAATAAAGAAAAATTTCAGACGCCTGGGAGCTGTCATGAGATGGAAATGTCCTTGCTGGAACAAATAAGAGATAACTGCTGAGAACACAGGGTCCTACAGTTCCCAACTACAGCCCTCCATGGAGGAATCTCATGGAAGCAGAATATTCAGCCAGCTTTACAGAGCAGTGGCCACTGGGAAGGCAGGGCTTCATGTTCAGTGATTTATGCTGTTTATTTATTACAGGCTGCTTTACGGACTTCCTTGAGCTCACTTCATATTGCATATATTTGGCTCATTGCATCGTTAAAGCTTAACTTCTTCAGGTTTTCATAGATCTCTGACATCACCAGCAACGTGTACAGAATGCCCATGAAGTTTCTATTACAATCATGACTTCAGAAATAGATACAGTAAACACCACTTGAAAAATCACAGTTTATCAACTTCTTTCAAACACCTACTGGGATCAACTTGCATTTTAACAAAATAAACAGTCACACTTAGGTGAAAGACAAGGAAAGAGATAAAGAAATGCACTTTTTGTTATGTAGCCACTTCTAAACGTAGAAGCTGAATTTCACACAACCTGATATGAAACAGAAATTGTTGAAACCTTCATTCTGAAGGTTTCTACTTCTTCAGACCTAGGTTGTGCAAAGACCATCTCACTAAAGAGGCCAAAGAACATTGCCTGTAACATACACATACACCAAAATGCATCAAAACTGAAAACCAAAGAGTAACATCTTTAAGTGTTTTCCCCAAACAACAACAACAAAATCATTTTTAGAAGAAGGAAAAAAAACAACAAACAAAACAGATAAAAAACAAAAATCAATTTACAGAGACTGCTATAGTGCTTCCTTCATAAGAATGGCAACATGGGGTTATTGCTCAAACTATCGTTTTCTCTTGAATGTTTAATTTAACTGCAGGTTTGGGGCCCAGGAAGGGTTGCAGGTAGGATTTCAAAGGCCAGTAATACCCAGTAGGGTCAAAATAGGGATTTTCAGGGCTTTTCTGACCTGTGGAAGCCTACATCTATACTAAAAAACAGCATTGCAAATTCATCTCATATGTATAACAGTATACTAAAATAGACAGAGGATTGTCATGGATGAATTATTCCTCTGCAGGAAGCTTGAGTGAAGATTAAGAAAAATAAAGTCCAACATCTTAAAAAAGGAGAGTAATCTCAAATAGATTTTTTTTTTTTTTTTTAAAGTTCTCAAATTAAAACCATGTTGATAATAAGTAGCATGCTGGTACAAATGCTCTGCCTAACTTCTGTGCAATTAAAGACTGTGCTGAAAAGCAAACTTCTGCCTTGCAAAAGACAGATAATTTAGACCATGCTTCAGAATCCACATCTCACGGAGCCTTTGGCTTCTCCAGTGTGCATGTAAATAAGGAACAGCAACTGCAGAGGCAATGAGGACAGTAGTTGTACTGGTGGATGACTGGCTGTGAGGAAGCACACAGAGTCCTCCACCTCGCTTAGTACAGGCCTTTGACCCGATGGAAGAATGCAAAGATTCCTCTGGGGCCTGGCTATGAATATGAACCAAATATTTTCAAATCCTATTTTCAAACACTGTTTTCAAAACCTTCCAGATCCAAAACTTCAATGTGACAGCCCTGGATCTCAGCTCCAGTCCTCTCATCCTCAGCATTTTGTTAGCAAAAGTTTTAGTCTTGTACCAAAATATAGTGTCTAGAAAGTATAAAGTTTTTAAGTTTTAGGTGTTTTTGCAGTTTACTTAAGATTAATGCAAGCACTACTTCTTCCAAACATTTACATATTTTGGTTCTGATAATGAAGTGCATCTTCACACACTTTTCTTTACTGGGTAACCATAAATCCGTAGAGAGAGGAGAACCCTACAAAAACAATGGAGGCAGCATGGCCCAAGCCAAAATAAATTCATATAAGAGGAAACAATGGGAAGAAGCTGGCAAAAACAACATGAAAAAAAAAAAAAAAAAAAAAAGGAAGTTTATTGGATACACACAAAGAAAAGACCACCCTATGTGTGTGGCATATATTTGTGCTAAGTCTCACATCTTTTCTGTGATATGTATTTTTTTTTACAAGGTTCTAAGCTTTTTTTTATGAGGTGAATAAAACACACAAGAGCAAAGTCTCCAGCAGCTAAAGGGCAGTAGTAGATGTCTCTGTTATGCATTTGCTTCTAATAGAATTCCCATTCACTTTCCTTGAACAAATCAAAACCGTTGTTGGAAAAAGTTCTTTAGAGACCAATGACCCAAATTATCCTCTCCCAAAGGAAGGAAAGCAGCATTAAATGTTTGGAAACCTGCCCCCAAACATATATGCACAAAATGCGTTGTTGAGCAAATGAAGTTCACAGTAGTTCCTGATGAAATCCTGCGTGGTTTTGAGCTCTAGCTGAGGGACTTCAAAGGACCTCCTGCAAAAACATGCTCAAAATCCTACATTGCCCTGCACTTTCCCATACAAGCTTGCTTAATTTATCTTGGAGGTGTGATGCTTTCCCTCATTTGAATTCAGCTAATTAATTTTGTGTAGATGCCCATTTCAAAATCAAGCGTTCCTCCAACATCAGTGAGAGGTCTACCTCTTGCCTAGCTCTCTTCTCATACCATTTATCATCTCTAATTTGAATCATGCTCAATTATTTAAGTCTTTTTGTTGTTGTTCTTGTACTCTGCTTTTATCAAGAGCAGCTTTTAGTTATGATTACATTCTTCTAAGGATGTGGTAAGTGCAACAGGCTTTGGTTACTTCTTGTAGGACCTGAAAACCTGTCAGTGGCGAGGGAAGGATGCTAGCCTCCAATGTGTGGGAGAAATGACTAAAATGAAGCTCATGACAAAAATTAGCAAAAGAAAATAGGAAGCTTGAACACATGGAAAGAATTTTGGTGGAACAAATAAGATTTGCTGGACCCTTCTCATATGATTCAACAATTCTGTTGTTACACTGCAAACTGCAGTAATGGAAAACAGAGCAACAGTTAGAGGGTGGGAGGTAAACTGAAAACAAAACAATATGTTACCTTGAAATGCAGAAGAGGTGAGGGTTACATGTTTATGGGGCATTAAAATGCATCACTCACTTGTCGAGATAAAAATCCTCTTAAAATCCTTTCAATCATTGTTTTCTTACATTTAATGTATTAGCAAAAGTTCTGGATTCCACAAAATATTTCAAGATCTTCTCGGAAGAGAGGACTACTGTCCCTCTTTGTCCAATAATCTTCAGATTTGCAGAGTCTGAGCAGCAGTTTATCTCTGGAAAATACCTATGCCAGGTTCAGAAGTAGATTCCTGTAAAACTCTGCTAACTTGTACTTATGAAGAAAGCATGTCACCACATTTTCTGGCATGAGGGTCTTGAATCTGAATGCAGCTTTTAATTTTCTACAGCACAGTTCATTAGCTTTCACCACCCATTTTTACTGCACTTGCACCACTTTGTAAATATATCTCTAATGTTAACATTCCTTACCATCCTTAAGAATCCTTGAATATTTATGGTTCTCATCAAAAAGATGTCTTAGCCGAAGACACACAACTGTAGTCAAAGCTTTCACCTTAAAAACATACATTTCTAATCATGATAAATACGAGGAAAATTTCAAAGAATCATTAGTGACTAAAGAAAAAGCACTAATTAGACAGTGGAGAAAGCTAGGTGTTCCTCTTATTTGGGAGTTTAAAAGCACTGAGTTCCAAAAGAGTTGAAACTACAAATAAGCAGTCACCTTCAAGTGAAAGAGAAGAGAATGCAAGTAAAAAGAATTCAGTGGTCCTTTTTTTCTTTTCTTTATCATTACCTCTTAGTATTTAAGCCAGTATTACACTGTAGAGAGACTGGAGTTGCATGTTTTTGTTTCAGGAGGTATAAGGGACCGTAGCAGAGCTGGGCACCACCAGGCATGGCTAGCGTTAATGGTGCCTAAGTTCACCTAAACTGAAAGGAAAAAGAAAAAAAAAAAAAAAAAGAAAAGAAAAATCTCAGCCTGAGATTTCTAACAATCACTGTGCAAAACATTTAAGAGGTGTGTCTGAAACCACGTCCCCTGCCGGAGGTTAGATACTTAATGTATAGGTGCAGTGGGGCTCCTCTACAGGACCGAAGGGTCAGAAATAACTTCACAGTATTCTGCAAGGACTATAATTGTTTTACCCTAATAAATAATAAAGAAATAAATAATACCAAGTCACAACAGAGAGGGTATTTCTCTTTCCTAGTGAAGGATCTCAAACACTCTCTTCCCTCTTTTCCAATCCTATCCATTTTGCAATGTTTGGCTTCAGAATGAAGAAATTGGTTGCACAAAAAAATTGGTAGTATAAAAGTGCCTCGGCACCTGGAGCTGTACATTAACCACAGAGATCTAAGGAAGCTGCTCATATTCTTGAACGTGTCAAGTATTTAAGCACCTCAGAGTGCTATCAGTGTCTCAGGTGCCTATGCACCTTGACGGAGCTCCCCTACAGAGCTCTCTGGAATGGAGGCTCTTGCATCCATTTAAGACTAGAAGAACCTGTAGCATCCTCGAGCTGCTCTGCCTCACTGAAGCCTACAAAGGCATTGTCATTGACCTCATAAGAAGCAGGATGGGGCCCATAGGAAAAGCTTCAGCATAGGAAATACATTTTCTTGCCATGATTATACTCGGTTTACCAGACAGATAGATTAATTCCAGACATGATGGGTGAGAGATGAATGTTTGAATTTCCACCACACCCGCCCAAAAGGAACTGCAGTAGGTTTCCTTTTATTCTCCTTCCCCTTGCCCAGCACCACCGCCACCTGTAAGAGGACAAATCTTAAACTCACACAGACACAGTTATATAAACTGACATTCCAGTTAATGGTTGCTTTGGAAATTCCCAAGCTATGAGCTGTCCTGCAATCTAGAAACTGTGGTTTCCAAACATGAGCTAAATCACAAACCACTGCACAAGGAGTCGTTGCGAACATTCCTTGTGTCATTGTTTCAAAACAAAACTTGTAATATTTTAATCTCATGACCACAAGAACTTGTCTGTTATAGCATGTAAAGATGATCCAGCCAGTTAGGAAAGCACTTCAGCTTCTACCCCACTTCCACTCATTGATAAATCTGTAGTCTGTCAGAAATATCAGGAACAGAGGGCCACAGTGGAATAGCTATTGGTTTAGCTAAAGCAAGGATAAATATGGAGATGATGATAGCAACACCCAGACAATGCTGTCTGCTCTTCTCACAGGTAACTCAGGGAACAGGACACATCCTGAAAGCAGGAGGCATAAGCTCTATGTTCTCCTCAGTCTCGTGTTTAAGCTTGCATTCCCACAGCCAGGACTAACCCTCTTCCTTTCTGTAGCCATACCATTGTGCAGCAAAGGATGTCAAGCTCTCTGGGTCTTCAGAACACTCAGCAAAAGAATCTGCATGGCCTGAGGAGGAGGTCACTCAGTTCTGGTCTCTACTTTCTGAACATTTTAATCTAAGTTAAAACTTAAGACATCACAACTGTCCACACCCAGAGTTCCATAATCACTAGGCCTTTACAGGCAGGATCCTCCTTAACTGCGTTTAGCAGTGTGTCCTGCATCTCTCTTTCTTATAGAGCTCCATCTTCAGTGCTGGAGAAGAGTACATCCCAATGTGATACCACAGGTCAACAGCCACCTGAGACAAAGGTTGCTACAAGAACTATCACTGCATCTCAGCAAATTCCTCAAATCTGCCCTTCGTTCTCCAGTAATTCAGTCAACTCAGATGTCTTTGCAGGCTTTTTCTTTTTTTTCCTGACACCCTTAGCAACTGGCTTCCTAAATTGTTACCTCTGAGAAACAAGGAAAGAATGACATTCTGCAAGGTTATTTGAAATCTGATGACGTAGCACACATGGAGGAAAATCCACAACCCTGTAGGAGTAATACATCAAGGTAAAAAGGGGAGGGTCAGAATAGAAGAAATTAATCTAAGACAATTATTTTTGTCTGCTGTTTCCACCTACAGTGCCTTACATGGAACTATTCTGAAGCAATAAAACATAACTAAAATTTTCTCACGTTTAATCCCATGGCGGAGTGCAGATGTCTGCAAAAGTAAAAATACCCAAGTATTTCAGCCCACAGAGATTCCAGGAAAGTGACATGAGTTTGACTGAGTCGGGATAATACAAACTATCAGCTTTCTGAAGTTCCAGGACACAGAGAGAATTCCAGATTTTGCTTGATCAGCTGAAACAATTTAGGGAATAAGTTTCTCCAACTCTGTTGCCAGAAATTTAGCAAAGAATTTCATGTCAACATGAAGATATAGCTCTATAATTGAAGACATTGTGAGTCCTCCTCCCTGGCTTTCCTAGTAAGGTGATATGAGCCCTGGAGAACAAGGCATCTTTCAACTTTATTGAAATCTGGAAGCTAGAAGAATGCTCAAGATTTAAAATAGATTCAGGACTGAATAAAAAGAAGAAGAAAAAAAAAAGAGGCAAGCTGAAACAGAGGCTTTACTCACTTCCATATTAAAGTTGGTTTTGTCACTTTCCTGTTCACAGGTTATTTCTTCCAGATTAGCTTGCATAGCTGAATTTATTTATTCTTAACAGAGAAACACTTTGATTTCCACCTTACTCACTTTCAATGTTTATGCACTGAAATGTGTTTCAAAGGATTCCTATAGCATTTTGCCATGCCATTTCATATTATTTGTGTCTACCTATAAAAAAGAATAAAATTTGCTTGGAGGGGGATGGACAGTCTTGTTTCATCCCATTAAGCAGCTAGATGAACTCACCAACAGTCAAGCAAAGGACTGACCACACAATCCATCTGAAGCCATATAAAATGACATTCGTAATGATTTGTATGGGGCAGTAGGAAGAGCCTTATAAAGTAATGTCCCTGTAAAAATGCATCATAAATTTAAGAAAGTAGATTTTGGCAAGGAATGTTTTTCTGAAGCTTTTGCTGACTATGCACAGAGTCTCTTTGGGATGGATGTGGTTGACCAGCAAGTTCAGTCCAGTCCCTGACAATTGTCCCTGGTAGGAATCTGCAGCTATTCAATTCTTCTTCTAAAAAAAAAAAAAAAAATGACAAAAATGCTTTAAAGTTAGAGACTGGAAAAATAAAACCATGTAGGTTTCTACAGAGAAAGTGTGTTTTGGGGATCCTTTGATATGCTCTGTTTATTGTTGTAAGTAGCTGTAAACCACAGTCTATTTTCATTGTTGCTCTGATCCGAGTTGCACATCTGGCTGTCAGTGTTAATGTCAGCTTGGTGGGAGACTTCTCCAGAGATCTGTGCATGATAAATAAGTTTTCTGCAGCATGGCGCACAGGTCTGGGATTTCTTTCTTTCTAACCTTACGCTGAAGGCTCATTACGAAAGCACAGAGACTCATTAACAGCATCCAAGGTTTCCAGCTAGGCCCAAAGTTCCCCAGCACACACACAGCTTTCAGAAAAATGAGCAAGTAGCATGCCAGTTTGGTCTTTGTTAACCGCTTTGACCATAACCTTATTTGTTTGCCCATGTCCAATAAAATAGCACATTTTAGTGGTCAACCCTACTGTTGTCTCCCCACAGGTCCTGTGGAAATGTCTGATGCACAAAGGCACTTGGATTGTCTGAAGATTAGCAGGTCTATCGTGCCTTATCTAACCACTTGCTGCTAAATATAGAGGCAACAGAAAGTGGAGGTAATAAGCAGTGACCTGCTCTGTAGCATCAACATATCATTTTACATCTCTGTTGTGCTGCTGGAAGCAAAATAAGTGAAAGCCAAAAGTCTGTCTCACTGAGCACGTCGGAAGCTGTACACTCCTACAAAAGCCTAAGCTTACCTCAATCCCAAAGCTACTTCACTGGGTAATTTAGCATCTCCTGTAACTACTTATTCACATCATTACAACACCTGAGGGGGCTGTCCCACCCTAAAAACTGAGACTCACTCAGCTGACTTACATCTCTACTTTCCAGAGTCTTGTTCACTGAGATAAAAAAGAGGGAAAAAAAAGAAAAAAGCAGGTCTGTACCCACAGAGTCATTCACGCAAGGATCTGTATATATCAACAGAAGGAGACTACTCTGCCCTGAAGAGCTTACTGCCAAAGGGGCACAATCCACAAGCAGAAAATAGAGAGCTGTAACACAGAGATGCTAAGACCCTTTTCCAGAAAAGTATTTATATCCTCCAAAGGTTCCAGCGTAGGTTGGAATTTAAATCTGAGTCTCCACAGCTGAGAAACCAAAAACCTTGAGAAACTTTTAAGGAAGCTTGTGAACATGGACATTAGCTTTGGCTTTCATATTGCTCAAGATTTCCTGGGCTCTCAGTGCTAGGTTAAAGCCAGTGTCCTACTGCCCACATCCAGGTCTGTGTGCTACGAGTACAGCATCGCTCATGGAAACTCCCAACACTCTAAAAACAAAGATGTTGAGTTCTAAGGAGAACATTGTTGGTTTTGAAACCTGCACTATTACATTTACATTTAATGTGTGGATTTGGAAAATGGAATTAGACCAGAAATGTATTTTTAATGTGCTTCATTTAGTTTTGCAACTCCCTGCAAACCACACAATCTGTAATTTTATTTTCTGAGGAATACTTTATTTTTATATGTAATTTGGCTAGATGATCAATGAGCCAAGATACTTCATACACTGCACATGTATAAATGAGCTGTAAATAAGCTCGCTCTTTCTTATGAAGAAGGGCTCTTCCCATGCTTGATACACCATGGCATTTACTTTTGTAAGTATTTTTAACTCCTAGACTTCAGAATCTAAGTTAGGACAATTTTCTGAAAGTAACCAGTAAAAATTACTGTGAAATTACTTCAAAAATAATAATCACAAACATGACTGCAATGTGAAAAATATGAATAACTTATTTTAAAGAAGAACTACAAAGATGACAGAGGACAATGCCAGCTCCAATGCCAGAGTGCAGTACGCTCTAGAAAGTCCTAAATTTCATCCTATCAAGACCAAAGTTGAAAGTAGTATTTAGAACTATCTTATTTCTAATACCAAATAATTGTAACACTGAATATAATTATAATATATAAAATAGAATTATAATATTGAATATCATAATAGTTTCTAATTATAATACTGAATGCACTAGAGTAGGCAGGATCTTGATTTTAGAAATTCTAAAACATTTATGAAATATTGTTTATGCAACTTATCCCGAGTAGACTGTTTTGATGCCCACGTACTTTGGGAGATTGAGTACAACAAGCTTTATAGAAGCAGCTATACAGAAATCTACCATTTCATCCTATATCTGAATCATTACAAAGCAAGGTCCCTCAAAAGCAACTGACTTTTCCAAGTCTGCCCTTTTCATCATGCAGCAGTACGAAGAGAGAGTTTCTTCAGGAAAAGTGTTATTTAAAGACAAAGTTGGTGCTTATTTTTGTGTCTGGCCCAGAGTTGGTGCTTAGTTTTTACCACTGATGTCTGACAGTTTATGTCTGATATGAATGATTTGTATATGCAAAATACAAGGGGAAATAATCACTGTCAGATAAACAGGACTCTAGTCATGAAAGAAAAATACCATAGGAAAGGGGTCTTCCATACAGTCCCATTACACCGTTCCCTCAATAGACAGAGTATGTTTTCTTCTTTTTTTTTTTTTTTCAGAAATTGTGGATTAGTAACATTTTATGCTCTCAAAAACTTTATCAGAAGTTAGTTCATGAAAGATGAAAAGACAATTGATTTTTTCCATTTCAATTACTTTCCCATTAAAAAAGCACAACGTATTTCTACCAAATGACAGCTTCGATGGAAGAGGTTTGGACTGGCAACCCCCCCACATACCAATAACTATTGCAATGAAATGACTTCTGCCTACTCGAATAGCACTGTTAAAAAAAAAAATAAAAAATCTTTTCTCTTGGCACAGCTATGTCACAGGTCTACAAACAAGTTAGAGTATTATCAGCAACACTGACAAAGACCTTCCATCTAGTTCTATTTTCTTTCTCACTGATAATGAAAAGAATATTTAAAATGCATCATACCAAAGGATCAAAGCTATCACATGTATTTCTATCAGGAAATATGCATATCTTCTGCAGAAAGAACATTCACATACATGAAACAGTTGGAAAGGTGCAGATCCTTAAGCTGTTTTTATGCTCTAACAAACAGAATTTGCAGATTTTTTTTTTTAAACCTAAAACAATTTATAATCAAGTTTAGTGTTCGTATTTCCACCCCCCCCCCCAAAAAAAAAAAAAAAAAAAAAAACAACCTGCAAAATATGACAATGTTACAAGAAACATTTAACAGTGGCAATAGGATATTTGTCAGTCCAAGATGAGCATATGAAAATGTTTGGTAAATGATGTTAAATGGAGACACTTTAAGCACAATGTGTTAGACTTAACTGACTTGCAGTAGCCTCTGGGTCCTACTGGCTCTGTAACCACCTGTCCAAAACCAGACTCATTGCTGCAGATGAGCAACGTTAAGCAGAAATCAACATACCCATTTTGGCACCAAATACAATTTGCCAATGTACAATTTGCAATGTTTTTTCCTTTGCAAAAAACTACAAAAAACCAGTATGAGATGATGAAAGGGAAAGGAAGAGGTTTAAATAAGCAACATTTCATGGAACACTGGAAATTTTAATTTTGCCTATAGTATCATAACTACTTCAGCAAAATTTTACCTAAGAGAACAGCTGTGTTAACTATGCCTCATAAATTAAAATAGTACCTCATTAGCTCCGTTGATTCTTTCAAAATTCTTTTTCCCCTTCAACTTTGCATTACCACCATAAGACGATACTTTTGCAATGTCAGAATGAAACAGAATGCCAGCAAAAGTGTAACAGAGACATTGCCAAGACTAGCAAAGTTCAAT
Source organism: Aythya ferina (assembly GCF_964211825.1). NCBI lineage: Eukaryota > Metazoa > Chordata > Aves > Anseriformes > Anatidae > Aythya > Aythya ferina. The sequence continues at coordinate 5,345,710 of NC_140298.1, forward strand.
GAATCCTGAAGCTTTTTCTGATCTAATTCCAGCTTATAAATGGTCAAGGCTTTGCAAATTTTATGGGCCATCTGCAGGCCCGAGACAATTTATGTCCCCAGTATTACATCAGATCTTTAAAGCCTATTTTCATGAAAAAAACAAACAAAATTTTTTTGCTTAGCAAAACTCTTCTTTTCTTATACCCAATTCCATAAATATACAATAAAAACTGATGTCTTTTCACACTTTCTAATAAGTGGTGTTCTTCCATGGTTCTGCAATGCATTTAGGCATTTTTAATCTTCTCTCTTCTGCCTTTTCCTATCTCCTTTCAACCTCAGCAGAGGAGCAGTGAATAAGGTCTTTTCAGGGTACAGTGAGAAGTGACCTGAACCTTTATCCAAACCGCAAGCCAAAATGCTTGTGGTTTGACAAAGTTTGGTTAACATTTTTTCCAGGTTTTGCCTCACATTGGAAGTAAAAGTGACAAAAACTCTACTGAAAGAGGTTCGTTCTTATGAGATTCCCTTTCTGATTTTGCACAGGTGTAAGTTTCAGATCATCTGGATATCCCCATGCAACCAAGTGTTTGTGTAACAGGAAAAATAAAACAGGACACATCTTGTTTCTCTTGCATTTTTAAGTACTCCCAAAGGAGTCAAATTAATCAATTATAAAGCATACACTAACACAGTTTGTATGCATCACTCAGTACATGCTCATACTTTAAATTCTCAGATTCTTCCTCAACAGAGCAGTAGTGATAGTTGTGACGTGCTATACTGTGTAGTCAGAATGGAGTTTATATTTTAATTTTCTAGGCATGTCCCCTATTTTCCCACTGAATAATCTGTTTTGATAACTTGCTTTTGCTTTTAATCCCAATAATTTTGATTAAAGGAATTAGAAAAAAAAAGACAGTAGAAAAATATCCAGAGAAACATAGCTAAGCTAAACAAGATGGTATTTCTTGGCATAAGGGTGCCACCTATTGTCATGACAATTGATGTCAGAAAATGTTGAACAAATGTCTTTGGAAAGCACAGCCCTATTCATTCCTTCTTTAGATCACTTTAAACCTTTTATATAATTCAGCTTTGGCAAGATTATATTTCTATGTAACATACATTGCTCCTTCCACTGTCGCAATGCTGCAGAGCATGATGATAACCAGTGTGTCTGATCGTGCCATTAGTTTTTCTTTCAGCAAGACTTTTGTAAGTTGGTCTGCTCTACCTATTACTAGGATAACAAATAAGATCCCAAAAGTGTCTATGTACAAGGATATCAATGCAAACACATTACATATATTTGTCTAAGAACATAAATATAAAATTGGCAGGCTTTTATGAGTATAAACACATGCATTTGATAAAAATATATCTAACAGTTCTCAATTTTCATGATTACTGAAATTTTAAAAATTTAAACTGGTTTAGTATCTAAATTTTCTGTACCTAATTTGCTGAGGATTGAGGGAAGCAGAGAGAATAGCTAAATAATAGTTCTACTTAACCTTGCAAATAACACCACTATATCACTGCTGAATTTGAAGTGCTTCCTAACAGTATTCTCCTGTTTCTCTGACCAGCTCCGTGTGCAAATTTGGTAACCTTGCAAAGCACAGTTTTCAGCTACCTAAGTACTGATGGCATCCTTGTGTGCTGACCTAGTAACAACAAAATATAACAGCTCTGCTTTAGCCCTTTGCTTCAAGCTTGAAGATTAGGTTTCAGTGGAATTCCAGCAGCTCAAAACATTAAACTTTTGACCATTTTCAATTTTCATAGTGTATAATGTAGGTTAGGTTTGCTTGAAAATTTTCCCAGGGTGCAGAATGAAGCATTTTATTTCCGTTTCTGAGCAAAATACAATGACCATTTAGTCATTTGCTTCTAAAACTCGGCTCAAGAAGTATAAAAATGCAAAATAAAAGATATATTTGTGTTCTTGAAGCTAACAGGAATACAAAGCCAATTAACTGGGAGACAAGGCATGTATACAAATAAGCTGTGGCTCATTAATATGGAAACTGCTAATAACTATGTAGCAAAGCTAAAAGGTGTATAAATGAGTGCACTTTTATTTAAAGAAGTCCAACCTCCAGTACTTAACTTTTGCGGACACTCACCTTTATGCAGTAGTCTTCAATAATGGATAACAACTGTTGAATAGTCAGACCATCCAGCTGCTGCCAAGACCACAGAAACATCTATTTCCAGGTCTACTGTTTTGGGGGGCTTCTATTTTGACAAAACACTGGCAGAATAACCATTATGCTGTGACAGATTATTATCTGTGTTTTTGTTGTTGTTGCTTTTAAACATCAGCCTTAACTTCAAGCAAATCTATGGGAACTGAACAGCCACTAAGACACCATGAAGCTGGCCAATCTTATAAAAACCTAGCTAGGTACAGCAGACTCACTGGATTGCTGTACCTAAGATATTCCACACCTTTACACCATTCTGTAGAGGTATCAGCATACAGATGAATACCTGTCTCAAAGCATTTATTTGGCCTGATATCAACTTATGCTAGATTTGAACTTTCAGCTTAAAGTTTTTAAAAGATTTTCTTTTTTTTTTTTGCCATCCCAAAGAAAACTCACCAAATCCGAAGTGATGCAGGACTGTCTTTCCCTGAGCATACAGGTAGAGAGAAACAGGCCATCAAAGGTAGAATCAACCTGGAAAATACAAATGCCACAAAAGCTGTTAACCTGCTTATTGAAGATCATTTGAGCAGACACAACCCTCAGAGCCCATGGCTGAGTCTGAAAAGTTGAAGCTGTGACTAGTGTTATCACTTTCTCCCTTCAAACCTAAATTCCAAAGGCCAGCATGACTTTGGTTCTTGTCTTCCAGCCATAGTTACTCTGAATTTAATATGGTCATTTCAGCTTCACATCCCTTGTTCCAAGAAAAAATGTCTTTTTCTTCATGGATAATGGTAGCAAGAGAAACAGGAAAATGCTATTATGATTTGGCCACTATTTGTAAAAATGTTTTTGTTTTATTTTTAACTTTTTTTTTTTTTTCATTAAAAAGGGGGAAAAATAAGTGAAGAGAAAAAATACGACCACAGAAATTCATTCATTCCAGGTTCTTGCTATCTACATTTAGGGACTTAGAGGAGATGTCTAAGTTTGGAGCATCCTTTCCCTCTGTAGTTAGCTGGAGGACAGACATCTACAGAGTCTTTGCAGCCACCTCCTGACAAATAAAATGGAAATTAAAATAACTAGACTGAGAACTTTCGTTCTTGGTTCCTGCCAACAGATAAGCTCTATGCATTCTCTAAGGAATCATATAAATATGTGTATGTATATGTATTTAAGCTGTGAGTAGAAATAAGAGCTTGTCTCTGAAACTAAGTCTTTGCAGGGGTTTCTAGGTAAAAAACAAAGGGTATAAAATTCTGGGCCTTGTCTCTCAGCACTTTACAAGAAGTCTGTACCCACAGAACTAGTTTCAAGCTATCCTTTCACAGGGATTAGAGTAGCTGTAGTAGAATGCACCAAGTGACCTAGGACTGACTTATTTGTCGATAGGCCTTACATATTTTCAGAACTCCCAGCTGGTGTTTCAGGTGGGGGTGGAGAGAAAAGGCATTAAGTTCCTTGAGCATCAAATGGCAGCCTCAGCCTTAAGGTAAGTATAAAGGATGCGGAAGCAGATCAGCTGCCTAGAGCTCCATATGGCTTCAACAGCTGCTGAAAACTCAGCTTTCTCCTTCACTCTCTGTCCTGACAAATAATTGAAGTTTCCAGAGAAGCTGATAGAAAAGTAGATGCCTCCCATTTACACCAGTAAGCTCCTCTAGGTTACAGCAGATGCCTCCAGAAGCAGACAGGTATAATCATAGCATAGAACAATAGGAAAAAAGTATATTCAACAAAGATATTCACACAGACCCAGTCTTCACACCGTTTGTACAAAGGTCCTTAGTTTATAATACTAGCATTCTGCATGTATGTTTTAAAATCAGTAAAGATTTATCAGCACAATAATCAAAATTGGTATATATACATTTATCATGGTGTAACTGAACGCCCTTGCTGAACTAGAGTTATATCACTGAAACTAGGAGGCTATGTGCAGGGAACACCCTAAAGCTGGCCTCAGTGGTAAAGTTATATATAAAGTCTCAACACTACAAGTCACTTGCTTAGGTGGACCCATTTAATGCTTTAAAATCTTTACTTTGGACACTTCACCTCTGTAGCACGCTCAGCTACTTCACACCCACCACCCAGAAAACCACACATCCTTTCAACAAAATTAAATATTCTCAGTGCTGCAGCTTATAATTAACAAAAACACTGAGGGCAGAAAAGAAAAAAACAACACACACACACAAACAAAAACTAAATCTAGCCAGTAACGCTTGGTTAGAGCTTCGTGTTTATATAGCATTGCCTCTGTTGGCAGTTAAATACAGGTTATGGTCACGTAGTGTCAGAGTGTTTTCCTTTATCAATTCTGCCAGCTCTTTCTTTCCCCTCTTTTCCCCACTCCAAATCCCATTTTTCTGTTGGAGAGAGGGAAAAAAAAAAGAAAAAGGAAAAAAAAGCACACACATCAAGAATGCAAACATGGATTCTGGGTCTCACACAACTTTTCCATCCCTTGAAATTCAACATGCACTTGTATATGACTGGGTTTCCGTTTGCACTTAACGTTAGTTTCTTGGCAAAGGAGAGCTTGGAGCTGGCTAGTGAAAAATCTATCCCTTGCCATATTTTGCTCACATAGTTGCCTTAAAAAGCCAAAAATCACAATCTGATGTACAAAGGGAACACTCAGTGGCTTAGTAGCCTGCCTTCTCCATTGACTTGCACAGCATATACTCGCTTGAGTCAAAGCATGCACATCAATCCCCCTCCTTGCCTACTCTTTCTGCTCCATTGACACCGCAGCGTGACTGACACTGTCCATTGTCCACACCAAAATGAACAAACATGAAACAACACCAGCAAGAAGCCTCTGTCCAGTATTTCTAACCACGGAGAGGAGAAGAAAGGTCTTATTCTTGCCCTAATTCCTGACAAAATACGACCACAAGGATTCTGAACATATGACCACAGCTTGCCTGTGGTATCAATGTCACCTGAGAGCTGAAAGCCACCCAGCCAAAGACCTTTTACAACTAAACAAACAGAAATAGCTGTAAAATTAAAAACTGTAATAAAAATCACAGAATCTGCTTGGTATGTGAGTAAATTTTTTAATAAAAAGACCCATCTATAACTAGCTTCTGCATTTGTGTATTCATTTGGGCTCTAAATTCACATTACATCAAATAAAACCATATACACTAGGTCTGCTTTCTGCTGCTCCCAAAGTCAGTTATTAAAGTGGATTAAACTGGAGGTAGAGGAACCCCACTTGGCATAATCCCCTCTGTCTCTCATTAGGTGCACTGCAACCTTGCAAGACATTATAAATTTGCTTCACACAAACAGTGAATAATCTGCTTAGCAGTAATAGCAAGAAATGCAAATACTCCCTTAGTCAAGGGTAGACTAATACTATACTGGCAAACCCACACTCCCCACCTTAGTTTGGGAATGGTTAAAACAGTATAAAAGTGTAACACCAGTGGATAAAGCCTGTAGCACGCTGTACAGCCAAGAAGTAATATTTGAATTCATGTGGGGAAACATTTTTGTGTGTTGCAGAGACCAAAACTCAGCCTTGAAGCCCCATGGGAGAGCTGATCTGGAAACGCTGTATAATTCTGTCTTAGTTTCCTCATGGAGCTGGAGTACAAACAGGTGACGTATTGTGTACTCTGGACTTCTCTTTGGAAAACTGGGCTCTAAACCACAAACATTTGTACACAGTCTCACCCTCTCACCAGGGCCATCATCTGTTTAAAAAAAAAAGTGCAGGAAATTCAGTGTGACAAGAGGATTGCCACACTCATTTTTGCTACTTAATCTGATACTGGGTGGGCTTCTTCTAAAAAGGAAAAAGGAAAAAGGAAAAAAAAAAAAAAGGAAAAAGGAAGTTCCACTTTCTGGAATCTTGGGAATTTGGGTGCCCCTTTTCTTTTAGATTTTAGTCCACAGAATTACAGAGAGAAAAAAAATGAAAACATGCACTCTAGATTATTTTTAAACAAAAGTAACTTATTTTAAAACTGCCTTTTCTTTTAAGTCTTGGACATAATATTGTAAGCATTTATTGTGTGTGATTTAAGAACCATTACAAATAATAAGATTGTAGATCCCTCCCCTCTATATTCCATAGGTTACGACCCACACCATTTGAATTATCCAATTCACACATTATTTATCATGCAATACTTTTCCTTCCTGGAAAGAACTTACATTTCTTTATCTGTGAAACTCTTTTGTTTGTTTTGAATGAGACAATGAACTACTTTTAAAGACAAACATAATTCTCCTGGGGAATTCCCTGTTTGCTGGAGTACTTCCTACACTTACACCAGCCAATTCAAACTGATTTTCATATATAGCTGCATTACCAAGAACTACGGATGCAATTCAAGTTCTAGGAGCACTTTCAGTCCTGACTGACAGACAGCCCAGTTTTCACCTGGTTTTGTTTTCCCATGAACATCTATCTGCCTCATGTGAACTACAAGCCATACACAGTAAGAACATTTGTTTAAAGTAGGAGAATTATCTACAGATATTTAACATCCCCTGTGCTCAGCAAACAAAATAACTCAATGCCAGTAGTCTGGCATTCCCCTGCATTTTGCAGTTTGTATGAAGCACATTGCATCCTTCTCCAGAAAGTACCAAACTAATGACCTCCTCTGTTCATTCCTGCCAAGTAGTAGTTGGCAAGTGAGGAACACGCTTCAGAGAGCAATGCCTTTTACTGATGACATCTTTACCCGTACAGCTACATTTTTGTTAATTTAATTGACCAAAACAAATTGATACTGGAACAAGAACATCAGTTTGCATGTTTCAGCATAACATCATAGTAAAGGGGAACCTGCACATACAGATCCAAGCAATATTAGAAACCAAAGCTGAATCTGGAGGCTCTCACATCATTTGCAAATCTTGTAGGCAGATCACAGCATTAAAAAAATAAAAAAAAAATAATAAAAAAAAAAAGCAAAAAAAATCCTTTTATGAGTTAATTTTTTGATGTTGTACCATAACCTTTTTTTTTTTTTTTTTTTTTTTTAACTCCAGAAACAGAATCACAGACTGGGGGCAAAGGTAGATGATGTGAGCCTCAGCCTACGCAAGCCTACCTAACCCTGCTGTGCAATGTAGTGACACAAGCCAAGCTTGAGATACCGGGAGCTGCAATAGTCTCTCCATGTCATGAGGCACAGACAAAGCTCCACTGAGCAAGCAGCTTCAGATGCTTTAGGTCTTCCCTCTTCCAAAAGTGTTCCTTTGGGTCCCTTCACTAGGGATTACTGACTTTTCCAACAGCTGCAAACAAGAATACTTGTCTACATCTCTTGCTTCTTTCTTAAGTAGGCGGTGTGAACTACAGGTGATCTAGCCAGGTTTCACTACTATATAACTCCTTTAGACTGACTGGATTAAGAACAACCCTGTGTGTATGCAAAAGTCCTATTTTCACCTGGTCACACTAGCTTTATTTAACAAGTTCTCCCACTTACTGAAAGCCTCACTGTAATTGATTTGCTTTTTTCCTGACAAATCCTCTGACATTTAGGAGAGTTATCTGAGCACTTTCTCTTTCATTTTTGAATCTCCACCTTTTAATTCTCAAATATACAGTGTACTTAAATGAGAGAAAAATCTCTTGCTAATTTAGACCTGAACTGCTCCCTATATGTACTCATCTTCAGTAGTGTACCATTGCCTGGAATGAGTGGATTCCAGCAGCCTGGTGTCAGTGGCAGCAAGCTGAAGCCTGCTCAAAACTGTTTGCAGGATCAGGGCTTTTTAGCCTGGAATGCATCATTGTAAAGGAGCACAGTTTTCAAATATGGCATCTGTATTCAAACACTGACACTCACTGGAGGCTCTTAAACGCTTCTTTTATGTAACTAAAGGTCAAACTGAACCTCCAAATGTGGAATTTCTGACATCCAATTAAGTAGCCCACATTAAAAATTGGGCCAGTTTTTAATTATGTCTGGAGAATACATGAGTTCAGCTGAGACAATTCACACTCACCTCATGTGTTTGTCAGTGTTTTTGATGGTGGAACTGAATAAATATTCTTTTGCTCCACAGATGCACTGGATCAAGGTTTAGCTTGTTACGCATAAAAAATAAATCAGCTCATATTTCCTTGACTTCATTTTTCCAGCTTTGTCATTCTGTCTAGGAGCATACTGCACGGTCAAGCCAGGCATGGCTATGCATGTTAATAACCTTTGGAAAACTCTGGATACTTCTGTGCAAAATCATTTTTATTTTTTTCCAAATAAATAGTCAGAGCGCACCTGGTGAAAGATATTTTTCTATTTTTTTCTCTCTCTCTTTTTTTTTTTTATTAAAGACTACGTTTCAAAATAGGAGTTGAAATTATAAACAAAACAAAAAAAAAACACCAGCCTTAAGTGGAACTGCAACTGTGGTGCTGCTTTTTAAATCAAAAAGACAGTGCAGTCTTCACAGGATATGGCTCCCAGCCAGTTGTTTAATGCTTGTAGGTCAATATACAACCAACTCAGCTTCTGCTGCCTAATTGACAAACCACATATCAGGCACAGGAAGGTTAACAACTGTGCTTTCTTTCACCTGAGAGCCTGTGTTGAGTCCCTGGCCCCTCTGTCCCTTTTTCTTTTATCATTCACAAGTATCTACTGTGAGCTCCCTCCAGGCACAACAGACTAACTGCATGCCTGAAAAAAATGAGACCCCTGGTAAGCAGTGGGTGTCTGGTCAGCCAGGAGCCAGGCTAGCTGTTCATCATGCTCCTCGATTTCGGACTGCCAAGGAGGTTTAGACCCACTGCTCCCAGTGTAAATTATTTGTGGATGAATGAACCAGGAAGAATTTCCTCCAAAATATTTTTGATTAATGGAGTCATGACACCAAATGTCAATGCATCACCAAGCAGTCTTGATACAATCCAGTAAGGTATTCCAGCTCATTTGTCAGGTACCTGAGATTTAAGGTAAATATCTCTTCGCAAAAACAAACATTAAGAATCTTTACACAAAACTGTTCCCCAAAACACCAACAAAGGAGTAACCTTCCTTTTACTATGTGTCATGTTTTTATTTTTCCTCTCCCCTCTGGTTTTATTCCCTGTTTAAAGGCAGTAAACACACATGAAAGGGTAGATTCCTGGAAGAAGGCACCTGAGCAAAGACTGAGCAGAGAAAAATATTGACAAGACCCAGATATACCATCTATGGCCCAGGAAAATCACCTTCCACATGTACTAAACACACGCCCTGATTATTTCCCCCATTCTGTCCCCTCTACAGCATGGCAATCAAAACTAAAGGAAGCAAACAGATGACACCAGACCCTCATCCAATATTGCAATACCTTAGCATAAATGGGGTTTGATTCGTATTAGATATTCCAACACATTACGAGACAGGAGAAGCTACTAATATTATTCCAGGCAATGTTCTTGTCCAGATTTCTGGGGATATTGCTCCTCCTGTACTATACTAGTAATACCTTGTACTTCACTCTGATGAAGCTGCAGTGAAGTCCAGCAATGTAAGCATTGAGGTTTCAACTCTGTGGCTGTAAGACACTGTAAAGTGGCAAAAAAAAAAAAAGCATCTCTGCGCATGTTGCTTCCATTAATGCTGAACGGACAGTTGTCATCTGGAAGAGATGACAATCTTCACCTGGTGAAGATTGACAGGTAGCTCTGAGTACAACATCCATCCAACTGATGCTGAATTATGCCCTGTGTTGCAAGGATGTCATGAATCTTATTCCGTCAGGATGAGTACTGTTTGTCTGAACAGCTAAAGCCTTACATTTCTCTATGAGTTTGATATGCACTTTATTTGAAGAAGACACTGAGTAGTTCCATTAACAGCAGAGACCACCTGCATTTATTAGCCAGGAGAGACAGGATGCTGTTCTGCCAGCTTTTGCTTCCAGTGTTTTTAGGATTTTCTGACCTTTGTTCACTGACTGGGCTGAGCTTAAGTGAGAGGATTGTCCCCATCCAATAGTCTCAGAGTGACAGAATTACCTTCCCTATCTAGCTCCAATGAGGGACAGAGATAATTTTGCAGAAATGGTGAGTGTGGGTCTGGGGTTTAATTGTTCCAAGTGAAACAACCTTCCCTGTATTGACTATGGATGGCAGATCCTTCTTAGGCCTCCTTTCTTGCTGCTAGGGTTTGTGCTACTTGAAGGAAGAGATCAGAATAGCTCTGTATCATCCTTCTAACCACCTCTTTCAGGTGGAAACAGCAATTTCTTACCCTTAAAGGTTCTTGAAGAACAATGTTTTGAGGATATGGCCATTCAGCAAGGAACCTCCTTGCATGCACAGCACAGATGTAAAAGTAAAACAATGGCAGCAAATCAATCCATCTGAAATATAGCAAAAGAAGATACAATACTGCAAAACAAGTCAAAACTGACAAACAGTTGCATTTAAACATTTGATGACAGTTAGCAGCGTGCAGAATACAAGAGAAAAAAACAGAAGCCAAGTTTTGTGTCTAAACTTCTTCTGTACTTTGACAGAGAAACCCCTAGCCTGCGTGATGATCTCTTGCCTTCCCACTCCAATTCCAATTTTTCCTATAATACATAGAATGGTGTCTTTAAGAAAGTCAACACTGTAAATAGTGCACAGATACAGGGGTTCTAACTTCAGGTCGCATTGATTTCTGGCAGGAAAATTGCTTCAGCCTTGGAAACACAAATGTATCTTCAAAGATTTGAAGGCCAGTTGCTGTTTCTGCATGTTTGTTTCTTTTCCTTATGTGACACTGAGAAATGCAATTCCTCCTGTAAAGGGGGGAAAATTCCAGTATCTATCATTTTGAAGGATTACAGTCAGTGCCATTAACTTGCAAATGCAGCTCTAGTCTAAATTACATTTTCTCTTAGGGCATTCTGAAAGTGAAACTGAGCATGAGACTTGAAATTAAACTGGACTGGGAACAGAAAGCCTGAGAATATTTCCCATTTCCATAAAAAAGCTGAAGCCATTTTACGTTGCATACAACACCGCTGTATAATATATTGTCATTTGCTTGGAAGACAACGCTCATCTTGTCCGGGAAGCTTGGAGAAATGAATTGTTACAACTTACAGAGTTAAGTAACGAGTTCATTTTAGTTTGATGTTCAAAAACTAGTTTTCACTTTTCTGAAGTTTAATTTTTTTAGGTCTTTATACCTCTGAGCAATTTAATTTGCACAAAACTATGTGTATTTTCGTCAGAATTATTCAGGTAGAATATGAATGGCCAACTGTTTTCTTTCAACCATTGACATTTTTCAGAGAACTGACATTAAAAATCTAAAGCTTAATTTTTAAAATAAATCACAGACAAGTTTCCAAAAGTGTCTTTACATTTCTATTCCCACTGAAATCAACATTTAGAAATTCAGTCATCCTTTCTTGTAATTACAAGAAAAAATAAAAAATAAAAAGTAAGCTGTTGCAGTGTAGTGCTTCTCTAGTCTGTAGACAACTTGAAACAATATTTGAGGGATGTGAATTCCTGTCTTTCCCATCCTAGCAGAGTAAATCTGAAACCAAAAGATGATTGTGTCAACATCGTTTACTCTTCCCCTGCTAAGGAAGACAGCAGAAATGCTCAGCTGAACTTCTGCAATCTACATTTTTTTCCAGTGCCATTAAAAAAAACAACATAAACAACAACAAAAATCTGAAATCCTGCCACATGCCCCGCATCTGCCTGTACAACTTGTCTGAAACAGGACAGTGATTCAAACAATCTATAGCACAATGAGAAGCAAAACCACAAGGGGCAGAGAGGAACAAAGCTCTCCCAGTCTCTTGAACACCTCCATAACATCTTCTTCTGCCCTCTTCCAAAGAAAAGCCCTCCTTGCTGACACCATAACTTAGCCTGATGTATGGGCAATGCAAAAGCCACTTTCTCACACAGAAGAAAGAATGCTTCATGAGACCACAGAAAATTCATCCCCTATCAGTACCAAAATCTCAAACTGGACAGCAAGTAATAAATAAATAAATAAATGAACTAAAAAAAAAATTAAAAAAAAAAAAACTAAAAATGCATTTATTTCAAGCTCTTCCATTCTGGACCAAGTTTACAACTTATGGGAAGCACAAAATACAACTCAGCAGGAGGATGGATATTAACAGTAATGGATACCAAATTGTCATGCAGGAGATGTATCATTTCCACTAAGTACAACAGAGCTCTACACACCCTATTAAGCAGCCGAGCAAGACTTCTCAGGCTTCTGGATGTTCTTTGAAAATTATGTAGCTGCTAGTTGGACTATGTAAGGTGATGGCAGTGTCCTCAGATTTACTCACCCTAGGATTTCAGAAGTTCACAGGCTGTAAACATAATTACATCAGTATACTTCTTCTATTTGGAAAAAAAATTACGTATTGCTAAGCTGCCTTGTTCTCAGGTTGCTCAGTTGACTATTATGCCACTCTTGCTGCTTCTTACTCAGGCTGACACGGTGCCACAGTGGTAGCATTAGAAAGGTTTCTGCTGTCACACTAAAAATAATTTCACATCCCCAGTCTAGGCAGATTTACAAGCAGTTAACAGTCTGATAATTTCAGTGGATCACATATTTGGTAGGATTTTGGAAACAATCTGTTTGTTTTCATTTTCATTTTTCCTTCTTTTTTTTTTTTTCCTATCATTTATTCTCACCAGCAAGTGTGTTGAAATGTAAAGCAAATCTACTTTATGTACCGTTATAGCTTTTTCAAACCACAGTAAATATTTGCAGATATTCTGTGGTTTAATTAACAGGTTACGGTCTGCTCAAAGTGTGTGCATAGTGTTGGTCTGTTTGCCGAAGAACTTCACTAAGGAATGCGCCTGTTTGTTTCTTCTCTTTCGTGAACGTAATATTTGCCATTACCTGGTATATCAGACTAGGAGTGTTATACGAATATACTGATTCTGGCAATGAAGTTTGGAAGTAACTGTGTAGATCCTGTTTGTCGTGTTTCTATGGTTATTCATAAATATTATGGCCAACCTCAGTCAATATATGCCATTTGCAAATGAAATATATGTATTTTTTTCTCTCGAATTGCTAAAAGCTGTTTTCTTTCAAAACTCATTTCAGAGTACTCAGAGAAATCCAGTCACCTTTTTATTAATATAATTTAAAGGATGCCCAATGCAAACACAGTTACTCAGTGCCAATGTTTTCATACTTGGACCAGTAGACTACTTTTATGCATTGTTTACCTCTACACTGGGTTTGGAGGGGAGAACAAGTGGGAGGAGGGGAAAGGCTGCACAAATTTAAAACAACCAAAAGGTCCTTTGGCAGTTTCCTTATTCCCTGACAAATTAGTGCACTGCCTGGAAAATTAAGGGAAACCTGATCTGTAGCTCCAGTGGAAACCACTTGTCATCTATTGTCCAGATATAAGAAATGTTACTTTTCCTCTTCCACATATGCTGAAGAAGAAATCCAGCTGAATGCTTTGCAAGCACTAGTGGGCCACTAGAGACCAAATGTAATCTTCTCCTCAGGCCTCCTGGATGACACAAGCCATGGAATTTCACCCAGTAATTTCTGTGTCAAGTCTATAACTCCTGCTACAGCATCAAGCACAGTCATGAGAAAGAGTTTCATTCTTGATTTAAAGATTTTCAGTGAAGGAGATCCACCGTATTCCTAGACAACGTTTTTTCAAAGTTGTTAAATACCCTTATTGTTCAAAATGCAGCCTTATCCCTACTTTGAATGGATCCTTCTTCTTCTAGTGGTTGGCTCTTATTACACCTTCATCTGTCTCAGTAGACAAAACTCTACAATTATGCTCTTTAAACCATTTAGAAAATTGTACACTGTGAGCAAGCCACTTCTCAATAAAGTGAAGAGCCTGAAATACTTCTGTCTTTTGATGTAAAGGGGTGTTATTTATTTAATCTAGTTTAGCTTGTCCTTTAAATAGTCAGCATATGAAAATAATCTGTGTACAAAGACTAAGTTATGATTTAATACATGGATAGCTGATATCTGGTTTAGTCTCACCAGCATTTATTATTACCATCACTATTATTATTTTAAGAGTCAAGAACCCCTCCACACACCTTCACCTCCATCCATTGTACTTGCCAATGTAACTGGAACAGATAAAATACCACTATGAACAGTCAACATGAATGTCTCATAAGCAACAGAAGATCGGACTCTCTATAGACTTGCAAACATTTGATCCCACCTCCAGGAGACATCACTCAGTGCTGGGAGTATTCACAAGCGACTCATTACTCTGTGTCCTGCCCTGCTTAGAAATTAAAACTGCAAAAGCTAGAAGTGACTACTCATTTACCCAACCTTTTGGACAGGAATAGAGCTGAGCAATAAAATAATTTCCTTGGAAAATCTCCATCTCTTTTCTTTTGTTTGTGAGTAGCTTGAGATATTCTCAGATTTATTTGAGAGGACTTGTGAACTTCTTTGCCATTTCCCTCCCAGAATAACTTATGAGAAGTTTTTGTTAACATTTTACAATTTAATTTAGTACACTGCATTGTGTAAGTTGTTTACCAAAATTAGTCATTACTTTTTCTGTCCTATGATTGGGTACTTAGACCAAATCTGCAAAGGTCAGATTAAGAACTTTACCAGAAATAAGAAATGTTTCAGCCTGTGCTTAAGCTGTCACATATAAAACAGTCTCGTGAATGTTACAGAACAAGGATCACAGCAGAAGAAATCAGAATGTGGGAGGCACGTTTTGGTGTGGAACCAAGTTCAGGATGAGAAGAGATGCAGCAAAGCCCCATATGCAGCTGCTACGTAAATGAATCCTGCTTCTACTAGCATTTCCTAGTTGTTGTGTTATATATGGCTAACTGTGCTGTAAATATTCATGCTGTTTCACGTTTGTTTGGGAAGCATGGCTGCAGAGGCAATGTGAAGGGGTCTGAACTGAAAGGCAGGTTTATACCACCTGCTCAGGAGTGGGTCAGGCTGTGGACAGCCAGCTGCTCCACACTGGAGTAGCATTTAGACTGACCTTAGACTTATTTAATAACATTTCAATAACTGGCATCTCTAGAACGGAGGGAGCAGAGCCATGAATTACAGCCACTTACTTCTCATCCCCAAGAGTTTGTAAACTGAGGATATCACTTCATATTTCTTATGTAAAACTACCCTTTAAAGGTAGCATTCTTTCTACATTTAGAGCTTTTTCTGGAACTCTCTTAACTAGTGCCTGAATACAGTTCAAATCCAGTCCCAGTGCTGACATTTGTGCATGTTTCTATCCAGTATTTTCTCAGGCAAAACTCCATTGGCTTCGAGAAGGGTTTTGCTTGAGCAAGAACATCAGGTTTGACCTTTCAATTGCACAGTGACAACTAATAACAGCTCAAAACAGATTTCTCTCTTTTTTTTTTTAAGCACAATACAAAAAATCTTCAGTCTATTACAGTATGTTTGCTGCCACTGAAGCTCTCTTCTCCCCAAAATAACAGAAATAAGCTGCTTTTTCCAAAGCTGCTTCAGCATCCCTTCAAGAACCTTTACAGAGTTTAAGAGTTAGTAAATCAGCACCTTTCTGAGTGCCCATGCTTGCATCAAATTCAGCAGCACAGTCAGAAATATCCGATTGCCATACATGTAAATGCAGCCTAGAGCAGCTACACATTCAATTACTTCTGTGGCAGAGCAAGAGTAAGAGCTCAGCTCCTGTCCAGTCCTCTACCCCTTCGCAAATGTTTTTTTTCCCCTTTCAACCTTATGACAAGCAAGGGAGATGGTGTGGTTTGGAGTCCAGTCTAATTTATCTCCGGTGTAAATCTTGTGAATTGCTATCTAAACAACTGTTCTATAAAGCAAACCCTTTGACTGATTGGCCCCATGTGTCATAGGGCCAGGTCAGATAGGTATCTCTTCACTTATTCCATGAATGTGAGAGGAAGGCCAGCAAAAACTTCATGCTAAATTTATTTTTATTTAATTAGACTATTAACTACATCTGACAACAAAACCTGCCAGTGAAAGGAGAAAGGTGACTTTACACTGGAGGAGACCACGTGACTAATTGTAAGTTTATGAACTAGTCCATTATTTCATTCATCCCTTCACACTTTATTTTAAGACATTTAAGTCATAACTTCACTTTCCAAAACAGCCTGAAGTTCTCTCATCTTTCCAGTGGCTGAAGAAGAAATACTGAAGTATGCCCAGCCTACCCAGGTTAGCCCATGTGTTTGCCTTCAAAGCTGAACAAGAGGCACTCTACCTACTCTTTCAGACTTACCTGGTTTTGAGGCCTGGGTAAAATCTTGACCTCTTGCAGGATAACAGCAAAATCTCCACTAATTTAATCAGAACCATTTCCCTCCTCACATATCCTAGCTAAGACTAGGAAACTTAAAAAAGAAGCAATTCTGAGTTGATGTTTTTTTCCTTTCTACAGCCAGGTAAGAAAGTGTAACAGTCATCATTTAGAGGCATTATGTATCTTAATCTTGGAGGCTGCTCTTTTACCAAAAACACTGCCAGGCAGGCTGGAAGCTGTAGCCTAACAAGGAACAGCAAGTCATAAATTTAGATCAAGTACTCCAGTCATCACATGTGGCTTGGGGGAAAACAGTTGCCCAAATGCTGCTGAGGTCAGTGCTACGCTTGTGTTGTATTGGGAGTTAAAAATGGAGCACAAAGCTGTATGGAAGGGCAGATCCCTTTCATTTTTCTTGCTTTGGGTGTTCTTTTCTGTTTGTATTTCACCAGAATCTCATGTTTTAATACCTCTATGAGTTCTAACACAGAGGTTGTATAAGTGTGCCACATCCATCCCGGTTTGCTTTACAGACTGATGGGAATTGCCCATTCTCTCCCAATCTTGCTAGTATTTTCTTTGGAGTACAGATAAACCTCAGACAAGAAGAACTCCAATCATGCCTATATCTGTTTCTTTGAGATGCATATTACATTACTCAGGAAAGAAAGCTGAACCTCTAGGCAAAAGAGGTGTCCCACACCTCAAGCACTGCTGATAAAAAACACCTGGTTCCGCTGTACTTTCTTAGGATATTTACCTGGTTCTCTATTTTACGTTGCCACATGTCAGCAGCACCTCAGTGCCCTGATACATGAAAATGACAGAAATTGAGAGCACGCACTGTGTCCCATAGAAGATCCTACAGGTTTCTATCTGTACTGTCTGGGGAATGAAAAACTCTGCTTTGGCATGTTTTTTTTCTTTTTCTCCAAGTGCATAGATTTGTGATTTTAAGATCAGGTTACTTGATAGCTTCTTACTGTCATTTGGTATGATGCATTTTACAGGGTTGGAGAGTCTTGAGATACAAGGACACTGTCAGTCCTGGAAAGCTCATGAAAGTACTATAAAGATGAAATTTTTGTAGTGTTTCCCACTAATGGTCAGATCCTTTATTGCCTTTGGAAGACCACGTATGGCCAGATCCTTTTGTCAAATAAAGGTTTATTTTCAAGGCTCTCTCCCCAAATAGTCCCACATGAATGCAGCTATAATTTCCTTTATTACCTTCAAAATGAGCCCTACGGGTCCATAACCTAAAACAGAGACAGGTATTTCCATTTTTTTGTTTAACATCACTTACAGTAGCTACCAAAGAGCAGACCACCTCTATGCACACACTTAACTGTGTGCAGCACCTAGCACAAAGGAGGTGCATATTCTCTAGTTACTCCTGCATTAACATTCTTAATATTTTTCAAATCTGATGAATTCAATTTGGTCATTTCTATCTGCTCCTGCAATTGTTTTAGACCATGCAGAATTACCGCAGCTAGCTGATGGCAAAAAGGGTTGTTTTTTTTAGAGCTAATGAGTGTTACAGTGAGGACAGGCTCACTTGACTGACATATACAGAAAACAAAGAGTGCCTAAAATACTGCCAGATCAACTTCCAGTCTGAAATTTGCTTCTGTAGTCTTTTACTTTCCATTCCAAACTATGTTCATCTTCATGCTTGCAGCCAGACTATCTTTTAATCTTTTAACTGTTCATTTTAAATCTTGATATCATTATAACAACAGAACTGAATCACACTAAGGCATACATCTTGACAGGGCTGAAAGCTGTAAAACAGGAAGTATTTAAGATAAGTCCGTAGCTCAGAAAGCATCACACAGAGGCCCTAATAACTACTGAGCTGTAGAGTTACCAGTTTTGCCAAAAGCAACAGATTTCTTTCTGATCTCAGTGCAACTGTTTCCACACAAATCACATATGGAGACATTTTATGGGGGTTATGTTATCTATACCTCTTCTGTTTTCTCCTTGCATAGATTCTTGTATTTTGACACTACATCTCCTCCCATATAAATGACCTTGTAAATTAAATTTATAGCTTTACAACTGGGGTCAGATCAGTACAATTTGTTCTAGTTCAGAATACGGAATAGGAAGGAGTGTTCTTTAACAGTTGAGGAATGGAAACAGCCTCCACCAATCACTAGAATAACAAACTGGGAATTGGGAATCCCATATTTTGTCTTGGCTGGCTATGTGAACAAATCATGAAGTCTTTCTGTGGCTCCAGTTCACCCATCAGTAAAGAGGAAATCTGATCGTTCCTGTCTACTTCAGAAGGAACTGATCTGCATTAAGCACTGACGCACTAACATAGAAATGACTATAAACACATAAATCTAGGTCTCAGTGGTAAACGGTAGAAGTTAAATCAATGCACTGTTCAGTAAAATGACTCCTAGCCCAGCGCTCCTATCATACTCTGAGCATGTTAGTTCTTACCCATGCAGTACTCATCAGATACATCTCTGCAACTGGCAGGCGCTCACCTTTATTACCATAGGCATAGTATGCTTTATCCATTTCCTACAGTGAGCACAATGAACACTGCAGACACCACAGTATTGTTCACTGTCAGAAATGGAAAAAGAGTTCTAGTAAATGGTTATGGCAATGACTGTTCGTTTATCAGTCTGTAAAAGCTTCATGAGAACGGACAGAATATTTGTCCAACTCCTCCCAAAAAGCTGACTTTGCCAGGCTTTAAATTTTCATCACTTCACCAGTTAAAGATGCACAAGATGCTGAACTTGTCTAATTTATAGATTCCTACTGTATGTATATGCTATTAGTCACTGGAAAGTTATAAAACAATTAAAAGAAGTACCAGACTATATCATGATTATGTGGAGGGAAATGTTGAAATAGGGTGAGAATTAGCAGTCAAGATTTACTAACAAATTTAGATGAATAGCAAAATTCAATAGACAAAAAATGGACAGGCAGTTTTGTCACTGAGTACCAAGTCCTGATTATGGTAGTCACATAAAAAGCTGAACATGTTTTTTCTCTGTCTCTTTGCTACCCCTTCCCCACCCCAGACTATTGCAGCATTTTGGCTTCCATTTTCCTGCTAAAGAAGGCAATGTTCAGCAAGCAGGACACAAGACCAGGAGTCAGCACACTTGGGCTTTACTCTTGGCTGTGCCATTGTCCTGCTGCTTAACCTTTTTCATCACCCTGTGGAAACAAATAGCACCTTTGTGTGTCTTTATTTTTATTCCTACACTTTGCAATTCCTATGAGCAGAACTGTCCCTACATGAGCAGGGTGTGACACATAACAAAACCCCAGTCTTGGTCAGGGTCTTGACATCCTAAAATACTAAAATAAATAATTATTACTAATTGTCCAAACAGTGCACTCTCTGAGACAGCAAGTGATTGGCAGAGGAGCCTGTGTCATTCTTTCCGTTTTCACTTCATCTTGCTTGTTCAACTTTCAACTTTATATGTTAACCCTACAAATATTCATCAAAAAAGTAAGAGTCATTCATTGCTCATTTTTCAAGACTAATACTGGTGCGGTCTTCACCTAGGCAGTGTACTCACTTTTTAAGTTAAAAGCTGATTTTCTGAAGGCCCACCCAGTTATGACCAGTGACCGTGCAGTTAACAGATCATGCTGTTTAAACTGGTAAAGGACAAAAATCAAACAGCAAACTGGTACCTTACAGCCTTTTACTTTTCCTTCTTCTACTTTCTACTGTTATGCATCTTTGGATGTTGTTTTCAATTCTGGGGAATAAATTAAATAAAACACTTAAAACCAGTGTAAACAGAATGGTCAAAATAATAAGGAATTGATATTATGGAAAATTAATTAAAATATACTGGAAAATTAAGTGGCATGAGGGTTTCACTGTAAAGCTAAAATCTCTACCTGTACATACCTGCAACATGACAGGACTTCCAGACTATCTTCACAGCATGAAGATGTTCATTCTGAACTCCAAGCCAATGTCAGTTTGGTGAAAAACCTGGAGGGAAAAAATCAAATCTTTGTTGCCATTATGATTTTTTCATTAAATCAGACAGAAGTCTAGACACGTTACAAATAACCAGGAGGAAAGCAACAGGCAAAATACGGGTAAAACAATCAAAAGCTGTATGATACTTGCCGATTATCCATATTCCTCCACATTTTTATCACAGTGAATCAAAATCATGCATTTATGTGTGTTTGTATTCGTAAAACAGGAAGATTTTTCCTATAATGAAATAACAGGGACTACAAAGTATGTACTAATAAGTATCTGTGTGTACATATTATCCTATTTAAGTTTGAAAATGCCAATAGCAATAGATTTTCCTTTTTCCAAAACTACCTTAAAAAAGAAGCCCTTATTTTCTTTAATATTTAACAATGGTACAACCCAAACCTCAACCCCAAAGTTCCAAACTCTAGTATCTCTTGAAAACTATAGCCAAATAAGCAGGCATGAGTGCTCCTCTTGCATAAAGTAAGGGACATCAGCACTAAAGCCCAGATCCTCAGACTCTGCTTTAGAGTTCACTCTGGTTTAAAGCTGAACCAGAAACAAATAGGGCTGAATGCATCTGAAAACATACTGTTCCTCTGCAGTGAGGTCATCTCTTATATTCCATTGTCTAGTAGGTAAATTGTATAACAGGAAAATCCAAGTTGAAATATTCAAACTGCCAAGGATTATGAATTCTTTGTTTTGCTTTGGAAACAAACGCACAGTAGAGACCAGAGCCATAGTGCAAGGAAGACATAACAAAGGTTTTGTTTGTAAGGGGATGGAACCACTGCTCTCTGGTCAGAGATGAGGTTGGCTGATGTGTTTTCCATAATAGTCAATTGAACAATCTCAGTACTCAATGCTGGCCAAATACTAATCTACTGAATTTATTACATTTGGGTTTCTAAATTGAAATTACCATCTGTAACCCATGTGTGGTAAACAGCACAGAACATGTGACGAGAAAGAAAACCAGCTCGTGAAAAGCTGGACAAATCCCACCCAGTTTCAGGAGTTCAGAGAACTGTGACACTGCACACTGAATGTTTTCTTGCTGAGCAAAAACCTTAGCAGATTAATGAGGTTATTTGCTAAAAACCCCTCTGTTCACCTCTGTAATGGTCTGTGCAGCCCAGGTCTGCAAATGTAGTTGGTTTGACCAAAGCAATACCATCAACTAACAAAGCCAAATTTCATAGGAAAAATGCCATGGTAGCCAGAAATAATACACAAGCACACATACAGAAGACAATCACAGCTTAGAATTTCAGTGGGTTTTGTTTGTTTGTTTGTTTTTGTGTTTAGGATTTCTGTTCTCACAGTCATAAATATTCTCAGGACAACAAGAACTTGTCCAATATTGCAGCTACACACTATGAGATGGGTGAAATCCTAGACTACTGAACACAAGACACTTGGACCTCTGCAGGCCCACCATGTCACCCAGCAGTCTTGGTCAATAAAGCTTCTGGTGGTGACTGTACAGTCTAATTCCTATTATTTCACAGAAGCCCAAGGGCTTCAAACTTCTGTGTGTGCGTGCGTGTCTTTCACATCTCTAATACATGTGCTCTCTTCAGAAAAACAGTCCAGAAAACAGCAAGTCTATTCATTTCCAGTTAAATAAACATACAAGGTATGAATGTCAACTAGTTGCCCACTTCATGCTTTCAGTTTGATTTGTGCCAAACCATGTGTTTGACACGATTTCTGCACAGAAATGGAAATGGGTCTGGGCTTCGTGGAAACATGTCACACTACACATGTAGACAAAAAGAGCTGCAAATTACCTGCAAAATGGTGCCAAGTAAAACTTGCCTAAAAAAAAAAAACATTTTGAGAACAATTCTGTTTCCAGCAATGTTTTTGTTTGTTTGTTTAATTAACCAACCTTCTGTAAGTTTCTGCAAATGCTGTGAGTGAACATTTGAAATAATTTTTTAATGAGGGTATTATACAACAACTGATCCTGTATCCCTGATCCCAGGAAGCCATGAGTCTTAAGAGCCACCCAGACACAGTCTTCTGACCCTCCCATGATATCATTGCTTCCAGGTCATATTTCGTAGTGAAATAAGAACAAGTAAAACAGGACACCAGACATGTTAGGGGCTGAACAGAGCCCGTGCTTAGAGTCTGACATGAAAAGTGAGCCACTATTGAAGGGCTGGTCATAAAGCCTAGCTGTACTGTCAAAGGAGATGTGTACATTCAAATGACAATTCATCCCATCTATGGGAAGGGATGGGATGTCTCTGTAGGTGTCCATCCATCTTCGTTCTCTAGAAAGTAACTTAGAAAAAAAAGTTCACATTTTTAGTGGTGAATAGACAGATTTAATTTTTTTTTTTTTTTAAGGCTAACAAAAAAAAACTTCCTAGCCTCTATTTGCCACTAAAATGCTCAGAATCACTTGCTCAAGGTCACATAAAAGGTCTGTAGAAAAGCTACGAGTTAAAGCCCAGATTTTTTTTTGTTGTTGTGTTTCAGCCCTTCCTTCCTCATGGTGAAG
This sequence comes from Aythya ferina, assembly GCF_964211825.1. Lineage (NCBI taxonomy): Eukaryota > Metazoa > Chordata > Aves > Anseriformes > Anatidae > Aythya > Aythya ferina. Next base: position 5,368,621 of record NC_140298.1, read on the forward strand.
GAGGCAGGAAAAAGGTTCTCACTGCTTTCCAACAAACAGCAGTGGAAATACATGATAGATTTATTTCACACTTTGTGCTTCCTGTCCATTTCTCTGTGAAAAGAACACTATCCCTGTTGTTTTCATTCTTCCTGACCTAAGTCAAAGACATAGAAATTTAGTCCACTTTTCCTGTTTCTTTGGCATTTATTCTTAGAGACGTTGTTTATGTTGTTAATCTCACTAGGGCCTGAACCTTCAACTGAGATCAGTGCAAGACTTGCAACCAACTTGAATGAATTCAGCATAAGGTCTTAGAATTGTTTCAATGCAAAAGGACTCCAACTTCACAAATTGCAGACCTGATAGCTCTTTGTTCTCTTCAGTTCTGGGATCAGCTGAATCAGGAATCTGCCTGTATTTTCCTCTATTTGACTTTCACAGATTTAAAATACGCTGTTTCCATCTGTTCAGGTAGAGGCAATAACATAGAAAGAGCAGGAGCAGAAGTACCTGTGCAGAAAATTCTCTGAGCAAGCGTTTGTCTAACTGTCTTGAGACAATGAGCCAAGTTACTGAACAGTGAATCATTACAAATAAAATGGCTCCTAAAACCAACCATTTGGTAAACAGTGCCTCAGTAACAAAAGAGCTCATTAAATTCATGTCATGGTAATGAAACAACCAGTTATCGATACAAAAGCTAAGTAGAAAGAAGACATTTGTGATTTTTTTCTAAAACCTACATACATGTTTTCAGCCTTCTTAGGTGGGCCATCCACAGATTGTTATGAAAAGATCTGATTTTCCTTATCCAAGAGGTCGATCCAGAGCATCCCATTTCCATTCTTACACCAATGTAGACACAGATTGGAAGTCCCTCAAGGCTTACAACACCAGCCTAGTGAAAAAGGGAAGTGCACAAACACCAGAATCACCACAGGTGGCTGTGTTTGACATTCAAATAGCCAGGAAAAAAAGCCTGTGAGTTTAGTTGTGACTCCCCTGTACAAAGTGACCTACATCAGCATTACGTGTGTTTCCGACTCCTTCCTTTAGGGCTCAAAAACAATTTAAGAACAATATAAATTTGTCCATTTCAATACCACTTAGATATTTTTCCTGTTTAAAAAGAAATGCTTATTCAATAATAACAAATCCATGGTAAAGCTCAAACCCCCAAATTATTAAATTATTTTAAACTGCATTTTTAAACCAGTATGATGCTGTACAGGTATTTATTGTTAAGCTCACATAGAAAGTTGAAGCACAGAGTAGACCAATATCGGTGAACTGTTAGAACACTTACTGAACTGATAACTAGCTTCTGACAGCAGGCCCTCTCCTACCAAAAAAAAAAAAAAAAAAAAAAAAAAGGAAAAAATTAAATTCTCGTTCATTTAATCAGGTCTCTAAAAGGACTCGTTCATTCAGAATTGGTAAAGAGACTGAGATGTGAAAAAGAAGGAAGATTTATTTCCTTCTTACAATCCCTGTATGAATAGGAAAGCCTGTTTTCCTCTTACAATCCATAAATAAAATGATGATGCCTAAGGACTCTGAAGCATTGAAGTACATGATAATCAGAAGCTGACCTTTCAATTCCTTTATTTTGCATTTAACAAGTTTGTTTTACATGCAAAACATCCTTCCTATATGTTCAGTAACATCATACTTAAAACAACTAATAAAACATTTTAAAGGGTTTTTGTTGTTGTGTTTTTTTTTTTTTTTTTGTCATTCAATTCCAATTTTTATCTAAATTCAGTCTGATACAACAAACAAGCAAAAAATCAGCAGGGAGCTAGTAAAATGAAATATATTGTTCATCCTTTCCTAGCATAATTCAAATTCTAGTAAATTTGGAGAGTCAATATCTCTAAAATACAGATACAGGGATATTACCATGGCAGAAGAAGTCAGGACCAAGGAAAACTTTTAGTAAAAATATGCCAATGAATGTCAATTCCTCAAAGCTTTAAAGGTAGCTATAAAACAAGGCTGAAGTGGATTATTCAATATGTTGTGTCAGGGCATTGTTACAGATCATGTTTGAAAACACAAAGGGTATCTTTGCCACCCACTGCTTTTCCAGGAAGCAGTATGGGCTTCACCTTCTCAACTCCCCAGAAGTCAAGACACACACTCAGGTTTACAAAAAAGAACCACCAGGAGAAAATACAGTCTGAGAGGTGTCTCAGCAGCACGATCCTGGCGTACACCTGTCTTTTTCTCACTCCATCCCTCATGCTGTCTGACCACATGTACTTCAGCCAGTTAGTTCTCTTTCCCCTCATAACTTGTTCCCCCTTGCCTGACACGTTGTTTCTAGCATCTCCCCTACATGAATTGCTCCCAGTCTCAAGAAACTCTCAGTGGAAGTCAAAGGAACTGCTTCACAGCCTCTGCCAGTATCTCATATTATTTTGCATGAAGAATATGCACCCTGTTGCTCATAATGCTCACTCCCATCCCCGCTGTGTGCTCACCTTAAAAGACTTAAGAGCTGAGTGCTACGCGGAGTTTGGGGAGGGGGAACAGGGCAGCTAGGCTGTTACTTGTTTTAGCTGCTAGAAGGCTCTGGAGAGCAGGGAGAGGTACAAAGATGGGCATTTGTGTATTTAAGTTGACGTTAGCATAATGGAAACGGTGCGTAACTCCCACCTCCCCAGCCATCAAGGCTCTGTCAGCCTTAGTCAGCACCCCAACGCCCTCCTGCTCATCCTCCTTGAAGTAACAGAGTCGTTCTGACTCTGACATTTCTTCCAGGGGCAAGCCTAGCAAGGTCTTCCTTCCTTTTAACTTGCCATCATTCAGAGTTTTAGTACCTTGAACCATCCTGTAACAGCTATCAGGACTGGCTTCCAGCAGAGAAGCACTTGTACTTCATCCAAGCTAATCAAATGTTCTTTAGATACAAAGCCCCAGGGTTTAACTGAGCAAACCCAACAACCTAAGCAAAAATGACCTTCTCGGTGTGGCTACTATAGCCTCCTTTTAGACCCCTTTTGCCACAATTCTGGCTGAGATGAGATAGAGTTAAAGCCATTTTGAACAGGGCAAAAATAATACAGTACGTGTCCCTCTGATGCCACCAGACTATTTTATCATAAGATGAAAAAAAATGGTTTTAGATGGAACTGGACATTTTTTACATACTACTAAAATGGGGGTTTTAGTAAATAACATTTTGTTTTTAAACTTTTATTTCAGCCTTTCCCGATGGAATTAGTAACCATATTAAGGGTTTTAGGAGCTCGTCTTATAATCAAATGCAGGTCTGAACTTACAAGTCATGCATGACCTGGCAGTCAGGAGGTTATGGTGAGTAAGAAGGTAGACCACAGAGAACCAAGGAACAGGAAGCTTTTGGTCTAGTGTTGATGGAAAAGCTTTGGATTAGATGGATGCAGGACTGAATAACTTATTTCAGGCAAACAGCTCTCTCAGAACTTTCTGATCCTTTTATAGAGGAAACGCTGAAGATGTATGATGTAAGATTTCAGAGGTGCACATGTTAAGCTGCAAAGTCTTATTCTGAGTGATATACAGCAGGATGTGTATTGACGCAGCTATACAGAGCGATTTCCCCTTCTCCCATTCACAGGCTCCATTGACCAAACTTCCTTAATTTCAAAAAATTCACTAGTACAAAAAAGCTGCTACTTAGACCGTTCAGTCCCTTATCAAAACTGCTCTTTCTGTGCAGCCACAGAAACAATTCCTTTTCCACCAGTGACAATTCCACAGACATCCAGATGATGACAATTTAAGAAAGGCAAAGCATTTCACTTGCATTAAAATTAATCTTTTTTTTTTTTTTTTTTGGGGGAGGGGGGGTGTGGAGAGAGAGAGGGGCTGTTAAATTTCAACCTCACATGTAAATATGATCTTCTGATAGATACTGAGGGGAAGTAAATACACTGGCTTATGAATTCATGTTCCTAAAGCCAGTTCCAAGAGCACACGAGGTTGCGTTGCCTTCAGTATTACCCTGGACTCCAATGAGCAGGATGTCAGTTTTAATTCTGCCCACTAAAACGCAACACAAGCTGTCAATGAAGAACTTGGAGAAAGAGAAGGCTAAGCTATTAAGAGGAGCTGAATTCCTTGAGTGAACTTAGGCTTGATTAAATTTCTGAAAATATAATGTAACATTAATAACAAATCTAAACTTTGACCGAGGTTAGCTCTTTAATTTTCATTGGAATAAAAACAAACAGATGTCTCTAGAGTAAAATGAACAAAACAAAAAGTATTTTAAAATTGGTCAAGAAGTCCAAATCTCACTAGGGAAGCTGTACATGCAGTTCCTATTCATATTAATTGTAGGCATCAGTCAAAAAAAAACACGTGTGATCGGTTGCTACAGCTCAGCTGATGACTGGTAACTTGATGATGTGCCGGAGGCCAAAATCTATCTAGAGGCAGCCTCCTGTGCTGGCTGACAGAGCTGGCTGATGATTAAAAAAATATTAAATTAAAATTGAGGGTGTTCACATTAAAATAAAACAATTTAAAAAGAAAGCTGATAAAATTCAAAATACATTAACTTCAGGGAGGAGAGTCTTGGTGTGGGAAAGACAGTGGGATCCACACCATGGAGCATTATGCTGTAACTGGGAGCTGTTTGTAACACAGGGTTACTGTTTGGAGAAGGGAGAGTTTAGCGCAGAAAGAGGACCAGAGGGTGGTTTGGAACAGAGATTGGTGTCAAGGGGGAATCCTGCTGCGAGGGATTAATTAAGCCCAGAAACTGTCTCCGTTTTTATTACTATTTATAATTAGAAATAAATGATAGCAATTTGTAAAACTTAACTTCCACAGCAAAATTCCAAGGTCATGAGAATCAATGGCACCACAGATGATTGAGGGAAGATAGGAAAACCTGCAGCTGCATGGGATCCATCAGCTGCAGGCTCCCATTCCTTGCCCCACACTGTTCACCTCCTCCTCAGTGCTCCTCACCATACGAAGCCAATGCGGTGCTGGCAAATGTAGGAGTAAATCCAGGTCCACAGCATGCCAGGACACAACTCCTGCTCCTTCCCTGTGAGATCCTTTTGGGTTACTCCAGGAGTTCTTTTGGCCTCTGCTCACTCCATCGATGGTAACATCATTTGGGATTGCCATGGGCACTGTCATCAGTCAGGCTGGGATTAGAGCCCAGTACAGACAGCACATCCTGGGTAACAGCCATGCCTGGAAGAGCACCTCCGCTAGGACCCTAGCATGTGCAGGAGAAAAAGCACTACACCAGGACAAAAAGCCATGGCAGGGAAAGGGCACAAGCCGAAAACAGGCGTGACTGTGACAGTCCGGGTTCCCTGACAAATCGCTTCCCTGCTGCTCACCTTCCAGCCTTTCCTGCAGAAACTGATCTTTTAACATCTTCACATCTCAGTGTGTACTCCAGCACTTCCTAGGACAGCCACACCAACCCGGCAGAAAATTTTCCTGTCACATAGTGCATGCCTGTATCTCACATCACCTTCACATCCACTCGAGTTCACCTTCCTTTCTGCACTGAAGGGAGATTCAGCTGCCACTCAAACTACCCAGCTCCTGTAAACTTTAAAGAGCTGTGTCTTTATCAGTACTCAAGTATTAAAAAAAAAAAAAAAAAAAAAAAAAAAATTCTGCTGGAAATTTGGGATTCATTTGAGTGAGAGTGAAAGACCACAAACTACCTTCAAATCATGGCCAGTAGAGCATGCAGGAACTTATACAACTTTCCTATGAATCAGTTTCATTCTCTGCAAAAAAACACTAGCTCTTTGTTTACTGCAGGCCCTAGCAATCATAGCTGTTACATCACATAGCTCAATATAATGCCTCACATCACAGGAGTCGTTATAGATAACAGTAAATTTATTACTGAAAACAAGGTGCTGTTGTGGCTGCTCCTGTGCAATGTGAAGAGTCTTGGAATGTAAATTACTTGTCTTAAAAGTAACCTGAAGTTGGACATTTTGCAATGAGCCCAGCCATATGACAATCCCAGAGTGTTCTGCCTGCACAAGATTTACTGAAATAGCTTCATTGTCACTGGGGAAGATTATTCAGAAACAGTTTTTTGTTTTGTTTTTTTTTTTTTTCAGATGTGTGGAGCTGGTAGGAAGCATTTACATCTAAAGCAACCTGTCCACCAGAAAGGTCCTCATTCTGCCAAGGGAGGCTTTGCTTTCCATAGAAACGCACCAGAAAACTAAAGCCCTCCTACCAAATGCTTCTCAGCTTTTCAAAATGACAGAAGTTCCCCAGAGAAATAAAACACTTCTAACATTCGCACCAAGTGGAAATTGCCAGGAAGCTCAAAACGAATCGGGCCCCTGTTTCCCTCTCTAGTCATCCTTTGGGTGTCTCTCTGCAGCACTAATCCCCAGATTAGTCTCCAGCTAAGAAATCATAATGTACCACTTCACCATGAGTAAGCACTACAGTTCAGCGAAGAGTTTCCTTAGTGTTAGTTCCTTTTTAAATGACTAATCAGGATATAACTCCAGGTATTTTTCCTGCTCTTTTCTTAAAATATACTAAGTGCACACAGTTACATTACAGTGGAAACATTACTCCAGCTACTATCCTTACCAGTGAAGGCATACATACACATGCTCCTTTCTTCCTAGCTCTCCAGAGTAAGTCTTCGCTAGCAGGTGCCACAGATTACTTAGTGCTTGTAGAAGAGCTGGATCCAGCCAGCAATGACTGACAGAAGTATCACCACCACCAGGGTTTCCTCATTTTCTGTTAGGAAATGCAGTAAGTTTTCCTGATCTGCTTCTCAAAAGGAGCCTTGCTTCTGTGTAGACCATGACATGGGACACAGGTTTTCATGACCTTGTAAGTAAGAATATCACCTTTTAATTCCTACCACCTGGGATAACAAAACCCCAAGATTAGTGATTTGCTGCTCCTTGTTCTTGTAAGTGAGCCACGTGATACTCACCTGCAATGTGTCCTGACCATTGCCTGTTATTTGGCTGTCTGAAAGTAGGAAAAAGATTTTTCATGAGTTTATAAATTATTCATGCTGCATAACTGCTGTGTTTTGTTTATAAAGTACTGGGAGCTGTACAAGGTTTATTTCCACTGGACAGCCAACGCTGTTCTGTGGGCACTGAAGTCAAGAAGATGGCTAATTCTAGCAGAAGAGCCCAGCTATTTCTTTATGTTATTACAGAACGGTGCAAATGAGGCAGAGAGAGGCTACAGATGAGCTTTTCAAAACTGTTTAAGCAGATAGGGACTTGACAGGGTTTTCAAAGGCCTCTAAGGAGTTGAAGGACCCAACCCTCACTGATTTTAAGGCAGACGCTTAAGAGGGGTACGGCAGTGAAAGCATTCAGAAGGACATACACATTTTTCCTGAAACTTTTTAAAATATAATACTACATAATCCTATATAATAATATGGTGTAGCAAAAGAAATAATGCAGATGTAACTTCCACGGGAAGACAAAACATGAATTTACTGTAATCTTGGCAGGCAATGAAGCTCAAACCCTTACACTTGCACAGTACGCTGTGGTGTTTCAAACAAGACTGAGAGCCTATACAAGCTGTAACTCAGGAGACACAAACGCTGCTACTTGCTGCTTAACTGTAATGTACAATCTGAGTTTCTGTTTACAATAACAAAGTTTTTTTGGTTTCTGTGGCTAAAACGTATTTTAAATGTGAACTGAGCTCAGAGAAGTTCTCATTTTGTCAAGACTCCAAAGTTTGCTGTTCTAGGTCCAGCTGGAGCCAAAGAGCAAGAACAGGGTATCTTGGTGTCTGTGGGAGTATGAGGCACAACAGGACCCTGACATCAGCTGGGGTTTCTAGCTCCTATTGCAATACAACCCTTTTAGTTTTCATTTTAAAAGGTGCTGGTTTTTCAGTTTAAGTGATCTTGAGAATAATTTCCCAACCACTGCAGAGAACAGAAGACCTTCCTGTACAATTCCCAGAGTCTTGGTACTGACCTTGCTTTTTTTTTTTCTCAAGTCAGCCAAGAAACAACCCATCCCTGTTACCACACAAGGGCACTTGTTTAATGTTGATGGAGAAGGAAATGTACCACCTACTGAGTCACCAATGCCACATCCTAAACACCTGGCTTTTGCCTTGCTGGGCTTCCATTTAAGTATGAATCTAGCATGAGAAGAGCTGTAGAAAATATAACCTCAAACCACACGACACCTTCCTGGGTGGGACGTACATTATGATCTCCTAAAGTTCAGCAACCTCCACAAGAAAATTGTAAAACCTTCCAAAGCAGACCTGAGTTATCCATTTTGGTTTTGTCCAGTTTCAGGGAAAAGAACTGCATGTCACAACCCAAAGCAAGGCATTATTTTCTTTGAAGTCAAAAATAAAGTCACAGCTAAAAAAAAATGTTTAAAGCAGCTGTACAAATTATGGTCAAATCTGCTGTGGCTTAAGATGCCACCCTTTTACTGTCACTACCTTTGGGAGAGTTGATCCAAATTCATCTTATTCTCAAAAGACTTCCATGGAAAAATAAAATAAATAAAATGAAGGCAGATTTCTTAAAGCCAAATTAAGAGCATTTCTTACAAGTGAAATTCCTGTCTGCTAGACAACAAATTGTTTGTTGTCCACAGTATATCCCATAGTTGACAAACAAAGCAGTATTTTACCACCCTATTGCAAAACACAGGACAACATGTTTTGGGAAATGATTGTTCATTTAAAAAAAAAAAGAAAAAAAACATCATCTAGAGCAATACAATGCAACAGGAGTCACATGTGTGCTACATCCTGTGACTGGCTCTGAATTAAGTGTGTAAATAGTCACAAAGCATTTCTGGGCAGGAGGAAAAATATTGTTTTCTATAGGACATTAGCTCACAGACAGGCTCGCTCACCTTCAGTTTGTTCCGACTCACCCCGCAGTCCCTTTAACCCCACACCGAGATGCTCAGCCTCCTGGCAGCTCTCCCACAAGCAGGATGGCCTAGCCAGAATTCTTCAAAGACACTTCCTGCAGTGAGTGGCTTCCATAAAAAGAAAAGAAAAAAAAAAAAAAAAGAATTTTTGTCTACCTAAAGCTTCTCTTCCTTCCACATGTGCTACCTGAAGATAGCCCTGTGCTCAAGCTCACAGCCCCAAACCATAAATGTGAGATTTGAGGGGAGGAAGAGGTAAGGCTAGGGAAGAGAGTAATGACATAGAGAGACACTTCTGCACCTCACATTCTTTCTAAGTGTGAATTTCCTTGCCTCTTTTGAACCAATACTAGCAACCTGTAGGTTTGAAAACACATAGATGGTGCAGGACGTGTTTGCAACAACTGCTCTGTTTTTATATTTATATTTATATGTAATGTACCGGGATCCATCAATCCAGGTAAGCGTCTCTTTGCATAGGAGGGAGAGAAACCAAGTGCACACAGACTGTTCCAAGAGCAAAACCACCTCAGTATGTACCAGCAGTAAAACTGCTACCAGAGCCTCAGTGCAGACTGGGACAAGCAAAGCCACTCCTGAAGAAGAACACAGACTTGAGCCATTAATGACAGCAGTAGTGGATTTTCCCAATGCACATTTCTCCAGTGATCAATTGATAGCACCATGGTCACACTGTAACAGGCCCCCGCACAGTGGGACTACAGCATCATTTTTCCCAAGAAGTACCCAGCGAACCCCACAGGCAATTGCTGCCCAGCAGAAATATTCTAATGAAATGGCAGAATATCCTAATGAAACAAGTCTGCTTAATCAAGGTTTTCTGTTGTACAGAACAGGAAGATAAAATTCCCATGGTAACAAAAGAATTCTCTATACTGAAACTTCCCAAAGGAAAAAAAAAAATATATATATATAAAAGTTATAGCAACTTTTTTAACTTTTTTTTTTTTTTTTTTAAATTTCAACACAAAGGTAGAGAGTCCAATTCCTCTTTTTCTCCTCACATTTTCTCAAAACAAACTTCAGTTTTCTGGGAGACTTACTGGATTTCCCGTAACTCTCCAATTTTTATAGAATAATTATTTTTATTGTCCCTCATACTAAGCCTAAAGTCATATTCTGAAATCTAAAAGTGCCAGCTGAAACAAATTACTCATCCTCTGCGCAGAGCTCAGCTCTCCATTCCCTCTCATACACATGAGGAGCCCCTGCACAGATCCATCCTTGCCTCCTGATTAAAACCCCTCAATCCCTTAGAGAAGGGGCATGGACAGGCATGTTAGAGAAGGACAGGAAAAACAGCTCACAATCCTTATCCTGCAAAAGGAACGTTGGCACCCATTTCCCATACCAAGATCAAGTCCAAAACTGCATTGTACAAATCCAAGAATGACGGGGGAGAGCCTGGCGAGAAGGACAAGATGAGGAATGAGGAGGATACTTCCCAAATTTTGCCTGAGCCACAGAAGGAGCCTCCAGCGCAGCTGCACACCCTGACACCATGAGGCTGCTTCACCTCCGCAGCACCCTCTTGCATTCTTGCATGAAATACCCTTTCTATCTGCTAAATCAAAACATACAGACTACAACAAAGGCTTTCAAATTTTTGGGTTTGCAATAGGAATAAGCCTGTTAAATGGTTCCATTTTCTCTGGGTTACAGACTATCTTCCAATTCCAGATGCTTTGGATATACAGCCAGAGCAACCTGGCTTCAGGGGAATTACTTCACATCTCAACCTGACACCTCTCACGTTTAATTCAAGATGCGAGGAAGAGTCTATCATGACTGTACTCTTGCTTAACGCTTTGAGTCACATATTGCACTAGCCACAAGACAAAATGATTGTCTTTCCATCCCTTTTCCCTCACTAAAACGAGTAATTCCTCTCAGGGGGCAGGCTTTCCTTGGTGCCTTTGGTTGGAAGCAAATGGGTCACCTCCGAAGCAGGCTTCCAAGCAGACCGAAAAAACAAAACAAAATAAAAAATAAAAAGGGTTATCTCCACATACACTCAGCTCACAATTACCAAATAATCTTGCAGTGAAAAAAGAAGGTTGCACATTGTTATTTACTTGCAAAGGGGCAGCAGGCAGCCTTGCTGCTGGGCTCTGTGACCGTCTGCAGAGCACCAAGACACAAATAAATACAGGGGCAGAGCCGAGGGGCCCGGCGTCCCCCCTGCACATGGCTCCATCTCCTGCAGGGCCCCTCCTGTCTGTGCCAGCTCCCTCCTCTGCTGTCAGGTTACACAAGTTATCCTCGTCCTGGCTGATTTTGTCTTTATTTGATGTTTTCATAAAAAAAAAAAAAAGGTCTCTAAGGGCCTTCTCATACGCAACCTCTGCACTGAAGTAACCGTCGAGCTTTGGGTTAAAGCAATGAAAAGACAGGGAGCAGCCTCTGTCCTCAGCTCACTCTGGTGCAGTCCTGTGCCAGAGGGATCAGGGAAGAGGCTCTGCACTCCAAGCGTGTTGATGCTCTTCCCTTCCACGATATTAAGCCATCCAAAAAAAAAAAAAAAAAAAAAAGGAGGGGGAAAAAAAAAGTTCAATTTACACAGAATGCCCCAAGCGCCCATAAGCAGGACGAGCCAGTACTCCCGGCACATCCCTTGCTTTTCAAATCATTTTTCAACTTTACAGCTTGGTGGTATAACAAAAACAGCTGCACGGCCTTGTCGGGTCCCTCCCCGAGCATACTTCTCCCCGTCCCTGCTGCCGCCCGCCTGTGAAGCAGCTCCTCGGCCGCTTCTCCTCACGGCAGCGAGATGCCAGGCACTGGGCTGGCAGGCAGGGACAACCTCAGAAATAAATGGCAAATGTTTTGAGGATTTTCCACAGGGGAGGAAAGACAACGCACCCCGTCCATGCCACCTCCAGTTAACACTGCTGTGCCCTACAGAGGGCCTTACCTGCTCACAGCGTCATGTGTGCGCTTCTACTGTTCACTACAACTCTTCTCATTCCTCTGCTGCCCCTTTTTTGGGGCATTTTCCCTCAGTTTTTAGCTCTGCTGCAGCCCCCGCTGCCAGGGAGAGCGGAATCTCCTCAGCGTTCCAAAAAACCCCAGAAGGTTCTGGAAGGTGCCAGAGGGTTCCGGGGCAAGGGGAGGAGGGGCAGGCTATGGGCCAGTCTGGCAGCAGAGACGCAGTGCTGGGCACAACATCATAATTTCTTTCTTAGTTTGTTGTTATTTTTTTTTTTATATATTTATGAGGAAAAGCACCCTAAGCACTCCGGCCAGGACTCACCTCTGCCCCAAGCCGCAGGCACCAAGCCGCAGGCACCAAGCCGCCGCCATTACCTGGGAAGGAGGTGAGCTGGGGCCAGGCTGCCCTCTCTGAGGGGCACCCACCAAACCCAACCCCGTGCTGCCAGCCAAATCCCCTTGCCAGGGCAAATCCCGAGCAGGGTGATCCCCCAGGGGGTGGCAGCCTTCCCCACCAGCCACCTGTGGGCATTGCACACCTTGCCCCTGCCAGCCACCCCCCACCCCGCTGCTGCCCTGCCTTGTGAGGAAAGGTCAAACCGAAAGGGACCCCGGGGCTGGAAACCACTTGAGGTGTTTGTGGGGAGCATATAATGGGGTCAGTATTATAATGTTGTAATGGGGTCAGTGTTATAATGGTCTCCTCCAGGCTGGGAGACGCAGAGCTGCCCCCTCGGCGTTTGCCAGCACAGGGAGCTGCCCCGGCAGCCGGTTTGCCTCAGCGGGGCCAGGGGCAGCCCCAGCACATCAGCGCTAAAAGTTTTCTCCTTCCAGAGAAACTTCACACTTGGTGTATTGCAGCACCATCTGCTGGTTTCGGGACACTGGACCCAGAGGCATCTCCCTGCAGGGCGGGAAGGAGCACAGCAGCCTCGCAGGTGGTTTTCTAGGGGTGTGAAGGCACTGCTACCTCCCGTGCATGGTTTTTTCATAAATAATTTCCTTCTTTTAAAAGAAGAAGTGAAATACCTCTGAGTAAGTCATCTCAGTAAAAAGCCACCTCCCAGACAGCGAATAATTCGGACTTTAGGAATTTAACTGCAGGCTCCTTCTCTGAAGAAGTGTAATGGACAAAATCTAGGCTTTTCCCTACTCCTATAGAGCAGAGCCTAATAAACTTTGCAGAGCCCTTGGGGAATAATTTCTTGTAGTGACTGGTTCATTCTGGACACCTCCGTATTTTCTATGTACCTAACTCGAGCTGCCTGCCTTTAAAGACTGCATTTCATGCAGTCCCACGTCACTGCTTTCCGACCTGCAGTCCTCTGAAGGTGCTCAGCCTGGCCACCCACAGCCGACCGGCTGTTTAGGAAACCCTACCTGATTTTCAGCAGCCACTTATTTCAGCCAGTTTCCTTCCTGGGCTTGATTCATCCAAACAGTGAAGTCATGTTCATGAGCTTTATTCAAAGCTGCTCCTTGCTGTTAATTTACAGCCTGGTGAAGGCAGAGGGAAGAGATTTGGATTTTTTTCCTCAATGGCTGGCTTGAGATAATCTTAATACAAATAGGAAGAAATACCTTACTTTCAAATTATGGCAGATCTAACAGGAGAAGGGCACTCACTTGCTTTGCTTCCTTAAAATTTGGGTGTTGTACTGACTAATGCAGTAACATTGGAGACTGCCAACACATGCAGGAATTATTGTAGAACTACTGTCTTGTGAAAAACAATATGACTTTCATTTTAACCCAACGTTTATTGCCCACTGCAGTTAAATGCAACACAATATATGTGCTGTTTCTAAATTTAGCACAGTATAGAGGAAAGCATCTCTGGCTTCTGTTATCTCTCAGCTCTATGCCCAGATCATTCAATTTCTACTTCTCTTCTTATCAATAGCTGTGCAGCAACTTGAAGGACAGATCCAGTTTCAAGTGGGTTCCTGGCAAGGGAGATGAGCCTACAGACACCAACAGACACAGCTGAACACGGTTAAAGGCTACAGGTCTGTTCAATAACGACACCTAATTTAATCCTTTCCATATTTGCTATCTCAGTTGGTCTTGCAGCAGGACCTCCTCAGTACCTCACCACTCTGCAGCACTTCATGTTCTGTCTGATGTCTCTTGTTCTAATGATGAGACACTGTTTTACCATTAGCACCATCACCATTGTAACAATGACTAAACAAAAGAAAACAGGCTAGCTCTACAGTGTGTTTGATTTGAGAAAAAAAAAAAAAAAGTTTCCATTTACAGAGTCCAGCAAATGTCCAAGGTTCAAACAAAGTACGAGGTGCTAACGAACAGAGTCTTGACAAACTTTGTTTTCCTGCACAGGGGCTCAGTGCATAATGATTTCATTCAGCAGCTACTGTTCAAGCATGGAAAGTGTTGGTAAAGAAATCCCACAGAGTTCAGACGACCATTTTCCTAACTTAAGCTTCCCCCTCTGCTCTTCCCCCCGTTTGCCTTTCGAGCCTCTGCCAGGCATAACATAAATATTCATCAGCTGATATTTGCAGTAGCTGTGAAGTTATGAATGAGGCCAAAAGCCTTTCCCTCCTGCCCCATCTGCAAAATGGCAGCTTCTGGTCTTAGCTCATGGCCAAATGACACTTTCCAAAATCCCCAAAGTGCACTTGCAGGCTTTTCAAATTCAGTCGGGTTTTTAATGCACAAAGCAGAAATACTGTCTACCTAATATTTACCCTGGGATTACAGAAAAACATATATATATATATTACTTTGCTATGCTTTAAACTTTGTGATGCCTTGACGTAATAGACAGAAGTGTTGGCAGCTCAAAATGTTGGTTGGTTTATTTCAGGGGACATGACTGCTGCAGGTTTCCTTTCTGAATCAAATACCAGACACTTGAACCATTTGTTGTACAGAAAAGAGAAACAGCTTTTATTCTTAATACTGGTTTCTGAACCACCTGGGTGCTGTCAGAAGGAGCCACATGCACTGGAAAACACTTTTAATAAGACTCCTTTAAGCCTGTCTTAAACTCTGGATCCCGAGAAATGGAATCCCCACCGCCTGTCATATGTGCTTTTCCTCTGCAGATTAGCATGAGACTGCTGCTTTACAAATGTTCCCTTCATACAAAGCCTAGAATTATGCTCTCAAACCTACTATGGGTCAGTGAGACAGCAAAGTATCTGACATACCCACACCAGCAAAGTCAAAAGCAGAAAAGCAAGAAAACAGTGCAGATCCTGTTTGAGTCTCATTAAACAAGGTACTAATCCAGCCAAAAAGGCGGTATTGATGGACCCAGAGGAGGAGCTTATCCAAAGCATCACTGGATCTTGGAGGCTTAAAAATCCTAAATCCCAATGGTCATAGTGTTTTTCTGATAAAGAGGCTCAGCACCATTCATGATCAGGTACACTCCTTTGTAGCTGAAGTCATGCAAATTTATCTATCATCTTCCCTGTCTCCCACCAATTCCGCCATAAATAAGAGGGGAAAAAAAGCACCACCACCACCAACAACAACAAAATTAAAAGGAAAGTGATAGTCTTGGTAGGTTTTAGAGGTGTTGTAATCATCTAATTTGATTTCCACCATGAAAAGCTCAGTGTTTCACTCAACAATTCTCCAACAATTTGTGGCCAAAATAGAGCATATCTTCTAGAAACACATTTATTTTTCATTTAAATACTACAAAGGATGGACAATTTACCACATCCCTTGGGAACATTCCAACACTAATAACCCTTGCTGCTAAAATAAATCCCATACTTTGTTTTTCATACCTCCAGCTTCCAGCCACTGGATCCTGTATGTCTTTATTTTGAGATGAAAGAGCCTCAAAACTATCTCCCTGTTACTTCCAAACCAAGATCCAATCCTCTCTCAACCCTCTCAATAATCATCAATGTACACTTTTATTTTCACTGACACAAATACATTGGGAACTGCTGCTTTTGACACCAAATGCCCCATAAAGTTACATGGTGGTTGCTTTCTTGCAGAAAATCACTACATATCCAAAAATCCAAAGTTCTTTCTAGGCTGATGACCCCATTTCATCAGCTGTTTACATGCTGCCATTCTGCTTAAAAGCTTGTTGTTGGGGCAATGCAAGTGTCTGGAACTGCATAAGCGAGCAGAATTTCTTCTGTAGCCATTTTCTCAAGACAGCACGAAGGTGGGACTGAAAAAGCTGTGAAAAAAAGAATACTATTTAGTATGGCTGTCTCCTGTGGGAAAAAAAAAAAAAAAATTATAAAATACATTATGCTTTTAAAAAACTTACAAATTCTTTAGAAAATGTCAGTCTGCAATTTTCTAACCATCCAAAACAACAAAGCTTGAGATACCTTAATACATGGAGAGCCATGCAGCTATGTATCTGAATACATATTACTCTTCCTTTATTCATAACTAAAAAGCTTCTGGCAGAGAGAAGAAAAATCCTCCAAGGTAAATTATCTAGTGCGTCACAAGGAAGATTCAGTCAGAATGGAGACTTTTTCCATGACTGTGCTACGATTGTAGCTCTATAGACCACAGCAGCAACACGCACTTGAAATTGCAGCCAAAATCTTTGTTCATCATGTAGGGCCAACGATTTTCAATCATACCAGTAAGCAGCAACGCAACTTAATAAATAGGTTTGTGGGCTGGATGTACCCTACAGTTCCTTGTTCTTTGAATGCTCTCTATGTCTTCTGTAATAACTAACAATATAACTCCCATCCATATCAGAGCAATAATGGAAAAAGGATTGAAAATCAAAAGGAATACTTATCTTTATGGTAAAAAGGCCTTTCTGTGATAGATCAAAAGCATATATTTATGTCGGAGGATGACAACACCCAAATCCAACACACTTGAAACTGATAAAAAGCAGAGCTTGCAGATGGTTAAACTGTCTGGGTTTACTGTTCATTAGCATGCCAGTAAATTATTTAGGTCATGTGTGGTTTTGCAGTCTGTTACGCAGCAGTTATGAACCTTCGCATAACTATTTGTGAGTGACTATCCATAGACTAACATGAGAAGACACTGTTAATGATGCACCGTGAGGTCTTAAGAGTTTCTCTGGCACCACTGTGTAGCCAGAAAATAAGCTGTGGCTAGGACTGTCAGAGATCCCTTTTAGGCCTGCTGCACAGCTGTAGCAGATTTCCAGGTTAACAGTGAACATAAAATTAGGAGATTGGGAGGTGGCAAATCCAGGTAAGGTACGGTTTATGGATAGACAGCATAAAGAGCGAAGAAGTCATGAAGCACTTGTTCATTCGTTTCAGTATGTATGTCATTCACCAGGGCTGTTTGATCTTCCATTCACACAAGAGCAAGCTCTAATATTCAATATCGGCTGTATAATAGGAAAACTTTGGTTGGGAAGCATTGGCAGCGTTCAGAAGGTAACTGTACAAGTCTTGCCAAGCTAACAATCATCATGGTCTCAGCACAGAACCTGCTGCTTTCCTCCAGCTGTTGTCTCAAAATTCCCAATAAAAAGTGACATTTGAAAACCTTGCATAACTGCAAATATCACAAATTCAAATACCATGGGCCTGATAGGGTGCACACAAAACTTTCAATTAAATGGGTGAAAACTTTGATGTCTCTTGGGAGGATAGAGAGAGGAGCCTGTAGGTTCAGATTTTCAGCTGACAGAGATCAGTACAACTCCACAGATTGCAACAGAGCTATCCTAGTTCAAGATTTGGTCCTAAACATTTTAGACAAAGATAACATCAGCATCTAAACAGATGAAGTGGAACAAATGTTGTAATGGTAGGGGGCTTCTTTATTTACCCAAATGCATGACCCTTACAGCAGAACTTCTGGAGCAGCAATCCCTAACCTCCCTGGCCACAGAACAACACCACTGAGTGGATAACAACGTAGACAACAGTACTTTAAGGTCTTTGCCAGCCTTGTTTTTAAATTCTTTAGGCAGCATGCAGCCTGGGAACTGGGATCCTCTGCCATGACAATGTGCTCCATGCTCTCTCTACTGACACAAAGTGCTGCTGAAGCACTGCACGCAACCTGTAGCTCATGCCAAATTGCCATCTTTTCAGATTCCCTTGTCCCATTTAGGAAACCACTATAACAAGACTTCAACTTCAGTACTGGGTATGCTAAGGGGTTCTTGAAAAATGAAAGGAACTCTTACCTTCTGGCCAAATGCCCTTCACCACCACCCACGTGTCCACACCTTGTTTGGAAGTATTTGCAAATGGCAAAGGCTCTGCCCAAAGGTCCCAGACATGTCTCTTATTCCAACTTTCTTGTGAGATCAAACCTCAGGACTTTGCAGCAAAGGCTGGAAATGGCAGCAGTAGGCAGGATGCAGCAAGATGCAATGCTGCAACAAAGCAGAGCTGCAGCAAGCGCTGCTGGCACCCTGAACCTACAGCCATGGATTAGAAGCTGTGGAATATACTTGTCAGTAGGCAGGAAGGAAATGCAGTGGGTTGTTGCCAGCTCTTATTCTTTATTTGCAGATATATTTTGTTGTGTTTTCATAAGACTGTGACCAAGTTCTCTTTTCCTAATATAAATTTTTCTGATTGTAACTTTTTTAAAGAATATATGAAGGGCACTTTTCTATTTAAAAAAAAAAAAAAAAAAAAGTTTTTCCATTTCCCTGACTGGATACTTATGCTTGTCAAAGGGAGATGACTTACCCTAAATTCAGTATTTTTTGCTACTCTTAGCTACCCGGTGACTGCAGACGTGTACATCTGGAGTCAATGACGCCTTGTATTAAACTTACAATAGAGACTCCGCTTACACTACAGACTCAGAAGAAAGGTTGGGTACGATAGATAGTCCTGCTGGTCAAATTCCCTTCTCTAATCAGCATGATGGGCTGAGGCCAACTGCATGAAGTTCAACAAGGCCAAGTGCCGGGTCCTGCACCTGGGGCACAACAACCCCAAGCAGAGCTACAGGCTGGGAGAGAAATGGTTGGAGAGCTGCCAGGCAGAGAAGGACCTGGGAGTGATGGTGGATAGTCGGCTGAATGTGAGCCAGCAGTGTGCTCAGGTGGCCAAGAAGGCCAACGGCATCCTGGCTTGTATCAGGAACAGTGTGACCAGCAGGGCTAGGGAGGTGATCGTCCCCCTGTACTCGACTCTGGTGAGGCCGCACCTCGAGTACTGTGTTCAGTTTTGGGCCCCTCGCTACAAGAAGGACATGGAGGTGCTCGAGCGGGTGCAGAGAAGGGCGACGAAGCTGGTGAGGGGCCTGGAGAACAAGTCCTACGAGGAGCGGCTGAGGGAGCTGGGCTTGTTCAGCCTGGAGAAGAGGAGGCTCAGGGGTGACCATATTGCTCTCTACAGGTACTTCAAAGGAGGCTGTAGCGAGGTGGGGGTTGGTCTGTTCTCCCACGTGCCTGGTGACAGGACGAGGGGGAATGGGCTTAAGTTGTGCCAGGGGAGTTTTAGGTTGGATCTTAGGAAGAACTCTTTACTGAGAGGGTTGTGAGGCATTGGGATGGGCTGCCCAGGGAAGTGGTGGAGTCACCATCCCTGGAGGTCTTTAAAAGACATTTAGGTGTAGAACGCAGTGATTTAGTTTAGTGGAGGACTTGCAAGTGTTAGGTCAGAGGTTGGACTTGGTGATCATGGAAGTCTCTTCCAACCTAGATGATTCTGTGATTCAGATCTCAGTTGGTATGAAGATTGCTTATCTCACATCTATGCTCGATTTCTGGGTCCGATAAAAATAACACACTGAACTAGCCATACCAATTAGAAGAGTGTACAATCCACATCCTGAATGTGTATAAAAACTAATTTTCTGCCACATGGGCTTTTGTAGGATTCTTGCACTTTCCTTTGATGTCTTAGTGGCTGTTCTTAAAGATTTCCCGTGCCTGTCAATTTATACTTCAGATTCTACTGGGTAGAGACTGCTGCTGGCAGCAAAGCATCTTTGCAGTGAGCAATACTGTCTTGACCTTGACTAGAACTTGCAGCTGCTGTTGTCACAAAATAATAACAAATATTAATCATTGTCAATCTAGTTATATGAATGTTTTCCCTGCCTGAACAAGCCATCTGTATGTATCTACCAGCATTGCATACCATCAAGGTGCCGCAAGTGCAATTGGTTACTCAATAGAGTTAACTCCATGAGCACCCAGCAGAATTGTTACAGAGATGGATTGATGGTCTCAGGGCATTCCTGTCCATTTGAAACAATGACTTGGGAGCTGGAAATCCCTGAGGGGAAATCAGACCTTTGAAGTCTAGCGGGGACAGCCTCTAGGTGCCCCTTTGAGAACTCCAGGGCCTGGAGAAACATGGGGCTGGTCCTCAAGGGCATTCTTATATTGACACACAACCAACATACCTATGCAAAAAAAGAAGCTGAACTCCAGCACAAAGGCATTTTGCATCTGGAGGACATGTTCTCAAAGAAGCAAAACATCTTTGTTATGAATGTAACATATGTGGTACTCTCCCTCTGTTTGGCAGGAGATAAGAAAAACAGAAGCAAGGCAAAATGAAAACAAAATGGAGCATATAGACATCGTGGAACAATTACAGTGCTGTGTCTCATTAGTATCTAAATTTGGGATTGGCAATCTTGTTTTAAAAACAATTTTGCTCAACACTCAGTGATAGAATTTAAAAGCTGACATATCTTGCTGTATTGTGGGCCACAGTCACAGATGGTGTAAATCAGTGTGAGCTAATGAAGTCAATGGAGCTTCTCTGATTTACACTAGCTGAGGTTATGGCTCAATAACATTAGGCTTGCTTTCTAGGATTGTTCAAGGAAGCCAACTTCTGTGTGTCCTGTGATGAAGTGGTTATTTATAATGGCCTTCAGTGTGGTTGGGAGCCAAATTTCCACATCAAAAGTAGCTTTATAAGAGATATCCTTACAGTGAGGTTCAGTGCAAAATCATGACTTCAGAAGGCAGCTTTCCTCGTGCTCTCAGTATTTGATTTCAGCCTGAAAACCATCTGAGGGGCCAAGAAAAGCAGAGCCATTCCTGCTTACTTCCCCAGCTCTGCTTCATCTTTGAGTTGCCTGCATATCCAACAGGCCCTGACCTACACTGCCCATTTATCAAACCAAGTTACTCTAAGTGTCTGTTTATTTATGTTCAGAAATTCTCTGTAAGACAGGCAAGTTTCTTGCCTAACCTGAAAAATTGGGGATGGAGGTGGAGTTCTTACCAGTTCCAGAGCTATTTGTTTGACTTGGCCACCAGTAAAAAGCAAAATACAATAATGTGTCCCAGAGTTACAGCAAGAGGTGGAGGTCACAAGAAAACAGATGATGTCTTTCACAGCTCTTCAGCTTCAGTGAACTGAATTATGGCTCCTATTATTTACTTACTGGATTCCCCACCCTGTGCGCAGGCTCCAAACATTCAAAAAACAGCAGGCCTCTGCTTCAAAGAACTGACGGGCTGAGTGAGGGTGTAAGATCTATCCCAAAGCTACACTAACTTCCTCCTTCACTTCATATCTGAAAGGTCTGATGGTCTCACAAGCCTCAGCTGACTCCTGCCACCTTCTGCCTAACAGACTGCCTTGCCTACAGCCCTGCACTTCCACACTTCAGCACTCTCCTCTGCTGTATGTAACTGTCCATCTCTCCTGGCAAGTATGTTCCCAAAACAGCCAAACCTGCCCTCCAGGCACAGACCACCTGCATGTTGCTGCTCAAGATCTTTCACAGAAGCATGTTGTTTTTTCCTAGGAGGGTTCTGCTCCTTGCATGTCAAACTTTGATGTGCTCTGCGAGATGTCCAGACAACGTCACAGGCTCTTTCACTGACCTCGTTGCTTTGACACAGACTGTCTTTGGTAGTAATTGCTAGAAAATGGGCTGACCTGTTGAGATTCCAGACAAGAGCTGAAGCCTCTCAGCATCTCCCCAGTTGTTTCTACATATCCTCTCTAGAGCACTGTGCTCTTCTGTATTCTCTCTGGTGGGTTTAATCCTCTACGAGCTCATGGACGCCAAGGAGATAACTTTGTGGGAAGACTTCCAGAAACAGTCTTCCAAGCTGACATCACCAGTGAAATCTACACAAGGGCTGGATTAAAAAAAATCAGTAATGTAAAACCCTGCCTCACATCTTCTGGTCTTGGGAGACACCCTTTTTCTCCTCAGAAGTCTAGGATCTTCCTCATCTCTCACACTCTCAGGTGTTGATTTTGGATCTTTCCTCTCCACAAAACATTGAATAAATCTTCTCTCAATAAGAGCTGTAATCTTCTATTTCAGGGAATATTACAGGTCTACTTCAAAGGTGGTTAGGGAACCCCATTCAGTTCACAGAATCACAGAATCACAGAATTTCTAGGTTGGAAGAGACCTCAAGATCATCGAGTCCAACCTCTGACCTAACGCTAGCAGTCCCCACTAAACCATATCCCTAAGCTCTACATCTAAACGTCTTTTGAAGACTTCCAGGGATGGTGACTCCACCACTTCCCTGGGCAGCCTGTTCCAATGCCTCACAACCCTTTCAGTGAAGAAGTTCTTCCTAATATCCAGCCTAAAACTCCCCTGGCGCAACTTTAGCCCATTCCCCCTCGTCCTGTCACCAGGCACGTGGGAGAACAGACCAACCCCCACCTCGCTACAGCCTCCCTTGAGGTACCTATAGAGAGCAATAAGGTCGCCCCTGAGCCTCCTCTTCTCCAGGCTGAACAAGCCCAGCTCCCTCAGCCGCTCCTCGTAGGACTTGTTCTGCAGAAAGTTCAGTTACCAGCCTCCCAGATGGACTGTTTTTTGTTGGTGGTGGTGTGTTTGTTTTTGTTTTTTTTTTTAAGGTACCCAGCACATCAGTTGACTGCTGGCTTTCTGGGTAGGTAAATATGATTCAATGACCCTCTCTCACTGGATACATAATACACAATGCTACGTATTTTTTTTTATATGCAGACATTTTCCTTTGGTATCTGTGGCTTAACTTAGAGCAAAGGTAAATTCAGAAAATAATTTTACAATTAAAACCATCAGGATACTAAAGCATCAGAAATGCAAAACACTTTCTGTTTCTGCCCTACTTCTGTGCCTTGGTTGGAGGACTGTGACTTGTTCCCAACAGCTCATTGAGTTCACTTGTTACTTCAGAGGAAAATACTCTATTTTTCTCCTTAACATATTCCACAAGTATCTATTATTTTCTTTAGTTATTTGCTTGTATTTTCTTCAGAAACACCCTCACAAACTCCAGAAATATCTTCCACTACTCTGATAGGTGTGATATGATTTCTTCTCAGCTCCAGGTGGAGGAACTGTAAAGTAGAGTTTTGCTTTGACTGGACATTTTTCAGCATTTAAATTGTCTTAGGAGGCTATCATTGGTCTTCCTGCTTTCTATCCTGAAGTCAAAACCAAAAAGATTAACTGCCTTGTGTTAATCATTTCCAGAAGCAGTTGTATTTGGATGTCTCCAAATCTAGGAAAATTCTCTTGAATTCTTTTCTACCAGGCAAATCACTTTCATATCTGTTAGCTGTGTCTCACAGCCTTTCAGTATTTGGCTCTAATTTTGATTTTTAATGTATGTATATTCTTACTAGGGTTGAACTGGAAGGCAGACAGACAATTCTCAGATAACAAGCAGGAAAAAAAAAATAAGCCTGTTATCCCAAAGGAACTAGAAATAGTTAATTACGCACAAGTAACAAACCCAGTTTCCTCACCATCAGAATTTACCCTGGACCACAGAGTTCCAGAACTTTTCTTGAATGTGGTTGGGGCAAAGACAGGAAACTGCATCTTCTGAACTTTAGAAATGGATCTTAAACATGTAAACAGAAGATATTATGCCCCTCTCTTTTAAGTAACATTTATATTATCTAAAATAAACAGTCTTTCTGAAGTTAGTCTGTAATTGACATCTGACACAGTCCACATTGCAACAGATATGATAAGTGCAGTAAACAGTAGAAATTATGCTTCTCTATGCTCTGAGAAACATTCATATTTCTCTACACAGATAAACTTTATTTTGTTGCTACGCAACCCTCACACAACACACTACATTCTGCAGTAAATAAGAGTACAAATTTTACAACTGAAGGGCAAGCAT